>NC_092701.1:17117397-18388485 GCF_964275005.1 Diadema setosum | reverse complement strand
GGCGCCGGAAGTGGGGGGGCAGGGGGGGCGGCCGCCCCCCCAATCCAAAAAGTGGGGGGGGCAAAACGCATTTTTGCCCCCCCAAAAAGCCCCCCCCCCCAAAAAAAAAAAAAATAATAATAATAATAAAAATAAATGAATAAACAAAGAAAATAAAATAAATATGTATATATACATATATATGAATAAAAGGGGAAAAATGTGGCTACAAACGGCAGCTTTTGGACTGTAAAATGTCAAAATTTTCAAGCTCGCTCGCTTCGCTCGCTCGCATCCAGCAGTTGAGCCCGGTGCGCCTCCCCCTTAATTTCTAACGCGAAAAACATAGCTACGACGGCAGTTGCTGGACTCTAGAATGTCAAAATTTTCAAGCTCGCTCGCTTCGCTCGCTCGCATTGAATCGTTATGCCATTCTCCTAGTGTTGCTGACAGTAATTGCCAGTAGTTGCGCCCGATGCCCCCAGAACCAAAGCGAAAGATAAATATAGCTACAAACGGGAGTTTCGGGACTGTAAAATGTCAAAATTTTCAAGCTCGCTCGCATTGAATCATTATGCCACTCTCCTAATGTTGCTGACAGTAATTGCCAGCAGTTGCGCCCGATGCCCCCCCCCTTAATTTCCAAAGCGAAAGGTATAATTACAAACGGGAGTTTGGGGACTGTAACATGTCAAAATTTTCAAGCTCGCTCGCTTCGCTCGCTCGCATTGAATCGTTATGCCACTCTCCTAACGTTGCTGCCAGTAATTGCCAGCAGTTGCGCCCGATGCCCCCCCCCCCCTTCCTTAATTTCCAAAGCGAAAGATATAGCTACAAACGGGAGTTTTGGACTGTAAAATGTCAAAATTCTCAAGCTCGCTCGCTTTGCTCGCTCGCATTGAATCGTTATGCCATTCTCCTAATGTTGCTGCCAGTAATTGCCAGCAGTTGCGCCCGATGCGCCGCCCCATTAATTTCCAAAGTGAAAGATATAGCTACAAACCCCAGTTTTGGGACTGTAGAATGTCAAAATTTTCAAGCTTGCTCGCTTCGCTCGCTCGCATTGAATCGTTATGCCATTCTCCTAATGTTGCTGCCAATAATTGCCAGCAGTTGCGCCCGATGCGCCCCCATGTATTTCCAAAGCGAAATATATAGCTACAATTAAATTTCCAGTTTTGGAACTGTAGAATATCAAAATCTTCAAGCTCGCTCGCTTCGCTCGCTCGCATTTTATTGTTATGCCATTCACCTTATGTTGCTGACGGTATTTATATATAATTTGTCGATCGTTTCACACCGTCATTTCATAATCCATGTAAGGAAAACTTACAATGTTCCTCAATGACTGCGTTGTTGAATGTATCACATTCCGTAATGTATTGTAGTCCCATTATTGCTCTCGCACACACTCACAAGCATACAGACCGTCAAAATTACTTTATGGTTCCCCCCATGTTTCGACCCACCGTACGCCACTTTACACACACACACACATATATATATATGTATATATATATATATATATATTATATATATATATATATATATAATAGATGTGTGTGCGTGTGTGTGTGTGTGTGTGTGTATGTGTATATTGTGTAACATATGCATGGTCTAATCTTGAGCCCCCTCCATTGCAATGTTTGCCCCCCCCCCCCCCCCCCCTATCCAAAACTGCTTCCGGCGCGCCTGAAATCAACTATTCAAGAATAGACTTCACACACCACATTAATGAATAATCCAACATTTCGGTCGAATTTTCAACGTAAAACACACATCAACCAGCCTGTTGCGTCGTCACGTTCAAACTTGTTTGAATGTAAAAAAGCTGTCAGAAATTTGGTGTACAACGACGTTTGATCTGTGCGCGATGCTCCACACAGGAGCCGGGATCATTGGGATCCGTGAAGCCAGACGTAGTGTGCGGGGAATGCCCTGACGGACAGATACAGACCGATCTTTCGGTCAAGTATTCAGCAAGATACAGGATGAAACACTAATTTACATACCCAAGACGGTGTCCGATCAAGTAGTTGTTTTTTTATGAAATAATGTACGTGACATAAACTAAACATGTGCAAAATATGGGGGCGATAGGGGCTGTTGTTTTTTAGTTATTGCAAAGAAAGTTGCAGAAAGAAAGAAATATCTCAATACATCGAAGATAAGGTTTAATTTCAACCAAGTTTATTGACGTGATCCCGACATCGTATGAAGAAATGGAGGGCACATTCACGATAGCCCAAAGTCTCAGCTACAACATACTAAAATCTGGGAGAAATTCACCGAAGCATAAGTGAGCTAGTGCTCGAAAAAGAGAGTCATGTCAATTTTCACTGCCAGAAAAACTGCTCTCCCATAGAGATAACACGTAAACTGGTCAAATTTGACAATATTACTTTCAATCCATTTTTACGAGGTGATGCCGTCATCCAATCAAAAAGTTGTAATAATATTAATGAAAGATCATTTAACAAGCTACAACATACTGAAATTTCGGTGTAAATTGGCAAAGGATAAGTGAGATACGCTCGAGTGAACTTGAAATTTGATGACGTCATTTTGAAAATTTACTTTTTTTACTTTATTAAGAAATTTGATATCTTTTAATCATTTTGCCAGCATCGCCAACCCATGAAATAACATGTCCAACTCATCAGCTTTCAGAATATGTAAAGAAAATGGGGGGTTACCGTCCATCCTGACGAGTAAATTCGGATTTAAGATTGGCGTTTTTTTGGCATCGTTGCACTGTATATCGCCATTGACGCGCGCGCGAATTTCAACTTTGACGGGCCCGTATGACGTCATATTGAGTCGGATTGACTTGAAACTTGGTAGAAATATTCCTTGACATTTAAGGCATCCGATAAGTGTAAAAAAACGGGAAATTTCCATTGCATATGAGCTGTGTGTGCGAATATGTGCGCGCGCGTACGCGTCCGTCCGATTTTTTCAATTTTTAAAAAAATGCTCTAAATGGTCTGAAACGTGTGCAAAAAAATTTTGAGCTCGATTTGAGCATACAAATATTTCAACGCGCGCGTACGCGCACGTTTTAAGAGTATAGATGAATTTTGAAAACACAAGTAGAATCAGCTTGATTTGAACTATATGTGACGTAAATTTCATTGAAAAATTCTATTCCATTAATGAGATATGATTGAGAATGTGTTTTCATATAATGACGTCATAGTGACGTCACGGTCGACTGATCACTTTGATTTTATAAAATCTGTCGTCTTTGGGACATGATACATATATGGTATGATTTGAAATTGATAGGAAGAGCACTTTCTGAGCTAATCGATGCACAACTTTTGAGGAGAAATAAAGAAGAAGAAGAAGAAGAAGAACCAAAGAATCCGTACAGATACAGAAGGTGATCCGAGAGGATACTCGGATCACCTAACAAGAGGTGCGACAAACCACGATGTCAAATTTGTAACCATCTGGTGACAGAAACCGTGGTGCAAATCTCTCCGTCACTCAGAATCAAACCACCGGACCACACATGCGACTCTAGCAATGTGCTTTACTGCATCATGTGCACTAAATGCCCAGGGGTGTCATATATAGGTGAGACAAGCACGAAGTTCCGCATGAGGTTTAATAATCACAAAAGCTCAGTCCTGAAGCGTAAAGATACTCCAGTGGCGAACCACTTCAGTGACCCCCGTCATTCGATGAAAGACTTGAAAGTCTGCATCTTTGGCGGGGGTTACAAATCAGTGCAAAAGCAGTAAATCAGTGCAAAAGCTGTAAAAGCAGTGCACTGCTTTTACATTACCACCGCAGTTGCGTATTCAGAGGAATATTACTTTTGTATCAGTAGTGCCAAGTTTTTTCATGTATGCTTTATACTCATTGTCATTTCATTATGACGTAACATTGCACTGTTGCCAGCATGCGCGCTGGGTGTTAGGATGCCTAGCATTGATGCGTTAAAGCGCGCATCCTTGGTAACACGGTTGCAATATATTGTTATGGCTTAATTTTGTTATTGTTCTCTCAGTATCAACACTTGAGAAAGGGCGGCGAGACGCTCGAAAATTTGTGTGAAGAAATAAACCGTTGGTGAATACAGCATGAACTTTGTTGCAGCTTTGTTACTTATATATATATTATATATATATATATATATATATATATATATATATATATATATATATGTATCTTCTTCGTATCTCATTAAGAGTCATATTTACGACACACTCCAGAGAGACGATGCTGATGCTGATGAAGATGGGATAGAAGTTTGCTGGATACTATGGCAGTAAGAAGTTAGAAACGATAAAAGGCTATACCTCCGACATTTTTACCCGACTGCGCCCTTGCCCTAGCTTTCCATCTTCAATTTATCATTCTACTAAAGCTGGAAAAAAGACGAGCTCTCGCCGATCAGCGATGGTGATCGTTACGTACAAGATGAAACGTCATTTACCCGTTATACTGACTCCGCTGTCGAAGTCGTCAATGAGGGAGACCATAAGGAGTCCAAAGGAATACAGACAGCCGTAGGCGACGCTGAGGAGCGTGGAAGAGGCGATGACCACCACCCATCTCCACTTGGCCGTAGCAACAGTCCTCCAGCTGGCCACGCAAACCATGGTGTCCCGTCTGCAAGATATCGCACGACAACTTGGTTAATACCTGTATTGGTTAATACTTGTATTTGAACTTTATAAGAGATCTTATTATATTTGTAATGCGTATTCAGGGGGCGAATCCAGGAATTCCGTAAAGGGGAGTCGCCTTTACAAAATTAAAGGGGGAGCACCGCCGGCGGAACGTTTTCAAAAGTGGGGGGGGGGGGGGGGCACTTCCGGATTTTTGTGAGCTAACAAGCAAAAAAAAAAAAAAAAAAAGGAGCCCTTCAGGTCAGCTTCTGGTGCCATTTCCGGGTTGTTGTTTTTTCAGCTGACAAGCAAAAAAAAAAAAAAAAAAAAGGGGGGGGCCTGACACCTTATGTATTCCTTTGTTCAGTGCAACAACAAAAAAGTGGGCCTCCGCCGGCCCCCCACCATACTTTTTTTTTTCCTTTTTATTTCTTTTGTTTAAACAAAAGATATAAGGGGCGCGCACCCTGTGCGCCCCCTCGGGATCCGCCACTAACAACATTATTGTTTCATTCACAATTTTAATTCATCTAGTTGATAAGTGGTATTTTCATATTTTGATGATGAATGTGTGATCAAGTTAGCATCCACCCCTAAAACCTCTACAACTATTTGGCTATGAACTAGATAACAGATATTAGTAGGAGAAGGTTGTAGCTAGGAAGGTGTGTCATGTGCAATTTAGAAGTCTATGGAAAGGATAGCTAATGTCACTGCATGTTAAGGCCGTGTCACACCTTTCCGGGCAAGCCTTGCGTGCGACTTGCAAAGAACAATTTTTACTACCCGGAGGTCCCCGGAATGAGCCGCACATGACAGTACCTAGCACGTATCTCACCCGTAGTCACCCGGAAGTGTGCACGCAAATCTTTTTACCCGCAACCATGTTTAGGCCCTGTCACACCTTTCCGGGCAAGCTATGCATTCTGTTGCGTGTAGGGATTTTCCAGCATACCGGAATTTTTGAGGGCGAACAAGGATTTGGCCGATCAGGTCAGTGCATGTGTCTTACTTGCTGGACGCGTTCTACTTAAATTCTACTTGCGGGTATACTGTGTGACCTTTGTACCAGTCGCGTGGGGGCTGACAACTCAGTGAAAGAATAAGTCCCGCGGAATGTCATTATCTTGGCTGCATACGGGGACTGCGAAGTACCTGCGTGAGAGTTTCCTGCGAAGTGCTGCCGCTAAGGGCCTCCTATTGGCGTTCTGCGTGGACCTCTCCGGGCATCCCCGCGACTCACCCGGAAAAAAGTTTTGGTCATGCTCAAAACTTGGCTGCGGTTAAATCGGACTTGCGTGAGCACCTCCGGGCAAGTACAGGCGAGATACGCGCTAGGTACTGTCAGGTGCGGACCAACTGCGGAGAGCTCCAGGGAGCAAATTTGTTTCCCCGCAAGTCCAGCCGCAAAACTTCCCCAGATACGGTATAACAAGGCCTTGAGCATGTTCAAAACTTGTTCCGAGTGAGTCATGGGGTCGCTCGCAGAGGTACGCGCAGAATACCAGTAGGAGACTCTTACCGGCAGCACCTCGCAGGAGTTGGCTCTCACGCAGGTCACACGGAATGCACGCAAGTAGAAGCTAAGTAGCACGCGTCTAGTAGGTAAGAAACAAATGCGAAAATTGCAAACATTCTTGTTTGCCCGCGGAAAATCTGCTACGTGCTGGAACCTACCTCCTCGCCACAAGCCCGTGTAGCTTGCTCGGAAAGGTGTGACACGGCCTTTAAGACGACGAGTCCCAAGTATACTCGGGCTGGTGTCTATGGGAAAAGTGTGTTGTAGCAAACTCAGTCCGTCCTCAACGGGTTAACAGAAAAAAAAAGAGCTTATCAAGACTTTAAATAAATTTGTATAAGTCCCAATAGACTCCAACAGAATACTCTATTGATGCCTGCTGGTTTTCTTTAGGACCAACAGGAAATATTCTATTGGACCAGCAAGAAATTGTTTGAATTTGAAAGCAAGATATTCAGAGGGATGAAAGTTCAAATTAAAGAAATCGTTCCTTGGTATTCTATATATTGGCCCTATGGAACTGTCTATTGTATGGTGTTTGTTGGATTTCTATTGGATATGATCGGCCCAACAAGACATTTTCTGTTGGTATTCTTTTGGACCAATAAACAAATTCAATACAAAACAATGAAATGGATGCCTGCTAAATTGTCAACTGATGGAGTATTCTGATCACCTGCTCTGAACGCAAGCTCATTCTTTGTTTGAACATGAATTCCATGAATTGTTACGTCGGGCAAGCTTATGCATTATGCCGCTTTGAAAACGAGTGAAGTGCCTAACCAACCGAGAAAAAAGAAAGGTCATTTGTACCAATGTGTACATGAGCTAATTACGAACTGGCTTATTATGTGAGGGTAGACGATATGGTTAAGGAGGTACTTGCTATGGCTAAACATTCTCACCGGCAACCCGAGCGTGTCCGACATACGTCCGAGGATTATGTTGTGCGGTAAAATGTGCGCATGCACAACGGATACACATTCGCCATTCCAAGGATAGTCATAATACAATAGGAAAGTGTACCTCTTTTATTAGGGATTTCCTGGATCCAAAGGCGACGACCATCATCAATCGATATCAGACCCTCGCATTACCTAACTTGTCTCAGCAACGAATCCATACCTGTATAGCGAATTCTACTGTTTTATCTTCTAAAATTCATGGGGAAAAGTTTAAACTTAATTTATACAGTGTAGATCTATACACATGCAACACCTATGGAATTTACCTATTTGTTGGTAAATGATATTATTGTTTTATGTGTTTTTAATGGTCCCTGTAATTAATTTTTATATACTTCCGCTTAACTGCGTATGTGTGCATTAATTCTGATATATTCTACTGCTATTAGCCACTTATGGCCTACTCCTGCTCTTGTTCTTACTTATTTGATTTATTTATTTATCTATTTATTTATTTCTCATTTTCATTTTCATCTTTTTCTTTCAACAAAACATAACACAAAGTAGATCAAAAATTCAATCATAAGCATATATATATTACAAAGTATGACAATCAATGGTAATCAACAAACATACAAAGATATGCACACATACTGGAATTACAAAGTTATGTTTGAAAGGTAAAAAATGAGAACTGAGTGGTCCACTAAAAAGCATTGCTTGTAGATTGTGGAACACTGTAAAATATCTTCAAAATACTTATTGCAATTACAACACTGTACAAGTACATAATACATAATACAGAAAATAAGATAAAATGAAACAAACAACAAAGACACAACAACATGACATGACTAAACAGAGGGGGATACGATTGAAAGGAATTAGAGAGGATGAAAAGAATTAGAGGAATTAGAGAGGATGTACTACATGTTTTGATTTTGTTTATTTCTTGCAATAATGTTTGTACTCTCTATGGACCTCGTGGAATACCAGCTTTGCCATGCTGACAAAGCTGAATAAGAGGCAATCCATTCCAGTCTTCTTTTATTGTTGTACGGGACATTACTGTACTATATTACTACTAAGAACTTTGTATACATTTTTCTGCATAGAAAGTATTACTCATTGTCCTCTAACAATCTTTGTACCTTTAATATGTGAAAGTACTTCAAAATAACCATTAACTAGAAAGCAGTGAACGGTCAGTGAAGATGGTTGGTTGTCTGTACAATTATCCTTATACATTTATAAAGAGTTGCTATCCAAAAACTGTCGGAATCCATTTTCATTGAATCGGACTTTTTGACAGAAAATATGTTCACTTTTAGTAGTCCCCCACAGTAAACTCATTCCCTCCCCACTTGGTCCTGTTTCATAGTCTCGATCAATACACTGTTAAAATTGACAACATTTCCCAATATTTAACCCTATAAAGCCCAAGGGTACGGGGAAGGGGCACATTGTTGGTGACTTTTCCTGAAATTTTATTGACAACATTTTGACAATAATAATACTTTGGCTATGTCCGATATTGCTGGTTGCCATGGCAACCGTAAACGAGTATTTTTTTTTTTTCTGTTCCAATTTCAGTCAATATGATAGTGGATGCAATGGGGTTTTCTTGGCTGAAGTTGCTGAAGGACCAAAATATGAATTAATTATAATTCTGAATGGCCCTGAGATGGTCTTTTAATTACCTACTTTATTTTTCGTGTGATAACAAACAATAAATGTAATATACAGATAATTGAAAAACAGTATCGTGATTGATTGATTTTATTTCTGAATTTCTTTTCATACATGGATGTAATACAAAGTTGATTGAGCAATCTGATTGAGTACAATGTTATTTGTATCTAACGATTGAAAGAGATGAATTATCAATCAAATATCCGACCTTATCATAAAAAAACATTAATTTTCCTTTAATTTTGTGTCATTCTGAATCTTTCTCATATGGTTTGTCCATAGTATCATTTGTTTATGATATCATCAATCTCCAAAATCACAATTCTAAATTTATGCAAATATGAAATGTGATACCTATATGTACCTATCCGAAACAACATATCATACAGTAGGTGTCATAATTATACTTATTGTAATAAATAGAGCCCCCATATTAAATATGTGATGACGTTGGGAAATTTAAACCGTAACATCATGAAGTTTGACAAGCTTTTTTTTTAATGGCAAATATGAAGTAATTGGTCTAAAAAAGAGACATATATACTTTGGATGGGGAAATTGTAAAGAAAAAACATGGTTTTTACCATATTTCCAATGTATTTCTTCCTAATTTGGTGAATACCGCCCTCAATGGTGAGCTTGTGAGAGTTCACGTACAAAGAAAGACGTTATACAGGCCATATCGCGTATTTTAATACAATTACATGAAACTACATCAAGTAATGACAATTTCAGCTGATTGAGCAGACATCATAGATCAGGGCTATAATTATGTGCATTGTGCGGATTACTTGATTCAATATCAGTGCTCAACTTATGAAATTAACACTCAAGATGAATCCATTTGTCTTTGAACACATTGAACTAAAGGGCTTTGATAATTAGATTTATGGTTTGGGTCTGTAGCTCCCACAAACGGTAAATTATGATGGACATGCTAATAGTATACTTCTTCATCACATTGCATATTTTGGATTTTTACCGAAGAAATGAATCTTGGTTTCCTGCGCATTTTGGGCACATCGAATACTCATTTAATTTAGATTTGAATAAATCGTAATTCAAGGAAATAACCCCATTCCCACTGTGTGCATTGTGTATTGTAAGGATAATGAAAAGTGTTTATCACAGATTATTGTGGGTTCTTTTTAATCATTATGCAATTTTTTGAGATTTCGCTTCTTCCCATTGTCTTTGTTATTTTTCAGTGATATTATGTTCTTGATAAATATGTTCACAACGTTACAAGCATATTCCACCCGTATTCCACACCGTAACTTAGGACCGCCTGGTTTGGAGTAAATCCAACTGAAACTATAAGGCATATTTATAATGCATGAGTGCATGTGATGGACGAAGCTGTGCGTAGCTTGCGGGCGCACGCGCTTCCCCGTCCTCTGTAATACCTGAAGGTATTCTGATGAACCTAGAGTATTTCTGTAAATTGTTCTACCAGATAAAGATTCTCTATAATATAGGGAAAAAAATAGACCATGTGCTCGTATATAGGTGCGAAGTCGAGTGGAAATGCTCAAATTTCACGTTTCTTCATATCTCACAAATGTATATATATATGTGTATGTAATAGTGTCTTTATGAAACCTATTACAACATACTGTCTTACAACGATTCTCTTAAAAAAGTTTCGGGTCATGATCGACGTTAAAGTTCAAGGGTCAAAGGTCAGGTTAAAATGCTGAGATTACACTGTATATGTATAACGCTGAAATTATCATTTGCTCCAACCGGGGAAAATATGCATACACCTGGTTAAACTTGGTATGCACTGCACCAGTAATTCTGTAGGGAAAGAAATGGGACCATGGCTGTCAAAGGTCAAATAAAAAGGCTGAAATTTCTCTACTTTTTCTATAATTTGAAAATGAATCAAAGCAATACAAAAAAAAAAATGGCGCACTTGTATATCACGCCATGATCATGACTGTTTGAAGAAAGCTTTTGGATCATTCAACTCATTACGTCAAGGGGTAAAGATCAAGTGAAAGTACCGTAATTCTACTTACTTACTTCATATTAAGATTATTTCTTACAAGGTAGTGGCGGATCCAGAGGGGGCACACCGGGAGCACACCCTCTCTTTATTTCTTTTTTTTTGTCAAATCCGAAGAAATAAAAAGAAAAATGGAGAGGGGGGCGCGTGCACCGACTTTTGATATAAAAGGGAGGTACATTGATTTTCCGTCATTGCTGAAAATGGTCGTATGATATGATAAAGAGGTCAAACATCAACTAAATTCCACCCTAACCAAGTAACTAACACTGCACAGAAATTCGATCTTGTCAAAATTCTCAAATTATATTGCTCTCTGAAACAATAATATCATCCCGACGAAACTTGTTCAAGGATGGGGATAACCATGTAACCGCCTAGGGCTGTGCAGTCAGACTTTCAAACAAGTGATTTCAATATTTCTTGCCACTCATGTAAAACTGTCATCTCACATCGTCAAAATATACTATAGGCCTACACCTATTGGAAGTAGAATGCGATATAACGGAGACGGATGATGATCGTTATAACTGCAAGGTTCGAAGCACTAAAAGCCGATATACCTATACCCCGAAGCATTGATTTTTGTGAGCCTTATTAATCAAAAAATACGAAAGTCCATTACTCTGGCTATTTATTAATTCGATAATAACATAAGATTTGATATTCTGAAGGTTCGAGAGAGTGAAAATGAAACAAGTTTCGTCATTCCAAAGGTTTTTATACTCCGACCGTTTGTGTTAATCCGAAAGCAAAATCTCCAAGGTTCGTTTCGACTGTCTGAAAAAGAAATAACATGTCATACTACTATAGCGAAACCAGGAGGCGTACAAAGATTACTCCAGTACACAAGTTCAAATTCTGTTAATAATAAGCACCAAATGACAGGGGAATGCACTGTTTCATGGGAAATAACTGATAACAAAGGGTCACTTCCTCTGGCAAAGCTACGGTCACAAATGCGTTCGTACGAATGTCACTGTTTGCACGAATTCTGGAGTTCGTAGAGATTCGTAGATGGGGTACAGATTCTTATACGGCCTTCTTACGAATTTCGTACGAACGCTGTTTAATTAAACGAAATTATTAAGGCCCAAGAATTCGTACGTTTTACGTAGGAATGCTTTGATTTATTCTTTCGTCAGACTTACGGCCATTCTTTTTGTCGTGAGATGGTCGTACGTGCAACTCATGGCACTCTCAAGTCATTCGTAAGAAGATTTACGTTTTTTTAATATTTTGTCGGGTTGTTAAAAAGACGCTGCCGTGTCCTGTCGAAAATTCTGTAACACTTGAAAGTTTTATACTTTAAGATGGCAGTAGTGCCAAGGAGACTACAACTGCAGCTGCATCTACAAGTAGAGGAGGAGGAGGTTGTTACTCCAACTCTCCCCCTCTCGTTCTTTCCTCCTCATCTCCCTCTTTTCTTTTCTTCCCCTTCCCTCTTTTTCATTTGATTGTCTTCCCTTTTGGTCCCATATTTAACAGAAATGTTTTCTGGTCGAACACCTAGAACAAAGTGAGGATTTGAACTTCGCACGTGTGGCTTTATACCCCTAAAACTCAACATTTGCACAAATATTGTGTACCTACGCCTTACGAGTCCCTTACGAACGCCTTACAAACTCGAAGAGTTGTTCGTAAGAACGCCGTACGAATCACCGTTCGTAAGGCATTCTTACGAAAGAGCCCTCTATGAACGACATAAGGCGTTCTTACAATCATCGTAAGAATTTAAGGCTTCTAGAATATTGTCTCTCGACCCTGCAAAATCTTGCGTAGTTGTTACGATGTTCGCAAGACGTTCGTACTTCCGCCTTGCGAAGAGAGTGTTTCGTACGAAGTAAAAAAAAAAAAAAAAAAAAAAAAAAAATCTTGGACAAGACCATCGACCAGGCTACGAACTTACGAACGGTCTACGAACGCTGGTTTCGTACGGCCTTCCTAAGAAGATCTTACGAAATTGTCTAAAAATCGTTCGCATGGCTTTCGAGCAGTTCGTAAAGGCATTTGTAATGGAAGAATGCGTGTCGGAGTGGATGTTGCACTGCCAAACTTATATATATATATATATATATATATATATATATATATATATATATATATGTATATATATATGCCTCCGCCACGAAGTATCCTTGGAGGCATTTTATTTGTTATTCACGGTTTTGTTTTCTGTTTTGTTTTGTTTTGTTTTTACAGCCTGTAAACTTTACAGTGCAGAGCAGGTTCAATCATGAAACTTGTTGAAATTCCCAAATATTGCTCTCTGAAACAATTTTGCCATCCCAATTAAACTTGATTCAACAACTCAATACAATGTAGGGTTGTGCTATCAAAGTTTGTAACAGGCGATTTCCACTTCTCGCCAGTCATGTGAAACTGGTCTCTCGCACTGTCAAGATGTATTGTAGACTTATAGGGAGAATAATGCGATATCGAGGAGGCAGGTGATACGCTTGGTAAGTTCGTTAATTGGAAAATGGAGTAAGGTTCGTTATTTCGAAGGTTTTTATTTCAACACACACATAAATTTCATATACCTGTATAAATGTTCGTAAATGCAACAACGAAAGATGATTCATTTTCCGAATGATCGTTAATCCGAAAATGAAATAAGTTTAATTAAGCCGAAAATCAAACGTCATTACATTTCATTATTGGTTTAGCATATCTCGGAATAGCGGTCCTTATTTCATTTTCGGATCTGCAAGAACGAAGCTGATTTCGTTTTTGGACTGACGAACCTTAAATATCTTTATTATTATTATTATTATTACTATTATTATTAGTAGTAGTAGTAGTAGTAGTAGTAGTATCGGTATTGATATTGTTATTATTATTATCATTAATATTGTCATTATTCATTTTTTCAGTTCATTTTCGCATGAACGAATCTTTAGAGTAACAAATTGTTATCAGGAAGGCATACCAGTCGCCATAGCGACATGTCTAGTCTTCTTTGTTTTGATTCTATTCTATTTATGTGTTTGACAGAATTTTCGAGAGCCTTTTTCTTTGCTTTTTATTTTGCACTTTCCAATATCTCTATATTTGGTAGGATTTATGAATTTTGGAGGTGACTCAAAACATGAGTAAATGTCTCAAACCACGGTTATCTAGATGATGTTTTTCCAGGATTAGCGTTTATCAATCGGTGAAATGTTCATGTCAGGAGGTTTAGGTTTGAGTCTGTGGAATGATTCACAAAGTTCATCACGGTATAATAGTCTCCTTATTTCCTGTGCTTCAGCTGGTATGTGGATTTGTTATGTCCCCATATATTTGCTAAAATGGTCATGCCACTGTCAGTCAATTTGTCTGTATAGTAGGCTCTAGTTGGACTCCACTACACTACACGAAACTTCGAATGTTCAAATGTTCTGATATTCAGTTTGGTTGGTCCGAAGTTTCGAAGCCATATCGGCGGAACCTTTCTTTCCGTGGATTGGGGATCAAAAAAAAAAAAAATGTAAATGTCCCTTGGCAGTGTTAACAATGATTACTATTCAATATAGTATCGCTTTGCACACTGGCATTTTGAGGTTTAATTACCTCCCCTTGCATGCATTACAGATGTGCTGTACACACGGCTGTACCTGATACGTTTTCTCCTCGTATGACCCAACGCGTATGTCAGCACATTACCCGTTGATATATTGGGCTGTTGGGGTCGTCAGCTCATTAGCATAAATCGGAGCAGAAAAGGGTATTTTTGAAAGGACATTTCTAAACTGCAAAGAAATTTTGCGCTGTTTGGTCAATAGCCAGCCTTTAAGATGACAATGACGTTATCTGATAAGGGAGTATGACTTCAAGTTCAAGGATGAGATGAGTGCAAGGTGCAAGGTCCAATGTACATGTACAATTAGGTAATCGAGTTCAACATATTGTGGCGGCATCTCTTCTCGTTGGCTTCGCGACATGTTGGTGACGGTGATCGCTACCGAGTCTGAGATGTCCATAATTATTACCCCCGCGTCTATTAGAGGAGACCTCCGGATGATTTTCAGATTTTTACATTTGAACAACGATAAATTACCTATACTGAGTACAGAGTTTCAGAGTCTATAGTGATTGGGATGAGGAATAATGATGTATTCAAAATTTATAACAAATCGCAATGAACAAGGATGATGACATGGCATCTCACTATAAGAATGCATGAGTTGGGGCTCAATGAAACAAAACAAAAGAAGGTATGCATACATTCTAAACAGGTGAACTTGTCAATCAAGCCGTATTGTAATGGAATGCCACCGCTGCATTTCTGAAATACGTGAGGCTTTATGTCATCAACACCATTTTGTGTAATTTGTTTAAGATTTTCAGGGTATTGGTTTCTCTGCTCAAAGCCCACAATAAATTCCACAAATCTATACATGGAGCTGTCGATTTATGCACTACATGATGTGAAATAAGAAAAATCGTCTGGAATGGCCCTTTCAACTTCCATTCTGTCAGCTCCCCATCCCAGTCCAGTATTTGGAAAAGAAAGCGCGTAGATTCGCGGTATTTTTTTAACTTATTGTTGGATTATGTTGATCCAATATGCATTCATTGCAAAAATTCAACATCTATAAAGCTATAGGGATGCGTCAATTAACAAGGAGACGCGCGGGGAAGGGACGGGGGTTAACTATTGGACAAACAAAACAAAGCTCAACCAATAGGTTCTTATCTATGCAATAAGAATCCCTTTCAACATTGTGTTGATGTCAGCATTCCTGTGACGCATGCCATATCACACACATATCATATTTATCAGCAGGCATCGAAATCGGAGTCATCAAGTTAATATTTTGTACAGGCCTATACAGAGTCAGGCAATGGCTGTGGCAAATAATATTGTGTCTGCTTGACTTTGATCTTCAGTCATGACGTGCAAAGGTCGAGCAAGAGGGCGAAAAACAAATACTTCACTTTGCTTTTAGATGATTTACATGAATAATAATGGTAGCATCTTACCACATTGTTTATAGCCTCTGCTACGTACCCTGCGTGGAGTTACAACAATGGACTTCCAAACTGCAATGAGTACAGTTTTCTATAAGAAGACCAAATCCTTCCGGAAACCAAATTTGAAGACCGTCTACTAGTCTATTTGAAACTTGATAATTGGTTACTCTAAAGGATTGGTATGTCCCCGAAAATTTGCCAAAATATACATTGTACTACGTCTTACTCAAAAAAAAAAAAAAAAAAAAGGCAATGCAGAAAACGTCAATTTGTAAGTCAAGAAGTGAGATGCCTTCACGAGCTTTGAGGTTTCCGCGCTTCCGGTTATAATGGTAAGATGCCCTTTATTCTTTCGTTTCATCAATGTGTCAGTCCTGATAGTATAATTTGATTATACTTTTTCTTTAAAAGTAGTCAAATCAGGCTGGCTACCAAGATGGCATCCAAGTGACTGTTAATAAATGCCACATCAGGAATTCCAAACAATGCAAACAAATGACAAAAGTGAACCCACATTAAGAATGTGATTGAATATTAAAACAATTAACCGTCCAAATTGATGTCACATCTTCGCTTTAAGTGACTTGCATATAATTATTTCTAGGACTGTGTAGTATAGGCCTACGGGTTGGTTTTTTTTTTTCTGCCACTGAATTATTAAACATTCTGTATCGTTATTTAAAGGGTTGGTCGTACGTGTTGAGTTATTCTTATTTTCACTTTCAGCAGTAAATAGGAGTAGGACCTATTGACCGAATTTTCAAACTGTAATAATAATTGTATGTGTGGTTTTTTTTTTTCCCCTGATGGCCTACACATGAACCACATTACATAGCTTACCGGTTGTGTCATCATAATGAAAACGTTCATGACTATACCTCATCCACAATCTGACGCAGCGGCTCCAGGCTACCACCTCACCTTTTTCTGTGCCTCAGACGCCGATACGTCTGGTCCTCGTTCACGTCAGCTTGATCCTGTCACCAGCGCCGTATTGGTTGTGCTGTACCATCACTGAATGCAGTCGAGCATATACCGCATTTTGTTGCTCCATGATGGGTCTGGAGCATGGAGCTACCCATGGTAGGTTGTTGTGACCGGAGAGATCCGGTACTACTCGCTGCAATTGGTAAATAATGAATGTTAAGCCATCACCACTGATCTCTACCCTTGAACTCTGGTAGAGAGTAAAAATCAGTGGTCGATCAATCAAACAATGAAACACACACACGCACGCACACACACACACACACGCCCTGGCATACACTGAACGTTATTGGCACTAAGTGCCAAATAGCAGCACCCAAAGGAGCTCTGCACAATTTAATGCGCAAAATTATGATCACCAACTAGACACATAGTCTGCCTTTCCACCTCCCTGCTTTCAGCTAGTATGTCTGTTTTGTTTTGATTTGATTTGTATTTTTTCCTACTATTACTATGCTTCATTGAAAATTATTTTATTTTCTATCGTCCGTTCAGCTTTCTCTTCGTCGCGAAAAGCAAATGGCTCCTACAGAAAACAGGCTTTTCCAAGTCTTGATCCATATTTACTATTTGACTATAACTGTGTGTGGTTTGCAGGTGTATGAATATATCAAAATTGAAATAGATAACACAAGAACACAACAGATAAACAGTATCATGTTGATAAAGAGGCTCTTAAATGTAACAGAGCAGTGTAGGCTCAATCAAGTGATATTAACTATTCGTCAAATTCGTTAATCCCTAAAGAAAGTACGGTTTCCTATTCTGATGGTTCGTTACTCCGAAAAACACTGTTTATTAATCGGAAGATGAACATGTTGTGGAGTTATCAATAATCCCGAAGGTTGTTACGACGCATGTTGGTCAAATTCAAAACCTAAAGTGAGGTTCGTTATTCTGAAGGTTTGTTAATCGGAAAATAAAAAGAAAGTGCGCATATTATACTCAAAGGGGGGGGGGGGGACTCGATATTACGAGCCTTATTTCGGGAGGGAGGCAGGAGGGGTACTACCTCACTTCTATAATTATCCTACTGCAGTGCAATTCAATACAAGCTTTATATTTCCACGAAGTGCGTGAACCTCTGCCCAGGCCAGCACTAACGCAAATCGGGCCATCTTTCCCACACCCACACTCATTAGGAAAATGATGCGTAATGAAGGACGTCTCGCGGCGTAGAAAACAACAACAGCAACAAACAAACAAACAGTGATTCGAAAGGAGCAAATTTTCAACAAATTTCACAATGGATGGAGAATAATGAAAACGTGATCTTGAACAGCTGTAGCTATGTTGGCAGGTGTATAAGTGTAGGTATGTGGGAGTGTGTTTATGTGTGCGTGATTTAAATATAATGACCATCCAAACATCGTTCATCTGACCTTTTATGTTTGGATTATTTGCACTTATAGGAACCAGACACCTAAGTAGCCCTTCCTGCTTTAGTTCCAAGTACATCTAGGAACATTGTACAAGTTCCACTCACTCTCATCATTCAGTCACATCTGGTCGTTCATGTCGTTAAAGTGAAATGCCACTTCTTGATCAAGAGGATTTCACTAGATTTACCCCCCCCCCAAAAAAAAAAACACACAAAACAAAACAAAAACAAAAACAAAACAACAACAACAACAATAACAACAAACAAACAAAACAAAACCAAGAATTGTTAATGTGTTAAAATTTTGTTTAAAGCTGACATAGTGATTATAAAATGATTTTGAAATAAACAAGTTTCACATGCTTTAAAATGGACACAATCGTAATCATGCACATAAAACTAGGTGACGATAATTGTAGTGTGTTGTGATGAAAGAAAATCTATTACTAACTCCTTCCTTTCCTTTTTCACTTACAAACATGATTGAAACGTATCATGTAGCATGTACATTTGTCAAAAAAGTAAAAACATAATGGTAATAGAATGAATGTATAAGGGGAGCCCCGAAAAATCAAATTTTCATAGTGAGATAATTAAACAATTACCTCCTCGCAAAAAAAAAAAAAAAAAAAAAAAAAAAAAAAAAAAAAACTAGTCTCACCTTTGCTTCCTTATTAACAACTTATCTTTTACCCAATTGCAAACATCAAGACTCCAACCCCATGTCTCTGTAATTATAACATTCTTAGGATTTCTTAGGCAGTGGATATTATTTTGCTAGTCCATAAAACCCAGTAAAACAGTTCAACACGGCACAGTGAATTCAAGTTCAAGAGTATATACAACATGCAAGTCTACAGTAAAAAAAAAAAAAAAAAAGATTAGAATTATAATGAATTAATTTAAAAAAAAAAATCATAGGGAGAGAAGAATATGCAGAGAAAGAGCAGAAAATATAAAACGTACAGTCCAGGCACACACACACAGACACAGGTGGTTCTCATCACATAGTTTTCTTGTTCAGATTTATCTTTGTATGATGAATGTATGGCCGCAACTACCGTTATTTTAAGTGAGATCTGAAATTATTGAAATCATTGATCAAGTTGATTTAAATTCATCCTGAATGTCTATTCCAGTCTTTGCTTCCTCTGAATCCTAATCTTCTGCGCTTGAAATTAATGAACTTGAAATTCCATGAATTCTAGTCATTGCCAAAGACATCCAAGTCTTTGTCTTCGATTTAATAGATACCTCGTCGATCATTGTAGGGAATGTACTTTTATAGGCTTGATCATTGAACATGATTGTGCTAAATGTTAAAAAGGTTGTTTTTTTATTTCTATTTTGCATTGTGTGACAGTGAACTTATAGTAACAATGAAGAGTACTTTCGCTTAACTGTGAGAGGCGTTAAGCGCCAAGGGAGGGGAAGGACATGTTATAGGGCCTACATGAAAAAAAAAAATACCTAAGTCTGCACAGACTATCAAAACATACTAGATGCCAAGAATTTGGGCATTGTGTTTCCTCATTCAAACAAACAAAAAAAAAGAGAAAAATCTTTCTCACCCTGAAATATATTTCAATGAATTGCGTGTGAACTTTTATTACGTTGACCATGTATCGTGATCAGCTGCTGATTGTCTGAGATGAGAAAAAAAAGGACTTTTTCGTCCATCCTGGTGAAATAGTGTATGTATAAAGAGTAACACTCTATTGCACTTTCACTCAATTTTGAAAATGTATGATGCTTTAATTGAAGTGACTATGTGACCAACGTTTCATGAATGCTACTGATTGGATTGTAAAACCAGCAAAAATCAGATCTGAAACTGGTGAACAATCCATACCATGTCAGTGCAGTATAATTTACAGAAGATTTCCACAAGAACTAGTAAATACCCATAACGCTTTTTCAAAAATCATTGCAAAAGCGTCTCTTATCAAAAAATGTATCTAATTCAGCTCCTATATGAAAACATGTAAATATGTGCATAACAGTGCTTCTGTAAATATTGAAAATACGTAACATAATTTACATCGTTGAAAGGACTGGAATCGACTAGTCTGCACATTATCAAGAATATTGCCGGTTCTTTCTTACCAACAGTGTTCTTGACCTATTGACTATTTTGACTATAAAGTTGATAATGTTTATTATGTTATTGTTTGGTAAATATTAATTTTCATTTCATCTTATCTCATCTCATCTCATCTCATCTCATCTCATCTCATCTCATCTCATCTCATCTCATCTCATCTCATTTCATTTCATGCAGATGTGATTCAAATGAAGACTCATTCACATCGTAACATACACGCAAATTTCAAAAAATTAAGCAGATGTAAACTGATTTGCATTGCGTGCAGTTAAAATGTTTAAATTGCCTACATTAATAATTCATCAGGAAACCATGTGACAATCATTTCAATTATATTCATTAATCAAAAAATTAAAGAATTTAGGGGAGTAATGTCATAATGAAGTTTTGTTACGCCAGTAAGATATATCGATGCGAAACAAACAAAAACAAACAAACAAACAAACAAACAAACGTTGATTTCATTTACAAGCCAGGTAATCATGTTTTCTTGCTTTGGTAGATTCTCTTCCGTCGAGATGTTTTTATGAATTTGAGTAATTACGCAGTACCTGCTGCATGCTATAAGGATGTCCGGAGATCAAGGTCGTAGGTTCGAATCCTGCTCGAGTATGTACGCCCATTATTTTTTATCATGTCTACTACTAAAACACTGATCAATTCTGTGCTTATTTACGTCGATGTAGGGTAATTTCTCAATCAGTTGCAGAGTTCACATAGTAATATTCTGTTTCGCATTATATCACTACTAAAAGTGCAAAAGTTAATTATAAAATTGCAAACACGTAGTAGGGTAGGCCTATACATACCCCCTAAACAGCTTCCCGTCGTTCGGTGGCTGTGCTGCACCGCTTGCATGTCAACTCCTACCCCCCCCCCCCCAAAAAAAAAAAAAAGAAAAAAAAATCCGGTGTACTTTCATGTAATCAGTGAGTACGTGTATCTTCGGGCGTTATCTTCCCGCGAGAGGATATAATTGACTTTTCCGTCGTCCCCCCCCCCCCCCCCCCAACCCGAAATCTCCGCCAATGATGTGTATTTTGATTGAATTACGCCACCGGATTGATAGACGCAGATTTACTGACGACTAATTGACACTCATTTATGACTGTCAAATACCAACCTATTGCAGCGTGTATACTGGATATCTCCGGTCACGATAGGTCTATGTTCGACTGCATTCAGTGAGGGTATCACAGTCAATACGGAGTTGATGACAGAGTCAGGCTGAATTACGTGAAGAGAACCAGTATCACTGTCGGAGGCACAGAAAAAGGTGAGGTGGTAGCCTGAAGCCTGGGTCAAATATTGTGCATTAGGTTGTCATGAAGAAGTTTGACGTTTTCACTATTCAATCTGATGCCACAACCGGTAGCCGATCTGTGCTTCGTTTTTACAGGGGATGGCTAGTAACCGATCTGTAGGAATCAGTGGCAATGCTGAGGGATGATTGTTTCAGTCCTTGTGGGATTCATTTAAGAGTACATTATATATCTATTGTTGTGTGAAAATTATTTGCTTCAGAACGGTCTCATATTAAGGTAATGTGCAGATTAATGCCCCATCACTGACCAGGCACGCTAACCTAAACATTAAACATTATGGAAAGATACAATGACTGTAATATCTTGAAAAAAAATGCTTATACCGTCAATGCATATATTTACATCTATACATACATATACATATTTACATCTTCCTGTAAAAAAAAAAATAAAAAATATAAAATCTATATTTCAATCAAGCAATCATTTTAAAGATGAGAAGGAATGTTTAGTAGTTCTTGAAATTGTAAATGATCGAACGCAAGGGACGTTTTTATCCTTTTTCATCTAGTACGTTACAAAAAAAAAAATAATAGGAATGTGCGTGTATGAAGCCATTGGACGACTTGTAAAGAAGTGACATTATTTGGATCTCGACTAGAATGTCGGACGGCAAAAAAAAAAAACAACAACAACAACAACAACAAAACACCAACAGATGGGGTAAGTATTTCATGAAAATATGTGAAATTTTATTATTTCATCACCTTCTTTATTTTGACTTTGATGTGGGTAACATCAAGGTGGTAATGAGCCGGGGGAAATCGTTGATATCCCATACTGAGTAAGTCATCAACACATCGAAAAGCCAACGGGAAGAGATGCCTCCACACACACACACACACACACACACACACACACACACACAAACCATTCAAAGGAGACCTTTTTCAGACTTTAAATATAAGTTAGTTGAGTACAGAGTTTCAGAATTTATAGTGATTGGGATGAGGAAAATGAATGTTTTAAAAGCTTATAACAAATCACAAGGAACAAGGATGGTGACATAGCAGCTTCACCATAGGAATGCATGAGTTGGGGCTCAAGTAAGCAGAACAAAGAAGACGGGTATGCATAGATTCTACACAGGTGAGCTTGTTAAGCAAGCGGTTTTGTAATGGAATTACACTGCTACATTTCTGAAATACGTGAGGCTCCTATGTCATCAACGCTATTCAGTGTATTTTGTTTAAGATTTTTCAGATTATTGGTTTCTCTGCTCAAAGACCATAATAAATTCAACAAATCTATACATGGAGCTATCGATTTATGCACTACATGATGGGAAATTATAAAAATCCTCTCGAAAGCCCCTTTAACGTTGAACTCGGGTATCTTTCAATTTCAATTTTATTTTTCATACTTCTCAATGAAGGAATGTACAGCAAATATAATAAAACATAGTGAATCATAATATCCGGCTTGGATGTACAGTAAATTAATGTAAGAATATAAAACATAGTGGTCAATCATCGTACGTTTGGTTCTATGTATAACGCTAAAGAAATATGACGGAACCTACTTAAAAGCGAGCTTGTTAAGCGTAGGTCCCAAATTCTGAACAGAGTGTAAAGATGAGGAGCACGGATGCAACGTAGGACCACAATAAAGAGAAACAAAAATGAAAGGCAAAAATACCTGGTGTACTAAGAGAATCTTCTCAATACATTAATAGTGATATACAGACAACCACATTCTGCAGATGTAAGAACAGTTGATTTAACAATGTTGACAATAGTGTAGTAGTATGATTTGAATAACGGTGAAGAGAAAACAACTCGACATGCGAGTCCTCGGAGGAGATACGGGAAACCTAAAAAGTGAACATACAAGTACTAACATTCAAAGAAAATTTGGAATAAATTAGAATTAGAATTACCAGCCAGTATAGCACTAAGGGGGAATACAACAAGCCAGCAGCTGTTCACGCGTTCCGAAGTCTTAGGGTATCAAAAAGGGGTACTGGTGTGAAGGAATTTAAGAGCGCAAACAGAGAGGCTTAGCTGATTTGAATAACAACAACCAACACAGCAGGTAGAGGCACATAAACAAGAAAGAAGGAAATTTCAATGGACTTACGCGATGTAATTATTCAATAAATTATGTCTTAATTTGTATTTGAAGGTCGACAAGGACAAACAACCTGCGAGTTCTATGGGGAGATCGTTCCAGTACTTAGGCCCTGCATACATAATTGTTTTTTTCGCAAAAATGGTTCGGGTACGTGGTAGGTGATAATCGTCACGTTGGCGGGTGGGATAGTTATGAATAGAGTAATTTCTTTTAAACATATGCAAAAAAAATATCAGGAAGATCATTTTTGGATAATTTGTACATGAATATCCCTAAATTGTAATAAAACAAATCTGACAATTTTAAAATTTTGTTCTTATGGAAAAATTCATCTGTATGAGATAGATACCCGGTCTTATTAATTATTCTAATAGCGCGCTTTTGTAAGAGAAAGAGCGAGTCAAGCAAAGACTGGGTCGTGTTACCCCATGCCAGTATTCCGTAGTTGAGGTAAGGGGAAATCGTAGTCGAGTATATAATTTGCAATATATTGGTGGGGAAGTAATCTTTCAGTTTATTTAGAATTCCTGCATTCCTAGATAAAACTTTGGTTAAAAAGTTGATGTGAGACTTCCAAGATAAATCGCTATCAATATACAGTCCGAGAAACTTGACACTATCAACCTTCGTTAAATTAATGCCATTAATTTGGACATGACCAGGAATAAATTGCAAAGAGTTACTGAACAGCATATAATATGTTTTATCAATGTTTAGTGATAACTTGTTGGCATGAATCCAGGATTGAACAAGTTTCAATTCGCTGTTTAACATATGAATAAGCGTATTAGGATTGCGATGTGAAAGAAATAGATTTGTGTCATCTGCAAAGCATATAAAAGAAAGAATCTTTGATGAATTTTGGAGATCATTTATGTACAAAATGAATAGTAGCGGGCCGAGTAGGGAACCCTGGGGGACACCACATGTAATTGATTTCATTGAGGACTCATGACCATTAAGATAAACATACTGCTTTCTATCAGTAAGATAATCTCTAAACCATTCTAAAGCCGTCCCGCGAATGCCGTAATGGCTTAACTTATAAAGGAGAATATCGTGGTCTATCGTGTCAAAAGCCTTCGAGAAATCAATAAAAACACCGATGGTGTGTGAAGCATCGTCAAGGGCATGTGCCACTTTATCAATAAAAGCCAATAAAGCGTGGGTTGTGCTGTGTTGCTTTCTGAAACCGAACTGAAAATTCGAAAGAATATTACAATTAATAAGAAATCTGAGAGTTCTTTTATGAACAAGCTTTTCCAAAATTTTTGAAATTGAAGTTAAAAGAGATATCGGGCGATAATTATTAACATGTTCTTTAGGACCCTTTTTGTATATAGGAACAACTCTAGCGACTTTCATTTTATCAGGGAATTTTCCGCTTAATAAAGATTGATTGAAAATATAAACGAGAGGAGAAACTATTTCATTTATCACATTTTTTAAAAGAAAAATTGAGATACCATCATCACCTGTACTCTTCTTATTATTCATTTTACAAACAACTTCTTTAATTTCATCATCAACAATAGGAACGAAAAAGAAAGTCAGTGCGTTCCTATCCCCTAAGAACGAATGAAAAGGTGTCCGTGAATGCGGTATTTTGCTGGCAAGATCTGGCCCGAGGTTAACAAAGAAGTCATTAAATACATCCGCCATCGCCCCTGGTTCATCTACTGAACAACGGTCTTTTAAAATGGAATTCGGGGAATTTTTATCTGCAGTAGAGTTTAAAGCTGTGTTAATCACCTTCCACGTACCCTTTATATCAAACTTACATTTGTGAAACTGATTGGAGAAGTACTGTTGCTTAGCTGTACGTAGAGTAGATGTAAGCGTATTTCGATAACGAATATAAAAAGATTTGTTTAAAGCATTTGGGGATTTACGGTATCTACAATATAATCTATTTTTCTTATTAATAGACTTAAGGAGAGATCTCGTGATCCATGGTTGTCTTGGTATTTTCTTATAATTTGATCTAGATCGTTTTATTAATGGTACATAACTATTACAATTTGTTGTTAAAATATTCATGAAAATTTCAAAAGACACATTTACATTTCCAGAACAGTAAATAGGAGACCAGTCAACTGACCTCAATCCCTCCCTAAGTCTATTTAGATTACATTCAGACATATCACGAAAACCAGAGTTATGAGTTGGTGTTCTTCTCGTGAAGAACTTGGAAACAAGCGCGAATACTGGGAAGTGATCTGAGAGATCTGAAACAACAATACCAGGTGTAACGTCAAAAGATAAATTATTAATAAATATATTGTCAATGAGAGAAGAAGTAGCATCAGATATACGAGTAGGTTTTCTTATAAGGGGAATATAAGATTTTGACAACATAAGGTTGAGGAAATCTTGGCAGATTGGAGTATCATTGCAGTTTAAAAGATTTATATTAAAGTCACCCATTATAATACATGTCTTATTGGCAAAATATTCATCAGAAAGAAGTCCGTGAACTAACTCAATAAATTCAGAAGGGTTGGAATGAGGTGGCCTGTAAATTTCCCCCAAAATAATGTTACCTTTGTGTGGAGTTATAACCTCAATGAAAATACTCTCAAGACATTCTGAAATGATACAATATTCATGTAGCAACTGACAATTCAAAGTTCGTGTGACATAGAAACCTACTCCACCACCTCTCTTACTATTCCTGCTATTAGTAAGTAATTTAAAACCACTGATCATGAATTGGGAGGAAGGTGACGTCTCCTTTAGCCATGTTTCACTGAGGCCAATAATAGTATGTGTGAATTGCAACTCGTTAACAAGTAAAAGTAATTGGTCGAAATTTTTGTTTAAACTCCTAATATTAATATGTGAAACAAAAAGATCTTTAGAGTTTGAATGAGATAAGTTGATGATATCTTTTTCCAAATGATAATAAGAGGACACATTTTGAGCAGAAACATCATTAGTATCTAAGTCAAGCTTTAATTCTTGAGTTTCTGTATTTAAAGATCTTGTACACTGTTCCTTGCACCTTGCACCTTGCACTCATTTTGTCGTTAAGTCCGCGTTGTTAGATTATTGACAAGGCCCTCTCTCTAAAAATATATAGATCTTATACTTGTAATACGAGACGAGAGGTCATAGAGTTGTCAAGCGAGGCAGAGTCAAATCCCCCAGAGAGTAGAGCGGTACTAGTAAATACCACTTCGACATAAAAACTATACCTGTGCTTTATTTTTACATTTTTTCTTCGTATCCGTATAGACAAACTTCGTGAATAAACACTTATAATTTCAAATAAAAATGTATGATATATACGAATATATATATATATGATATATATATATATATATATATATATATATATATATGTTACGAACCATTCTGAAATTCTGAAACGCTGTACTCAGTATAGGCTCATATCATTTGAGCTTTATGTCATTTTCTTATATTTTTAAATAGTGAATTTAAGCATTTTCACGTGATCTTTGATCAAGGCCAAATATTTCGATACAGAATCATCTCATATACACGAAGTTTACTTAACTAATTTTTGAGTCATGTCCAAGGTTTGGAGAAAGTGTATAATTCCAGCATAAAATGAAATTTTATTTTAACCCGACGTATCAACTTTTTGAACTTAACCCGCATGACCATAAACGTTCCTGGAGAATTTTGTCAGTATAAAGTTCATAATCATGTGAACCAGTTGTATCAGAGTTAACTACACCTTTGACCTTTGACCCCATACCCGCAAACTTTTTCTACAACTACAATGTATGCAGAATCTTTATCTCTATCTTGTCCTTTGACCATCAATCTTAAACGCATGCGCCCACAAGTTCATCGGTGCGGCTTCGTCCACTCATAATACACACATAATCTTTATGCCAAGCTCCATTACGCCGTCCACAAGAGTTGATCATCACGGGCGACGGGAGGACAGCCCGTACACATGATCATACACGACGTACCTCCAGCGACGCCTCGTGGCGGAGGCATTAAAGGAGATCTCCGGAAGATTTTCAGATTTCTACACTTGAACAACGATAGATTACCTAGCCCTATACTGAGTACAGACTTTCAGAATTTGTAGTGATTGGGATGAGGAATAAGGGTGTATTAAAAATTTATAACATATTGCAATGAACAAGGATGATGACATGGCAGCCTCACCATAAGAATGCATGAGTTGAGGCTCAAGGAAACAAAACAAAAGAAGAAGGTATGCATGCATTCTACACAGGTGAACTTGTCAATCAAGCAGTATTGTAATAAATTACACTGCTACATTTCTGAAATATACTTGAGGTTCTATGTCATCAACACTGTTCAGTTGTAATTTGTTTAAGATTTTTCAGAGTATTGGTTTCTCTGCTCAAAGACCATAATAAATTCAACAAATCTATACATGGAGGTATCGATTTATGCACTACATGATGGGAAATTATTAATACACCCCAGTTCCTGCGCCTATTGAGTATTTTAATGACGGGGGCAGTGCACTCTTTTCACGGGAAATGAGTGGTAACACAGGATCACTTCCTCTGGCAATTTTGACTTTTCAAATGATCATTCTACCACATAAAATGTCAAAGTTGCCAGAGAAATTGAACCTGTACTACCAGATATTTCCCGTGAAATAGTACATTCCCCTCTCCTTGGGCGTTTGATAGTGGGTACAGATTTCGAACTTGTATACTGTAATGATTGCCTATTGTGTGCCTTGCGGACAATAAGTACGCTTCATTCCATCCGAAACTAACAACATCTTGTTATATCACGAGCATCCGGGTTTTTACATATACAGTGGACTCCCTTTATGACGAAATCCTCGGGACCGGCAGTTTTCTTTCGTTATATCGGAATTTTGTTATAACCGAGCAAATAAACAATAGAAATACATAGAGTGGATGACATTGCAGCCCACATTTTTACTTCGTTATATAACCAGAATTTTGTTATAACCGTGTTCGTTGTAATGGGAGTGCACTGTAAAACAGGGAGGTGGGAAGAGAAGGAGTGGAATCTCTCTTCTCACCTCCCTGCTTTACATGTAAACATTCCAATCGACCACGAAGAGAAAACATTCAAGGACGTCGCTGCGTGTCGATTACACGCATCGAAGAAGAACGCCGATAAATCAACTCATACAAGATCGACCACTTCCAGCAGCACTACGCGTCAAACAATAATAGTCCATTTTGTGCTCAATAACTGCACAGTGACCATCAGTTATTACAACTCTCCAAATTGAAACAGAAGCAAAATAAAGTGTAAAAGCGTTCAGATGTTTGAAGTTCGCCTGTTTCAACTACATATGTATCTTTGAAGTTGGAGTTGAATGATATACATTGATAAACAATTTTCAATTATTCGACATGGTGGTGATCTACAGGTAGTCAAATGTGGCTTGATCTATATCATAGTGTATAGCCGTATTAACATATTTTCCTAATTTACCTAGGGGATAGGTAATAATTATGATATTGACTGGCCTTGAGGAAGATACCAGATAAATATTGCCCGCACTGAAAGAATATTGCCCGAGTCGAAGACGAGGGCAATATTCTTTCAGTTTTTCAGTTTGGGCAATATTTTCTGGTATCTCCCTCGAGGCCAGTCAATATTATATAATTATTACCTATACGAGGTAGTTTTGCGAGGCAATTACAGTTGGTATTTTGCAGGGTCGGGAGTTCAGCGGGCGATATTAGAGCATATCACGAGCATCCGGGTTTTTACATATACAGTGGACTCCCGTTATAACGAAATCCTCGGGACCGGCAGTTTTCTTTCGTTATATCGGAATTTTCTTATAACCGAACAAATAAACGATAGAAATACATAGAGTGGATGACATTGCAGCCCAAATTTTTACTTCGTTATAACCAGAATTTTGTTATGACCGTGTTCGTTATAACGGGAGTGCACTGTAAAACAGGGAGGTGGGAAGAGAGATTCCACTCCTTCTCTTCCCACTTCATGTAAACATTCCGATCGACCACGAAGAGAAAACATTCAAGGACGTCGCTGCGTGTCGATTACACGCACCGCAGAAAAACGCCGATAAATCAACTCATACAAGGTCGACCACTTCCACTAGTTCCAGCAGCACGACGCGTCAAACAATAGTTACGTTCAGACGGGAGCCCTTAACCTCGAAGTTAGGAAACTTCGAGGTTAGAGCTTGTAGTTAGGGACCGTGAAGACGCACTCGTAGTTAGCAAACCTCGAGGTTTGCTCGATGTTTCGAGCCACGAGAAATCTTATGGTTAGCGCTCTAACCACGAGCCGCGGGGGGTCCCCACTCGTAGTTAAGCACCGTGTGGACACCAAAAACAACGAACTCGAAGTTAAGAGTGACCTCGCCGTACACTCCAGCCCCCACAATTTCCCTCTGCTTCCGGGTCAACCTCCAAACGTACACCACAAATACACTACAAGTGAAAAACCTATGACGCACGACACTACAACATCATCTTTTCTTCCCATGCGCTTGATCTCTGAAACTGAACACGTCGAACTCGCTACTGTATTCTATATTCTTCTCCGACGCTAAGAAAAATGTTTTCGACGAATATCTTCATAAAGGCATAAAGTTATCAGTGCAGTACTATCTCTGCATACCATGACAGAGAACAAGAGTACCTGTAAGCGAGTCCGACAGGGTTGGACTAAAGAATAAATAGACGTCTTGTTAGCAGTGTGGGCTGAAACTTCCGGTTTTGTGGTTTTAACATTGAGTGGGACCCACTCGTAGTTACGGGGGCAGAAGCTTTACCTCGAGGTTTCGTAACCTGGAGGTTACGATTCGTCGTGTGGACACACGTCGTAGTTAGGGGGCAAGAGCTAAACCTCGAGGTTTCCTAACCTCGAGGTTAGGGCCTGCCGTCTGAACGTAACTATTAGTTACGTTCAGACGGCAGGCCCTAACCTCACTGCACAGTGACCATCAGTTATTACAACTCTCCAAATTGAAACAGAAGCAAAAATAAAGTGTAAAAGCGTTCAGATGTTTGAAGTTCGCCTCTCACAACTACATGTATCTTTGAAGTTGGAGTTGAATGATATACATTGATGAACAATTTTTCAATTATTCGACATGTTGGTGATGATGTACAGGTAGTCAAACGTGGCTTGATCTATATCATAGTGTATAGCTGTATTCACTTTTTTTCCTAATGTACCTAGGGGATAGGTAATAATTATGATATTGACTGGCCTTGAGGGAGATACCAGATGAATATTGCCCGCACTGAAAGAATATTGCCCTCGTCTTCGACTCGGGCAATATTCTTTCAGTTTGGGCAATATTTTCTGGTATGTCCCTCGAGGCCAGTCAATATTATATAAGTATACCACTGCTATTACTATCGTAACTTCACGCACTGCTTCAGCCTGAAGCCCCGTTTTCAAGGATGGTACAGTATTGGTTGAGATGAGAATTGGGCTGTTTACTTTTTGCGAGATACCAAGAAAGCACTTATGAAATAGTACAGAGCATACCATTTCAAGAGGAATTCAAAGTTTATTTGATGAAAATCGAGTTTAGCATGACTGAAACATCCAAAATCAAAGTAAAATCAAAGCGATCTTAAAAAAGTGTGGGTCCTACACTTATTGGAATCGCCCTCTTTTGGATGTCTCAGCCATTTCAATAAACCAATTTTCATCAAATAAACGTTGAATTCCATATGGCATTACACGCTCTTTCATATTTCATAAGAGGTTTCTCATTATCTCACCAAAAAATGTTAGAGACCTGAAATTAGGTCTCAACCAAAACTATACAATCCCTTTAACAGAGACTTTCAAACAGAGTTACCGAGACAATGTCCGGGTAGCATCCGGGTAATTCTTTGTTGTTGTTTTTTTTAACCGTGCCTGTTCAAATGGTCCCAGCAAACTGTTGCTCAGACGTTGTCGCGGTATCTTTTGCCTAATTTTACCCAGGCTAGTTGTGGTAATTACCGCGGCATTACCCCGACATTACCGCGACAGTACCCGTTAACACATCCGCGGTAACATTCCTTTGCCATTGTCAAATGGACTGGTGTTTCGCGTTATTAAAACCATGTGATGACGAATAATCGATTATTTTGTTCAAAATTAAGTGAGTCGATCTCATTGCCGCATCCCCTGATTTCTACGGAAATCCATATAACAGATTACATGTCCTGTAATAAACGTCATCATAGGAACCGGACTAACGATGTCTGAACAATTGTGTGTCATGTGGGATAACATAAGATGATTTACATTCAAGCATTCTGATTTTCTTTCTTTTTCGATTTCGTTCTGCTTTTGTCAGATGCGTTATAATTATGTCTTGAAGGAAAATGTAGGATTTTATTTGTTATCTCATTCTTTGAAAAGCAAGGAGGTGCTATGTTGCAGGGACGGAAGCAAAATCATTTACATGTAAAACAACCCACTCTAGACTGGCTCAGTGCGATATCTCGTGCGATATCACCATGGGTTGCTTGACCAAATGGAGGTCTGCTCTTCAGGCCAAGTGGAGTTGGTTGGTGGTCATCGCCTCGTCCATGCTCATCGCCGTCTCCTTCGGCTTCCTGTATTCCTTTGGTCTCCTCATGGTCGCCCTCATGGACGACTTCGGCAGCGGAGTGACCGAAACGGGTAAAAGTGTTATTTCTTGCGTTACCCTCACTGTAGCTACTTGGCGAGATAGCCTTTTTTTCCCAAAATTCAATGAAGTTAATGAAGCTGGGAAGGGTAAGTGCGCGGTCGCATAATAGCCTTTTGTATTTTGTATGGTCTCTTATCGTTTATTACTTCTCGCGGCCATAAAGAGCCAGCAAACTTCTATCCCATGCCCGCACGTCAGTAAATTACATTTACTCTCGACTGTGTTGTAAATGTCACTCGTGGGAGATACGAAGAAGACATGAGAACATTGGTTGTTACGTCGATGTAGGGCAATTTGTCAATCAGTTGCAATTGGTTGTTGTTGTTTTACTTTTTTTGTGAGGGCTGTAGCTTTAAAAGTGACCATTTTTGCACAGACATGTCATTTCATTCAACAATAATTGTAAAGAAAATTTTACAAAGGATTTCTATAAGGGACTTTTATGAGGAAAATGTAATCCTCTTTGTATTTGTTCTACTTTTATTTTTGTAGGAGGTGCTTTTAAATGTGCCTTTTCTAGGAGTCGGATATTGCACAATTATTAGTCTCCAATCAAAAACCAATTTCAGTGTCTCGTGCATTTTTGGCCAGCTCCTGGCCTGAGCTAGTTTGGCCCTCGCCAAGTAGTCAAAATTGCGTTCAATAATGCCCCTTTCAGTAACCCTCTTGGCTCGGACCAGGAGCGGACCAGGAGCGGTCCGACTCGAAAATTTTGAGTTTATGAATGGGTGGGGGCCAAAGTGGCCCGCGCCAGGTGTAGACTATTTTGGCGCTGCTGCAGCTAGCACCAGGTGCGGACCAGGCGCGGTCCTGGCGCTGATTGAAGAGTCTATGAACGATAGCAGCGCCAGGCGCGGGCCAAAATTCCTTTCACGGTCAGAGGTCACAGCTTTCGCTGCTCAGCTCACAAGCGCGCGGCACGCACATCAATTATCGCTCGAAAATGCACTTCCGCTCTGTCCATGACGCGTTCAGTTACCATGGCAGTTATCCCTTACATGACCGAGTTTATGAATGGATCTTTGTAAAAGAAGCGCGGCTCTGCTATAGTTACTGACCGCAATTTTTCCTGCTTGACGCGGGCTATTAGCCCGGACCAGGAGCGGGCCAAAAATGCATGACTTTTTGGAAGCGGCATTAGTATGGCAGAGCCGCGCCATTTTTACGATGACCCATTCGCAATCTCGACCGCGACAGGGATAACTACCATGGTAACTGAACGCGGTACGGCCAAGATATGATGACCTTTGACCGTGCAAGGAATTTTGGCCCGAGCCTAGCTGGCGCTTCTATCGTTCATAAACTCTTCGATTGGCACCAGGTCCGAACCTGTCATGGGCCGCGCCTGGTGCTAGCTTCAGCGTCGCCAAAATAGTCCACTCCTGGTTCGCACCACTTTGGCCTGACCCATTCCTAAACTCAAAATTGTACTACTTAGCTCGGCCTGGCCCGAGCCAGAGTCGGAGGGGTATAAAAGGAGTAAAAGAGCTTGTGTCCGGAACTTGACATACATTTCCTCGTATACGCACTCCGAGCCACGTACCGGTCCCCATATAGTTATCATTACCAAATATCGTGTCCTGAGTTCGAAAAATTTATAGTGCTAGGTCTCGCATTGTAATATATCATAGAATATGATTTAGTTTCATTATGATAGAATATATCTATGGAATGATTTTTTTTTTTTTTTTTTTGTCCTGAGAAAAAATAATGTTTTATAGCATGACGCGGTGGCCGGCAAATAGCCGACCACAATTTCTTCACCTTGCTTGTATTACCACACGTGATTACTGAAGTTGTAATAGTTTATGTAGGCCCTATATTGTTGACAATATTGTAGCTTGTGATGTCTTTTCAGGCTATGTTGGAACACTTTCATATGGAATGACGATGGTGGCGTGTCTGTTCACCTCACCGCTTACCGCAAAACTAGGATACCGCCTTGCCGGCTGCCTGGGCGTCACCTTCTGTGCCGTTGCCTCGATCACGACTTCGTTCGCTCCGGGAATCTCCGTTATGTTCTTTTCCTACAGCTGTCTCTACGGAGTAGGAAGCAGTTTCATTTTGTGCTGTGCTGTCAACTGTCCACTCGGCTACTTCCCGAATACCCATCGCTCACTGACATTTGCGGTAGTGTCATCTGCTTTTAATATCGGTAAAGTCAAACGTAGCTTTTGTTATAAAGAAGCATAAACTGTATAAGGGATCTTTATCAGGGCTCAGTACTAAGTATTTTTTTCTTTTTTTTTTTCCTTTTTTTTGGGGGGGGGGGGCTCGTTCGGGCCATGATTAAACATCTTGAAATTTCAAATGTTGGTGACGAATGTTTTCGAACTTTGGTGGCTTGACATAAAATCTTAGAGGCCCGGCCTCCGCGTATGTATCTATATATATATATATATATATATATATATATATATATATATATATGTATATATATATATATATATATATATAGATAGATAGATATATATATCAGGGCTCCACACTAACTTTTGTTTTTGGTGGCCCGATCAGGCCACCAAAATCATTGATATTTATTTTTTGGTGGCCCGAAAAAAATCAAGAAAAACGATAAGAAAAAATAAATCGGTCCTACTAAACAAAGAAAAATGAATATTAAGTATTACTGAAGTGATACAGGTACTCATGTTCAAAATGACTGAATAGAAAATTCAATCATCTTACCGTTATTCTGAGTTCTAAGATTTGGCAAATAGGCTTATAGATTATTATAAAAGTTGATGCCTATTAAGGTGGTCAAAACTTACGTTTGAAATTAGAAAGTAGGAGCATTTGCAGACATTATGTAAACATCCGACATTTGTTTTAGCATTGTAAAGAGCCGAAATTTACCGTTATTCATTTCTGATTGTAAAAGCAATCATCCAACATTTACTAGTATCTTAGCTCCTTACAGAGCCGAATGTTATCCTTATTCATTTCCGAATGTGAAAGCAAACATCCGCTAATTGTTATAGCATCTAACTGAGCCGATTAATACCGTTTATCATTTCCAAATGTAAAAGCAACAATCTGTTATTCATTTCCAAATGTAAAAGCGACAATCTGTTATTTATTTTAGCATCGTACGGAGCAGAATATTACCGTTATTCATTTCCAAATTTAAAAGCAAACATCCGACATTTATTTTATTATTGTTCGGAGCCGAATGTTACTGCTGTCCACTTCCGAAAGTGAAATGAATCATCTTGCAATTATTTTAGCATCGTATACGCGGAGCTGAATGTTACTGGGTTTTTTTTTTTTTTTTTTTTTTTTTTTAACGTCAAGGCAGACACCCGACATTTATTTTACCATCAAACGCAGCTGAATGTTACTGTTATTCATTTCGAAATGTAATAGCAAATATCCGACATTTATTTTAGCATCGTATGGAGCAGAATGTTACTGCTATTCACTTCCAAACGTAAAAGTAATCGTCTGACATTTATTTTTTTGCATCTTCCGGAGCCGAATGTTTTTGCTATTTACTTTCGAACGCATAGGCGTACCCAGGATTTTTTAGAGGGGGGTGTTCAGTGGCGTACCGTGGGTCAAGACATGGGGGGGGGGCGCACCTCATGGAAGCAACATCAGAATTGCATAACTGTACAATTAAATGCGAGCGAGCGGAGCGAGCGAGCTTGAAAACTTTGACATTTTACAGTCCCCAAACTGCCGTTTTTATATGTATATAATTATATATATTGGAAATTAAGGGGGTTGCACCGGGTGCAACTGCTGGCAGTTGCTGGCAGTAACATCAGGAGAATGGCATAACGATTAAATGCGAGCGAGCGAAGCGAGCGAGCTTGAAAATTTTCCGGGCTTTTTGAACAATGTTATACCTCTTTAATTATATGGTTAAAAGAAATCTTAGAAAAATATCTTCGTTTTTTTTCTTGATTATCCTTTCATATCGATTTCAAAAGCAGTTTACTAACCCTTGAATTACCATTTTCGTAGGTTTTTTTCTTTTTTTTTCCTTTTTTTCTTAATCAGCGGATGGGGGGGGGCACGATGGGGGGGGGGGCACGTAGTAACCCCCTTAGTTACGCCACTGTTCCTAGACCTAGATATCTAATGAATTTTAGGCACAATAAAGTCATCCAACCACAATTTGTAGACTCACACTCATTTATCTTTCAGTGACATTTTAAGTCCCCAAACTGCCGTTGGCAGCTATATTTTTTCGCTTTAGAAATTAAGGGGAGGGGGTGCACCGGGCGCAACTGCTGGCAATTACTAACAGCAACATCAGGAGAATTGCATAACGATAAAATGCGAGCGAGCGAAGCGAGCGAGCTTGAAAATTTTGACATTACCCCAAACTGCCGTTTGTAGCTATATTTTTTCGCTTTAGAAATTAAGGGGATGGGGCGCACCGGGCGCAACTGCTGGCAATTACTGACAACAACATCAGGAGAATTGCATAACGATTAAATGCGAGCGAGCGAAGCGAGCGAGCTTGAAAATTTTGACATTTTACAGTCCCCAAACTGCCGTTTGTAGCTATATATATATATATATATATATATATATATATATATATATTTGCTTTGGAAATTAAGAGGGTTGCACCGGGTGCAACTGCTGGCAGTTGCTGGCGATTAAACGCGAGCGAGCGAAGCGAGCGAGCTTGAAAATTTTGACATTTTAAGTCCCCAAACTGCCGTTGGCAGCTATATTTTTTAGCTTTAGAAATTAAGGGGAGGGGTGCACCGGGCGCAACTGCTGGCAATTACTGACAGCAACATCAGGAGAATTGCATAACGTTAAATGCGAGCGAGCGAAGCGAGCGAGCTTGAAAATTTTGACATTTTACAGTCCCCAAACTGCCGTTTTTATATGTATATAATATATATATATATAGTATTTGCTTTGGAAAATAAGGGGGTTGCACCGGGTGCAACTGCTGGCAGTTGCTGGCAGTAACATCAGGAGAATGGCATAACGATTAAATGCGAGCGAGCGAAGCGAGCGAGCTTGAAAATTTTGACATTTTAAGTCCCCAAACTGCCGTTGGCAGCTATATTTTTTAGCTTTAGAAATTAAGGGGAGGGGGTGCACCGGGCGCAACTGCTGGCAATTACTGACAGCAACATCAGGAGAATTGCATAACGTTAAATGCGAGCGAGCGAAGCGAGCGAGCTTGAAAATTTTGACATTTTACAGTCCCGAAACTGCCGTTTGTAGCTATATTTTTTCGCTTTGGAAATTCGGGGGGGGGGGGGGGCGCACCGGGCGCAACTGCTGGCAATTACTGGCAGTAACATCAGGAGAATGGCATAACGGTTAAAATGCGAGCGAGCGAAGCGAACGAGCTTGAAAATTTTGACATTTTACCGTCCAAAAACTGTCGTTTGTAGCTACATGTATATTTTTTTCGCATTGGAGGGAGGGGACGCCCGGTGCGCCCCCTGGATCCGCCACTGGTAGTCAAGGGTGTCGGTTTATGTTCATGATTGGGGGAGGTATGACCAGCGAGGGGGCGTCGAAGTGACCAAGCGGGAGAAGGATGTCCATAATCTGCACTTTATATAGAGCATCCCCTAATTTGTTTGTGTTTGTGAGTGTGTGTGTTTCATATAGATGGAAAAGTTAGGAAATAGCCAAGGTCAAGTCTTATTATTGGCAATGCAAGGCATAGACTAGTATGTAAAACAACACTGCAAAATCAATGATCAAGCTTTGATAGCATAATATATGTGTACAACCTATCAAACATTGCGCAACATTGCAGCGACTCTTTTTGCCATTCCGATATTCTGAGTACACTGCGCACATCCTGCTTGTATTCAAAATGCCAACCAGGAATCACGCTGAATCACAATCTTTTGTCGTTTCCGGGCTTTTTGAACAATGTTATACCTCTTTAATTATATGGTTAAAAGAAATCTTAGAAAAATATCTTCGTTTTTTTTCTTGATTATCCTTTCATATCGATTTCAAAAGCAGTTTACTAACCCTTGAATTACCATTTTCGTAGGTTTTTTTCTTTTTTTTTTTCTTTTTTTTTCTTAATCAGCGGATGGGGGGGGGCACGATGGGGGGGGGGGGGGGGCACGTAGTAACCCCCTTAGTTACGCCACTGTTCCTAGACCTAGATATCTAATGAATTTTAGGCGCAATAAAGTCATCCAACCACAATTTGTAGACTCACACTCATTTATCTTTCAGTTTTAACTTTCAGTCATTGAAAAGATTCATATCTACTATTACTAAAGGTTAACCAAGTCCATGTGCTATTACTAATTACATTGAGTAGCAAGTAACTTGCTCCTCCCAGAGCTTCCAGAGCTTGCTGCTTCCAGTAGGCTACTATACTGACTGTACTTGGTATATAGTCAGTGGCGTATCTAGGGAAAACGGCGCCCGTGGCAAGCGCGAAAATTGCGCCCCTAATTTCTGAAAAAGTATTCAACCCCAACCCCATCCCGGTAGGGACTTTAAAAAAGTCCTCATGATAAATGCTTTTTGAAGCACTTAAGAGGGGTCTTTTGAGGGTGATTTAATTGTATAGGCTACCCTAAATTTTGATATATTTTGGCGAGCGAGCGCAGCAAGCGAGCCGAAAATTTTTATATTTCAGCTTTATACATAACATGGAATTCTTGTCATTTTTGGTTATTAAATCTTCGAATTACAATTCTAATCATAGTGACGGCCTTATAGATAACGATTTGTACCAACAGTGTCCAACCCCATCCCGGTAGGGACTTAAAAAAAGTCCACATGATGTGCTTTTTCAAGCACTTATATAGAAGGGGTCTTTTGAGGGTGTTTTGAATGTTATAGATATTGAAGAATTTTGGCGAGCGAGCCGAAAATTTTTGTATTTCAGCTTACAAAACATGGAATTCTTGTCATATATGGTTATAAATCTTCCAATGACAATTCTAATCAAGATATAGTGACGGTCTTATAGATAACGATTTATACCAACAGTGTTCAACCCCAATCCCATCCCGGTTAGGGACTTAAAAAAAGTCCACTTGATATGCTTTTTCGAGCACTTAAAAGGTTTTTTTTTTTTAGGGTGATATAAAATCTGATAAATTTTGATAAATTTTGGCGAGCGAGCGCAGCGAGCGAGCCGACAATTTTTGTATTTCACCTTACAAAACATGGAATTCTTGTCATTTTTTGGTTATTAAATCTTACAATATTCTAATCAGGATGTAGTGACGGCTTCATAGATAACCACTTATGCCAACAAACTAAGGACTTGGAAAAATACTCTGAATTACTACGAGTGCCAGTGAGTGAGCCGAAATTTTTATATTTCCACGTCATCATTACGTTTTGTTCTTCTTGATTTGTTTTGTTTTTTTGATAAATTTTGGCGAGCGGGCGCAGCGAGAGAGCCGAAAATGTTTATATTGCAGCGTTACAAAACATGGAATTCATGGAATTCATGTTTTGTTTTTATCTTGTTTGATTTGGTTTTCTGCCCCCCCCCCCCTTCTCCTTCGAGATTTTCTATTTTCTTCTTTATTTTTTTTCCTCGTTTTTTTTTTTCACGTGCCCCCTTGCCCCCCCCCCCCCCGATACGCCACTGTTGGTAGTTGATACTACTGACTTAGCATGCAATGTGCATATATTTATAGGCTGCAGCGCAGCATGCATTGTACACACATAATATTACGCATCATACACAATTTACGGTACCGCGTACGGTATAATACCGGTAAACGGTGATTATTATGCGCAATGTATCTTCGCGATTCGGCCAGAAAGCAAAGCAGGGATCGGGAATGTCTACTGTTTGCGCGTCAGCTTCGCGCGCGGTGCAGTAACGTAGTATTAACACGTACTGTACACGAGTTCTTTAGTGCGTATGATATTATGTAACTCCATAATGTATCATCATCCACACAAACATTAAAACAAGGAAGAGAGAGAGAGAGAGAGAGAGAGAGAGAAAATGAACGCAAAAGAAAGGAAAGGCGGAATTCAAAACGGAAATAAAAGCGGTAAAGACAGCTTTTCTTTCATTTGTCAACATCTAAGCATTGCTGAAGAGGGGTGTTGAATAGCTCAAACACCTCCCTTTTGCCCAAGGGGGGTGTTTGAACACCTTAAACACCCCCCTTTTGGCAAAGGGGGTGTTTGAACACCCAAAACACCCCCCCCCCCCCCCCTCGGTACGCCCTTGTTCGAACGTATTTTATCATCTATACGGAGTTGAATATTATTGTTATTCATTTCCGAACGTCAAAGCAAACATTTGACATTTATTTTATCATCTTCCGGAGCTGAATGTTATTGCTATTTACTTTTGAACATAAAAACAAACATCGGACATTTATTTCATCATCGTACGGAGTTGAATAATATTGTTATTCATTTCCGAACGTCAAAGGGATCATTCAACATTTATTTTAGCATCTTCCGGAGCTGAATGTTATTGCTATTTACTTTCGAACGTAAAAGCAAACATCCGGCATTTATTTTATCATCGTACGGAGTTTAATATTATTGTTATTCATTCCGAAAGTCAAAGCAAAATTGGACATTTATTTTAGCATCTTCCGGAGCCGAATGTTATTGCTATTTACTTTCGAACGTAAAAGTAAACATCCGGCATTTATCTTATCATCGTACGGGGTTGAATATCATTGTTATTTATTTCCGAATGTCAAAGCAAACATTCGACATTATTTATTTTAGCATCTTCCGAAGCCGAATGTTATCCTTACTCATTTCCGAACGCAAAATCAAATTTCTGACATTGATTTTAGCACTGTACGGAGCTGAATCTTACCGTTATTCATTTTGAAAAGTATAAGCAAACATCTGACATTTTAGTATCATACGGAGTCGAATATTACCGTTATTCATTTCCAGAATTAAAAGCAAACATCTGACATTTATTTTAGCATCTTACGGAGCCGATTGTTACCGCTGTTCATTTCCCAAAGTAAAGGCAAACATCCGACTTTTTTTTTTGGATGGCCCGATGTGCGTTTTTTGGTGGCCCCGGGCCCCCGGGCCACCGTTGGTGTCTGTCGAGCCCTGTATATATGTATTATATATATATATATATATATATATATATATATATATATATGTAGTGGGATGATGCTGATACTCGTACCGTACGCCTCTGTCATCTTAGGAAGTATTATAATCGGGACAATAATGAGGACAGAAGCAGGTAAATACATTATTAAGTTAAGTTATGATATGTGTTTAGTACTTTTACTGTATGATATGCCTGTATGTAACATATACCCATTAAATATATCTACTTACAGTTATACATTGTTGAATGTTTTGCAATTGCTAAATATGTTGTATGCTCTGAAGCTGAAATTGAAGAAGACCGAAAGTCGAAAGCTTCCACCATCCGGCATCCTGCAACATTTTCTGTCCTCATTATTGTCCCGATTTTTTTATACTGTCTTTGAAAGTTTTCTATCACGACATTCATCAATATTTAGAAGCTTTGCGGAATCCATTGACTTCCTAATAATACACATTGTTCGGGATCAGAAATTTTTACGAGGGCTCTGGTGCTTTCTGCACTTCATTTTACCATAGCCTTTTATCTTTTGCGTGTGTTTTTGATTTGCAAACTATTTTCCTTTGAGAATGATTAGAACACGTATCCATTGATGAAGAATGAAATGATGTATCCTCAACTTAATCATCTTTGGATTCTTTGTTAGGTGTGCTGATCTTTAACCCAGTCGTCTACGCCCTCATCAACCGGTTCGGTTGGCGTGGAATGATGAGGGTCATGTCGGGAATTATTGCCTTGGTTGGATGTTTCTGTATCCCAACGTTCACTCCAGCTCCAGGGGAGCCATGCCAGCGAACATCCCGTCTTGAGGTAGATGGCCTTGAAGATGATCATGTCTGCAAGGTCAAAGAATTTGAGCGAGAACAGTCCTTGGAGGACAGCAGTAGTAACTATGTAGTTCCACAGAGAACTAAGCTGAAGATGGGATCCTTTCCCGTCAGCGATCAAGGTATTTGCAATGACAAAGTGGACAGCTGTAAATCGAGGACGTTTCTAGAAAAAGAGGCAATGGCAGAGAACTCCGTCCATCCATTCCATCAAAACTGCGGCTCTAGAGAGAGTCATGAATATAAACTCCAGGGCAATGATACTGTTCTCTCTTCTCGGTACTGTCTCGCGTCGTATATGTGTGTGGGTAACTGAATGTCTGTACGAGTGTGTCGTCCTTCTTATATTTTCCCGGTACACCAGTTCAATGAACACCGTCTGGGCATTAGCATTGATACTTATTTCCTATTATTGTCGAAGCCAGCGTATAGCTATATTTTTACAAACGACTTAAGTAATCTATATTTAATATAAATGCTGTAAGAAAATAATAAAACAAACTTGAACAATATATTGCTTACTCATCAATTATCTAGGGATCCACGTCCTACAAGCTTTGCTTTTTTGTGGATCGCTATTTTCCAAAATTGAAGTTATTTTCTGAAAGCTCGCGAAGTATACATGTATACGCATCGTTCCTTCTGATTATTGTACATATGTTGATGTATATAATTTATTTCGTATATTACATGAACCTTTTGTAAAAGTGTAGACAATATCATTTTATGATATGTATACTTTGCATTACGTTTTGATTTTCTTTGATTGGAAATAAACTATGATTGAACTTGAACTTGATGGTGATAAACCACGCCGGTTTGATCGTACCTCAGAAGGACTTCACGAATCTATAAGAGGAGCACCTTCGCCAGCCGACTCTTTGAAGGGTACCGCTGACAGACAGACTGGGAAACCCCGCACGTGGCTCCATGGACTCGAGATCATGAGAATGCCGGAACTGTATCTGATCCAGCTGGGCTACCTAACGGCAGCTGTAGCTCTCTCATTTGCCTACTTCAGCACGGTAACAAATCTTGACATATGATGTAACTTCGACAGTTTGCAATTCATTTTTGAAAGGACTACTTTCCTTTTCAACGACAGGAACTTCATTATTATGATCACAATTCAATAGTGTAAATCCTTTCAGATGCAAAGTAAACTATATATACAATGCATCACTGCTCTTCCCAGAACTACATAACGTAGAGGGTTTTTTTCAGTAGGGGACGTCGTCTGTTTAAAAAGTTAAATCTAATCTCAATGAAATCATTGAGACAGTAAATGTTGTGATGGAAATCAAACAACCGTATTTAGGTTATTCAATATATAGATTCGCAGGTTTTGAAACGGTATCCACTTGACATAAACCATATAATAAGCAGTTTAAGCAATTAGGTTGCATCAATAATGCTCTCCTGTATAGGACACATATCACCACTTCAAGGCAATCAGCTATGATGAACATACCAGGCAATCAATCCTTTGGTCAGTCCACGTTAAAAAGGTAATGTGTAGAAGGTCCATAGGGAAACTTTGGAGACGTGTACTGCTGTGACATCTCGGTCTCAATATTGTTTTAACAATACTTCAAGCTACTGTCCCACTACGCCATTTAGCGATCAAGTCTGCAAAAACAAAGGAGTATGTTTATTGAATTTTCCTGCGTTTTTCATCTTGTTTACAGACGTATAACTAGACTTTGACAGACGGCAGTAGCCGTTTTAAACTTCGGACATGCCCATAGCTAGTTTGAAACGGCCAAATCGCGATTGGCGGCTCTCATACTTGTTACTCTGGCGATGTTTTGCAATTTTCTTTGTTATTCGGGCGGAATCTCAATTGCTGTTGGGTAGGCGGACCGTTCGTCCGCCTCTCGCCACGGATTGCACCATATATTATTTCCTTTGACCAGTGACACTTGCTAAAACAGGTGAATAACGTTCAAGAAACATTCACTTAAACGAATATAATGAGCGCCTGATCTCAGACGAGAAAAAAGAACAGTCCTTGTAACGGGAAAAAAAAAACGGATAGATACGAATAGAGAAGCGTCTAATCACATAGACGGTCAAAACGTATATATAAAAGTTACAGATGAATAATTAAAGTTAAAGATTAATTCAAGAAACGTCATGGCAACGGCCAGACGGGCAGAAATGGACCCATCCGCAAGTTTGGACAATGTGTTATATACCTCTAACTCATTTGCTCCTCTACTTCCAAGTGCTATGGGTGACAAACCTAGTGATCTTTTTGATGTTACAATGTAATAGTTTATATTCCTGGTGACCTTTCTGATGACATTATGTAATGGGTCAAATTCCCCTTAAATCAGATTTGTCCTCACTCTTACAGAAATGTCACCCCACATGAAGTGAATTGTACTCTAATTTGACAAATTCATGTTCATATAGGTAAATACCATTGCAGGTGAACATCACAAAGGACTTTTCACACATTTATAAAGTTCCCGCATCACAAAACGGACTCTTAATTGCAATTATAATTACAATCTACAATTTCATACAATCTCCATGAATACATTTACCTGACTTAATAGAATGACCTGCTCACAATGATAAATTTTGATAATGAAAATACAACGAGGCGATTTTCTTGAACCCACTCACCATGGTCCCCTAGTTCCTCCTGCATGGTCCTTTAGCTTGAAGGCCTCCCTGGGCTTCTTCTCTTTCTTTCGCGCTGTCTGTGATCGTGCCCCTATTAGTAAAATTGTATCCCTTCTGGTGTTGGGACATCATCCTGTGGAACCTCTTGGACCTCCTCTGGGACATCCGAGTATATTTTTGGAGATTCTTCTCTATGCGAAGGAAAGGTAGGAGGCTTATAGATGGGCATGCCTTGCTGGTGCTAATTTTGCTCCATTGTTCCATTGCCTTTGATCTTGCCTGTCAGTAACATTTCTCTTAGCTGGCATGATATGTATGATCCCAAATAACATTTGGGAACGATGTCATTTTAGAACGATCAATGTGGATTGTCCATGAGCCATTGTTTTTGTATTGAAGCCACCTCCCTGGATGGACGGAGCTTGGCATTTTGCAAGACGCTAACTGAATATGGATACAGTACACGTATTTCACACGTTTTTCAGCTATACTTTGTTCTTTACACATACTCATAGAGATATGATTCTGACCAGGCGTTCGATGTTCTGTGAGCTGAATTGAATAAAGAAGTAATTCATACTTAAGCAGACGTTTCTCAAACGTATCTTATATTTTTTTTTCTACAATTCATGGCCAGAAATTGTGGATTTGCCGCCGTCTGAAACCTTATGACTTAAATGTTTAGACAGAGGCAGTCGGAATCGTTAAACAGCAGTATGAGAAATGAGCTCAATAAGACTGGCGCAATTTTATATTTCATTAACACATGTGAAACTCTGAGATTCTACAACTGTTTTTGAAGGGATCTCATAGAAATGAAATTGTCGCTTTCTTTTTACTTTTTTTTTTCCTGACACTACCTTTATAGTTAATTTTAATACATTAATTTTCAACCGTTGACATCATAGGTCAACATGACGATTTCGTCGGGATTCTCGAAGATGACAGCAACTATGGTCATGGTGACGATGGGCTCGACGGAAATCGTCGGGAAGATCGTACTGGGAGTGGTCACTGATCGTCTGCCCATCCCGAAGATCTTCATTCTCATGGGGGCAAATTGCATTGGCGCCCTTCTCATGTTCGTGTTGACACAGATTACGCCGTCGAAGCCGTACATTTTCTTTCAGGCAACAGGTACAGAAGACAGTCACGGAATTAGCGATTGGATATCAACAGTCTACAATATTAAAAGCTCATTAAGGGGGCTTGAACAAGGAATCATGACGGAATTCAGCCAGTTTTTGTTTTGTTATTGCGGGTTTTTTTTAAAGATCGTGCCTGATACTTTAGCTCTGTAACTGATTAGCAGTCAGTTAAGTCAGTAATTGGACAATTAGTTGGGTTGAATACGGGTACCACAAAAGTGTACGATATATACAAGTTAATGAGATATGTAAGAAATTTGTATAAATGTTGGTAGCATACAGTGGCGTATCTAGGGAAAACGGCGCCCGGGGCAAGCGCGAAAATTGCGCCCCTAATTTCTGAAAAAGTGTTCAACCCCAACCCCATCCCGGTAGGGACTTAAAAAAAGTCCACATGATATGCTTTTTCAAGCACTTAAAAGGGTCTTTTGAGGGTGATTTAAATGTAATAAAGTTTGATGAATTTGGCGAGCGAGCGCAGCGAACGAGCCGAAAATTTTTGTATTTCAGCTTACAAACATGGAATTCTTGTCATTTTTTGCTTATTAAATCTTACAATTCTAATCAAGATATAGTGACGGCCTTATAGATAACGATTTATACCAACAAACCGAGGACTTGAAAAAATACTCTAAATTAGTACGGGCGAGTGAGCCGAAATTTTGTATATTTCCGCGTCATCATTACGTTTTAGTCGTATGTTCGAAACCGTTGGCGTCCTCTTCTGATCTAATCGGCGATCACTTCAGAACGAAAGAAATTGCAGCCGCTGCTCCGTGTAACATTTTGCCTGCTAAATATAGAATGACATGTGTGAACACAGTAGACATTTTCATTTTGTCCGCGTCATCATCACGTTTTGTTCTTATCTTTTTTAAAATAAATTTTGGCGAGCGAGCGCAGCGAGCGAGCCGAAAATTTTTATATTTCAGCTTACAAAACGTGGAATTCTGGTGTGAACACAATAAACATTGTCATTTTGTAGGCGTCATCATGTTTTGTTTTTATCTTGTTTGATTTGGTTTTCTGCCCCCCCCCCCATTCTCCCTCCCCCACCCGTCCGGGAGAGGTGTTTTCTTCTTCTTCTTCTTCTTCTTCTTCGTTTTTTTCGCTTTTTCGTGCCTCCTTGCCCCCCCCCCCCCGATACTCCACTGGTAGCATAGCAGTTGTTTTATTCACTACTTGAATTCCCGACAATAAATGATAAACTTGTTCCACGATATTCCTGAAACTTTGCCAGAAGAAGATTTTACGTTAGAAGTCGATAAAAGTGTTTTCTTTGCCCTTGCTATTTACATTATCGAACGAAAATATGATTATTAATTTTGCACATGCAAGTCAATAAGCGAGTTGTGCGATATAAATGCATTTATAAACAAATTGTTGTTTGTACTACGGTGAAATGGTTTGAAAAATATGTGAAATGGGCAAGGACTGAAGTGATATACTTATGTAACTGGTTTATGATTGGCCAACTTTAAAGGGGTGGAAGAAAAACCACAGAGAAAGCCTCAATAAAGCACAGAAACACAAAACTTAAATCACACAAACAGACTCATATAAAGAATTTTTTTCTCACTCTTCCCCATATACATATGATACTATGCTGATATATATATATATATACACTGCAAAAACAAACAGTGTTAAATATGAAACACTGAACTGGTGTTAAATTTTCGGTGTTCATTTGTGGTATTAGATCAACACCTCCGGGTAGTTTCTTAGTTACTGTTTTTCTTGTTGATTTTGAACTTCAAGACGATCAAGAATTTTCCGATAAAGTATTTGATTTTTTAAAACAGGGTTAAACACATTTACACCAGAGTAACACCAGTTGGTGTGGTCTCCTATTGAAGCTGGGCGGGTGTTATACCCTTGACAGTAACACCAGCGATATCAAATTAACACCATGAAGTGCCAGGTGAACACTTTTCAACACCATCACAACATACTTTCTACACCTGTGGGTGTGGTCCTCTATTGACACTTGATTAGTGTTAGATTTAACACCCGTGCTGTTAAATCTAACACCGATGTTTTTGCCGTGTATATATTCAAAGATTTCAGTACCTCGAACGGGCTACCAGAGAAAAGAAGTTAGTGTCATCTATTCATCTATCTATGTCATACTTAGTTATCACTATCACTCTCTTTTTGTATCTGTCAAACAGTGCAAGGGATATTCGTACTGGCTTCTCTCGACTCCCTACCACACTCTCTTGGTGAGCAGATCTTCCGGGACGAGTACCGGCTGCAGACGTGGGCAGTAATGGAGGTAGCATTTGGTTTGGGTGGAACACTAGCGGCGGTATTCGGTAAGCGGCTAATCCAGGTTTTCAAAGAAATCGCGATTCTAATGAGGGAAGCTGAACTGTGCTGTAAGAAGGCTATTTTTGAAACACGCGAAGGTTCCTTTCCAAGACAAGAATAACACCCAGCGTTAAGAAGGCGAATTGTTAAGATTTTCCCACGTTCTTTGATGGTGAAGATAAGGTGCCTTGACGAAGTTCAAAAAGTCGCTTTCTCAACGCACGTTTTAGTCACCTGAAAAAGTTTTAGTCACAAGAAAAAGAGTGCACAATGAAATGTTTGGATTAATTCTAATTCAGTATGCAAGACTTTACCAGTAAGCGGTATTTAATGTAATATGAAAATACATTTAAACCCAATGGACGTGGACAGTACGTCATGTAATCATGTCGACTATGAACGATATCATATGATATCTGCCAAGTGCAATTAAATTTGTTGTTTCTTTCGAGGCATTTTGTGATAATTGATTAGTGAACTCACGTTTTTACCTTTGTCCATTTTCTAAATATTTCAGGTGAGAGTGTTGATAAGACTGGCTCCTACCAGATGGCGTATTATGGGAATGTTGGAATCTTTCTTGCCTCCACGACCCTCTTTGGTCTTGCCATTGTATACCAGAGACTCTTTGCAAGGGATCGATTTATCTTGTTCCAGAGAGTTGGTCGACGATATTCCGCGATTGATCAAAAGACTATTGAGAAATCTTTCAACTCAGATAGTAACGATGGTCTTCCAGTTAGTGTGCCTGGACGGAAAAGTGGCAGCGAGATTGGGGAATGGAAATGTCTCATAACAGAGAGAATTACCAGCGTATAGTACCGCTATAGCGTCCTGATTTGCGTACTACATATACATTCTACTTCATAAAGGTGGCCTCATTATACTGTCAGTGTTGTGACAATTCAAACTAAAGTACTGACGAAAACTATACACTTTATATCACTTTCGGGCTGATTTCACGAAACATGAGACATGCAATAGCAAATACTTGATGAGATACACAGAAATTCAATTTTTTTTTTTTTTTACACTTTTGGTTGTACTTAGACTGCACTATACGATCATGTCATCTCGTCACAACTCACACAGATTATCATCTACATGTTGTGTCATTGTAGAGTTCGTCCATTTCCTCAGGAAAAAAAAGTTGAAAACATCACCAGTTTTGCAGCTTTATTTTCCAGGTGAAGAAGTATGTTTGTGAACTCTACTCACCGGTCAGATTCGATTCACAAACATGATTATGCTATGTACAGCACAGGCCAAAAGTTTGGGGCCACCCTCAGATTTAAAAGAAAATCATACAAAAATACTGTGTTCTGTATTTCATTCAAATGTACTGATACTGAATGGGCTAAGTCAGTTCCATTACATCATACAAGCATGTTTCCAACATGAATTATAGCTTAATTACCCATTTTGAGGAGATTTTTTTCGCTCACACTTTGGATTCATCAAAATACCCTCCATGTGCCCTGATCACTGCTTTACAGATTCTTGGCATGCAATCTAAAAGTTTGTGTTTTTTTTTAAAGTAAGATGCAGACATAACACTTAGATTCCCATGCTGACTTTAAGCATTCAAACATCTGTTTTTCATTGCTGGGGGAGGAGCAGCGGACCTGCCTATCAAGTTCATCCCATGCCAGTTCTATAGGGGAAAGGTGTGGAGACTGGGGTGGCCAAATTATGTTCTTCAAGACATTCTGCTCTTCTTTTGAACGAATTAAGTTCTGGCAAAGCTTAGATGAATGTTTCGGATCATTGTCTTGTTGCAGGATGAAGTTTTGACCAATGACTCTTAAGCCAGATGGAATTGCATGCCTCTGAAGTAAATGGGGTAATGCTCTTTGTTCATGTTTCCTCTGACCTGAACCAAGTCTCTGGCCCTTTCTCCTCCAAAACATCCCCAGACCATCACTGATCCTCCACCATGCTTCACAATATGTTCTGTCTCCTGTCGCCTCACATATACTCTTCTGTTTGTTCCAAATAACTGGAAATTGCTCTCATCAGTCCAAATGACCTTCTTCCAATTACCAACAGTCCAATTTTTGTGTTTCTTGGCCCAAAACAGTCTTTTACTCTTGTTGACTGGGCAAAGGAGTGGTTCTTTTGCAGCTACCCTTCCAGACAGAGTCACTTAGGCCTCCATAAAGGGACTGGAATAGACCATTTTCCTATTGAATTCAGATTTATGGATATTTCATTCCCAGGAAAATTATTGAGATGAGCTATTCCTTTAACCTGCTCTTTTTACATGAAATTCAATTGCTAGAATCCTGTTTGCACAATTTGTTGCTAAGTCAGACAAGCCTCGGACAAGCTTTCAGGTTGTCAAAAACAACCTTTGCTTAAAAGGTATGCATAAAATTTGAATATATTACGAAAACCGACTGGGGTTCACAGAAGTGCACTCAAAACCGGTTGGAAACATGCTTGTGTGATGTAATGGAACTACCATAGCCCATTCAGTATCAAAATATTTGAATAAATGCAGAATACAGTGTTTTGTATGATTTTCTTTTAAATCTGAGGGTGGCCCCAATTTTTTGGCCTGTACTGTACATGTAAACAATATACATACCTATTTTCTGGATATGTAAGTTAATCATTGATACGCTTAAGCCCTGTGAGTTCTGGTGCTCGAACAGACATTTCACTGAGTCTTACAGCTTATTTAGCTGACTTTTGTGAGCAAAAATGCGAATAAATTAGCATCAAAGTCTAATTCTTAAGTACTCAGTTCTGTTGACTTATATGATCAGTCGCCACCAGTACCTTTTTTAAGATTGAAAGAAAGAAAAAAGCCCAGCTCAGGAAAGAGTCAAATGAAGTTGTCTCGGATAAAAAAAAAAAATAAAAAAAAAAAAATATCAAGATATTTGATATGTTATCTACTTTCTGTATGAATTTCATAGAATGTTTTGATTTATACTGTAAATTCAGGAGTTTTTAAGTATGGATGTGTTGCTGTAGTGTTTAACTTTAAAACCTAACATATTGAATGCCTGACACCCACTGCTTGCTGCAAGCATCCGCAGCTTTTAAAACCTACTTGTTCAGTTCTTATAGTTTCTTATAGTATGTTATGGTTGTCATGGTCTCATGCAAATAGATCATTCCTCAATATTAACCAAGCACGTTATATGTTTTCAGCTACAGCGCTGCAGCAATTCCTGGAAAGAACTTACAGACCTGGGGTGTGTTTCATAAAGCTGTTCGTAAAGTTACGAACGACTTACGAGCGACTGGTGATCAGTTCTTGTGCTGAATTATGGAAATTCTGATAAGTATAGCACATCAGAACTGATCACCAGTCGCTCGTAAGTTGTTCGTAACTTTACAAACAGCTTTATGAAACAGGGCCCAGGTTATTATGGGATCATCCCATGAGGTAGATACCCACGAGTATACTGTCCCTAACCTAGACGCTGACTTTACTATTGATCTTATAATCAGAGATGCCAGTTCCAGTGAAACAGAGGGCATGAAATGCATCTAAATGAAGCTCATTTGTACATTAAAAAGCCTGAACTTTGAAACTGTAAGGGCCTGAATTCAGGCTTTTCCCTCAAAACTGCTATCCCTGTATTATGTTGTTCCCAAAATATCTCACAAGCATTTGTGGAAACGCTAAATGTAATATTCTCCTTTATACCTCCCGAGTCTGGTGTTGTCCTTTCAAATAACTTTAATCATTATCCTATACATGTATTATACACTTTCATTTTAATGAAATGACAAAAACAGGTAAAATAAGGACAAAGAATCTAATAAACTTTGCAAAATACTTTACAACATATCAATTGGACTGTCTAACAATATTAATCAAACTGTCAACTGGACTTACTTGTAGCTTTGGAGTCGCTACTTCAAAATTCAAGTAAGTCCATATACTTCATGATCTACTTTACCTGGATGAATGAAACTTTTCACAGACATATTATATTTTTTTCGCTTACAACAAAATTCCTATTCACAAGATTGTCAATTTTGTCAATTTGTCACTTTTCAATTTTGATTTATAACATCTTTTTAAAGAGTAATAATACGCGTATATTGGAACTGCAAAATGTCTTTATAAAAACGATGTGGTTTTTTTTCAAGCTTCCAATTTTAATAGATTTAGAGAAAATCACATCACAGCAGACGCTCTATACATTAATAATTGTTGAGAAAGTTATACATGCACTTAAAGTTAGGCAGTCCTCACGAATTTTATAAAAAATATGTTGTTGTTGGTACCTCCAATGAACTACTTTCACCAAAAACAAACTATCAAATCACCAAATAAGCTCGTAAATTTTGGTTGAAAAAGTGTGAATCTGCATGGTGAATATGCTAATGAGCAAGTCCTGGCGGAGAGTCAGACGTCACCGAGGCACAACTCTTCCCAGCCGTGTTCTGCTCGTTATCCGTACGCTCCCTAGTTACCCGGATGCATGAAGAAGTCGGTGGCTACTAGTATTTGACATTGTTTCTACGTACTGTGTGTGTGTGTATGTGTTGTGTATCATATATTCGCACAGTACACGTGTGGACGGTAGAACTATATCTACGGTAGATACCCCGTACGCGGTTTGCCCTTCGCACTTTTCCAGTCTATTACAAGCGCAGCTGCAGCCCTACCTGTCGCCGCGCATGCATGTTCTAGTACGTACAAATTGTAGGTAGAAACGGTTCTACACAGGCCTACTAGTACACTAGAGGGGCGACCGCATTCAGCGTCGTCTGGTCGGGCTATCTTACATCATGCTGATGTGTCAAGCAGTAGTTTTGCTCGAATCGTGCAGAAAATTTCCCAGGAAAATCCTTTTTTCCGTCCTAGACCCACAAAAGTATCGTGAAAGGTGAGCTGTATGGCTGAGAAATCTCGGTACAACGAAGCCGAACATAAAAAACTTAGGGCCTACAAAATCTCGATATCGTGTTGTGACCTACCTGTGCGTGGACCATTTGAGAAGCAATGTTGTGGACCGGCAGGCTGTGGCCCTCGGTTATAAACCGAGAAAACTCCTGAAGCCAGATGCAATCAAGTCCATATTTGCTCACATGAGTTATAAAACAGAAACACCTCGAGCATCGACTTCGAAGAGAACCGAGGAAAAAAAGGCGTAGAGAGGTAAGGAAAGTGGCTAGCTATATTTCATTTACGGTGGGGCTGCAGCCGGGGTTGGACTGCAGTACAGTGCCACTGAGCTAGCTGCTGCCAGTGCCGACTTGACATGCACGGCAAAGTGGAGCGAAATCATATCCCTACGACCCCCTGTGTTTACCCTGCCCGGCAGACGTCATTTTTTTTTTTTTTTTCCGAGGAAAGGCGATATCCGAGTACTTACAGAAATATCGAGATACAAACGATATATTCTTTGAAGAATTCGACTCTCTTATGCACAGGTTATCTTCGGTTTGAACGCCAAACTCAGCTAGACGGAGTACTGTGTACATTTAATTAGTATGGTAAGAATTCGCGCGCGAGAGTGGTTTGTAGGCAGAAGTATGCAACACGGACGGAAGCTAGAAAAGGACCGTGCCTATATATGTCAAGTTCATGGTATATTTGATTTAAAAATACATATAAATTTATGTTAGCAATATTAAACTTTCATGAATTATTTATAACTAAGCTTGAAATATTTTGTTTGAAATAATAAAATCACATACTTTCACATTTTATGATAAAATTACAACTGATCATTTCAACACTTAAATTGGTTTTTAGAGGCACGGCTGTTAACTTGGTGAGTAGGGCATGCATGACGTAGCATCTTTTTACAGGCTCTTACACGATCGCTTGCAGGAATTATTTTTCAAAAATCGCGTATACGGAGACAGTTTTTCATTTCCACGCGTATAAACTGGTGAAAGGTTATATTTTTACTCTTCTTATCATTACAGTGAAAATCTCAGGACTGCCTCCCTTTAAGACATTTCCACATAAGGCCTACAATAGGCATCATTCTTCATAGACTTCTCCAAGGCGTTTGGCACGATTAATCAGAATATGAATATAATATGTGTATTATGTAGATTATGTAGGTTCCTTGGGCTGCCACGTGTTCAAGATTTTGCTTATCAATGCATACGTATAGTGGCAGTCCTTTGTCCGCATAATTTCTCAAGTAATCGGAAATTTGGTAATACGATATAGATTTTGTTAATGAAATTAATTTACACATTTATTTTCCTTCTTCGAATCATGTACATCGTAATCTGTATGCTGATGTTTTATGTGATTTTACTGAGAAGAATCTTGATTTACATGAAATTGTGTAAGAAGAAAAATAAATCAAACAAACAAAATCAAAGAAACAATATACATGTACTTCTCTTAAAATCTAGCCATTGCGGCAAAAGTGGAAAATCCGTACAGTGATTCACAAGTTACTTACAATGTGTATCCAACAGAACCCAACATGTAATGACATTACAACACACGTGAAGGTTAAAGAGGGGGAAAAAAAGATCAGAGAGAGAAAAAAAAAAGGTCTGTAATAGATTAGATAACAGTTTAAAGGAGTGGTATCGTATTGGTGGAGATGAGAATTGGCCGGGCTTTTAACATTTTGTGAGATACCAAGAAACCACTTATGAGATACTAGTGGTAAAGAGCATACAATTCTAAGAGGAATTCAAAGTTTATTTGATGAAAATCTGTTTTGGAATGGCTGAGACATACAAAGTAAAACAAAGTGATTGTTCATTAGGATTGCTCTGTTTTAGATAGTTCAGCCATTTCAAAACCAATTTTCTTCAAATAAACGTCGAATTCCTCTTGGAATTGCTTTATGATTTCATAAGAGGTTTCGAAAAAATGTTAGAAACATGTAATTAGGTCTCAACCAAAACTATACAATCCCTTTTAAGGAATCGTTTAAGTTGTTCATGTAAACCTAGAAAAGTACTATCTAAAATATATTTTACGTTACCTTTATCAAGTATATATATATATATATAATATATATATATATATACATATATATATATATATATATATATATATACATATATATATGTATGGGCTATAAAATGCTCTAACTGTAAAGAGATAAATATTTTGGGTGTATGTGATACATTAACATATTGTTTTTTCGAGTGGTCCATGAGTGAAGCTTTGATTTTCAGTAGATTACACATTTCCATTTCTACATTTGTGTGTGTGATTTTTACGGCACATTGCAAAGTATTCAAGGCATTGTTTCTATCATTATACATCCATTCGTTCATACATTTTGTAGATTGTATTTCTTACAAACTGTTAACAATATCATATTATAGGAAGTACATTGTATGGGCACATTGAATGATGTCATGTCATCTCTCTCATTGAATCAAGGCCTTCACAAAATTTATGCAATTATTCATTGCGTAAATAATTAGCAACTACGTGTATAAAACTCCATTCACAAAGTCATCAAGTAATATATATATATATATATTTATTTATACATATGTATATGTATATAATGTAATAAAGAATGCGAATATGCAAATTTTCAAGATAAATTATGTTTTTTGTAATGTTATGACGTTATTCGTTATTGATTATGAATTTTTTCTACAAATTGATATTGCTAGAATTTTTAGTGTGTCATGCTCCTATGCAATGCAACTTTCTCTCTCTCTCTCTCTCTCTCTTGAAGAAAGAATTCAAAAGATGCAAGGAAAGTTATTTTCTAACCCGTTATCTACAAATAAGTAATTTCTGAAGCAGAGAAAAAAACTTCATCGGATACCCTTTACGGCTCGATTGATAATTAATTAAGCAATGCTCTAAAAAAAATGTATCGGGATCCTCTATAGGTTGTCGAGTTCAATGGATGAATGAACCTGCTTGAAAGATACCTGGTTTCTAATAAGAGAGATACAAACAAAAGATCAATCAAACACGAATCTGTTGTATGTTTTGTTTTTATTTATTGCAAAGACGTTTAAAGGGGAAGGCTAGTAACTGATCAGTGGGAATCAGTGGAAATGCTGGGAGATGATTGTTCCAATCCTTATGGGATTCATTCAAGAGTTCATAGTATATCTATTGTTGTGTGAAAATGATTTGCTTCAGAATGGTCTCATATTCAAGTAATGTGCAGTTTAATGCTTCCAGGTTAGCGTCCCTGGTCAGTGACGGAGCATAAATCTGCACATTACTTGAATATGAGACCGTTCTGAAGCAAATCATTTTCACACAACAATAGATATACAATGAACTCTTGAATGAATCCCATAAGGATTGGAACAATCATCTCCCAGCATTTCCACTGATTCCCACTGATCAGTTACTAGCCTTACCCTTTAATTTCACATGATTTGTCGTACTTTCTAAAGGCATAGAAATTTTGCTAACCGTGAAAATGGAAATATTATGATCCTAAGTGACCGTGCATCACAAAACGAAAAAAAAGTTGCACCTCTTGATTTTACGTGAGGACTCAAAACGGGTGAAATGGGTCAGACAAGTCAATCTTGAGTTTTTCATAGTTTCTGAAAGAGCTATCCTTCTTTTACATCTTTCCTAAGTTTGTAATCATAACATGGAATGGGAAAGTGTGTTTTCAGCAGTTTTTCTGCAACCCATTTTTGGGGAGAATAGAATGATCAGGTAATTCTTAGAGTCCCCTTTTCATTTCTTGAAATCATTTACACACTCTTCACTTTCAAGTCTTATAACTATTGAAAGGATAATTCTGCTGCTTTGAAAGTTAGCATTAATCATGGACAGAATGTGTTAATTGACCATGCTCAATTTCAGCTTAATTTGGTAATCCCTTCATTGTTGTTGCTCCAGCGGTTTACTTCCTGTTTTTTATCCCTTTCATTGCACAGCTCGCACGGCTTGGTAAAGATTAAGGGCTTGAATAGACCATGCCCTTCAGAGCCTCTTTTCTCAGTTTCCTCTTTTCCAGAGTGTGTGCTTTCTTTCCAGTATCTAGGTAGGTTAGGAGAGTCCATTTGAATTGAGTTATACATCATTTTAAAGCTTAGAGTCTGCTCTTTAAGAATCTGCCTTCAATTATAAAAATCCATGCTGGCGACCTTTTTGTTCCTTTTGTGATGCAGGGTCACATAGGAAACAACTCGAAAAAGTTTAGTGGTTCTGCAGGAAAATTTTAAATGATTAATTTACATTTGAACAAATGCGGGGAATGCCGGGGATACACTCTGGGAAGTTTCCGTAGTAGGGAGTTTTCGCAAGCACGACGCGGCCGCGAGTTGAGCGTGCCGTGTGCAAAATTTGCTTCTGCGCATGATCAAATCCGAGAAACGTCCAGTCCTGGTTAATACGAGTACGGTAATTCTCCGAAATAGCGTTCGGTCCCGACGGTGGGCAGGAGTGAGCCAGCCAGTCAGCCAGCAAATCAGCGATCTTGTCCCCACACCTCCGTCCTAACAGGAAAGTGAAACTGCTTAAGATATGGGGACGGGAGTTTGAGTACGGGGACTGTCACACCTGATTGCTTCCGTGTAATCTCGGTCTTCCCGTCGTGTAGCGAAAACTCCCCAATATCATTCCAACACGCAGCTCCCGTAAAGTATTAAGGACTGTACATTGTACTATTTTCATTGCATAGATACACACATAATTATTAATTTAGGCAACTCGTTTCCTGAAAATTGCTACATTAATATTCTGACTTTATAATCAATGAGATCCATTCTATTACTCTGTTGGTTTTTTTTACAAAAGAGGTAACTTGTATGAAAAAAAAAATGGATGAAATCATCCTGATTGCGCGTTTGTACATGAAAAATATATATTTCCATTACCGCATTGGTCCAATGACCACAAGAAAGGATTCTGTGGTCGAAATAGTATACATATATATGGAAAAATTGATGAATAAGGCATGTTCGATAAAACAGTGAAATAAATTGATTAGAATATCTCGGTTGTCTTGGTAAAGGTAAATGACGTAGTTCATAAAGACTCCTAGAACGTGGGTATATTTCATCCAAATGCAAAACGCCACTTATTATAATCCTATAGCAACGATTCGTTAATAATTATGTAATGTGTTTCATCAATATAAAGGAATACCTGTAGTTTACTTACGTCAATCCATTGTGCAAAAATAAATTTATATCTTTTGAGCAAACAGGTCCTGAAGTTACGATGCAGTAAAACGTGTTTTTAAAAAAGGCATTCACATAATACGCTGTGTGTTCACTGAGCAGTACATATAGCAGTATAAGACTTTACTTCAAGCAAAAAAAAAAAGAACCATAAACAAAACACACACACTGGAAATTGCACCATATAAATTGCATTTCAAAATACATCCTTTGAAATTCGGATAGAAGGTGGATATGAGTCAAAATGTCTATTCTCGACTAGGAAGAGCTTTTTACATCACAACTAGTCTCACAAAAAGACACCTTTTTGAAATGATAAGTTTAAATAATTCCCCGCTAAAGTCAGTTCAACATACTAACGCATTTATTTGATAAATGCGTTATTTGATGCACTGCATTACAAATCACAGGGTTCAAACATAACAATGTTACATATTGCAAAGGAGCCGATTTTTTGTTAACACGGAGTACGATAGATTTCATAAATAAATTCTGACCACTGAGCAGAATTTTGAAACATCATATTACTTCATTACATCATACACATATTTGGTTAGGAGGGTAATAAACTCGACTGTATGACACAACGTGTTAAGAATGAATTATTGTAATTTAAACAAATCAAATCAATCCATTGAAATTTCGAATTTCTGTATTCATGACATATTTTCATCATCTTTTTTTTTGTGCGTGTGGGCGTGATGTTTTCCTTTCGCTTCGTATGCCCTTATAAATGATATACAGTTTACAGTGCATCTGTCATTAATACTTTAATTAACAATGTATCTGCACCTACCGTATATGACCACTTAAATGAGGTATATGTACTTGTGGCGACAGTACAAAGAAGGTACCTACTTTGTAGTACCAACTTTAAAGACATACGAGTTGGATACACGGCGCTAATGCTATGAGGCGGACGATAAAAATGACCCAGAACCGTTCTGTGTCTGTGAGATCGACTGGGAACAGCTGTTTCGCGAATGCGCAGAACAGTATACCGTAAATGAATTAGGTTCGTCTTTGAATAGGATTAGCGTCGCGAATCGAAAACTCGCTTTGAAGTTTCATATTCTACACGCTGGTGATTCTCTCTGTTATGAGACATTTCCATTCACTAATCTCGCTGCCACTTTTCCGTCCAGGCACATTAACTGGAAGACCATCGTAACGATCTGGCTTGAAAGATTTCTCAATAGTCTTTTGATCAATCGCGGAATATCGGCGACCAACTCTTTGGAACAAGATTAATCGATCCCTGGCAAAGAGTCTCTGGTACACAATGGCAAGACCAAGGAGGGTCGTGGAGGCAAGAAAGATTCCAACATTCCCATAATACGCCATCTGGTAGGAGCCTGTCTTATCAACACTCTCACCTGAAATATTTAGCAAATGGACAAAGGTAAGAACAGGAATTCACCAATGTTACCATGAAACAACTGGAGTAGAACTTAACACTTCAATCGCAATTTGATCGGCAAAAATCATAAAAGTTATTCAGGTGAACACATGACTGTCAGCCATAATGAGGTTCGAATAGGCCTTATACAATTATCTTCCCTTATCCAGCCTGAATAAACGCTGTGCATATAGCATTAAACTTCCATACTAATCAGCTAATATCATTTGACATGCAAGTTATTATTCTGAATATTACACTGTCAATTCTCTTAACAATAATATAGGCAGATAGGCGGCTGAACATGCGTTGAGAAGGCGATTTGTTGAAACTTATCCTAACTTAATCTTAATAATTCGTCAAGGCCCTATTGTCGCCTTCTTCCACTGTGAAGCACCTACAGGCAAAACTAAACAAAGTTGCCTTCTTGATTTCTGGCGTTCTGTCCTGGAAAGGCACCTTCACGAATTTTAAAAAGTGCCTTTTCGCCACGTTCTAAGCACCAGCTAGCACTGAAAACCCCCAAAGTGTTATCAAGCCCCTGGTACAGAAAATGTTAATAAGAATCATAACTTCTAGTCGCTGCTTACCAAATACTGCCCCGAGTATTCCACCCAAGCCGAATGCTACCTCCATCACTGCCCAGATCTGAAGCCGGTATTCATTCCTGAAGATCTGCTCACCAAGAGAATGTGGTAGGGAATCAAGAGAAGCCAGTACGAATACCCCCTGCACTGTTGGGTCGATAAAAAGAGAGAATGATTGTGAAAGATAGATAGATAGATAAATAGATGATTGAATAAGAAGGTATATAGAGGGATGAAGTAAGAAGAGAAAAGGGGGCGACAGGAAGACAGCATGGCCTAGCTCTATGGTATGTTAGTCTGTGTGTTTGTGTGTTGTGTATTGTGTGGGTGTGTATGCTCATGCAGACTGAATTAAACTGCACTGGTCTTACACTCGAGACACATGGTGAACAATTCCAGCTGTTTATTTTCATGTTTCACTTCACATCTGTACATATACTGAACAAAAACAGAGACAAAAATACAAAGAAGCAATTAGCAAAATTCTAAATGTGATATAAAGTTGGTCATGACAAGAAAGTGTGTCAGCATATGACCATAAAGGACACTTCTCTATAACATGTGAAATACGAAGGAACTGCAAAAGCAAAGCTCGTGACAGCGTGTTCTGACTGACTGACTGAAACATCATCTGTTATGCCATCAAGTGTTGTTGCTTTACTCTATGACAAAATATAATTATACAGTTATTCGTCCTTGCATTACCCAGATAGAACCACATTGCATTGTTGCTACAAGGAGATAGAGTCACTAACTGAACTGATTGCTATATCAATTTGAGCTCAAGTGTCAAGCTCTTATCTTGAATAAAAACTGGCTGAATTTCGTTGTGATTGCGTGAGTCTCCTTAATTACGTATCTTCAAAAAACGTAGCAGGTAGTAGGCTGTGAATCTTGTATCAAGACGCATTTAACATAAAGTCCTGACAAAGATACAATCCGAAATAAGAGTCACTACAGCAACAATCGCTAATTCCGCGACAGTAATGGTCTGTTGTGAGTCTGCACCTGTAGCCTGGATGAACATGTACGGCTTCGATGGAGTGATCTGGGCCATCACGAACATGAATAGGGCGCCGACGCAATTTGCCGCCATGAGAATGAAGATCTTTGGGACCGGCAGACGATCGGTGATCACGCCCAGTACGATCTTTCCGACGACCTCCGTCGAGCCCATCGTCACCATGACCATAGTTGCTGTCATCTTCGAGAATCCCGAGGAAATCGTCATGTTGACCTGTAATGTCGAGAGTTAGGAAGCCAGGGAAATCAAAGGAAAACTCTGCATCGTGTTCAAGTTGACTGTAATGACAGAGTTACAATGAATACGAGATGGACAGTTTCATCAAAATGAGACCACCACAAAACCAAAAAAAAAAAAAAAAAATAGAAGAAGTTATAAACACACTGAATTTCACAACATGTGTCCATGGAAAACATGCCTTTGCGACAATCATTCATGCAAATAATTAGATGAGAGGGCGGGGCCATGGTCGAATACCGTATGTCTTCTAAGTTTGCACATAAACGTTTGACATAATATGTGCCTTATTCCAACTGACCAAACGATTGATTGTGTCATTTGCATTGTTTATTTTGCTCATCTTAAAGCGTTACATGTATTGATTCCCCAACCATGCCAGCGGCGACATGTGTCCTATACAGAAGAGTATCGTTGATGCAACCTAATTGTGCGGAGATGGTAACACTGCTTCTTTCTTGGTTTACGGCAAGTGGTTGTTGTTTGGAAACATGGGAATAGCCTTTACTGAATATGAACAACTTTAATAGCTTTATGCGCTCTTGCTGTTTTATTGACTTCAATTCTATTCATGAAAGTAGACTACAGCTATATAGCACTTCGTAGAATTCGTCTTGAATGTTATACGTTGACGAGATTAAGTTTATCAAAAATATTGCCATATTGTCAATAAAAATAATACGGGGCTCTGAAAGAGACAGTAGCACATTGTAGCTTGCTTTGACTCAACGGATCAATATAAGTAGTTAAGAGTCGTGAACCATGATTAAGCTCCTGTCTGTTGAAGGAAAACATTCATGTCGAAATGAATGAGGAAACTACCTAAATCGATAAGAATTATAATAATATCAAAATTTGTTACCGTGCTGAAGTAGGCAAATGAGAGAGCTACAGCTGCCGTTAGGTAGACCAGCTGGATCAGATACAGTTCAGGCATTCTCAGGATCTCGAGTCCATAGAGCCACGTGCGGGGTTTCCCAGTCTGTCCGTCAGCCTTACCCTTCAAAGAGTCGGCTGACAAAGGTGCTTCTCTAGATTCGTGAAGTCCTTCTGTGGTACGATGAAAATAGCTCGGTTTATTAACATGTGTGCGGACAGAACCGTTGCAGTGGAGTCTCAATTCGTGACTCTCTCTGGAGCTGCACGTTTGATGCAATTTCTGGGTCGAGTTCTGTACCGAAGTGGCATCTTCGAGAAACGTCCTCGATTTACAACTTTTCAGTTTGTCGATAGAGACACTTTGGTCACTGACGGGAAATGACCCCGCTTTCTTTTCAATTTTCTGTAGTTCTGCGTTCTCACAGGCGCTAACGCCCAACTGATTTTGCTGAAATTCAATGCCATTGACATCGACAGGACCGTCTTTACATCCATCTGCAGAAGGCGAATGCTGGCATGGTATCCTTGGTGGAGGAGCGAATGTGGGGATACAGACACATCCGGCCAGGGCAATAATTCCCGACATGATCCTCATCATTCCACGCCAACCGAACCGGATGATGAGGGCGTAGACGACTGGGTTTAAGACCAGGACACCTAACAAAGAATTCAAAGAAAATTCACGGCTTCTTCAGAAATTATTATTATTATTTTTTTTGTGAAAAGATTTATGTTCCTTTAATAATGAAAAACAATTCACATTTGTTTTTAAAAGAAGAAGATAACACAAAATCAAACGATGAAGGTTTACTGCAGTGGTAATGACTTATGTAGGAGAGTGAATTTGATTTTGCATAGGCCTATAGTCCTATTCTTTGAGAGCCTTTTGTTTTCACCACAAGGTGATACCTCGCCCGCTCCTGTGGTTAAGAACCATCGCTCAAACTATGGGAAGCTATCAATAGTGAAGCTTGGTGAACATTTGTCAATTCTAGTAAAGCGAGAGTAGTGCGTATAATGCAAATTTCGAGAACTGACGATTGTTATTACATGCAAAACGTAGAATGCAAATATCATACATTGTATTTACCGGAATGTATGAATTTTACTGTATGTATATATACAGTAACTAAAGAACGTACGACCATTATACAAAATATAATATTTTTGCTTCGTTTATTACTTTACCAATATTAAATCCAGCTGATATCATCGCAACTGCTAATGATCGATGTTTATTGGGGAAGTAGCCCACTGGACAGTCGAACGCACAGGAAATAATGAAACTGCATCCTACTCCGTAGAGACAGCTGTAGGAAAAGAACATTACGGAGACACTGGAGGCGAACGAAGTCGTAATCGAGGCGACAACACAGAAGGTGACGCCTAGACATGCGGCAGGGCGGCATCCCAGTTTTGAGGTCAGCGGTGAGGTGAACAGACACGCCATAAACGATATCCCATATGAAGATGTTCCAACATAGCCTGAAAAGGTATCACAAGGTACAACTGACAATTGCTGACCACTAAGCATGAAGTTCAACCTATATAAAGCATTAAAAGAATTGAACCCGGTCATCGTATCACAATTAAAGGGATCGTATAGTTTTTGGTGTGAAAATGAGATGCTAATTTACAGTTCAGCAGTTGCGACCTTAACAAATTTAAATTGTAGAGGGAGACAAATTGAAGAAACTAACACCTGAACATTCACCCCTCTGAATACTATTTTTCTTTCTGTTAATGAGAAACCTCTTAGGAAATATGAAAGAGCATGTAATTTCAAGAAGGATTTAGCCTTTATTTGATGAAAATTGGTCTTGAAATGGCTGAGATGTAAAAAAAAAAAAAAAAAAAAAAATCCTAATAGAATTGACAGGCCACAACTTTAACTAGGATCTCTTTGTTATACCTTGTTTTTAATATCTCAGTCATCTCAAAACCGATTTTCATCAAATAAATTTTTGAGTCCCTTTAGATTGTAAGCTCTTTACATTTCATAGAATGGTTTCTGAATATCTCGCAAAACGTTACAACCCTCACCTCAACCGGCACTGTACAGTCCCTTCAACAGTTATTTGCCGGTACATTAAACACCACCACCTCAAGCATAATATTTTACATGCAAACATTATTGCGACGGCGTTTACAATGAAAAAAAAGGTAAACGACATTCATTTCATCAATAAGGAACAAGCAAGAAACGGGCAAATGTAAAATTAGAATGACACCATTGTGATAGCTGTTTGGGAATATCTAACTGGAGACTCCATGCAATGTATCGCTATGTATGCAAGCGCTTCCTGATGCAAACTATAAAGTCATTGAACAATTCCCGGCACCCTGCCTCAAAGACTCTTTACCTGATGTGGATCAACAGCGCAAATCCATAAAAAGTTACTTGACAAACACACGACGGCAAACGTTTTCTCTATCAACATCCCTCGTCCAACTGCTATATAATGGTGAGAAATCCTGTGCAATTTTTTTTTCTCGATTTAATTTTGTTCAAATCCGTGCAACAATGATGACTGTTAATCGTAGTGAACAAAATGTGTAATTAATGTTAATTCAGAAGGACAAACTTATGCTCAATCCCTACCCAATTCAGTTGAAACTACGGTGTATAACAAGCTCTCGGGAAAAGATTTTAAATTTGTTCAATTGAATATTGTTAGCCTGACGAAACACATCGATGAGATACGAACAATCTTAAGTTATAACGACATACAATCGTTCTCACTATTAATGAGACAAGACTCGATAATTCAATTTATTATAGTGAAATTGAGATTCCTCATTATATCTTTGTTCTTAAAGATCGCAACAGGTCTGGTGGCGGTGTATCATTTTATGTACATAACAGTTTAGAATTCGATATTTTGAATAACTCTCCTATCTCTGGTTTGGAAGCCATTCCTATTCTTTTACGCATCAAAAAATCCAAACCTATATTACTCACTAATTGGTATCGACCCCCGAACTCTAAATGCGATCTCATAGATCAATGTGAAAAATTTTTAGAATTCAGTGAAAACATCTATTGTCATCTTATTGTTATGGGAGATATGAATGTCGACGCTAGTAAGGAGGTAGATGAATATGTTGTTAAACGGTACAAACAGATTAATATCATTTATTCTTTGTATTTCATCAATATTACAGTGAGTGTACCAGAATCGCAAATAAATCAGCTTCTTTAACAGACCGTAATGTTAACAGATAACACTGAGATGATCAAATTGCATGGTGCCATACACAGTGGAGTAAATGATCACTCAATGGGTTACCTAATCTGGAAAGCTCATCAGGTTCATTTATTTGTGAAATATGTTACATACAGAAAAACCAAAGATGTAGATGTAGATACATTCAAGGCTGATCTCTCAAAACAGAACTGGTTGGAAGTTGAAGAGGAGAACTGTGTTGATAAAGATACTGAAAATCATTAAATTATTATTGGCCGTAAAAACTAAGAGAGTTCGGAAAACTCAAGCACCGTGGTTAAATGAAACAAATTCTAAACTAACGAAGGTAAGAGATTCATTAAAAAGGAAAGGTATAAAAACTAAAGATGAGAGTATTTGGAAAGAATATCGTATATCAAAAAAAAAAAAGTCACATCTTTAATTATTAAGTCTAAACACAAATATTTCATTGAACAATTAACTAAAAATCAGAGTCATAATAATTCATGGAAAATATTGTCATCAGTACTACCCAAGAAACGTTCTTCCTCTCAGCCTCCACCCAGTCAGTGTCAAAGCATGGCAAACGAATTCAATCACCATTTTGCAAATGTTGCAACCAGTTTGATTTTGAGTGAAACTGTAGTATAGACATGTGAACCATGACACTGTGTGTGAAATATCCAGAACGTTTTCTACTGTAAGTTATAGTGAAATTTTAAAGGAAATACAGCTATTGAAAAATAAGAAGTCAGTCGGATCAGATGGAATATCAATAAGGTTCCTAAAAACGTCAAAGGATGTAATTGTTCGACCAATAACCTTTTTGATCAGTGTTGATTAATAAATCTATAACCCAAGGGAAAGTTCCAAACAAATGGAAGATAGCAAAAATCATTCCATTGCATAAGAAAAGGTAATAAATTGATTCCAGATAATTACAGACCAATTTCTATTTCATCGTGCTTATCAAAAATCCTTGAAAAGATTATACAAAAACAACTAGCTCAGCATTTAAATAGAAATGATATACTGAGAACAGAACAATCCGGATTTCAGCCAAAACATGCAACCTCCACGACACTGATTAAAATTACCGATAAATGGTTGAAGTCTTTGGATGACGGATTACACACAGGTGCAGTCTTTGTAGATTTGCAAAAAGCTTTTGATATGGTCGACCCTCAATGCCTGCTGCATAAACTTTCTACAATAGGTATTAACGGTCCCTCCCTCAAATGGTTTGAAAATTATTTATCTGACCGAAAAATTGTAGCTAGTATAGTACCTCTGACAGTCTGAAGAACTGGATATTGAGCTCGGTGTGCCACAGGAATCGACATTGATTTGGGTCCCTTGCTGTTTATTATCTTTATCAACGACTTACCTTCCGTAACTAATTCATGTAAAGTGCATTTATATGCAGATGACACCGTCATATGTTTTTTCTCACAAAGATCCGCAAATAGTACAAACAACTTACAGGAATTCTTTGAAATTGATATACCGCAATGTTATTCTTCGTCATTTAGATTATGCAGATGTGATTTGGGAGTCCTCGTGTGAAAAACATATAAATCAACTGCAAAAACGGCAATATAGATCAGGAAGAATTATTCTGAAAATTAATCCTAAATCACACTCTTCCGTTGTGTCAATGCATAGCATATTACAGTGGGAAACGCTAAAATCCCGTCAAAAATTTCATGTCGAAATGATGATTTTCAAGATTTTGAATAATTTGACACTTACTTACCTACACTAAAATGCATTTTCATTCATTCATTTTCATTCATTTAATTTATTTTTCATTTTTTTCCAGCAAAACATAACACAGAATAAATCAGGAATTATAACATGTGCATGTATTCAACGCAACACGATAGATAATGGTTAAGAAAATTGAAATTATACATGCATACCGGTAAAATACAAAGTTGTCTTTAGACACACACAAAAAAATTAGAAATCCACTAAAAAGCATGCATGTATACTGTGAACCACTCAAAGGATTCTTGTGAAACTGTTTGTTTACAAAGACACGACGGAACAAGACAGGACAGAACATGAAAGGAGAAACACAACAACATGACATGACTTGACGGAAGGGTATACCACTGAAAGGAATAAAGCACAACAGAATAATGGAAAGAAAGGAAAAAAGAAAAGCCCACACGCTGAACAGCGGAATCGGAAGAAGGAATTCAGGTGCTTCGGACAGCTGGTGGCTGCAAGCAGCTAAACAAGGTTTATACAAATAAGATGATGTAATACATTACACAGTGATGAATTCAATGATTGACGATGAACCCTAGTTGTAGCGACCAGCTAGCATATGAATAATGAATATCTCAGGATTCTATTCCCCCCAACCCTACCAATTTCGGCACAGAAGCCTCAGCCTTCCAAAACATCGGACAAACTTTTGCAAACAATGGGCAAACGTGCATTTTTCTACAGAGGAGCCAAACTACATGTATGTAATAGCCTTCCGCATGCTGTCCGTTACTGCACGTCACTGAATGATTTTAAATGGTCCCTTTTTGAATTTGTTTAATCTCAATAATGTAAATCCACCTATTTTCTTGGATACAGAAGAAATGTATTTACACACCTCAAGAAAGTTTATATTGCCTTGAGATCTTGTACGATATTGCAATATAAAAGTATATTTCATGATACTATTATAATTTCGTATTCATATATGTAACCTTCTACTCTTTTTTCTTTCTTACCTCTTTATAACTGGTCCCAATGGAAGACCAGCGGCACCAGAAAAGTGCAGCTGATAATGGGCTATCCAGCCGTTATCCTTATGTAATCCTACATTCTATTCTTTTTCGTATATCGATGATGTGTCATACTATTCCTTTGCTATGTTTGTATGTTTCATTTTATGCACGATGTATCATTTTCCTTGTACCTTATGATGTCTATTATATCTGTATGTTATGTTTATGACGGAAATAAAACAAACAAACAATTTTGTAAACTGCAACCCTCCGCAACAAAGAACCATTATTCTCGGACTTCTTCCCTTGTTCTTATCAGTGTCGAGTACATAAGATTTTATTATGCTAATGAGAAATGGCGGAGTAAATAATTATCTGACTGCCATGTTAATGGGAAGTTAGAGGCTACAAGGGCTACAACTCAAGCATTTTTACTTCATTGCGCCTCCCCTTAACGTCTGTAATTTTAGTCGATAAAAACTGGCACATCACGATCTTGCCGACCAAAGGCGGGCATTATGATGTACATGATATAACGTGCTTTACCCGTTTTACTGACTCCGCTGCCGAATTCGTCCATGAGAGCGACCATGAGGAGACCAAAGGAATACAGGAAGCCGTATGAGACGGCACAGAGCATGGACGAAGCAATGACCACCACCCATCTCCACTTGGCCTTGACTGAAGTTCTCATGTTGGTCAAGCAACCCATGGTTTTCTGTCTACCGGATACCACAATGTCATCCTTGGTTGTCTTCCATGTGATCATCCTTTGCTTTTCCCATCCGCCGCGTAAAAGTAGCACCTAGTTCCTGTTCACATGAAAAGCATGGAAGAAAACTCAAATGACCAGTGAGATATTTCCTTCTTCTAAGGTTTCGCAGAACAGTAACACAACAACCAAAAGCAGAATGATGAAATCGGACAAGAATCGAAGAAAATATCTAACTTTGAGTTTGTTTGTTTGTTTGTTTGTTTGTTTGTTTTTTTTACATTTAGGCAGGTTATGTGTAACATGAGACATACTGTTTACAAAAAAAAACACACACACACAAAACAATAGCATAAGTAACATTTTAATGACACAGAAGGAATAAAAGGGACATAATTTGGTCATTAATATAAAACATGGAAGACAATGTCAATTAACGTATCTTATATCGACATCAGTATTCAAAGATCAACATAATGATATATTTTGATACAATTAATGTAAACTGTGAATGCAGCTAATACCGCAGAACTGATGTGGGTGGTGTAATTCCGCGTCTCGAGGGTACACTATGCAATATTATATTATACAAATCATTGTGTAATCACCGAATGTAATGAAATAATAATATTGATAAATATTCTTACTGTCATGAGATTCAATCTAACTTCTGAACATTTAATCATAAAATCAAAAGATATCATTAACTACAATAATCCTAACTTTCAACCTCATCTATACAACCTTCAAAGCCTTCCTATCAAATCAATCAATTCAATAAATCCAATCATTATCACAATATATTTTGCCTATATATACTTTCTAAGAAAAGAGAAAATATGTATTACGATACATTACATGTTTGATATTGATTATAAACAACCATTCAATAGAGCATTTCAAAAACATTATAAAGCACAGAAAATATCATTCAACACCTTACGTCATCATCAGTAATCCATCGACAAAATGTATTTTTAAGTTGTATAAACTGTGGATGCAACTTGTAATAACATTATAACTAAAACTATAACTCCGAACTGCTAGGGGTGATTTTTTTTCCGATTCTCGAGGATACCATAACACAATTCATATAAGATATTTGACAAATCATTTGATAACCAGATGGAATAAATCACAAAATAGTTCAGGTAGCGGGATGTTCTTGCTCTGATTGATTTCAATATCCTTTCACTCCTCAACATGTTGTATTGGTCATTGAGTGGGTAAGTATAATCGGCTACAATGGATTAGGCTTTATTCACAACCATGTCCCTACAAACTTTGTATAAATCAACTCTGGTTTTGGTTATTTTTTTTCCTGCCTGCTTTACACATGTGCACTATTACCAAGTCCTTTTGCCTTGCATTGTTTAACCACACAACACTGTCATGGGTACTTATACTCTAGGGCCCGAATTCACGAAGGTGGTACAAATGAAACCATGTTTTAAATCATGGACAAAAACCATGGAGCGCCAAGTGTCACATGGATTATTTCGTTACGAAATCAGTCATTTCGTCAATGAAATGATTATTTTGTAACGAAATGACATTTTGTAACTAAATGAACATTTCGTCCACGAAATGATAATTTCGTTAACGAAACGGTCATTTTGTCGACGAAATGACCAATTTCGTAACGAAATATTCCGTGCGGCACTTGGCTCTCCATGGTTTTTGTCCATGGTTTAAACCATGGTTTCATTAATTTGTATCACCTTCGTGAATTCGGGCCCATAGGACTGATATGTAAAAAAAGCCAAGGGATTTTCAAACTCAGACTGATCAAAAGTTTTTTTTTTTTTTTTTCGCTGAAAGTACAATCTCTGGTTGCATTTCAGGGTCACAGTTTTTATTTGCTCTTCGCGGTTCAACTGATCATCGATTTCAATGCCCCCACACCCTCCCCCTGCTCGGTCGCTTCGCTCCCTCGCCGAGGATGTCACACCGTCACATATAAATGTACCCACCCCCCCCCCCCCGTATGTTATGATCATAGTCCTTCGCACTAATTTCTTTCACTATGTTCAATTTCCTAGAAATGTGCTTTTAAATGCTCTAACGCGACATGTGTACTCGGTTTTTACAAAAAGTCCCTACTGTGGGAGGGGGGTATCCCCCCTCCCCCTGTTCGGTCGTTTCGCTCCCTCACCGAGGATTTTACACCGTCTCAGATTGTACCCCCGTATGTTATAATCATAGTCCTTCGCACTGTTTTTTCCACTATGTTTAATTTCCTAGAAATCTGCTTTTAAATGCTCTCTATAAACGCAACTTCTGTACTCTAAATTACAAAAAGCCCCTACCGTGGTACCCCCGCTCGGTCGCTTCGCTCCCTCGCCGAGGATTTCGCCCATTCACATAATGTGCCCCATCGCGATTTTGCCTCCCCCCAAAAAACAAACAAACAAACAAACAAACAAGTGTTCTGGCGCGCTTGCCGGAAAACTTTCTCTTTTTTTTAATATCCGTTCTTCTGCATTCATACCGGTATATATGTACACTATCCTGCGCAATATCATTTAGGCAGGTTATGTGTAACATGAGACATACTGTTTACAAAAAAAAAAACACACACACACACACAAAACAATAGCATAAGTAACATTTTAATGACACAGAAGGAATAAAAGGGACATAATTTGGTCAATAATATAAAACATGGAAGACAATGTCAATTAACGTATCTTATATCGACATCAGTATTCAAAGATCAACATAATGATATATTTTGATACAATTAATGTAAACTGTGAATGCAGCTAATACCGCAGAACTGATGTGGGTGGTGTAATTCCGCGTCTCGAGGGTACACTATGCAAAATTATATTATACAAATCATTGTGTAATCACCGAATGTAATGAAATAATAATATTGATAAATATTCTTCCTGTCATGAGATTCAATCTAACTTCTGAACATTTAATCATAAAATCAATAGATATCATTAACTACAATAATCGTAACTTTCAACCTCATCTATACAACCTTCAAAGCCTTCCTATCAAATCAATCAATTCAATAAATCCAATCATTATCACAATATATTTTGCCTATATATACTTTTCTAAGAAAAGAGAAAATATGTATTACGATACATTACATGTTTGATATTGATTATAAACAACCATTCAATAGAGCATTTCAAAAACATTATAAAACACAGAAAATATCATTCAACACCTTACGTCATCATCAGTGATCCATCGACAAAATGTATTTTTAAGTTGTATAAACTGTGGATGCAACTTGTAATAACATTATAACTAAAACTATAACTCCGAACTGCTAGGGGTGATTTTTTTCCGATTCTCGAGGATACCATAACACTATTCATATAAGATATTTGACAAATCATTTGATAACCAGATGGAATAAATCACAAAATAGTTCAGGTAGCGGGATGTTCTTGCTCTGATTGATTTCAATATCCTTTCACTCCTCAACATGTTGTATTGGTCATTGAGTGGGTAAGTATAATCGGCTACAATGGATTAGGCTTTATTCACAACCATGTCCCTACAAACTTTGTATAAATCAACTCTGGTTTTGGTTATTTTTTTCCTGCCTGCTTTACACATGTGCACTATTACCAAGTCCTTTTGCCTTGCATTGTTTAACCACACAACACTGTCATGGGTACTTATACTCTAGGGCCCGAATTCACGAAGGTGGTACAAATGAAACCATGTTTTAAATCATGGACAAAAACCATGGAGCGCCAAGTGTCACATGGAATATTTCGTTACGAAATCAGTCATTTCGTCAATGAAATGATTATTTTGTAACGAAATGACATTTTGTAACTAAATGAACATTTCGTCCACAAAATGATAATTTCGTTAACGAAACGGTCATTTTGTCGACGAAATGACCAATTTCGTAACGAAATATTCCGTGCGGCACTTGGCTCTCCATGGTTTTTGTCCATGGTTTAAACCATGGTTTCATTAATTTGTATCACCTTCGTGAATTCGGGCCCATAGGACTGATATGTAAAAAAAGCCAAGGGATTTTCAAACTCAGACTGATCAGAAGTGTTTTTTTTTTTTCGCTGAAAGTACAATCTCTGGTTGCATTTCAGGGTCACAGTTTTTATTTGCTCTTCGCGGTTCAACTGATCATCGATTTCAATTCCCCCACACCCTCCCCCTGCTCGGTCGCTTCGCTCCCTCGCCGAGGATGTCACACCGTCACATATAAATGTACCCACCCCCCCCCCCCGTATGTTATGATCATAGTCCTTCGCACTAATTTCTTTCACTATGTTTAATTTCCTAGAAATTTGCTTTTAAATGCTCTAACGCGACATGTGTACTCGGTTTTTACAAAAAGTCCCTACTGTGGGAGGGGGGTATCCCCCCTCCCCCTGTTCGGTCGTTTCGCTCCCTCGCCGAGGATTTTACACCGTCTCAGATTGTACCCCCGTATGTTATAATCATAGTCCTTCGCACTGTTTTTTCCACTATGTTTAATTTCCTAGAAATCTGCTTTTAAATGCTCTATAAACGCAACTTCTGTACTCTAAATTACAAAAAGCCCCTACCGTGGTACCCCCGCTCGGTCGCTTCGCTCCCTCGCCGAGGATTTCGCCCATTCACATAATGTGCCCCATCGCGATTTTGCCTCCCCCCAAAAAACAAACAAACAAACAAACAAACAAACAAACAAACAAACAAACAAACAAGTGTTCTGGCGCGCTTGCCGGAAAACTTTCTCTTTTTTTTAATATCCGTTCTTCTGCATTCATACCGGTATATGTACACTATCCTGCGCAATATCAATCCAGGGAGCATTTTATCATTGCACTTACATCATGAAGTCCAGTGTGCTTGTGTCCACGATGGCACGTGTTGCACCATAGTCTCTTTTTCCCCTTTTTTCTTCATTTTCTTTTTTCTTTCTTTTTTCCCTTCCTAAGTAAATTTCATGTCAGTTGACATTGGTTTCTTTGATTATGTGTATGTATTTTCCGAGGGTCCCATACCCTACAAGCTTTGCTTTTTAGTGAGACCCTCCATTTCCATTCTAATCCTTGTATTATGTATATGTATATGTATACACCTTAGAAAAGGAATTTATGTTGTTACTCGTGATCACTGTCATACAATACGTTTTCTTTGAAATTGTTACAAATATATTCTGTTAATGCATTGTATATAATTTTCCCTGTTTATTCAATGGAAATGGAAATAAAAGTTGAAGTAGAAGTTAAGTTGAAGTTGAACACACTGTCATCAACCTAGGGATGACTGGACGCTTAACCTTGACCCATGGAGGTGATGGGACTTCCCACCCACTGATAAGTGGGAGGTCATCATGACCGCGGACCGGTGATCCTTTGAACACAAACACTGCTATAGCCTGAGTATATACGCTGCAATTGGTCAAGTGATCGTCAGTACAGCAGTAGATAAAGATGTTATACAGTTCTGTTTCGTAAATCAAACATAACACAAACACATACACCCCCCACATCCACACACACACCCTCAGCACACAAAATATCCATAAAATTATTTGTAGTGCTGACAAGGCCTCTGCACATTGCAAGACAAGATCATGGCCAGATGGTTTAAAGGGATGGTACACTTGGTGGAGATGAGAATTGGGCTCTTAACATTTTGCGAGATACCAAGAAAACACTTGTGACATAGTACAGAACATACCATTTTAAGAGGAATTCAAAGTTTATTTGATGAAAATCAGGTTTGGAATGAATGAAATATCCAAAAATAAAGTAAAACAAAGCGACCGTAATAAAAATGTGGGTCCCACACTTTATCAAATCGCTCTGTTTTGGATATCTCAGCTATTTCAAAACCAATTTTCATCAAATAAACGTTGAATTCCTCAAAGAATTACATGTTCTTTCATATTTCATAAGAGGTTTCTCATTATCTCACCAAAAAATGTTAGAAACCTGAAATTAGGTCTCAACCAAAACTATACGATCCCTTTAATACTCAAGACAATCATTATAGTCTGCCTTTCAGGCATTTTTTTTTACAACATTAGATATCAATTAACTGCGAGGGAAGTGTTACTAGTGAACGCGAGACCACTCTCAACTGATGTGTATATTGTCACATCCTTTAATATAAATTCTCTTCCGATTAAAAAGCCATTGCACCTTGTGTTGTGAGTGAAGACATGACTGTCCTATCTCCTTATTTGTGATTGCAACTAATGACACTTAAAAAAAAATCATCTGGGCGACATCCCATGACAACTTCCTTGTATTACTACATACTGTATATAACTTCTGTCGTTCTCTTTATAGGTTCAAGTTTATTGTCACATTACGCTTTCAAAGAGCATAATACAAATAAACATTTCACTTTCTTCGGTGGCAGAAATAATGTAAACAAGACAATGTGTATTGAAAAAAAGTAAACGAATATTAATTCAAGCCTTCGTAAGTGATACATAACGATACATACTTTGTGTGTTGTTGTATTAGGCTAGTCTGTTGCTTCGGCGCGGCGCAGTGTGCTCTCAACTTAGGCTTCCGGGTTTTCGCGTGCTTTGATATGCATCTTAATATTCTTCTCCCATTTCTTCTATCACCTCACTCACCATCTCATCTTCTTTGCAGGCCCAAACACTTGCCGGTCATCGAAGGAGTCTGCGCTACAAAGACTGCATGCACCACCGTCACTAATGTCCCATACGCCGTGTCACACTCGAAGCCCTACTTTTGTCGATATAGTGAAATGAATAATGCATAGACCCTGAAGGAGATGATTCGGCGCACACTCCTTTTACGACCCACAGGGGTTTGTGTGTGCTTGCAAACTACTCACCATCATCTGCACACACGATCATAACACGTAATGGCAACACCAATGACATATCTAGAGTTATGCATACCGTTCTCGCATGTGACTTTATTTAGCCTCAGGAGATCAAGACCATGGGCAGAGAGGCTGCAGATCAACTGCCCGATGCTGCGATGAGCACCAATTTTCAAATCCTCTCCAGTGATGTCTCTAGACTAGATGTCCTTACTAGCTATGCTTGTCATCGATCGAGCCACATCTTGAGAGCAGACGAGCAGAACGCGGAACCAATAAAGTGAATGCTCATCGAGCAGACGATCGAGCAGGGAGCTGAGAGGAAAACAACAGGATGCTTTTCCTGGGGCAGCTTACACTCCTCTTGTCCTTGACCGAAGACGATTTTGACCGAAGTTCTCACCATAGCCCCAGAACACAGCCGTTTTATCCCCTCTGCGGTAACACTTATAGTCTGCCGCTGATGCGCGCCAATGTAACTACACTGTATACCCTTGACAATGTGTGATATCTTACACTTGATGCCCGTAAGTGCAGTGCACTTATGCCCTTGACACCTCCCTGCCTTGACCGCCTGTATACTCTTCTATGATCTCACAGGCCTGTGAGCATTATCTTGGGTTTGCAGGAGTTGTCTGTGGGTAATTTTGTTACACTTTGTAGGCCTATATGTGTATTAAAGGGATTGTATAGTTTTGGCTGGGACCTAACTTCAGGTTTCTAAGATGTGTGTGTGTGTGTGTGGGTGTGTGTGTGTGTGTGAGATAAAGAAAAACCTCATGAAATATGAAAGAGCATACATGTAATTCCAAGAGGGATTCAACATTTATATGACCAAAATTGGTTTTGAAATGGCTGGGATATCCAAAAGAGAGCAATCCTAATAAAAGGTGTGGACCCACATACTTTCCATAGGATGGCTTTGTCTTACTTTGTTTTTGGATGTCTCGTCTATTCCAAAACCGATTTTCCTCTAATCAGCTTTGAATTCCTCTTGCTATGCTCTGTATTATGCTATCTGCTATGCTCTGTATTATGTATCTTGAAATGCTATGATCTGTATTATTTCATAAGGGGTTTCTTGGTATCTCGCAAAAAGTTAGAAGCTCAATCCTCATCTCCACCAATACTATACCATTCCTTTAACCTAATTTTGTTTGATTTTTTTTTTCTGTAGGAAACCAGTGCACGACAACTTGAATGACACGATGTCAAAGCATCCACGTTGATATTCTTTTTCAATTTGTTGTAATAACAATTTTACAGTGCGCTAATTAACACTATCACTGGTTAGTTGCTGATAATTCCAGAAAAATCACAAGGTCGAATTCATATATCAATAGGTTCAATTATTTTTTAACTCCACAACTATAAATAACTATGCTTTTTGAGACCTAAAATGCAAAAGTTACAACGTTTATAGAACTGTCGGAAGACCTTTTCCCTCTCTTGGTTATTATAACAATACATAATGTGATTGTGGTAGAATGTAAATAGAAAGAACAAACTTCCTCGTGCCAAATAATGTAATCTTAACTCTGAACCGTACTTTCACTCAACAGTGTAGGGTGGGGTGTGGAGGAGAGGGGAGGGCAATGCCTGTGGGCGATGTAATACACATAAACAATATCAAAATCATGTTTTCGGTCCGTAGTTTAAAAAGTAAACCCAAAAAAAAAATAAGAAAAAAAATGTAGGCCTATATATCAGGTTTGATTTGATTTGATTAATTTATATACTGTGTATGGATCATTTTACGATTCATCATTTTCGGCAATTTCATCAGACATTACAATGGCACTATAATTATATCGGGGCTGAATATCCTACAATTTCAACAATTTTGACTACACATAATATAGTTTATTACATCTGTGACATTATTACATGAGTTTTAAATTCCCATAGAGAATGGTTGCCAATAATAAGCAAAAAAAACAACAACAACAACTTGACTCTCCATCGGTAACCGATGATACATAACATTAATACAATAAAACAAGGTGGACCAACATGATGCTTATGTACAAGAAGAGGGAAGAGGAATAGGAATAAGATACCAAGAATGAAGAATGCAAGATTATTTGCTGGTGTGTGTGTGTGTGTGTGTGTGTGTGTGTGTGTGTGTGTACAGTATGTGCATGTGTTTCTCTTTCTCAAATACTAAAAGATTTTTTTAAAGATTCGTAAAAGCGATTTCTTCCTCTCTTCATCTCATAACATTAGTGATCTCTTTTTTATTTCCTTTTTTAATCACAGATATGATTGTGGCTGATGTAAACATGCTTCGGACTTGAGTTTGAATGAAACTCCTGCGCCATTTTTCGTTTGATTTTACTCTTTCCATGTCCTAGCCAACCTGAACATCGAGTGGAAATATTACTTTAAAATCTACCTCGAAGATTTACTGACGGGAAAAATACATAAACATAATTTTGAAGTGAGCTAGAGAAATGAGTAACCAGAGAGATGGTACGCGAAATATGCAATGTCGGCTTGTCAGAATTATTAACCGAAGTTCGACAAATATCGGACAATTCGTTCAGTTTACAGTAGCTACGAACGTTTAAAGTTTTAGCTAAATCCATTCTTTAATCATCGCTGGATAGAAGGATATTCCAGTTTGTGTTGTCACAGGAGGGGATCGATATTAAGAATTATGATTATCGCATCGCAATTCGTTCTTTCCGAAAACAGGAAGGAGCTGGAATTCCTTGTCCTCGGAAATTGTTGCAGCGCCATCTGTGGGAGCATTCCGAAATCGACTAGCGGTTGATCACAATGGCTAGGCTTTGTTCTTCATATTTGTTATGTGCTTGCAAATGTCTGTAAATAGACTATTATAATGTAAATAACACAGTCTGCAAGAATCTTCAGCTTATTGGAGGAGGCAGACTTATGAAAGAGCATACATGTAATTCCAAGAGGGATTCAACATCTATTTGGTGAAAATTGGTTTTGAAATGACTGGGATATCCAAAAGAGAGCAATCCTATAAAAGGTGGCCGGACCCATCTTTCCATAGGATGGCTTTGTTTTACTTTGTTTTTGAATGTCTCATCTATTCCAAAACCGATTTTCATCAAATAAACTTTGAATTCCTCTTAGAATGATATGCTCAGTGTATTATTTCATAAGTAGTTTCTTGGTATCTCGCAAAAAGTTAGAAGCTCAATCCTCATCTCCACCAATACTATACCATCCCTTCAACCTAATTTTGTTTGATTTTTTTTTTCTCTAGGAAACCAGTGCACGACATCTTGAATGACAGGATGTCAAAACATCCACGTTGATATTCTTTTACAATTTGTTGTAACAATTTTACAGTGCGCTAATAAACACTTTATTATATCACTGATTATTTGCCAACAATAATTATTCCAGAAAAAAATAATCACAAAGTTGAATTCATTTATTTCAATAAGTTCAATTATATTTCAACTCCGCAACTATAAATAACTATGCTTTTTGAGACCTAAAATGCAAAATTCACAACGTTTACAACTGTTGGAAGTCCTTTTCTCTCTCTTGATTATTATAACAATACAATATATATTTTAATTTATCTACAGTTTGGATGAAACTCCTGCGCCATTTTTCGTTTGATTTTACTCTTTCCATGTCCTAGCCAACCTGAACATCGAGTGGAAATATTACTTTTTTGTTTTTGCTGAAAATACATAAACATTACTAGTATTTTGAAGTGAGCTATGAGTTACCAGAGAGATGGTACGCGAAACATGCAATGTCGGTTTGTCAGAATTATTAACCGAAGTTTGAGGAATATCGGACAATTTGTTCAAACTATAGTTATGCATGGCCTGCGGAACGGGGGGGGGGGGAGGCTCGGAACCCCCCCCCCCCCCTTTGTTGCACCATACAAAGGAATACATAAGGTGTCATCACTTTGGGCCCCCCACTTTTTTTTAACCCGGAAGTATTTAAGTGGCACTAAAAAAGATAAAGATAGAGATCTTGAAGTGTGAAAAACCCGGAAGTGCTCCCCCCCCCCCCCCAACACACACTTTTGAAAATGCTCCGCCGGCCCTGTTATGAACGTTTAAAGTTTAAGCTAAATCCATTCTTTCATCATCGCTTGATATAAAAGGATGTTCCAGTTTGTGATGTCACAGGAGGGGATCTAGATTAAGAATGTATACAGACAATTGCACAACTTTTTTTTAGTACATTTATTTTATTCCTTTGAATTTTGCCTTCTGAAAGAGGTGGGTATAAGTGAAGTGCTAATTGATAATAATAATAATGATGATAATGAAAATTATAACAATATTATCATTATTACTATTACTATTATCATTATAATCATCGCATCGCAAATGTATTAAAATGTAGATAACACAGTCTGCAAGAATCTAACAGCTTATTGAAGGAGGCAGACTTAACCAGATGACGAAGAAGAAGAATTGTGTTAAAATAAAAATGAATGAGGACTTTTCGTTATCTTCTTTATATCGTTACACTGCTGGAACATCATGCATCGACATCCTGAAAACCCGACAATTACATTTTGAATTATAATAAACCAAATTCTCAACAAATTTGTAAATGTTGAGCTTACGTATGATTCTCTTCAAATTTGACGAACGGACTCGATTACAATCTTAGCATAGATATAGATATAGAGGAAGCAAGTTTGTCTGCAAACCGTTACATGAAACCATTTTAATGCGAAATTTTTTTCTCTGCTTTCCCTAGGTCATTCTTATTTGGGAACAATCTAGAACCTGGCAACAATGTTAATGAACTTAGTCTGAGGTACATTAAAAAAATCCAGGGCTTGTAAGCTAGTGTCCATAACTAGTAATTCTGGGACGAAATTTTGCAACCAAAAATATTGGGCAGAATACAAACATTAAAATCATAGGAGGGAAAGCCTATAAATTTTAGGACTAATTTTGCTCTTTTGAAGGGAATAGGTATATGAATCAGTGAAAGCAAAAACTTTAAAGGTACTGTTTACCATTGGGAGCAGTGATTTTAAATAGAAAATAAATGTTCCAGATAATCACATTTGATGCAGACGTGTAAGTCAGTTGTATTACAAAACATCCTACCACAAACAGATTTCGAAATAAAATATGAAATATAAGGCGTTATCAGTATTTTTCTCAATAAACCATAATTGTAGACGGTTTAGTCTAGTAACATTTTGATTACAACTATTGTTGACATTTTGTATATTTAACAATTCTCAACATTGATTATACTGTTTCAAATTTACACATTGATTTCTATCCCTAACTCACATTTAAGAACTATTTTGAAGCATTAAAGCTGGGTTCGTGTTTCATCTGCAAATGGTAAATAATGCCTTTAAACTTTTAGTAGATACATTCAAGGACCCAACTCAAATTTTTTTTTTCACGAGAATTTCCTCATCAATTGCCTCCTCATGCAATATCCCAAACATTCTTCATTTCAGTTGAAAACAATAAAAAAAAAGTGTGACAATGATTCGAAGGTATGCACACAATACTGTATAAGCTGTTATTTTCGCGAGGGTTTAATTTCGCCAATTTCGTGGATCACAGTTGGATCGCGAATACAACAGCGCGTGAAAATGTCTCCATGCGCTTTGCTATAGAGCGGCGGCGTCGATTCGCGAAAGCAACATCACGCGAAAATGTCTATGACCTCGTCATTAGCAAAAATATCTGTACGCGAAAATAACAGCGTATACAATAGTGGTAACCCATCCATCATATCAGATTAGAAACTCCGAATTAACTTTCAGATCAGAGACTGCAGAGAGAAGCTAGTGGATCTATCAATATTTTGCTTATCAAGCAGGGATTTCAATTTCATACTGATTCTATTCGAAGCATCATGAAAACTTTGATATTCGTTGTCTCTGGCTCTGTCTTACACTTTCCATTGACATAAATCCTACATATCTTTTTACATCTTTACTCAGAAGTAATGCCCTACGTATCATCTTTTATTCATAGACTTTCATGGAATAATAGAAAGAATATATCAACAACATAGTGCCATTATTTTTTGGTACATTGTATCAGTCATTGAACATTGTGTCATATGTTTTCATTGTCTTTTAGATTGTCTTCGTGAGACAAAATCTTGAACGGAGGAAGCCGGACAAAATGCTAAGCATGACAAAACGTAAGAATATTATCAGCAACTTGTTGCCATTATTTGTTTGTATCAGTCATCTTCCTCTTCTTCTCTATATTAAACATTGTGTCACATGTTTACCTTGTCTTCTTGGTCCACTTTATGAACACAAAATCTTGAACTGAGGAAGCCGGACAAAATAATGCTAGGCATGACAAAACGTAATACACCGTGTATTCGCAGACCCAGGGCCTTAGAAGGATCTGCTCAGACCCTGTAAAGCACGCCCTGCATTATTGTTGTTAGTAGTGAAGTAGAAGTAGCAGTAGCAGTAGTAGCAGTAGTAGTTGTAGTACATGTAGTAGTTTGTGTAGTAGTAGGGCCTAGAAGTATAAAATAGTAATAGTAGAAGTAGCAGTAGTAGTAATAGTAGTAGAAGAGTGTAGCAGAAGTAGTAGTAGTAGTAATAGTACACAGTAAAAGTAGTAGTAGTAGTAGTAGTAGTAGTAGCATGGTGATCTCTCTGTTTCATCCATTTCTTGTTGTTGCTGTTGTCGTTGTTGTTGATTTCTGGACGAGGTTGTGGGTTACGCTTTCATCTCATTAAAATGCCCTATATGGAATATTTTTATATGCAGCATGGACATTTTTTTTTTTTTTTTAAGAAATGACTAGTTAACAAGACTCCGATGGTAGGGAACATAAGAGACTTTAATTGGCTTCAATAATTCCTCTTTCTCTCCCAATTAATTCCTCCCGATTCCTTCCGAATTGATTAAAATAAATTCGTCAAACGGGATCATCCCACGAGCCTGACATCCACGAGTAACATACAGTCCACGAGTTCGACATCGAGGAAGTAAAGGTACTGAGTCATACAACCCACGAGTCACACGCAACCAATGAGTTCGACGCTAGGCAACCACAAGCCCATGAGTTCGACACAAGGTAAAAACAGCCCAAGAATTCGTCATTACAAAACGGGGCTTAACGTGTCAGTCTCGTAGGCCTTGTTTGCTTAATGTTGAACTCGTGGGCTGTATGACTCGTGGGCTGTATGACTCGTGGGCTGTATGACTTGATCGTCAAGGATGTCGATCTCGTGACGTTCACCCGAACTACCTAATCAATTAAACGCCCATATGCGTGATGCGTACAAAATATAGATTGTACGCATTCTATCAAAATGTACATGTAGAAGTAGGTATATAATCCAGTGCCGCTTCACGACGTTTACACAGGATGAGTGGAATGTATTTTGAAACTTTGAGAGAGGAAGGGAGTCAGTCACGTTGTGTAAGATTAACACATGGCTCATTGGTTCTCTTACACCGTGTCTGCTGACAAAGTCAATACGAACTGCTTCCTGTGTTCTGTTAGGTAAAGGAAAGAATAACAATCCACTGTATGATATTATGATATTACAGAAATCTAGATACATTATGTGCTCTGTGATATCCGATCATGACTTGATGTGCCAATCCAAAGAGGAAGTTGGCGTGATATGGACGCAACGAATGAACAACGACACAACCGGTGGAAAATCAAGCAAATTAAAGATATCCCTTTTTCAATTTGAGAACAACATTATATTGTATTAATTTTCACTAAAATACTATCGTCCTTGTGTATAATTAAACAGGAACAAAACATTTCTTGCCTTTGCTGTGAGCATAAAAGAATCAGTCAGGTAAAATGTAAAAAGAAATTATCTTTTGTATATTGCTAGCAGAGTCATATAAAAAATTTGCTCAAGAATTTTTCAATTAGACACATTTATAGAGAGTGTAGTACAACGCTATGAATTAATTTTCATTAATTCGAATGTTTCAAGTTTCCATCGATTATGATAATAATATTCCTCCACAGCACATGCTACATGGAGCATTATATAGCTGACAAAACGATTGTAAGTTGCTCTAAACATAAGACAATTTTTTTATCAAGGAAAACTATGTAGTAACTTTAAAATGTATATCATGGTGATTATCATGGTTATTATGTCTGAATATGTGCAGCTAAGTCTCTGCAAGTAGGAGGAGCCGGGGTAATTAGCTGAAATATACTGTATCATAATATCAATTATGTGTTTCTGCACTAAAAATTCTAATTAAAGACAGTGCTACTGAATATTACAGAGTATAATATGAATCAGACTTGCTTATTAGCGTCATTATGAACTTTCTCAGGTGGTGACTCTTAATTTGGGTCTAAAATCGACAAGGGGCCCGTTTCTTAAAACTTGTCATCAGTGACAACCGCCATATTTCTATATGACAAATTTGCTCTCAGCCAATCAGATGCAAGGATTTCAGTAGCTTGTCACTCTATGACAACTTGTAACTCATGACAAGTTTTATGAAACGGGTCCCAGATCTCATGAGAAATATATACACTCGAGTATCTTTCTTATCATATAAACAGTGTAACAATAGTGTAATCATATACGTCGTGTTGAATTTTGAAACCAGGATGTATTGATGACACATCAGTTTAGCCGTTGTTACAAGCACACAGGAAACAGGGGTTCATGTATCAAACTAACATACTTCACATTACCATAGTACGTGATTATCCTTGTATCATGCCGCACAGAGATAAAATAGTTTCACACATTATGGAGGTATGGAGGCCCGGAAACTGAATTCTTATTGAAAAGGATGGTAATAGGTAAGATATGCTTATATTTTTTATGTTACCTCAGGTAAAATGTGGATTAATTGGGCAAATGTTGAAACTATGAAAATAATACATATTAAACAATAAGTGCAAACGCGGAGCAATCTTATAAAAGAATCGCGTTCGATGGTCGAATGGTCTGCACACACACAAGAATAAAAGACATGACAATAAAGAGAGAAAACGGACATTAGGCTGTCGAGATTGCCAAAGCTTTAACGTCGTGTAACAGCGTTGCATTTCCGTTCTCATTGTCCCCATCAATTCGACATTTTCTTTTCAGGTTGAAAGCAAAATTATATAGCTTTCGCTCTGTCTTTGACAGTGTGTATCGGTGTTAAGTTGAGAAAATTCAACTAAAGCGAAATTCTATAGCAATTCCGTTGTCTTCAAAAGCACTGCGGTTTTTTTAATGTGGCGCCACAAAGTGATGACAATGCTAATCTTTTTATGTATCATCTCGAGCTGTTATCAAAGTTCTTGAAAACTTATTTTCTACATTCTATCGTTCACCTATACAGGCTTCACCAGCGTCTGAGAATGATGACTGATAGACGAAGTTTATTCCTACTAGGAATGATTTCCATCGCCATCCGTCGTATAGGTAAGATACATTATGAACATTATACTGCTTCAACATTTTATAAGTATATGAGATACATATATGAGACGTATATTTTCAATTTAAATTGACAATATTGTATACCTGTATGTATAGTATGTGTCCGTATATAGGCCTATTGTTTGTTGGTTTATTGTCTTACTATTTTTTGTGATACTGTTGTAACGTGACACAATATGTACTCCGTTCTATAGCGCCTTGAGTATCTTTTTTTAGGTAGAAATGTGCGCTTTATAAGAGTCTCACTATCATTATTATCATATATATATATATATATATATATATATATATGGTGTATTATGTAAGGCTAAGTTAGCCATATGTTAGCTGTGGATTTATGATATCCTTCTCATCTCTGTTTGCTTTTTTGGTAAATATTCGTCTTAATAAGAGGAGGATTAAAGTTTGGATTTGTATGTTGTTATACAATTACAGAAAACTTCACAGAAACGGAAATAGAATATGATATCTTAGGGAAAAAAAAAAACTATTTAATTCTCATCCCTGGGAATGGTTTATGATTTTTCACTACTAGGACATTCACGTAATTCTAATAGGAGCTGACGGAATGAATTTTAAGTATAAAAGTGATTTTTTTTTTTTTGGTTCCGTTTTGTTATTTGCTTATTTAGGTGGAACAAATGTGACTCTTGAAGTACCAAGCCCTCTGACATCAAACCAGGAAGTTACAGCTATCTGTACAGCCGATAAAGTGTATGCCTCAGAACACGTGATCTGGTACTTAAATGGCGTACAGATTACCGATGGTGTACAAACAACGAGCACAGTGAATAGTCTGATTGACAAGTGGTTTATCGATATAGAGAGTCTGAAGAAAATTTGGATATAATTCCTTGATATCTTAAAGTGTTAGATCACATTGCTTTTGATAACCATGCCTGAAATTCATAAAACTTGTCACCATAGTTATTGACCTTTTCATGATATACTTGAAAAACTGATTGGATTTCGGCACCATTTTCTGCCATCCTTCGCGCCTTCCTCTCCCTGGAACGTTGCCCAAAATGTCGAATCGTCCTTCAAACCCGTGACGTCAGATGACGAGTGGGATTCCCTTTTCAAGGACATTTAAGCTGGACGAAGTAAAACAGAATTTGTTCTTGTGCACATAATAGCGAAGTTAAACAAAATGTATGTATAAGAAGATCGAATCAATGACACAAATTAGCCTGAATCAATGTCGATATCTTGGACGAAATAGTTGTCAAATTATAACAACTCTCTTTCTTCGTGTCATTAGCTAAAATACGGCTTTTCTGAAATCGTTAATAGAATAAATGGATATTGACACTCTCCTTCTTTTTTTCCTGTCACTGCCATATTCGGCTTATAGTTGATTTTCAAATGTCAGATCTATTGTTTTATACCTCCAACACGAAGCGTCGCCGGAGGCATTATGTTTACGGGTTGTCCGTCCTTCCGTCCTTCCGCAATCAATTTTGTGGACAGTGTTACTAAAGAACCGTTTAAGGTGTCGCAATGAAACTTGGCATGTGTATGTATGAGTGGGTGAAGTTGTGCCTATCAACTTTTGGTTGCACATGCTCAAGGTCAAAGGTCAAGGTCAAACACTCAAAATTTCACTATTTCCCCCATTATGTGCAATGCCTGAAGGTATTTTCTTGGAACTTAGTGTATGCATGTACTACCCGATAAGGATTATCTAGAGAGAGTTTCAGACTATGAGGTCAAGGTCAAATGTGAAGTGAATTTGTTAAAATTTCACTCTAGATTTTCTCCATACTTCGGAAATGGTTCAAGGTATCTTCATGGAACTTGGTACATAATATGCATGCACTGACTAGCAGTGATTATCTTAGGAATGTTGGGGTCAAAGGTCAAGGTGAAATGCTAAGATTTTACTCTAAATACTGAAATTACGTTTTTTCTCCATACCTTGGAAATTACTCAATGCATAAACTTATATCAAGGGTCAAAAGTCAAGAAAAAATCCTAAAATCCCCAAAGACCTACTGTCGTTATAGACAATATAGTCATTCATCCAATTAAACCTAATTCCAGGAAAGTGAACGATCAATACATTTATGACAAACCTGTCATTTTAATATTTTGCCAATTATGTGAAACTGTCGGCATACATTGTCAAGATGTACATAGACCCATTGGGAGAACCATGCATTATGGCGTAGGCATACCAGTCGCCATAGCGACATTTCTAGTTTTTGTTTGTTTGTTTTTTGGGCGTTTTTTTTTTTTTACCTTTTCCAATTACAGCATAGTTTAACGTTAATTATTCTGTGCCGTCTTTACCCACACAATTCCTCTAATTCTGCCAATAACTATCTATGGAAAAAAAAAAATACATCCCCCTTTATACACATAAGCAACCAATGTAAATGAAGTCATTTTAATGATATTGGTATCATTGTCTTCTGCGAAAGATGCTCTCTCTAAAAATGTCAAAAAATACATCACTTTTAGAACGCAAGGTACTGAAAATCCACTATTCCGCTTTTTTCGGACACCCGGTATACACACACATAAGAATACAATCAGCCAGAAAAGGTTTAATCCAAAATTAAAGTTCTCATTACGCCAATAACAAAGAGCATATGGTATCCTAATTTAGTCGTGACATTCCTGGAAACGAGTGTGCGACGATGACTTCCTATTGTATTTTGACAAACATTAAATTCAACGGTGTGGTCCTGTGCTTGTGGGTTCATTTAAATGACAAACGATTAAACAAATATATATATATATATATATATATATATATATATATATATATATATATATATATACACATACAGATATGTATCATGGAAAAAATGAGGCATACTCAGCAGGATCACATCGCATTACTGGTTATAAGGTAATAACAAGAACAATATGCTTCACCCAATATATACAGTGGACTCCCGTTATAACGAGGTCCTCGGGACCGGCAGTTTTCTTTCGTAATATTGAAATTTCGTTATAATCGAACAAATAAGAATAAAAATACATATAGTGGATAATGTTGCGGCCTGACTTTTTACTTCGTTGTAACGGGAATTTCGTTATAACCGTGTTCGTTATAACGGGAGTGCACTGTATAGGCGACAAAGAAACTTAACCTTTGCTCTATTGAACTATGAAAAGCAAAAAGAAATTTAGCGTGAAATATTCAGCTACGCATTACTTTTTTAAAAAGCTGATCATTAGGTGACAACAATTTCTCGATATCCTGCTTGCCTTCCAAACTGAGGTGACATTGCCAATAGCATACCGATGAATGCAGCAACACTCCACCACTTTGTAGTTCTTAAGAGGCATGTTGGTTTTTAGATTTCCAGAGAAAAGCATCTGTAATGTAATGATCATTCATATATTCTTTCGAATAGTGTTCATGGTGTTTGCAAGCACATCCACCTGACAGTAACAAAGTTTTCAAAACATGATTAAAGCCTAGTATTTAAAAGAAAAATACAAAAAATTCTTCAATGTATTCAATGCAAATAAATGAAAAAATAAATTTGAAGAGCATTTCTGGTTAACTGCTCGACACCCAAGTTCATTCCTTGTTTCGACAAGAATTCCACATTTGGAGCACCTCATGCTCTATGAAAAGTGCCAAACCAACTGACAAAAAAAAGAGTGCACATACAGCGAAATGGCTTATTACATACTATCGGCGATTAAGCGAAGAATTACGAGGGAAGTTTAAGAAAAATGAAATGCACGCAGGTACGTGTATGACCACGAATCAACACCGATTGAAGGCTATTCACATTCCTGTCGTGCCTGTGAAAATTCTTCTTTTAAAGCATGGGGTGTGTTTTGAAGAACGCGAGTAAACTTCTTCTTCTTTTTTTTTACAATTATTGTACAGATGAAGCCACACAAAGTGTATTCAATTAATGACAACTTCCTCACTCAGTTACATTTACAGATGGGATACCCGAACCAAAGGAGATGATTCATAAATATGGAATATCCGCTCCTCATCCGAATCAAAACACCGAACCATCGATACATAATTTTGTGCGACGGAAGTGAACTTTCACACAGACATATCACCACACTCTTTCAAATCGAATTTACGGTATCGTGGTAAAACAACACTGTATTCAAAATACATGAAATCTGTCAGGGATATCCTTGAAAAGATAATGTGTGAATATCGAAACAATGGTTCATGTCGTTGAACCAAAAAATACTGAAATACCAAGCACCTACCCTCGATCTGATGTACGGCTTCGAAGGCAGACATTTTCCACTCCCTCATCGGACTCTCTGAGGATACTTTAGAGAGGACGATGTCAATTTGAAAATAGGAGTAAAGTCGACCAAACGTCATGGAACAATTTCTACTACGATAAACCTCACATAAATAATAATGTTTACCTGACATGGAAACCATAAAGAACATAAAATACAATCATTTCCGGTACACTCAGGACTGATTTTTCTTCCTCCCATTTAATGTGGTGTCTATGTGACCATTATTGCACTGGTTAAATCCTCGCAAAAGACGTTCGTCTCACACAGTCAAGAGATGTATACGCCAACGCGAGACATGCCCTTATATTTCTTTTTCCAGCCTCTGAATGCGAGCTTCATACAATGGAAGCGATTTGCTAAGTATAGTGTTCGATGCATCCAATGAGAGACATTAACACTGATTGGTATACTACATACCAAACACATTTAAAATGGTCTTCTCTTCATTAATTCGATAATATTTGACGAAGGAACGAAGGGAGCCGGAAATGAACTTTGGCCTCATGCTAGTTGAAGGAGATAGAATCGTCTCCCATTCACGTAGGGAATACGCCATTCCTTCCAGATTGTTCAAAGAGTGCGGTACAAGTATAAAGATTATTATTGTACAGTCTTAAATTTGATGTCATGGACAACTGCTTTAAAATCTTCAGATTTTGCTGGACATGCGACTAAGGTTTCATAGGGAGTTAGAAGACTGAACCGCTTCAAGTAACATCGGCCACCCTACGGCATACCTAGGATGAAACGAAGAAATTGTTGTCTATGTCACAATCGGCTCCCAATCGTCAGCTCACATTAAACATGTCATGGATAAATCTGCAGGGGCGTTGCCATCAAGACAGGAAGTTTATGTAAGCAATGCACAGGACATTATCACTGTTTCGAGCCCGAAGTTTTTCGTCATTCTCTAACATTACAGTATGCTGTCATAAATGTGCATGCGAATATTCGATGTGTTTTCGTTCGTGTGGTTAGGCAAAGTAGACATTAGCTGCTCAGTAATCGCATCAATTTTGGGCGAATTGGTGAAATGTTCCCCATCAAGAGTAATTAATATAAAAAACCATTTGTGCGAAGATGGAATTAATGAAATATCTTGATTTTTGTCCCCTTTTTTGCTAAAGCCTCGTGTAATACATCTAAATTAGATTTTAAAGCAATATTATACAGATTTTTCACAGTTTTCATTGATATCTCGTTCACTTTGTAAAAGCAAACAATTGAAAATTACTATTACTCCTTGTAACGGCGTTAGATGAACTAACAACGTGTTTAAGCTAATAATAAGACATGACACTCCGTCATGAAAATCATGTCTATCGAAGACAAATGTCGCCACATAGCCAACATGCAGTCACAGGAAGATACTTCAGTTTCATCAGCGTACTCTCTAAGGGATATAGCGACGCCGGTAAATCTGTTCGTCTTCAACTTGTTGGTTTTGAACAAGTATGGCAGAAAGATGATAGCATCTAATTTGTAATTAGCACCTCTCTGCTCGGGTATAAGTTAATGTGAATCATGTAAGATCATAGATTTATTCAAAATAAACACATTTTGTCTGCCCTAGCAACCCATAGGTTTGCGTGTAAAGCATGTCTGAATTAAAATTCCTATTCCTGCTCATAATGTGGAACTGACAAGCACTACCGGATTTTATTGCTCATTTTATGAATGAAGGCAGTATTGTCGATGCATTTCAATCATATCACTGTGAATTTGTAGGACGAATCGGACAGACATTAGAATGATTTCAGTCATAATGACGAATTTTGTATCTGTGTAAATGGTAATAAGTTAAAGAATGACATTGGTCATTACCATTCAGACACATTTCCTCAACAGCATTGACCTGTAGGAGTCTAGCGCATTGCAAAATTGTTGCCCAATGACATTCGTGTTTATTACATTTGGTCAGTTCGTTTGCTGCTACATGTGCAGGACGGAAGTGAAGATATTACATTAATGTGTTCCTACGTACATTTATCCCTCATGATAATGATGTAGAGATAATGTGTAACATGAAAGCCAGATTATTATGTGACATATTCTTTCCAGAAGATAAAACTGAAACTTTATGAACAGATATATAATCATATTGCAATAGCATTTGAGCGGCAAGGGATAAAAGAATACCAAATGAGAAACACTGACTTTGCAGAAGGGCGCAGTCGTTCAGCGACCAACTTATTTTAATCTACCGATTCCGAGGAAGTTACTGCTCACAGCCGTGCGATGGTAGAACTGGTGAGTACAGCGAAAAATATGGATTCCTTCCAAAGAACCAGACTAACACGCAAGCGCATGGGTAGCACGTTAAACTTTGCGTGTTTCTCAATCCATGGAAGTTCTGATTGTGTATTTGCATGTATATTTATACATCTATTCCACCAATTCATACTACAGAGCATGAGGTAAGTACCGGTAACAATTATTACAAAGCGTCACCGTGTTCTATAGTAACAGCAAAACAGAACAAAGCGCATTCGTTCTTATCGTTCTAAAAGCGCAAGTCACACGTGAAATATTCTGCGTTTAAGTGACATGTATTTTTTTTTTTTCAATTAGGGTGGTTTTTTTTTTTTGGAAGATTTTTTGTGTGTAATGTAATATTTACTTTTTGAAAAATGCAGGTATGTAATTAAATCAAAATTAAATTAAACAAAACAAGATCAGAAATCAGACATGTCAGATTGCTTTCAACCAGTGTTAACATTCAGTGTAAAGCAATTGCACACTAGAGGTGTTCTACGCTGTTTTGTAACATATTTAAATATATGGTTGGTAAACAAGTCGGTCTATATTATACGTACAACTACTAACACCGCTAAACCTGAGATATTGACATGTATGTTGTATGTGTTTTAATTCTTCTCGTTTTTAAAGGGCAACAATGAGGACTTGAAAAAAAAATCACTTCAGTTTCTGTTAACACAGCAGGTGCTTCAGCCTCAGACTAATTGGGTGCGTGAAGCTTCTTGGTTACGACTAACATCAATCCATATGTTTCCAGTATTCTGAGAAAACTTCTCTTCAGATGAGAGAATCAATATTGTATTTGGAGATATTTCACATACTTTACAAGTTTTTAAAAGTGCAGTTTTGAAGAGGGTTTAAGTTGTAGTTTTGATATCATTTCAGAGAATGACGGTCATGTAGGCCAAATGAATACAGCATATTATGTTGCCCTCCTAATATCCTCATTTTTCCCTGTACGACTGCATGTTTAATTTACTGTGACTGATACAATGTAGTGCTATTTTATGTACAGATTTCGACATTGTTTTGACGGTGTAGGGTAGAAGACCTGCGGGTCATGGTACTTAAGTTTACCTCTTTTTGCCCCTGGCAGCCCTGTTTTCTATGTCACAATCCAGGTTGTTGTTTTTTCTCTCTCTCATTTGTGCTTTGTCTCTATGTTACAATTTGTCTTATCTTTGCCATGCTGAATCAAATGTGTTTTGTTTTTAACTATGTACACATGTCTGTAATGGCGAATGAATAATGATGATGATGATGATGATAATAATAATAATAATGATAATAATAATATTAATATTGATAATATACAAATTCCATAGGCCTTGGCTCACAGTTTGACAGCTATCATAGTTTAGTGTGAGCCAGTATGCACCATTTTGATGTCATTTTCATAAGAATATATGAGCTAAAAGTGTTACGATTTCTTATTCCACTTCTCATGTAAGTCGCAATTGTACATTCAAAATTCTGCAGACTTTTTAGATTTTGAGGCGAGATGCAGAGATAGCGTTTTCAATTGTCTATGGATGTGCCAACAACTAATATGTGGTGATACCTCACTTTCAGTTGCACTAGAATACGAAATTCTACTCAGATTTTTTGATCCAAGAAATAACCAACATTATACTGAATGTTTTCCTGTACTTTTCAGTGAGACTTGTGGGAGGGGCTGACGAGAATGAAGGCCGAGTGGAGATACTGTGTGACGGGGTCTGGGGCACTGCGTGTGACGTCGGTTGGGGTGATGAGGAGGGGAACGCTGTGTGTAGACAGCTTGGATACTCATCGGTCGCGGCGGTCCTTCCCGATGCCCACTTCGGACAAGGTTCGGGCCCAATTTGGTTAGAAGACGGACTTTACTGTTCCTCGTCAGATAACTCCCTTCCAGAGTGCGATCGATTTCCGTGGGGATGCTCCCATGACTACGGTTGTGGGCACAAGAATGATGTTGGCGTACGATGTGCTGGCGAACGTAAGTTTATTTCATGTATTGCATGTGTCTCCCAGTATGTTTGTTTTTTGTCGTGTTTTTTTTTTTTCGATCAACAGCGCTGCCTTCTTCGTTGTTGTTGTTTCTTATTTATTTTTTTCCTTGTTGGAACTTTCGTACAAAACAGTCTCATCAACTATCATTATAGCACAGTACCAGTTATCATTGTCACACACTATTTTATTTCTCACCTGACACTCAATTAGAATTACAGAAATCATGGAAATTATGATCGCTGATGGGCATGTCTATCTCTTATTTGATAAACTGAAATAATGTACCTAATTGAACGACTATTTTGTCATTTTAGCATATCATTTATATCAAATTTTAATCAAATCTTTCTAGTGCGAGTAACCATTACAAATTCTGGCAGCCCCTATCAATGTTCCAATCCTGATTGTTTACGACCTTTCCACACCGATAACATTTAACAATAGTGCAATTTATTACTTTCACACGATCGAGGAGTATTTCTGACTCCAGTTCACAGGAGACATGTACTCAAACATGGATTGTGTTAGATGAAAAGAATACCCGTAAAGAACATTCCGATAATTATAGGCATTAAAGGGAAAGCCCACCTTAGAAAAAAAAATGTTTTAAAAGAACCACAAAAAAAGAAAGGAACAGGGTAGTGAAAGTTTCGTTAAAGATTTTTTTTTAAATTGAAGATTTGTAGACTCGAACTATTAAACAGAACCGAGGACTCCTCTGTTTAATAATGTAGCTGTAGTCATGCTAGTGAGCCCTAGGCGAAAAATTCCGTAGAACGTCTCTCTTATCGTAACTGATTACTGAATACATTTGAAATTTTCGTGCAAGGAACGTTTAGAAAAAAAAAATATTATTATTCATGGTGCATTTACGATAATTAGAAAATGTAACATAAAAATCTTATTTTATGGTACAGACGAATCAGGGCGTGAGCTCGCGTGTGACATCACGAAATTTCAAATTTGTGCTACATTGATCAGAACTTCAAAAAAAAATATGACTGTCGTAGTTTTCATCTGATTTCCCGGCTGGAAGAGCACAGTGTCTCACAATGTGTCCACATAGTCGACTATGTGTTCACATAGTGACTATGTGAAAATGCTCGAACGTGCGATTTCACACTGTGGTGTGGTTTTTCACAGAGAGTTGATGTTCTGCTTCACACTGTGAATATGGTGTTTCACAATGTTTCACAACTTATCAGTGTGAAGAAATTTTACACTGTGTTTCACGTTGTGTTTCACACTGTGGAACACTGTGTTCTTTCCAGCAGGGTTTGCTCAAATTTTCTTTGTCCCATTTGTCTATTTTTTTTTTTTTGCTTTTATTCGCATAGACTTAACTTTACAGAGTGGCTTTCTCCTTTAACACAACAGTAGGTACTGACATGGTATGTAAGATGTTACATATTGATTCCTTTATGGTCACACATACATTATTGGGTACTTGGTGGATGTTTTTTTTTTTTTCTCTCAAATAGTACAGAAGCGGGCATTGCACCAAGTCTCAAAATATTCGTAATATTGTTATCGTTTTCTGCGATAACAAATAAACTTATTGGGCTGTTGGTTCAAAAAGATTAATATGATCATGAGACTTGAAAAGATTTGATAAGTGTGTATAAAGCACAATCGTACCTTCCATCTTTCTGACAATACCTTGACTACAGGGTCTCTAATTTAGCAGATATCATGTGATAATGGTCGATGTAATATCATTCACAAGCATCTGCTTCTATGTAGGTTCCCACCACACACAAATTTATTTATCCGTCATGAATGTAATGCACTTGAGAATGATTTTAATTGATTTTGCGTCATGTAAATGTTATTTGCATAGACACTGTACTGAACTTATAATTTATGTGTTACTTTACATTGTCATGGATGGATGTTGTAAATACAACACTGTATGATTTGTGTGGAAACTTAATATATAAATGAAATGAAATGAAATGAAATGAATGATGTTGGATATATGTACTGATGTATTCAATACTTTTTTTGGTTTTTGGTTTTGTTAGTTTGTGGTTGGTTTTTTTTTTTTTTTTTTTGTCTTTGTTTTGTTTTTTATTGCACAGGAGATCCGGATGCCGCTGCTGCAATATTTGCCAACGCGGACTTGAACGAAGGCCTGAGTTACGGCATTGATCGCTTCACTTATTACGACATCAGCAGCGAGCTGACATTTACCCCAACGACAGCAAACAATGGTTATATACTTCAGTGCCATGTGCTCGGTGTTGTGCGCTCGGCCACTCTGGAGGTCACAGGTGAATTTAACAAATTTGATATTAATGCGGACACTGCAATTACAGTATCAGTGTGTAATGAGCACTTTTCATTTCATGTATGATGGTGGAATGACAGATAAATGCGGGTGCACGTCACGAGACCGACACCCACGAGTCATACAGCCCACAAGTTATACAGCTCACAAGTCATACAGCCCACGAGTCATACAGCTCACAAGTCATACAGCCCACCAGTTATACAGCCCTTGAGTTCGACATTGCATGAGTAAATAAAGCCCACGAGTTCGACATCAAGTAAAATAAGCCCAGGAGTTATACGGCTCACGAGACCGACACTACGCACAAAAGGCTCATGGGACCGACAGTAAGCAAACAAAGCCCACGAGACCGACACTACACTTAAAAGGTCCACGAGACCGACGCTACGCATACAAGGCTCACGAAACCGACATGACGCAAAAGAGGTTCACCAGACCGACACTAAGCAAAGAAGACCCACGAGACCGACAGGATGAACAGCGCCACCTATAGACCAATAAATTGTATAGGGTGTCCTGATAATAGCATAGGAAGATATGAGAGATGGAAAAGAAGAGTTGCCATCTCCTGCAGGGTGTTACCCCATCAGTTGCCCCCCCCCCCCCCCTGAAATGATCAGGATCTTTAATTGTGTTTGCATGGGTGTGTGTTTGTGAAAAAAAATGAACAAAGTACAGTAAAAGTGTGTAGCAGATCTTTCCACAATAAACCTGCGAGGGTGTTGATTTAGTATTAATAAAAAATAAAAAATAACGTAATCGTCTATTAAGGTAGCGTTAGGGATTCGGAAAAAACCAGATGCATCCATGAAAACAGCTATTGTATTTCACGATAAAATGTACTGTTCGGAGGAGAATAACACAAGCCACAAAATTGAGGTGAATCCCTGCGATATAAAACGCTTTAATCAGTAGAATTACATTATAGTAACAGAGAAAATTACAAATAGATCTTACTGCAAAACGTCAAAGCAGGAGGGTAGAATATCTAAAATAGAATAAGCAACTAGTGAATCGGGAAAGAGAAGAGGTAAAATTTATATCTTGTCCATCTTCCTAGCTAAAAACTGGGAAAGCCTATTAAAAATAGCACGATGGCATTATCAAAGCTCTAAAATTAATCCATACATCGTTATTGTCCTCTTTTAAATTCATTAGTGTTATTTGTCTCTTTTTGGGGGGATGAAGAATACTAATTCTTCTATTTTTTTTGGGGGGGGGGGCGCGGGGGCATGAAGAATACAATTCAATTTTTCTACTTGATAACAATGTCGCTCCCTGACACACTTGCCCCCCCCCCCTCCCCAGAAGTATGTAGAAATACATATTTGATGACGTTCATAATTATGTAGATGGTCACCATCTTTCAATTGATAGCGTTACGAAATTACACCCGCCATTATGTTATTTTTCCGTTCATGGAACACCCTGTACAGGTGATTGACATGTAGATGGCGCTGTTTATCCTGTCGGTCTCGTGGGCCTTCTTTGCCTACTGTCGGTCTCGTGGGCTTTCTTTGCTTAGTGTCGGTCTCGTGAGCCTTTTTTAGCTTAGTGTCGGTCTCGTGGGCCTTTTTTGCCTACTGTCGGTCTCGTGGGCTTTCTTTGCTTAGTGTCGGTCTCATGAGCCTTTATTGCTTAGTGTCGGTCTCGTGGGCTATGTTTGCTTAATGTCGGTTTCATGAGCCTTTTGCGCGTAGTGTCGAACTCATGGGCTGTATGACTCCTGAGCCGTATAACTCGTGGGCTGTATGACTCATGGACCTAATATTGATGTCGGTCTCGTGGACCATATGACTCGTGGGTGTCGGTCTCGTGGGATGCTCCCATAATGCAAGTACAGGTCCATCTCCCCGTTTTTTCTGATAATCAGAAGATTGTGTACAAGATAAATGTGCATTTTTTTTTTTTTACGGCGAAACTATGATGATGACAATGAAACATAATACCGTACATGAAATTCTTGTGGAGGTTGAAGTGTAGCTCCGAAAATGTCACTATTTTGTTTTCTATTTTCATGTAAAATGATATCTCAGTTAATATTTCTCGGGCAACTATGTTTGTGTTTGTCGGTGCTTGAATGAAAAGTTTGCCGCAAGTGATTTGGGTACGTTGGTTTCATCGAGTACCTGTGTCTCATTGGTAGTGTAGCAAGCGGAATGATATTGTCTGCTTGTTCTGTATTATACCCACGTACCATTTTCATCTTGTGGATCTGGGAAACACACAAATTCAACTAATATACTCTACATGACCCAAGAGCATCATGGCGAAAATATAAATGCGACAATTTATATCAATGTGCGATTTCTATTTCTTTTCAACAAGAAATATTACAGTCACAAAAGAAAATCACTGCCAAAAACAAATTTACGTACATGTATGTCGTCCATACGATTTGCTAATGTTAAGCAAACATTGGCATGGGTTAAGATCTAAAGACTCAGTCGAGACGGAATCCCATACAAAATTTTTATTCGTAAATTGCTTGAAACGTGCATTTCTGTAGCTATATTTATCACCATAGACTCCCATATCAATAGCATGTCTTCCATTCAGAAGTCTTTGTGCTTTGATATGATATGATATGATATGATATGATATGATATGATATGATATGATATGAAAGGATAGGATTGGACTACACTTGATGTCGGTTGCTAGCTTTGCATGGTAAGTCTAAATCGTTACACTTAACATGAATCAACAGGTGGTGTCGATGTACCCCGGTCCATCACTCCATGCAACACTCCAAGTCCCGGCACCCCTCCAGGAGAAAACATCTTATCCATCCATGTTATAGAGATCAAAGGCGAGGATAACCTGGTTAATCTAGTCATCTCCTGTCACGTGAACTTCACTGATCAGCCCTCCCCGTACCTCCACACCTACACCATCGAGACTGAGACTACAATTCTATCGTCATCAAGCTGCGCCTCAGCCATCCTCTCACCGCGCCCCAAAGCCTGCATCGCACTCACGTGCTCCGCGACGAATGGGATTGGAACGACCTCAACCACTCTCACACACTGTCCTCGAGGTAACCAGTTTTTAATACAAAGAAGTACAATGTGAGACACGTTTTTAGCAGTCCGTTAATTACCAGCGAACGAGCTCTAGTATACATTTTCACTCATGCTGTCATCGATCGATGTCTATACTCAGTATGTGAAATCAAACTGAAAGCCTATCGCATTGATGAAGCATCCTTCGTTCTTTTCACCATGGTGTCATAAAGTAAAGCCAGCACAGCCAGCTCAAATGTCACTATCACCACGAACCCTGTTGTCAGTCATGGTAATAACCTTGGTAAACTGCTTGTCTTTGCTTCATTTAGTACAAAAAAAAAAAATCCCAAAACAAACAAAACAAAACAAAACAAAAACACGTCCTTACTGAACGTCTGGAAGTCAAGGTCAACCTCGTGCATTATTCTAAAACCACATTTGACCTCCTTTCCTTCCATCTAAAGTGACAACATTTCAACTTTAACAGTAACCTCCCCCCTGTATCCTCCATCTTTATTTCCCACTGTTGACCAGTTTCCGGTTGGACGTTTCATTTCATTTTATTTATCAAGTTTCCATACAAATTGCATTGGTTACATGTATATGCACAATATTGATCAATACATAACAATAATCATATCCAACAGATAAGCCATCACAAGGAATCATCAGCGTCGAGTTTGAAACCAGGGGGGATGACCAACGAAGCCTCGTCATTACTTGTCACGTGGATCCAGAAGACCAACCCTTTTCACCAATCAACACGTTCCTCATTGCAGTCGACGATAGCGTCATTTCCGATTCAGCTTCTCCCACAGTGACGATAGACCCTCGACCCAACGAATGCATCAATGTTGTGTGTACAGGTATAAATGGATACGGAGAGACCGAAGCGACCAAGACTTACTGTCCCACACAGTCAGGTAAATACAAAACACTTTGTAAGTCGAACAGTAAAATGAAAGCAATTCTAATTTTGAAAGGTTTACAGTGTTTTCGTTCTTTGGTTTTTTAGTATATCCAAAAAAATAAACTATAAATTACAGTTTGCAGTAACTCTTGTTGTGAGGTGTATTTTTAAAGAGGTTTCACATTGTTCGGTACGATTCATCAACAGTCGTTCTGCATACTTCAGAATTTATATGGTACTCGTGAGTTTGCTGTGAAGTCAAACTTTTGGCAATATAACAACATTGTGTTATGACACCTTTGACTAGAAAAGTACTAAGACCAGAACGACTACATACTGTGTGAACTTAAGTTCCCAACAGTCAACATCTAATCTGCAGATATTATCTCGTTTTGTGTTGTTGTTAGATCACGGCATGTTGAGAGTATAAAAAGGAACCTTCTATCCCATTTCTTCTCTGGCACGGTGTCTGGTAAATCTTACATTTTCCCCTTTCCTTTTTGGCTATTCTATCTCCATCTAGAACCGGTTCCCGAACAGCCTGGTAGCAACATCCTTAGGATCCAGACGACGGAAATCAGAGGTGAAGGAAACCTGGTAACTCTAATCATCACCTGTCATGTTGACCTCTCTGACCAGCCTTACCCACATCTCCACACATACACCATTACAGCTGATGACGACACCTTGTCCTCCTCCAACTGTGCCTCAGCGATCCTGTCTCCACTCCCCGATGCCTGCATCAATGTCACGTGTTCTGCGACCAACGGAGTTGGAGACACGTTGTCATGGATGGAGCATTGCCGGGAAGAAACTCCTGGTGGTATGTTAAATAACAAGAGCTTTCCTTCTTAAACTTCTTGTCCTATAAAGCACAAAGTGTGTATGCATATGGGCTTAAAAGTGATCCCCTCACCATATTAGGAAAGGAAAGTGCCGTCTGCTTAACCGTCTAACCATAATCTGTATCTCACTTCTTATAGATTTGATTATCATGATGGGGGTCAGAAATCTCGTAGTCACTTCATGGAGTACATAAAGGAGATGATAATCCGACATCACAGAGACACAAGGAGTAGAGGGCGCTAGAGGGCTATCAGTGAAAAACTACAAACAAGCGATGACACTGTCCTCTGGCTGTTAGACATAGCAATTTAAGTCCGAAGTACCTCCTCAATCCCCTCCTCTGTTTCTCTTGTTCAGCGTGTAGGCATTCTCTTTCTTTCTTTCTTTCCTTTCCTTTCTTCCCTTAATTTTGTTTTTGTCCCATTTCTTTCAATCGTATCCCCCTCAGTTTAGTCATGTAATGTCGTTGCGTCTCTGTTGTTTGTTTCATTTTGTCATAGTTATTTTTATGTTATGTACTTGTAATTGCAGTAAGTATTTTCGAAGAAATTCTTGAGTGGTCCACAATCTACAAGCATTGCTTTTTAGTGGACCTCTCAGTTCCCCCTTTCCCCTTCTAAACATAACTTTGTATGTGTATTTTCCGGTATGTATACAAAATTTATCTTTATTAGTTTGTTGACTATCGTTCATTTTTCGTACTTTATTATGTATATATGCTTATGATAGAATTCCTGATTTACGTTGTGTTATGTTTTGTTGGAAGAAAAATGAGAATGAAATAAAATAAATGAATTGAAGTCCTGTGCTTTTAAGAGGTTAAATTTGATCGACGTATACTTAATGTGAACAATACGACTGTTTCATTTTTTTATTTTTCTTTCTGTAAACCGGTAAGCTGCAACGCTTTGCCAAAAATATTGAGTTAGGGAGAAACATTAAATCAACAAATCAAATTAAATGTGAGTCACCAAAGAATGTGTCTGGGCGCTCTTCGTAACGAATTATACTGTTTATAGCGTTTAGGTCGGGGGTATCTCGTTCTGCCGAAATGAATGAAGAAATATGAAAAGAAAAATGTCCGAGTTACAAATGACGCTCTAATGAGGAAATGATAGGAGAGTAAACCAGGAAGGAGCACACGACACCGTTCTCCATTGATGCTTTATCGATAGGAGGTCCAATAGCGAGCCCTCATCGAGGGGCCCTCCAGAAATCGTCGACCACGTACGCTCTTCTCGTCGTCATTTTCATCCTCTCCATCATCACCTGCTTCACGGTTCTCATGAAGAGAAAGAATGTCTTCTGATTGAGGTGAGTTGGTACACAGTGATAATAAAAATTATACAGTATTCTTGCTTTGACAGAGTGATCAAGTTGGATGTTAAAAGGATAATTCACCATTTGCGGATGAAACAAAAACCACGCTTTAGTGCTTTAAAGTAGTTGTAGAATATGAGTCAGGGATAGAAACAACCACTGTAAAAATTTGAATCAATAAAATCGATACTTAGTATTGATAAGTATACAAAATGTGAACAATAGTTATAATGAAAATACTTCCAGACTAAAGCGTCTACAGTTACGGTTATTGAGAAAAATACTGATATCCCCTTATATATTAGGCAGGCTTTATCAGTGCTTTATTGCAAACATTTCATATGGTAGGATTTTTGTGGTACAACAGACCTACGCATATGCATAAAAATGTGTTATCTTGAAAATTTTGAAAATCACTGCTCCCAAAGATAAACTGAACCTTAAAACTATTTTCAAAACTACTTGCCATCATATTAACATAGTATATTAGTGTGTTGGTATTTGTCAGCGTTTGTTAAGAAACTTATATATTCCTTGGAAACCTTACTCTGAGTCATCACCTAGATGGAATTACGAGAGACCCAGATGACAAGTTGAAAGCCTTTATGGAAAAAAAAAATGATAGAATATTAACTTTCATAGGAAAACTTACACTTGTTGGCTTGACATCCTGGGCTCTTCTTAGTATCATGCTTTGTAAATGTATTTAATCATAGAGACAATAATAATTGATAGAGAACAGCAAGCTTTTGTTGCTGGTGATATATTTCATCACTGTCTTTTATCTCATTGCATTAAAAGCTGTACACTATACTGTCCATTTTTCAGATTCATCACATATTTCTCATTGGCATTGTATATTCACTGCCTTTCTTGTGGTTCACTTTCCTATGGCAATATAGTGCCTCAAATATTATAATTACGTCACCTGGTACCACCTGCCTTCATCATAGACAAACTTCGTCTTGTTGAAATCACACGGCGCTCTCTGCCATATCTATTTTTTTTTTTGACAATATATCCTGTTTTCATCCTAAACAAAGATTACAAAAACGTTTTAATGACATTTTCCTGCAGGTATGCAACACTGCGAGGGTCAAAGCTGTGGAAGCATGGCAGCAAGATTTCCTTCGATTGAAGGATCCTAATTTTGTACACTTTGTATATTAACTCACTTTGAAGTCCTCCGTATCATTATGTCTCATCTGTAGTTTTTGAAACAGAGTTATTGCTCATCAGTGATTGCTACGTCAATTGAAGTGACTTTAAACGAAATGAAGATGATAGTTATGATATACAATGTAGTTATTTTATGTTGCAACATTACCTGAGGACATCCTCATCCTCATCCTCATCTTTATAGTCTCTGCTAATGAAGATGGTCCCCTGCATTTACAGTTATTTTCACAAAACTTTATTAAAAGTGTTTCCTCTGCTTAGTTCACCTTCAATAGGACAATTCTTTTTTACGGCTTACCTACGATTGTTATACAATGTATATTAATGCCTACAATTGATGTAATTACACTAACACTTTTGAAATGTTGTTTTATATAGTTTTGATAATGGAAAGCAGAAATAAACCTGACCTGAAACAAACAATAACCAACTGACTTTACATGATATAAAACTGATATGTAACTGATATACGATATAAATATAATATCTTGCTTTTAAAGAAACGAGGATGTAGAGTAAATGTTTTCATATGATATCATTGGTACATGTATTGCGTTCGTTTCCCTCGAATTACCTTATGTGAAGCTACGAAATTCAATTTTATCTATTTGTAGTGTGCCATGTTCTCATCCTCTCAGCATATCTTCCATAAAAAGTATGAACTTTTCTTTTGAACGATCTTTTGCAACATTTTTCATTACGTTCATCCAATCACCCTCCCGCCGGCGCGGCGTTATATGAATTCAGTAAATCATGTTCACGTCAAGAAATAAAATATCGTTTCAACGGAGAAAAAGAATGTATGTGTAGTTCTTATATATTCTCCGGTGTTCGTGATATTTATCTTACAAACCGTCATTGAAAAATCAATATTGAGTGTTTAAAATTTCGACGTTGAAACATAATACTTGCAACACTACATAATAATCGATGGCACCAGTAATACACATACCTATGTGATGTATATAATATATATATATGATACATATATATACATATATATATGCATGTATGTATGTATTTCAATGCCTTTCAATGTATTTCTCAATGAAAAAAAAAGTCAAATACAATGTATAAGAAAATAGAATGACGTTTGATAGGTAGCTGGGATGCACAATAGAATATTACAAACATATAGCACATGGCGGTCATTCTATGAACATTTGAATCTATGTAACAAATGTTACAGAAACACGATGGAACCTACTCAGAAGCAAGCTTGTTAAGCGCAGGTCCCATCTATAGTATTAACCGAGTGAGATCAAGATAAGAAGGAGCATAGATACAACTTAGCAACCACCCCCCTAAAAAAAAAAAAAAAAAAAAATATATATATATATTGAATTATAGCGAATTCTGTTCCAAATTAGGAGAGCAATTAATAAACTACAGGTTGAAGACAGATTGACGGTTGTTAGACAGCAGTAATGACAGTATCGTGTTCAATTCAATTCATTTTTTAATTAAATTTCTTTTCTTGTTTTTTTACAAGAACCAGTAAACATCACTTTTCTTCTTTCGTAACAGAAAAATTAAGATGCGTATGAAAAGAATGTGCAATGATTGTAGAACCTTATACGATAATTATACATTATCATAAAACTCGAGTGTAATGGTGTGATCTGGACATTCAGAAAAGTATACACGTGCGTCCTCAGAAGAAACAATAGAAGTATTTGGGAAAGAAAAAAACCCCAAACATATACCAACAATATTCATGATTGATCTACCAGCCATTTTAAATGAGTGCAACAATGCCAGCTGTTGCAGCGCCCGAACTCTATTTAGAGTATAGGAAGAAGAACACTGGTATAGTGGAATTTGAGAGCGTAAACAGTGAGGCTCAAGTCACATTTGAATGACAATAAGAAAACAGGACAGCATAGCATTAATGAACAAGATAGAACAAAAATTCAGTGAACTTGCGTGGTGTATAGTAGTTACTGTCTTAATTTACATTTAAAAGATGATAATGATAAACAACCTGCAAGTTCTGCGGGGAGATAAGCGTCACGCTGCCTGGTATAGTATAATTATGGACAGAGTAGTTTCTTTTGAATGTATGAAGCATCACGAACATCATCAGAGGAAAATTTGTAGATAAAAATGCCTCTATAGCAATCAAACAAATCTATCACTTTCAAAATCTTTTTTTTTAAATGGAAAATTCGTTTGTGTGGTTCCCTGCATTGTTAAAGGGGAAATCCAGTCTAAATATAAATTAGGCTGATAAGAAAGAGTAAAATATTACGAGTTAAACGGTATAATTTAGGTCGAAATCGGATGAAAAATAGGAAAGTTATGACATTTTGATGTTTCGCTATTTTTGGGGGGAAAGAGTTCTTGAATAGTCAATAATCATGAATATCAGGAATAACATCAATGGATGTTATAGACTTCAGTGACAGAAACATTGAATTTTTCTCTCTTTTTTTGTACACGATCAATAGAAAATTGTGAGGGTATGACATGGTTAGCTCACTCATTTGCATATTCATATCCACTGTACCAGAACTGTTGTGCAAAAATTAGCAAAACTTCAAAATGTCATAACTTCCTTATTTTTCATCTGATATCAGTCCAATTTTTACCGCTGAACTTGTAAGATTTTATTCTTTTTTATCAGGCTAACTTATATTTGGACTGAAGGTGCAAAATTCAATCATTCCATTTGAAATTAATGTTTTAACTCTGAGAATGGTTTCCTGTGAGATCCTGGACGCTTCATCAGCTCGTTTCGGAATTAAAACAGTAAGTCCAGATCCAATGATTTAGTTTTGGACCTTTATTGAACGTTACCTGGCTGAATCAGAAGTTACATCAATGGATTATTCTTATAGCCCGTTTTTTTTTAAAGAAATAAAAGCGAATCAAGCAGAAGTTTGGACATGTTACACACACACACACACACACACACACACACACACACACACACACATGCACATATATATATGTATATGATATAATATGTATGTACACGTGTATATATATCTATATCATATATATATATATATATATATATACGTGTACATGCATATATATATATATATATACATATACACGTGTGTGTACACCTCTGTGTGGTTGTCACTTTTATCTGCGTATGTGTTGTGTTTGTGTGTGTGATATGTTGGTCCATGCATTTTACATCCTACGTGAGTGATTCGTGTGGATTGATTGCGTCAGTGATCAAATTGACCAAAATATTTGTAGCGAGGAACTGAGTAACCTAAAACGATAAACAAAAAGAATTGAATAAACAACAATATCATTATATGTCCTGATTAATGGTAATGAAATTATAACTATAATAATAACAACCAATCTAGATTTTTTTTTTATCAGCAGTCCACAGAGCTAACCACTCTACCTCTGTACTCCCACAGCAGCATAACTTGAAGATAATACTTTACTGAAACATCCTGTTTAAGAATTTGATGAAAATATAATGATCGATTCATATAATATCATTGTTTCCTTTTTTATAAACCCACGCTGCTAAGGAAAAGACGACGAGAATGATAAGGAAATACAAAAGAAAACGGATTTATACTGTTGTCTTAATTATAAATATACGATAATTCTGACTTCTGGTATTCCAAAGTCAAATATTATAGGTGAATATAAATACAAAGTCATCGCGTGTTTATTATACCATTACATCAAACGGCTGTCACTTCATGTACATCAATAAAATGCGTTCTTAAAATAAATCCATGACACATGGCAGATGCTGTGTATGAACACCTGAATGAGAAAGTCGTTATAAGCAGTGATCATTTTACAGTTCTTGTGAACTCAAGCCATGAGGAGAAAAAAATTCTTTGCTTATTTACTTGGTATGAATTTTTATCTCACTTTCACACTTAGCTCCTCCAATGAACGGCACACTGTCCGTCAAGTTTCATGAGCGAGTAGACACTCAAAACGAGACATCCGTCGACATTGAATGTCACGTGATTTCCACGGACCAACCCTTTCCAGTTATCAGTTCTTACGTCATCTCGGCTGATGACGTCATTTTGTCTCAGTCTTCATCTCCTCGTACTACCTTGTCGCCTCGACCTAACTGGTGTATCCAAGTGTCTTGTATTGGAAGCAACGGAATTGGCGAAACAACAACATCTACAATATACTGTCCGAAAGGTAATAGAACTTGTAAAGTTACCGCAAACAAGACCATTTTAGTTGAGTGCCTCTCACCTTGATAGCTAAGCTAAATTAAGTTTAAAGCAAGGGCACTGCAGTAGTCACTTTAATTGAGGTTTTTCTTTCAATTGACTTTTTTCAAAGATCCTCCTGTCGCCGATATATTATCTGTAGAATTCCTTGAGAAAAGACTACCCAACGCTGCAGTCAACCTCTCCATTACTTGTCACGTGGATTCGCGAGACCAACCGTTCCCTCGTCTGCACACTTTCATCATCCAAACTGAGACTGGAACGGAGTCTAACTCCAACTCTTTGATCCTCTCACCCCGCCCAAAATGGTGCACGAACGTCACTTGTATCGGTCAGAATGGCTATGGCTCGACTTCTTCCATCAAGACCTACTGCCCAAGAGGTGAGGGGGATAAAAACCTCAGCATTTTTGGGTACTTTCCTAAGACCGATATCAGAGAGAACATTCGGGTTTAATATGCAAACCGTGAAATGTGGGCTTTTTGTGAACCGGACAAACCAGTTGATCATAAAACATAGTGTGACAAATTCGGCTTTTACATTAGGTCACATCTTGTTTGCTTGTTTGTTTGTTTGTTTGTCCACCGCTCTCTCTCTCTCTCTTTCTAACGCGTGTTTTCATCCAGATCCACCTGGTGCTGGAATAATCAACATTCAGTTTGAAGAGGAACGGGGTGAAAATAACCAACCAATATTGGTCGTAAACTGTCACGTAAATGAAACGGTTATGATTCATCCTCCACTGCATAGCTTCCGAATCGAGGTTGGAAAGAAGACTTTGTCATTATCATCCCGGCCGTCGACCACCTTGTCGACAAGGCCTGAAAACTGTACTGCGGTAACTTGCATTGGGACCAATGATCTCGGTTCGACCAACACTACGGAAACATATTGCCCTACAGGTAAAATGGATTCACAGATTCAAGTGAAATTATACGTGAGAGAGAGAGAGAGAGAGAGAGAGAGGGAGGGAGAGAGAGATTATGTGTGTGTGTGTGTGTGCGTGTGTGTTTACTTTACATATTAATCGTAATATACAATTTTAAGTTCGTAGAATACATTTATGCCATTTTCTCTGTCTTATCGCTATAGACTGTCTATTCGAACAGCTAGACAAAGGAATAAAATGCGGTATATACAGTTTACAAAAGCATCTGCCGGAAACTTTGTTCTCCGTAAGGAATGTCACAAATCTCCTGAATAAACACTTGACAGTTTATTAGAAAAGAGAGATAATTTATGAAAATCTTAAATGGTAAAGTGAAGGAGAAAAACTTCTTGTGGGCCATGTCCATTTGAATTAAATATATTTTGTATATCAGACACTAAAGAAACCAAAGAATTAATATTAATCTACCATTACGTCACTTACTGTACTCATTCATGGCGGAGGAGGATGAGAACTCAAATTTGACCCGAGAGTCTCGTAGAAACTGGAGGCGTCATAACTAAATCGCTCTGGTAGTGAGTAGAAAAGTAGGAAGAAGAAGATAAAGACGATGGAAATGTGAAATATCCAGATTTGTAAATAAACAACAGTTAAATATTCGAATGTTATGATCGAGTTTGAACACTGAGGGCATTGAATTCAATGTCATCTACATGAAAGACAATCATAAATGTGAATGTAGCTCAATCAGGTTCTGATTTGGACAGGATATCGTGCAAAAATTTCTGATGTGGAGTTTTCTTGCGATTAAAGGGGATGACTAGTAACTGGTCAGTGGGAATCAGTGGGAATGCTGGAGGATGATTGTTCCAATCCTTGTGGGATTCATTTAAGAGTACATTATATTGTTGTGTGAAAATTATTTGCTTCAGAATGGTCTCATATTCAAGTAATGTGCAGTTTAATGTTTCCAGGTTAGCGTGCCTGGTCAGTGACGGGGCATTAATCTGCACATTACATTACTTGAGTATGAGACCGTTCTGAAGTTCGTGCCAATGTTTTCAAATCTGATATTCTGTATATAATCAGGGTTTTTCCTGCACTCCAGTTGTTATGAGCTTTGAGACAGAAAATCGCATCCTCCTAATTTTTGTTCTCTTTCCCTCATTACACGACTTGATCTTGATAGATCCACCAGAGGAAGGCCTGATCTCAATCCTAGTGGAAAACAACATCGATACCACCAATGTTAATATCACCTGTTCTATCGAGTCGTCGGACCAACCTAAACATCCAATCGATATCTTCGATATTGAGGTAAACGGTGATATCGTGAATTCCTCTTCAAGAAATAGGTCTGTCGTTGTGACGTCACATCAGAACAGGTGTCTTAACATCAGGTGCACCGGAAGCAATATCCACGGGTCAACGACCTCTATCAGTTTGCATTGCCCCAAAGGTAGGTATTAAATGTATCAATACACATGTATTGAGTGTAAGCCATATGAACGACTGTAAAGATGTCTTTGACAAGCTTACCTCAGCCCATGCCCGCTTTAAAGTAAGTCATGTTGGCCACTTTCAAGTTTCCAGTGTCTACATTGGATCCAAATTAAGACAACCGCCGCCATTTAGAAAAGACAATTGTGGCAACAGGGTGGTAGCAATGTTTCCAAACATGTCTGTTACGTCAAGAATTTACAGATGAAGTTTTCTGATAGAGACACACAGTCTGATGTAATAACTTTTTAAACATAGCATACTAAGTGTTCCTCTTACATTTTCTTGACCATGTTAAACTTCTTATAATTGATAAAGTTGTACTCTGTTCCTTTTTTTTTCTGTGCAAGCGATGTTACATCTTGAATTGGATCATCTTAGATAATTCAGATACCAGTGCAAGCTTGCTGATTCTTCAACGCACTGGTCTAGAGTGTTTATCAAAATGTCTCCGGCGTTCTAAATTTTTCAATTCAATTCAATTCAAACTTTATTTCATTTTTCGAAAAGAACATAAACATTTCACTTTCATTGGTAACAGAGAATAAGGTTACATAATCAAAACAAAGTAAAATTGAAAAGAGAACATAATTGTGGAACCTTGGGGTAACAAATAAATGTTGTAATGAAAATTGACTGAAGTGATATAGACGATATAACATTACACAAAATATCGAAAAATGGAGGGACCCACTGAAAAGGCAATGCTTGTAGAATGTGGGCCCCTCAGGTACAGAATGTCAATAGAAAATGAACTGATGCAAAAAGGGGAAAAAAGATCGGGAATAAAGTCAGATTTAAAAAAAGGTCTGGAAGCCCAATAAGAAGACAGAGTAACGGACAGACACACATACACAGGCGAATGAACATTAAACGAGACTGAGACGACAAAACTTATGAAAGGGGACTTCAATACAAGACAGAACGAGACAAGGTTGACATAATAGGAAGACAATACAGCGGACAGAAAGGAAAAACAGATCCAGCGATCCTCGACAGAACTATGTCGAAAAAATATTGGGATGCGAGGAAGGGATACATAAATATGGAAAAATAGAGAAAAATAGATGCGGAGGTACTACAAGTAGAATTGAATCTACTCAGTAAGAGTCTCAGGACAACAGGGACGATAAAGTATGTGAGAGTATATTATTGGTAATCAAAATTCTTCGGCAAAAAATAAAATTTTTAATTAAATAATCATATTGACAGATGATGTGATTGAGATGAAGTTGTCTGAGCACACGTCTGATGACAACGTGACGGCTGTCGTAATTTTGTGTCACGTGACCGAAGATTACCAGCCCCACCCTGATTTCCACCAGTACGTGATTACAGCAGACAACCTGACGCTCTCGAGGGGCAGATCTCCGTGGGTCTATCTCAGCCCTAAACCTGAGAAATGTGTCTCCGTCACTTGTAGCGCCCTCAACGACTTCGGTTCTATCTCTGTTTCAGAAATTTACTGTCCGACTGGAGGTAGGCGTTGGGTATAGAGCAATATATCATTCACAAACTTCGTGAATTTCTCATCTTTTATACACTTGGATAAGATGAGAGAGGACGTACAGTTTGTCTATTGCTGTCGGCCTTTTCCAGCTTTCTTTTCAAGGCTCACAGACAGGTAGCTTTAACAAAAACGGGTAATTGCCACTGTTTGACAAATTGCTCTATATCGACTTAAATTCAAAAGCAGTCGATGTAAGGCAATTTCTATGTCAGTTGTAATAAAAACAGCAACAGAATAAGCAACAAAAATTTGATTGATTTGAATAAAAACCGATATTTTTTCAGTAGTTCAGAAATCTTGATCTATATAATTATGTATGTGTATGTACAGTACTACACATTATAAATCTTTACTTTACGTTACAAATAGCTCTGTTTGATCAAATGAAGACAGATGCTAAGAGAACTATTATATCATTTTCGAGTCACATGATAGATGCTAAGAAAGACAGTAGATCAGTAATTTATTTGAAAAGGAAAAATTCATACTAGTGTTCACACAACTGAGTTTAGAATCTTACATAACTATTGGCGTGTCATATAATGTCAAGCTGGTGGTTTTTATGTCCATTATAGTAGACCGTATTCGAAGATATATAATGAGAGAGAGAGGGAGAAGACGTGTTAATTATGTTGTCTCATGATTCAGAATAAGTATTAAAATGATGCTGATGCTTCATGATTCCCATTGGAATGAACTGTCTTCTTTGCGCGACAGAAATGGGACTGGAAATTAAAAAGAAAACACAATTTTTAAACTGATATTCACAATAATATAAGATCATGATAACTACTACTTTTAGGCGGAGAGAAATGTAACACACGTATCATGGCGGAGCATTTTAAGTTTGGTGTTGTGAGACTGTACCAAACATCAAGTTTATTTTTATCGTATCTTATTACAAACCACAAACTGATAAGATTCAAACATTGATGACTAAAACGTCATTTTCATTACAACCCTCACCGTCTCTTTGTCTGTATGTTTGTTTTCCCCAGGTTCTGTTGCTGGAATACTGCAGAAACTTTCGACAACTTACGCCCTTCTCATCGTTCTTTTCATTCTTGTCATCGTGATGTGCGTTGTCATCGTTACGCAGAGAAAGAAAGACGCACCCTTAATAGCCAAGTTTTGTCTTTAGTCTATCACAGAAGATGATTTTCTTCTTCGTCTAGATTCAATTTTATCTCGGCTTTCTTGAGGTCATTTTATTTGAAAACTATTCAGAAACAGGCACCAATGTTTACGAACTTTGAGCTATATTTGAAAAATCTATAGCTTGTAAGCTAACGTCCGTTCAAATTTATTCATGTACGAAATATATACAACCTAAAATAGTGGGTAAATACATCAAAATTTCCAACAGAAAAGGTGCAGGATTCAGTGGAAAATAAAAACGTTGAGCTCTTACTGACCCATTCATCGTATCAGATAAGAAACTCGAAATTACTTGTCTATATTCCTACTCAGTGAATCAATATTGTAGTGCACATGCGCAGAGCATGCTCCTCTCTCCCAGCCCACCCGTACCTCGTCTTCGGTAGATTTAAAGTGATTCAGTGACTGTAAGGATACGTAAGCCAACGTCTCGTTACGGGAGAGCTATCGGTGAAACACTATTAATTGTTTTTAGATGAAATCTCGTCAATATTTTTATATTAGGAATCGACCTCACACAGAGAAAAATCTAAAATCAAATTATATAGTTTGCAGAAGGTGAAAGATGTAGTTACTGACCTCTTTTCGTAACTTCTGAAGAAGGTATATTTTGTATCCCAATAGCAGGTGGTATACAATTCTTTATGGCATGTAAAATCATCTTACAGCTGCATCAGAGTAAGTGTCCCCCAAAAGGTGCGTTTTCCGGTTAGATAGTAATTTCAGAATAATAATGTTATGGTCTTCCAGTCGACTGTCATTTCTTGCCACAATGAATCCACTCCTGTTCGAGAACCTCACCATAATTCAAGGCTTCTTTTTCATAGGCAACTATTTTTTACTCAATTTCTCTGCAAAGTATCAAATGTGAGGTTTATTATATATTTTTTAAAATCATATCTTGGCATCTCGGAGTGATTCAAGCTTCCGTAGGTCTCCGTGCAAAGCAATTATCCAGAACAGCTTGTTCCACTTAGTTCATAATAGCATAATATAAAGTAGTAGTAGTAGTAGTAGTAGTAGTAGTAGTAGTAGTAGTAGTAGTAGTAGTAGAATATAGCAGTACTTGTAGTAGTAGTAGTAGTAGTAGTTGTAGTAGTAGTAGTAGCAGTAGTGGGGGTGGTGGTGGTAGAGTAGTGGTGGTAGTAGTAGAAGTAGTAGAAGAAGAAGCAACAGTACTAGCAGTAGCAATCGCTGTGGTTAACATACAAAATGCAGGTCAATTAAAGCTATTTCTTCGCCCGAAGTAAACTTACGTACATATGTTATAAGTGAAGTTTTCGAACACCATGGTTGCCACTAGCATGGTTTCATCCATTTCTTTTTGTTGTCATTACTTTCCAGAAGAGATTGTGGGTTTACAATACGCTTTCATCTAATTTTACCGTATGGAATCTTTTATGCCGCATGAACAACAATGGATTAGAAATGACTAGTTAACCAAACTCTAATGGAAGTAAATACACGGAGGGTTTAATTGCCTTCAATAATTCATCATTCTCCCCAAAGAAATTTCTCCTTGATCATGATACATCGCGGAAGCTTCAGAGCGCATGTTCAAACCTACCTGTCTTAAGCATCGATTCTATATGTTGTAATGTAAACAGCAGGTATCCGAGCTACCTTATATATGGCAATGACAAGTTACATATTTTGGTGAGCAGAACGAAGTGCCTATTATACGCTGGTACTATTATGAAGTAATTGTAATAATTCCACCGCTGGTGGCGCATGGCTCGGGAGTCATCTAGGCCATGGAATTGGGGGTTGAAAAATGTGACATGACTGAGTTGATTTGCAGAGTGCTGTTATGCAAATGATGAACTGAATCATGCAAGACCTGTTAGGTGTGCATCAAAAATCCATTACGCCATAATATTGCACTAGGGCTTTGAAGAAACATTTATCCTCATTCTTTTGATGAGTGTGATTTTACAGTACATAGAATGTTATAACATTAACTAAGACGAACTTTGCATTGAAATAATAAAATGATGAAATAAATGAAGCTTTTAAGTTCAACTTGTTCACTGTAGCATTATGGTTTTAAATCTCTTGACAGATACCTCAGTAATCTCTAATTTCTTTATTAGCCTTGATTACAATGAATTTCCATTTTTTTTTATTACCATCAATTAGTCCTGACATATTGTCGGATTGTAATATCATGATGCGGTACATGGGTAATTATCAATAAAAATGTATGTCTTAACATGCTAAAGATTATTTCATTTCATTTCATTTCATTTATTTTCATATTTCTCAATGAATGATAAAAAACACATCAAATGTAACAAAATTGGATAATACCTGATGTCCAACTAGGAGATATACATAGAATACTGTAAACATATAACACATATAGTGGTCGATCTATGAAAGATGGAATATGGGAATGAATACTAAAGAAATATGAAGGAACGTACTAAAAAGCAGGCTTGTGGAGCGTAGGTCCCAATTATTATTACGGAATTCGAGCTACAGATTGATATGAGGAACATGGGTACAACAGATGACCGAAACATAGAGAAAAAAAAAATACAAAATATTATGCTGTCATTGAAATGTCTGTACTGCAGTTGTGTGAAATCATGGATGATTTATAAAGATAGGACTCAAAACAAACAAGAGAGACGATAATTGTATTGTTCGCTAGAGCGTTTATACAGTTTAACCCAGAAGAAAAAGGGAAAAAAGAAAACATAACACAACACAAACCTTCATGATTACTTTGTTAAACCATGTTAGCTAAAAATGCAATTCATGAACTTTTTTGACTAGTGACCCCGTCATGTGGAAGTAGCTCAGCAGAGAGGTATACGCAATGTAAATACATCGTATTGTAATCTTTATTTGATTCAATAAAACATGCAAAAAAGAGTAACACGTAAAGTTACATTTTCCTTTCCTCGCACAAAACTGTGTCACACAGTCCTAGTCTTGTTCGTGCGTGTACGTTAGGTGAACAAGTGCACATAGAGGAGACTGTGTGAGTGTTTGTGAATGTGTGCATTATTTTGTAGTTTGTGAAATGACAGATTTTTGTGAATATAATACTATGTATGTTAAATCTGCATAACTGGACATAAAGTCTTAAAGCTGATTCATTGGTCATGTTGGACCCCGAGACCCGATATTCGATAAATAATGTTGCTTGCATAAAACTGTACGTGTTTTTTCTGGGTTTCTGGTTTATCAAAAGTTGTAGATGTTGTTTAAGTGTGTGTGATGGTTTGTGTGTGTGTGTGTGTGTGTGTGTGTGTGTGTGTGTGTGTCCCTGTCGGTCTGTCTGTCGAGTGTCTGTCTGTCTGCAGGGCCCTGCGCATGCGCATCAGGTATAATTATAAAGCAGAAACGGCTTCCATCCACCCCTTCCAATTTTTATTGTGTGCTTTTCATAACATGCATACGTTGTACATTTAGAAATCTAATAAAGACTGACTTTCAAAAAAAAGGAATAAAGAGAGAGGGACCAATACATCTTAACCATTGCCAAAAGAGTCGTGTCCTCATCATCTGAGGAAACATATTATAAATGCCCCATTATAGATTACTTGTTGGTCATGATCTTTGCCGATATATGACATTCTACGATAGATTTTGACGATGGAACATCACGACGTATACATACAGAGTAAACTGAACGTACTCTTTCAAATGCAGAAGTAAGCAACGACTGGTTCATGATATTCGTGCAGTGGCCAGTATGTATTTCGAAACTTAGGAAGAGGAAGGGGAGCATGTCGCGTGTAGTGTCAAATTATGGTTCTTTGGTTCTCTTACAACGTGTCTGCTGACAGTGTCAATACGAACTGTTTCCTGTGTTTTGTTAGGCAAAGGAAAGAACAACAATCCACTGCATTGTATAATGACATTACGGAAATCTTGGATGTATGTGCCTTTTGATACGCGATCATGACTTGATGTTCCAGTCCAAAGAGGAAGTACGCCCGATTTATTATTTGTAGACGCGACGAATGCATAACTACGGAAGCTTTAAAGTGCCATTCGACTTGGAGACTTGGCGAGATAATTTATCTTGTCAAGTCAACATAATAGCTCTATCATGTCGACTTATCACCTTTATAAGTTGACATGGAGACAAAAATTATCATGTCAAGTCGACATCTAAAAGGTTACATGTCGTCATGGTGAGATAAAGGTATCTTGCCAAGTCAACATCGAAAAAAGTTACATGTCGTCATAGTGACATAATGTATCTTGCCAAGTCGACATCTAAAAAGTTACATGTCATCATGGTGCATAAGGTATCTTGCCAAGTCGACATCTGAAAAAGTTACATGTCGTGATGCCTACATAACGCATCTTGCCAAGTCGACATCTGAAAAGTTACATGTCATCATGGCGACATAAGTTATCTATCCAAGCTGATATCTAAAAAGTTACATGTCGTCATGGCGACATTAGGTATCTTGCCAAGTTGACTTACAAAAAATTACATGTCGTCATGGTGCATGGGTCATCAAGTCTCCATTGCATTCTCTGTATATAAGAATTTCCCATTTTCTAAATTTTCTTGAAAGCTACATTTTTTCTACCCTATACTCTAAGGAGTTGTTTGACAAAGAGTGGCAACTGTTCTAAATATACTCAGAGTTTAAGATGTGAAAATACATACTCTGAAAAATGAGAAATTTTGTGTAAAATGTGAATGGAGAACTACTCCTAAAAATACTGTGATTTCATCAGCATTGCCATTTTGCATAACTGACAATGAAGTACTAGATAACGTTAATGAGTGTAGTTTCCTTATTCACTCATGATTGGATCAATTATTTTTTTTAATTCATCGTCTTCCATACAGTGTGCTCCTAAAAAGGAAAGGCAAGTTCAAAAGTCAACTGAACAATACATAGTTTTTTTTTTCTTGTAATTTGTATAATGGAATAAAAAGTAGCTCTCCAGCTTTAATTTGACACCTTGCTTGCGTCAACGTTGACATGAGTTAGAGAGTTAGGGTTCTTTGAAACTTGGAAAAGTAGATGTTGTATCATTTTCCTTCAAAGAAATCTTACTCGATCTGTAACAAAACCCATGGCAATGTTGACGCAAGCAAGGTATCAAATGTAACTTAATGAGCTACACAAATTAACTTACTGAGCTTAATGAATAAACTTAATGAGCACACAAATTACAAAAAAAAACTATGCATTTGTGATATAATTTACCTTTGAGGTTTGGTTTCCCTTTTTTAGGAACATACTGTAGAAACACCGGACTGACTTGGGTGGAATTCCCCTTTTATCGAGGACTGCCACATAGGCATGAACTGGGAGATCATTATGCATTAATGCACCCCTTTCAGACACAAATTAAGGGTCTAAGGTAGCTAATAATACAAACTGCGAACAGACTGTATTTTCTGCTTGCAAAATGGGCAATCTCTTCCTTCATTCTCTTCAGAAGGAATGTGCTGCATGGAAGGTAGAGTGTGTGCCCACATGGAATGAAAAAGCTGTCTTTCTTTCTATCACAGCATATCCCACACAATCCTTGTGATTCTTGCTTGATCAGGACCTATAAAAAGGGTGAGAGAAGATGAGGAGGAAGATGATCAAAATTAATACCATGGTATATATTTTACCAAAAAATGAAATCAAAACCATCAAATATAACAAGTGAATGCGTGTGTGTGTGTGTGTCCGTCCATGCGCCCGTGCGTCTGTCCGTGTGTGCTCAAATGTTAGAAAATGCTACTTCTCCGTCATTTCATGGCCGATTTTGATTTTGATTGTTTCATCTGATAGCGCTTGGTGAGGGCTTCCAAACTTCTACACGAAATAGTGAAATTCATTAATTATGCAAATTCATGCAAATTTATTCAGCTTGGATAGATAACTTATGTCACCATGATGACATGTAACTTTTCAGATGTCGACTTGGCAAGATACGTTATGTAGGCATGACGACATGTAACTTTTTCAGATGTCGACTTGGCAAGATACCTTATGCACCATGATGACGTCATGTAACTTTTCAGATGTCGACTTGGCAAGATACGTTATGTAGGCATGACGACATGTAACTTTTTCAGATGTCGACTTGGCAAGATACCTTATGCACCATGATGACATGTAACTTTTTAGATGTCGACTTGGCAAGATACATTATGTCACCATGACGACATGTAACTTTTTCAGATGTCGACTTGGCAAGATACCTTATCTCATCATGACGACATGTAACTTTTTAGATGTCGACTTGGCAAGATACATTATGTCACCATGATGACATGTTACTTTTTAGATGTCGACTTGGCAAGATACATTATCACACCATGATGACATGTAACTTTTTAGATGTCGACTTGGCAAGATACCTTATCTCACCATGACGACATGTAACTTTTTAGATGTGACTTGGCAATATATGTTATGTTGCCATGACGACATTTAAATTTTTAGAAATCGACTTGACATGATAATTTTTGTCTCCATGTCAACTTATAAAGTTGATAAGTCGACATGATAGAGCTATTATGTTGACTTGACAAGATAAATTATCTCGCCAAGTCTCCAAGTCGAATGGCACTTTAAAGCTTCCGTACATAACGATAAAATCGGTGAAAAATTAAGCAAATTATAGGAAGAAATAAAATTGAAATTTGAAAACAACACACGTCGAGAATTGACATTGCATCAATTTGCTTCAGGTGTTTTTACTGTGTATTAAAGTGGGTGCTGTTCGTTATTCCGAAGGGTCGCTATTCCGAAGGTTTGTTATTCCGAAGGGTCGTTAATCCGAAACACACAAATTTCCTATACCTAGAGGTTCGTTAATCCGAAACACACAAATTTCCTATACCTAGAGGTTCGTTAATCCGAAAATGAAAAAGGGTTCGTTAATCCGAACATTTGTGGCGTTATTCCGAAGGTTCGTTATTCCGAAGATTCGTTAATCCGAAAATGAAATTCGGAAAAATGAACCTTCGGAATAACGAATCTTCGGATTAAAGAGCCTTCGGAATAACGAACCTTCGGAATAACGAGCTGTAACCATTAAAGTTACACACAAACAGAAACGACATATCTCTCGAATTTGTGAGAGCGTATAAGACGCTGTCAGGTAAAATGTAAAAAAAAAAAAAGTAAATGTATACGTTAATTAAGTGTTGGGAGAGTCATATAAGAATTTTTCTCAAGAACTGGAAAATTAGAGAAGATTCATAATTTTTTATAGAATAGCATATCACTTGGGGAATTAATTAAGAAAACCAAAGCATACCAAAAAAAAATGGTTTTGAGAGAAAGCAGCAAATAACACAGCAGTGAAAGTTTGAGGTAAATTGGACAATCATTTATACAAACTTTAAAAACTGTATTTTATTTTAAGTTTTGGTGCAGTCATCGTTGGATAAGGAGGCTACAACACTTTATGACGTCGTTATGGTAAACTATATAGAGAAAGTATACAGAATGGAGAATTGCACAAAATTTCATTTTTCTTGAAAGTACACATTCCATCGACTTGTTATTGATATTATATGTTAAAGTATGATGTTATTTACCCCGCTTTCCGAAAGAGGTAAAGTCAAGTGCGCTTTCATTATGCCAGAAATGTGAAAATATGTTGAATTTGCAGATGACTTTCATCAGTTGGGGAGAGCCATCTAAGCAGGTCACATTCCCTGTCCTTTGTTCCCTTGGTTCTTTTTGTTTAGGGTGGACCAGCCGCTGCTCTTTAGAATGTTTGAACCGAGTCTTGAAGGCAACAGTAATAGCCTTCTCAGGCAATGCTAGTTTTAGACGATAAGCTATACTTTTAATAAATAGGAAGAACAACTCGGATATTTGTTTCTTGTTTATCCTTTCAGAGATTTTGTTTCTTGTTCTGTTAGATTGTTCTAGCTGTTATGTTGGTGAAACTGGCAGAACTCTATAATATTATGATCAACTGAAGGAACACAACTGAGCCCTTAGGTTAAACAACCCCTCATTCTGCCTCAGCGGAACACAGGACACAATATTGGATGGGAGGATGCAACAATATTAGCTTTTGAACTGAACTTTTTGGCCTAGAAAATTTAGAGTCCATCTGGATTAAAGAACAAACAATCAAACCCACACTCAATAAATAGGGATTCTGGATACAGCCTATCACCAATATTCGGTCCAATGATAAAGAAACAAGTAGGCAGTGCTAGAGAAAAGGTGCAATCACCTGGCCTGAAGAAGTCCACAGGAGAGGATGAAAGCTAGCCAGCAAATCACTAAAGGTTGGTAGAAGCCTGAATCTCCTATTGTATGTTGAATTTTCTTTATATCTATATAATTGTTTTCTTTATCTTGTTGTCAATAATGATGTCAGAAAATGTAGCAGTCTCCTTATCCAGCCATGATTGCACCGTATCCACAAATCACTACTTTTACACAACCTGAATCTCTAATGGTAAATTATCACCATGTTGACAATGTAACAAGAAATCATATACGTCGTGTTGAATTTTGAAACCAGGATGTGATGATGACACATCGGTTTAGTTGTTGTTACAAGCACATAGAAAATAGGGGTTCATGATCAACTGACATACTTCACAAGACCGTCGTCCATGACTACCATTCTGTATCATACCGCACCCAAATAAGTTCCACACAAGGGCACATGGAACGCCCGGAAACTGCGTTGATAGATAAAAAAAAAAAAAAAAATGATAGCTTAGACATATCTATAAATATTATCGCCTCATGTGTAATTTCCGTTGGGCAATTGTTTTGAACTATCAAATAAGTACTTTTAATAATTGCCAACGCGCGGAGCAATCTTATGCGGGAATAATGTGCGATGGTCGAATGGGCTGCAAATTGACACACGGATAAAAGACCGTCAGTGAAAGCGAACATCAGGCGGTCGAGCATGCCAAAGCTTCAACGTCGTATAACAGCATCAACATTTTCGTGCTCATCGTATCCATCGATTCGACATTTTCACAGGTTGAAAGTCAACTTAGTTAACTTTCGTTACAGGCAGTTGATAAATTCAACGAAAGCAATATTCTGCAGCCACATCGCTAACTGTGTTAGATGTTAAACAATTGTAGTTTATAGTGTTTCGTAACAGGCACTATACAAAAAAAAAAAAAAAAAAACACCTGTATTTCTTTTTCAATGAGGCACTACAAACGTGACAAAATAGCATTGGCAATGTTGATTCTTTCAGTTTGATCTGTTATCAAAGCTGTTGAATAAATGTATTCCTCCCTTTTCTACCTTCTATCGTTCACCTACAGGTTTCACCGGCTTCTGAGAATAATGACTTATAGACGAAGATTTGTCCTACTTGGGATATTGTCCATCGCCATTCGTTGTATTGGTATGATATTAAGAACATCGAAAGGCCTAAACTTGTATGATTCTATTATGTTTATATATTTCACAACAAAGTTATATGTGGATTTATGGTTCTATTTCCAATTCATTTGTGATGGTGTTTTGGTAAATATTCTATTCTTGTGGCTCCCTTCTTTAGGGGGGGGGGTTATGTCTTTATGTCTTTATGGTTTACGTCATTATGTCTAGAAATACTTGACTTTTTTTTCAATCAGGACAATTACAACTAGTCACCGCAGGAGCTAGGAGCTGAAGTAAATGAATGAAAGTGAGATGATTTTTTCTCTCTCTCACCAATCCGCATCATTTTCTTCCACTTTCTTCTGTCATTGTCATTTAGGCGGAACCAGCGTGACTCTCGAAGTACCAAGCCCTCTGACACCAAACCAGGAAGTTACAGCTATGTGTACAGCCGATAAAATCTTTGGCTCAGAACGCGTGTTCTGGTACTTAAATGGCGTACAGATTACCGATGGCGTGCAAACAACCAGTACAGTAGATAGTCTGATCCAGTATGGATTTAGAGGTCAAATTAGATGGTTCGACACAAATTTTGACAAAAGTTCTTGATATCTAAAAAATGGTAGGATACATTGCTTTCGGGAAGCATATCTTAAATTCATTAGATTGATACCACAATTGTCAGCATTTTCGTGATATTCTTGAAAAACGGGTTGTATTTTGGTATCATTTTCTGCCATCCTTCGCGCTTTCCTCTCCCTGGAACGTTGCCCAAAATTTCGCGTCGTCCTTCAAACCCATGACGTCAGATGACGAGTGGGATTCCCTTTTCAAGGACATTCAAGCTAAATGAAGCAAGTCGAAATGCGTTCTCGTTGACATGTTGTAGAAATTGAACGAATCTAATATGACCATGAGAAAGATAAGTCTATGACACAAATTAACTTGTAACAATGTCAATTTCCTCAACAAAGATTTTTGTAAAAACTATATATATCTTTCTTTCTTGCATTAGCTGAAATAAGGCTAATTTGCGACAGCTTGAAATTTGATACTTTCTCTTTTAGCTCACTGTCAATAATTATTATGTGCTAATACCTGATTTCCACACGATAAATGTATATGGTGTTCCTTTAAAGGTTTTATTATAAATGCATGTTGATTTGTGTTAATTCATGATATCCTTAACATCACTATTGCGGTGGAACGAATATCTAGAAACAATCCATATACTTTTAAATAATTTCTTTCTACTTTTCTTCATATAGATACACAATCACACCCCCCCCCCAAAAAAAACAACAACAACAGCAACAACAACAAACAATCAAACAAACAAACAACTTCCAAACCAAGATTCTGGTTGTGACCTCATCTGTCAATCATTAAAGTACTGTACTGATATGTTTAACAAAAGACATTGGAATGCGCCTTCCCCTCGACTCAGCATAACTTGCATGTTTTTGTGATATTAATGTGACTAACAAAAGACATGACGAGGGAACATGCAAGTTATGCTCGGTCTCGGAGAGGGTGCATTTACTGTCTTTTGTTAATCATATTAGTACTTTAGCAATCATTGACAGATAAGCCACAATCAGAATCTTGGTTGGGAATTTTTTGTGAGCATATCCAAGTAATCTGAAGCAAAATAGAAGAAAAATTATAAAAAAGATATATGGAATGTTTCTAGATATTCGGTTCACTGCAAAAGTGATGTTGAGGGTATCAGAAATCAACACAAATTAGTATGTCATGAAACCTTTAATTGTTAGCTTTCAATTTCAACTGTTCTTAAGTATATTACTGTGGAATTGTCCTCCTTATCTGTCATTTTGTTCTCCTTCTGTCAACGACTTTAAATGAAAAATAACGAATGTACCCTTCCCCTCTATATATAAACAATCATACACACTCACATTCATTAAAACAATTAGATATGAAATATTTTTAATACAAGATTGAGGTTTCCTTAATCTGCCGGTGAAAGACAGAGTGATTATCTAATCGCGATACGTTTATTCATAAAACCCACATAGCGACGTTGACTTCCTATGTATTTTGGCAAATATTTAGATCATTGTATAGTTGGTTTGTTAGATAACAAGGCCGAGAGACAAAAATCCCGTGGAACAACGTCCAAATTTAATGTAGCATGCCATAATCAGAATCATTTCGCATTACTGGCCTCAACGTTACAACAACAGTGGCGGATCCAGAGGGGGAGCACCGGGCGCGTGCCCCCTCTTTATTTAATTCTTTTTTTTAAACAAAGGAAATGAAAAAAAAGAAGAAATGAAACCCGGAAGTAGCACCAGAAACATTCTTCGCCCCCCTCCCCCAACGAAATTTGTGGATCCGCCCCTGCAACATTGACGATTGATATGTCATTTGCAATATAAGCGACATCATAGCCTGAGATATCACTTCATTTGTTTCATTTTTTTTTATTTCATTTCATTTCCGACGAAAGTATACAATATGACAATCGAACATAAACAAAGTAACGTACAATGTTACTTTTACATATCCAAATGAAATCTAAATTTATACAAATTTAAGTTAAGAGAGATATAATTTGATCTTTCACTACACTACATTACATATGCAGAACAAATGGAAATATAGTTAGTGTAAAATGTTCAACACTTCATTTTAAACTGTTCAATATATTATTTAAAAAAAAAAAAACCTCAATTCACAGTCCAAATACTTACAAACTAAAATAGCATCGCTGGTAACATATCAGTTACAGCAACAACAATAGATATAATAGGCCCATACCTGCCTACTGTTTGGTGAAATACCAAAATTTACAAAAGGGAAGGAGAATGTAACGTATTTAGGTGTAACTACAAACTGGAAAATGACATTACTTGAAAGAATTAGAATTTACTTTTATTTACCATCACATTTGGCACTTTGCTAAATGATAGGTGTATGAGTTAAGGTAATAAGCTCTTTAAAAGAAGCCACAATTTTATACTAATTGCTTGTAATAAGAGTTTTATATGAAGGATAAAACAGCAAGGAAATTCAAGACACTAGACATAAAGAAAACGAAAAAAAAAATAGTTCCGGAGGTGGAGCCAAACAAATTGTATTCAAGAAATGAAAACTTTGTCCCTCAGCTCAATCCCCAGATAATATCTAGGATACCCGATCAAAGGAGATGATTCATAGATATGGAATATCCGCTCTTCATCCGAATCCAAACACTGTGTCGATGGTACAGAGTTTTGTGTGACGGAAGTGAACTTTCACAAAAATACATCACCATGCTCATTCAAATCGAATTTACAGTACCCCGACAGAGCGATATTGTTAAAGAGATACATGAAATCCGTCACGGATATCCTTAAGAAGATAATGTGTGAATATCGAAACAATGGCTCACGTCGTTAAACCAGAAAATACTGAAATACCAAGCAACTTCCCTCGATCTGATGTAAGGCTCTGAAGGCAGAAATTGTCCACTACCTCATCGGACTCTCTGAGGATGTGGTAGAGAGGACGACGTCATTTCGAAAATATTGATTTCGTCGACCAAATCATGTGGAACAAATTCTTTTAGCAACCAACCTTATATTGATCATAATGTTAACATGACATGGATATCATAAAGTTCTTAAAATGCAACGTTTTCCGGTACACTAAGGACTGATTTTTCTTCCTCCCATTTATGTGGTCTCTATGTGTCCATTACTGCACTAGCTTGATTCCACGCAAAAGATGCTTGGCCCACACAGTCAAGAGATGTTTTTGCCCTCGCGAGATATGTCCTCATTATCCAGTCTTGTTTTCTAAAGTCGAGCTTCATACATTTAAAAGCATGCTGCTTCATTTTGTGTTCAATATATCAAATTAGAGGCATTCCCACTAGTTGGCATATCAGATAACCAAACACATTGAATTAACTCTCTCTTCATTAATTCGATAATTCATAACAGAGGAACAAAATTAAACGGAAGTGAACTTTTACCTTATACTAGCGGAAGATGATATAATGTGTGTCCTATTCATACAACGAATGCGCAAATCCTCCCAGAGTGTGCAAAGAGTAACGGTACAATGTGTAAGATGACTATTGTACAGTTTAAGTGTTAATATCAGGGATAATTCCTTTGAAATCTTCAGATTTTACACGACATGCGACCAAGGTTTCGTCTGGAGTTAGAAGACTGAACAGCTTTGAAGTACATCGGTCTACCTACGTATACGTATACCTAGGATGAAACGAAATAAATTTTGTTCATGTCATAATCGCTTCCCAATCATCATCTCACATTAAACATAGGTTCATGAACCAGTACGGTCAATGTCATCAAGACAGGATGTCTGTGTAAGCAATGCACTGGACTTGATCACCTGTTAGAGCTCATAGGTTTTCGTCATACTACAACGTTACCGGATGCTGTCCTCAATGTACATGCACAAATATCGGGTGTGTTTTCATTAAATATGGTTAAAAATGTAGACATTAGCTGCTAGGTAAGCTCAAAAACTTTTTGCGAATTATTGAAAGTGTCCCTATCAAGAATTTTGATATGAAAACCCTATGTGCGAAGCTAAAAACAACGAAATTTATCGTATCTTTGTCTGTTACTCCGCTAAAGCCTCGTAATGCATCTGGGATAATAATCCAGTAATATTAGGCAGGTTCTCTATCCTTCATGATACCTCGTTAAGTTTGTATGAAGAAAAAAATACTATTCTATTTTCTAAAGTGGTATAGCATGAAATATCGACGTGTTTGAGCTAAATACAAGAGAAGGAAATCTGTCACGCAAAGCATGTCAGTCGAGGACAAACTCACCACACATCCTACACGCAGCCAAAGGAAGATAAAACTGTCCTATCAGCGTACTCTCTATCATTGTCATTATTGCGTAGCCAAAGGCTTAAGCTTTCTTACAGGAAGTCACTGCTCGCGGCCGTGCGATGGTAGAACTGGTAAGTACGTCGAAAAATATGGATTCATTCCAACACAAAAGCGAATAAGTTGGTCGTTGACTTTTCGTGTTTGTCTATGGAAGTTGTGATCATTAGCATGTCTATTGATACATATTTCTTCCACCATGTCCACCTACATCCATGCTACAAAACAGGGGATAAGGAACAAAAATAAGAAAGAATGACTAATGTTTAAGTACATTCAACGTTCAAGTCCCATCTAAAATATCAAATCAAATTTTCCAAGCCGGCACGACCATTCGCAAAACAATCATTGCATATATACACAAGAAGTGTTATAGTGTTATGCACTTATATTTGCAAGTCTATCAACCTCCATAGGCAAATATTAAGTCTAAGCTATCGATATATATATTTTTTTATTATTATTATTCATGCAAGAAATAATGAAATCTTTAATTGAAATCAAATTCAGTTTGCTTATTTTAGCACAGCACGTGCTTCAGCCTCAGGCTGTTCTTCATCGGGCCCTTGAACCTTTTCATTGATTTACTCTGATACTTACTGAAGCCCGATGACCATATTTTGACATCAAGTTTGTATCCTATCACATCTTATTACATGTATTACATGGCCGATTGGTTTGCAAACCGTGATCGAACCTCGTTCAGTGTAGAAATATCCATACCAAATCAACCCAGTCATATTGCAATGTGTTAACCAGTGGCGGATCCAGTGGAGCGCACCGCCCCCACTTTAATTTTTTTTTTTGGTGTTTTTTTTTTATTTTTTAAAGAAACCATCCTTGTCAGCCGATTGTATTGCTCTTAAGCCTTTTTTTCCCCTGTCAGCTTATGAAACGCGGAAGTGGCACCACAAAACTGCTTTGCGCCCCTCCCCCTCCCCCTTTACGGGGCCAAAACCATTAAAAATGTACAATTCAGGTTTTGAAATTTTGAAAAAATAAAGTTTTCTCAAAAACATTCCAACAACGAAAAATTGCAAGAGGATACACTGAATTTCAACTCAAACAAAAATGAGCAACAAATGTTGCAAACTTTTTATGTTCTGATATTTGAAGCTGAACATGAAAATTTCACCACTGTAACTTACGTTACTGCGCTTATTTTTCTTTGACCATATTCATTCTGTTTAGGGATGGACAATGCAACTATCCTTCTATTGGTGGATAGTTTCGAAGATATGACCACTCTTATTTCGATGTGCCTTCTATATTTTTTCATTCATTTGATGAGTCACTGTAACCGTGAATTAAGATGTTGATAGATATGATGGAGGTTGTTAAGCATGTAAAGTTAGATTGTTTCCTATATTTTTTCTATTCGGACACATAGAACTTGCAGATAACTGCCAAATTATTTTAGATGGATTTGTCCTACACATATTCTCAAACAATCTCAGTCACCATATGGCAAATGAAAATGTGACGGTTTAAACCTTGGTAACGTTTGTTACGCATATAAGTTACGTATGTTACATAAATATACTAAACACTAAAAAAGAAGATAAATATTAAGAGTTCTAATAAATATCAAGAGTACCAGCGTTGCAAGACCTTCAGTACTTATGGAAGCAGATTTATTTAATTGCCGTCTGATGTTATCGTCCGTATATTATACATTTGGCCTTAAATGAAAAATTGGAATAAAATATCTAAATTTCAAGAGTTTATTTTGTCTGAATATTATGAGTTTCACTGCAAAATTACCTGTTGAAGTGCCGTGTTCAAAACCCAAGGAATACATTTATATAAGAGTCACAAAAGACATTGTTAAGAAGCCCTAAAATGTATCAGTGTGTACTATAAACAATTGTAACGTATGTTTCAAATGTTTCCAGATTGAAATATTAATCACTCGATAGTGGAGATGCATTGGAAAGTGCATTCAAAAGGAATGATACATCGCTAAACAACATTGCACAGTGTAAGTGCACAAACTGGTCAGCACTTAACTGTTTAGCATATTAAAATTTACATCAATAAGGTACAACAGGCATAAGAGTGAAAAATGTGAAATAAATCACAGCGAGCCTATGAAGTTTAGAATGCAAACACCACCACTGCTTTATGATTAATAATGCATGATTATCACAAGTTTCATTAATTAGCAAACCATGCATTATTGTTGCTTAAAACGTACAGATTTCTTGGCATATTATTCCATAATGTGCCAAGAAATCTGTAAGTTTTAAGCAACAATGATGCATGGTTTGGGTAATAGTCACAAAAAAAAATACAGAATTAAGAACAATTCAAGAGTGGTCACGTAAATAGACACCTTTCTCACGGTTTTAGATTGAGAGTATAACTGACCTATAACACACTAGTCTATAAACATAACAATGATAAACACAAAAAGGCGCACCTTTCATAATTTGGATACCCCCTCTTTTCTTTTTCTTTTTTTTTTTGGAAAAAGGCAATGGAAAAGGCATGGAAATTTTAAAAGAACAAATTGCAATTCTTCTATTTCCATTACATAGAAAAGTTCGGTGACATATAAAATGACTTTAATGTATATTACATCATTGTAAAAGACAACTAGACTCACAATCTGGTATTTTTCTGCAAAAGGCAACTTTCAATAAAAGGTACTGAGTAAGAGCCAATGTAGGAGAGAAGAATGCAAAAGTGGCGAGTTGTATTAAAGTGAAATGATATAAAAGTTGGTATAAGAGCGTTAGTATAACGATTTCTTCTATTTTCTTGGCTAAACTTCATATTTTCATTAATATCTCGGAAGAGTTAGATTGGGTAGAAATTCTTATGGATGATTTTCGGTGCATAAACAAGGAAATTTACATACATTTCATCCTTTCAACTTGATATCTACAAGCCAACACTTTTATCCAGTACCTTTCATTGTAAAGCATACGTAAGTATACATCATTAGCAAATTTTTAAATTTGTGAATCAATTTCCATGTCAATCCTTGTCAATCAAGTCGACATTGTCACCTTCATTCACCCTTGCTGAGATCGGTTTAAGCCTTCTTTTATTTTCTTGCCGAAGGCTCTGTGCTTTTTGACTCCTTAATTTTTTTCTGCGCTCTTGTTTTTCCCAACTCTTAAGATTTTCCACAGGTGATAGGAACGTAATACTTTTTTACACGTTGTTTCTCGGATTTACTCTCTAAAAAAAATCGAGTGAAAATATTCACTCTTGATGGGATGAATACAAAAAAAAAGAGTGAATTTAGAGTGAAAATGTTCATTTTCACTCTTTACCTCAGGGACCACTCCTAACTTTTCGAGTGATCCCTGAGCTCACCCCGAAATGAGTGAAAATGAATTTTTTCACTCAAAATTCATTCCAATTTTGCTCTAAATTTCTTTTTTTTTTTTGTAATCACTCCATTAAGAGTGAATATTTTCACTCATTTTTTTCTCTTTTTTTTTAGAGAGTGAGGAAGGCTTCTTCTCCAATCTCTTCCTATTTCCTTCTTCAGTAATCGGCCTGAATCTTGGTTCTTGATTTTCCCATTTTGACCTCTTGGAACCTAAGGAGTAATGATAAAATTCCCTTAGCAGAGAAATAAGAACATCCATACTGCAAATCCGTAATAAGATATTCTTACATAATAACGTAACCTACGTTACCTCTAATTACAAGGAATGAAGTGTCACATAATGAATTTGGTACACTACAATAACTATAACTTTGAAGTAAATGATGTGATAATTAAGATGAAAACCATTGTTTTCATAATTTATGCAATCATTAACATACATATTGGTTTGATTTAGAGTGATTGAAACCTACGTTACCAGGGTATTCAGGGCCTCATTGACAATGATTATCGCCAAAAAGAACGGTTAGTGCAAGCCTAAAATTGAAATATGTTTTTCATCTGTTTATTTATGGATATTAGTCTTTTTTAGGATAAAGCTTTGGTGAAAAGTACGACAGTGAACATGCAGATGTAAAATTGAAACTTACGTTACCTTAAGTGAAACCTACGTTACAATATTGACCCTATGTTTAGGTACCCTAATGTGGTATAAATATCTGAGTGAGATGTAAACTTGTTATTCTCCTCGACAAAACAAACACCAAAGTACTTGCTTATAGTAAAAAAGTACCAATATTTGAATGTAATTACGCTAAACATGACTTTGAAAATATATATACCGTTCGCTCAGATACTGAGAAAGATCTCGTGCAGTCCATTCCCTGTGAGTCGTCAACGTGATGCGCCATTTTGTCGCAATGACTGTTTCTAAGCAACTATGGAGTATAGATGGCTCTAGATATCACTTGTTATCGATGAATGGTTGCAATGTTAGTGAATCTAATTAAGATTATTTTTTCGGGGGTAACGTATGTTTCGGTAACGTAAGTTACATCTGACCTTCGATGTGACTTTTTCAAGCGATTAGTAATGGCTCATAATTGAAAACTCAGTGGAGAGATTGGGGTACCGTATGCCTATGTTTGGTAACTTCCTTGTAACATTTTCATTTGTAATTTTCCATAGCGGTGGTAACGTATGTTTCATTTCTTAACCATACGGTCTGAAACGTGTTAGTACGTGAAGCTTTTTCTCCGCAGCAGATAACCAGGTGTCACAACTATTGTTTACAGCATTGGACGAGACATTTTCTAAGTTTTTAGGACGGATAATTCACAATTTCAACCCCAGGGAATGTTTTAAAGGAAAACTTGAAATCAAGGTAACGTATGTTTCACAGGCCTTTGCGACAAATTTGACTTGTAAAATAATTCATTTGAATAGTTTTCAATTATATTTCTTTTTATTCTAACGTGTAGGCAAATGGCTTAATTTGCTTTAGAACAAGTTATAATGAGAAAAGATCATGCTTTCATTTGCATAATAGTAACATATCGGCAAAATTATTACTTTGCGACATGCTGTTTTTGGCGGGTTTACCATCTTTATGAATGCATAACTTCCGAAAGAATCATAACTGGATGTTCAAATTCTCGGCAGTTCTAGTTAACAATGTATTAACGATAACTATTACCCGAAACTTATGACAATCGGTCGTTGCTTTATTTTTTCTTTGGTAAAACTATTGCGACAAGTATTTCACTAAATTGTACATATTTAGTGGTTTTGAACCTACGGAATTCCTGGATCCGCCCCTGTTTACCCTGAAGGCATCAGCCATGATGATATCATCTTGAAGAAAGGAAACTCATTACTCTTACTGTAACCTCGTTTTCATTTACTATCTATCGAATGTTAACTGATGTTTATTGTTAATTACACTTTGATGTGAATTAATGGCAAAATTTGCTAGTCTGGTTAATACTAATATGAGTAAGAAGTCTCCTAATTTCTTGTCCAATATAACGTATGATTCAGAATGGATTAGCGACTTTGCGGACTTGTTTTGAACAGTGGAAGCAGATCTCAATTTTATACATCATTCAACAGCGTGTTAAATTTCACAAACAGTGCCACACTAAAAGCGTCTTGAATATTCATTTGTCTGTCCCATTGTCACTCATTGTTTGTGAAACTTCACTTTCATTTCACTAGAATCTCAAATTTCAATAGTCTTTCAATATTCAGAAATAGCAAACGTGATTCATTGTCTTTTCATACTTAAGTGAGACTTGTGGGAGGGTCTGACGAACATGAAGGCCGAGTGGAGATTCTCCTAATTTCTTGTCCAATATAACGTATGATTCAGAATGGATTAGCGACTTTGCGGACTTGTTTTGAACAGTGGAAGCAGATCTCAATTTTATACATCATTCAACAGCGTGTTAAATTTCACAAACAGTGCCACACTAAAAGCGTCTTGAATATTCATTTGTCTGTCCCATTGTCACTCATTGTTTGTGAAACTTCACTTTCATTTCACTAGAATCTCAAATTTCAATAGTCTTTCAATATTCAGAAATAGCAAACGTGATTCATTGTCTTTTCATACTTAAGTGAGACTTGTGGGAGGGTCTGACGAACATGAAGGCCGAGTGGAGATACTGTGTGACGGGGTGTGGGGCACGGTGTGTGACTACGGTTGGGGTATAGAGGAGGGGAACGCTGTGTGTAGACAGCTTGGATACTCATCGGCCGCCTCGGTCCATAGCAATGCCCACTTCGGACAAGGATCGGGCCCCATATGGTTGGACCATGGGGTTTACTGTCCAACCTCGGATAAAAATTCCCTTTTAGAGTGCTCTCGAGCACCATGGGGATGCTATTCAACTGACTGCGGCTTTAACACTTGCGGGCACTCCAGTGATGTCGGCGTAGTATGTGCTGGAGAACGTGAGTTTACTTTCATCTATTACAAAGTCTTTCCTTTTTGTTTTTTGTTTTTTTAACCATTAGTCTTCGTTGTTTTTCATCTGTTGGATCTTTTTTTTTTACATAGCAATTTCATCAACTGTCATCATCCCAATAATTATTACAGTATTGTATAGACAGAAAGATCCGTCTGTGCGGAGGACTCTTTATAGTTTTGCCATTGACGCTGTCCTCCGTAGACAGACTTAATGTATCAGTACCCATTGCTGTGTGGATGTTCTTAACCACTGTCTCTATGGAAAATTGGGTGAGGTACCTCACCCTTCTCGATTGCGTCTAATTCACGGCCCTTAGTCGGCAAATTTAAGCTTGTATGGTGAAATTAGTGTTTTAAGAATACATTACACTCACCAGATTAATGAATAATCCAACATTTTCGTAGAATTTTCAACGTAAAACACAACCTGTCGCGTCGTCACATTCAAACTGCAGAAACATACACTATGAATCTCTCCAATCAATCCAATCCAATCACATGCGAGGCAGTTTCTACGTGTCTGTTTTACTAAAACACGTACCTCGCATGTGATTGGCTTACAGATTCAAAATGGCGACTTACTGCTCGCGAACGGCGATGTCGCGATATCGATAAAATTTCTGCGTTATAACCGAGTTTATGTGAGTATTTCGATTGCACAATGTGAGATATTTATCCCAAATATTGCTGCATAATGTGTCATGTCATGTCAAACTTGTTTGAATGTAAAAAAGCTGTCTGAAATTTGGTTTATCGTAACGTTTGATCTGTGCGCGACTGCTCCACACAGGAGTCGCAATCATTGACTTCGGTCTGTAAACGGAGGGGATCCGTATAAAGCCAGACGCAGTCTCCGCAGAACATTCCCGGACGGACAGATATAAACAGACCGATCTTTCGGTCAAAGTATTGTACTGCTCGCTTGATCATTTGATTTCCTCAAATATAAAGAACTACATGTATACAATCGATGGCATGTCCATGCTTCAGTATTTTGTTGAAGTGTATAATGTACCTAATTGTGATGCGTCATGTAATCATTATCGTCGGCTGAGAATGATGAGGGCGTTAAGTTGTCACAAAACCCATAGTGTTCAAGATAACTTAACGCCCTTCTCATTCTCAACAGACGAAAATTTTGTTCTGGCAAACCAATCAATATCGATATTCCTATCATGATTGTTTTCAATCTGACACTTATTTCGGATATATTATGAACTCACTCCTAATTGGTGTTAGTTGGAGACAACACATTGTTTCCATGAAATAATAACTGGAACATCCGATAATCAACAGCACTTTCATTTAACATGCAAAATCATATGCACTGATTACATTACCTGCACCTATAGAAGTGTGCTTTATTCGGTGTTTCTCTTCTTTCTGAAAGAGTAAAGAGGGGAATCCACATCAAGTCTCAAACACATAATGTCTAATTGAAGTATTCATACTAATTTGTCTATCATGACACATTAGGTATAATAGTCCATTAACACTATTGGATTATTGATTAAAAAGAGTATCATAAAGATATGAAACTTGAAGAGATGCGAGATAATAATTGGAACCACCTCCCCCCTTCTGGCAATATCTTCAATTTGGTCTCAATGTCAACTACGTCATGTGATACTTGCCCATGTCCTCCCATGATTTTTGGGGACGGTTTACTGATGTACTGATGTACCAATGCTTGTATTGAATACGTTATTTTATTGCGTAGGAGATCCGAGTGCTGCAACCGAAATATTTGCCAATGCAGACTTGAACGAAGGTCTGTCTTATGGCGTTGATCGCTACACTTACTACGACATGACGAGTAGATTGACATTCACCCCAACGACAGCAAACAATGGTGATATACTTCAGTGTCATGTGTACGGTGTTGTGCGCTCTGCCACTCTGGAAGTTACAGGTGAATTCATCAAATTAGATATAAATGCACACATCGTAATTTCAGTATCAGAGTATATTAAACATTACACATGTATGTTGGTGGAACGAAGAAACAGTACATGCAAACGAAACTGATTTCTCCCTACTTATACTTTTCCATTAATCCAAAGCTAAACGTGCATTTCTCAGCAGAAATACAAGGACAGTGAAGCATGTGAGCATGAAATAAATGCCAAAAACTGTGATAATGAATCTTTGAAATGCTTTCATATAATGATATCCATTTATCTAACCACACCACACTGCAGATATGATTTAGTGAGAAAAGGAACTGAACAGCATGGCCAATCCATCTCGGGGAACACGAGAAAACGCCTCATTTTGCTTGCTGTAATCATTATTAGACGAATTGTTTACGGGCTGATACATGGTTAGTTAGGTTATAACTAGGATAAGATCTTGTGTCCAGCATTTAGCTCGAAGAAAGTAGATCAGTTATGGTAAAAAACAAATTTCGGCAATAAATCCAGTCATACTACTTCAAAGTCATGAAAGGAAATACATAAAAGTCTATCAGTGGCGGATCGGGGGGGGGGGGCGCGGGCTCGTGTCCCCTCTTTGTTGTTAAAACAAAAGAAAATACAAAGAAAAATGAGATGAAGCTCGGAAGTAGCACCAGAAATATTGTTTGCACCCCCCCCCCCTTTACGGTATTCCTGGATCCGCCCCTGTCTATGCATGACTTATTTTGATCAATACTTAAAGGGCGGGTCTTTTAATTTTATAATGCATGATCATATGAAAATACTGTGTCAATACTATTAGAAATCGCATATACTTTTCTTCAAAGAGATCTGTGAACTTCAAAAAACTCAGTTGAAATCGCCTAAATCGCTCATTTTTCGGGTAGTCGGGAACGCCCCCAGAAAAAGCAAGGACCGGTCACGTGCCTTGTCAGGTGACACTGTGACGCACCAACAGGAACTCATAGTGCGACTGTCTCGCCTAAACTGTACTTCACAGTGCAGGGATCTTGTGTACCGGGGTATTTGTAGGAAAGTTGGAGAAAGTATTTCAAGAAAATGCCGAGGAAGTGTGCCGTCATCACCGCAGCAAAGACACAAAAGATGGGGTGTAAGTCTGCACAACTTCCCTAAAGATGACGCTACTCGAAAAAATTGGGTTCGTTGAGAATCATTTGCTGACGCGAGCCCAGTGGGATAGGTCCCTTCTACTACGATGTACATTACTACGCACTAGGTTGTACAGCCTCGTATGGAGTGATCGCTTGTAGTGGAGCTAAGTAGTGCTGTATACTCGGCTAGGATTTGCGCCCAAAAAGAGGATCCTGCAGCCCATCCAAGCTGGAAAATGGAAGCCAAACTCATCGTCAGAGAGCTGAAAAACAAAGCGGATCAGCAGTTCTGAAGCTGGATCAGAGAAAGCGGGTATGTTTTGCCACTGTGTAGACGACTCTTATTATACAGTAGCTATCGTACATGTACCGTAACTATACACAGCCCAGTCGCTGCAATAATCGCGACAGGGTTCGCACGGCGTCTGGTCGGCCTATAATTGTTGTATCACTACTAACAGTTTCACGGTTTCGATAGGTTGATAAGCTTCGTCTGTAGCGTTTTGAGTGGAACATCACTCAATGTCAGTAAAATTAAGATCATGGAGGGATTTTAATGTACTAGTATAAGTCAAGTTGTGTGCTCATTAAATCGTACTATACTATGAAGTGAACACCTCTAACGTTCAATACCAGACCTAAAATTTATCGAAGATTAGTAAGACATTCACTACAACACAGTTACATCGGTACCTGCATGTAGCTATCGATTCTAGATACCACGTAGTACTTGCATGGGCATATGGGGTCAACAGTTACCAACTGAGACCGCGTACCAGCCAGCCAGCCGGGCTGGCTGGCTCTGTATATTTTCATCGCTGCTACATTAGAAGGCTTATCAATCATACATATTCAGTAACAGTTAATTCTATGACTCTGACTTCTGCTATGACAGCCTTGCTTCCCCATTGAGCTCTAAAACTTGTAGCCGAATGGTTGGATGGTGTGTTCCAAAACATATTATTAGATTGAATTGATCCAGGACTGGCCATTATTGTTTGTCTTCACTTGCCCATGAGGCAAGTGAAATCTTCAATGTCCATTTTTTTTTCTTGCCCCAAAATGTTGCTTATATTAGTTGACTAATGTAGGCCTAATGCGATTTCATATTTTACATGTGGAAAAAAAAAAGTCACTTTCCTATCAGACAAGGAACTGTCTGCAGTCAGTTATTTTCAGTTGTCATCATTACAATTTCACTTGCCCTGGTTATGTGGGGAAGTACCGGTACTAATGGCAGTCATTATTTGTGATTACCGGTATTTGTTTTTCCCAAGAGTTCCTACATGCATCTAGTTAACCACATTCTTGCAGGCCTACATAGACAATTGAAAAAAAAATTCAATTCCTCTCTGTGCCATTATTACATGTACTTACAGGGTTCATCTGGCAGCATTGCACTACAGTGTACTACACAAATTCTGACAGGCAGTGAGCTCGATAAGAGGTGCAACAGGAGATCTGCTCTACCGGATTGTGAAGACGAACAATCCTGGCTCTTCTAGCGTGAAGGTTCGTAAAGAACAGCGTAGATATTTTATGCAATATTGGAAGAAAATGAATTCACATTACTCAGAGGAAAATATTAGAATGGCACAATTTGTCAACTACACATTTTATTATTTGTTTGTCTCTGTAGAAGCATGGCTTTCTTGACCACTGAGTACACATAAAATGATCAATTTTAAAAGGTCTAGCTATACATTTTCTCTTTTTGGGGGGTGGGGGGGGGGGGCAGGTCTTATGCCTGTTCCACTAATCAGAAGTCATAGAAGGGAGGCAGTCAGTTGTCCATTCTGAAGACCAACACTCCACCTGCCATGACCAATGGCTACTTATGCATTCTCAAGTCAAGTCTTTGCATTGAGGAGGGCAAACCCCAATTTTTATATGAATTTGCAAAGATTTTTGATGTCATTATCAAAGTGGTGGTGTCTGTTCATGACACCTCAAGAAATGTGTTGCTAAAAACCAGTGCAAACAACTTAATTCCATATCTATTTTGTGTGTCCCTTTGTTTCTTTCTGTTGAATTATCTACAGCACAGGTTGATAATGTCCTTTCTGCTGTTGTGGAGTACAATGACAAAACTCCTGCACCCTGCCAGCCTTCAACGCCTCCCCTTGTGAATGCCTTTGAGTATCATCCAAGGGAGGAAGTTATTGAACATCAAAGGAGACAATTTGCACAGTCTGGCAAATGATCTGATGGGTTCAGGAATCCTTGCAATTGAGATTGAAGTTCATACAATGTATTCAATACATGATACTGTGCAAATAGTGTTTAACTGTTGCAGAATGATGTTTCAGAAGACTATTTTCATCTGTTCTTCTGTCAGATGGTAGATACAAACACTCAAAATTTTGTTACACATACCCTGCATTCTTATACCTTCTATTCATGAGTGATCATTTAAAGACAAGATAAGATCACTGTTGTATTGTGTCTGTATAACGTGTATGTTGCATTTCATCACAAACAATATGATGCCAACTTGATTTAGTGTTTCAAAGATCATTTATTTGCCAGTTGAATATTGTCCTTTTAATAGCAAAATCACAATTCATTTACAATACAACAGTCATGTGGATACAAAAGGAAAACTGTATTTTTTTTTTTTTTTTTTTTGATGTTTGAAGCATACATGGCCATTTTTATGGACAGATGAGCTTGCATGCTAACACAATTCTCTAGAGATATTCAGTGTTGTAATGGCAAGTTTAGAAGATTTCTACATGAATGCTGTCCCACACTATGATTTTACCATTGAATGTTTGCTGTTAAGATTAGAGCTCACTCTTATGATCAAATATTAATATCTCTGACAAGGTAATTTAGAATAAAATGTGTATGCATTATAGAACACAACACACTCAAAAAGAGATGGAGAAAAAAATTGTAGTTTTGGGAAGGAATGCAATAATTTACTCTTGGTATATGATTCACAAATTTATGAAAAAGGAGCACAAGATGTGTGTCTGTAAGGCATTAGCATTTTATATAGGCCCTAATCTTCATCTGACATGTTGAAGCAGACTGGGGCCCTGTTACTCAAGTTCTGAGACTTGGAATGCCTCCACAGGGGGGGGGGGGGGGGGGGGGAGGACCAAATTCATAATGCAATGCTAAGTCTAGTTGGGGAATTATTCTGTTGATTTCTATAATGGTTCTCCATACATAATCATTGAAGTCAAGCATTAAAAGTTAAATAAGCATTGTTTTTTTATGAATATGGTGTAAGGTCTCTTTATGAAAGAACAGTTGCAAGGTCACTCAGTTTAAGAAAATTTGGTATGAATTGATCTTGCTATGACTGGGACTCAGACATTCATAATCATTCATATCACATCTGCATGCAGAGGTACTTTTGAAAACGTGCACACAAGCAAACACCCACATGCACATAGATTATGCTCACATACATTCACACATTTTTACACATTTTAAAATATTGTGTGAAAGATTGAATAACATCACTCACCTGTACTGTTTTGTATATTTACATGTGCAATACATGTATTATGTTATCCTGAATTTGAGTTCTGTAATTTCACTGATAGATTTATGTATGAGGAATAAAATCACAAAGCTTTTGATTTAATGTTACATGAGAATGTCTCATAGTATTGATATGAAATATACAGTATGTACATATATGTGCAAAAGATAACTCTTCTGGGCTGATTTGATTTCAAATGTGGATGTCACTCATGCATGCTTGACTGACCAGCTGCCATTGTTCCAGTGGAATAAATCCCATTTTGTTCCAACATTAGGATATGGAGATAACACACTGGTAGGGTTTTACAATCTCATTCCTGTAAGTACACTCCCCCATCTTTTCCTCATTCCCTGTGACTAATTTTCTTTAGTCTCCTATCTATACACACATCAACACACACACACACACACACACACACACACACACACACACACACACCTTTTGCCATACTACATACATACCCACAAATACTTTCAATCAGGCATCATTGGAACATCCCACCAATATGCAAATTACATACAGCCAGATGTACAATTTCAGAGAAATCTTACGCAAATACATTGTATGTGCATATCTATGAGGGGATATCCATTCCATGAAGGGGGCATCAGACAAACATAGGGCAAAGATATCAATGATATATTAGTCCTATGTGTGTCTGATGTTGGTGTGTGTTTGTGCATGTTTGTATCTGATATGCCAGGCCTGGGTATGCATGAGTGTACTGAGGGTGTGTGTATATGTGTATGTTTTTGCATTTTCATGGGTCTGTATGAAGCTAATCTATTTCTTTTTGTATATAAGGATAAATTTACACTACTGGTACATGTACTGTATTACTACAACTACAAATGTATGTATAGAAAACACAACACACTTTTTTTTTTCCATTTGCTCACAAAATATAATTAGTGTAATCAGCTGGAAGGAATGTTTGACAAATGTATACTGGTTCACGACAGAACATTACTATATGAGCCAGTTACATTCCAGTTCAATGAGTTTGTAACTAGACTTGGTCCTGTTCTCTAAATAGAGGCTGTGAAGCTATTGCCGGAAAGGCCACAGCATCTTAATTGTATCAGATCATTATCTATTTCTTCTGACCATGACTGACAACATAGCTGTTCAACGTGTCAATTCTAAACAATCAAAATTATCTTCACTTGTATCAATGTATGGTTGTGAAAGTGTGATTTTCCAATTGCTAAAACATGCAGTAGGTCTACATTACAAAAGAGAGAGGGAGAGCATAGCAAGAGTAAGAATTGAGACAAGAGTGCATTTGACATGCAGTCGAACCTTGTTATAATGAGGTCAATGGGACCAGAGATATCACCCCCATATATATTAAGATCTTGTTATTACTACAGTTTGTCATATCAGTGCTTATAATATTGAGGTTCCACTGAACATGCATCAATAAATTACAACAAAATAATACATGATCATTTGTACAGAGAGGCTGAAGTCCAACAGCATGTTTCCCAGCTGTGTGCCTTGATGAGTGGGTGTTGGAAGCTGCATATCATCAGTATGACGACATAATGGACAAGGTGTCTGACAAAGTATGCATGTGACTTTCGCAATGTACAAACTTATCTGATGCATTTCTACAACCACGTTCCCGTTAAGCAGATCGCAATGTGACAAGTCACATTCTACACCCAATATCAGTGCTGCATATAGTCTTATTACAGCCTATGCAAAATGAAAACGTGTCACTCTTTCTGATGGATAAGTTTATCACATTTTCCTCACAGCAGACGATGGCAGTAGGACTCTCACATTTTGGCCCACAAATTTCCAGCATCATCTCACCAGTTGCCGGTGTATGCAACATGTCTTGATCACCTGATATAGAAACAAAAGTGAAATGAAATGGAATGCAAAAGGAGTAAAGTTTGATAATCCTTTTATATGACATCATGTGTTCATCTAGAAATTTATCTTGAGAATAGGATTTAAATTAGACAATGTGAATGGGACCCATGGAGTATGGTAGTCATTATTTTGGGTACCTGGTACAACTGTATAATGGCAGCATGAAATAATAATAATAATAATAATAATAATAATAATAATAGTGTAATAATTGACAGTGCTTATACAGCGCATAACACAAAGTGATAATGTCCCTATGCACTCAAGAAATAAAAAATGAAAAAATTATACAAATATATCCTACAAGGCTACATGTACTTTTGCATTATCTACGAAGACAGGTCCAATATATTTGAATAAATTACTGGAGTGCAGGACTGAAATCACACATGGTGAATTAGATATTGCATTCTTTTGATGGGTGCAAATGCAAATTGGCAGTATAAACAGCATATTGTCAAGGGAATATATATAAAATGGCAAATTTGCATTATTTCAGAAGAAAAATTGAAAAATTTGACAAACAATCTCACTCATTATCTGTGGCATCCGTTCTGGCACCTTCTCCATACTGTTGAGCATATTGGTGATAAGCAGCTTCCAACACCCATTCACCAAGGCAAACGGTGGAAAATCCTGGGTGTGCTAGCTGTTATACAGTTTATTTGAGCATCTGCATGTCAGCCGGTCGTTGTACTGCTCGACCTCCTCTAAGACCGGGTCAGCCTTGTGACAGCACAATGACTCCCGTGTTGTAGGCATTGGCACACAGTTCCCACATTGGCACCTGAAGAAAGAAATACAGGTAAATTCAGGTTTACTTGTTGTGTAACTTAATTAGTTTTAGTCATGTACACGTAGTACTGAGCTGCCACACAATGATAAATTGAGACCAATCCTTCAAGTTCAACATGCCAACTATTGCCACAGAGATTTACATCTACATGATCTACACCAGCCTCTTCAGTACTTTAGTCTTTAGTGACTTTACTGTCTTGTCCACACATTCCAAATACGTAGCAGTAAGTCAATAAGCAGTAACTAACTGTGGCATTGGTAAAAACTTGTACGTTGTAGAGAGTCTAGAGTATTATTACAACTTACAAGCAGCAGTTTTGTACTTCCAACATTTGTGACTTATACTTTTTTTCTGGCCTATAGATATACTACTAAAATAAGTGAGTTACTAAGGTTATATAGAATAATATAGACTCTCAAGTAGATAATTACCAATTGTTATTCCCCAATCTTGCGGGCTCGTTGTCATCACCCCGTCCCCTGAGCTTCCTCACCGCCGACTACTCCGGGGGCGGGAGGTGCAGCGTCTGGTTCATGCTATACGGGAGTAAACCCAATCGCTGTTGAGGCCGACCAACGCCAACAGCTGCTTCTCCTGCTTGATCGGGGATCTTCGTCCTCACCATCTCGCTCGACATCCGACTCTGACTCCCTCCCTGACTCACTCGAAACGGTAGCGGGGCATGAAATGGGCGACTCGATCTCGTCGTCTGAATCCATCATTTATTCACACGTATCTTAGAACTAGTAAGCTACACAGGTCAGCGACAGCTAGAGCTGCTAGCTAGAGCTGAGCTGAGGCGAGCGCTATAACTAGCGCTATAAGATACTCACGATCGATATAACATTCTAACATCTACCTACCTTTTGGATCGAGATATCGATATAAATTTAGACTGTTAACCAGTCTCCCGTAACAATATGTCGTTACGACCTGCACACGCACTCACCAGTTGCAATGTACATTCAGCAGTTAAGAGGCTGTCACACACGCCTACTTGTCTTGTTTCTTGAAGGAAATGTTTAGTTTTTCCCAAAATGTAAACATGATCCGAAATGACAAATTATTATAGGTAAAATACTCGAAAAATGTCCGAGTCGCCATTAAGTCGCTTCTGGAATATATAAACAACAAATTTAAATCCTTTCTTGGGATGTGCTACTTGCAAAAATTGTGTATTTTGTGATTCAAAAGTAGAAAATCTATCTATCATTGACACGCTAGGGCAATGGTGAGAACTTCTTGCCTTCGCGGGGGGCTTCCTGTTGGTACGTCAAATCGCTCTAGCCAATCAGCGGACAATTTTAGGGGGCGTTCCCACATTTGGGTGGTTTTAGAGCGATTTCTGACTACTGGTTACTTTTTAAAATCTAAAAATGTCGAAATCGTGTTAGTGGACCTGTATAGAGTCTTTGTAGCCCCAATGTTCATCCTAAAAGACCCGCCCTTTAAAGAAATGCGATTTTGGTGCTATCCTATCCAATGGCATATGTATACAAATTACCCGAGATAGACTGAATATTTCCCATTAACATAAAAGCTTGATTATGTTCTTATCGATTTCCACTAATTTATTCATCTTACTGGTTTAACATGCTCGAACAAGTCATCATTATATCATGTTACATTTTCATGTTAGGTCTTCGCCAATGTACCTCTGTGCATAAGGTCGAGCATGTTTGTGTGAATGCATGTGCTTGATAAACCAGGGAGGTGGGTTTCTCTTCCACCGCCCTGATAAAACTTACCATCCTACTTTAACGTGTGCCTGTGGTCTGTGGAGCTGGGAAATGCACAAACGTCTCGTTAGGAAATGTACAAATCTCTAAAATGGCTTCAACGTTACATGGGCGTCACCGGGGGGGGGGGGGGGGGGTGCGTTGGGTGCGAACGCACCCCCCTTCAGATCCTTAAAAAAAAAAAACAACAACAACAACAACAACAACAACAACAACAACAAAACTTCAGTCAGCGAGCGACCTCAACGCCGGACGCTAAATAATTATTCTTTTCTATTTTTTTTTTTATTTTGCACCAGGAACAAAAAAACAAAACAAAACAAAAAAAACAAAAAAAAAAACCCGTGGGCAATAACACTTCGCACCCCTGGTTCTTGCAGCACTGATTTTATACATAATTTATCTACTAGTATTCTATACAGTGTTTACTATTTATCGACCGTACTGTACATCCGTACCATACGGAGCACGTACACGTTTGCATGTACGTGTGCTATACTTACAAGTATGTATAGGGTCTATGTACGTTACTTCCGACCAATCCATATTGCCAGCCCAAGAGCGAGCCTTAGCCTCATTAAAAAAAAAAAAAAGATGGAGGGGCAAGCATATTTCAATTTTGCCCCTCCCCCTAAATAATAATTCCCGAAATGAGAAGATTTTCTTGCTTTTGAAAGAAAACAAAAATGTTGCCCCCATAAAAATATTGGAAGGCAAGCTCACCATTTGCCCCACCCCACATAATCATAATTCCCGCGATGAAAAGATTTTCTTGCATTTTTGTTAGAAATCTGTCCAATTGTTTCACCCAAAAGCAGTGGCGTAACTACGGAGGGGGGGAGGGGGAGGTGGTGCCCCCCCCCCCCCCCCATCCGCTGGTAAAAAAACAAAAACAAAACAAACAACAACTTACAAAAATAGTAATTCAAGGGTTAGTAAACTGCTTTTGAATGAAAGGGTGATCAAGAAATAAGTTATTTTTTCTATGATTTCTTTTAATCATAAGTAAATAGGTATACAGTGTGAAACATTGTTCAAAAAGCCCGGACCCGACAAAATATTGTGATTCAGCGTGATTCCTGGTTGGCATTCTGCATACAAGCAGGATGTGCGCAGTGTATACTCAGAACATCCGAACGGCAAAAAGAGTCGCTACAATGTTGCGCAATGTGATGTAGAATGTACACCTTTGTACCTTACGCTTCGTTATATCAAAGCGGATCATTTTGCAGTGTTGCTTTACATACTAGTCTAAATAAAAATGTCTTGCATTGCCAATAAAAAGACTTGACCTGGGCTAATTCCTAACTTTTCCATTTATATAATACACACACACAAACAAACACGCACAATTAGGGGATGCTCTTAAGTGCAGATTTTGGACATCCTTCCCCCGCTTGGTCACTTCGACGCCACCTCGCTCGTCATACCTCCCCCAGTCATGAACATAAACCGACACCCTTGACTACCAGTGGCGGATCCAGGGAGAGGGGCGCACCGGGCGTCCCCCCCCCCCCTCTTTATTTCCAAAGCGAAAAAATATAGCTTCAAACGGCAGTTTTTTGACTGTAAAATGTCAAAATTTTCAAGCTCGCTTGCATTTAGTCGTAATGCCATTCTCCTGAAGTTGCTGCCAGTAATTGCCGGCACTTGCACCCGGTGCGCCCCCCCCCCCCCTCCCCTTAATTTCCAGAGCGAAAAAATTTAGCTACAAACGGCATTTTGGGGACTGTAAAATGTCACAATTTTCAAGCTCGCTCGCTCCGCTCGCTCGCATTTAAATTCTCCTGATATTGCTGCCAGTAATTGCCAGCAGTTGCGCCCGGTGCGCTCCCCTTAATTTCGAAAGCAAAAAAGATATAGCTTCAAACGGCAGTTTTTGGACTGTAAATTTAATGTCAAAAATTTTCAAGCTCGCTCGCATTTAATCTTTATGCAATTCTTCTGATGTTACTGCCAGTAATTGTCAGCAGTTGCGCCCGGTGCGCCCCCCTTAATTTCCAAAAGCGAAAAAATATAGCTACAAACGGCAGTTTTTTTACTCTCTTCACTCGCTCGCATTGAATCGTTATGCAATTCACCTGATGTTGCTGCCAGTAATTGCCAGCAGTTGCGCCCGGTGCCCCACCCCCCCCCCCCCTTAATTTCCAAAGCGAACTATGGCTAAGAACGGCAGTTTTTGGACTGTAAAATGTAAAATTTTCAAACTCGTTCGTTCCGCTCGCTCGCATGTAATCGTTATGCTCTCCTGATATTGCTGGCAGTAATTGCCGGCAGTTGCGCCCGATGCGCCCCCCCCCCCCCCTTAAATTCCAAAGCGAAAAAATATAGCTACAAACGGCATTTTTTTTTTACTGTAAAATGTCAAAATTTTCAAGCTCGCTCGCTCCGCTCGCTCGCATTTAAATGTTATGCAATTCTCCTGATGTTGCTGCCAGTAATTGCCGGCAGTTGCGCCCGATGCCCCCCCCCCCCTTTATTTCCAAAGCGAAAAATTATGGCTCCAAATGGCAGTTTTTGGACTGTAAAATGTCAAAATTTTCAAGCTCGCTCTCTTCGCTCGCTCGCATTTAATTGTTATGCCATTCACCTGATGTTGCTGCCAGTAATTGCCAGCAGTTGCGCCCGGTGCGCCCCCCCCCCCCTAATTTCCAAAGCAAAAATATATGGCTACAAACGGCAGTTTTTGGACTGTAAAATGTAAAAATTTTCAAGCTCACTCGCTCCGCTCGCTCGCATGCAGTCGTTATGCCATTCTCCTGATATTGTTGCCAGTAATTTGTCGTTTCACACCGTCATTCCATAATCCATTTATAGGGGGACAACCCCTTCCCACAACCTCCCCCTTGCTCGTTCCGCTTACTCGGGCTCGGTCGCGTTCATGACATCAGTGTAAGAGTTATTACTAGAAGTTTATTTAGATTATACCATTTATAGGCAAATTGTTCAATAACAATTTACTTCAAAATGTACTGATACCTTAAACAAGTGGGACTGTTTCAAGTCGATAAAACACGCAAAAAACTTGCATCAAATTGCACTATTTACAACATCAAAATGCAAAAAGTGCTCACCTTGGGAGGGGGACACTCCCTCCCACATCCTCCCCCTCGCTCACCCCTCTCGCTCTTGCTTGGCCGCGTTCATGATATTCAGTGTAAATATTAAAACAGGAAGTTTATTTGGATACTATTTTATAGGCAAATTGTTCAATGATAATCTACATCAAAATATACTGCTACCATAGGCGCCGGAAGTGGGGGGGCAGGGGGGGCGGCCGCCCCCCCAATCCAAAAAGTGGGGGGGGCAAAACGCATTTTTGCCCCCCCAAAAAGCCCCCCCCCCAAAAAAAAAAAAAGAAATAATAATAATGAAAATAAATGAATAAACAAAGAAAATAGAATAAATATGTATATATATGAATAAAAGGGAAAAAATATGGCTACAAACGGCAGCTTTTGGACTGTAAAATGTCAAAATTTTCAAGCTCGCTCGCTTCGCTCGCTCGCATTGAATCGTTATGCCATTCTCCTAATGTTGCTGGCAGTAATTGCCAGTAGTTGCGCCCGATGCCCCCACTCACCCCTTAATTTCCAAAGCGAAAGATAAATATAGCTACAAACGGGAGTTGTTGGACTCTAGAATGTCAAAATTTTCAAGCTCGCTCGCTTCGCTCGCTCGCATTGAATCGTTATGCCATTCTCCTAATGTTGCTGACAGTAATTGCCAGTAGTTGCGCCCGATGCCCCCACCCCTTAATTTCCAAAGCGAAAGATAAATATAGCTACAAACGGGAGTTTGGGGACTGTAAAATGTCAAAATTTTCAAGCTCGCTCGCTTCGCTCGCTCGCATTGAATCGTTATTCCACTCTCCTAATGTTGCTGCCAGTAATTGCCAGCAGTTGCGCCCGATGCCCCCCCCCCCCTTAATTTCCAAAGCGAAAGGTATAGTTACAAACGGGAGTTTTGGGACTGTAACATGTCAAAATTTTAAAGCTCGCTCGCTTCGCTCGCTCGCATTGAATCGTTATGCCACTCTCCTAACGTTGCTGCCAGTAATTGCCAGCAGTTGCGCCCGATGCCCCCCCCCCTTAATTTCCAAAGCGGAAGATATAGCTACAAACGGGAGTTTGGGGACTGTAAAATGTCAAAATTCTCAAGCTCGCTCGCTTTGCTCGCTCGCATTGAATCATAATGTTGCTGCCAGTAATTGCCAGCAGTTGCGCCCGATGCACCGCCCCATTAATTTCCAAAGTGAAAGATATAGTCACAAACCCCAGTTTTGGGACTGTAGAATGTCAACATTTTCAAGCTTGCTCGCTTCGCTCGCTCGCATTGAATCGTTATGCCATTCTCCTAATGTTGCTGCCAATAATTGCCAGCAGTTGCGCCCGATGCGCCCCCATTTATTTCCAAAGCGAAATATATAGCTACAATTAAAACTCCAGTTTTGGAACTGTAGAATATCAAAATTTTCAAGCTCGCTCGCTTCGCTCGCTCGCATTTTATTGTTATGCCATTCACCTTATGTTGCTGACAGTATATAATTTGTCGATCGTTTCACACCGTCATTCCATAATCCATGTAAGGAAAGCTTACGAATGTTCCTCAATGACTGCGTTGTTGAATGTATCACATTCCGTAATGTATTGTAGTCCCATTATTGCTCACGCACACACGCACAAGCATACAGACCGTCAAAATTACTTTATGGTTCCCCCCCCCCCCCCATGTTTCGACCCACCGTACGCCACTTTACATATATATATATATATATATATATATATATATATATATATATATATAATAGATGTGTGTGTGCGTGTGCGTGTGTGTGTGTGTATGTGTATGTTGTGTAACATATGCATGGTCTAATCTTGAGCCCCCTCCAATGTTTGCCCCCCCAATCCAAAACTGCTTCCGGCGCGCCTGTCCTCAAGGTATCTAGTCGTTACATAGTGTGGACTAAGTATTGGGTATTGGGTATTGGTGCGGAAACAGCATTCTGGGGAAGGGATTTATTATGTAATGTTACGTGTTTTTGTTTGTTTGTTTGTTTGTTTGTTATTGCAGTCCGTCGGAAGAGAACGAGCTGTTGTATACATTTTCACTCAGTATGTGAAATCAAACTGAAAGCATATCACATTAATGATCATGCTCGTAAAGGCATCCTTGTTGACAGCAGTCTTTCCATCATGGTCTCATGCACAAAGCCAACATATTGTCTCCTGAAATATCACAAGAGCATATATTGTACGTGTTGTATACCTTATGTCAGTTGTAGTGATAACCTTTGTAAACTACTGCTCTTTGTTTCATTAAATACAATTATTATTATGCTTACTGAATGTCTAGATGTCAAGGTCAACCTCCTACACCGCCTATCATTGTCAATTGGTGTTCTATCGATAGGAGGTGGAGGTCCCATAGCTGGCCCTCATCGAGGGGTCCTACAACAGTCGTCGACCACGTACGCCCTTCTCGCCGTCATTTTTATCCTCTCCGTCATCACCTACCTCACTGTCCTCATGAAGAAAAAGAGTGTCCACTGAGAATGAGGTGAGTTTATTCACAGTGTGTGTAAGTTACAGTATACGTGCTTTAACAAGGTTACCGTTTTCAATTACTGTGTACTACCATGTTACCGTATCAGTGTTGTTGGTACTCGCTAAGACACCGTTATACTCCCAGGTAGCCTAACCTCATGGAGTCACCACCGATATATATAGATAGAATTACGAAAGACGCAGATGACGAGATGAACACGTTTATTATATTTCTGTTTTCAATTTGCACTTTGTTCTGTAGATTTACTTTTCTTTGGCAACGATTTCAAGATCCTTTTGTGACATTTTCCTGCAGGTATGATGCAACACTGCGAGGGTCAAAACGAGGGGAAGATCTGGATGTACGGCAACAAGATTTCCTCAGATTGAAGAGCCATAATTTGTACACTTTGTATCTTCACTCATTGAGAAATCATCCATAATCATGTCGTCTCATCTGTAGTTTTCGAAATAGATTTATTGCCTTTCAGTGATCTTTTACAATTATGTCATTGGAAGTGATTTGAAGGAAGCAAAAAGCATGGTTTCAAACCAGAAGTAGTCAGTGAAAGAATGTGATTCAACTGTCGTTGATTTTATATTTATTGTAATTGTCGATTAACTCGTAGTAATTTGATGTACAAAACATCTGATAAGTCTGATATAACGTGTATGATTTCTTACGAAATTGCATTTAGAATGGCGGTTACTTGCTGCTTTCTCAGTGAGTGGCAAGATTTAGAGCATAGGCCCACTTAATGATATTATATTTCATATTGCAGCGTTACCTGGTGCGATATTCCTAGTCAATTTCAATTTCAATTATTTTCTCAAAACTTAATTGAAAGTGTTTCCTCTACTTGCGTATTTTCAATATGACATTGCTCTATATCTTTAATTTGTACGACTTTCGTACCACTGTACTACAATGTATGACGTGATTGTATTGACACATACAGTTCACTTAATTACGCCAACACCTGTATTTGTTAAAAACCTTGTAATTTATATATAGGATTGACAATATGCGATGCATCAATAAAACTGAACTGAGCATGAGAATAAGCTGCTGTAAGTTTACATAGCATAAAACTGGTATTTACATTATTAAGAAGCATCATTATAATGTTTTGTCTGTATATGGAAGTGAGGCTTCAGAACAGCTGTTTCTGATTACATCATTGACATCAATTTAGTTTTCCTTGAAGTTTTTATATGACGGAACCCAACTGCGCTTCAATTTTCTCTGTTCTTTTCTTTTTTATTTAATGTGCTGTGTTCTTATCCTTGCGGTATATTCTCCCTAAAAGTGATATTATGTTATTTTTACTGTGAACTGCGATGTGAGTGCGTTTCGTTATGTTCATCCCCGCACCACCCGCTGGTCTAGAGCTCGCTGAATGATGATCACGTCAAGTATAATAAACTTTTGTTTTGATATAGTATAAGCGTTTGCAGTGTTCGTGTTTTTCCCAACCCACATTAATATATATATTATGTATATATATATATACATTGTATATATATATATATATATATATATATATATATATGTTGTAGTAGTAATTCTACTTGGAGAGAGAAGCGTGAAAGGAAAACGCACACACACATACACATATATACAAGTATATATATATACAGACAGAGAGAGAGAGAGAGAGAAAGCAGGGAAAAGAAAGATAGAGTAGATTAGGTTATCTTTGGATGTGACTTTGGGAAGAACTGCATGGTTAGCATTACATTACGGAGCGACCTTCTAAGGAGACAAATTTGTATATCTCTTGGATACGTTTTCAACTATTGATATCCCTTTCAATGAATGCTTTTAATATCGCTGACAACCCTTATTTTCAAATACACTCTCTTCCTGATGCTGTAAACACACACACACACACACACACACAAACAAACACACGCACACATATATATATATATATATATATATATATATATATATATATATAATGATATTTGGTATATTGCATATCATATCATATATATCATATGATATTGTATTATATTATATTATATTATATTATATTATATTATATTATATTATATTATGTTATGTTATATTATATTATATTATATTATATTATATTATATTATATTATATTATGTCATTTTACATTATATCACATTATATTATGTTACATTGGAATATGTTATATGGTTGCGATGATGTCTATGCTGAGACATCTTTGGATAATTTGCAGCTGGAACCTGCATAAATGTAATTTGGCGCATTATAAGTGCCCTATATTAGTGGCATTATTGTTATAATTAGCATCATTGTTTATTATCATTATTTCTATTATTATTATTATTATTATTATTATTATTATTATTATTATTATCATTATTATTATTATTAGAGCATTATTATTATCATCATCATTATTATGTTTTGCACAAACTATCTGAAACCTAGTAGGCCTATACTATCATGACTTATTGCATTTATACTTCCTGAAGGTTACATCACTTTACTCGAACGTAAAATATGAGAGGTCAGACGTGAAAGAAAAGAGGTTAAGAATCTTACAAAGAAAAGCAATGAAATGTAAATCAGCGTGTTGGTTATTTATTTATTTATTTATTTTTTTATACTTTGTGCTCATGAGAGATGACACAAACTTGGGGCCTTTTTTTAATTCATGCTATACTTTCACGAACTACCTACCTAGGCCCTACATGTAGTAGGTGCCTACACCATCTAGCCAACATACCTTCGGGTGAGAAATAGCGTCTGTTGTAGACACTTTATCAATGGACTCAACAAAATATGACTTTCCTTGATACTGGCGCGTATTCCCAACGTACTGGATGCAAACGACTAATACGATTTCTAGTTTATGCACCTGTAAATAATAGTTATGTGTAAAGTACTGGTATTATACGCTTGATTTCGACATGGCATAATAAACTTTTTAATAGGGGAAATAAAGAAATAAAGAAAAGAGAAAAATAATTTTTGGAGTTTCTCAATATAGATAACGCTATATATAGCGTTATCTATCCCTTGATTATTCTTGTGAATTGTATTGTATCAGAAATTTTGAACAACAAATTTTAACTCATAAAGCTGGTATCTCACTGAGCGGCGAACGTTTGCGAACGTAGCGAATTTGAGATTCGCCAATTTTTCTGACGAATGTTTGCGAAAAATCAAAGTTCGCTTCTGCCATTAGCGACAGTTAGCGACTTTTAGCGATGTTTAGCGACAATTAGCAACACTTTAGCGAATGTTTGCGAAAGTGTTTGCGAACACAGGTGGCGACTATTAGCGAATGTTAGCAAATGTTAGCGACAATTTTGCAAATGTTAGCGACAATTTTGCAAATGTTAGCGACAGTTTTGCAAATATTAGCAACTGTTTGCAAATCCTTTGCGACAATTTTGCGAATGTTCTTGGATCTAGAAAAGTACCAGGCGATTGTGTATAGTAAGACCCATAAAACGACATAAAACCTTCCACTGAATTCAGATCTCTTGTGACAACCGTTCAAGATGGATTTCCAGGATATGGAAATAAATTTCTGCCAAGAAGAGGCTCAAGGTGTTGCTATCCTTGAAGAGCTGCTTTGTCAGGCTGCTGCTACAGCTATTCTCTCTAAAAAAGAAAGAGTGAAAATGTTCACTCTTGAAGAAGTGAATAACAGAAAAGAGTGAGTTTCAAGTGAAATTAGAGTGATTTTGGACTGAAAATGTTCATTTTCACTCATTTTGGAGTGACTTCAGGGATCACTCCAAGATTTTCGAGTGATCCCTGAGGTCACTCCAAAATGAGTGAAATAGATATTTTCACTCAAAATTCACTCCAATTTCACTCAAAACTCACTCTTTTCTGTAATTCACTCCTTCAAGAGTGAATATTTTCACTCTTTCTTTTTTAGAGAGTTGTGCAGCATAAGAGAAATAAAATAAAGAAAAACAAGAAAGGAAGAAGAAAAGAAAGAGAGTCAGAGAGTGCTTGTTGCAGAGGACAGACTTTAGTCAATATGAAAAGCTTTTGAAGCAATTACAATCATGATGGAGATGTCAAGAGCTTCAAGAACTTTCTTAGAGAGGAACCTTGTCTGTTTCAGAAGCTTTTATATAGGAACCATGTGGTTACTTGTTCGCTAGCAGTGGCGAATCATATAAAAACGTTAGCGACACCGTATTACGACCGTTTGCGAATTCTTACGAGTGTTTTGCGAATGTTTGCGAATGTTTGCAACTGTTAGCGAAAATACAAATTCGCAAAGGTTCGCAAAGAAATTTTGAACATGTTCAAAATTTCTTTGCGACAAGAAAAACTGTTTGCGACAATAAAAACCGTTTGCGAACTTTCTTGCGAATGTTAACGAACCTTTTGCAACCGTTTACGAACCCTGGCGAATTCCCAAATTCGCTACGTTCGCAAACGTTCGCCGCTCAGTGAGATACCCCCTTAACGAGTTGTGCCAACCATTAGAAATGCTTAGCACATCTACATGCAACGGGGGAAAATCTAAGAAATGATATAAACAATTGATCTCAGCAAAAACCCACGACTCAAATCCCCACGCACACACACACTCAGTGACACACACACACATACACACGCTAAAAATATAAGAAAATAAAAAAAAAAACCGCTCCGCAGCCCCTTATAATAATTTCAAAGTATTAAATACTGCAAAGTTTGTTCGAGCATGGACCTATTAATATGCATGGACTGTTCACGGCAGTCTTTCTTTGATGTAGTCTTCGTCACCGACACATGATTATGTGCATTTTAATGAATACACTCAGGTGTCTGAACAGTAACGATTGTGTGATCATGTGTATCGTCACTAACAAAAGAATCGTTTCCCTCATTTCACTCTAATTGATTCGCTGATGTGCCTTTTTCAGACGGAAATGTCCTTGAATAAATACAGATGATGATGAGCAGCAAAACCTGGGATCATGACAAATTTTGTGTCAAAAGATGGGTAATTGCTGATTCGCACATTTTCGCACAAGCATAATGCCTTGCCTAATGGCAAGATATCCTGTTCTCTGACCATTACCGTCCTTTTTTTTGCTCTGGAATAAGCTGCGGAAAAGTGGAATAATGAGATCACAAATGACGTACAATCATTCTGCCAAAATGTTAGCTTTCTTTAAAAAAAAAAAAAAAAAAAAAAATACCTGCTTTTCCAAAGCGAAATTGTTTGAGGCATTATATCCTAGCATACACCACTACTGCACATTCACTTTACTTGATTTTTGTGAGTTATTTTCTTCTGCACATACTTGTAGTTTTAGATTTCTCGAATCTCCAACTTGTTCTTCTCCCGGCTTGCTGGCGGTGACGATTATGGGATCAAAGCAGTAAAGCATGCTAAAAATGTCTCTATTGTGCTTTTGAGATATACAGGTGCATGAACTAACGATACGATGAATGTCCATTTTTATTAGTTCCATTGTTCCAGCAAGTCACTGGTTCCATCAACAATATTAATAATCTTTTCTTTTTTAATCTCCTAGGTTCTTTCTACTCTCGATTTAGATGGATGCTGTCCTCGCTTTATTTGCATATGAATATTTTACAAGGGCAGAGACCAGATGATATATCGAAAAAAGAGAAAAAAAAATAGTTTTCATAAACTCAGTCTCCTTTGACTTCGCATGGCGTTTCACAAGGCACGTGGTGTGATATCACACCACCTCAACGTATCCTGTTCGCTTCTTCTTTGCTTTTTGATTCAATAGCGGTGACGCTCTTGAGCTCAGCTATCAATGCTAGCGAGCCTGGATCGGAGCTCGGAGCGGATCTAACTAGCTTGGCCCTGGCGCATGGCGTTGACGAACTGCACCACTGCACTACTGCGTGCGTACCGCGTGTGCTTGCGCCTGCTGCACACTCGTCACTGCCAGCGACCCCATAACCCGTCAACCGAGTGTATATATGCAATGATTTGACTAGGCCTAAAAAGGTTCTGATTGAGCTGTTATACATGTGCAATTTCTGTTCGACAAACATGAAATTCATCATTCCAGTACGAAAATATGGTGAGTGTAGTTTAAGTGTCACTTCTGATCATTTGTTTGTCCTTACATCTTGTTCATAAATAAAAAAATCCGGTATGATGTTACAGACAATTAAGCATCCACCCATCCACCACGTACAAATACGTGTGATATGTAAAATTTTTAAAGGTTAGTCCCGTCTCAATTGGTTTGAACGTGCAGTGCAGTGTGAAAGACAAACACTAGCGGAACAGTCCATATTAATTTCAATTTTTACGTGTCACTTTTCAAGTGTTGAAATGCCGTTTACTGGTAGACACCTACTTGTTAATGTCCGTTGCTTATTATTGGATGAAAACAAACACTTGCCAATTAGTTGAAAACGGTATGATTTATAAATAGGCCTAGATCCTATTAAGATTATTACTATAGCCAGGTCTAAATACTATATTACTAGTCTAGTTAGGAGAAGTTTGTACAGGTACAGCTACAGTAGGTACTGACATTGTAAAGTTAAATTACACTACTCTAGATGTCTAGACACTCTAGATTTGTGTCAGATGTCCTACCTGCCTAGAACCTACCTACCTATCTACAGTCTACACTCATATTCAAACTTAACCCCGTCGCGGGGCGCTGTAACATTTGTCCGTATGGGGTCGCTGCTGCGGTTAAGTCAAACTGTCATACAGTGTAGCTAACATTAGCAATAGCATTGTGGAACTTGACATTCAGGTTCGTATACAATACAAACTTAAATTTACTTTCATTTTGTTCTTCTATAGAGTTCTAGGTAACCAAAGTCCAAACCAGTCTTGATTCTCCCAGATTTTCCTGAGCATTGATTAACATGTGTAGCAACATAACAAGATGTAGTACGATTTACATTTCACCTACATGACATTACATGACATTTATTAGGTAAGTAGGGCCTAGTAACATGCAATGAAGAAAGCGTAACATGCAAGAGAAGTTGAATACCTCATAAAACTTTCTGAACATTAGAATCTATGAAGTAGGGCACGTAAAAACTCAAATGACAGCTTTTGCCATTTGATATTTTAATAAATTTGAAAAAAAGAGAATATTTTGATCTTTTTTATATCAGACTGTTTACATGTATATCCACTGAAATAAAAGAGAGAAGATAGGGGGAAAAATGAATGTTCTGTACCATAAAGATAAATGGCATATAAACATTTTTTTTTTTCCCTGGCAGCATCAGTGGCAGTAAATCCACTGAGTGGGATCAGAGTTGTTGATATGACAAGGTGAGTGATCATCAAAAGGAAAATTCTGCAGTGACCATTGACATGAAATGGATGAGGATAGATTTGGAATGTCATTTCATATTCACTCATCATAATTGCTGATTTCTGTCTACAAACTGAGGAAAATCAAAAACCTAAGAATGAAAGCAAAGTTTGCCTTAAAAAAGTAAAGAATGAAAGAAAAATCTTTAACTTCAAAAAATTGTGCTCTTAGCTGAATAACAAAGCCACAGAACAAGTTAGGATCTGGATGGTGATTGTAATAAAACTGTTCTTCTCCTGAGTTGAAAGGACCAACATGACTGGCATTGCCAGCATCATTCTATCATTCATCATCATGCTGAATACCTGTATTTGTATCCAAATGAGTAATTGACAAGAAAGGGGAATACACTGTATGCATAAAGTATGTAGATCAATGATAACTTTCAATGATCAAAAATTGAACATGATAAAATGAAATTTTAGCCATGTCTGCATATGTTGGATTGTTCAGGATGCCAATTACCATCTGTATTAGCATTTTTTTGTCCCCGCCGAACGAGTTCGAGCAGGGGACTATGAAACGGGCTCTGTACGTGTGTGTGTCCGTCCGTGTGTCCGTCCGTGTGTGCGTCCGTGTGTGATCAAAATCTTCAATTTGCTACTTCTCTGTCATTTATGAGCCAATTTTGATTCTGTTTGCTTTATATGATAGCACTACATGGGAGCTTTGAAACTTCTACACAGAATTTCAATAGTGACCTTTGACCTTGACCTTTGACCTATATTGTACATTTTGCTACAAAATGCTACTCCTTCGCCATTTCTAACCCGATTTCGATTCCGTTTGCTTTATATGATGGCACTAGGTGAGGGCTTCAAAACTTCTACACAGAACTTTGACCTTTGACTTCTTTGACCTTTGACCTTGATTTTTGACCTGTATTGTACATTTTGCTACAAAATGCTACTCCTTCGCCATTTCTAACCTGATTTCGATTCCGTTTGCTTTATGTGATGGCACTAGGTGAGGGCTTCAAAACTTCTACACAGAATTTTGACCGTTGACTTCTTTGACCTTTGACCTTGATTTTTTGACCTATATTGTACATATTGCTACAAAATGCTACTCCTTCGTTATTTCTAACCCGATTTCGATTCCGTTTGCTTTATGTGATGGCACTAGGTGAGGGCTTCAACACTCTACACATAATTTTGACCTTAACTTCTTTGACCTTTGACCTTGATTTTTTGACCTGTATTGTACATTTTGCTCCAAAATGCTACTCCTTCGCCATTTCTAACCCAATTTCGATTCCGTTTGCTTTATGTGACGGCACTAGGTGAGGGCTTCAACACTTCTACACAGAATTTTGACCTTTGTCTTCTTTGACCTTTGACCTTGATTTTTTTGGCCTGTATTGTACACTTTGCTACAAATGCTACTCCTTCGCCATTTCTTACCCGATTTCAATTCTGTTTGATTTATGTGATGGCACTAGGTGAGGGCTTCAAAACTTCTACACAGAATTTTGACCTTTGACCTTTGACCTTAATTTTTGACCTACATTTTGTTGTACATTTTGCTACAAAATGCTACTCCTTCGCCATTTCTAACCTGATTTCGATTCCGTTTGCTTTATGTGATGGCACTAGGTGAGCGCTTCAAAACTTCTACACAGAATTTTGACCTTTGACTTCTTTGACCTTTGACCTTGATTTTTTACCTTTATTGTACATTTTGCTACAAAATGCTACTTCCGGCGGGGACATATATTACGCACTGCGTAATTTCTACTTTTCCTTGTTTTTTTTTCATTCTCAACCCTCAGGATCATTGCACTTCCCCAAAAGTATAAAATTCACAGGTGGGATTAACTTTCTTTGGTAACTTGTGCCTGTTTTCTCCATTTGTGAACTTATCAGGGAAGAAAGAATGTATGGTTTTCATTTGCCCCCAAACATTCAAAAGCTTTTCTCCATGTTTGCCCACAGGGTATTGGCTGGTCCATTCTGTTCAATGCTTCTTGGAGATCTTGGAGCAGAAGTTATTAAAATTGAGAGACCAGGTGAGAATTGAAAGACTCTTCCTGTTGTTTGATCTTTGTTTCAGTAAGTTTCAGTCTGTAACAAACTCAAAGCAATCAGTCTGAATGGACAAATTTGCATTGATGAATGATTTTTACCAGCAATGTGTGACCCTGTTTGGTACTAGAAATCAGGTAGAGTGTGAATAAAAGGAGACCAAATATGTAGTGAGTTTGAGAGAAAATTTAGAACCGCTTGAAAGAGGTCATCGTACCCAAAATCCAGTATGTGGAATTTATCAAAATATCAAAGGTGATTAGGTTTATTTTATTGCTGAAGTGGTCTAGCAGATAAAAGATTGAATGTATTCCAGAGATACAATGCTATGAGTTTCAGCTAAGGAGAATCTTGTCAAGGTGTTTGAAATACAATTATAGGTGTGAACAAAAACTATCAAACTTGAGGTAAGGAAAAGCAGAACAGAATATCTTTTGATCATGTCATAAGCAGAATGACCTGTAACAGAAAATATACGGAAACTGATTAGTGAATGTCATTGTCCAGCCAGTGTATCAACGTGACCCAGTGGTCAGATTTGCCTGTTCAAGTTTCCTCATGATGATAACATGTTCAAAACTGCCTCTAAATATTTAGTCTTTGGCCTATACAGGTGTAGGTGATGAAACAAGAGAGTGGGGCCCACCTTTCATTGCTGGGGAGAGTTGCTACTTTCTCTCAATCAACAGAAACAAAAAGGTAATATATCGATATGAATTTCAGTTCCTTTGACCAATCTTTGACATAGTAAAAGCACAATGAATTTGTACATAGTGTATATCTTTGTATTTTTTTTTTTACATGTAATAAAAGAGTTGATAATCAAATAACTGTACAGTCATTATGACAGAGCAGGCATGCAGGATAGACAAAGCAAGCTTTTATATGGTTAGTAGTATTCTTATAATTGTATAATGATATGTAAAATCTACATCAAGATGTTTGTAGTGGTATTTACTAAAGTTGAGAAAATTGCAGACACTTTTCTGATTACATCATTCTCTAATATTGTCTGCAGAATAAAGATGTTTAGATTCTATTCCATGCTTTCCTATGTACTTATATACTCTTTTATCAATGTGACTCTAATTTGTGAGTGATGGAACATTCTAGATTCATGAGGTTTCTTCTGTCAGTGATTTTGTCAGGATCGAGATTCTGGTTACATTTCAGAGTCTGGCTGTGAATCTGAAGCACCCAGAAGGAATTCGAGTTGTTCAAAAGGTAAGCTTTGCAGTGAATTTCCTTTAAATTAAAGTTTGCCACAATTCATTATGGTTTGTACATGGGGTATGGATTGATCACTGATGGTTGCTGTAAATAACATGCAGTATTTTCTATCAAGGTTTCATGTTCTATCTGTGTTTTTTAAGCTATATGAAGACAACAACATTTTTTCTTTGACTCCATTGTAGAAAGCCAAGCAATGCTATTGTTGCAGACAAGAGTTTCAAAGTTAATTTGGGATTTTCATGAACATGGTGTGAATGTCAGCCTTGGGTACAGATGATTTGAAATATAGTAATCTGGTGCAATACTTCTGTTAGGAATACTGCATATGCCATATATTTAGCAAGTATACTTTTTAACGAATTGAAACTTCCTGACAATTTTGTGAGTGGTTTTAAAAAAGTCCCAATTGTCAAATACAGTACTAAATGGAGAAGTGTATGCATGCATGTGACATTCATGTCGGGATCAGAGTTTATATTTTCGTGTGTTTTTAAATTCACGTGTACCACCCAATTCGCAAAAATAAAAACCTCACGAAATATTCGGCATTTTGCAGTAAATGTTGTTTTTGACTGCACAGAACTCTGACCCCACAGAGAACACAGTACATGAAATACCATATTTGGGAATACTACTCCCTTGTAAGAGAAATTATTTCAACTCTAACAGGGTGTTAAGGTGACTCAGTTGGTAGTGTGTTTGCGTAGCAGTCAAATAACTTGGGCTTTAATTCGACCTAGACCAGCAGAGCAATGCCATTTCTAATCATGTCAAAACCCCTCGAGAAAGAGACAGAATACCCTGTCCCTGGGATAAGACATGAAGAGGAAATTCCCTCTTTCCACAGAACCACGACTCACACAAGTTAAAGGTTCCACTTGACTTTCAATCAAGATTGGGGGGGGGGGGGGGGGTATTGATGTGGTTCCCCCCCCCCCCCACACACACACACACTGACTGACACACACAAGGAATTGGACAAATGATGTTGTCCTCTTTTGGCTCAGCCAGGTGACTTAAGCAATAGTTAGCAAATGGTGTCAACCTAGCACAAAACCATACAAAAAAGAGAAGAGAAAGGAGCCTCCACTTCTAGCATAAGGAAGGGAGGAAACACAGTGTGGACATTAGGAATTGCAGAATCATACAGTTTATGGGTTAGGAAAGGATGTTTACCCGTGAAGACTAGTCCTGAGTATACATGGGGAGGTGTCTTTGGGAAGTTTGTGTTATACAGTGGACTCCCGTTATAACGAAATGCTCGGTACCGGCAGTTTTCTTTCGTTATAGCGAAATTTCGTTATAACCGAACAAATACAATATATAACGAAAACAGGAACCACGTATATATATCATATTATGTTTGCTGAATACTCATCATACACTGCAAAGCTATGTGAAATGTGATGGGATAACTGTATTACAATAATAAATGCAAGTTCCCTCAGAAACTGTGTGTGACACAAGGAGCGAACACACAGTGGTGTGAAGCGTCCACCCATGCAGAGACGCAGCTATAAAATGCTTGTTCCGCTACGTATTTTCGAAAGCAATTCGCATTTCGTTATAACGGAGCACATTTCTCTTGTTTTTCTTTGTCTGTGGCGCTCGGAAAAGACTTCGTTATAACGGAAATTTCGCTATAACCGTGTTCGTTATAAGAGAATTTTGTACCATAGACTTTAATGGTGATAATTTTGGGACCAGAAGATTTACTTCGTTATAACGAAATTTCGTTATAACGAAATTTCGTTATAACCGTGTTCGTTGTAACAGGAGTGCACTGTATAGCAAAATCAGCTAGTCTTCAATGGGTTAATAAGAGATGAGCGTAGACCTAAAACATGTTGTGACACAAAATTGGTATAGAATTGCGTGGTGAGAGTTGCTCATTGTGTTGTGTTCTCCCTTTTTCAGCTTGTTGGTGTAAGTGATGTCTTACTGGAAAATTACATCCCAGGAAAGTTGCAGGAGCTTGGATTGGGCTACGATCAGCTGAAAACCGTCAACCCTGGCCTCATCTACTGCTCCATCACAGGTACAATGTACTTCAGTCACCCCTAAAGGAGGGGACTCATTAATACCCGAACTTTTATCAAACTTCAAATGATACATATATATGACAAGGAACGTTTTCAAAGCAAGTCTGAATTATGGTCCCTCAGTTTTTGAAATGATAAGAGGAAAAAATACCTGCATATTCTTAGTTTTTCCTTGATTGAAAGAATTTGGCTGTTACCTTGTGACATGAATGTAAACTTCCTCATGTTAATTAAAATATGAGTGGAATGAAATTTGATCAAATAGTTTGTCTGCATTAGCTGCCTGGAGTTGATTCCTATCAAGTGTCCCCAGTTGGTTCCAGTGTCAAAATGTCGTACAACTTACTGTATGAGAGCTTTTTAAATGAATTACTAGTAGAAATTGTATGGTATTTTGTAGCCCACCAGGATTTCTCTTATGATGTCAGAGAAACATCAGGTTTACATAAGACAGTTGATATATTGGTGTGGGAGGAGAGTGAATATAACTCTGATTTGCCTTGAGGTAATGTCAATATGTATGAGCACCGCTACTCTGCTCTGTTGAGAATCATACCAGTTTTATGGAATGTTCCCTCCCAACAGGTTATGGCCAGAGTGGACCGTATTCCAAGAGGGGTGGCTACGATCTGACAGCGTCGGGCATGGGGGGCTTAATGAACATCACAGGACCTCAGGTAAGATGGATTTTAGGTGTAGGGAAGCAGACCAAGTTTGTTGCATAAACAAGGCATAATGGACAAACAAATGTTGTGGTATAATGTAAAAGGTGATAATTGAGGATCAGGTAAAGTTTTGGTATGTTTGTAGTATATATTTTGATGTCTGTTGTCTTTTGTGACAGGCTGAAGCGTACCCCCTCCCCTCCCCCCCCCCCCCCCAAAAAAAAAAGAAAAGAAAAAAGAAGGAGTTAAAGTGTAGAGCTGTCCTATGAAGGCCTAGCAGTTAACTTCAGTTGTACAGTTTTAAATTTGTCATTTAGCTGTGAAGATAAGTGAATGGGACACTATTTACCCCAGAGTTTACCACCACTTAACTTTGTGTGTCTCTTTTAGCAAGTGTGTAGATTCCTACATTTACATTCAAGCATGCCAGTTAGTGCCTGTATTTGTGTGTGAGCGAGTTCCACTCATATCTCTGTGCCCTCATCTTGAGTGTTTGTGTTTGAGTTCTTGACGTCACAAGTCAACTTTGACCCTCAACCTTGTGTATACCAACAACACAGGAAGGTGACCCTTGCAAGGTGGGTGTGGCCATGACGGATCTCTCCACGGGGCTCTACGCCAAGGGGGCCATCTTGGCCGCACTCCTGCACCGGATGAAGACGGGCGAAGGTCAGGGAATAGACGCCAACCTGCTCTCCACACAGGTCAGTCTCTGTCCAGTTGTGGCAAACTGGACCCTCTCACCTGTTATAAGACTAAGCTATTGAATATTGAGTTATAAATCATACACTGGGTAGAACCTATTGAAATCATGTCGTCTTTAACCCATATAGGATGGGTTGATTTTGCTATAACACCCATTTCCCATAGACACCTGTCTGAGTATAATCGGGACTACTGTAAAAGTGGAAATTTTCGCGGTGTTGAAATTTTCGCGCATTTCGCGCAACCAGAAACTAGCGCGAAAATAAAAACACGCGAATATTTTTGCTTGCCATACGTTCCTGTGCGTGATGTCTTGATTCCGCGGAATTAAAAACACGCGAAACTCTTCTGACCCGGCCTGGCGCGAAAATATCCACTTTTACAGTACTCTTTAAAACAGGTTAAGTCACTAAACCCAAACTAAAGACCTGATAAGGGTAGTGAGCACTCAGACCATGCACAGAATCAACATTTTAATTCAAGATGATGAGTTAACCATGTCTGGCTAGTAAATTGCAATTTTTTAGTTGCAAAGATTACATTCATTTATCAATCTCTGACTCATTCCTTTAAGAGAGAAATTCCTACAGTAGTCACCATCACATAGGTGATCCTTTACTGATGTTTGACTTCTGGTAGGGAAAACACAATTCACTCGATGACAAATAAGATATTTTTCCTAATAACCCTCATTAGCATCCACTAGACTGATAGCAATGTTTATATGTGTATTATGACCACCTCATCTGCACTCTTCCACCTGATATGAAGCAAGTACTGTACAAGTGAAGTTATACTCTATATCTGTAGTCCTATTCAGAAGTCAAAATTTGCAGGGTGAAAATAATGACCTTGAATATTTAATCTTTGATTCATCCGTGATCGACACTTTTGTTAGTCCCAGTTTCATCCCTGACAGCAGTCATGTGTGTGGCCAATTATTGTCTCACTTGTACCAAAGTCCTTACTTTCTGATACATTTTACTGAGCAGTGTAAAGTTGCTATGTGGATAGGGGAGCCTGGTTATGTGAAACGATTAACCTTGTGTATTTTAATAGCGATGACAATGATGCTAGTAATCACTGCTCTCCGACCAGGTGTTCTTTTGCTCATGGTGTTTGACTGGAAAGCTTTTGATACATCTTTGTTTCTATGTCACTGTGTCATCACCCCTCTCTGCTGTCTGAACAATTTCAACTGTGATCATTTTTCATTAAATTTGTAACAAACTTTGTTATTTTCGATACACTTTGCCATGATTGTTGTAGGTACGATTGTTGTTGATTGTCCTGGTAATTTTAATGGGCATCCCAGCCATAGCTGGATGCTTGCATCTCACGTTTAAGAATTATACATGGTCAATTGTACATCATCACCTGCACAAGAACTACCACTTCACAGCTGTTTAAATTGTTCAAGAGACAAACCTTATTCAACATATTGCATTTTGCTCCATCAAAATAATGTTATCAATTCTGATAGGAATTATGGCTAATAACAATTTACCTATTTAAGTCTTATCTGCACACACCTCTTTTGTTCGCTAGTCTCATCCATTCACCTCTTCTCCTTCTTCTTCACTAGAGTCTCGTCTGCTCACCTCTTTTGTTCACCAAAGTCTCATCTGTACACCCCTTTTGTTCTCCATAGTCTCATCTGTACACCCCTTTTGTTCACCAAAGTCTCATCTGGGACCCATTTCATAAAAGATGTTAGGATGGCAACTCTTGCTGGAATGGCCAACTTCTCATAGCAACAGCCAATCAGGAAGCTGGATACTTGTCATTGCCATGCCAATTGCCATTCCAGCAAGAGTTGCTATCATATCAGCTGTTTTATGAAATGGGGCCCTGTACACCTCTTTTGTTCACCAAAGTCTCATCTGTACACCTCTTTTGTTCACCAAAGTGCCATCTGTACATCCCTTTTGTTCACCAAAGTCTCATCTGTACACCCCTTTTGTTCTCCATAGTCTCATCTGCACACCCCTTTTGTTCTCTAAAGTCTCATCTGTGCAACTCCTTAGTTTACCAGTCTCATCTGCATATACATGTACCTCCTTTGTTCACCAGAGCCTCGTCCATGCACCCCTTTTGTTCACCAAAGTCTCATCCGCACACCCCTTTTGTTCAGCCAAGATTTGTTGATCTCCAATCAGGTGTCCTTGCTCACTCATCTGGCTGCAAATTACTTGATGGCTGGAACAGAGGCTAAGAGATGGGGAACGCAGCACCAGAGCATTGTCCCTTACCAGGTATGCTGCGTCGATGCTTCATGAGCGTCATGACAGTGTCAGCTGTTAAATTGTAAAATGGGCTTGAGAATCTCTGCAGTCTGATTGGTCAGTTATCATGCATTGATTTTTACTGATCCACACTGAGCCATGCGTCCGGTAAAATCCAAATGAACGGCTCAAGCCTTGTTTAGTGTTGTAGATGTACCAGACACATGATGGGGAAAAGGGGTGAATTTCATGAATTTACGGGCCTATTTTATAAAACAAATGATGTATAGGCCTATTTTGTGGATAGGTGAGAATTGGATGCTCTCGTTTGATTTTAATAACGGTCTAAAACCCACTGGCTGCACTTATGATTGAGTGGACTTGACTTGCATCACATTATTTTTTTTTTTATATAGAGGATACCACTATCCACTTTTGGGGCTGAATTTTGCTATTCTTTGCAATGCACTAATAGGCTTTACAATGTAGCTGATCTGACAGCAATCTTAGGATATAACGAATTTAAATGCCTTAAAACTGATGCAGAAATTATGACACCCAGGGATGGCACACAAGTTTTAAAAAAGATACTGATACTAGATTGGCAGTAAGTTGTTTTGACATGAAATATTTCTGAAGATCCACAAGCAACCTCCTGATGTTGAATGAACTGATGTACATTATTAATATTCCAGTCGAAGTGTAACCTCCAAATACTTGTAAATCAGAAAATGGATCTGTTACTTTCAGTTTCAGTTTCAGATCCAGTTTCTGATTTATAAGAATTTGGAGGAAAAAACTTGAGGCCATGTGTAAGCGTAATGGGTGTAACTGAATGAGTGACCCAAATGACCCAAAAGATCATATTGCATATTGCATATTTACCTTCCCTGTTAGGCCTTCAAAACCAGTGATGGATACCTGATAATCGGGGCTGGCAACGATCAGCATTTCAAGACTCTCTGCAAGGTGAGGTTTTTCCTGCTTTTTTAATTACTCTCTGTATACAAAGTGATACCTAAACCAGGTGACAATAGCCACCCAACACTACACCCTGCCGTCAAACATACTGACTCAACTCACACCTCTTATAAACTACCTGAAGACTTCACCATTTCAATGATTCCTTCCCCCTATCTCTATGTTATGCTGTATGGAACTGTGTTGTAGAGTGTAATCATTTAATTTGTTGCTAATTATTTATATCATTTTTATAGTATGGTGATGGTGATAAGATATGGTATTTGTAGTACTTGTATCAGTAGAAGTAGTAGACGTAGTGTCCCTGTTGTCATTATCGATATGATGATACTCATCATAGTCACCATTGATAATCTTGATTTTCTCGTGTGAATGATGATAATCACTTCATGGAAGGCAGACAAAATTCTGCCAACATATTGGACAAATTGAAGGAATGAGGTTCAATCACCCATTTGAATATCCAAAGTTCAGCATAGGAAAATGCTAAATTCAGAGCGAAAATTTTATATTTTATCTCAGTAACTGTATAGGAGGTTGTGTCAGAGATTCATACATTGTCTCATCCAGTTTGGCAGACAAACATTATATAATGGGTCAGTTAAGTGGAAAACAGACATGGATAGTGGCATAAAGGGCATCTTCTGCAGGGCTCAACCTCGTGATGCTTAAAAAAAAAATTACTTTTTATTGGATGTGACTATGCTCAACAAGACTGAAAATTTCTGAAAAGCATGAAGCACTTTGATCAGGGGAGTGGTGAGCTAGGACGTAACAAATGACTGAACACAAAGGGGAAAAAAGGACATTACCTGATACGTCTGTCTTGAAGTTTTCATTGTCTAGAAGTAACAGAAAATGACATTTATGTATATTATGCATGTAGTAGCAATCATCACTTCTTGTTTGTTTTTATGTTCTCCCTCATCCTAACCATGTCTCATAACGCATATTTATGGATTCATGCAAGTAGGCATTGCGCAGAGGTTAACATCAGCATAATTATCTGCAATTTTCTGGACTCTTGCTTACACTCCAACCAACAGAGGATAGACCTTCTAGAGCTAGCAGATGACCCCAGCTTCCAGAGAAACGCAAAGCGAGTTGCTAACAGAGACAAGCTGCTGCCCATCTTGTCCAAGAGGTATGCAGTGTATTCCAAAATAGTTTTCAGAGTTACTGTATTGAGGAGTATTGTCAGTTGAGATTGAAAGGCTCTTGATAGTGAACTCAGTTTTTCAGTCGGATATTATTGGGTGTAAAGGTATGTGTAATGTGTGTATGTATGTATGTGTGTATGTGTGCACCTGTGTAATTTACAAATGACTTTGCCTCTGAAGAGAAAGTTTATTTTCTTGATAAAGAACCGACAAATCAGGGTCCTGTTTTTATGAAAGATGACAGCATAACAACTATTGCTTGAATAGCAACTTTTTGTAGCAACATCCAATCAGGAAAGGAAGCAGGATTCTTGTCATTACCATGACACTTGCCATTCCAGCAAGAGTTGCTATCGAAGCAATTCTTTTAATGAAATGTGGCCCAGATTCAAACAAATGACTGTGGAAAATTATCAAGAAAATTATTTTTGTGGCATTCTCCGGGAATAATTGAAACTGTGTGGTCAGATGATAGTGCAACTGATTTGTTTTGGTTTTTCCACATGAAGTGAGTATTTTCTCTCAAAATGTAACAAGCTCACCATTCTTTGATAAACAAAAACAACAAATGCAAAGGGACCGGAGCACAAGTGTTTCTGTGTAGTGATGTAGTAATTTATGAGAGTTTCAGTGATTTGAGACGGATATTCCAAGTTCTTGATGGCAATTGTGTGGAGAATGTTACCTTCACATACCGTGAGATGCAGTACTTGTAGACTTTGCAAGAATGTTTCCATGGTAACAGGGCACAGTCAGATGATTTACAGTTTATTGATGTCAAATCTCATCAGTGATCAAAGCACATTAATCAAAATACTGCAAGAGTGGATAATTGGTGAGGGCTAATGCCTATTCTAGAGAAGATTTGTTACAAGATAAACTGTAGAGAGAATGGCCTTTTTTCCCAGAGGGTTCTCTTGAAGCTTTACACCAGTCATAAATCTGTTGTCTGCATCATTTGTTTATATTTTTTTTTTGTCATAAATGAAAGGTTGTTGGAGCGTACTACTGGGGAGTGGTTAGAGGCCTTGGAGGGGTGTGGCTTCCCCTATGGACCAATCAACACCATGAGCCAGGTATTCAGCGACCCCCAAGTCCAACACAACAACATGATTCTTGAGATGGAGCACCCTACGGTGGGAAACATTAGAGTACCAGGTATGCTGAAGGCGTGAAATGAAGTCTCACTGTGAGAGAGATGACGGGAGAGAGGGGTGCAGGAGTTAGAATGGCCAGTGGTAGGAAATGATAGAGAATATGTGATGCTGCAACAGAGTCATTGGAGTCACAATATGTGAGAGGAGTTTGGATCAGGAACACTCTCTGGAGGAAAACACTTAATATGCATTGACACATAATTAAATGTAACAAGGACAGGGAATGTTAGCACTGAAGGACCCAGGGGTGAGATGTGTTCTCTAACAGGTGCTTTGGTGTCTCGTCAGTGGAGAAGATGTGGATATACCACCGTATTGGAACACTAGACTGGTAGCACTTAGCGTTTACAGGAATCTCGTTAAGCATGTAATTCCGAGACCAGACATAGGCTTACTCTAGTGGGAAACATTACCATAGCATGTGCGATTCCAGGGGATGTTTAATGGAATTTCATTCTGTGAAGGGTTGTTGAGACTAATAACCAGGCACATCCCATATTAATTGGAGACACCATGAAGAATAATGGAGTGCATTTGAACTTTGAGGTCATGAAAGTTGTCACACTTGAATAGTGTGTGGCGGAAAATGTTGTATTAACCATTAAACTATGCAGCATTGATATATCAAACATAATATTGGATGTGTGGCACCTCAATAGGGATTAAATGAGTTCTCCATATATCACAGATGTTTGCAAATTCTATCATTTCTTCCCAGTTCTTGTCATCAGCTCTAGTGTGCTGATATAGACTTACTAGAATCATTTGGTTCAGGTTTATGTACTGTGGCCTAGATATTCATAATGTTAACCCATGGAAGATGAGTCCCCAGTAGATTTGGGCAGGTGTATATGGGAAATGCATGTTGTAGCAAAATCAACCCATCTTCAACAGGTGCCATTTACTCTTCATCTTTATTTGATTGTCCAGTTGTTTGACACATGTTTAAAGTCTCCCAGAACATTATCATGTTGTAAACAGATAGTAATACAATGCGTACTGTATACTGAGAGAAATGTTCTTTTACATTGCAAATATCTTTATGACAATGAGTCCATATTTTTGATTGATGTGAAGGGTGTGTTTGATTCTTTGACCAGGTCACGCTGTGAGGTACAGCAACATAGAGCCAGAGGGGAGATTGGCTCCCCCAACATTGGGTCAGCACACGGCAGACATTCTCACCAGCCTGCTGGGGTACAGCCAGTCCGAGGTCAATGAACTACACAGAGAGAAGGCCATAGCACTCCCAGTCTGAGATGTACTATCACCAGAGGAAAAGTACCAAAGAAACTATCACCAAGGGAATAGCATAGGATTCCGTTCTGAAATATCCACAGGCTGCAATCAAATTGCCGTCGGGTGAGACAGACAAGTGAAATGTTGATGGCGGGCAAGTCTCTGCTCGGCAGAGTTTGGACCCACTGATATAATTTTACCATTCATGTTGCCTTTGGCCTAGTGGGTCAGTGTGAAATGTGATTCATCGTTACTCATCGTTATGACATCACTCATATGATGTCCTGAAGCAAGAGTACCGTTGCTCTGCTGAATTCAGAAGATCAGTGTATGTTTTGAAACGATCTAGAAGAATGGGGAATTATGCTTCCTTTTTTTGATGTTGAGGGTGTATAAGCTGTAATAAAATACACTGCCGTCCGGTTATAGCAAATACAGGTATAACAAAATGAAAATGCAGGTCCCAAATTATTTATATTTTTCATTCATTTATTTTTTCCATCTCCAACAGAGCTTGTAGATACAATAATTAACATGTATGTCAACATTACAAAATATGATAAATATGAAATATAAATATGATAAATGATACTTGAGGATATATATTATTATAATATCTTTATATACTTTCTTTCGTCGAATATCCCAATTTTTTTTTTTTTTTAATAACAAAAGAAAACTGCCAGTCATAAGAATTCTGTCACAATGGAAGTGGCCTGTAGTTGCTGAGGAAATATTTCCAAACAAGTAAAATGAGTAAAATTAAAATGTTTGTTCAAGTGTAGTTTATTTTGTTGTTGTTGTAATGAGGACACATATGCTCTCAAATGAAAAGTGCAACTAGCACCTACAATGTAATGTCTAGTTCTCTCACTGCCTTTTCAATTTAAACTTGATCCTGTGAATCACTCTAAAGAAAAGGTACATTGATTAACAAATGTAGTTTTGCCAAAAGTTCTTTTGATGAAATCTGTAGCCTGCTTCAGTACTTGCATTTCTTTATCCCAGCAGGCATAAATGCTCCTTTTGCTGTGGATTCATACTTTTCTACACTTTTAATTGTCAGATAACTGCACCATCTTTTGACTTTGCTTTAATACCTAAGTTCAAATCAGGGATGGATTGTTGATTCCGCAGAGATAAAAGAATTTGGTAATTGCATTTAAAGTCAACAAATTCTTTAAAAAATCAGCACAACAGAAAACTTGTGCAACTTGATGCAGTTCAAAAGTCCAAAATTTTGGTTGTATTTTGTAAACGTTTAAGTTGATATTAGTGTAAACTCCCTTGTGCCAGGCTAGCCAACAATAAGCCAGCCCACAGCAAGCGGGCACACAACAATAAAGCATGAAACTCAGCAACTCCACGGATTCAGGCAAGCCATGCTACATTGTATGAAAAAGGACCGCTGCAGTTTTCACAGGGAGGAAAGTGTGCAGATTTAACTGATAGAAATAGTTGATTAACTGCCTGCCTAACACTAGAACTTGTATCCCATTTGTATGTGATATTAAGGAGCCAGCTATTGCACCCTCACATTTAACAACATTTGGTATCGGTGCAACCGAGGATGCTTAAACATAAAAATTAATTGGAAAGTACATTTTGGCGGCTCATCTGGAATTTTGTGATGAAATCTTTGTAAAGGTAATTAATCAAAGTGTACCTGAATTTGTGTTGATATTGGGTTTTGACATTTTTGTTCATGGATAGGTTGCACACAAAATAACTCTGTCTGCAGTTGTCTGCATTATGCAGATAGTAATTGACATCTCCTCTACTTTGCAAGAATACACCATTCTATCGAACTTTCTGTTTTGCAGTTGTAGACCTTAGGTGGACTAATGGTACTGCATTCCGTTATAGTTATTTCTTGAAGGTTAAATGACCAGGCCCTTTCCTGAAAACCTGAGTGCATAATCTTTTATCTTTTGTGCCTAAAATGCTTGGAACACACTCAAGCATGCAGAAGAGTATGAGAAGTTGAATTGAAGTCCTTCCTTTTCATCATGACAAATCAAACCCATTGCCATCTCCGCCCTTTTTGTCTAAGGGTAGGAAATCAGGGAAAAACTTTGCCTATGCTTCATGTGTGACCTTCTGTGCTGTTACAGCCTTCAACTGTACAGTACTGAGGCATTTTTGTGAGATTTGTACAAAGTCTGTGATTACAAAGTAACAACTGATGACGTCACTCAAGAAACATTGTGTGTCATAATTTGCATCAATCGCATGTGCATGCATGCAGTGAGAATAGTAATGTAACGACACGTATCGGCAATTGACTTTTGCGCTGCGCAAGCTGACCAGCCAAGCTGCTGATCTTACGACGATCGAGATGAGCGAGCGTGGATGCAGCCAATGATGCTAAATGTCAATGTTATCTCCACATCGGGTCACATGATCATAAAAAAAAATGAACATGTGTCGTCATTTTCCTAAATGCTCAGAAACAGCATATTCTATATAAGAAAATGACTGGGTGAAAACTTTGTGTGGGTTAGAAGCATTCTACATAAATTTATGATAATTTGATGGATTTTGGGCCATGTAAAAGCTGCTGTAGGAGATCTTTAAGAAACCCATTAATAAGCGACTACATGTATGCCATCAAGTTATTCCCTATTGACAAATGAAATCACGAAAGCCTGTGCTGATGCTGTGTGATTGTAGCTCACTCTCATCCCGTCTCCAACAACTGTGCATTGCTGAACTCCACTTCCAGAGAAGGTGGATCCAGTGTCTTTTGATTTTGTCGTTTTTTCAAAATCTGCAGCATCCTGGTGTTGACTCTGGAGACATTGAAAAGATTTTTCATTTCTTGTAGGTCACTGTACATTGAGGAGGACGCTGAAAGATTATTGAAGCTCAGTAAAGGCACTCTGTAACATTTTCATCTGCAGCATCTGCATACTCTTCCATCCATAGCAGGTGTTATTTCAATTAAAGGTTGTAAATTATCAGAGTGCAGGGTCAATGATCATTTGTGTAAAGGTCATGAAATTCGAGAAATGATTCCATTGTGTCCCATCTCACTACTGTACAATGTACATGCAAAGTAAGACATGGGAAACAGTGGTTAGGAAGGAGATGGTACTGGAAAAGAGAGCGGGATTTAGGTGTTGATTCCCCCCTCCCCACAATCCATCTTGTAGACCACCTTGTTGAGGAAATCCCATGTGTTGGATGTTTCCCAAAGAGTCTGCCGCTAGAACACTGACAGCCTTTAAACACTAATCAATGCCATGGATATCAGACTTGGCTTCTTTTCATCAATGTAACATGTTTATTTCATCTCCTCATGATAACTTTCAATTGCTTGTAAATTGATTCTTCCGCGACAAGGATTTTAGAGATGATGAAATCCATTTTTGTAGCTCTGGTACTCGAAGGGTGCTCAAGAAAGATATATACTGGAAAGTTTGGAAACCTTGAATGGCAACGATTCGCAGTCTCGTCAAAGATACATGCCTCATTGAGCTTCTTAGCAAGAGAGATGACATTGTGTTTAGCAGTGAGGTGACATCTCGTTGAAGCCCTTTTCATCTTTAGCTTCTTATCCACATTCACCAGTACCTGATGTAGCTGCTGCACAGATCTTGTAACACTCTTCTGAGTAACTTTCCCACAAAGTCCTTGGCAGTTTTCTTGAAACACCCTGTTGTGATGCTTAGCTCATACGATAGCCTTGGTGTGAGAAAGCATTTAACCTGCGCTAAAAGTCTAAGAACCTCCAAGCTGTATTTTGGCTTTTTAGCTGCCTTGAAATATAAAAGCAATATCTTGTGGAGTCGGATGATGTGATCACCATCCTATCTGCCTGGCATCATTGAAGTCAAGTGCAACCATTCCTAGGCCCAGTGCACAGCTAGAATAGTTCAAAATGTGATCTGAGTCACCCGGTTGCGGTTCCGTCAGTCCCTCGCTGCTTTCGTTATCCGTCTGTCAGCTTGCCTCAATAAATCGTCCTCATGCTCCCTTGATTCCATGTCTGGGGATGTTTTCTCCGAACTCACATTTGACAAGTATTTCGAAATCTTCGGTGTGTCCTTGTCTTTCTCAAACTGTCTGCTCATGGCATTCATTTTGATGAATTTACTGAGTCTTTTCACGAAGCAAATAAAAATGCCATCTAGAGTCATTTTGGCTTTTTTAGCTGCCTTGAAATGCAAAAGCGGTATCTTGTGGAGTCGGATAATGCAATCACCATCTCCCCTGGCATCATTGAAGTTCTGTGCAACCATTCCTAGGCCTAATGCACAATGAGAATAGTTCAGAATGTGATCTTCGGTTGCATTCTCTGTTGGTGCTGTAGCACTATTTGGGAGAACATCCACACCAGAGTGTTTTGACTTGACATGACTCATTAGCATTTTTCTCGATGCATATTTCTTGCTGCAGTGTGGGCATATCCATGACTGGTCTGAGGGAATCATTTCGCTTTCCCTTGGAAACATGTATGAACCCACAAAAGATGACATTACTAGATCTGCATAGTGCTTATAACTGTGATGAGTTTCGAGGGAGAATGCATTTTTGGTTGGATCTCCTTCCACTTCTTCCAGCCCAAAGAAATCCAATTCTGCAGCAAGTACCAATGCCTATGTGTACTTTTCTAGTAGATCATATGCAGCATTAATGTTCTTCATGGGGTCGATCGTTACATTTCGGGCTTCAAGGAAATTCCTCGCAGAGTACAATGACCCTTTGTCTCCTGCAGAAGAGGGGTCATAGAGATGCTTCCATATGACCTATAGAGAAATTAGAAAAAAAGAGGGGATAACAGATTACTATAAAAGGACATGACTAGAACTGTAAAGATATTAAAAAAGTGATGAAAAACATTGTTGTTCTACATGCATCCACATCTATGTAGAAACAACAAAAAACAGGGGACAGAAGATTATGTAATTTTGCACATGACTAGAACTACTGTAAGAGTGGATATTTTTATGCTAAGCCGGGTATGCAGAGTCTACAATGTAGCTTGCTTTTAATTCTGTGGAATAAAGACATCTTTCTGAAGCATATTGAAAGCAAAAATATTTGTGTGCTTTTATCTTCAAACTGGTTTTGGGGTCATGAAATGTTTGAAAATTTCAACACCACAAAAATGTCCCCTTTTACAGTACATAGGTATCAAAAAAGTGATGAAAAAAAGCATAATATCCCAGTGGCGGATCTAGAGGGGGTGCACCGGGCACTCACCCCCTCTTTATTTTTGTGAGAACAAAAAATGAGAGTGGGTATCGACAGTTGACTTTTGCACTGCGCTAGCTGGCCAGTCAAACTGGTGATCTTATGATGATCAAGTTGAGCTAGCATGGGTGCAGCCAATGACGTCAAATGTCAATGTTATCTCCACCCCAGGTCACATGATAATCAAAAAAAAAATAAATAAACAAGAACACCTGTCATCATCTTCCTAATTGCTCAGAAACAGTACATTTTTAATGATAAGAAAAATGACTGCGTGTAAACTTTGTGTCGGTTAGAAGCATTCTATATACCTTTATGATAATTTGAATGATTTTTGCCATGTAAAATCCTTTCGAAACCAATCAATAAGTGCCTATGCCATCATTTAAGTTATTCCCTGTTGATAAATAAAAAAAAGTGAATGCCACCAATTTTACAGAAAAGTAAAATTCTAGTTAATTTTTACTGACCAGGAAGGCTAGTCCAAATTTTAGCTGAATATGCCATAAGAAGCCACTACATATTTCATTTTTGTTGTTTCGTGTGGCAAAATTAACCTCCCCAAAATTTGGTTCAGATGAAAGCTAACTCTTGAATGTGGTTTAGTGTTTTCATCATTGTGTTCACCATAAAGCTTGAGGTAAATCTTTTGGCTAAAGAATCTTTCTCCAGTGAGAAAATGCTGGAAGAAATCAAGTGCCTAAATGTTTCATCATTGTGTTCACCATCACCCCTGTGGTCTCTTAACAAATCAATTGTCCTCTTCTTTTTTTTTTCTTGTTCCTTTCTTTGTTCTTTTAAGAAGAACAGGCACAATTCAGGAACATTTACCAATGATCTCAACACTCCAGAGCACTTTACATACAGAGTGCTTTCTCCCAAAAGGCACCATCACTAGAAGTACAGCCTTCTCCACTGGAGCATTTTTTGTAATCATCAACAGTCCTCCTTGACACTTTGCCTCCAGACCTTTTTTCAAAACAACCAGCTGGGCCAGAAGAACTCCATCTACACGTTTGCTCTATACACATGGAGGACTTCTTGAGTTAGTCTCAATTTCTACTTCTTCCTTGGTTGCCTTAACCACATTCTTCAAGTGCTGTGCAAATTCCTTGCACTGTCTGTCTGTGGCAGCAATTTGGGATTATTTCACCTTCCTCGCTGTAGGAGCATGGTGGCTCACTCTGCTTTCAACATCCAAGTCATGGAGGGTCAAGAATGACAGTCTTCTTTGAATCATTTCTCTGGCATTGTTTGGTCCTGAGCTAAGGTATCTGCCACTCTCGCTAGTGAAATGACATCTTCTGGTATCCTTTTGCAGCTTGCTGCCGAGTGCCCTTATCACTATTTTCCTACATTTCCCTCATTTTGGTGTCCATTGCCTTCCATGGTCTCTCAGTGTTCTATGTATTCCTGTTCTCCATGTCAGTTTGATAGTTATCAGAGGTACTGAACCACTTTAATAATTTTGTTTAAAATGGTACATTATACAGAACAAGCCATCTCACAGGTAGCAATTATAGTCATCGGGAAAGTGAACCAATTTAAAACCAATCTTTTCATAATTCACCTCTTTTCTCTATTTTTTCCATCATAAGATCGTATGAAGATGATGACTATCACAATGTCAAAGTACTGTCTGTACCACTCTCAATCATCTTCCTGATGGGAACTGGGCTTGCATATTGGCTACCTGAATGCCTGTGGAAACATGCTGTTAAACGTGATTACACTACAATTAATTTGAAATTATCCATGATAACTCTTTTTATAATGCTCAAGAGAAGACATGTGGACATAAACCTTACTAATGATAACTTTAAGCTCACCTTGACACCACAATAGCCTGCTTTGGCAAACGGGTCAGCACAGTGGTTTCCGACATATTCCACCAATGCCACCTTCTCACCTTGGCTGAAATCTGAGTTTTTTTCTCTTTTCTGTATAGAATTAAAAAGGAAGTAAGTTGTTTGTATATATCAATAATGACATGAATTACTAATAATATTAGCTAATTGTGCAAACCATCTGCCAACTTAAGCATAATCCCACTACTGTTGCATATCATAACATGGGTTTCTACTACACGTAATGTACCGCTCATAAAGTATGTGTATACAGAAATTAATTCTGTTCTTGATTTCAAACAATGTCTTCAAATACATAGACTCTAACTGAGTAGCTTTCGTGTTGGATGACAAAGACAATGCAAAATGACAAAATAACATCTTTATTTTTTTGATATAGCAAGAAATTTTGCTATGTTAAATGGTTTCCCTCTATCATTCTGCATGGTTATATCATTAATTGCTTCTTGACAACATGAAATCACAGTTTCACGTTATCGCCAAATTTATTCATAAAAAAAGACATGTCAGAAAGGTGTTTAGTGTCTACTTTTTCAAAGTAGGTTTCATTTACGTGGATGACTAATTTTTTCCCAAATCAGTTATGCAGGAAATTGAGCATTTTCAATCCAACTTCAACCTTGTTTGCCATTTGTCACTATGGCCAGAAATTCCTTTAAAAAATTATCAGGTATTTTCCAGTTTTCAGAACAATACACTGAAGTTTCCAAATCATTCCAGATACAATTTCAGGGAAAGAAACTTATCATGACTTTAAAGTGCATGCATTTCCTTACAACTTACCATGCTGTTTTTCCATAAATTTTTGACATTTGCTTTTTCTTTTTTCTTTTTGTGGATTTTCTAAAGGCAATTATGCCCACAGCTCAAATTCCCATATTTCTAACTGAACACTATTCTGAAGTAATTCAAGCCGGAATAATGTCGTGTTTCAGACTTTAATCACAGAAACATTTACTTCTTGTTATTTTCTGTACAAGATCAATGGAAAATTGTAAGGGTATGACATGGTAAAGCTCATGCAATTTTATATTCATACTCAATATGCAAGAGCTGTTTTGGCGGAGAAAATATCAAAACTTTGAAATGTCCTAACTTGCTTATTTTCATTCAGCTTCAGTCAAATTTTTACCATTAGACTCTTAAAATCTTAATCTTTCTTATCAGACCAACTTATATGTGTACTGCATTTCCTATTCAAAACTTAATGAATCAGACAATAATACAGTATACGTACCATATGTCCCCCCCCCCAAAAAAAAAAAAAAAAAAATGTAACACTCCGCAATGATAACGTTAAAAATAGCAAATCAATCCAAATACAATTCCAGGATACAGAACTATAAAAACTCATTGCCAACATCTAACAGAAAACCCCTTTTGATTTGCTTCAGTGGTCAAAGAGTAATAAGGAATTTTGTAGAGCATGTCAAGAGTCTCTTCCCTCAAAGTTCTGTGTATTGTGTTCACACTGAGATCATCCAAGTGCTAAACTTGGAAGAATCAGACTCATGACACACTTTACAACAATCCACATTTCTCTGTGACTGCTTAACCAAATGGAATGGGGTCTTCTGCAAAGTAGAGCTAAGATGTTATATTTTAAGACCCTGAAGAAGCATTTAGACAATTTAATCATATTGGATTTTATTAATGCAAAAATCTGATTGTATTTTTTTTTTTTTTTTGGGGGGGGAAATACTGTATATCATTTGAATTTCAAGTGATTGTGGTTGACATTCTGAAATGAGGATGAATGGTTTGGATGGTTTGTAAATTTTGCCCTATGAGTGTCATTTCCTGATTAAAGAGGATGATGAAGAAATTATACATACCCTCAATATCCTGGAATCGTGGGTGCTACCCGGCCATCGTGCCACCACATTGGTTAACTTGTAGGAACTGTCACACATCAGTTGAACATTAATGGAGTAGTTTCCTTTTCTGTTTTGACGAAAACATACTCATCAAGTCCTAGGGGGGCGCCGTGCAATCCCACATGAGTGCCATCTACGGTACTCACCACATTCGGAAAGCCGGAGAGCTGAAAAAATCTTATTTGGCTCTGCCTAACCTCTTCCACGGTCGTGGGAAAGCGAATCACCTGAAATGAAAATGTAATAATTCCAGAATAGAGTTTATGTATTTGATAATTGTGCTTGAAGGTCAAATTATATTGACATGGGTTGAGAAAACTAACTGAGCCTGTTATTTTGCAGTGTTCCAACACATTATTTTGTTATTTTAAATTTCACAATTACCATTCATAGTTTAGATATGATTGCATTAAATTTAATGATAATGGCAAAACTGTTATTACATTGGTGGTAATGGCAATACAAACAGATGTGTAATTGCTTGATGTAGTTTCAGATTAAGGGAAGTAGGGATGCTGTTAAATAGCTAGCATTTTTTTTTCTTGATGTTCATGCCCAACTTATTCATTCACAGACCCACTTGTTACCACACAGAACACATGCACTTGTCAGCAAAGCAAACAGAAATGCGAACATATGGTTTTCTGTTTGTTTGTTTGTTTGTTTGTTTGTTTTTAAGAGCGGATGTCATTTCTATCTTAGAGTGGGGAAATATAACCCTAGCAATGCAGTTAGGGGTAATATGGGTTAGATGCCCCCTTTTTGTTGCCAGTTTTGTCAACCTCATTTTTAATGTGCTCTATCCACTAACAATTACATTGTATATTCCCATATTTCCATATTCTAGCCCAACGTTTTCTCTTTCTTTAATTAAATGATTTGCTAATGTCTGTATATATGCATATATATATATATTTTTTCAGATTTATATATATTTTTAAATAATATATTTGACATATAATTATCACTCATAGGCCTCTTCAGGCCAGCTACTCATGTGACAGGTGTTACCTTATTTTTTAGATAAACAAATGATAAAGTTAACTGTGATCTATACAAGAGAAAGGTGTGAAATTGTTGTACATGTGACAGTGTTCCTTCGATTTTTTTTTAATATTAATATTTATTTCAACCCAAGTACTCTTCAATATTTTCTCTGTATATATTTTTTAATATCAGGGATTAGGTCAAGCTGGTTCCCATGTGGTTATACATTCTAGAAAGGCATTCGAACACATTTGGTATACACATTGCCAATCCCAAGGACACTCAATATACAGTAATGCTAGCCAACAATGAATGTAAATAATTGTACTGATTAAGTTTGAACTGAAAAAAAAAAATTGACACAGTTAATGTTGGGATTCAAAGTGTATTTGAGTTCTACATGTACGGTACTTAATACTTTTCAGTCTCACAGACTATTAACCCGTTGAGGACGGTTTGATTTTGCTACAACACGCATTTCCCACAGACACTTGCCCGAGTATACTCGGGACTCGTCCTCAACGGGTTAAAGGGACTGTACAGTACTGGTTGAGGTGGGGATTCATGTTTTGAACATTCCTAAGTGAGATAATGAAGAGCCTCTTATGAAATATGAAAGAGCATGTAATTTTAAGAAGGATTCAACGTTTATTTGATGAAAATTGGTTTTCAAATGGCTGAGATATCAAAAAAAGTGCTAATAATAAAAGGCGACATGCCACAACTTTATTAGGATATCTCTTTGTTTCACCTTGTTTTTGGATATCTCAGCCATTTCAAAACCGAGTTTCATCAAATAAACTTTTGATACCCCTTAGAACTGCATGCTCTTTGACATCTCATAGAGTGGTTTCTGAATATCTCGCAAAACGTTAAAAGCTAAATCCTCACCTCGACCAGAACTGTACACACCCTTTAAATGCAATGAAGTAAACTGTGCATCCAAAACAACCTTTGCTTTATAGTACATAGTCAAACACTGATGATAGTTTACCATGCAAAACTATTGACATTTTGATGCAGGGTGGGTGGGAGTTGGGGCTAGATTGTGACCTTGTACTGTATGCAAATAAAGTTCAAAGTTCACAAAGCACTGTGCGGAAGTGACGATTCACCAAAGAGATGTACTGTGCTAGCTACATGTAGCTGTGGATACAATCCAAGGTACGTGTATTGACAACGTGTAAACAACTAATGTGCACGTGTGTGCATTGCTGCTGTACGTTCACTCAATCAACTTCCTGGGACGACAAATTCTGGTGAGCTACGTATTACAAGCTGAGCTAACGGGATAAAGGAGAGACGAGATTGAGGATGGACTACAGTTAATATTATACTTGTTATTCTGAGGTAAAACATCTTAACTTCATCGTTAGTTTTCTCTCAGGGTGCAGTTATCAATTTGAGAAAGTTACTTTGAGTTCGTCCCCTGGCTGGCTGGGCTGACGGAGCTGAGCCCACTCGCTTACCCAGGCCAACTACTACTACAATGTACACAGATACATAGATTGACATACTGTCCCAGGGAGGTTCCTCTCACCTCCCTGACTGTACCGATGATCGGCACGTCAACACGATCGCGACCGTGGTGTGGTGGTATGGTGTGCTTGATAGATAGACGCGCAGAAAAGGGCACATGTGGGACTACAGTGAAGCAGCATTCGTGCTGGTCATCTTTTCCCTTAGAAGTACGAGTACTACTAGGTGTATCATATTGTTTGAGAGATAAAAGGTAGTTTGCTACGTACGATATAATTGAATTTATGAATATAGCATCATGCTGCATGATGTTTGCATTGAGTTTGCCAACTTTGATGTCAGTTCGGCGTATACATTCTGGCGTTGCTATTACTCTCTACTCTATCCTAGTAGTAGGCCATGCCATCGCCGCCCGGTCCGCATCGGCGAAGGGTTACCTACGCAACAACATACTGCACCCGTGGCCAGTGGAGTATGTATCATACTCCATAGGCAGTAGTCTTAATGATAGAATAGAGTATGGTAGACCTCTGTAGACAAATTTGATTGTGAAATTAATCATATTTTTTTTTCTTACCTCGTCCCGGATGTCGCAAAGTGCCAAAGAGACTCTTCTAATTGTTCTTGATGTTGTAGATTTGTGGATGCCATGGATGCAACTTGTTGCATCCATGACAGAGACACCTGCATAGAAGCGAAGTGCTGTGAACACTTGAAGGCTAGGTGGAATTGCCTGGTTCCTTCGTGTTCGATGTTCTAGTCTCTCCGTCATACGGTCGATTATAGACAGGCATCCATGCCTGCTGAACCTGTACACCTTGAGCATTTGCTCGTCGGTGTACAGGTCCAGAGAATGCCTCCTATCTCGGAAAATCCACTCTCTTCTCACAGCACGGCGGTGCTCCAAGGCATACAATATGGCTGCCATGATGGAATGACATGGATACCGCAGTTTTTGCTGACTTACCACACCCCTGAAAACTATGGTAAAGTTACCGCTGTTTTTGGAAGTCTTACCTTAAAAAAAATCAGCGGTAACTTTTTATGCAACGGAAAGTTACCGCTGATTTGTGACTTACCGCTGATTTGTGACTTACCATTGAAATTTTAGACTTACCGCAGCGGTAACTGTTTTATGCGATGGGGCACAGGCTCTTTAGAGAGTGTTGGTGTAGGAAAGTTAGGAAAGACTTCCATTTCCTGTGCAGATGGTGCTGGCTGGTTGTGAATGCAGTGATGATAGTGGTGTGAGGTGCACTGTGACAAGATGATCATTTCCAGACGTTTGTCCATGTGTCTCCCTATGAACTCCTCACAGAAAGGACTGTTCTGAAATTTGGTGACTGATCCATTCAGTCACATTTGTAGTGCTGTGGTAGTACTCCACTCTTTTCAATGTTCCAGACTGCTCCGGGAACTCATCCCTTATCCTGGTCACAGCACAGGCTGGTATCACTCTTAGCACTCCTTTGCCCAGATGGTTGTGTACAAGATACGTGTAGGTGAAGAGAGTATAGACTGCAAACCTTGACGGCCTGTAGTTGTGGCAGGAAAAAAATAAGACAATAAACAAAATCAATTATGCTATCAATTCCTTTCATAATTTCACTTTTCTCTAACATATCTAAAGTAAGCTTTAAAAATTACAGTATTGTTACGTGCATGATGACAAAGCACAAGAATGCATGTTGGAAATAGTTCCATACAGCCAATATATGTACCCTCCACTACGAATTACACGGAGGCTACAGACGTATTGTACAGTGTATACAGTGTGTTGGACTCCGGGGTTCCACATTACCCGAGGAGTATAGGACACCGAGATCAATGTTACCCTAACCCTAACCGTAAACTCTAAAATAAGTAGCCCTACCCCCCCTCCCCCCCAACAACAAAAAGAAACCACATGAATTTAATCATATTACCTAGACATATCGCTTATTTTTTTTTTCTTCCAATTTTAGCAGGGTGTACATTAGATTGATGGTATCTGTCTGTTCACGACAGGCCTCTTATCTGACATTGGGACATGTGTGGTCAGCCCCACACATGTCCCAACATCAGATAAGAAGCCCAACGTGAAGAGACAGATACCGTCAGTCTAGGGGGTACATATGGAATTCTTGCCTGCATGTCACTCAGAGACTAGAGAAATACTCATAGGCCTTAATTTATAGGTCACGGTAAAACTGATGCACACGTATGCACCAATGCCATTTTAACAAGAAAGAGACTGAGTAGCCATGCTACACTGTATGTCAATTTGACTGCAGAAGGACATAAACAAATTCACACTCAAACTTACCTACAAGTGTAGGTGTCCATGCTCCAGCTGTGAATACAAATGTTCGTGACAACGGTTTCAGGCAAAAGTCGCAAGAGTAAATTCCCTTCTAGACGGGGTACAAACATTTTGACCATTATTTTTGTCGATTTTGGGTTTTTGCAGAATTGGAATCTTTGATATGTTTTCTACATCTACATTAAATTTCACAGCATAACACTAAGTTTTTCCTATCGAAAATAGAATTTTAAGCACCCTATGTTGGATCGCACTCGCCAGTTTCGATCTTCTTTCGAACGCCGCGCCACTATGCCCAGTGTTGCTACAGCGCGGTATCTCCTGTGCGATTGGATAGTGCGTCGCACACATTTACATAGTTCGGCATTCGGAGTCTACGCCTCGCAGCGTGTCGGTAATGTTTTGTCCACGCATGCATGCTCCATTGTTGGTACAATAGATACCAGTACGCTCGGTCTTTAGTGTAAGCTCTTAGTTTGGCTTTCTATCCGAGCTTTCCGCAATGTTCGACAACGGAAGTGAAAGGTGAACAGCAACACTAGGCAACACTAACTTACGTGAAAATAGATACGATAGGGAACATGGTTTAAGCGTATTAGAGTGGCAAATTGCCACACAAATCGTGCAACATGCGACCGGAAACTGACTTGTTATTTGTGCGTGTATTAAATATGACAGCAGGTCGACTCAAAAAGGCAGCAGAAGAGAGAAAAGGAGTGGTCATAATGGCCAGTATTCAAATAATACACTGTCGTAAACGTCAAATTGCACTAAACTATTTAAATAAAGTCATGTTTGTTTGTTTGTTTGCTTGCCTGTTTACCGCATAATGCAACATATTATGTGCAGCTTAAAAAAAAATAAAAATACAGGAAACATGACCCTTTTCATCTTTCTGCCTTTGAAAGGGTCCCAATGATGAAATTTACAAGACAAATCAACCGCTATGAAAACGTGATTTGCGAAGATGCGTATACGAATGTGCTACCCGCTTCCATGATGTATACACACAGGCATAGCATATGTAATACGCGCACAATACACACGTAACCAGCAGCGTGTAATTATCGTATCCGCCATCTTGAAAGACATACTGGTAAACAAACCCGAGCGAAACGCATTGTGCATTCGGCTCCATAGCTGAGTTCCGAGGAAGGTGCCCGGGAAATTTGACTCTCTCAGTGAGCCAATCAGAACCTGCTGTGGTTGCTAGAGGCGGAGCTTAATCTCGATTGGCACCATTGTACGGATGGGTGATTCTCACCTCGCATCGCCGCTGGGCATTGTCTTCGAGTATGAGGGGAATCTTCAAAGCCCGTTTTCTCGCAATTTTGTTTGGCTAACGAATCAAAAAGTGCGTTATATTTTGCTTTATATGACCACTCACAGTACCGGAGAATTAAAGTGTTTGATATCAATGTAAAGCTTAGGAAATGGGCAATGTGATTCAATGAAAAACTGAGTTTTCTAAATTCCCGACTTTTGCCTGAAACCGTTGTCGCCGGTCACAAATGTACACACATTGTACATTTGTAACTGAGTTATTCAGCTTAACAACAGCTCATTTATGCCTAGTATAGAATCAGTGTTAGGGGTCCAAAGTATAGCTCGCTTTTTTTTTTTATGATGTTGCATGAATTAGTTTTTCTTTTTCAGCAAACCTACTTGTTCTCTAGAACTGCTGGTACTTCCAGACGATGTCCTCTAATATCTCGCCTCGCAATATGAAAAACTCGGAGGACTGCTCTCGTCAGGCAGACTTGCCTGAACTCGTCCGCATTGATTATGCATCCATTGGGATATAAGTCTCTGCACTTCGGTATTTCGCGGCAGCACAAACACTCCACTACGGTCGGCATCACCGGGCAGTTGCTGCTGCACAGGCACCACCTGTTGTTCCCCCTCCTACCACGAACAGGAGCAGGATCGGGAGGTTGAGCAGCAGCTCCGACATTGATTTCACTCTGCTCTCCCTCCATTGCTGCCTCCCCAGCCTCTGTGTACTCTGGATCAAGTCCATTTATAACACAGTGGTGCAGACATTCTTGCAAAAATAATCAAAATAGCAGGCAAAATACATGTTATTTCTTACATGCTAAGATGTAAAGGTTGGACCTTCTGTTGTGAATATGCTGTCTCAGGGCCTGAGGTGTACAGATATTCTCAGGGCCTGAGGTGTAGAGATATTCTCAGGCAACTTCACAACTTGTTTGTTTGGCCCAACTTTGCAGAGTCGAAATGAGACACAGGCCAACTCTGTGAACTCATCCCTCAGTGCTGTGTCTCGATAGACCGAGGCAAGATGTCAAGGTTGGATCTTCTGTTGTGAATATGCCGTCTCAGGGCCTCAGGTGTACAGATATTCTCAGGGCCTGAGGTGTACAGATATTCTCAGACAACTTCACAATTTGCTTGTTTGGCCCAACTTTGCAGAGTGGAAATGAGACACAGGCCAACTCTGTGAACTCATCCCGCAGTGCTGTGTCTCGATAGACTGAGGCAAGATGTCAAGGTTGGACCTTCTGTTGTGAATATGCTGTCTCAGGGCCTGAGGTGTACAGATATTCTCAGGGCCTGAGGTGTAGAGATATTCTCAGGCAACTTCACAACTTGTTTGTTTGGCCCAACTTTGCAGAGTCGAAATGAGACACAGGCCAACTCTGTGAACTCATCCCTCAGTGCTGTGTCTCGATAGACCGAGGCAAGATGTCAAGGTTGGATCTTCTGTTGTGAATATGCCGTCTCAGGGCCTCAGGTGTACAGATATTCTCAGGGCCTGAGGTGTACAGATATTCTCAGACAACTTCACAATTTGCTTGTTTGGCCCAACTTTGCAGAGTCGAAATGAGACACAGGCCAACTCTGTGAACTCATCCCTCAGTGCTGTGTCTCGATAGACCGAGGCAAGATGTCAAGGTTGGATCTTCTGTTGTGAATATGCTGTCTCAGGGCCTCAGGTGTACAGATATTCTCAGGGCCTGAGGTGTACAGATATTCTCAGACAACTTCACAATTAGCTTGTTTGGCCCAACTTTGTAGAGTCGAAATGAGACACAGGCCAACTCTGTGAACTCATCCCTCAGTGCTGTGTCTCGATAGACCGAGGCAAGATGTCAAGGTTGGATCTTCTGTTGTGAATATGCTGTCTCAGGGCCTCAGGTGTACAAATATTCTCAGGGCCTGAAGTGTAGAGATATTCTCAGGCAACTTCCAACTTGTTTGTTTGGCCCAACTTTACAGAGTCGAAATGAGACACAGGCCAACTTTGTGAACTCACCCCTCAGTGCTGTGTAAAACTATTGTCTCGATAGACCGAGGCAAGATGTCAAGGTTGGACCTTCTGTTGTGAATATGCTGTCTCAGGGCCTGAGGTGTACAGATATTCTCAGGGCCTGAGGTGTAGAGATATTCTCAGGCAACTTCACAACTTGTTTGTTTGGCCCAACTTTGCAGAGTCGAAATGAGACACAGGCCAACTCTGTGAACTCATCCCTCAGTGCTGTGTCTCGATAGACCGAGGCAAGATGTCAAGGTTGGATCTTCTGTTGTGAATATGCTGTCTCAGGGCCTCAGGTGTACAGATATTCTCAGGGCCTGAGGTGTACAGATATTCTCAGACAACTTCACAATTAGCTTGTTTGGCCCAACTTTGTAGAGTCGAAATGAGACACAGGCCAACTCTGTGAACTCATCCCTCAGTGCTGTGTCTCGATAGACCGAGGCAAGATGTCAAGGTTGGATCTTCTGTTGTGAATATGCTGTCTCAGGGCCTCAGGTGTACAAATATTCTCAGGGCCTGAAGTGTAGAGATATTCTCAGGCAACTTCCAACTTGTTTGTTTGGCCCAACTTTACAGAGTCGAAATGAGACACAGGCCAACTTTGTGAACTCATCCCTCAGTGCTGTGTAAAACTATTGTCTCGATAGACCGAGGCAAGATGTCAAGGTTGGACCTTCTGTTGTGAATATGCTGTCTCAGGGCCTGAGGTGTACAGATATTCTCAGGGCCTGAGGTGTAGAGATATTCTCAGGCAACTTCACAACTTGTTTGTTTGGCCCAACTTTGCAGAGTCGAAATGAGACACAGGCCAACTCTGTGAACTCATCCCTCAGTGCTGTGTCTCGATAGACCGAGGCAAGATGTCAAGGTTGGATCTTCTGTTGTGAATATGCTGTCTCAGGGCCTCAGGTGTACAGATATTCTCAGGGCCTGAGGTGTACAGATATTCTCAGACAACTTCACAATTAGCTTGTTTGGCCCAACTTTGTAGAGTCGAAATGAGACACAGGCCAACTCTGTGAACTCATCCCTCAGTGCTGTGTCTCGATAGACCGAGGCAAGATGTCAAGGTTGGATCTTCTGTTGTGAATATGCTGTCTCAGGGCCTCAGGTGTACAAATATTCTCAGGGCCTGAAGTGTAAAGATATTCTCAGGCAACTTCCAACTTGTTTGTTTGGCCCAACTTTACAGAGTCGAAATGAGACACAGGCCAACTTTGTGAACTCATCCCTCAGTGCTGTGTAAAACTATTGTCTCGATAGACCGAGGCAAGATGTCAAGGTTGGACCTTCTGTTGTGAATATGCTGTCTCAGGGCCTCAGGTGTACAGATATTCTCAGACAACTTCACAATTTGCTTGTTTGGCACAACTTTGCAGAGTCGAAATTAGACACGATCCAAATCTGTGAACTCATCCTTCAGTGCTGTGTAAAACTGTTGCCTCGATAGACCAGGACGAAATGTTGTGTTTTTTGTCTTCAACCCTGCTAAACATGTAACAGAAAGAAATGGAAAATGTCTCTTGAGCACTTTGGCGTTGAGCATGAGCTGACTGGGTTGGTGTGCCCGCAGTGGCCGGCTTGGTGGGGCATTGTTGGCTCGAGTATTGAGCTGGTGGTAGGGTTGGTGTCCTCATATACCTTTGGCAAGAACCTGCTTTTGTGGCACATATCTGGCAAGGGATTGGTGCTGAAAGGCGAATCAAAGTTCAAAAAATATATTTTAAGGACTGCAGTTACGTGTATATGACAGCCAGAGAAGGATTAAAGTCATTCAAGATACTGCCCATAATTCAAATTGACTACTCTTAAAATGTTTACAATTTAATTTCTGACTTTAAGTTCAGTGGCATCTTTAATTAGAACATTACATTTCTTTTATCGCTCAATTATCATTAATGAAAATTTACAATACCAATTACAATTTCAATTTATTAATCCCTGTTTGAGGGCTGTGACTGCAAGTTGAAAAAGGCTAAAATTATAAGTTACAGATGCAATCGAGGATGGAGGGAGGGATCAAGGAGACCCGAGATCGAGGATGCTCTCCAGTGAACACTTGCAGTTCTGAAAATTATGGTCATTTGTTATTTTGAAGTAAAACATTTTAACCAGCATTTTCAGTTCTCACTTATGGTGGAGTTACCAAGATATTTAAGAAAGTTAGAAAGCGAACACATACCGTATTTGACTCCGACCACTAGCTGGGCTGATGGGCACTTCTCCCCAGGCAGTGTGGCATTTATGTACACTCCAGTCAGGGCCCGAGGACAAGGAGCCCACAGGTGCTCATTCGGATTGAGCGCTGTGTCCCCAGGAGGGTAGGCTGTAATAATCATTGCTTCCAAGTTGGAGTTCTTGAAGAACCTTGTTTAATAGAAGTCATTCACTGCATGATTGGTGTTGTAGTCTAGTCCTCTTTCCAAAATCAGCATTAAAACAGTCTTTCTTTTGGCCACCTGACTTGGTATGCCGACGTGTTGAGTTTTGTTGTTCATGTGGGGCTCGACATTGTTTGTCGAATGGGGACTGCGAAGAACGATCATGGCCTTGCCTCTCTTTGGGATCTTGAAATGAGAAAAGAAAATACAAGAATGTTATAGTGGAAATGCGGTTCTGTTTTCAGGGTACAGGGGAATTTCATTGTAATTTAGTAATACTAGAATGTAATAGAATGTAATATTAGAATGTAGGCAAAAGATAGACATGTATGTCAGTAACATCACAAAACTGCATAAAGCATTTTATTATGTTAAAGCCCCCATCTCATTAGGAAAACAACCATGGCGACCATGGCGATCTGTGAAAAATTTACAAATTATGGCCGTACGCCGTCTGTCGTCATTTTTGGCCTCCAAGGTTTCCGTAACCTATTCGTCTCTCTTGCTGCACATGTTTTGCCTGTATTTTTTTTTCTCTGTCTTCTCCCTGTCTTTTTCTCTTTTCTTTCTCATTCGAAGTTTACACATGTAATGCTCTCTTTGTTTCTTTGTCATATGTTTTCTACAGTTTCTTGATCTACCGTCTGTCTCAGTGTCATATGGCAACACTTCTTTGTTGTCATGAAGTAATTTGTGCGAGGACGTCAGACGCTTAACCCTTTGAACCCTGAATAATTTGCATATTTCATGAGCTTTACACCTAATTATTGGACATATTTCGCATATTTGACTTACTGGTATCTAAAAAAATGTGTCATTTATGAAGGATATTTTCTTTATATGGGCCAAATATGTTTTATTATCAATGAAGGTGAAAGAAATGAAGGTAAACTCCAACCTTACAACCAGTAGACCACTTTTTTTTTTGTGCCAATTTGCATAGCAATTGACACCTTCCTCCCCGATGCACAAATATTCCTCACATACAATGCATCTGCACACTGTAGTTCTGGCATTTTTGAAAAATTTTTATTGCACAATGTCTCCTGAGGGAGGTTATAAGTCCGGAGACGAAGTTGAGGGACTTATAGCCTCCCAAAATAGCATTTCAAACCCTGACGGTGGAACGTTTGGTACATATTCCCGACAACAAAAGTCATCATCTGTTATATTATATGGGTTTATTATAGTCAAATCTGCTTTTTCACATTGCATGGAATAGGCAAATTTATCTTATCGATACATGACAAATGTGATCATTCAATCGTTTGGTATCGTTTGTCATTTGTAACGTGAAAATGTTTTCCCATGGGAGAACATTACAAAAATGTTCTGCCCATGGGCGAACATGACCAATGTGCCTCCATCACGTGACTGTGTTTAGCCAATCACTAGCCGGTATTTGACCTACCCATTTAATATAATCAATCAAGATATAGGAAGATCTCAGCATGAGCTTCCCGGGCCACTTGCATTTCTGTGGTCTGGTCATTTGGTCTTTGCATTGAACATCATGTCGGATGCTCCTCTAGCTAGGTCTCCTTGTTTCTTAACAACATCTTTGAGGAAACACTTTCTGTTGATCATGGCACTCCCACGAGTTCGTATTTTCCATGAAAGTAGTTCTTCTGCCAGTTCTACTGTTGTGTGGAATCTAATCTGTCAATTTGCCTCTTTGTGGGTTGCACATGTGATGTCAGATTTCCCCTGAAGTGGTGTCCCACATCCTCCTTTTTTCTCTGTGACTCCACTTCTTCTTTTGGGAAGCTCTGCAAGGTTTCTTGTGTTTTTTTGTTTTTTTCATGTCTTTACCAAGGAGTTTCCTTTATGGCCACTGACACACTTCTTGGCTGTTCACCTCTTGCGTTTTTTCCGACTTTCTGAAGCATGAGCACTACTGCACCCTGTCATTTTTTTCAGATAATTTGTACAGGTTTGTCAATGACAAAGTATTACTTACGACTTTAAACTCGGACATTAAAGTTAGAAAAGAAGAATTGCCAGAAACAATTTGGAAACAGAGTGCAATTGAGCAAAGTCTTCGCATGAACTGATCACTTCTCGCAAGTGTAATTGTAGTAGTTAAACTATATAATGACAAAGTATTACTTACGACTTTAAACTCGGACATTAAAGTTAGAAAAGAAGAATTGCCAGAAACAATTTGGAAACAGAGTGCAATTGAGCAAAGTCTTCGCATGAACTGATCACTTCTCGCAAGTGTAATTGTAGTAGTTAAACTATATCTCCTGTAATCAATGTAGAAAACCTACACAGTAACTATAAGATCAGTGGAAACAGCTGCCACATATTGTAGGAAAAAGTAGGGATGGTTTGCAATCATACGTGCTAATCACAGAGAAGGCTGCTGCAAATGAACAGGTCCTGTAAATGGGCCTCTAACATAGCAGCAAAGTAAATTATGGCAAGGCAAATTATTCAACCAAAGATGTAGGGAAAAGTCCCATATACTGAACCCTTAGGAAGGGAAGCCAATAGATTCAAAGTTAGGAGGTGTATCCCATATTTGACAAGCCCACTTTGGGCAGCTCTCTGTAGGCCTACCCCACAGATACCAAAAGTGGGTGGCTACTTACTATCATTATTTGTTTCAATAATTTCACTTTTCAAAGAAATGAAAAAAGTTCACTATAGGGGACAAGTTCCCTTTATTGAACCAGGGTTCAATATAGGGGACTATCCCGTTCAATAAAGGGGACTTCAGACAAATGTTGGAAGGCAGCCCATTTCATCCAAAGTAAGGCTGTATCTTCTGGTTCATGGCTGACTACAAGGCACTAGCATATGCAGTTGGGGGGGGGGGGGAGCTGCATTCCCTATCTATTAAAAGCCTATATTTTATATCATTTGAAATGTTAAGAGCAATATGCAACATTTTACCCAACTGTTACGTCTTCAAAAAGGGGAATTAAAAGCATCCCCAGGCACAAACATGAAAAGCTTATTCACCTGCATAAAAAGTAAAATATTACGACAGTGAATAAAACTAGCGTCACAGTGCTTGCTGACACCAAAAGTCTGCTTCTTCTTGGTTATGCCTCCGCCACGAAGTGGTGCCGGAGGCATTATGTTTTCGGGTTGTCCGTCCGTCCATCCATCCTTCCGTCCGTAATGAATTTTGTGGACAGCGTAACTAAAAAAACCTTTGGAGGTATCCTCATGAAACTTGGCAGGTATATGTATGAGGGGTGAAGTTGTGCCTATCAACTTTTGGGTGCACATGCTCAAGGTCAAAGGTCAAAAGGTCAAGGTCAAATGCTCAAAATTTCACTATTTCCCCTATATCTATGCAATGCCAAAAGATATTTTCTTGAAACTTCGTGTATACATGTATTACCCAATTAAGATTCTCTGGTGAAAGTTTAGGGTCATGAGGTCAAAGGTGAAAGGTCAAAAAGTCAAGTAAAGATGTTAAAATTTCACTTTTTTCTCCATATCTTGGAAATGGTTCAAGGTATCTTCATGGAACATACTATATATGCATGTACTGACTGGCAGTGATTATCTAGGGAATTTGGGGTTCATGGGGTCAAAGGTCAGGGGTCAAAGGTCAAGGGCAACACTTCAAAATTTTACTATTTCTCTCATATTTATGCACTGCCTGCAGGATTATTAATTTTTTTTTAACTTGGTGTATGCATGTATAACCCACCAGAGATTCTCTGGGATGGTGTTTTTTTTTTTTTGCTTTTTTTGTTTTTTTGCCAAAAAGGTCAAAGGTCAAAGATCAAGTGAAAGTGCTGAACTTTACAATGTACTTCTTCCTCCTTATCTCGGAAGTGGCTCAAGTTATCTTGAAACTTAGTACATATTTATGCATGTTCTGCCTGACAGTGATTCTCTTAAGAATTTTAGGCTCAAAGGATGAAAATAGTAACAATTTACCATTTCAATACAGAAATTGCACTTTTTCTCCGTACCTTGAAAATTGCTCAGTGCATAAACTTATGAAACGGTCAAAGTCAAGTAAAAGTCCTAAAGTCCCCAAATACATGCTCTCCCATTCATCCAATTAAACCGAGGTCAAGGAAGGTGAACATTCAACATATTTGTGACAGACATGTCATTTTGATATTTTGCCAGTTTTGTGAAAATGTAATCACACATTGTCCACATGTACTGCAGACCTATTAGGAGAATCATGCATTATGGCGGAGGCATACCAGTCACCATAGCGACATTTCTAGTCTTTGCTTTGAAATTGAGGCTATCCGTATATGGACTTCCCGTCCGAAGCTGGCTCTTGCTAAACTGACGCTTCCTTCTCCCAACTGCTGGTTCAGACATCCTCAGAGGCGACAACATCTTGGGCGTAACATATTTCCCATGGTTACGTGCAGCCCTGTTATGGGATACTGATGCTGTATTGGGGACGAAACAATTGTAGCTTCCCATGTCATGACCAACTTGAAAGAATTTGACCCTCAGTGGCTCACCTTCATATTCACCATACTTCATGACAGATTTCCCAACGAACATATGGATTGCCTTCTACACAACTTTGCTCGTAGCCATGACTTCCATTTCACCGATCATTTGCCAAAAGCAAGATCCTACGTATCTTGAATGGAACCATACTGCTTCGCACAAGGCATGTCTGCATTAACAATTTTCTTGTCTACTCCAACATAATCTTGAAAATTCTGACAGACCGTCTGGGCACATAAGGCATCAGCTTCATTAACTTCAAGGAGCCTAGAGATAGGATCTTTCACCATACCATTCCTATCCCTCTCGGCAGTTTGTAGTTCCTCTTTCATTTCAGTTGCAATACTTTTGAAGAAGCAAAGACCAACCTACCTGTGTATATTTCCGGCATTCACAATAAAGCCTTTCTCACTGTAACGAAGCAGGTACATGTATGTTTTGATGCCCCTATTTGGAACATGTGCTGGGAAATGTGACCAGGTGTTGCTGCTTGTATTGAGTAGACTGCAGTGAGGAGATCAAGCATGTGTGCATATGATGATTTGGGCTCTAGAACATTAAAGGGCCCCTCAAATCCAAATGCATGTTGATTTGTGTTGATTTATGATACCCTCAACATCACTTTTGTGGTGGAACAAATATCTAGAAACATTCCATATATTTTAAACGATTATTTTTCTTCTATTTTTCTTCAGATTAATTGGGAACACCCACAAAAAAAATGCTTCCAAACCAATATTCCTCAGATGACCTCATCTGTCAATCATTGCTAAAGTACTGAAATGTTTAACAAAAGACATTGGAATGCACCTTCCCCTCTACTCAGCATAACTTGCATGTTCCCTCGCCGTGTCTTTTGTAAGTAACATTAATATCACAGAAACATGAAATGTTTCACCGCAAAAGTGATGTTGAGGGTATCATAAATCAACACAAATCAACATGCTTTTGGATTTCAGGGGCCCTTTAACAGGTTTGTTACACCTGTGAACGTGCAGGTGTTCAGACCTATACTGCCCTACTTTGGCAAAAGGAAGCAAGTGACAAAAGTGGCATTTCTCGTAAAAGAGCAAAATGTGTCTGTCATTTACACTGACGTCAATGGACTATCATGATGTCTTATCTAACATATTTCTTTAGGATGAGTGTTTCTGCGTGAAATTTGGCCAGGAAGAAAAGATCACTACATATGTATGTGAAGTACGAAAACATCAATAACTCAAATTCGGATGGTATGTCACTTGCTTCCTTTTGCCAAAGTAGGGCAGTATACCACTGATTCAAATGATGGAGGAGAGATGAGAGTTACATAATTTCCCTCAAGGTGTGGTCTCCATTTCTTCAGAGCTCACACTACAGCAAAGCATTCTTTCTCGGTCCTTCTGTAATTTTGTTTTGCTTTGGAAAGAGCACAGCTATAGGTGACGTTGTATGTATAGCAAAGGCAATGGTCCATGTCCCTGATGGCGCGTTCTGGGTGAGAATGGCGCCAGCCCCACCTCACGGGAATCTGTATGAACAGTATTGCAGTCTCATGAGGATAGCCTAGGATAAGCTCAGTCGTGAGGGTATTCTTCAGGGTGTAGAAGGCATGTGAACAATGGTCATCCCAGGCCCATTTCTCTCCTTTCTTTTTGAGAGCAAAGAGAGGTGCAGCCACATCTGCATAATGTGGGATGAGCTATTGATGCCATCCCATCATCCCCAGAAACCATTCTAGTTCTTCGAGGTTCTTTGGGGATGGGAAGCTTTGATGGTTGAGAGCTTCTCTGGATCAGACCACATCCATTTTCTCATTCTGTCGCTGACCTTTCAGTATATCAAAGCGTTGTGTACAGTTCCATCCATTTGTCGCTGGATATTGTCATCTTTCCGAATGGCAAGCAAGCACACAGTGTCGTTGTCATCCCATAGTCAACCATGTGAAGACATGTTTTAGTCACTGATAAGTCATGGGTCGAGGTTCAATACAAAATACTGTACATACTCCTAGACTGCTTTCCCGATAGTATTGCCACTTCCCACCTTATCAGACAGTGAAAGCTGTGAATAAATGCTTACATGTACGCTAGAAAGATTTTTCTAGCATTATTTCATATCGCACGATGTGTAGAATCTACAAGGTACTTACATGTAGTGAGTGGGCTACTGACAACTGTACCGGGTATTTCGTGTATGAACATCACTGCTGACATGACAATTAAGTAATGAATTGAAAACATATATTAGCATTCACTTACAAAATCAAAGATAAAATTTTGTAGTTAACATCAACTCATTGCCAATGCGAATCTCAAATGTTTAATAACAGTTATCACTCTCTATGGTCAACTTCACATCACTCGAAATACTGTAGCAAAATACATAGAATAGCCAAAGTTGAGCAATATTTAAGTCCTGATTAAGCTTACCAAACACGTTTTTCATTATGTTTGAAATGAAAAGCATAGAAGTCCCTCTGACTTTCTTCAAATGTTTGTTCCCATGATTCACTGCTCACAAAGCACTGGAGTAAGGCTGAATCGAGGGATTTCAAGTAATCAACGTTGTTATGTAAATTCATTCTGCGAGTAAAAGTTGTTTCTTAGAATTCGTGCACCGTCGCTCTTTTCCGATCGGATCCCCCTAACCTCGCTCGCTCGCTTGCTGGAAAAGTATCACCTGAAGAAGTTTGTCAATATCCCTTTTACCTGGTAGACGATTTAGGGAAAAGTGGTCCTCGAAACCCCTCAGAACTATCCTCTTTTCATCCTTGCTCCAGGGGCATCTTTTCTGCATAGTTCTGCTCTTCGACTGTGAAGACTTGCACTCTGAATGCTTGGTCTTTGCAGGCTTAGAACTTCCAGCATTAAAGGAGTCTGAAGAGAAGGGAGAGTCAAAAAGCCTCACTGACATGAATCGCAATATAGGTTATAGCCAATATTAATCAAACTGAAATGCAAATAATGGATGAGTTATCCACCAAAGATTCTGCTAACAGCCAAAGGGAAGGATGAATGGAGAGATGGACTGATCGCAGATGACATGCACCATATCATAATAGGACCCTTCGTGGGTATACAAAAATGCTATCCCAGCTGTCATAAAAAAAAAATGTATGAAAACTGTCGGGAAGTTAATATTCGCTGGGGCGATCTTCAGCCATACTGACTCTCACCGTGTTGTGTTTATGTGGCACCGTGGTTCGGCAAAAACGATTTGGTAGTTCTGGTGTCGACATTTTGAGTTTGTTATGGACCTTTTGTTAAGTGGGAATATGACCTTCTGTCAGTCTGTAGCGGACACAATCACATGCCCTTATATGCATTTGTTGTACTTTATAACTTTTCCATTTCAACGTCCCATCCTTCTTTGGCCTTTATTCTGTTGGCATGATAGTTTGTGTCAAGAACAACAAGCTTTACTCGTGCTACATATCCTAACAGGTTGAAATATGTCCTCTTGGGAGCTTACATCAGCAGGTTTGCCTGAAAATGCCTCTAAGCATCCAGTATGGCGGAAGTCCGTGTAACATGACAAGGCTTGCATGACTCATTTGTCATGTAGTATGTCATACAACTTCTCATACATGACCATCCTGGTTCCAGCCATGCTGTGTCCCAGTCTGTTCTTCAAGCTTTTCATATTTGTACTTCCCAGGCCTGTCATCTGTAATGAACGGCCACTCGTGCTCATTCACAATGTGATGAAGCAGGCCATTCGGGTTTAAACAGCGAGTTTGGGATCATCGTTCCTTGCATGTCTGAGTACCAGAAGTGGTTGGAAATCTTTGGGATCTGTTGCTGGATCAAGCTATTCGCATCCCTTCTCAGTTCTGTTTTGATCCATCAAATGCTAACCTTTTTCACCAGGTTCTTGCTGCCATGCCATAGGTCCCATTGATGATTGATTGCCTTATATATCGTTTTTATTTTGTCAACCATCTGTATCTATGGTGATTGCATTGACCTTACTCCTCACAAAATCCAGACCTTGCTCCAAACTGATACGTTTCATGTTGGAGGATTTCCCATCGTCTTCCTAGACCACTGTTTGTAGGTCTCCTTAGCTGTAACGTTAGTCATCAAGGTGGCATTATCAGTACATGTCACAGACTAGCAACAATGCATAATTATGCAAGTGCACTAAATCTAATCTTTTATGGTCATTGCCGTTCCCCCTTGAACTGCTGTGAAATTTCTGCTTCTGCGCTGAGTTGAAGCATGAGCTTTTACATGCAAGTGTACTAATCTAGTAATCGTTTATGGTCACTGCAGTTCCCCCTTGAACTGCCGTGAAACTTCTGCTTCTGCTCTGAGTTCAAGCATGAGCTTTTACGTGCAAGTGTACTAATCTAGTAATTGTTTATGGTCACTGCAGTTCCCCTTGAACTGCTATGAAATTTCCGCTTCTGCTCTGAGTTGAAGCATGAACAGCTCCTCTGCTTCTTCCCAGTTCTTTCCTCTTGAGCCACTAGTCGTATCTTTGCTAATACCATGGCCGTATCGTCCCCTTGGGCTGGGGCATTTTATAACAGACAACCTATTGTCCAAATACTCACCCGGCCTCTCCAAATTTTTTCTTTAATTGATAAAGGGACAGTGGAGCCCAACTCATCCCTTGCCATTGTCATTAATGAGGGGGTATCATGCTCCCGCACAACTTCATCCACAGCCATGTCATTTGTTTCATTCACTCCACTACAAACTATGGGCCAAGAGGCTTGCACACTTTGTAACTCACCGCCCATGGCTGTCTCTGATGCAGCGGCTCTTGGTAGTGCAGCCAGTGAGCTTGCTGCCCTTGAAGTTGAAGTTGATCTAGCTGAGCTTGTCCCCAGACTGTCACCGACAGCTTCCCCATAAGGCATGAGGATCCTAGTTCCAGCATGCTGTGTCCCTCTGTACTTCAAGCTTTTCATATTATTGTACTTCCCAGGCCTGTCATCTGTAATGAACGGCCTCACATGCTCATTCACAATGTGATGAAGCAGGCCATTCAGGTTTAAACAGCGAGTTTGGGATCATTGTTCCTCGCACGTCTGAATTCCAGAAATGGGTGGAAATCTTTGGAATCCGTTGCTTGATCAAGCTATTCACATCCCTCCTGTTTTGAAGCATTAATTGCTTACCTTTTTCACCAGGTTCTTGCTGCCGTGCCATACATCCCATTGATGATTGACTGGCTCATATTTCTTCTTTGTTTCATCAAGCATCTGTATCAATGCAGATCACCAAAATACAGACCTTGCTCAAAATCAATAAGTTCCTTGTTGGGGGAATTCCCATTGTCTTTTCCTAGACCACTATTTGTAGGTTTCCTGAATGGTAGTCATCATGGAGAAGATATGAGTATACAGTCACAGACTATACCTAACAATGCATGTACATACAAGTGTACTAATCTAGTAATCATTTGTGGTCACTGCAGTTCCCCCGTGAACTGCCATGAAATTTCCGCTTCTGCTCGGAGTTGAAGCATGAGCAGCTCCTCTGCTTCCTCCCAGTTCTTTCCTCTTGAGCCACTAGTCGTATCTTTATACCATGTTTATTAACAATCTACCAAATTAACAGTGAACAATATGAACCAAATAGGCATGGAATATGTGTCAAAGAGCTTGTTATCATGAGTAAAGTTAATTAGAAAAGTCTTGTGTACTGTATGTATTAGTGCATGCTGCGCAACACGACATAATGCAAAATACACAACAGTGCACCAGGACAGCGCTGAGAGTTAGCTCACTTCAGGAAGAGAAATTCATAAAATTTCAGCTATAGAAAAAGTGCACATTTCCTCAAATCGCACCTGACATATACACTATATCTTAAGAATGATATTACTCAACCTGCCTTCTGAAAGAGGCAAATTACGTGTCCTTTTATTATGAGATAGAAAATAAAATATGTTGCATTTTCTTTACATTTTCTTTATATCATTATATACACACAACACCAAAAGCTGTAGTTCTGTTCACATCTGGCAACCGAGGAAATGAATTTTTAACAATTCATAAATTTTGAACCAATTGCCTGATTTTCCACAAATTCTCAATATGATTTCTGTATATTCTCAATCTCTCAATCCAAATGTTTATTAAGGTGAACTCAATGTTGAAAATAGGTGAACTTAATTTTGAAAATAGAGAAATTTCAATAATCAGTTGCATTGAGTATGACTTTGTACACCTGTATGCAACCTACAGGCATTTTTCATTTACTTAGTGCATGCAAACAGAAATTCTTCTTTTTTTTTATGTATCCAACACCTCCTTAAGTTGCCGAGAAATTCTTTCCAGCACTTGGAGAATTTTCTCTGATGTTGTCTGCGATGCCTGTTGAGGACCAGTTGTTACTTGTGCCGTGGAGGTAGATGGAATAAATACGTCGACCAGCCCTTCGACTGCGGTACAGCTCATCGCTGTTGCAACAGTATCCATTACCTTTTCAGTCTAGTTTGTTTTGGAATTTAGATAAAAGAGAGAAAGAGGCTGACAAATAAATGTTTTAAAAAAATTAATTTAATTGTGGAGAGTCATTACCGAACAGATACAACTTACAAAAGTGGTACAAGAGAGGTTAAGAGGAGTGAATAATTTAACTTGAAAGCATGATGCCTAATTTCTTTTGAAGCTTTTAATAAGACATGTGACCATATATGGAGTGATGTAGCTGGAGGACTAAAAAGTATAAGATCTTCCCGCAATAATGTCAAACAATATTTGCATAAATATGATGGAAATGAGTGAAAGTTTGAGGAGTTGACATTGACCTATGACCAATGACAACCAAATTGTCAAGATATTCATTACCAGTCAGTAAATGTGTAAGTGCTATTAGTTCTATGAAGATACCTGAAACCATTTGTGAGATGTGGAGAAAAAAAAAGATCTCAATTTTAATACTTCCAATTGACCTTTGCCCTTTGACCTCATGAAGCAAATGTCTCTTTGGAGAATCTGTATTTGATATTACAAGTATATACACAAATTTTCAGGTGAATAACTTTAGGCATTACATAGATATGAGGTAATAGCTAGATTTAGAGCTTTTTATGTTGACCTTTTGAACTTTGACCTTGAGCATGTGTACACAAAAGTATATAGGCACAATTTTGCCCACTCATGCATATACATGACAAGTTTCACTAGGGTACCTTGAGTGGTTTTTTTTTTAGCTGTGCTTTCCAGAAAATTGATTTCGGAAGGACAGACATAAGGTCGGATGAATGGACAACCCCAAATGCCTGTGGCGACACTTTGTTGCAGAGACATTGACAAATGACAACTGAATTACTTTAATCAATATTTAGACTGGATTTTCAATAAATCACCAAATTTGAGTGTTTGTATGATTTGCGCTGATGTAAATACAAATTGTACACTTTTTTCAATTTTGCAAAATTTATAGAAATTTAAAAAAAAATCAACATAAACACTGAATTAACCTATAATTACATCAAGACCAGCCACGGTATCAGAGCTGCATATCCCCGATGTTGACTTTTGGGGAACCACTTTCAACACCCGTTCCAAGAAAGGATCAATAAACGAAGGTCCTCCACCTATTTTAATGAGTAAAACAGAAATAATCATTCAGTGAAATTTCAAAAACACCTACATACCACATCTAAGTTAACTACTTAAAAGAAAAAATACCGATATTGCCGAGTAAACATGACTACTGCTAGCAATTCGCTGACATTGAACTGGAGTTAGGGCAATGCTACCATACGCAATAACCCTCTGCTTGCCCTCCTGCACTTGGATGAGCTTTGCTCCAATTGCATTGTTAGATGCATCTGTATCTAAAATGAACGGATCCTGCCAGTTGGGCATGGTCAGTACTGGGGCTTGCATCAGAAGATCTTTGATCTTCTTGAAAGCCTGATGTTATTCTGGTCCCGTGTGGAACTGCTTCTTGCCAGTGATTTCATAGAGGTGAACAGCCACTGCTGCATAATCCTTGAGGAAAGAGCGGTGGTAATTAACCAAGCCTAGAAACTGCTCGACCTGCTTGGTCGTGGTGGGGACTGATCATGTTCGAACTGCTTCCACATGGTCAGCTTTAAGGGAGATCTCTAACACATGCGTGAGATTTCGTACATGATCCTCAAAGGAAGCGCCAAGCACAATCACGTCATCTAGGAAGGCCAACACTATCTCCCAATTTAGCCCCCTAAGGGGCATTGCATAGGCCGAAACCCACGCAGACAAATTCATAGAGGCCATACTCTGTTATGAAGGTGGTCTTCTGACGGTCCTGATCCCGGATGTGCACCTGCCAATAGGCCGAGTTTGCATCCAGTCTCGAGAACCACCTGCTGCCGGAAAGAGTGTCCAAGCACTCCTCTATGTTTGGGAGTGGATAGGTGTCCTTCCTGGTGACTATGCACCAGCGGACACTCCTTTTCCTTTTACAAACCAACATCGGGGCTGACGCCCATGCAGACTGGGATGGCTGGATCACTCCAGCACACTCCATTTTGTCCAAATGGGCTCTCTCCTCTGCTGCAAAGCTAAGAGGAGTTCTCTGCATACCCTGCTTGATTGGGTTAGCAGCTCCAGTATCGATTGGGTGTGTAATGGCTGTGAAATTGCCACTGTTGAATTCAACCCTGGCAAACACATCGCTATATTCTATAAGCAAGCGCTTTAGGTCCTTTTCCGGGTCCAAGGAGAGGGAACTCTAGGAATGTTGGAACTCGCTTGGTCAAGACAGTACGGGAATCATACTCTTAGCTATTGTGTGAGTATTGTACTTCCAGTAGACCTTAGGTAGACTTCTATCACACTACAACTGTTAAAGTCCTCGTACATTATGTAACAAAGGATAATTGTAGACCATATGGAGGCCCTAGTACTAGTCTACACACAAAGGTGTCAAAGCTCACATTCACAGTCAATATTCTCATTACAAGTAATACGTACAACCAATTATTAACGGAGATCAAAATAAGACTTTCTTCATCTTTCATTGCACACAATGCCAAGGTGATTTTGCCGATAGTTCTTGAAGCAGTTTATTTATTTATTTATTTATTCTGTCTTCTTTATACAGGGTAGTCTCTTCAGTACATAAAACTGCTTTACAAGAGAGCCCTGTATTACATAAAATATCAAATACAATTTACAATTCGTCTTGCTGCTGTTGCCTGTCTTTGTTGATCACTGGACCATAGATGGGTGAGAGAGTACTTGATATTTCTAGAGTGCCCTTTTCACTGGATACAAAGCGCTTTGAGATGTTATCCCTGGTTGCCATAGAAGATATGATATATACAAATTTACCAAACAGTGAGAGTACAAGTCCAGTGCATATATAGGAATATCAAAATAAGTAGGTCTTCAAATTTTGTTTGGATTAAGTGATCCAGTGTTGATGATGATTTCAGAAGAGGAGGGAGCTTAAATTCCATTATTCCATTCCATTTGTAACCCAATAAATGGACACATCTAATTAGGAAAGGAGTGAAGGTAGAAAAGAATAAAGGAGAGCTCAATGAGAATATGTGACAACCTAAAAACCTAATTATACAAACTAAACTTAAATACCAAACTAAAACTGGAAGGAAGTATAAACCAGCATAATTCCCATAGGCTTCCAATTTCTCCCTCATTTGTGGCCACTGACTGGTGTTAAAAATGGTTGTGGCAGCAGACACCTTATCTCAACCCAAACTTTCAAAGTAGCTGACAATTTAGCATCACAAGCATCAACTTTAGAAAGCTTGTGTACCCTCAAAGAAGACTGTCAGTCTGACTTCACCTTCTCCATGCAGCTGAAGCCCCTCTTGCATGCTGCAATTTAGAGGGGAAGGACAATTGGATCTCCACAGTGTGCAGCTAGTTTACAATACAGTTGGTATTTGTGCCCTTGTCCATCATTTTGGCCTTCCACATGCTGTGCTGTTTTGTTGTGGGTAGACCAGCGATGTACAGCTTGGATTCCTGCCACTCGTTCATCACGTTTTCCAGTTGGCACTTGTGTTGCCACAAGACTGTGGAGAAGTGTATGCACATGAAGTCAACTGCAGTGTTCCCATAAGTTTCCAATTCCGCTCACTTTGTATCCACTGACATGTGTTCAAGATGGTTGTGGCTTCAGACACCTCGTCTCATCACAAACTTTCAAAGTGCCTTGACAATTTAGCATCATAGCTCGTAGACCCTCAAATGAAAACCACCAGTCTGACTTCACCCTTTTAGTAGCTTCTGAGAAGTTAACAAGCTACAGGGAGGTTGATCCAAACGCACTCCTTCAATAAACAAACAGTCACAACTAAGTGCAGTTCTAGTTCATTTAATCGTCGTTGGACGTAAATAGTCATAAGCATCATATACAAATTCCACGGAAGAGCTCAATGAATCTGCAAATTCATTGCATTGATCAGAACATTAATATGCATAAATGACAATGATAACTTTGGAACGTAAACATTGAATATCATACGGAGTGTGAAAGTGGAATACAACGTGCTAGTTGGGTGTCATATTGAGTGGAGTGTGGAGTGGAGTGGTTCGCAGTTTTTTGGCCTCTGTTATTCATTCACTACATCAACGTCCAGTCAGTAATGTTAATAGTGAAGCTGCATGTAGGCCTACAAAGTCTACATGGATTGTGATAATAGTTCATGACTATATGTTCAGACAGTATATACAACATGTATATGTGTGGTATCTACCTGAAAAGCTTTTCACTAGAAATTGCTTCACTTGATAATACAACAAATCCACTGAAACAATAACATACAAAGGTAAGTCACTTTACTTCTTGCCAAGTTTCTTCCCGAGTCCCTTTTTTTCCCTTCTGAGACTTAATTGTAGCCCTCTGTTTTTCAACAAAAAGTTTTATCATTGCCCATAGGTGTATCTCAATCCAGTACCGAATAATCGTGTTGAGAAGTAGGTATTTGCTCGTTGAAACTTTCCTGGTGGCAGAAGCACTACCTTCGGTTTCATAGTCAGGAGGTGGTTTGGTGTCAGGGGCTCAGGTGCATCAGGGGAGCATAGATTCATTCTCCCATTCCTGTACTCGATTTGGGCCTTCTCACAGCACAGTTGTCTTCTACAGCGAGCATGAATTCCTTGTAGTCTGCCAGAAATTTGGGATTCTTTCGGAATCTGGCACTATTAAAGCTGCTTGCACCTTTTCACTACCATCTGCCTGTTATATGGTAGCTTCATGTCCTCTGATATGAATGGAAGAGGCATCTCGTAGTGACCGTCTTCCCGCTTCTTGATCCCCTCCTCCATTCTTTGGAGAAATCGGCGATCTTCTACAGAGAGGGGCTCCTGACCTCCACTCATGTCCTTGAAGTCTGCTTCTAGGGTCTGGATTATCTTTTGGGGACAGAGAACTTCCTCTGTCTTGGCAGAGAAGGCAAAGTTTGAGTATGTCTCAACACCGATTTTGTTGCATGCAGCACTTCTTGGACTCTCACCTTGGGTCTTGCACACTCGTCCGATGATGTCCCATCCAAGAAGAGACCTCTGTGCACATGGATCATCTTCTGCCCCTGTGACTACAGTACTTCCCGAGGTCGAATTGCCTGTGTACAATCATTGCTAATGAGTAGGGAGACTTTGGCAGTGGCGCTGTGTGGCATCATTTTGTCTGCGATGGGTTGGAGATGCGGCAATCTTTTAGCCACTTCTAGTTTCGGTATCTGCGAGTGTGAGATTGGCAGTGTTTCCTTTGTGACGGCTACTGGTACCTCAACCATGTTCTCCTTCTTGTAATCCAAGACCTCTAGTCCTGAAATTTTCTTCTCACCTTTTGTCTCCCTTTCCACATTTGGGAAAACAATTTGCTCATGGCAATCCTCATCCAACTCATCATCAAACTCCTCGACTACTGCCTGTTCAGCTTTAATAGTAGCTAGTTCCTTTCTCTTTGCAAGAGCAAATTCCTCTTGCTCGAGAATCGGTTGATTTCTTTCAAATTCGGCCTTTTGCAGCCCTATTCAATGTCTAGTTGCTCAGTTGCGGTTCCATGACATGACTTCAAGTTGCATTCAAGTACACAGGTTGTAATCTTCATTCAACTAACAACTGGGTAGACAGATGTCTACCGGTCTCAATTTCAATTGCCCGGAACAATTTGTAATAAGAGTCGTGAACGTTGTACAATGTATAGTCCACCTCGGTTATGGAGTGTTGTCCACACACAAGTATAGGCTAAAAAAGAGTAGGCATGGTTTGTGTCATCTTCCCAAACCTTCAGACCTTCAAGAAATGAGACATACTGTTTGGCACAGTGACCTGAAATTTTTCTGTATCTTTTGCACAGCGCAAATGGAAGGAATCCTGCCACACAACGAAGGATTTCCTCCTCGTGTCTTGAAAAATGTGGCACACTAGTGTCTTCTCTTGTGTGTTCTTGCTTAGTTTTTGCGTTGACAATGTCTTTAACAGGCATGACAATGTTTTTTGGAGGGGGAGTAAAGGCCTGACCATCAGACGCTCACTATAAACGCTATTAAAAGGGTTCAAAGAACTGAAGAATAGAAAAAATTGGCATGAAGTTCGATTTCTCTATTAAATACAATGGTGCAATTGCTGGTTGCTTGATATAAGCTTACACACTTTAACCCTTTTTCTGCCATAGACATTGGAGAGTGTGTATAATAACATAAGGTTTAATTTCTGTTGCGTCAGAACACACAGGGGGTCGATAATTTTGTACAGAATGGGATACAGGTTTTTAGTAATTGGCAGTGACCAAGTATCATTTAAATCTGCACACTCTTCTCCATGATTCATTGCATCATTTCTTTGAAAGCATAGCTTTCCTGTGGTCTTGTGTGTTGATTAACCTGAAATTTGTTGTACTGTATTTTTATTTATATTCAATACTAGTGATGTTTTTTTTTTCATTGTTATTTTGTTAAAGAAGCATGGTGTCCTTCAATTAAAGAGTTTGATAGCAAAACGAGTTAACTCCATTCTTGTTAATTTGAGATACTTGCGATTAAAGCTACAAAAAGAAATATAGCATATCATCAGAGAATATGGGATATTTCTATTCATAACTTAAATATTATTCCATGTTATGTTTCAAGCGAGATATCAAAGAAATGTTTGTATTTTGCCCCATGTGATGATGGACTTCAAAATGTTTGAAAATGGCATTTAACCCGTTCTGCAGTCAAACTCTTCAATTCCTTCATAGTGGTCTCAGGGTTGAAACTGTCAATATGAGTCAGGTTTGCTACATGAATATTAGATACTTTGTCACAGAAATGATTTCTTGCCTTTTCTAATGAGAGATGATTCTCCAGAATGTTATAGTCATGCGTATGTACAACTTGTGTATTTTCAATATGAAATACAGTGGTACACATTCATTTCGAATAAGAGTAAGATAACAAATCCTGTATTACCACACTGAAGAATTTGGTCCTCAAGGTCAAAGTTGTTTGCTTTTCATATTTTTGCCCATTATGGTATAACATTTCATTTCAGTCTTCATGTATGTGTCTTCAAAAGAATCTACTGTATTGCATTTCCACCATTAAGTTGAGTTGATGTACTATGCATGAGGTGTATACAAACCAAAGGTTCAAGCCTGAAATATCATTGTTATGTTGATTTGTTGGCTGAATGATTACTTTTGTTTCCTCAATCATAGATTATGTAATACTGCAAAAGTTGTTTTGTTCCAAGTGTATTTAAGCAAGATTATGGTTTCATGAGTAGCAAGTTTTGTAGTGAATCAGGAAAGAAAAAAAAATACTAGTAGTGAATCACCATACAACATAATTATTTCCATGCTGCATACACAGCTGAGAATTTATTCACAAGGGTACATGTTTATTACAATATACTTAATATGTCTACATTTTTCACATTTTATGAGGTATGGAATGTGTATTAAAATCTACAGCATATCTTGTACAGAGATTTTACAAAAGTTTATTGTACATCGTATCAACAGAGTGATTATGCAATAAATTATTGAACATTTTTCACACAATCTACAGTGCTGGTGTATCCTGTTTTTTATTTATTTCATAAATAAAGTACTGATTCGGCAAGATGAGTACAAACTGATAGATGGATTTTTGCCCTAGATGCAGTCATTCAATGTGGTCATTTCACACATCTAAACCATAAAAAAAAGGTGAATGATGCCAACCTCTCGTGGTTCACCCCAGGTGCCTAGACACACAATAGTCAGCAAAGAGGCAATGGCCAGGTACATTGTGCCATTGGAAGGAGAAGATTTCATCAAAACCTACGTATATTAAAGAGAACCTCTGGAAGATTTTCAGACTTTTCCAGTTGAACAACTATAAATAAGTTATACTGAGGACAGAGTTTCAGAATTTATAGTGACTGGGATGAGGAATAATTATGTTTTCAAAGTTTATAACAACAATGATCAAGGATGATGACATGGCAGCCTCACCATAAGAATGCATGCGTTGGGGCTCAAGGAAGCAGAACAAAAGAAGGAGGCATGCATACACAAAGATTCTACACAGATGAATTTAAGCGGTATTGTAATGGTATTACACTGCTACATTTCTGAAATATGAGAGACTCCCATGCCATCAACACTGTTCAGTGTAATTTGTTCAAGATTTTCAGATTACTGGTTTCTCTGCTCAAGGGCCACATAAATTCCACAAGTCTATGCATGGAGCTATTGATTTACATATATGTACTACATGATGTGAAATTACGAAAATTGTCTGGAATGCCCCTTTAACACACGTTTTATGTATGAGAAGAGAATCTGTTCCAAAGGTACTGTATGTACATAGTACTGTCCCTGCTTCATGCAAAATAGCCCTAGACTTGTTCTTGAGTGCCATTCAAATCTCTGAACACCATAATCTGACTGTACGCAGAACATCAAAACAATTTGTGTACAAACTCTGCATATCCATGCACCGCTGTGGGAACAAAAGTGACTCCAACTTGTATTTGCTAAGTTTTCTTATAAAGTACCACTTTTCAACTATGAGAAAGTCAAATGTCAAGTTTAGATAAAATAGCAGCATCAAAGTGCTTTTTCAGCTGGATCCTGATCATTACTGATAAGCATGACAAGAATGAAGCATTAGATTGATGGTCATCTCCATATAATCATATTCCAGTGAATCATTGAATCCACTTGGCCCAAAGATATGGCTTGACTTTCACATTGAATACGTATATGCAACCTAGGTCAAAATATATAAACTTGCTTTGAATATTTATCGCACCGCTGCAGAGGCAATATTTTAGCATCTCACTTTTGTTTGCATTAAACACTTCATACCTTTGTGGTCAACATATGCAGTTAGCCATATTTCAACTCCAAGTGGAATAACTTTTAACAAAGCCAGCAGGATTTACTGTGAAATGGTGACTAGAATCTCTTGACAAAGTATGTTCGTAATTCAGCAGGGTTGTCCACAAAGGGTTATATTATTTTACAGCATCACAGCAAAATTTGTTCCGATATCCCAAAATTGATGACGTGCTGAAAATAAGACATTTGCCAACGAGTGCAGAGTGTCCAAATGTACTGAAAACTGGTAAAGAAAGATGTGTGTCTTTGGATTACAGCTCAGTCACTGTGGCCATCAAGTGGTCCACATTGAGGCTTAGATGGCCCTTGAGTACATCTAGAGACCTACAGCTGCCAGAGTCCTCAAGTAGGTCATACACCTTTCAACACTGCATACTCTTGGCGTACATTTTGGGGCAATACATAAACGCATACCATCAAGATTTTTTTCTATCTTCTGTGTAAAATGCTAAGATTTCTAGTTCCAGCTGTGGGCCACCCTGCTTTGGGTTGCTTCTAGCTCCTTGCCCTGTATCTTCTGTCCAAAATAATCTCCATGTGTTCTCATCAGCTCAGCAGTACAGACTTGAGAGAAAACAATTAGAAGGTAAATGCACCAAAAGGGGAGATTTCTCAAAAAGGAGTGCACGATGTGAAATTGGTAACATGCAGTGGGATTAAAGAACTTGTAGCAATGAAAAGTATTCGGCATGATGTCAATAGAAAGCATCAATTGAATACAATATCTGATGAGATGGCATCCTATACAACATGCAGACATCTCGTGTTCCAGTAAACTAGCATTCTTATGACACAGAACAGTAGGAATAGTTCTGTAGGACAATATAAAATAGATCAACTATTAAGTACCTCCAGGTCCCCACATCTATTGCACCAAACATAAACCTTCCGTGGGGTTTACATTAAATACAGCAAAAGCTCTCATGCACACTTTGAATGCAATATTTCAATACAGTCTTCAAGATAGTGAGCATCCTCTCTCCCGACTTACAGATGTTGATTGCATGGGAACCTAGCTCTGATGTGATGAGATATTCTCATATTCTGATACGGTAAAAGTGGAAATTTTCGCGCATTTCGCACAACCAGAAACTAGCACGAAAATAGAAGACTGCGAATATTTTTGCCTGCCATATGTTCCAGTAGTTGAGATCCTGATACTGCAGGATTAAAAACACACAAAACTCTTCTTACCACGCTGAGCGCAAAAGATTAGTCACGCGAAAATATCCACTTTTACAGTATTTTCCTTACAATAAAAGAGGAATATGTTTTCTCTATGTTTTCATGGCAGGCTTCTCCATTGCTGTAATCACTGTGAACAGCATCACTCCTTAAATTGGCAACAGACACCAGTCTGACCGTCATGTAACAACGCAAATCAAGTGTCCCAATTGTAGATCACCACAAGCCAGTCTGTGGTGGCACTGTTGATGTACTGTAGACCACCACCCTCACAAGGGCGGGCTACAGATCACCTCCGCTTGGTGACGGACGCCAGGTAGATCCAGACAGACAGGACGTGGTTTGGGTAAGGGTGGATGTGCACAGCCAGGGCAAACTCCACATCGTTGGACTCATTCTTGTGGACGCCCGTACTCTGGACCTTGTCCACAATCGTCTTGATCTCAGTGTAGGACATGTGCAGTGGAAAACCACACATCTGTGGAATAATGAATAAAAGAGGTAAATTTGTCAACAATTTCATTCACCTGAAATTTGATATGTATGTTTGTTTTTAAACATACATTTCATGCAGCTAGCAAAAGACTAGAAACCTGCCTTGTACCGTGACTATCATTATAACAAAGTCCCCGAGACTGCTGTTATTCTTTTGTGATACTAAAATGTTGTCATAGTTGAACAAATAAAGTATGTGAAGCAGGGCTTAACACTAACTTGTTTGGGCCACTAAAATCTCTAAATATGACATTTTGGTAGCTAGTAAAAGAAATGTATTGGCCCCAAACAAAAGGAAACATCACAATCCATTTTTAAACTTAGATGCCCCATCAGGCCCCCAAAAGATAAACTTTTTGGATTTTGGTAGCCCAACATCAATGTTTAATGGCCCTGGGCATTCTACAATGTACCTAGACTGCACCTGTGTACAGTACATGCATGCTAATAATCCAACCACCACACAATACGATTCATCTCCCTACCATGAACTAGCAATTTTAACCCTGGACATTTCCTTTGCACACTCACATTGTACGAGTCTGTGATGCTCTTCAAGGTGGGGTTGTCGCTAGCGAGGAGGTCAGGAGCGTTCTCCAGCTTCTTCAAGATTTCGCGGAAGGTGTGGATCACGTGACGATTCCAGCGTGTGATGTGGCGGGGGCGCCAGTCCATGACGCAGTTGCGAAGCTTCTTCTCAATTCTGTGTAAGTAATGTACATTACATTCATGCTGTTAACACTTATATATGATGCAGCACCACGTTACTCATATAAAGTCAGAGATTATAAAAGGAAGAAAAATGTGTGTAAATATGCATATGGTGGTACAACCTTTGCAGTTTTCTAACTTTTTATTTCTTTTACTCTACATTTTCCTTGCAATGAAGTACATGTAGGCCAATTAAATCTTGTTTTAAAGCTTAGCATCAGATGAATTCATATCTGTCAAAAACCAAAAAATGATTTTCCCAACATATGGCTTTTGTGAAGACACATCACATTTAATCAATTGCATGTCATTAATTAAAGGCCATAGGTCCTTCAACGCACCGTTACAACTCAAAAGGATGGTAAACTGAACCAATCATTTCAAAGTAGCCAAAATATTTTAGGCTGTTAATAAATATGAACTCAAAGCAAATACTGGAATGATGTACGTCTGAAATTTCTTTATTCTCGTGGTGTTTAATAAGATGAAACAATCATTCCCGTTCATGGAAAATTTTAATGAAAGCTACAGTGTAAATGCGCTTGTAATCTAAGGAACCTTTTCACCTCTGTATAAGTCACACTTGATTAACATAATCCATGAACTTATTTTCATATTTATTTTTTTTTTATTTTCTCCCTGACAGTGTTGTATTTTTTTCAAAATTTTGAAATGTAAATATCGCAGGAAGAGGTCCGACTCAAGAGAAAATTGTAACATATAAGAATTGCTTAACCCATAGAGGATGAGTCCCGAGTATACTCAGGCAGGTGTCTATGGGAAATGCGTGTTGTACATGTAGCAAAATCAAACCGTCCTCAACAGGTTGAAGAGCCAAATTAGGCAAGAAAGGCAAATGCTTACTTGTTCTGCAGGTCGATGACGTTATCTCGGTTGGTTTCTGGATAATCTATCGAACTTGGCTGTAGGAGGAAGAAAAAGATGTATTAGCATTGAAGTTAATATTTATTACAAAATACCAGATTTAAGTGAATCTTACTGTGTGGGCCTGCACATTTATTGTTGCACCTGCTTCATTCAAGCTAGTGTCCCACAGGTGTGAAATAAGTATGGTTTGGATGTTGTATCATTACACGGAATAAATGGCATGTATCCTTCACATCAAATCACTTAATAACCTCATAATATCATGTAAATAATAAATGGCATATCATCATATAACCTTGAAGTAAACCAAGCAAGCAAACAAACAAACAAAATCATGACATGAGACGGCATCATTGGTTTCATGTATCTGAAAATCCACCATAACACATGTTGGGATTCCATGCTACAATCGTATTTGTAGTTTTCTTTACAATATAGCTAGTCCTCTGGCATGATAGAATTTGCTGTCATAATGCAAACTATTTTTACTGCTTACCATTTAATTATGCATTACCAAAGCCCTTAACCACCATGGTAGCAGTGAGCTTTTTGAAATGCTCCCTCAATCACAGCGACATAACCACAAAATTAAAAAACACAGAATTCATTTTACCCCGCCAATCACGAAAAAAATCACTTGCACAAAATTTCCACTGTTACAGTATAAAGTTAATCTAGGGATTTGAATATTGAAAACCATAGAAGTCCAACCTGTCACTTGCATAAATATCATCCCATTTGATGTTTCTAGTGGAACTGAACGACAACAGTTCCTGATGAAATTCAATGACCCTTCCTGGATGCTATATTTTTATTTGGAGGATGGGAAAGTCACTAGTGTGTGTAAAGTCTACGGCAGTCTACTGACAAAAAAGGTCTGAAACCTAAGACTATAGGGACTCTACCTAAGACAAATTGTGTTCGCATACTTCTTAAGCACAATGACCACCGATCTCGGCATCGCCTCGCTTTGGCACAGTGTGTTAGGGCTTGGACTGATAATCAGAAGGTCCGTGGTTCGACTCCCATTCGGGGTCTTGCTCAACATCTTGTTTTCATTTTTGCTCTTAATTCCTAAAGTATATTAAGTTTGTAACAGTTTATTCCGTCAGGCTTAAGGCTAGAGAGAGTAATAAAGTCAAAGACTTGATAGTTATTCTCTATCCAAGTCACCAAGACAAATAAATGCCTTTCCCATCCTGCGAAAAAAAAAAAAATATCGCTTCCTGGATACCCTTACCTGTATGCTGGAGAGACCAGGGTTGGGGAAGTCTTTAGTAAAGAGAGGTTTCCAGTGGGCCGCCTGGCTGAGGTCAAAGGACAGACGACTCGTCTCTTCCTGGAGCTGGATATTGGCCCAGATCTACAACGTTGGGCGGGAGACAACATGGAGAGCATAATGTGCACAGTCCTCAATCATCTTGAAATCGTTTCACTCTCTCTGCAACCTCCTCCTTTCATCCACATACACATGTACCTAAATGTATTAATCTAAACTTATTGACATTTTCTTTTTCTCTGTAATGTAACTTGCTGCACTCATTGCCTACAAAAACAGAGCCTACAATGAACTAATCTCTGTGAGGAATATCCCTGTCTCAGACGCTACAGGTAACAGAATACGTTGTAGCATTCAGAATTAGCATCAAAGGATTCACTCCATGTTTCTAGAAAACAAAGAATGCCTCTGGCGACACTTCACGCAGGAGGCATGAAAATAAAACAAAAGAGCCTAATACAAACTGGTCAAACATTGCACAAAGAACTCACATGCTTCACTTTCAATATTTCGCGCTACTGTGTTCAGAGATTTCTATTACACTGCACACTGTTAGTCTGTTCAATCAAACCCTTCATACCGAAGTTTACCAAAGATGTCTAAGCATTACCTATCAAGTTTGATATAATATCATCCTTGCATCCCTATTTTACTCTATCACCCTTCCTTTTGTCTAGGGCAGTGGCATTGCTGCAGGCCAGAGGTTTGCCCATCTTACACTGCAGCCACTGTGTGAGGGAATTATTACTCTAAGGAAATACGGTTGGAAGTGTACGGTCATACACTCGCTTCAGTTGTATCTTAATGTCCATACCCTTGCTATCTTAATGCCTTGTAGTCAATTCCCCATAGAGAGTGAAAAGGAGCTCACGTTTTCCTCGTTGACCAAGCAGTCGATGGCCTTGAGGGGGCAGAAGCTGTCGGAGGTCTGGTAGTGCTCCCCCGTGGATGGGTTCCAGATCCAGAACTGATCCTCACTCTCCTCGGACAGGACGTAGGCTGTGGGGCCCTCGGGAATGGCCCGGCCCAGGATCAACCACGCCTTCTTGTTCATGTGCAGGAAGTAGTTGATGAGGAGGACCGCATGCTCCTCCTCGTCACCCTGCAGCATCCGCAAGAATTGCTGTTGTCATGGGGGAAAAAGGTTGCCATGGCAACATGAAAAGTGCATCATTATAAAAGCCCACACTACCACAGATAGGTAAACTGAGTGTGATATATACACAAATCATTCTCATATCATATATATTCCCATTGAAAACAGAACTGTCATGCTCTAAATGTCTTAACTGAGACTTTCAGTGTTATTCTGTGGATGACATTAACATGAATGATTCGTTTTTGTTTAACTTTATCAGGACAATGATTCAGTTTTTACTTTATCAAGACAGTCTATCATGACTGGACAGGAGCTAGAACAATCTTAAAATAACATTTCTTCTTTTCTGGTACCTTTTACCATAACACTCGTATGCCCAATTGTCGTACGGGATTTAGAAACTGTCAAGTGTAATAGATTTCAAAATCAACAGATTTCAATAGTAATACTCTAAAATTTGACCAAGGATTAATCAAAATGATTCCATGCATTCTGCTGCCTTTAGAAGATTGCAGCTGCCAATTTCATCATAAATGCATATTGTTTGTTACAATAGAACGCAAACATGTACATCAATGGCTCAAACATCTGAACAGACAGAAGTCATGTGAGGCTGATATTATTTTACCCATTAGGCAGAAAAATGATGAGTTGATAAGAAGAGACTACCACATAAAATTATCTCCCGTGATCTCAACTCAGTCAGATATAGTGCACTCACATCACACGTTGCCCAGATATTGCACACGCCTGGAAACATGACACTGTCCGAAACGGAAGGAACGAGGGAGACAAACCGGGCCACTCTCTCCTGTAAAAATAAAACCGCAAAGGAAAACAAAAAGAAAGAAACATGGAATCAATCACATTAAATCAACTGACTCTACTCAGTGTGTGTACAGCACACATTTTATTCTCTGCAATCATAATTTGATGTGCAAAATAACATTAGCAATTAACTCAAGATACAGTAACCTTTATATTGCAGAAATTATATCACTAAATCAAGTTCTGACAATTGTCAGGAACTTTGAAAAGATCTCAAAACAAATCAAAAAAAAAAAAAAAAAAAAATCTGCATTGCAAGGATGTTTAAACGAGTCTAGGGCAGTTACCCCCAGAGCAATTACCCCGGACCCTTCCCCTTCCCCTAACCCTAATCCTGAACTCAATCCTAACCCTAATCTTTACTCTAACCTTATCACTAACCAGTATTTACCCAGAGGGTAATTGCCGGGGGGGGGGGGGGGGGTAATTGCATTGCTCTAATATGGTTTAAACAGAGTGTGATATGCTGCTGTTACAAAGCTACTGCAGTCTCCACTAAAAGCTCTTAAATTCATAACAAGCCACCTTATAAAATATGAAATATGAGCATTTTTCAAGCTATCATTCAAAATATGGAGTATATTGAAAAAATGATAGTCATTGATGTATACGAGATTTGGATTCAGGAAAAACAAAATGTTTATGCGTAGTTCTCCAGCATATCACGAGTGTGACTGGTTAGGAAGTCGGGGATTCTTCATAAGCAACAGGTTTGTTTGTTTGTTTTATACACGGGTTAAAATACTTGGCAATGCACTATTCAAGCATACTAGGAGGAGACTAACCGATATTTTCCTCTGGCCGTCTCCTTCGAGGAGAATAGCTGGGGGCGCTAGAGCCTTGAAGTAGCGGGTGATGAAGACCGAGTTGCCGTTCATGTCGATGACGGTGGACGTGATCTGTCTCTTTGGGAACTTCTTGGAGACCTGGAGCTGAAGCAGCTCAGCCTGGTTCAGCAGGGCATCATCTTCAAGTGTCTCAAACTGAGCAGAAAGCAAGCGACAGACAGACAGACAGAGTACGAAAGAGAAGAGTCAAGAACATGATGACTTCTCTGGCGTGGTAGAATATGGGTAATAATACTGAACATTTATATCATGTTACACTGTATGTACCATCAAGTCTACTGGAAGGCATCACCTTTCATTTTTCCATATATTTTCATCATCAGAGCCGTCATCTGATTGGTAGATTTATGAGTCTAGTCTGAACAGTGAAGTGGACAGACCACAGGATTAAAACCATGGTCTCTGCATCCCATAAAGAGGTTCACAAGGTGTACTCTGCCAAGTTAGGGATTGCAACTGGAGGTGCCATCAAAGTGGAGACAGACACCTTTACTTAGTTCATTTGGTACCAGGAGGGCAAAACTGAGTGTAATTACATTCCAAAAAGAGTCTTTTGTTGCTGGGGTGACATGATCTTATATCTCAAATTTTGGTGAAAATCAATTTTTTTTTACTACTAAATTGTCAGATAATTTGTCTAGGGTTGTCCTGTCTAAATCCTAGCTGTCTTATCCAGAAAAAATGAAGCAACTACCGGTATGGCATGTCAATGGAAAGGCAATCTCATCTGATTTCAGTGTTGCTTCAGCTACCACGTTTTGTTTTGTTTTGTTTTGTTTTGGTATTTTTCTCTCCTGAACATTTGACACATTTGAGATACACTATTTTCTAACCCCGTCAGCGCCTTTCTATTTTATGGTATGATTTGCAAATCATGATAAGCAATCAATGCTAGTATCATGTGATACAACCACACTCACTTTCTCTCTGAAGAACTCGGGGGCTGCAAGAGGAGGCTCCACAGTAATGAAGACCGACAGGAAAGTGGCATTGGCTGCGCCTCGACCAGCGCTCTCTCTGCTGCGCTCGTAGCCGAGGAGGGTTGAGGGCGCTTCAACGCGAATAGCACCAGACACCTGAAATGTGACAATAAACCAGTTCAGACTTCTGGTATGTGTTGAACAATTTTCAGTCGACAAAATCTTAGCCAATGAACGTTACAGCGAGCAGATATAGTTTATGTTCGAGGAGGCCCCAATGCATTAAAATTTTAAAAATTATGATTTCCACATAGAACGGTTATTACCACTTTTTGAAGTCACAGGGACTCTCAAGCAAAGTAGAGACTCATCAAAGCCTAGAATTATGGCATGTCTCTTGCCAGAACTGGTCATATAGTCACAGTGCCACCTAGGTTCCATTTCTTCTTCTGATGAAGTATTCTGTCCATCCTACAGCCATAGAATAATTTGAATAGATAACAAGGTAAATTTCAGAGTACCACGTACTCGCACTTGCCGTTCAAAATGTAAATTATTTATATCTGTGCTAATAATCATTACAAGCTGTCATGTTACCATAATCCACATAAGACGGACTTTGGTACACATTGTAAGGTTAGCAGAAGATGATTACTCACTTTAACACACAAACTCAACTTTCCCTTTAAGCACCTTGACCTCTACTGACCTTGCCCTGGAAGTAGATAGTGGAGAAAGGGATGCTGAGGCTGCCCAACCAGCGTTTCTCCAGCCTCTGGTGGACATTGGTGCCGCGGTCACGGTCATCCTGTAGCATGTCGATCACCACCTCGTCAAAGAGGTTCATGTAGATCTGGTCGCGCACCGTCTGCAGGTTGCTGGACGAGTAGTCATTGTTTGGTGCTCTGAGGTGATGAGAGAGATTTCAGTGAAGAACTCTCATACACATTGCATGTCTTAAAATGTGAAACACCAATGTGGAGGGGGGGCAGGAAGGGGGGTGTGGGAGAACATGAGATCACTAAGCATCCCACGAAGATAACGGATAGTGTACCACAAGAAGGTGAATGAAAGAGTTTTGAAAACAGTGAGAGATAAAAATACTCCATGGCTAGGGCATACACAAAAAGAAGCTTTACAATTATATATCAGACAAGAATAAAAGTAATAAACTTGACAGAAAATGAGAAGCTGCAGAAAGGCTCTGTAGGACTGGTCAATCAGGGAGGATATTGTCTGAATAACTGATACAGTCTGCTATCAATTCAACAGAGTGGTAGTAGGTGAAAATGTTAAACGCAAACTGTGCACCACATGGTTATTTCCATTGTAGATCAGTGTAAAGTGTACCTGCACAATGGGTCTTATTTTCTTGTGGATGTGGATTACTGATCTTTAAATCAATAACTTAATTTCAGTGACATCGCAGAAATGTTTAGACAACTTTTCATATCATATCTTTCATAACAATCATTATGACTCCATAGTCTATGTCATTGCACCACTGAATTCCACTTCACTGACAGTGTATCTATCATGACATAAGGTTTCCAAAGAGTTATGTCAGACTTACTTAAATGGAAGAGCGAGTTCCTCATTCCAGTTTGGATTAGCGCCCTCTGCGACACACGTCTGCTTCGTAGTCTGCTGAAATACGACTTCCACAAAGGGACGCACCTGGAAGGCACAGACATAGCAAGTAAAAGCATGAGAACAGGACCTTGTTCCATATCATAGGCACTTAGTGACAAAAGCAGCATTCATGATCGACATCAAATGGGAACAGCCATGAAAGCAAGCTGCAAGTATGAGGGGAGGGGGGGGGGAGGGTGCAATTTCATGGTTGTGGTATTGATGTCATTTATATTTCGAGTCGTCAAAGTATGGCTTTTAGAACATCAATAATGCAAATTAACACAGACAGCACATAGATCCACTTGATTATTTGGGGTCATTCTGTGATATTTGTTCCTTTCAGAACAGGTACTACCGTATAAGCCCTTGACAAACCCTTTATGACAATCTTATTGAGACAACAACAGCAAGATAAATATCTGTGTTTCTATTTTCATCTCAATGGACCATCAGCCAATAGAGTGAGAACAGATGAATAAATTGTTCATGTAAACAGAATGGGACATTTAGAATGTCCATGAAGTAGCTGGTCTTGTCATTCAAAAGGTATTTGATTGGCTTGCGCACAATACCCACACACACAAATGCCATAGTAGCAACATACAGATAAAGCAAATGTCTTGATATCAGAAGCCATTCTCTGTGACTAACCTCTGCAGACTGCTGCTCCCGACTGGTAGACCTGGAGAGAACAGTAAACACAAAAAGAGATTTCTCTGATTATATCCTGTATTAGATAAGCAGTTAATCACATCAAAGGGTTCATATTACAGTCTATGAGCGAAGTAATTTCTAAATAATTTAATAATTTGTTTCCATGGCTACACCATGAATATAGATCACACGGGTATGCTGAATGAAGATATAAATGAAAGGAAAGGATAGGGGTACAGAAGGTGAAGGAGAACCATCGAAGGACATCATGTGACCTTGGATGAAGTTCAGGATGATAAGGGGCGACACTCTAGTCTAAATCACAAACAGAAACCATTTCAAAGGAACATTGTACCTAGCATAAAATGTTACGAGAGAGTGAATTGTTGATTACAAAAGAATCTTTTCATACAATCTCTTTTAACCCTAACTAGGCCGGGGGGGGGGGGGGGGGGGGGGGGAGGGCCTCGATCCGAGGCCCCCCCTCGACGTTCCGCGCGATGAATCGCTAACGTGAAAAGCTATCGCCGCAACGTTTCATGACTTTTTTCTTTTTAGTCTCCCGCATCTTTTGACACCAAATTTGCGATGCCCGGGCACGCGGTTCCGAAGTTGCGCATAAATATGTACGTGTATGTCAGACCAAAAATTGCTCAAAAATGTGAATTTGTGTACAATATCAATGCAAACTATGCTTACAGGCAAATTTCATAAAAGCATGATTATTTGGGGGTTTTATTGATTAAAATCAATTAATAGCATATTTTCTTGTTCGGAACAATGTCGCAGACAAGTTTCATCGAAAAATCAATGAAAAACACAAAGTCGAAAAAACATAGAAATACATAAGAAATTAAAAAAACAATAAAATACTACAGAAATTTTTTCTGATGCCGCAATTTTTTTCTCTTATATTTGCTCAGGACAGTAAAAAGAATATTTACACAAAAAATGTGCCCATTTTGAGCTCTATTTAGTGATCTATACCAAATTGTCTGATTTCATGCATCATTATGCATAAATTAGCATAATTTAGCATAAATGATAATTTTTTTAATAATCGAACTTCGTGGTACCGTACATTACATCATAGGCAATGTGTGTGCCAATTTTCGCCGCGATTGCGCGGTGGACGGCCGAGATCTGGAGGGGGGGCCTGGGAGCCCCCCCCCCCCCGGCTCTATGATCTACACTACGTGTACCTAAATAGCCTGGCCTAGTTAGGGTTAAACTAATTTCTTTTTTTTTTATTCTTTGAATTTTTTATGATACATTTTGTCGCGCACATGGTAGAATGTTGTTAACCCTATGCGCACTCCCACAGCCTAGCAACAATCTGCCATGTACAGGGAAGCGTGTAAACGACAATCTGCCATGTGCACAATGATTTACGGTTCTCCCTAGGAATAGAAATGACAGATCTCTTTTTGATCAGAATTAGTAATGCTCTACACTGGGCTACTTGCTGTCATGTCACTTTCTTGATTACCAGAGGACAGTCCAAGGTGAGAACAGAGAGAGTGAGCTGACTTACTTTGAGTCTGTCACCCTTGTGGGAACCTCAAATGCCCTCTCGATGTTAATGAGGAGGTTGATGGACTGACCAGTCAGGTTCTGCGCTGTGACCGTCTTACGCTCTTTGCGTTGGGGCTTGAGGGGGCGGCGCGGCTCGGTCAGTTTGACCAATGTGGCTCCAAGAAGACTAACAACAAGGAAAAGAATGGGGGGAAAGATTAAATATTTTACAGGGACACCAAACCCTACAGCATCAAGTAGGTGTCACTAAGCTAGCACTATTGATCACATTGTGCACGCAGTACTATCTAATCTTTACTCCTGGTCATAGCCTTTGTGATTGATTCTATTCTGTTCAACAGAATGAAATGCTTCAATTCAATGAATCTGCACAAAATCAGATAAAAAAAATTACAAAACTAAGAGAAAAAGGAATTTGAAACTTTGTAACTTCACTGTCAATTAAAGAATTGCTTACAAAATTAGCAATTAAGAGGCTTGTTAAAAGTCTACAATTGAAACAATTACACTTTGTACATAAACTACTGTACAAGAGGTTTGAGAATTTTTTGTTATTCAAACTTATGAATTACAGTGAATTCTGAATACTGAAATACGAAAATATCACTTTATTTCCCTTAAATATTTCCACAATCTGATTAAAGAAAGGATATGCAAAGCAAATCCTGACACATAAGTTTACAACATTAACGACAACAAAAACAGCACCAAAACACAGTAATGTGGTTTCTGGGGCTACAAAATGTAAATCAGTTAAGTGTTGATTCCCCTGACATCATGCACTTTTCATATTTCTTTGTCTCACCTGACATCAGGCACCAAGCTTTCATTCACGACATCCTGGAGAGTGTAGCGATGCTGGGCTGCCCGGTACCTCTGGATCACTCTCTTCCGTACCTATGACGATGACGAAAGAGATATATCAAAACTCATGAAGCAATGCTTTAATAGTCTCTACTACTTTTTAATCTCTAATCCTATCTGGATGATCATCATAGAATGCTAGTGGCACTGCATCTAAAAAGGTCACCATGATAATGAAAGACTTGACTTTGTATCTAATATGTTCATGCTTTTCCATGACATTTAAAGTTTAGTCTATTGGACTTTTTTTCTAATGTCCCTGTTTCCACATGATCAGGTGAAATTTACAAATTAATTGAAGTCCTTATGCCCATCCTTTTCAAATGGCACAATATGCTGAGTGGAATTTGATTAGTGACTGTTGCCAGCTGTCTGGGATGAATCACGAGGGGTTGGCATCATTTGCCCATTTTCTGGTGCGAGTGTGTGTGGGGGGGGGGGGGGGGGCAGACCACTTCATCAAGGTTTCCACCCTGCTCCAATAGTGACAAAGTTAAGTGGGATCTTGTGTGTCTATGTGTTGTGACGGTCTCATGCACAAGACTTCTTTCTTGTGTCCTATTTGAGGCGAGAGAATTTTGCCTCTACGAGTGTGGAAGGCTCAAAGACACACAATATTGCTATAAAAGCCAGACCCACTGGGACTTACATTCAAGCCACTCGATTGCAAGGCAGATTAGTTCCTGACTGAGCCACTTTGCCAACCTAAGTTACAAGAGAAAGTGCTGAGTGGGACAGAAACACTTGTGAGTTCAGATTTATCTATAAACAAAATGTAACATCTCAGTGTCTGGAAAAGCAACTTTTTGCAGCATCAGTCAATCAGGAAGTGGCACTATTGTCATTTTTATGACCCTTGCCATTACAGCAAGAGTTGGCATCAGAGCAACTTTTTATGAAATGGAGCCCTGAAGAGAGTGGTCCCTCCTGACCACCTTGAGTCACCAACCACAACAAACCAGACTAATCACAGTTAATTTATATCTCACTTTAAAGGGTGTGTACAGTTCTGGTTGAGATGAGGATTTAGCTTTTAACGTTTTGCGAGATATTCATAAACCACTCTATGGAATGTAAATAAAGAGCATACAATTCTAAGGGGTATTGAAAGTTTATTTGATGAAAATCGGTTTTGAAATGGCTGAGATATCCAAAAACAATGTGAAACAAAGAGATCCTAATAAAAGGTGTGGCCTGTCGCCTTTTATTATTATCACTTTTTTGGATATCTCAGCCATTTGAAAACCAATTTTCATCAAATAAACGTTGAATCCTTCTTAAAATTACATGCTCTTTCACATTTCATAAGTGGTTTCTCATTATCTCACTTAGGAATGTTCAAAACATGAATCCCCACCTCAACCAGTACTGTACAGTCCCTTTAATCCCTGGCTTCAGCTAGAACCAAACCCATCATTTGTAGACCCGCCAGTGCCTGCTTGTACCCAAATCAACTGATGCATTAACAATGACAATGATTGTGAGAAAGAGGTTTGCTGTGATATCATGTGTATGTAAGGACTGAATGCACATAGGCCTGAATTCACAAAGTTAGTTTAAATTAAGACCATGAACTAAAATAAGTGAGAAATAGGTGTAACTTTGACATGCCCGTATCAACGTTACTGAGTGTCTGTTGGCATACACAATCTGTCAATCATATTTACGCACAAGAAATTTGCAGAGACCACATTGTAAATTGAAACCACTTTGTGAACTTGTGCCATATAGTTCCTGCAAACCTCTCTTCCTCATTAACATCACCATGCAAACTTTCAGACAATACATGACTTTGATTGTTGCTTCATCTTGCATCATTTTCTCACCTGTGCCAGGAATTTGGCCACCTCAATCCTCCTCTTGTCCATGTCCTCTCCAACAATACCTTGGTCCTCTTCTTTCAGCTTCTTCTCGTAAGCCTGCATCAAATTTCGCAGGATAGAATCAGATGTTTGTTACAGACCTTCACTGAAAAATTACTTGGTAAAAACATTTTGATATCAGGGGATGAGAACTCAGCCTTAGATTTCATAGAGGGATATTCCGTTCATAAGGGACCATATGCCCAACTGAAGGCAACAATTGTACATGTATAACACCTCATCATATTGGTCAGAGGTACGTGCATAATGAAAAAAAAAAAATCTTTTCCTGCCTGACATGCCTCTTCAAGAATGCATTCATCAAAGATGCACTCACTTCATACAGACTTCCAGTGAGCACATCTTGGGATGATAATGGTAAGCTTTAGAATTGCGATGCAAATGCTATTCGAAGATGACGCAGCCTTCCAGGTTGGAGAATGAAAACGGCTGTCTCACGTACGTGCAGACCACCATTTTTTGTTTAATTATCGTAGTCTCAGAATTCATGTCGCAGATCCTAAACTCGCTATTCTTGCCAAGCAGAGAGACATCAGCTAATCACCTTATAGTGCATTAAGAGACTTGACAAGGCAGTATGCCAGTTATTAGAAGCTACATGTACATGTGCTGTAATTAACCAACACAAACTGGGTACTGCTGCCTTAAACACATCAGGACATGAAACGGTTGGAACAAAACAAAGGGGATTCAAAGCTTTAGGGTATATGGCAAGAGCTTGAACATAAAGTGGACAAAAAAAAAAAACAAACAAGCATAAATGAGCAGGATGACACAAAGAGGTGAGACTGAAATGAAAGTGTCAGAAGAAACAAGAGACCAGAAAAGGTGACAACACATTAAAGGACAGGTTCACCTTCATAGACATGTGGATTGAGTGAATGCAGCAATGATAGTAGAACACATCAGTGAAAGTTTGGGGAAAATCGGGCAATCCGTTCAAAAGTTAATAATTCTTAAAGTATCTGCACAGTCACTGCTGGATGAGAAGGCTACTACAGTGTATGATGTCACATGCGTACAACGATATAAGGAAACTAGATATATCGCTACGGCGACTGATATGCCTCCGCCATAATGCATGGTTCTCCTAATAGGTCTATAGTACAATGTCTTGACAATGTGTGATGACAGTTTCACACAATTGGCAAAATATTAAAATGACAGGTTTGCCACAAATGTGCTGAATGTTCACTTTCCTAGAACTAGGTTCAATTGGATGAATGATTAAAATGTCAGAGTGCAGGTATTTGGGGAACTGATGATTTTTACTTGACTTTTGACCCTTTTATAAGTTTATGCATTGAGTAATTTTCAAGGTATTGAGAAAAAGTATAATTTCAGTATCAAATGGGAAAATAGCATTATCTAAACTGGCCTTTGACCTTTGACCTCACAGTTCCAAAGAGAATCACTGTTAGGTTGAACATGCATAAATATGTAAGTTTCATGATGATACCTTGAGTTACTTTTGAGATATGGAGGAAAAAGTGCAATTCAGCACTTTCACTTGACCTTTGACCTTTTGACCTTTGACCTTTTGGCAAGAAACTTCCCACAGAATATATATAGGGTAATACATGCATACATCAAGTTAAAGCAAAAACAAAAACCTTCAGGCATATTGCATTTTAAGGAAAGTAGTGATATTTTGAGGAGTTGACCTTGACTTTTGACCCCCTGACCTTTGACCCATGACCCCAACTTCCCTAGATAATCACTGCCCATCGGTACAAGCATATGTACTAAGTTCCATGAAGATACCTTGAATCATTTGCGAGATATGGAGAAAAACATGAAATTTCTAATTTTTTTCACGAAATAAGCTGTGATCTTTGACCTTTGACCCTGTGACCCTAAAATCCACACAAAGTATTATCCCCCAAGGATATACCCTCATACCAAGTTTGATGTAAAACCACCACACGGTTCTTGAGATATCGACAAAAACAAAACGGGACAGACGGACGTACGGACGGACGGACGGACGACCCGAAAACATAATGCCTCCGGCCACTTCGTTGCGGAGGCATAAATATAAAAAGAATTTCACAAAATTTTACTTTTTGAAAAAAGTGCACGTTTCCTCGACTTGTCACTGACGTATGTTAAGGAAAATATGAATCCCCCCTGACTTCTGAAAGAGGCAAGTCAAGCGATTTTTTTATTATGCAAGAAAAGTGAAAATATGATGAATTTTCTTTGTTTTCTTTTTATCGTTGTAAACATACAGTGTAGGACAACACAAGCTGTAGTAGCCTTCTCATCCAGCAGTGACTGATCAGAAACTTCACAAATTCATAACTTTTGAATGGATTGTCCCATTTCCCTCAAACTCTCACTGATGTCTTCTATTAATATTGCTGCATTCACTATTTAAAATCCACACGTTTATAAAGGTGGACATGTCCTTTAACATGAAACACACACACACAAATTAGAACAAAACCAGAATGCAAGTAAGAGAAAAAGCGAGTGACCTGGAAGAATGTCTCTGGGATCTCCTTCTCGACGGCAGGAACCATCTTGTAGTTGCGGAACTCGTCCACCTCCTTCTCCCTCAGCTGTAGGAGGCGGAACCGGCGGTTGGTCTCCAGCTCCTCGTCAGCCACAAAGTCAAACTCCTTCTGGAGCTGCTCCAGCCGGAAGTACTCCTTGATGCTCTCCTCCCCTTTGTCACTCTTGGGGGGGGGGGGGGGGGGACAAGAAAGGGGTCAGAACAGACCTCTCACAGTGAAAACACCTAACAGTGGGATTCAGTTATTGCTGTTTCATCTCCACAATACAGCAATTCAAGAGGCATGCATGCATATCCCCTTTATAACTATGACAATGGCGAATGAAACAAAAGAATGAATTCAGCAGGACTTGCTGTTTTGGGCAATAAGATTTGGCTGCTGTAATTCAAAACTAGATTGCTTTTGTTACAATTACGATAAAAGACATTCAGACAAATTCACTCTTTACAATGCTGACAAATGAAGCAACATGATGATAGTATGGCTGTTCACATCGCTGTCCACTATAATGTTTATCAAATCAGTGAAAATAAATTAGATCTTCTCAGTCCACATTTGTTGCCAGTATTTCACATTACACTTGTACCTGATTTATGCAGAACTCTACAAGCCAGTATCCATAGGTGAAATATAATGAGGGAGAGAATAGGACATTTATTTCCATTTTGTGAGTTTTCTTTTTTCTATTAAAGCATCATGGGAGGTCTTGAACAGGTAAACACTACTGAAATTTGATGTAATTTATGGTCATGACACAACATATGCAAAAGAAATGTGAAATATTGAGCAAATGGGACTGGGAGTGGCAAGTACTTTACACATTGCAAAGGAAAAAACAAAACTAAAACAGAGCACTGACAGAAAAACACTTATCAATGTTATTACAACCCAAAGGCCCTCTAGAATGGCTTAAAATATGTAATCATAGATATGCAAAAATTACTGTCCTTCTGCAAACTCACAGTTCATTTCTTCAAAATATGCTACACATGACCAATACATGGGGAAAAAGGTGAACAGGAGCAGTAGATCACACCTTTATCATTTGTATGAGGAAGGAGTTGGCAGGATCATTGGGGTCTAGTCTCGCTTCAAGTAGCCACTTCACTAGCTTCTTGTCGTCAATGATCCCCGTGGCCCCGATGGCTGCCAGGGCATCCACCTGTTTCATGGAGCTGGATGATTTGGTGGTGGTGATATCATGATTATGATCACGAGGAAGAGGAGGAGGATGGTGGTGATTATGATTATGAGGAAGAGGAGAAAGAGGAAGATGATAGTGATGATGATAATGATGATGATGATGATGATGATGATGATGATGATGATGATGATGGTAAAGATATGATGATCATGGTGGTGGTGATGATGATGATGATGACGGTTATGAGGGGGAGGAGAAGGAGGAGGAAGAGGAGGATGGTGGTAGTGATGATGATGTGATGATAACAAGGAGGAGGAAGAGGATAATAGTGTGGTAATGATGATGATGAGTGATGAAGAGATGGTGATAGGACAATGCATGGCATATAGATGAAACAGTCTCTTCTAATCACAAGGTGTCAGGGCAGTTTACAAGAGTACATTTTCTCCACGCAAAGATGATAGAAGTGCTTACACCAGTTTCTTTACCCCAATAACTGGAGTAATATTCCCATTCAAAGTGCATCTAGTCCACTCCCTGGGGAACATTCTAGTGCAGCTGCCACTTGTTGGCTCACATGCTGACTCTAATAATATCTAGTTTTCAACAAGATACCATTTTTAATACATCTAGGTTGAAAGGAATAGAGTGAATAGAACATAAACGTCCATGCACACAATCACTGTGAAATGGGTTGAACCTTAACCCTCTGCTAAAAAACAATCAAACACTTCCTGGATGTATCATTGGCCAAGATATTTATAAATCACTGTGATACACAGTGTAAATTTCCCATATCATTTTTTTTTTCACAGCTTATAACACTATTTTACTTCTCTGTGAGGCATTGTACAGGTATATATGTAGTTCAGAAAGAGAATCCCCAAATTCTGCTCTAATCCTCCTCTTAACACTTTCATTCAGCTGAAAAATTCAACTGTGTTTTTTTTTTTTAATCCAACAAAAGGTACTACATAATAAAAAGCAAATATTAGTCCAATTACACTGCTTCAATGATTTGTAAAAAGTACAATTTATAAAGCATAATTAAAAATTTAGAACAAATGACATAATCCTCAATGAAAGAAACAGTCATACTTTGCAAGGATAACGAAGAAGCAGATACAGCTGCAATGGAAAAGAGTGATCTACTGAATAGCAGCGCTTGTAAGACATGGATCACTTGATAAACAATAAGGAATATGAGATACTGATGCAGTATGTGTTAATATCACCTCCATGTACGACTTGAGTGGATTCTTTGACTTCATTAATAGTCGACTTTGGGGAGGGACTAATTTGATGCTAAACATCAGTGGCTCAGAAAGTCACAACACAATGTCTGAGAACACAGAGGCTATTATACTTACCTGAGAGCATTGTTGCCAGTGGGAAGGGCTGGTGGGATGAGGGGTGCCCCGTCTTCAGACAGGCCCCAGGCCACACTAGCATAGAGACGGCCTGAAGTCAACAGGTTGAAAGTCTGCATATCATCTCCCTCGCCAATTACGACAGCATTACCTGCAGTGTAAAGATTAAAATGATTTTTTTTTAGTTTATAGCCAACTCAGAATATTGAACCAGACATTTTGCGCACTCTACCAGCAAAGTAAAGTTTCGAGGGCAAAGTTTTCTTTCATTCAAACAGACAGCTAGTTGCATTCTAGCATTTAAGCAGAGTTCAATTGTGATTATCCAAGGGCCTCATGTCTTCCTAAATCTGGTTCTTTGCTAGTCAAGAGTCCTGCAACTAGTGGCATGCACACTATCTTAAATATGATGATGCCTAGAACACATTAATTTTCCTGAAAGAGTATTGTATGCATATTTACAAAATGCTTTCTCTTATCTCCTCACCCCAGATTTCATGGGGAATGACCAAATCAAGAGGAAATGTGTAAACAAAACAGACAGGTTTTGCATGAATGATATAAGAATAGCAAAAATGTACCTCCCATGAGAATTTAATACACATTTATTCTTCTTTTTTTTTCACCTTTTTTTCGAATAATTTTCTAAGACATGTACCAAGTTGTCAGGCACATGAACAGCTTGCACCAAACAGTTTGAGGTTACTAAACTCACCGCTGCCTACAGCGCTGTGGTCAAAGGTCACCTTCAGGTCACTGCTGAACTCGTACTGCTCTACGCTGACCTTGTCTGTGGTCATCTGGGTGTCCGGGGCATTCAGGTAGATGTTGGCCATGTGGGTGTTGTTCAGGACACCGGCCTCAAACAGCTGGAAGAAGATGTTAGAAGCAAAGTAACATGATCAGCATCCAGATGTGGTCATATCCATCTATGCCAGAAATCCTAAACACTGCCATTTACATGCAGCTCTTTTCTGAAAGTACACTGTACTACTAGACTTTATCACATGAACACTATGACACCATTCTTCCATACAAATCCCATTCTCCCTTACAACTGTCCCTATCTCCTATCCTCCTCCCTCCTTCAATTTCAAATTGTGTAAAAGGCAACTTGTTGCTTACAACATACCATTACCACTTCTTTGTTGGGGTATACAGCAATTATCCCCTGGACAATTACCCCGGACCTTTCCCCTGGCCCTAATCCTAATCCTAATCCTGAACCTAATCCTAACCCTGACCCAAACTCCTAACCCTAATCTTTACTCTAACCTTACCACTAACCAGTACTTAGCCAGTGGGGTAATTGCCTTCTGGGGGTAATTGCCCAGATACGCTTTGTTGTTACCTAACATTTGTATGCCAAAAAAGTTTCATTTTCGCCTCTGTGCGTATGTGTGCTCGTTTCTTTGTTTAACTGTTAGCAATATTAATCAAAAAGTTTTAAATTGATTTTGATTCTTTTTCTGTTGTTGACAGGAAAATTGAGATAAAAGGAACAGGGGATAATTATCTGGTGGTGATCATGAATTTGATCCAAATCCAGGTTGTTGTTTATTTCCAGGATGAACCTACAGCATTACTGACCCTATGGCCTCGGCATAGCTTCGCATGCTCTATTTTAAGTGCCTCTAGATTTTTCTGTGATGATGGATACTAAATTTCTGTGAGTGAGCCATTCATCAGAAGCTCTCTATCAAGTTCTCATACCTGAATTTTGATGCTTTCTGGCCAGGTCACAATCTGGACGTTGAAGATGCTCCCAAAGTGAACGGTGAAATCAGATGACAATGACCTGGGAATAGTGAGAGGAAATGGCGGGGACCATGATGGATAAAGCTCAAAGAAGAAGTTCTAGAACTAAGAGTACAAGGAGCACTGTTTGCTGATACTGTTACAGGGGAAACTTTCATGCAATTACTTATTACCTCCATCAAGGAAGGAGGTTATCTTTTCATCGGTGTTGGTTTGTTTGTCTGTTTGCGAAATAACTCAAAAAGTTGTGCACAGATTTGAATGAAACTTGCAGGAAAAGTTGATTATGACACAAGGAACACATAATCAAATTTTGGTAGTGATATTAATATTATTATTATTATTAGTAGTAGTAGTAGTAGTAGTAGTAGTAGTAGTAGTAGTAGTAGTAGTAGTAGTAGTAGTAGTAGTAGTAGTAGTAGTAGTAGTAGTAGTAGTAGTAGTAGTATCATCACCATCATCATCATCATTATTATCATCATTATCATTATTATTATCATTATTTTCTGGGGGGGGGGGAGGTGCTGGGCCAATTTCAGCAAATATGGGCTGATTGAGATTTCGCAAATGAAAATATTTTTGTATATAAAGTGAAAATATCTGTTTGTTATCACTTAAGACAAGATAGTCCTGTGGACAGTGAATCAAACAATGATTTAGAAACATGACAAACACATAATTGTTTTGTGTAAGAGCTCATTTTCACATGTACGGTGCAAGTCCACTGTATGAAATAATTTACTTTGTGGTTGTCCTGGAAACCTCCTTCTCATTAATGAGAACTTTGACGAAGCAGCGATAGCGTTGCAAATCGTTGCGCCGTGCCTGCTCCGGCCGCGAGCAGTCCTTGGTTGGGGTGATGACGGCTGAGTTACTCATCTCTACATGTAGTTCTGGCTCTCCTGAAAAACAGCAAAGAATCAATCACAGCATGATGGCCATTTTGCGATTTCATGGACTGCATGTTTTGTACACATGTCTGTTGGCTTGGTTACTTCTCTAGTAATAAAACTTTCATGTACATTAAGCGGAAAAACAGCATATGACTGTGTTCTCAAATTTTTTCACAGCTTTATACCATCATCTCTGCCATCACTTGTAACAGATTCTTGAAGGAGACATATGTTGATATCAGTCTATCAAAATACTATACTACTCCATAAACATTGGAATTACATCCACATGATCACACAGACACAAATTTGCAAGCGTGATAATAAACCCTAGCTTTTTGAACCCTGTATAAACAGACACATCTTTTTTCATTATAAAAATATATATATAATTATTACAATAGCCTTGTCAATCAAACTAAGTAGATTAACGCACAGCAAAAATTCAGCTTTTCAATCAGTTCACTTCAGTCCACATACTGTAAAAGTGGACATTTTCATGTAAGCAATTTTTAGTGTTCCGCCGGGTAAGATGAATTTCAAATATTTTTAATCCTGCGGACACAGGACTTTGTAACTACTGGAATATATGACATGCAAAAATATTTATGTGCTTTTAATTTCGTGCTACACTTTGTACGTGTAGCTTCTGGGTACGTGAAATGCGTACAAATTTCCACACCGTGAAACTTTCCACTTTACAGGAGATGGGACAGCATTGATGCACCTTTTTATTCATGGAATATCACATCATCATGCCACAAAGAAAACTAATAAACAAACAAAGAGACGATGGGGTCCAGACCTGGTTTGCGTCTAATCTTCTTCAGCTTCTCACTGATCTGCTGAGTGACCTCATCCTCCTGGAAGCCGTGGACCGGCTTGGTTGGCTTCGGCGTCTCCTCCATCAAGTCTTCCTCCTCATTCTCCCCATCCTGACCCGCATCGGTCAGGTTCTCCCTCGAACCGCTCTCAGACTTCTTCCTCTTTTTCTTCTTCAACTTGGCCTGTCAGGCAAACAGTGGATTGTGGTAACCATCTTTGGGCCACATCTTTAATATGATGGGATGTACTAGGACAGCAGAGGTTACAGAATCTTGCATGCAAGAAGATTACCAATCCTAGCATTCTAAACTCTACTAAAAGATATGTACCTTTTTTGTGATAAAAAGAAAAAGACCCATCATAGACGCTAGGTAGATAAAATGTACTATGATGGATAGTGCTGCCTTAACACTGCCCATCTTCTGAACTGGTTGTAGGAAGGTTTGAAAACCTACCTGCCACAATTTGTGGCAAGCTTACCCCATGTTAAAATTTCTTTGCACTTGCCCATTGTGGTTTGCAGAATCTAAAAGCGTGTATTATGACAATACCTACACAATACGACACAAGAGTTATAGGAACCAATGGATCAACATTGTTTTATATCATATTCTCATCGCGCTGTGACATATCCCAACACCCTGCTTTGGGGAAATTTTTAAACAGTGGGACAATTATTAGTAACTGTATTGCTGATAATCCTGTCAAGTCATGAATGATCTCATACACGGTACATGAAAAAAAAATCAAGCTTCCCAATGGTGTGCCTGTACATGAGATAGTATGTACTGGTCCCTCTTCATCGGAATTCTGTATAAACTGGTTTTGTTTTTTGGAGTTTTTTTTGTTTTTTTTTTCTTTTGCGAGGGTTTAACTTTTGCCCATTTCATGAATCACTCTTGGACTGCGAATTTAACCAAATGCAAAAATATCTCATGACAGACAGGCAATAGCGCACTTATGATAGCCGAGGTGTCAAAATTGCAAAAACAACATGTCCTTGACCTCTTCATTCCGCCAAAATATCTATATGCGAAAATAACAGCCTTTACAGTATAGTCCTTCTCAATCCCACTACCCCCTCCCCAGAAAAAAACAAAAACAAAAACACACACACAAACCAATGACAATGATATCCATGCTGAACTTGTTTGTAGTACTAACTGATTTTTACTATTTCTCTTCACAGAGAAGGAATCATGTTCAGAATCTAATGCGAAGAAATGCCTGTGAATTTATGTTGGTCTAACCTTGTTTAGCTTCTTCTCTTCCTTCCAGTTCTGGAGAGCCGCTCTGTACTGCTCCACCTGTCTGCTGTACTCCTCCTCGTAGTTCTCTCTCTCCTCTGCTAGTTCCTCCTTCAGCTCCCTGGCTATCACTGCCTCATCCTCAGCTGCATTGGTTTCCTCTCTGCATCGGGACAATCGTACATTCATCATCAAGGGAAGCCTCTTTACCCCTTTTCCTTCCTCCCAGCATCCTCCTCCCCCCCCCCCCCAAAAAAAAAGACTACAAATGTCATAGTGGTGACTGGTATGCCTCCTCCATATCGCATGGTTCTCCCAATATATCTACCGCACGTCTTGACAATGTGAGATGACAGTTTCTGGTATTACAGGTATTCACTAAGTTTAAAAAAAAACAAAAACAAAACAAAACAAAAAACAAAAACAAAACAAAACAAAAAACAAAAACAAAACAAAGCAAAAAACAAAAAACCTTCAGGCAATGAAAAGATATGGGAGAAAAAGTGAAATTTAAGAACTTGACCTTCAGCATGTGCACCAAAAAGTTGATAGGCACAACTTTGTCCACTTATACATACATGTGCAAGCCTTCATTGGGATATCTAAAGTGGTTTCCAAGTTACGCTGTCCAAAAATTGATTACAGATGGACAGAAGGATGGACGGAAGGACAGATGGAAGGACGGACAAAGGCGGATGGAAGGACGGACGGACAACCTGAAAACATAACACCTCCAGCAACACTTCGTGGTGGAGGCATAAAAACAATTTCTCAATTCCAAGATATTGGAAGGCTTTCCAACACTCCCAAGGATCCAATATACTCCAAATTCTCGTTCAGTTAGTTCTTTCAATAGCGTTGCTTGAGTACAACAACACAGCAAAATTATTCCTTCAGAAGAGGCCGGAGTGACCTTCAAAGGATTCAAACTGCTCCCTGGGACCTAATGTACCTGATGTTTTTATTCAGACAGCACTTTGATGGTTTTTGGCAGTGCCATCACAGAGCAAAATCCAGTCCTCCATATGGCTCAGAAGTAATTCTAATCCATCTTGATGGTGGCAATAGTCTTCTTCACATAAAAAAAAAATAAATAAACTACATTATAGGCCTTTCTTTAGTGGAACTAGCAACTTTCTTTCTTTAAACCTCCTGGGATGTTGGGTCTGAGCTAACAGGTTTAAAATGTAAGTGAGATACTACATCTGTAGCTGTCAACAGGGTTACTATTGCATCAGCCCCTCAACTTCCCAAAATGCTTCTTGAGAATCTGTACATCAACGCAAGCCTAAAGCAATAGGCGGTATGTTTCTCATAACAGTGAGTGATGCATTAGAAATAACATTTGATTGATGAAGAGAATTTGTCAATTGATGAAAATGAGATTACTCTAATATCCACTTCCTCCTGCTTTGAGACATGGCAGAGTATAAGGCAATGTATACTCACTTCCTGATGGTCAGTTTGACCGGTGTGTTGATACAGTTGTCAGTCTCTCGAAGTTTCTTGATCTCTCTCCACGTCTTCAGCATTCCTCTCAGCAGCTGTCGATCATGCTGCAATTCGTAGTCCCTCAGTCGACGGGTTTGCCTTTGAAAATATGTATAATATTAAATGAAATTCCAGTTACAACGAAGTAAAAATCCAGGTCGCAACATTATTCGCTCTGTGTAATTCTATTGGTTATTTGTTTGGTTCATAACGAAATGTCGACATAACGAAAGAAAACTACCGGTCCTGAGGACTTCATCATAATGGGAGTCCGTTGTATTGGTGAGGAAAATGGTTGGTTGTGATACATATGAATTGAGAAGCAAACTATGTCTTGCAAGATATATGCAGGATTTATTATTCCAGCAAAGTAACCAGGAGAAAGTCATAAGATTCCAATGATGCAGTGAATAGAGTTTGAGAGAGGGCACACCAGGTCTATACTCATTCCATCTGAAAGCTTAAGTCACTACAAGATCTAGAAGCATCTCCCTGGTAGTCTAGTGTATCACCATGCCTGGGGTCAGACTTAAGGTACCTGTTTACCAATTGGGAGTAGTGATTTCAAAAATGTTCAAGTTATCACATTCAATGTATATGTGTAGGTCAGATGTATCACAAACAATCATGCCATATAAAAAATTTGCAATACAGCCTAAAACATAAGAAGATATCACTATTTTTGTCAAAAAGTCATTATCTGTACATGGTTTATTCAAGAAACTTTTTTTTTTTATTTTTGTTCACATTTTGAATATTTAACAATACTTAACATGGATTATACTGATTTATATTTTTACATTGGTTGTTTCTATCCCTAACTCACATTTTAGAAATATATTTAAGCACTAAAGCTGCAAATGGTAAATAATGCTTTTAACTGCCTTAAATGTAGTGGAGTAGGATGTTTCAGGGACACCTCAGGCGATTAGGGCCTGACAGATGACCCATGTGTAAATTGGATATAGTCAAGGAAACTACCAAGAGCATCAGTAGTGTTGCATCATCTTTAAACTTTCTAGAAGTCCCAGGTCTTAGATACACTGGGCACTCCAAGCGTAGCCTGGCTTTGCTGTGTAATATGCTGCTTGACAAATGAGCTCCCCTAACCCTTTGCAAAAAGCATACACAAGAAGACGGTCTACACTAAACAAATTAATATAACAGGCAACCTAAATGTTCGGGGGAAAATGACACAGGGACACCTAAGTGACCAAGCTAAAACAAGACAAGGGAAATTCACTAGGGCAGAAAAATCGAAAAATGTATACTCCAGCCTGAACAAAAATTCACTAAAACCATCATTAGTTCAAGTCATGTTGCATAAAGTGCTGTACACAGTAGATAGACGAGTTGTGATGGCATAGCTGTGTGAAAGAGATAGGTCTTGGATGAGGAGGGACACAGACAAATTAAGAAAGAGGGCGCACAGCTAATACCACAGAGAAAAGAGATCAAGGGAAAGTGCAAGAGAAGAAAATGTGAGAAATGGAATATCGATAACAGCCAGCAAAAATGTAAGAGGAAGACAAAGGTGCATCTAGAGAAAAATTGGGAAAGTTTAAAGCATGGGGCATACTATTGTATGGTGAGGAGAATAAGAAGACATATCAAGAGAGGAAAAAGATAGGAGGAAGACAGCCAAATAAAAGGGTCTACACTGAACTGGGAATAAAAGGGTTATAGAAACTGTCAAGCGAAATGAAAGGGTCTACACTGAGCTGGGAATAAAAGGGTTATAGAACTGTCCAGCCAAATGAAAGGGTCTACACTGAGCTGAGAATAAAAGGGTTGTAGAAACTGACCTGCGAAATGAAAGGGTCTACACTGTGCTGGGAATAAAAGGGTTATAGAAACTGTCCAACCAAATGAAAGGGTCTACACTGAGCTGAGAATAAAATGGTATAGAAACTGTTCAGCCAAATAAAAGGGTCTACACTGAGCTGGGAATAAAAGGGTTATAGAAACTATCCAGTCAAATGAAAGGGTTTACACTGAGCTGAGAATAAAATGGTATAGAAACTGTTCAGCCAAATGAAAGAGTCTACACTGAGCTGGGAATAAAAGGGTTTTAGAAACTTTTCCGGTCTAGGGCAATGCATGCGGGGACTACAGTGTACGAGTATGACAGGCCTGGCCACTCGCTGGCTCGGCGGTACAGCCGCCTATTGTACATTGTACATGTACTGTACTAGTATCCGTGGTCGGCGCGGCACTATAGGTAAGGTACACGTACGCGCATGCTAGCGCTGTGCAAATTATGCCCCGCACCGGAAGTGCCCTTGCTACGAAGTGCACTAAATCTTGATGAAAAAGCCACATCCGGGTAATTTTTACGTCATTGGCGATAGCGAGAATAAAAATGATATAGAAACTCTCCAGCCAAATGAAAGGGTCTACACAGAGCTGGGAATAAAAGGGTTATAGAAACTGTTCCACCAAATGAAAGGGTCTACACTAAGGTGGGAATAAAAGGGTTATAGAAACTGTCCAGCCAAATGAAAGGGTGTACAAATGAGCTGGGGATAAAAGGGTTATGGAAACTGTAATACCAAATGAAAGCATTTACACAGGGGCAAGTGAAGATTGGGGAAGGAGACAGAACATATAGTGAGCAAGTGAGAGAATGATATAGATATAGAGCATATAAAGTCACTTACCTCCCCAGGGCAATTACTCCTCAGCTAAATACCAGTTAGTGATAGGGTAACAGTAAAGATTAAAGGGACTGTACAGTACTGGTTTAGGTGGGGATTCATGTTTTGAACATTCCTAAGTGAGATACTGAGAAACCTCTTATGAAATATGAAAGAGGATGTAATTTTAAGAAGGATTCAACGTTTATTTGATGAAAATTGGTTTTCAAATGGCTGAGATATCCAAAAAAAATGATAATAATAAAAGACTACAGGCCACAACTTTATTAAGATCTCTTTGTTTCACCTTGTTTTTGGATATCTCAGCCATTTCAAAACCGAATTTCATCAAATAAACTTTTGATACCCCTTAGAATCGCAGTCTCTTTGACATCTCATAGAGTGGTTCCTGAATATCTCGCAAAATGTTAAAAGCTAAATCCTCACCTCGACCAGAACTGTACACACCCTTTTAGGTTAGGTTTAGGGTTAGAACTTTGGTTAGGGCTAGGATTAGGGTCAGGATTGCTTTTCGGGTAAGGGTCAGGGGAAGGGTCTGGGTATTTGTCCAGGGGGTAATTATCCTAGAACCATAAGAGAGAGACAAAAGCAAAGAGACTGAAAAACAGACAGGAGAGAAATAGAGAAAGAGATCTGTTATCTCTCACCTGATCTCTGTCTTGTAGTCTTGGACCTGCCGAGACGTCTCCTCAGTAATGGTTTGATCCATGCCAATATTGTACGCATTCATAATCTGCTCCTGTAGGCTAGTCACTGCAGACTTCAGGGCTTGGAGCTGGCCAGAGGAAAGAAAGAATCATTTGTTCCTTGCATACAACTGGGACACCTGTGCGACTATATCACATAAGAAACTGCTAGGAAGCAGTTCATAATGGGAAAAGCAATAAATCCACTTAACAGATCTTATGACAGTATGCAAATAGTTAATGGTCACAAGTGCAATGGAAAAAGATTTCGCACGAGGTGAAAGTCATAGGCGCTCTATTCAACGAAGCGAAGCCGAGTTGAATAGTGCACCTCATCTTTCACCGAGTGCAAGCTCTGGTTCCATTGCACGAGTAAAGACCATACACTATTTGTTTTATACAACACCTCAAACGTCAACAGATTGGGTACTCACAGACTCTTGAATTTAGCACAGAAATGGCAACCATTTTCCGTGAAAGACGAATGAGTAGCCTCACACTGTCACAGTCACAGTCACCGTGTATGTACATGTGCACGTGACGTATGCAAAACGAAGTTGTTTACAAAAATGAGTGACAAAAGTACGCGCTTGTAAGCGCCCTTGTAATTGTTGAGTGCGCGCGCGGCACATGTTTGTTTATTGTGACATCAAAGCGCGTGCAATGGAACATTTTGGTCAAACTAAATTGCACTGCTGACAGCCAGAGCGTGCAATGGAACTTTTCACTAAATGTCACGTGATGGGCAATGGACCAATCGGATACATTCTAAATAGGTGTTGTATAAAAAATGTTAGTTGCTATAATGAGAAGTATGGACTGTACTGTGATATTCATTTGATATCAAACTTCCAGTGAATAATTGTTGCTATAATGAGAAGTATAGATTGAACTATGATATTCATTTGATAGCAAAAATTTCAGTGAATAACTGTTGTTGTAATGAGCAACATTCAATGAATAATGATATTGTTAACAAGATTATTTCACTACTGCAGAAAATAATCTGAAACAGAACAAAACAACCCATAACAAACCCCTTAACTAATAAACTTGTTATGATTCTTTACAAGAACTCATATCTATGTTAGTAAAATGCATGAGTATTAATATTGAGCACATTTTCGTAATTGTGCAAGGACTTTGCTGTTTAAAATGCAAAGCAAAATTCATTGGAATCAGCATATAAACCTAGTGCAACAAATCTCGTACAGGTTTTCTCCAAATGTTTTAGATCACTCATCACTCATCATCCACACACATAAAAAACTAGCTCTTGTGTTGTGATTCAAATCACGACCCACGTCATCCCGACTAATGGTGGCTGTATGAATAGGCCTATACATAGAGGACGAGCCAATAGGCAGACAAAGCTTGGTATGAAGAGTTAAAGAGAGGATCTGAGGCAGTGATCCAGCACTCCCTCACCTTGTCTGTCAGGTACTGGGCCATGTCCCGCTGCTTGCGCCTCAGGTACTGGTCATACTGCTGCCGGAGTCTGGAGGCCAGGACGTGCTCCTTGCTGAAGAAAGGGTGGTGGGTGAAGACCAAGGTGTTGATGTCGATGTCGATCTGGTGCACGCTCTCCGCCGCGTCCAGGTCGAGGCTGAAACCCTGGTGGATATCTGATGTCATGGCCTGAGGGATAACAACGTAAAACAAATGCTTTGGAAAGCTGTGCTTTCAATTAATGTATAATGATTAACTTGGCATTTGTTGCTTTGATCAATGCCCCCTGTACTTGTTTAAAAACATGTATAATAAGCTTAATACTATCTCTTGTAAATTAAAAGCACAAAATGCAAATCAAAACACAGAGATAACAAATTATCATACCATATATAGATGGAGGGAGAAGTCTTTGAACAAGGAGCCGAGTTGGTGAAGTAGGAGGAACAAGAAAATGTAACATTTGTGCAGCAGCAGCTATTTAATAATAGCAATGAATAAGATACAGTTTGATTCACATGGAGTATCCTCTTCAATGCCAGCACCATTCTCTCAGAGAGCTCTTCCTCTGTCATAAACCCGACACTGACAGGCATTGATTGATAGGCCTGGGAAATAAGGAACATGAGCTAAACATCTTGTCCCTGCACGTATGCCCTTTGATTTGTCCTCACAATCTCCACTTCACAGTTCAAAACCTCGTTTAAGGTACTACAGAACCTCATTAACTTAAAAGTACAACAAAGCTTCATTCAAGGTACCACACAGCTTAAGTCAAGGTACCACAGAGCCTCACTTTAGGGGACACAAAGTCTCACTCAAGGTACCACGGTGCTCCCCCTCCCCCCCCCCCCCCCCCCCCACATCAAATCTGCAGATCTTACCTTTCGAAAGATGGTCTGCAGTTCTGGCTCTCTTTCCTCATTAGGGATAATCCTTGGTCTGGTTGGTGTTTGCTTCACTGGGTCTGGAAGGGCTAAAATACGTCCATCCTCCCCAAACCAGCCTTTACCCTGTGTGTGAAAACATCAATAGTCATACAATCACACAATTGTACTTTCAAATGCGACAAAATTTACAATGAACAGAAATTCAGGGTGAGAGATCTAAAGGCATAAACTAAGATGTAGTCTGTAGCTTGACTTCTTTTCAAATCAAAGAATAGTAACCAAGACAATCAAAGAGTAACACATTGTGTCAGGCAAAATTAGAAGTTTTTAACTGTGATAATCAGACTGGGAGAGTTCTGTTGTGCAAGCCTTTCCAAATCAAAACCATTTTTTTTTTCCTTTAAGTGGATCACTTTCTCAAAAATTGAATTGATGCACAGATCAATTTCATCTCATACATCATAAATGAGACACAAAATCCTAAACATTTTAACCATTTCAGGGCATTCAGAAATGATGCAGGAAGACAGACCTTGTCTGGTCTTTGGAGGAGGCGGTGCTCCATGATATTCTGGTTCCTCTGAGATACGTCAGGCCTGACACCAACATAGAAACCCTCGTCCTCAAGGTACCTTGGCTGAGTGTTCTCAGGCACCTTCTGCTCTGCAGGTACTGAGAGTGACAATGACACAGTAAAGAAAAAAAAAGTATTCATGCAAATCACCATTCATATGATGGTAACAATGATATGGTCTTAAACATCAGCAAAAGTGTCCTTATAGTGTAAGCAATTGTTTTGTTCTGCTTTGTTTTTTTGTTGTTTTTTTTTCCAAAGGACCCTGTCATTAATACCTTCTCATTATCCCATCATTATTGACTACCCATTCTATATACATGTACCTGGTTGCAGGACAATATTGGGTGAAGTGTGCTGGGATGTATGCAGTAGGCAGGATTTGAACTCAGAATCTCTTGTTAGGGATCAGGCAGCCAGTATAGAATTCAGTGCTGTTGCGTTTCAGTGGATAAAGCCAAAGACTATCAATCATCACAACGTTTCTGATTCAAGTCCCCTGGCTGCAGCGGTTGTGCCTTTAGGCAAGACACTCTATCCTCACTGCCGAGTCCTTCCAAGGGGGGCTATAAGGCTGTTGGTCCCATGATCGCATGTTTATGAGTAGTTTTCAACGCTTCCTCAGTGGTCATACAAAAACAAATCAATTCCATCAATTCAATTCAATGCATATGACGATGGAAAACTACTTTCAGACAACGCAATATTCTGCCAGTTTGATGAGGAATTATGCTTACAGTATTTTGTCTGTCAGCTGTAACATGTGTAAAACTTTCAATGTTATTTTTCAAGCATCATGCTGAATAAAAATTGAGTAATGCCAGGAATACTTTAGTTTCTGTAAAGAGTGTCTATACAGGACTATGATACAAGAGGTGCCATGCTGGCTTTAGTGAGAGCATTACCTGTTTTGATGCTAGGCACAAAGAAGAATCCTTTTTCCTTCTCTTCCCTGAGGCCAAGGGGTACGTACTCCGCAGGCATAAGCTGCGACGGCTGCAACTTCCAGGCCTCCTTGTCGATGAAGACTTCTGAGAGTAGCGGCTTGCTCTCCTCCGCCTCCTCCTCATCCTCTTTGACTGGTTTCAGCTTGCCTGCATCCCTGCCAGTACTCGGTCCCGGCTGGTCCTCCGAGGGGGGTTCGGAGGCGATCTCCGCAGGCTCGGGTTCCGGGTCGTAGCTCCGAGTGAAGAAGTCGAATGCCTCCTCTTCGGTGGGGAGAGCTGCTTGCTGTCAATGGGGAATGGAAGACATAAATATGCTTCTATAACACATGCAGTAAAGTTGTGGCTGAGATGGTCACAAATGACAGAGCAAAAATTGTGATCAGAGTCTACATGACTTACAGAGTACTTGCATTTATTATGAATCTACTGAACCTACTGTGCTTTGCTTGCTCTTGACAAGGAAGCTTTCTGGGCATGCTTCATCAGAGAACCCTTCATTAGCGAGATGTCGTTGGAGTAAAGGAAGGTGTTTCCCACCCCCCTTGTGTTGTGTGATATGACTGCCAATATCTTGATATCCTTCTCCTCAGTCAGTGTTAGTATCATCCCAGGCCACACACCCTGACAGGAGTAACACTTGAAGAATTACCAGCTACCACCAAAATCCATTCAAAGACAACAGCCATTCTGGCTCTGATGCTCTAGTTGAGTTGTTTCAGTGGAATGTATTGACATGTCATGTTGCACATGGAAACCCTGGATAAGTTTTGAGTATCACAAGCCATGATGAACACATGCAGCATACATTACATATAAAATATACCAATAATCCTAACTGATCTTTGCTATTATCCATAGGCATGGTAGCAAACCAAAGTCATTTACATATACTACGAAGACAGCAAAAATACACAATATCAACACAACTGTCATCATCATCAACCTTACCATCATCAGCAGCAGCTATTCATATTCTTTCCCTACTCCTTGGGGTTTTGCGTATCATCTATCTGTGGCATTTCTCCACCATCTTTGTAGCCTACTGTCACTGCTAAATGTTCTGATGAATTTATAGCCTCGGTTTCATAAACATTTCCACTGAAATGGAAAGAGATTCTTAATAGCAGACGGCAGATACCACATCAAAGACCTGGATTCTATTAATGTCACTTCCCTACCTTGGCTTTGACTTGCTTGAAGGCTGCCCTCCACTTTGACTTGGCAACGATGGATTCATTCAGCATCTTGTCCTCCTCCAGTTCCTCCTTTGTCAGCTGAAAGGAGAGGAAAAGAAAATCATCTCTATAAAACTATTTTAAGCAAACTACTCCTTCTACGGTCACTGATGTCTACACCTACTGTTTTTTTTTTCTACAACTAACTCTAAAAGGATCAGAACACATCTACACCAGACTTACAACCGACTCTAACATTTAACCTAATCAAAAAAAAAAAAATTTAAATGATGTTTACAAATAGTAGACAGAGATGATCATGTGATTTCAGAAAATGACATCATAATGATGTTACGGTTGAGCGATCACAAAGGGGAAAAAAAGTCATGGCATCCTGAGCTCATGAGACATCAGTGATGCACATTTTCCAGAGCTAAGAGCTTGAGCTTTTAGAGATAATCAATTCACATGTTTTTCGTACAGAAATATAGAAAGAATTCATACAGAAACAGAAGGTGATCCATGAGCTTTCACAGACTACCTAAAATGGTCAGAAATAAGGGGAACAGAAATTTTCTCATCGTTGTTTCAATTATTCGTATTCTACTGGAATTACTTCAGTGAATCTGTATGCCGCTTCTAAAAGATAAATGATGCACTATTGAATAAAATCTCCACATAGCTTCAACCTAGGGAGAATATTACTGCAGAACTGAAGATAAAAAATATATATTTATTAAAAAAAGAAAGTATAAAACCTTAATAGTGCAGAGCAATAGGCCTACAGATCTGAAATAAGCACATAAAAAATTCCCAACTACTAACAGAACCTTATAAACATGTAAACACACACTGATATCTTTTCCTCTACTTTTCCTTCTTGTGCTTTCATTCTCATTGCACCAGGACTTCAAAGCAGAAGTAGAAGTAGCAGTATACAGTGAGTTAATAGACTAATCAGCTGTACCAGTGAGGGTTCGTCAAATCTTGTGGCCATATCCCTGGCCCTTAACCCTCTCAACCTCCTGGCAGGCAAGTCCTTGTCTGGATCCCGCGCCACTTCATCCTTCATACTTTCCTCAGCTTTCTCCTGCATTCAACATTCAGGGAGAGAAGGTAAACATGAGTGTACATATTCTGTATCAATGCACAGCACATTATCATTCCTAGGAAGTTTCATGGATTCCTTCTTCTATTGTAAACAAAACAAAGAGTTTGTGCATACAACAAATTGATGGTGAAGAATTGTCAGTGACGGCCAATACCTCTATCATTTGATTATTAGAAAGACAGAAGACAATATCTTGTTATTTGTCATAATTTACATTTCATATCTTGATTATTTAGAATGTTCACAAAAATTATACAGTCATGCGCACCATTTTTACTGGCAAGGGCAGTATCCTTTGCCTGCTCTCAAGTGCAAGATTCTCTTACTCAAAACTCCACTACTCTTACTTCATTACTCTGACTCATCTATGATCCATTAATGTGTTTAATGTTTGGGTATTTAATACATTTCTTTACCTTAGCCTCCGTTATTTTCCTACGAATCCTCTCTCTGATGGTGGCATTAAGGCTAGTGGCAGCCTGGTCTGAGGGCACTCCGGCCTTTGCTGCCTCAACCGCTGCTGCCATGTTTAGTTGCTCTGAAATGGAATGGATACAAACACATCGGTTCCTTAAAATACTCAATAATACTCTAGACAAAGTATCGATGATGCTCCATATTCTCTGGTATCCATAAACATACACAAAAGTATGTCCATACAATGTAAATGATAAGATTGAGCAAGATGTATGCATGGAATGGTCACAAACAACCCCAAGACCAGGGACAGTAATGTCTCATATTTCATGTAAGGTTTTGTACTCTTTTTGTATTTTTGTGCTAGCATTAGTGTTAATGTTTTGTGTCAGTGTTTGTGTTAGTGCCAGAGTTTATGTTAGTGTCAGTGTAAGTGTACGTGTTAGTGTTTGTGTTAGTATTGGTATTTGTGTTAGTGTCAGTGATTGTTAGTGTTAGTGGTTTTTTGTTCTTGTTTTTGTTATGTAGAAGAAAGCAACTATATATGCTTTCATATTTTACAACTTGAATACAGTAACGACATTATATCATTCCTCTGGTTCAGCAAATATGGTAGGAGCTCTTGCCTTTCTTCCCCTTGCCCGCTCTCTTTTTGGGTTTTGGCTTGTCCTCTTCCTCCGGTTCCTCAAAGCCCGTTTCAGGAATGGTGGGAATCTCAGCCTTGTTCCTAGGAGGAATTTTTCTGGGTCGGGCCTTTGGTGGCTCCTGAGACTCTGCCTCCTCAGCTGGTTCCAAGGATGCAAATAGCTACGCCATTGACAAAGTACAACAGAAGGGTGAAAGTCAAACTTGCTCTCTAGACCTATCAGAGTTTGCGATGTCACAATGGCATTATTGTAGTTGTTTCAAAAATTGTGAAAGGAATTTCACATAACTTGTTTTCTTCTTTTTAATACAGAAAAAGTGTGCCCACTTAATATTTGACTTCACACATCTCCGTGACCTGTCGAGGGAATGTGTACTCTTCATTATAAACATGAAGATTTGCGACATTCCCTTTAATTTTCTTCACACTCCTTCTACAAGTAGGACAGTTATCAAAATCCACTCTTGAAAGACAGTGTGCATGAAATTAGACAAAATGTAAACATTTTGAACAGATTGTGAAATTTCCTTCCCACTTCCACCAATCACTTAACATTCTGCATGCAATGAATTCACATGAATGTGTGGAATAGCTTCCCCATTAACCCGTTGAGGACGGTTTGATTTTGCTACAACACGCATTTCCCATAGACACCTGCCTGAGTATACTCGGGACTCATCCTCAACGGGTTAACACTGTCATAACAATTACTGAGTACACTGAATGTGGAAGTCATTTGCATCTTAAGTAAATCTAAAATGATAGAGAGCTAGAAGTTCACCTGTAAAAGAAACTGCAAATCTGCAGAAAATAAAAATGAAGGCTAATTTGTTTGTTTATTTATTTATTCACACACATTGAAAATGCACGGAACAATAAATAAACTAGAGAAGCACTCTGAGAGCGCAGACCTCCGCCAAGCATGCAGCCCATTTCCACCCGCACTGATCTTGTTCTTCCACAGAGACCAGTGATTTCCACCCATATGTACTGCATTGTGTGCTGAAAGCCACCCGATTTCCCAATATAGAAGCCTTTGTTACGTCATAAACCCTCAACTGCACAGCGCGCCTCGCCCTAGCAGAAACTAGAGCACGCATTTTAGTGCGCGCATGCAATCCTCAAATACGCGCAGCCTGAACTCCCAAGTTCATTGACCCTACCTGCCAAAATATCAAATATCCTTCATAAATTCAAAAAAAATTCTCGGATCACTACCAAAAGTTAATCGTTTGTTACTTGTGTCATTCTCAACCTTTCCTGCAAGTTTCATCCCAATCCGTTGACTACTTTTTGAGTTATTTTGCACACGGACAAACGAACGAACTAAATAACTAACAAACAAACCAACGGTAACGAAAACATAACCTCCCCCCTTGGCGGAGGTAATCATACTTGAATCAAAGAAAGATTAGAAAATGAATGGATTGCCCATTTAAGATTCATTATCACAGTGATTCTATTTTTCTTGGGGCCCAACACACACAAACATTGAAAAATTATAGTACAAACAGTAAAATATATTCAAACATTGTATAAAAGCAAATACATATTTCATCCCACTCCCTCAAAAAAAAGAAGAAGAATAAAATAGATAACCAAATTTGATATTTGTTGGTCATATAGAAGACCAGGAGGTCTGTAACTTTTTTCTTCATTTCATCCTCACAATAATACAATAGCCATCCATAGGTTAAGGGGGAAATCCAGTCCAAATATAAGTTAGTCTAATAAGAAAGAGTAAAATATGACGAGTTCAACGGTATAAGTTTGATCGAAATCAGATGAAAAATAAAGAAGTTATGACATTGCGAAGTTTCGCTCTTTTTGGGGGAAACAGATCTTGAACAGTTAATATGAATATACAAATGAAATGGCAAAGTGAGCATGTCATTCCCTCACAACTTACAGTACCATATAGTTTGTACATAAAATTGTGAAATTTCCAGTTTTTCATTCAAACACAATTATGCCCGAGGCTCAAATCCTCATATATCTAACTGATCACTATCCTGAAGTTATTCAACCAGGAATAACGTCATGTTTCAGACTTCAATGGCTGAAACATTGAATTTCATTTTTTTTTTTTTTTGCACACGATCAATGGAAAATTGTGAGGGTATGACATGGTTAGCTCACTCATTTGCATATTCATACCCACTGTACAAGATCTGTTTTTGAGAAATTATCAAAACTTTCACAATTTCATAACTTTCTTATTTTTCATCCGATTTCAGTAAAATTTTCTACCGTTAAACTCGTAAAATTTTACTTTTTCTTTATCAGATTAATTTATATTTGGACTGGATTTTGTGTGGATAATGGGAAGGCTGCATCTGTAAGCCTGACTAGATATGTTAGCAATGGATGAGGGTGCCCTCACCTCTTTTTTCTTGGACTCTCTGTCCTGGGTGAGTTTCTCCATCAGACTCTCTGCATGCTGGAGCTCCTCAAGGGGCTGTGGGAGATAGATAAATATGGTAATTAGATAAATAGATAGGTAGGTTCACAGATAGATAGATAGATAGATAGATAGATAGATAGATAGATAGATAGATAGATAGATAGATAGGTAGGTAGATAGATAGATAGATAGATAGATAGATAGATAGATAGATAGATAGGTAGATACATACAGATATGGCAATTAGATATATATATATGCATAAAGATGGATAGATACATACATACATAAAAACATACATACATACATGGATAGATAAATACAGCAATTAGATAGATAGATAGATAGATAGATAGATAGATAGATAGATAGATAGATAGATAGATAGATAGATAGCTTGATTGATAGATAGATACCTACAGACAGAGGAAGAGAGAGAGAGGGAGTCAGGGAGACGGATTAAGAGGGACACTTTTAAATTCTGACTTGCCCACTTGGGCCACTACAAGAAAATCTAATTGTCCTCTTTGAGATTTGGAACAGGCCAAGGTGGCATACTGTTTGGTCCACATTGCCACACCCCCATCAGCCTTTCAAGCTGTGGAAGAATGTGTGTTTGTAGGAACTATTAAATTCAATTGAATTTTCTCAGTCTTCAAGTTTGCAGCAGAAATGACCATGATCACTGTGACTCAGATGATTATTGAAATTTATAATTTCCTGAAACAGAAAAATTGTAAACATTTCCTAATGACTTCTATGGCAAATACCATTCGAGGATATACAATTTCTGTATGTAATGTGTAAGGTGAAGAGCTAAAGGGAACAGTTAATATGTGACACTAGGTGAACTACACTGCAATGGTGGCAAAAATTCAAGTCTAAGAACCCACTCCATATGCCCATCCTAATCCTGTATCCTTACTTTAGATTATAGAATCCAAAAGTGACTGCACAGCTGTCCCACCTTTCCTTGCATGACTATCTGTTCTCTTCAAGCACTAGTTTGCTCATTTACTCAGTACTCTGCAGTAACACTCTATCAAGCAGATAGGCTTTTAAGTCTAGTTAAACTTTAGATTCAAGATATTCCAGAGCAACTCACATCAGCAGGCATGTCCTCATCCACTCCACCATCTGCTGCTGATAAATTCTGCAAATAAAATATAACAAAAATCTTGTTAAGAAGAGTAAGCAATGACTCATTGGAAAAATTATTTTAAAGTCATGATACATGCAGATGAATACTAGTATACCACCGTAGATACCATTCTCAATATTCTCAATAACAAAAGAATGTAAACAGAATAGCATTCAACAGTAATTCAATCACAGAAACTGCATGCACATTTCTCCGATGATATCTCATTGATCTGTCCAGATATAAATATTTGTGAAGAGTGATTCTGAATTTGAAATTTACTTTATCACTAGAATGACACATCACAACCTACTCTGGCAAGCTACTTCATTTTGCAACCCTACAAGTCATGAAGAATTTCAAATGATTATTGCTGAAATTCAATGTTTGATGAGTGGATATTTACCTCAACCTCCTGCCTGCTCCTCTGTGGGGAAGAGGCCGCCTCTGCAAGGAGAGTGGAGTCCATCGTGTTCTCCCGCATGTCACGCCGTCTCTGGCGAATTTTTTCTCTAAACGTTCTGTCAACAAGTAACAGACAAATGCATTCGGTGTTCAACATACCTAGGAAAACAAATTTTGGCTTGTACATTTATGAGATGTGACTTTTATCTGACTAGCATGGATGATGTATATCTAGTATACATGTGATTGTTCTTTCTTCAATATTTTCTGACATAAGACTGACTTTGTGTGTTACAATATTCCAAAGTTGCCGATGGATGGCACATTTGAGAAATCATTGACATTTTAAACGTACAAAGTGTGTGATCTATATGCTCATATTGGATATCTGGCTTCTGGCTATGAAAATCTTAGTTTGATGGCTACTGTACTCACTCTGACATGATGACTTCCTGTTTTGTCTTCCCCTCAGAGAAAACTGTGATGTGGGCTTTACTCTGGTTTTCCACTCAGCAGGATGTATGCATTGTCTTGTCCTCATGCATCATGGTATTCTGTAACAGATAAAATTAAATAAAACAAAATAAAAGTGCCCAGATCATGCAATGCATATCTAGTATTAAAAGACTTATGTCTCACTGACTGGGTTTTCTAGATCTATTATGAACCTATTTTGCCTCCACTGATACTTCTGCAAAGTTGTAATCAATCCTCAAAGAGTATCTTGGATAGTCTAGACCTATATAATATGAATTCCATTTTGATTAAATGACAAGTGATTGAAGGGAGTTGTTGAACCGTAACAGAAACAATATCAGAAAAAAGTAAAAAGTACCACTTGTAGGGCTTAATCAATGCGTAATGGTGGAACAACCTGGTGCTGAACTGAAGACACAGGCTTGTTTTCAATATAGAGAGCAGTTATCAAACTCAAAGTCAGGAAGTAGACATTGTTAACAAACTAGTGTCTAGTTAGGTCTAGCAATGGCTCTAGCGTTAACCATTAGTCACGCGAAAATTGTACAAATGTCAGTTGCATAATCACGCGCGAGTAACGTGTGATCCTTGAACTCACACAGATGTCCGCGTATGGGACTGTGTAATAAAATTGTTTACATCGTAGTTAGGCATTTATGTTCGGACAGTTAAGTCACGTAGCGCAGTTTTAACACGGCGCAAACAGAATAATAATCACTTATTATGCAATCTATTTCTTTTATGAGTTAAGCAAGGATGAACTCAAATCATAACGCTACGTGTTACCCCAGATTTTACCGTTTCACGCAGCTCAAATGCCAGACATTCCGCCATCGCAATCCAAGAATGTCGATAGTATGGTGGCGCTTAATTCATAAAAAGGATTCGTACAAACTCGTGTTTATCACGGAACATCTAGGAGATGGTATATAATTTATCACAATTAAACGAGTTATTCAACTCGAACATGCGATCCTAAATTAGCGCTGCTTAAAACAGTGAAAATGATTTTAAAAGTCTGATGTTCTAACTTCGTATGTCAAAACCTCAAAAATATTCCTTATATACGATCGTGTAAAAATTATTGAGGTATCGCTGAAAAAAACTTAAAAAAAAAGTTTATGGGCATTTCCCCGAGTTGTGCGACATGATCACCAAATTTACCCGCATATTTCAGGACAACTGATAATCTTACTTTGTTAGCCATAGTTTGAAGTGTGTGAAACCAACTTTACCTTTAAGGAAAGTTCCCTTTTGTGCATTTTTATACCTCTTGAAACCAGAAAGCATTTTTTGACCTAAAAATCCCTAAAAAATGCATTTTTGTTGCTCTTTGTGATTATTATTTATATTTGAGGCTCAAATCAAACTTTGTTTGGTTTTACAAATCAAAAATATATTAATCTAGCAGTAAATAAAGTGGAGACCTCGATATAAGATATTACTTCGGACACCAGCGTGCTCTTATACATAGCTCGAGAAGCTGCTGTCGCTGCTGTAACGTGAGTTACCGAAACATGAACTTTTTAACCTAGCAATTTTACTATATGCCCAACTGAGACATGGTATTTTAGATTATTAAATAACTATGCAGCACACATCCAAGAAATATGATGAGACTTTAATAGTCTTTGCTTCAAATTCTCATAACAGAGGTCTTAAAATTGTAACGCGAGTTACCATGTAACGTGAGTTACCACAATGTAACGTGAGTTACCGACATGATTTTTCTTTAATACCAAGAAATGATATGAAGGTTGTGATTGTAAGTAACCAATGAGTACATGATTACTGAACTCTTGTATTAAGATTCTATTTCCAGTAGTCTCTCTCTATCACCAAACCAACTGGTCTACATGTACAATGTATTAATTTCACATGTTCATCACATGTTAACTTCTGAAAGAAACTGTTCCATATTTACTATTTAATATTACAGTGCATGTATACTGATCTGTTACGAAAGTTGTTAAAAGACATTTCTTCTAAAGCTGCATGGACCTTGTTCCAGCAAATTATCAAAATTTTGTGATAACTATTAATAGCCTCCTGATTGGGATAATCACTGCATGATTACTCTTGAAAAGTTCTTGTTTTTGTAATTCAAGTGATTACTATTTGACATTTCATAGTTTATACCTACCTGCATAGACCAAAGCCATTGTTTATGAGGCTGAAACATTTACATATATGAACAGAATTTTAAGACTGGAGCTCGCTTCCTGCTGTTTTTTCTGAGATTTTTGAGAACTGAACATTGTTAATTTGACACGCTTATGTGTTTTATACTATTCTACTCTGAGGTTTTAGCTATTTTGTTGCAAAATCCTACAATGAAACTTTTCCATGTTTACTGTAATTTACTTACATGCTGATCTATTACCAAAAACTTGTTGAATGTGAACCTCATTATGACATTTTCTTTAAGAGCTGGACAGTCATGTACCTTAAAGCAAACTATCAACATTTTGTGATATTAATAGTTAGCCTCCTGATCACAAAATATTTACTATTCATGTTTTTAATTGGGATTTACTGCTTCAGTCTGCTTGATTACTCTAGAAAATACTGGTATACTTTTTACATGTATGTACAATTTAAATAATGGCTACTTGACATTTCATAGACCAAAGCCATTGTTTTTTAAGGCTTAAACATTTATGAACATGTTTTATCAAACTGATCAATACTGGTAGCAGATAACGGAAATTTATCTCCAGTTTCTGTAATTCAATTCTAATTTCTGTACCAGTTTAGTATAAGAATTTGTAAACAAATCAAGCATACAAACAATTGATTATTGAGTAATTCAAACAATTATCAAATAATTGGAATATAAATTGCATTGTTTAAAAGTTAAAAGATTTATTGAAATATTCATTTCTGAACCTTTAAACTCTCCACAGACTACATGTACAGGTCTCTAGTCTCGTGACTCAGTGTATTAAATGGAATAGTTTATGGATGACTTGTTTTATATATAAATAGCCTGAAATCCATTTAAATCTAGTAAAATAAAAAAAAATGATAAAATCAAATTCTCAATTAAATCCTCAATTTCTGATGCATTTGTTAACTGGAAAAGAGTGTAATTTAATGAAATATACTCTGTTTCATATCATTTTGTTGAATACAATTTTTTTCTCATCCAGTACAAATGAAAGCTTGGAAAACGACTCAATTAAAAATGAAATTTATCTTCAAGTTGGTATTCTAAATGTAAAGTTTCCTGCCTTTTGGTAATCTCATGGATAAAATGGGATTAATTACTGTCAGATCAATGTTCAAATCAATTTAGATTCTTTATTCATGGAGTTTGTTTGTGAAAAAAAAAAGTTGTCTTGGTAAGTTTTCTTTGGATTATTAAGACCAAAAAAATCGTCTTGTGATCATGTGGACAAACTGTAACGTGAGTTACCGTAACGCGAGTTACCGATTCACATGACGATACCTGGAGAATGTCAGACAATTTGAATTTTTACCATACTCGGTGATGTATGTTGTTAGTCCATGACTTTGACACAATAGACTTTAAAGTCTCTCTGTTTCTTGTTTGAGGAAACTTTTGAATATAAGACATGCCAAATTTTTGCATGTCCACATTATGTAACGTGAGTTACCGACATTTGTAGTGTTTTTTCTCATAGTTCTCATAAGAGTCTGTGGATGTAATGTTGCTGTGAGGTAGAATGGAGGTGCATGATACTCATTCACATAATAGTAACTCATATCACTAAGTAGGTTTTAAGGATATTGATCTCAACGACCTAATTTTGAGTTCAAAATGTAACGTGAGTTACCGTGGAAATGCCCTTATATGGATTGTCTACTACTATAACATGTATAAATGATGGACAATGTAGGCCCCTACTAAAAAAAAAAAAAAAAAAAAAAAAAAAAAAAAAAAAAAAAAAAATATATATATATATATATATATATATATATATATATATATATATACATATAGTTGAGACAATGTAGATAACAGAAGATGTCGCATGAAACCGGCAGTGTTGTGAAGCTTTCGACCGTTGTCTTCCTCAGCTTCAAAAGCTGTCGAAAGCTTCACAACACTGCCGGTTTCATGCGACATCTTCTGTTATCTACATTGTCTCAACTATAATTTCACTTAAGATGACAGAGGCGTGCGGTAGGAATATCAGCATCATCACACTATATATATATATATATATATACATGTATATATATATATATATATATATATATATATATATATATATATATATATATATATATAAATGACCCGTATGCGATCAAACTCTTCACATGTACTGGTACTTTAAAGGTACTAGCCCACATTTGCAAACCCACGAAAATCTAAAACTGCATAAAACAGGTCCAATATGACTTCAAGTACAAGTTATAACAGTAACATACCTCACCTGTAGCTCTTTGTCTATACCATTCGATAAAAGAGAGAAAATCATCGTTTTAAAATCAATTTTCAAACCGGGTCAACCCGACCCAAAATCGAATTACGAGCGCGGGCTATAGCTACGTACATTGTACATCACACACGTACGTGGACCGGAGCTAGCGAGCGTTATACGCATGCATACGGATTACGGTGCATTTTCATTTATTTTTATGAAAGTAATGGACTAATTCGAACGAAATTTTGCACAGGTGTTACTGCAATCATACCCAAACTCCATGCTAACTATGAGACCAATTGCTGCAGGTTTACAAATGTGGGCTAATACCTTTAAAGTACATAGAACACCAGCTATAGTGCAACTGTAATTGACTATGGGCTATCCAGCCATCTTCTCAGACGGGGAAAAATAAATAGGCCTAAACGTAGGCCCTATACAATGTATAATTATATGAAATTTTGAAAACTGCATCGGCATTGTTTGCACAACCATTGATGAACAGAGAAATAACTACACAACGACAATTTAGTCAAATATAGAGTTCCCAAGGTGATGTCAGTGGCGGATCCAGAGGGGGCGCACCGGGAGCGCGCCTCTTTATATCTTAACGATATTGTTAAAATATAAAAAAATAAAAAGAAAAACGGAGGCTCATGTGCATCCCCCTTTATTTGTGTAGGCCTAGAGGCGCCTCCCCTTTACGGAATTCCTGGATCCGCCACTGGATGTATGCAATTTTCCATAGAATTCATTTATTGGACTTTAAATGGACAGAAAGTGCAGGTATATGGATATTTTCAGTAAGTCCTAACGGTAAACTGTTCAATTATGAATTCCTGAGAGAAAATCGGAGAAATCGGGCAATCATAGTTTTGTTCTAAAACTGTTGCTAAATCAAGTTCTCATTTTGTTCCAAAGGGTGCCAAATATCAAGTATGATCCAATCAGAAGCCAGTGTGTATGCTTGACGGTTGACCTCATGTATACCAGGCTGACTAGCTTTCTTGCAGCCTGTGTAGAACTTTCCGGATAGATGATGCCCATGAATGTCGGGTATATACCGGTAACTCTTGGCTGTGACTATTTCATTCTTTGGAGAGAGATGTAGAAAACAACTAAGAGATTGGGTAGAAATAGCAAATCATCCAGAAAAATACACAAATCCACAAAATAGTCACCAAAACACTCCTTGTTGCCTTGTTTCACATCTGATCACAGTGCTATTTCTTCTTTGTTCCAAAAGGTGCAAATCCATGAAATCCCTGTGGCTATAAGTCCTCAAAATCAGTGTCGATACGTATATTTTTAAGGCACATTTTCGTAACCCTAATGGGATAGGCTATAGGCCTATCGCCTTGTATTATTGGACGTAAAGTCATTGCATGAAAGTGAAAGTGAAATGGAAACGTAACTCCTGTATTGAAACCTTTTGGAAAGGAACTCTTCAAATACGGAATACTATTAGACTTGCACTTACTATGTAACTGCTGCAGGGGGCACAGAAAACAATTGTTTATAACAGAATGTTGGGGGGGGGGGGAGAGGCACCGACATGCAGGCGTGGAGGAGGGCAGCGGGACTCAAGGGTATACAGTGCTAATGATTGAGTCAAGGGTCAATGGTTCCCCCACCCCACTTCCAGTGAAGAATCTCTGGTCTAAAATTGTTGTATTCTTAATCATTTTTCCCGATTTTCTGTCATTAAAGAGCAAAAAATATGTGCGTGTGTGTATGTGTTTGTGTGTGCTTATGTGTCCCCACCACTTTCAACGCCCCTGTAACAGATTTGATATTATTACTTGCGCTTCTATAGAAAACGAAGATAAATAAACATATATTTCTAATGTTTTTTAAGAACATTAATAGCTCATACTGTAACGGTTTATATTAAGTAATCAGATCAACGGTATGAGTCATGTACAACTGATGTATAACTCTGCAAGATGATTACATACGTTCAGAGTCAATACCATTTATTGTTTCATCGTTAACGCGACTCTCGTTGTGGGTGTAGATTGTGGGAACATGTAACCTTTGGAATGTGTCTGCCCGAGAACCTCTGAAGTTATAGCGTTTGAAATAAATTACTTATAAGAATACAAAAATATATTATCTCAAATAAATTTCCCCACAGTAATAGTTGGATACCAACGAAATACTTTCAGGTTCTTACCCTCTGCATCATGCTCACGCAATGCCATTCAATGTGACTGATTCCTTTTCAAGAAAAATAAAAATCAAATATCTATTTACTATATACAAAAGCAAACGAAACAAAACAGGGGGGGGGGGTCGACTTTGAGCAATAGATAGCCGGTTGCTATATCTCCTATAATTTCTGCTATAACTGACATTTAGTGTAAAATTCTCGTAAGAGAGACTATACGTGAATAATTGTTTTTAATATGTGTGTTCGTCTCAGCCATACGACTTAGCTTGCTTCTACAAGACACCCGATTTAGATCACACGGTTTCTTCGCTGATTGAAATTGTATACTAAAGATAAAGAGAGAGAAAATGACTGCCCAGTATAATATAGGGCCTATATGACTCACTTCGTATCCAAGAGAAACAAACAATTGGTATAATACCCATCTCTGAATTAATATGTCACTGTTGGTCTTTGCTATTATAGCTGTGTAATAGCTCGCATGCTGTAGATGAGTTTTTAAATGCTCAAAATGTCTCGAATGAAGAGGAAAGTCGAAAGACGAAAGCAAAGGAGAAGATGGAGGACCTAAATAAGAGAGCTGCGTCACTTCAAAGTTAGATTTTTTTTTTTCATTGAACCTATGATCAATTTGTCACAACCTCATTTATGCAAATTGAAGGAGATCGGTGGTGCTATCACATCAAACTGCTTGTTTGTACACTACTATCATATATCGATTTTTTAGTATGTATAATAATAATATGATAAAACACAAATATCGTGTTTTAGTGTAATATCGTTAGCAACATTTTAACCTCTGCAGGTTTCCTACAAAAAAAGAGAGAAATATTTATTACTATATTTTTATCCTGATTATTATACAATGGTAGATATAGGACTAACATTCTCTTGTGTATATCACGGCCAAAATGAAAATGTAGCTTTAAATATCTGAATATGGTTGTATGCGGCTGTGTTATGAAAGAGTTGTGAAACTACTTATTCCGCAATGAATTTTTTCCTTCTTTTCCTTCCTTCTTTGGTGAAACCCTTACAATTCCTTTTACTTGTCTTTACTCTATTCTTAACGCCAACAACGTGAACATAATAGGGATACATGGTGTAGAATTGCGTTTTGACAACAATTATTCAACACTGGGGAGCTGTCTGGTATAGGTCCTACTTTTTTGTGAGGGGTGAGGTGGGTGGAGGTGGGGTGAGCTGCAGGTCGGGGAAGTCAAATAGACAAGGGTGGTGCTCGTAGTAAGGTCAGGATCAACAATTACAGAATTCCCCTCTTCATCTTTCATTCGTTTTCATCTTCGCAGGCCATAGCAAAAAATTTTACAGAAAATTATCTCCAACATAACCTTCCTCCAATCGCAGGAAATAGACATTTATTAATTCTGTACTCTTCGGCAAAATTTCGTTTGTTGCAGAACAGCAATCGACGCCATGCATATATCGAGCCGATTATATTTCGTTGTTGATTAAAAAATAAACCAAACAAACAGTAGTTTTGCAAACATGTATGTGCAGGCAACATCATGGCTGAGTAGACTACAACAGCCAAACAATGATATATCTTTTTATATTTAGCAATAGAAAGATGTGCAGGCAACATCCTGGCTGAGTAGACTACAACAGCCAGACATAATAATATATTATCTTTTTACATTTAGCAATAGAAAGATGTGCAGGCAACATCATAGCTGAGTAGTCTACAACAGCCAGACAATAATATACCTTTTAACATTTAGCAATAGAAAGATGCAAACAATTGTGCAGGCAACATCATGGCTGAGTAGACTACAACAGCCAAACAATGATATATCTTTTTATATTTAGCAATAGAAAGATGTGCAGGCAACATCCTGGCTGAGTAGACTACAACAGCCAGACATAATAATATATTATCTTTTTACATTTAGCAATAGAAAGATGTGCAGGCAACATCATAGCTGAGTAGTCTACAACAGCCAGACAATAATATACCTTTTAACATTTAGCAATAGAAAGATGCAAACAATTGTGCAGGCAACATCATGGCTGAGTAGACTACAACAGCCAGACAATAATAATACCTTTTTACATTTAGCAATAGAAAGATGTACAGGCAACATCATGGCTGAGTTACAACAGCCAGACAATAATACATATACCTTTTTACATTTAGCAATAGGTACAGGCAACATCATGACTGAGTCATAGACTACAACAGCCAGACAATAATATACCTTTTTACATTTACCAATAGAAAGATGTTGCCGGCAACATCATGGCTGAGTAGACTACAACAGTGAGACAATAATATATCTTTTTACATTTAGCAATAGAAAGATCGATGTGCAGGCAACATCATGGCTGAGTAGACTACAACAGCCAGACAATAATATATCTTTTTACATTTACCAATAGAAAGATGTTGCCGGCAACATCATGGCTGAGTAGATTACAACGGCCAAACAATAATATTACTTTTTACATTTAGCTAAACAAACTAAAGAAAAAAATATGTTGTAGAAATGATTAGTGCATTTTATATACCATACCGTATGCACCCGAGGCTTACAAAGACTGCTTTGCTCTTTGAATGAGGACCCATACGAAAATGCCAAAATCTAAAGAAAGTAACATCAGAGATAATCTCAGTTATTATGAATAAATCATTTCTCCCGCGCTGTTTGTTACGTACAACACAGCATATCTGCATGGGAAATCGACACGACTGACGGGGAGAGGGTGATAGGCGTAGAGGGAGGGGAGAGAAAAGCGGAGGGAAAGAAGAGGGTGCACTGCAGAGAAGGCAGAGCAACAAGCTAGCTTGCTCTTATCAGATTCAGTGATGATAAAAGCGGCTATACCGCTAGAACATTAATATAACGCGCCCATGCATGCAGTCGGAGGGATGAAATGTATAAATCTCTGATTACCATACAATTAGTGAGACCATTATGTCGCAAAGTTTTTTGATAGGATCTCAATTATAAATGAAACCCAAACCCAAAGAAAAATGTGGATTGAGTGAAAGCAGCAACATTAGTACGATGCAAAAGTTATGAATTCTTAAAGTTTTGGTGTTGGAACCGCTGGATGAGGAGACTACTTATGTTTATGACATAAAGTGTGTGGACAACAATAAGAAAATGTAAAGAAAATTTAACATGCTTTAACTCACTTTTGTAGCATAATGAAAGAGCACTTGACTATAACCGCTTGAAAGCAGGGGGAATAATTACTATACCCTTAACATTATGTCAGTATCAAATTGATGGAATGTGGTTTTCATGAAAATGACATGTTGTGGAATTCCCTTTATAATTTCTTTATATTGATGTCCACAATGAGGATTATTATAATAGGTGTTACAAAAAACATTTCCCACTTTTGATGCTTAATAGCTCGAAAACTATCAGATAAAACTGTCATTGATATTAGTTATTGCTGAACACAACCACAATTTAGTTGGAGGTGATTTGAATATGAAAACCTTTATCAGTAATTTCATAAAATCAATGATTGATTTCAAAGTTAGGTTCCAGAGTTTGGTCAAATTCTAACCCTCTGTACAAAACCTGAACTTTATCCAATGATGTGTATGTGAGTGTGTACTTACAATGAACCTTGAAAATAGAAAAAAGAGGCTTGAAAATAGAGCAAAATCTGAAACCTAACTGAAAAATTAATGTTTGAGTTAATGAAACCGAATCATGCTGTCATTTTAAAACTGCCTCCAACAAAATTGTACGCTATTCAGCTATTGTTCATTATGAATGTCAGTGTTATCTGAGATATAGTTTTTGAACTATTAGGGATCAAAAGTGGGAAATGTTTTTTTGTAACACCTAGTAGGGTCTGCTATATCGCAATAGATAGATAGATCGATAGATAGATAGATAGATAGATAGATAGATAGATAGATAGATAGATAGATAGATAGATATAGTAATTCACACCCTGGCATTGTATGGAAATCACTTGCACGAAACACGGTAATACCCGTCCCCCCCCCCCCCCACCCCACTCAGGTGGTCATCCATACGCACCGCATGCGCCGTCCCGATTTTTCGGGAAAGGGGTATATTTTTCGGATCCCCGAAAATTCGCTCGTTTAAAGGGACTGTACAGTACTGGTTGAGGTAGGGATTCATGTTTTGAACATTCTTAAGTGAAATAATGAAAAGCCTCTTATGAAATATGAAAGAGCATGTAATTTTAAGAAGCATTCAACGTTTATTTGATGAAAATTGTTTTTCAAATGGCTGAGATATCCAAATAAGTGCTAATAATAAAAGGCGACATGCCCCAACTTTATTATTATCTCTTTGTTTCACCTTTTTTTTTTTGGATATCTCAACCATTTCAAAACCGATTTTCATCGAATAAACTTTTGATACCCCTTAGAACTGCATGCTTTTTGACATCTCATATTATAGTGGTTTCTGAATATCTCACAAAACGTTCAAAGCTAAATCTTCACCTCGACAAGAACTGTACACACCCTTTAAAACCATGCACTCATGCAAATTAGTCAAAGGTGATGACATCAAACAACCAAACTTACAGTTTAACCTCCAAAACAGAGGTAACACCCCCCCCCAAAAAAAAGAATAGACCCCGCAAAACACTTATATAGTCCCCAAACCGACCACAAAAAGGAAAGAAAGGATTATAAAAGAAAGGAAGAAACAAACAAACAAACAAAGAATCAAACCACAAAGACCTCTAATTTCAATTATGTTCGATCTAGTTAGGATATCTTTGCTTCTATATATTCGCGTTTTTTATTTCATGATGTATATAATATTTGTTATGTTAATGTAATCATTGTTGTTCTAATGCTCATACAATAAATGTATGATGTTTTACACCGTAAATGTATGATAATTTAGCCTTCGGGCTACTTCTTTGCATTTTTGTTTAATACAATTAACCATTATCAAATCCAATCAAAATAAAAGCTGCGTGGCATGCATGCACCTCTAAATCTAAAAATGTGGTACTTTTTCTTACGAATCCTGATCGAACTTTACTGATCATTGAAACTTCGTTGAATTTAGATTTGTTTGTATTCGTGTGTCACCCAAAACCTTGTTCGAAAATGATCTTCCCAGGGAGGTGAAAAGCCTCCTTTATGTTACACTCTATATTACAAACGGTGTTGGAGCTGCCACAAAAGGCGCCTCATGAGGCACCCCTTACACCTGTTCAGTGAGAGGTGCGGCACTGTCTCGGCAACCTCTTCAAGCAGGCGTACGTACAAGTACGTACCGTACGTGGCACCACATCGCGACCGTAAGTCTGTTTACCAAAGATGAGTGGCAGTGTCGATGTACCGAGCAGCGGTTCGTTGTAAACCCCCGAGACATTTGACCATGTTTGGTAAGTCTGAGAAGAGGTTTATGTATTTGCATATCGTCGTATGTCATCTTGGGAAAAGACGGAATAAGTTACGTTTTCCATTTGTGAGTTGTAACCCGTCAGATGAATCAGTTTTTAGACCATAACAACAACTTCAATTTACTGCAACGGGACTGGAGGCCTCGCTCGCCGGCCGAGCGCGCTGTTCTCTCCCGTCGGTCTAGCGTAGCGCCTGTAGAGACATTCACAACGCAGCTCTGCCTGCCTGCCCTTGCATGCCAGCAGCAGACTGAGGCGAGGCGTCTGTCACAACAATAGGGCTGTGGATGCGCTTGCTGATTTTCACATCTATTCTTGCGGTCTCTTTCGGCACTCGCCACTGCATGCACTGTATACTCCTTGTAAATGGCACTTCCCATGAAATTTCAATTTGACATACACGTAGAGTCTGCTAGCACTAGCCTTGCACAGACGGTTGATGTCTCGATTTGAGTGAAGCTGAAATGTAACTATTAGTATTACAGTTCGACCTTGATTATCCGGCCTCCTTTTTAATATCCGGAAATCTCTAGATCTATTATCCGGACGCGTTTACGCAGTGAAGGACTTTTTTTTTCATCCGAAAATTGAGAAAAAACAGTGACTTTCATGGATCTATGTCACTAATTTCATAAGATGTGCATGATATGTTTCTCAATATCTAATGAGGTAAAACATGTATGATTTTCACATAAAGATATAGGCCTACTTTATTTTTGTGAAGAAGGGACTACAATTTTGCGCAGGCTAGCATAGATTACACCACCGTTGCGGGGTACACTACCTGCCTAGCTGCCAGTGCACTGGGACGGCAGCTTGGACGGCAGCTATATACATTAACATTGTGTCTCCCATATCCGGATGAGCGCCGGTCCCGACATGGCTGGATAATCGAGGTCAAACTGTATTGTTACCCTTCTTCAATTCTCTAACGTTAATTGTTTGAGAGCATTTGAATAGTAGAATAACCTCTTGCTGTCAGTTGCTGTAAATGTGCTTTGTAAATGAAAATGGTTATACTGAAAAATACTAATGTTAGTAATAATCAAATGACAATGTACCAGTAACGTTAGGCCTATGAACGGTATAGTAGCATTGTCATCAGGACAGTTCCGAAACTGCCTACTTTTTTTGTTTTTCTCATTTGATGAACACAACTGGTGCATACTCTGCACTGACTGTTATAGACATGCTGTTAAATGAATACCATCTTTCACAACGCAATTAAAATTGACATTGTAATTTGTATGTATGCATTGTACACGTAGTTGATTACCCGGTACGGTACCAGTATTCTGTTTTTACTGTACAGGTTCATAAATGTAGTATCTTGTTTCATTAAACCTATATATCATTTATCTTGGACTGTCTTAATCTAGTTGACTATCTTGAGCCTCGATCAGTTCATATTTGTTTTCGTTTGCTTCATATCCATAGACACAAGCTTCTAATACAACTCCAAGTTTTCATCTGCAAGGAAGATTAGTTAAGTGTCTCTGCATGAATTTCAAACATGTCAGACTCGATGACTGAAGAAGGGCCTTATGCTAAACAGGAGGCAATGGATGCTAAAGTCACATGTGGCGTTTGTAGAGGGCGCTTCAAAGACCCTCGTCTGCTGCCATGCCTACACACCTTATGTTTAGAATGCTTGCAGAATCTCGAGACTCATGTAATGTTTTATAAAGACGATGGCAGCAGCGACTCAAGCTCCCTAAGCAGCATGCTGAGTAACCTAGGCAACAAAGCATCAGCCATCTTGTGCCCGACATGCGGCACAGAAGTGGAGATTCCGAAAGGAGGGGTGCAAGTCTTCCCGATCGATTATATGGCTCAGAGGATGTTGGTTCTCGATTCACTGAATCCCAACACCAACAATCTTATCTGTGACTTGTGTATGGACAACTCAAAGGCCATATCTCGCTGTGCGGAGTGCATGGTGAATGTCTGTGGGTTTTGTGCTCAGGCCCACAAGAGACAACGGAAAACTGCTAGCCATGATGTTGTGAGTCTTCACGAAGCTCAACGTCAAGGTGCAACAAACTTGCACTGCCCAGTTTCCTGCCCAAAGCACCCACAAGAGGAGCTAAAAATGTACTGTGAGACGTGCGACCAGCCAGTCTGTCGTGAATGCTGCCTCATTGGGCATCGTGAGCATCTGGTGGAATACACGGAGGATGTTGCCAAACACCATGCCAGAGTTATCACAAACCTGGTGTCCCGACTGCAGCCGCACATACAAGCCATCATGGCTGGCCGGGCGGCCTCGGCTCACCTGGAGTGCATGATCAAGGAACGGGGAGAGCAGGTCAAGTGTGAGATTGACCACTACTACGACACCCTGATCCAATCCATGCAGACGCATCGTCAGACGCTGCTTATGCAGGTCAGTCAAGTGTGCGACAGCCGCGTCAAGTCGCTGCAGTCGCAACGCATCCAGCTGCAGCAGATTCTCAACGACATGGAGCACTGCAGTCAGCTGGCTTCGAGAGCTCTCGCTGACAGCAACAATAAGGAGCTGATGTCCATCAAACCATTCATTTCTCAGAGACTCTGCCAGTTGAACCGCATATCTTACCAGAGCACCCCCAAGGGTGAGGCAACCTTGCAGTTCAAGCCCAGGGTGATGGCTAAAGTTGTCAATGGGATGGAAGTCCCTGGCATTGTCGACACGAAGATGGCTGATCCAGGGAAGAGCTATGCCAAAGGTGATGGTGAGTGAAGCCATTTAAAAATGTCACTGTTAATGAGATTGACATTATGAACACAGATATAGGAGACATGTGACATCGGTATTAGAGTCAGTTTGAGATATCCCTTCTACATTCTGCAAAAAATAGCTTGTTCCCTCAACTGGCATTAAGTCTATTAATTGATAGTCATACATAGCATTAGCATGTTGTGTAAGAGTGGCACAAAGTATCTAAATGAAACTCTTAACAGTGTAGTTTTGATGAGAGAAAAAAACTGTAATTTTCTTGCTCATATTTGTTCCTAAGCCCAGGAAGACATGAGTAAACAATGCAGATTTGAGTGTTCTGCCTATTGACCTTGTGACTGTGCATGACCGGAAATGTAACACAGGCTGCGGTCAGGCAGCTGTACAAATAAATTTAGCTATCATGAGTCAGACCCACTTCCTGGAGAGAGCTATTGATATGAGAGCTCTGCCTCACAAGATGTAATTTGTATTTTAAATGTTTCATTATGTTGTATGTTACCCACCCCTATGTCTCCAGGTATTCGCCGATCCTACTTAGGCCAAGAGACAGGCATCACTGTGGTCCTCCAAGATTCCATGGAGCAGACATACCGGAATGGAGCTGACGAGATCACTGCTGAACTGGCTACCAAGGAGGGCAGGACAAGGTCAGACTTATCTCTCTTTTACTTCTAGCTGAAGCTATTGTTTCCTTCCTTTTATTGTTGTTCAGGATTGTTCTTCTTAATGAGTCACCTCACCATAAACAAGTGAGTTATTCCCCCCCCCCCCCTTGTCATCTCCTGAATTGAATACTTGCCCAAATACCCCATTTAGGAAAGTAAAAAAGTCTTTTGTAATGCTTTGCCCCTTCATTTCTAGCAATTATTCGTGTTCTCCATTTATAGTTGCATAGAGCTTACCTTTCAGTTGCTTGCACATACGTACAGTTGTGTTGTACATATCTTTCATTTCTTTTTGCCAGCAGAAGTTGCCATTTTGTTTTGTTATTCTTTTGATAATTTTGGCTACATTAATTGTGAAATTTAGAGAAATGGCTGTACTTGGTTTTAAGATGTTGTAGAATTGTTGCTTTGTTGCTTCTGGCTGATGCTCATGTACAGGTGCAGACTAGACCTCATCCTACCAATGCCTACAGTGTACTGTCTAGGAATCGTTTAAAAGGGTCTCTAAAGGTGGTGGTGGTGTGGGGGGGGGGGGGGATTCTACACACAAAAACCATATGATGTGTATGTTTGAAATGTTTACTAGATATTTGATGTGCTTATGGCTTTCCCATTCTTTTAACAATAAACCGAGGCTTTGGTTTTCATTTCTTAGTATTAAATTGCCTGAACATTTCAGGGGATTTTTGAGTTAAGTTCAAGTCAAGATGTCCATTTTGGAGAAAGGCACTGTGAATATGTGTGTATCCTGAATCTAGACCATTTATACATGTAGCTTAAAAGTGTAAAATTTTGTAATTTGAGACGTGTAAAACAATCTTGTAAGTGGTTTTATATGCGAATGACAGCCAAAGTGATGGAATATTCTAAGAATTACAATATTCATCTTGAGGAGAAAAATTAGTGATTTCCCATCATAACATACAATTGTATATGACATACAGTGATGTTTGTGTTAAATGAGAGACAATATTTATTGCCAGTGGTGAATTTTGCAAATACAGACTTGTTTCAGACAACTTGCACAATTTGCCATAAAAAACATGTGAAATGTACTGTGTACTGTATTAAACCTATATTGTATGATCCTTTCTTATCAAGTATTATCCAAAGTACTGTAAATATTATACATGATGGGATCATACAATCAGTGCCAGAATGCAAGCACAATGTACAGTATTCAGCTTGATGTGAGTTTTGTCTATAGATGTGTTTGGCATGTCTTTGTGTTGTGTGTATTGCTGTGTTATTCTCAGAGATTTTACTTTGGTTCCAAATGGGTCATTTTCAAGTGTTGACAAAGTATTATCCTGCCATTTTCTCTCCCTATGAGTGTATTGAAATAGCAACATTTTATACCATTACACAACTACGACAAGACAGACAATGTATTGCGCACATTAGGCATGCTTAGATTATTTTGATGATATATATCAGTGATGTTGAAATAAGTTAGTTTTTCATGTTCTTGTTATAAAATTGTAATACTTAGAAGATTATTGTTAGCCAGTGCAGATCTCCACACCTAGACCCCGTTTACAGTGCGGGGCTGGGCTCGGCCTCAATTGCGCGGCCGAGCCTCGCAATTTTGTCCGTTTACACTGCTGGGCTCGGCTGCGCTTTTAATTCAAACCTTTCAATATTTTGTCGTAGTGGCGCTCTGCTTGTAAACAAACGCAATTTGGTATAGCCTGGTTTTCAGACCCTTTGCCAACTGGATTCCGTGGTGACGAAGTCGCCGTTCGGGCGAAGGCCTTTGCCGAAGGAAAGATCCTTTGCAGGACAAAACCACTTTAAACTATACTAGTTTTCCGCGTTGAGGGGGTTAATATCGTGAATAGCGAAATAGTACGGGCAGAGGGTCTGGAAGCCAGACTAAAATTGGCCGCACATTTGGCCCAGTTTGCGTTTACACCAAGAAGAGGCTGGGCTCGGCCGCGGCCGAGCCACGGCCGAGACCACCTCCAGCTCATAGCGAGGCCAAATGTGAGGCCAATTTTGGCCTCGCATTTGGCCTTTTGCGCGTTTGCACTAAAGCGGGGCTGGGCTCGGCCGCGGCTCGGCCACGGCCGAGCCTCGCACTGTAAACGGGGTCCTAATGGTGTTTACAGTTTAGAACACATTTTACATTGTAAATGCACTTTATGCTACATGCTGCTATTACACTAAAAATATTACATCTTTGGCAAGGGAATTGTGTAAAATTGGAAGCAAGTTAGAAGACATCTGGCAGTCAACATTCTTTTGAATAGGTGATGGTTAAAAAAAAAAAAAACACCCAAATTCAACTTTTTTTTTCCCCTTTTTGTGAGAAAGACTTCATATCAGTCCTCTCTTTCCAGTCCATATCAGATATAGGTCAAGAAATTGACACAAATGTCTTTGACAGCTTTTATTTTGTTGCTATCCTTTTTTTGTGTGTGTTGCTGTTCTGATTTGTTTTCAGCACATTTTGCACCATTTTTCTTTGCTGTTTTGCATGTGTTCTGATTGATTTTGTTGCTCCTCCCAGGCCCTTCAACTGTAAGGTGTTTGACAACAGGGATGGGACGTACCAGGTGACCTACACACCCAAACATCTCGGTGCACACTTTTTGCACATCTTCGCCAACGGGAGTCACATTAGGGCATGTGTTTTAATTTGTCTTCTCTTTTCTCTCTGTACTCTACCTCCAAAATGGAAAGATGTTTTGAAGAGTGCCATTGGAATAAAAGCAGCTCATCAGTGATGTTGGATAATTACATCAAGAATGTGAACGTCATTTGAAAATGAAATCACATGACATCGCTTCCTATCACCTAACATATTTAGGACAAGGGGATGTGGCATCTTTTCAATATCACCTATACAAAACTGTTTTGCAAAGAAAGACCAACTTGACATTTTCTTTGAATTCCTATGAAGGTATTGTTTTAAATCCTTGAATGTGATGGAAGTTTTACTCTTGATAAATCCCATTTATAGTCATAACATTTTCTTTTTGGGGATACTTTTCCATTTCACTGTTCAGTTTCTTTTCATCTTTATATACCGGTACAGAGTGTCATTTGTCTTCATCATTATCAATTGCTGGCTGAAGAAATATGACATGTGAAATCAAAGCTTTTAGTAAGCAGGCCTTGATGAAAAGTACAATGTGTACTAAAAAACAGTGAAAATGATAACGCTCAGCTACATTTGTTTAACATTTGAGGAATACTACTCAGTAGACCTTTCAGCTGATTCGCCAAATTTTTAATGACATGGAACTCATTGGATGCTACGTGATTTAATTCCCTGGTTTTCAAATGGTCTTCTCTATCATTTGTCTTGAGATGCTACAAAACAATGGTATGATGCTTTCATTCTCTGGGTTATTTCCAAAACATCTTTCTTCACAGGGGGATTTTTTGTTGAATTGTTAACAGAATTGGAGTGTGTGGCCATTTTTTTTTTTCTTGTTGACCAGTATGAACCTCTTATTACCAAAGTGCGAAGACTAAACTGTGAAATGTTTTGCCATTTCCTCAAGTCTTTTAAAACTTGATAAAATACTACTTGTTCATGATGGAATATTGAGTTTTTTTGCCATCAATATAAACCTCTTAACAAACATCTGACATAGTGCATGTTGCAATGTACCAGTGTGAGTTTACCCTGTATCTTTCAGTGACTTCCTTTTCTGCAAGTGAAAAATATGCAGTGTAGTTTGTACTTTATTGTAATACTACAGTTTAGACACCTCCCAAAGTAGAGTGTATGTGATACAAATCCAAATGTGAGTGTATGAATCCTGGAAATCACCAGTGTGTGAACACTGTACCAGTCTTTACACTTTTATTTCACCTACAGTTGAAAGAAAACCATAACAAAAATAAGATTTTAAAGGTCTTCAGTAGTTGATATATCTGACCTGTCATTATTATCTTTTTTTTTTTTCCTTTTTTACACATAGATTTGTTTGAATGAGAAAAATTGATGCTAGTCATGTCACTTCTTTATTGGATTTCATTGTTACCTTTGTAGTCAACTTATATTTAGAATAGTTAGTTATGTATGTGATCCCCACCCTCTTCTCCCTGTCATGAGAAATTACATTTTATATTTGTCCCTCTCTGTCCTTAATGGTAGTTTATTGAAGTTTCTTGAAGTGAGACTGACTTGTTTACAAATGCCTGAAGTTTAATGATGCAAAGCGTGTTGACAGTCTTTTCTTTTCTTTCAGATCACAATAGTAAATGTTGACTAACTTTAATACAAATAGTGATGGTGGATTGCACAATTTTGTCCTCCAACTGACTGCCACTGCCTTTTCTTTTTAACAAGAACAAATTGAACCGATGTTTTGTGTACATTATTCTTTGCATGAAGAGATATGCACATGACCCAGCTTGTGGGAATATATGACATGTACTATTTTCAGACGTGACAGTCCTCCAGTATTATATACAAGCATGTTTATGAATTTGTCTCTTCCAGAGAAGTCAGAATCTTATTGTAAAATGGTAGAGAGAGTATGTTCCATTTACTTTATATTCTACTTTCTATTCTATCTTTATCATCCCCATTTATTATGGACAGTGTGGTATTGATTATGTTTGCAAATGTGGCTAAAGTCAGAGTGTGCTGTTTTGATGGTTACCACAGGGAAGCCCCTTCGGCATTATGGTGAAGGCGGGACGGCAGGACCACACTGGAGTCTGGCACTGCTGTTCATTCTGCTCAAGCGAGGGCAGCAAAGAGGCAACTTGTGCCTGTGGTGGTATAATGCCCGGTATGTACGATGACATTGTGTTTGGAAGACAGAATTCTTTAAAACCCAGCCATTCCACTGTTTAAATTTTGTTTCTGAAGCTTTTAGTTTGTTTAATAGATGGACTGATGTTGCAACTGTGATTAAGGTGTTTACAACCCTTGGAAAGGTCATATTATTGATGTTAGCCTCAAAAAGTCCTTGAATTTTCATATTGATTGTGGAAAGACCTTGTAATGTGTTCATATTTTTGCATTCCTGTAAAACAAACTGCACTATGCTTTACAGGGCACTGCAATTCTTCATTTTTTTGTTATTTGTTTTTTAATGGAGACCAAATTTGTGTTTTGAAAAAATGTGTAGTTGCATCTCTCTATCTTAAACCCCTCCTTTTTCTCTTGAGAGTTTGGCAGCAAAAAAAAAAAAAAAAAAAAAAAAAAAAAAAAAAAAAAAAAATTGAAACTCTAAAGAATATACTTAATCCTAGGACTGTCCTTGATAAATCCGTGAATGTCAACTCTCCACAAATGTACAGCTGTCAAGATACAGTATGATTCGTGCCAATGTTCTATCAGGATGCTCTGTGGCTATGTATTGAAAAAAAAAAATCGTACTAAAGTTGTTTGGGATTAGACAAAAGGAGCCCCAGTGTCTGAGTAACAAGAAAGTCATATCATAGCTCTAAATTTAATCTGCATGGTCCATTTTATAGAGTACTACTTGTACCAATAGCTGATACCATCAACTGTGAAGTCCTGTACTTGCAATAATGTCTCATTTTAACTTCAAAATGGAAAGAAAATCTATCGTGGTACATAAGGCAAAGCTTATATGCCTCATGTCAAAGGGAGTATTATAAAGATGCCTGCATGATAACCAATTCACACAACATAAATTCAATTATTCAAATTCATCAGTTGCAATAAATTCAATGTTTAGAGTACATTGCAAATATTACAATAGCTAAATATCAACGTTGTGGAAAGAATACCTCTCTGCAGTCATAACATATTTGATCGTTTGTCTTTTAAAGTCAAGTAATTCAAAAATTCTCTTGATAAGTATTGTACACGAGTGTGCAAACCTGGCTCTCAAGAAGGTGAAAGTCTAGTAATCATTGCTTCCTGTGCTGAAATCAGAGGAGTTGAAGAGCTGCTGCTGTTGTTGCTGAAACTTTGCTCTTGTATCACTGTTTAAAAAGTTGTGTTTTGTTGACATTACCAGGAGTGATATCCATGTATCTGTGACAACAATTCACATGGACTAGTCATAATTCTTTGTCACATTTGCAGGGGGCTTCAAGGGATGCGGCCACAGCCATGCTGGTCATCCAGGACGGTGGCATTGGTCGTGCTGTGCTGCGACCGATAAGGATGGTGACTGCGAGGCCGCTCACACCATCTCCACCAATCTGCTCAACACTGTACGCAGCCGACTGCAGAGCACCAGCTCTGGATCCAGCGACAAGTCCTCGCGGTCTGGGGATGGGCCTCTGAAGTTTGTGGACAGACCTGCAGTCAACCGCAAGCCTGCCAGCAAAGTCAAGACCATATCCCTTTAGAAAGTGAGCAAGAAAGCACTCTGATGCATAAAAAGTCCTGAGCAAGTGCAAGTAGGGATACAGAGAGCCAAAGAAAGCTTGGCTGTCAGCTTATCAGAGCTGTGCAAAATATTTATTTTTGACATTGTGTTTGCATGAAATTGATCATGTCTTATTTTTTGATAGATGTCGCTGATTATTTTGCCCACAGTTCATCATATTTCTGTGTCCAGAGTGTGCTTCAATACCTTGAAAAATCAACAAAAACAAAAAAACTGAATGTAAGAATTACTGGTATGCATTGTATGTTTGGATTCCTGTGAGTGCACTTTCTTATGTACATCTATGCTCACAGTAACAATTACCCGAGTTAAATGTGTGCGAAATTACAACAAGTTGTTTTCACAAGAAAAATTCAGTGCGTGTCTGTTTTAAGTATAGTAGAGATTGAATTTGTATTCTTCCATGTGTAATTTGTGAATTAACATTATATATTTTTCTTTTCTGCTACTTACAGACCTTGTATTACAATTAATATTTTTTGTATCAGATCATTTGTAATGGAGATTGAGAGGGGGAGGAGGATAGCAGATGTGATGTTAATTATGAAATGAATATTATGTTGCCTAGCTTTTGTACAAGTTTACTATGGGATGGTCACCCTCTGAGAATGAAGGGCTGAAATTATCTAATGTAGCATACATATTATGAATATTATCACTTGTTGCTGGTGCTTCACTTTTCAGGTTAGGTCTTGTATATAAATAGGTTTCTATCTTAACCCATTGAGGACGGGCTGATTTTGCTGCAACAAGCATTTCCCATAGACACTTGCCTGAGTACATGTATACACCGGACTCGTCCTCAACAGTTTAAGCTATCTCTTCCAAGTTATGCAATATTACTCATTCTAGGCATGCAATCTTGTCACCAAGCAGCTGCAAAGGTGAATCAAAGAAATATGCTCATACTGCCAGCAAAGACTTCAGTCATAGAGGGTATTCATTAGTGTAGCTTGCAATGAGCCTAGTGGCAATTGAGAATGATAATAGTGGTATGGATCCTGGGCAGAAGATTTTTGTTCCCAAAGAATGTAATGTTGATTATTAACACCAAAGATTTTCATTCCCATGCATGCTTATGCACTATTTTGAATGGATAGTTACTAATTTGATATCTTCTACACAATATGTATGGTACTACTTGTATATATCCCATCTGTTTTGTTTTCAGATGCATGTTGAATCATGTGCTTACAGTTGGTTGCACTGAGTTGTTGTACCATATTTTTGTCAGCCTGTTGCTTTGCATACCATCAAAAGACTGTGCCAGAAAAAGCTTTGATACATAGGTGATGCTTACCTAAATGCTTGATGTCAAGTTCCAGGATATTTTTATCACATGAAATGTTATAACAATCTTGAGAGGTGACTGAACTAATTCTGATGCATTTCACACAGAAAAAGGTAATACATGTATGTGCAATCTCATTTTTGGTCTTGTTGCTGAACAGGTTGAAATGCTTGTCACCACACGATCTTCTGGAAAGATCTTCTTGTAACAATTCAACTTCAATTTCAATTTCAATTTCATTTTATTCAAGACCAAACAAACATATATCAAGATTACATTCAAATGAATCACTGGTAAACTTTCAGTGGATACAATATACATAATGTCAATTCTGTACTGAATTCTTTTGACTGTATTGAGAAATATTGTATGCGGCAACTGTACACGGTGTGCGTATTGATTGCAAAATAAGTTCCTAAGGATGACTGATAGATACAAATATTGAGTTCTCTAAACACATCCAATGGCTGTTTTGCACCAAGACATCAGTCACAGATTAGCCATCATTTGCGAAAGATGACAACTCATCGTCAAAACTGTCACAGGTAAATACAACAAGTTGATGTGTTTAGAGAACTCAATATTTGAACTGTATGTGTAGTTTCCATTTGGTATAGAAAATATACACCATTATTCATTGCACTATTGATATGATGTCCCTGTGTTTTTACTGTTACCAAAGCTTCTTGCAAATTATTTTACCATGACATGTTATAAAATGTATTATAGAATGGGTAGCGAGAATCCTGCCATCTCATTGGTCGAGAGCTATGTGTTTATTTATACTGGCCGCACGCTGAGTCACAGTGGTAAACATGTTATCGCGCACTTGTCGCAAGAGTACGCGCACTTGTAACAAAGATTCGAGCATTAAGCAAGCGTTCGCGCACTCAGTACGAGATGCCTATTGGCTAAAACAACCATACATCAGTTTTTACTGATGCACGGTTAACCATGCGTCCAGTAAAAACTGATGCATAGTTTTTTTGGCTCTCGTTTATGGCAAGCCAAAAGGAAATGCATCCAGCAAATTTGTCATCGCGTAACACAATAGAAAAATGGGGTTTTGGCAAGAAAATTACCCATTCTATAAAACAGATGACGCACATGTCTTTTCATGCGTCAGTTGGAATATAGTGTGCATGTGGTAACTATGGAATTTAGCCTAAACCCACTCGGCTTCGCCTCATGGGTTAAGCATTCCATAGTTACCTTATGCACACAATTCCGACTGATGCACTCAGACCTGTGTGTCATTTGTATACTGTACACAGTATGTACCAGGAAACCATGTTATTACAGTTTAGTTGGGAGCATGAGCTGTTCCTCAATTCACATGGTTCTTAACATCCAAATGCTCTAAACTATGGATGTGTTGGTCTACCAGGTATATATTTGCAAATACTGCAATGTGTGCATGGTAAAAACAGTATGGTATTGCACGGTATTGTATTCTATCGTATAGTTTTGGTTGAGACCTGATTTCAGGTTTCTAACATTTTTTTGTGAGATAATGAGAAACCTCTTATGAAATATGAAAGAGCATGTAATTCTATGAGGAATTCGATGTTTATTTGATGTTAATTGGTTTTGAAATGGCTGAGATATCAAAAAAAAAAAGAGCGATTCTGATAAAGTGTGGGACCCACACTTTATTACGATCGCTTTGTTTTACTTTGTTTTTGGATGTTCCAGTCATTCCAAACCCGATTTTCATCAAATAAACTTTGAATTTTTTTCAAAATGGTATGCGCTGTACTATATCATAAGTGTTTTCTTGGTATCTTGCAAAAAGTTAAAAGCCCAATTTTTATCTCCACAAATACTGTACCATCCCTTTAAATACTGGAGCTATTATTTGACTGCATATGAAAAATAATTTTGTCATGCCATGAGGCAAAACTTAAGGTAAAATGTTCCCCAGTCTGTTAAGAAGGAGTAAAATTTTGTAAGTACAACAGTGAAACTTTGATCAAAATCTGATGAAAATTAAAGAAGTTATGAAATTGTAGTTTTGCTAATTTCTGCAAAACATTTCCCATTGGTTGTGTACAAAAAGAAGAAAGAAAAGAAAATACGAAATGCATTTCTGTATTCAAAGTGTAAAGCCTGATGTTATTCCTGGTCAAATAACATCAAAATAATGATCATTTAGATTTATCTGGACTTAAGACTGAGGCATAATTCACATTTGAATGAAAAACTGGAAATTTAGATATTGAATGTACAGTGTACAAACTATGGCAAGTTGTGAGGGGATGACATCATCACTTCACTATTTGCATATTCATATTGACTGTACAAGAACTGCTTCCCGAAAAATTAGCAAAATCTCAAAGTGTCATATCTTTCTTACCTGTCATCATATTCTGATCAATTTTTCATTGTTGTGCTAGATACACTAGTGCTTGAAGAGTGGAGGTTGTGGAAGGTCTCTCCAAATGGTTGGCTCATTTGCATATGATGTAATTATGCAGATGTCTTTTAACATGTGGGCATTACCAACCACAGCAACAATGAGCAAGCAACCATTATGCAATCACTATAAAACTACTATTGTTGGTTCAGATGCTAACACAGAAGAGTAGCGAAGTGTGTGAAGCATTCTTCCATGGTGTGTAATGAATCGTACGAGAAGGCTTTGTTGGACAATCAAATTGCCTCTCCAATATGTTACCCAAATGGATTCTTGTTTTATTTTTGTATGTTTGAAGATTCCACAAATCATCACACATGATTTAATCACAACCAGGCCATTTTAAATGCAAGTCCATTGATATTGCTTTGGATCTGAAGAACTTCTCTTGTAAAAAGAAGTGCATTGTTTTCACAGTGAGAAGGTCGTCATGAATTGTTCACATGGTATGAAATGAAGCTCCTTTCACTCCATATAACAGTACATACATGAATTTATTTATTACTTTTATTCAGCATATGAAAGAATTTGTTGTACATACAAGTATAAAATGATTTTTTGGCTTTTATTCAGTGTACGAATTTGTACACATACAGATGAACTCCCAAGGTGTAGCCATATATACAACCGTTGGATGGTAAAGAGAACAGGAGGGATTTGATGCACAAAGTTGGACTGCCACATTTCTGTACACCATACTCCACAATGACTAAACAGTACAAGTAATAACATTTCACCCTTTCGGTCGCATCTCAAAAGGTCAAATGTTGAGGTAAAGAGCACTGTAACAAATGGGATTCTCTCCTTTGACATGCTGTGAAGGCTTCATTTTGGGGGTCAGACAGATATAGGTTTAGATAGGACATCACTCGACTATCTGAAAATTAATTCCTAGAAATTATTTTCACCAAAATTTGAGAAACAAGGTCTTGTCACCCCAGGAACAATTCATTGTTTTATCACCTCAACAGAGCTATTACTTGTTTGTTGATCATTCTGTTCTGAACCAGGAAACTTCAGCAATAAGCCTCCCTCACAATATTCACTTGAAAAAAAGGTATTATCTGTGTCATCATCATCATTACCATCATCAACATCAACATTGACATCGACATGAACATGAACATCAACAAACGTAAACATCAACATCATCATCATCATTCTCTACAGAATCAGGGAGGACAAGTTTAGAGTCGAGGCTCCTGGACAGTGTTTTTTGCAGGACAACACAAAACCCACATTCTGACTTACTGTGGGGCAAGTGACAAAGTAGCACACTTGCCACTAATTTGTCTAGCATTGCACATCTGTTTGGTTACCACTGACAGATGCTACAATCTTTCAATTAATGCCGTGACTTCAAAGAGAGGAAGGTGATAACTTGAATGTGTAGCCTTTCAGAAACTCCTGCCTACTTCAACTGAAGCATGGTCAAAGTTTTGCAGGTTCACACTACTATGGAACCTCCTTATAAAGAGGTTACAAAACCCTTAAATATAATGAGGGGATATTGCAAGTCTCAACTCTTTCTTTGTTTTTGAACACTGATGTAATGAGAAACCTGATGTAAAAAGATAACTCATGGATTTTAGGTTTTTGTTATGACAAGATTTCTCTGTATTTATTCATAAGAAACATGGCGTAGCAGCAATTTAGAGTAGCAATGGTGATGAGTTAATATCCTGCAAGCCGTTTTGAGGTTTTTTTTTTAACTTTTGCTTTAACAACATAACATTAACCAGGCTTGTTGCAAAACTGAACAAATAAGCACAAAAATGTGAGATTTCACACCCATCATCATGTCAGAACTGAATATGACAAGAACACATGCTGTCAGATATACTAGAATGTAGCTTATGTATTTGAGGTTTAGATGTCAATACGTGTACTGATGTGGAACTCTCCACACACATCTATGCAACTCTTGGATTTCTTGGTGCTACAGTATGTCATTTGAAAACTTATTGTGGTATTTTTTGTGGTAATTTCATTACGTCTTATGTTTGTATAATGACTCAATTCACCCATTCTTTCGTTTTTTGTAAACATGTTAATTTACTAATATTCATGCGTACTAGAGACGTGTTTTTGCATGCGCTTTCTATCAATATCCACCTATTATATTTTGTATACGGAACCTGCTTCTTCTTCTTTTCTTAAAAAACAAACAAAAAAACCCCACAAAACTGCCAGCATTAAAATTGCAGTTATCATTCATACAAAATGGATTAAGTTGTATTGTGTCTTTTGTTCTTCAAAGTACACTGCAACAAAGAGAATGAATCCATGGGCATATTGAGTTTCAATTCAATGTAACAGCATTTTTTATTTGACCCTACATTGTGTCCTTCGGTCTCGTCTAGCAATTTAATATGCAAGAACATTTGCTGAAAATCAGCATGTTCTGTGATCTCTTTTCTATGTGCCTAGAGTGTCTTCAGTCTGTGCCAAGGTGCTACAAGGACAAGCTCATCTTGATATACATTCCAAGAAATTTCATTTTGGAAAAGAATACATATTCCCTCAACTTATTACTGATGTATGTCAAGGCTAACATTATTCCCCCTGCCTTCTGAAAAGGGCATTACTCTTTTATTATGCGAAAAAAGTGAAAATATGTGTATATTCTCACTATATCATTCTATGCATGTGACATCACAAGCTGTTGTAGTCTTCTCATCAAGCGATGGTGACACTGAAACTTCAAAACATAACTTTGAATAGATTGTCCAATTATCCTGAAACTTTCACTGATGTGTTCTACTACTATTGCTGCATTCCCTCAATCTACATGTATACTAAGGTGAACTTGTCCTTGAACCTTTGGTGCCTTATTTGTTTTGAGACCAGATATGACGAGCAGTTAACTGAGTCCAAGCAAAAGACTTCTGTACCAATCAAACATATCAAGCTGATGCTGAGGTATCACAGGGAAACCCTGTTATGACTGGCGATTTTACCCTGTTATAACAAGGAACTGGTAACTCATTGTCAACTTGTAAGTTAAGAAACAGTCCAACTACAGTGTAAATACGGAAATGGAAACTCGGGACCGCCACATTCCCCCGGTTAAAAAGCAGCACCTTGTGGCAAGAAAGCTTATTATAACAAAATTTCCCTGTACAGAAGTGGACATTAAAGAGTGGAATAAGTGGTTCATACAATACAATGCAATCTGCCAAGACCATATGGGTGCAGAGAATGTTATTTCAGCTGGGTATCCATACGAAATAAGCACAATGATTTCTCTGTATGCTAGTGAACATGAACGTGCCATCCGAATCTGGGGTACATGTACAATAGGTATACACAAACCTAGTATGTCAAGGACTGATTGCCTGACTCTCAAGTATAGATCTGAGATCAACATTCTGGGCTTTCCGAAGTTGTGGCCTGTAGTGGTGAAGGCGGGGCTGCCAAACCCAGCAAGTTGCCAACTTCTGTAAAAAATGTACTGATGCTCAACAAAGAACATATTATCTGAAGGCATAAGCTATTTTTGGGTATCAGGTTTGTCACATCAAATTTTGGACCAAAAAAAAACCTCCCCAAAAACCCCCCCAAAAAACACCTCTCCATCTCAAAAACAGAAAAAAAAAATGGACAAAAGAAATGATATATGCTTAAAATCATGGCACATACATGTACAAATTGACAGGTCTGTGAAGAAAGGGTCTCTGTGAACAGTCACTGATATTTGAACTCTGCTGCTGTATGCCAGTTAAGAACCACAAATGTTTGCTTGCACTGAGCAAAGTCCTTTGAGTGGTGTCTTCTTGTTCTCCACTAAAAAAATTTATCCTGTTCTAGCAACAATCCACCGGCATGGAGTTAATATGACATGAACTCGGCAGGCACGGTGGTGCCATCTTGGTCTGATGTCTGGATGTAGACACACAGGATGACTGGGAAGATGCAGACTTTCCTCTCTGTTGCCATGGTGATTGGTCTCCTTAGATGGTCCTTAAGAGTGGTTACCCCTTGTACATGGGTTCCTAGAGATGTGGCGAGCAAGAATTGAAAAAAAAATGCATGAAGGATTCAATCGATAAAAGTTAAGGCATGGTTATTGTTACATTGGACAGCACATCTCACAACAATTCTTTTTTTTTTTGCAGACAGATGATTTTTGATGAAACATAATTATTTGTGTGTACCTGATTTGTTTTCCCTTTATTTTATCTGATTTGTACAGCACACATGCACACACACACACACACAAAAAAAAAAAAAAATACACCATACAAAACAATGATTATGGTAACCAAATAATTACAGAAGAAGTTTCATCAATGAAACCTAGGCCTTAATCACCACTTAGGTTTGTAATCTGATCTTGGGCATGCAATGATGTATGGAGAAAGCTTATACTGCCAGCTGTGCCTGCTCTTAGCAACATCCAGGGCCGGCGGAAGATTCAGACCTTTTGAACAGATAGTCTGATTTTCCCCTAACATTCAATGATTTGTTCTACTAATATTGCTGCATTCACTCAATCCACATACATTGTATATATGAAGGTGGACTTGTCCTTTAAATTGGATAAGGTTGCTTAGGTGTCAAATTTGTCAGCCTTTTGCTCATTTCATTGGATGGTGCAGATGCAATATGATTTCTACAAAGGGAGATAGAGGGTGGCATGTACGTGTACCTTACACGGCTACCATCATTGTATCATTGGACGCACACATCCAAAATCATGGAGTATCCAGAATGCATTTAGTGAGATACGTGTACTTGTACATTACATGCTTTGTGTACATAATTGTGAATCAGAAAGGCTTACATGTGAAGCAATGGTTAACAATGTCTTACCTGTGGGAGGTGATTTGCCTAAGTGAAATAATCCATCAGCAACAAGTGTCTTCATCCAAGGGATGTTTGTCACCATTTCGAACTTGTCACCTAATTATTACAAGAAACAAATGTTAATTGTATATTAGAGAGTGAGAAGCCAGCCATACAACGTGGCAAATGTAAAATATACAATTGCAAACCACAAAAGTAACTGATCACATTTTCATCAATGGACCAAATTTATCTATCATACAGCAGTCATCTAATGTACATATAAACCTAAAGAGTAAAATCGTCTTCTGGAATTTACAACATTTTTGAGCTTACTGCAAAATCCAAATGCTTCACAATGAAGAGGTCAACTATACGACATTTAAATGTCATAGATAAATTTAACAGCAAGGTGTGAAATGGAAAAAAAAAAGAATGATTTATGATTCAGTGTTCACACTTGCATGCATTATTATCTTACTTGCTTTTTATTTGATTTTACATCAATAGGGTGCCCACAATGTTTGTATGTATTAACCAGTCTGATGTGGATAACACAAACCCCAGTTTTCCTAGTTTGTGTGCATGATAACAAGATATATTCATTCTTTTGACCTAATAGACGACTCTCAAGTTTACATAAATCTGTGATTAAAAACACAAAATCAGAAGTGATTGGATCGATACTAAATGTTGTGTATATAAAAACACAACAACAAATTATAGGCCAACGACACAATGACTGCCACAAAAGCACAAAAATCAGAAAAAGAAAGGAAGGTGTAAACTTGTCTCTTCATAGTAATAATAGAAAGGAAAATATCTAAAATCCCAGGCTTCTGTACAAGTATCTCACCATGAATTCTTTGTACAGTGGGCATTCTCTTTTCCTGCTCTTCATCCAGTTCTTCATTCTCCGGTCTCCATGCTTCGTCCAAGACTTTGTCATCCAGCAGATTCCTGTTGAGATCAAGTAAAGGATTATATCATATTGATGGAGATTGATGATGGTGATGATAATGATGATGATGATGATGATGATGATAATGATGATGATAGAGAGGAGGAAAAAGAAGATGAAGAAGATAACAGTGGTGATATGACATTCATCATGGAAAATGAGCACATGGTACTGATTTCAAACTTGCATTCATCAAGTGTTCTCAACAAGTAAAATGTAGGTTGCACAAATAGACAACAGGGTCAAAATAAGATGTAGGAGCCATAATCAAAGGCACTTACTTAGCATTACTGGCATAACTGGCTTCTACTTGCTGATATTTTTCTGGTACACATATTAGAAATGACAACAACAATGATGGATTCCACCTTCAATTCACTTGGAGCCTCCCATGATATCTGTCTGCATTCTATTCATAAAGATAAATACAAATTCATTATGCATCAATTAGACTTCATTCATCCTCCATTTCATTCCTTTTATTTCACATATGTATGATGTATGACGTGTGTGATAACGTGATGATAAGTGGAAGAGTCATTGGGAGCTGGCAGGCCAAAAGAAATTGGTCCAATACATGTTAACATACAGTACTGCACTGTGGAAACTTAATCTATCAATGAAGTATTTCTGTTAGCATTGACTCTGAAAAAAAGTTCACTGACCTATTGAGTTCGCTTAGACTGTGCATCCAGTCCTGTAGCACTGTACCATGGTGGGTCTGTGGGGGAGTGACCTTGTCAACGACAAACAAGACATGGCTGTTCAGGTAGGCAAGGCTGCCACAGAGCTCCCTCTCTAGTTCGTCAGCTGTCATCTGAAAGTAAATTGTGACGGGGACAGTGAAATATTAAACATTATCTGGGAGGACAAGAGGCTACTGACCACTACAGAGAGGGGCAGGGAGAAAGAGAAGGGGGAGGTCTGGGGTTGGAATGGGATAGACTGATGGTGACTAGTGAAAATGAGAAAATCACAAAATGTAACTACCCTAGGGATAAAAAGGTATTTGAGGTGATTTTTGTAACTTAGATGTATTTCAAACCCTATGATTATGATTAATCACACTTTCATTATGACATTTACAGTTCAGAGTTGTCTCATTACATTAAAAAAAAAAAAAAAAGCTACATGCAATGAGCAGGCAGTATTTGCCTTTCAAAGTAGCAATATGTTACACTATGTACAAAAACCTGGTCATAAATATGAATAGACCAAATATACATAATAAGCCTTGCATACAATATGGATTCTCCAAAAAAAAAGAAGAAAAGAAACAATGTTGATAAGTGAATTCTAATGCCCTTGGAGTCAGTAAGAGAGAGATAAACTCAAAACATCTGGTGATCTTACATAGTGTCATCCAGAGTTCCATATAAAATGTACCTTTCCAGTAGAAAATCACATGAATTACACTCTCTCTAGGACTTAAGACTCCTATTGTGGATCAGAACACAGACTAGCCTATAATCTAGGTGGAGGATGCAGCAACTGTCTTTGCTCTTTTTAATATGCTAAATGTCTGATGTGGCAAGACTATTGTCTTTGCTAAGCGACACGTCTGATGCTGTGAGACCATGAACAGTCAAAGCATCCACCGTCTATATCCATTCGTCTTGCTTTAGTCATTGTTTTCTTAATATCGACCAAGAATCATAGTCAATCATAGTCATTAATAAGAAAACAACAACTAAAGGAAGATGAGTGGATACAGAGGGTAGATACTTTGCACGCAACCACTGTTCATAGTCTTGCGGCATCAGACGTACACTGTATTGCTTAGCAAAGACAAAAGTCTTGCCACTTCAAACATTTAGCGTAAAAGCAAAGACAATTGCTGCATCCTCCGCATAGATTATAGGCTAAACACAGACAAAACAATGACTGATTAATGCATTTCATTGGTCACACTTACATCACACATTGGGCGGAGCCTCAAGTAGCGGTTAGCCGGCGGACATGAGAGCATCTCGCCCAGAAGGAATGCCTCGTGCATCTTGGCACATTGCTCGAACTGCATCCGCGTCACATTGTTGGCCTGAGACAGCTGAAGTTGCTTGAAGATCGGGAGATTGTGACCTTCAAAATAAAGAAATGAGAGAGGAAAAATTGAGGCAATAAAATATCAATGCTTACTGAACTTACTGAACTTACTGAAGTGCTGCATCCGTCTTGGTAGTGTACCAGTGTAGTGCGGCTAGGGTGAGGGGGCTATTCCCCCTTAGTAACCCCTGCTAAACTGCATTGGTCCTGCAATTGTTCTTTTGAATCCCAAAAGTGTTCAACTCATTGATACATGTGACCATTTTTACAATGGAACAAAACAAAAACAAAAACTTGAAAACAAAAATAATTTAGTAATTTGATATCAGTCAAAACATTACATTTGGATTGGAAGCAATGTTATTCATTATTTTTGCACCTTTTGGGAAGATCAGTCTTTAATCTGCATCCTGCAAGTTGAATGTCAATGCTGATATGAGTGTGTTCTCTTGGAAACTTTTTCCATGAATTTGTATACAAGCTAAAATGTAGAAATTTCCCAGTAGTGAGTTTTATTTAAGGGTCAAGCAAGCTCTGATACTCAATAATAAAGCTCATACAATGAATTTTGGAGAAAGCAATTCGAAGATTGCTATTTACCATGTCAATTTCTTTGCATGAATATGATGATGAGTTCATATCAAATTGAAATTGACTGTGGATTCACTCTTGAACCTAAATGTACAGATGTTCAGTTCCATCCTACATCCAGATGACCACAATCCTAGTTTGCAATAATGAAATGCCCTGAATTAAATTTATGCTCATGGATAAATTCTTCTTGAGGTGTTTCTATCATGTACCATCACCAACATAACACATTTCACTCATCCCTGCAAGATCCACACACTTCTAGCAGATTTCCATGGAGCAGTAATGTAAATATTTCAGCCACACCCACTCACCTTGAATGGACTTGAGGTTAGGGCAGCCAGCAAACTGGATGTGTGAGATCCCACAATCATTGAATGTGGCACTCCTCAGGGTTTGGGAGTGGCAGTAGAATACTAGGACGGGATCTGCCTCCATCACTGGGTCGCTGGTGCTGGTGGCGCGGTCACACATTTGGGGGCGGGGCTCTGGCACAGGTCGCTTCCCTTGCACGCCAACATTTTGACAATTAGGGTCTGGTGGTGATGACTGTTCAGGTTCCTCTGGTGGTGCCGATATGCTGTCATCATCCATGGCTTCTGCACCATTGCCGTCATCCTCCTCCTCCTCCTCCTCCTCTCCTTCCCTGATATCCTGCATCACTGTTCCGTGGATGGGACAAGTTGGCCTGGTAGCCATGGCGGATGTTGATGCATCTTTTACATTGCGCTTGGGCGTGGCACCATAATTCTGTCTCTTGCCATTGGAGAAACTTACACCACTTGTGCTTTGTGCGGAATCCTGAGCATTATTACCCCTGAGGTCTTCTGCTTCTTCCTTGGTTTCCAACCAGGCTGAATTTGAATGTTCGGTTTCAAAATCATCTTCATCACCTGTTCTTATATCATCTGGTGCTGAAAGATCTGTGTCTGTATCCATCTTGTCCTCTGTTTCAGAAGCACAACCAACATCACAGTGTGACTGACTGCCAGGGACATCATTTCTCTCTCCTTCAGACATTCTTTGAGCTTTTATGTCTTTGTTAGCACCTGTCCCATCAGGGTCACTATGAAGTGAAGATGCTGCTTCCCGTTCCGCCGCGGTTGACGATGATGTTGATGCTGCAGTTGGTGCTCCATCTACATCGTTGTCAGACACAGTGCTTTCTTGCTTGGATTTAGCTGATGACACAGGATTTTCACCACCACCAGCATCATGATTGTCCTCCAATGCTTCACCTACAGGACCTGGTGGCTGCACCTGTTGTGGTTCAGCTCCAGCATCTGGAAGTCCTTCATCCTGCTGAACGTGCAACATCTCCTGCACAACCTGCTGGACTACAGGGGGCTGGGGATGCCTTTGGGGTCTGCGCATCTGCAAGGGTTGGCCACGAGGATCATTCCCCAATGGCATGCGGACAGGAGGATCTTGCCCTTGCCTTAGCTGGGCCCTGTTTCGCAGCTCTTGCCTTGGAGGGTCTTGGTTGATGGCAGGTACCCCAGCAACCTGGACCTCAGCCTGATTCTGGGGCTGGACATGCTGACCACCAGGGTTCTGCATCGCCACAAGTGCTGCCGAGACTCCAATGCCAGTTCCTGCACTAAGTCCAACCCTGGAGCAGCCTTTGGGTGGCTTCGGGAACATACGCTCCAGGTGAATATCCTCCAACGATGGAAGCCACTCGATGAAGATGGTGAGTGACTGACGATCATGAAGCTGGATCCCATGGCAATGGTGAAGATGCAGGGATGCTAACTGCGACCAACAGGTGTCTACCGGCTCTGAGCAAATAAGACGGGTGCATAAATGTTATACAATTATGTAGATGTCTACAAATTCCATTGTATAAAGTGCACACCTTTGACTGATGGGTAGAAACTCAGTACAGAGAGTGCAATTGATGTTCAGTAATCGCAAAATATATGTACAGAAATAGTCATGGACTACAGGGAATAATTTTCCTGGTATCGCATAGCAATTTGCTATGCATTTTGGTCTGACTGCTATACAAAATGTAATTTGCATAGCAGTTTCATCACATAGACTTCTATACCATTTTGTTGAAAATGATTGTCCATTGGCAAAAATTGCTATTCAATTTCTAGAAGGAAAATGATTCCCTGGACTACAAGACATTGCCTGTATATCACGAAAGAGATGAAAGGTGTATTCTTGTTTAGTGTGTTCTTGTTTCTCTACTCCATTATGTCCAGAACATACAGTATGTAGGATGTGTGATTGCTTACCAACATCAAGCCACACCCTTGGATACCGGAGATGTGGGCAGTTATAGACGGTCATCGCGGCCAGATTTGGAAATACTTGGCCCATGGCTTTCATCCCCATGTCTGTCAGGAGGGCAGGGTTTTCTGAGATCTCTGCTAGTCCTCTGCTTGCCAGGTCAGAAGGGCTAAACTTTCCTGCACCAATACAGATAGAAAACACAACTGTACAGTAGCTGCTGCAAGCAGTGGCCAGGGATTTTGTGGGCACTGCACAGACACGTGATGTCGAGTCTTTTGTAATGCTACAAGTAATACTACTACTGCTTCCGCAAGATGTAACTTGACAATGGACAGACACCCTGAGAGTTTAATGTTGCTGGCGCTATTACTTAAGGCAGTAAAATTAACAACACTTAATAATGGTAGTGTTGCCTGTGAAAATTACAGTTCATCATATGACTTATAGGAAACAGATAACAAATGTGCCTGTCCAGTTGGTATGAAGTGCTCTATAATGGTAAGCAGTATGCAATGACATGCATTACCATACTTGTTACTCACGAGTATATTAACAAGATGAAAGTGTTCTATGAAAAAGTACCACACTTGCTTGAAATCAAAACAGACAATGATTTTTCTTTTATACCTGATTGCTATTTACGGTGTATAGTACCATGTTCATGGAGTCTACAAAGATTATTGCTAGGAAATTTAAACGTATACACCAATTATAACTCCTAAGAGCACTAATAGTACCCTTTGTGTTTTCATGTTCTGTTTTGTCCTTAGATAACAAGACAAGGTGGACATCGAATCAATTATTTCTGTAATGTAACATTGCAAAACACACCATGTCATAGCATTGGTTTCCCAAAGCCATGGTTTCTTTAACCCCAACCAGGTCAGGCTTTTTTGACTGTTCTGTGGCCGGGGGAACACCCCATCCACCACCCCATCGCGCAATTGGCATGAAGACTGGCATATATACATTACCTGTGGCGTAATCTCCAAAATTATGAAAGAAGAAATTGAAATTTTCATTGCATTAATTATGGTAATATATGCATATTATTATGCATATTATTAAAAGATTGTTGACCTCACCTGAGGTGGACCAAGGATCCACAAATCCAAGGTGGAGTTGCTTCAGTTGGAAGAATTTGACCTCGACTGCCCTCAATGCCAAGAAGAGGCTGTCCTTGGTGAGGCAGGGTTGGAGGCTGAGTCTCTCCAGGGACTTTGAGGCAGCCAGAAGGAGGTAGCCCAGGTCCTGCTCTGTGCAGTTCTTGCAGCCGCTGATGATGATGGTCTTCAGGCTTTGGAAACCCTGTGTGTGCTCCTGAACAGAACAGGTTCCATTCAATAATATTAGATTAACAGCAAACGGAACTGTCTTGTACGAATATTCTTAATAGTCAGTCTTACTTTACCTTTCTTTTACACAGTACCAGGATTGGCCTTACTTCTTTACAAATATTGCTCTCGTTTGGTTGTCAGGTTTGTTTGTCTGTTTGTTTGTTCGCTAGAATGAGTGTTTGTTTCTAGTTACTAAATCACAACTATTCGGCAATGATTTTTATGCATAAAAACTTTCTTTTAACTGAATTTCTTCATAAAACTTGACATAGAATCATGCAAAGAATCATGCATCTAATTGCATTAGCCTTTTCTCTTTGTACTGTTTAGCAGTTGGAAACATACAGACACATAAATACCACAAAATTACCAAAACTAAATATGACCATGACTACCTTTTCTAATTTTGAGTAATTGGGGGAAAAATCACATAAAATCATATAAACTTCAAGGATATCATTAGTTATATTCAGGCCATTTTATTATTAAAATGGACAAATATACAATATCATACATGCCATATACTAAAATGTCAACATGGAGTTAGCAGATGTCTGTACTGCTTCCATGAAATTAAGTCATAGATTCAGAGATTTACCTGTGCTGTCTCCTCAACTTTGTGTTGTATCAGGCCACCAAGGAATGGCACACGTATCAACTCCAACCTCTCAAGATTTACGCATCTTGCTAAATTGTCAATCAGGGCAACATACTTCAACGCATTGAGTGGCCCAAAGCAGTTCCTCATCACAAATGTCCGCAAGGCGGGGCAAGTAAAACTCTGAAATGGCTGTGAGCTAGTCAACTCCACCCAATCCAGGGTGACTTCTTCCAGGACAGGACTCTCAGGCAGCTCGGGAAGAGTCACTCCAGTGAGGTGCAGCTGCCGGATAGAGTAACCCGGGGATAGGAGGAAGTACGGGCGGGCTTCCGGCTCACAGAAGTCCCCGCGGTTGGCAAAGCATCCCAAGTCCAACTCGGGCATTTGATCCATCAAGGCTTCTGCCAGGTCCAGGTCCGACACCTCCACCTGGCGGAGGTTGCGGCATCTTTTCAGCTCCCGCAAGATGCCCCGAACCAGCTGGTCTGTGCGGTCAGGATGAAGGTGCAATCCATGGATTACCTCAATCTGTGGACACTGCTTGAGGATCTTGACGAAGGAGGAGAGGGTGAAATTGCTGGGGATGTGGCCATGCCATTCGTTCTCCGTCATGTCAAACCGCTTCAGGACCTTGAGGTAGGACTGGACAGCCAGCTGGAAGTGCCGGTTCAGTCTCTCCAGTGAGATGATTGTCCTCAGAGGCAAGTAGTCAAAAATTCTTTCCAGGAGCTCCAGAGAAAGTTGGCTGATACGGTCGGGCGCTTCCAGCTTCCCTGCACCACGCTGGGAAGAGCCTTCTGATGTGGGAGCCGACATCTCCTGCCTGATAACTTTCTGCCGCTTGCTGCCAGTCTTGGCCTTGGCTTTAGGCATGCTGAGCTCCTGGGTCGTGGCTGTTCAAAGTAAGCATAAAAATACTGTTGATGATAAGGCTTAAAGGCTTAACAGAAATGTGTTCCATACTTTGTCAACAGGTAAACATATTTTCGATTTTCCACACAAAAAAAGGCGTATTTGTTTGTTTTCATTTCCATCTAAACAAGATGGCTGGATAGCCCATATTCAGCTTCGTTAGCTGGTCTGTCACAAGGGATCTAGTTGTTAGTATACCGTGGATTGACCATTTCACCAGGTTGAGCATCCTGCTCTTCGAGATGAATGAATGAAGTGGGATCTTTCATGCGCATTAAATGTCAGTGCCTACTTTAGGGCCACTGAAAATGCATGCAGCATACCTTGTTTCAGCAAGGTTGTTCATCAGGAATGTTGTGGTGACCATTGGTGGTTGAACCATGGCAAGGCGGCACTTGCATTCAATCTTTGTACACTTAGTCATTTCATCGGACACACAAAGGGTTTGTTTTTCTTTTGCATTTATGCCGATACCATCACACCAGAGTTTGCGATTTCTTGATTCTTTTTGTGCTTTTTTGGCCATCACGAATCTTACGAGTGGGCACAAGCCCTGTGCACTTTGGAAATATCGCACAGATTTCACATTTTTTATAACAAAATTTGTGATTTTTTACCGAATTTTGGAGTTTCCTCCGTGGTGAATGACAATGCCAGTGTGTGAAATGATGAGATTTGTGTGTGTTGTGACCATACAATTTGCTGGCTTGTGATGTACAATTACTAATATGCAGTCAGATTCTGGCAGGCGGTTAACTTTTGGACAGCTTACTCTTAACTCTTGCTTCTTATACATTGTATACAGTATCAAATTCGATGAATCCTCCATTCTGATTCAGTGATTGGTCCAAGCAAGGTGCAGTAGATGCTACACTGTAGATAGTTTTCACTATACAGTATACTGTCCAGCACGCATCTACAACTCTAGTACGTGTAGTTTATCAAAATGGGTGTAAGTGTATCTTGTTTGCTCATCTACAATCTATATGATTATTGATGCTAATTACTGTGAATTGCACCTATATAATTATGTCTAGCTTCTATATTTGTGCAGATGCACATGTGTAGTCATGGCCCATGGTAGTCCCCTCTAGCTGTGTGTGTTAATAAATGGCCCATGGCAGTCCCCTCTAGCTGTGTGTGTTAATAAATGCTACTAAGTTGCTCACTACAAATTTGTAAGTTGTCAACAATTAAACTACATGTAGATCTGTAGTACACATATACAAATTTAAAATAAACCAAATTGTACCTTTGAATTTCATGGGCAAAGCAACAACGTAGTGAACATACAAGACACCAAGTCCTTACATCACAGCCCAAACAGGCTTTGTTGCGTTTGGCTTGGGCTGGTCACAAGGTTTTACATGTAGCAGGCAGTCAAATTTTGGGGTACTGTTCATTATTCCGAAGGTTCGATATTCCGAAGGTTCGTTATTCTGAAGGTTCATCAATCCGAAACACACAAATTCCCTATACCTAGGTTCATTAATCCGAAAATGAAAAAGGGTTTGTTAATCCGAACAGTTGTGGCGTTATTCCGAAGGTTCGTTATTCCGAAGGTTCGTTATTCCGAAGGTTCGTTATTCCGAAGATTTGTTAATCCGAAAATGAAATTCGGAAAAACGAACCTTCGGACTGAAGAGCCTTCGGAATAACGAACCTTCGGAATAACGACCTGTAACCAAATTTTGGAGGGTGTTGAGGTGGCTTGCTTTACTTGAATTTGAATGCACGGCTCAATCAAGGTAAAATCTTGAACCCATAAACATCTCAAAAGGCCCTAAGTAATGTAAAGTGCACGATTGCCATAACATTGAGTGTACGGCCATGCCTAAGGTGTAGACAGACAAATAAGTCTGTCCAGAGGGGTTTTTCATCATTTTTTGAGATTTACCGTACATTGTACAGCTCTCCTCCGTAGACAGACGGAAGAATATCATACACGTACATCGCTGTGGGGGCACTCTCAACCACTGTTCCTATGGAGAATTGGGTGAGGTACCTCTTTGCCAACTGCATCTAATTCACAGTCCTAGATCAGCAAATCTGATATTAAATATAGTAAAATCAACATCTCATTTAAAAATACTAAACTTAGTTGTGACTTGTGGCATGCTATGGGCATGTGACCTCTCACCATCACCTGATCACTGACGCACGACACTTCTATCTACCATACCATCAGTGACCAGGATAGTTCCAAGGAGCTGCTGAAAGGGATTACTATTTAAAGGTTCAAGGTCAAGGTTCAAGGTAGACTCTACTACGACCGTATTACTACTAGGTTCTACTAGCTCCTACAATAAATGTAAACTTAGACTGGGTGTCTAGATCTATCTTATCTAGCAAATTTATCGACACATACGGCGCTAACGCCATTCATCACACGTCGGACTATACATGTACGCGTACGGTAGGCCCTACCACTCTATCTAGTTAAAAGGGCTAGGGCACTGCTGTCTTCAATGGTCTTGGTCTGGAAGAGTCGTACAAGAGATACTGGGAACGGTTCCACATTCAGGCAAGAAATTTTTCAGGATTCAATTTATCAGCCTACCGAATGAAATTGTATCCTGTCAAGTCTTTTAACTCCGATGTTGCGGTGACAGCAGCAGACTCCCCTTTTGCTTTTGTATTGGCCCTAAAAGACCATGAAGACAAAGCTAAGTGGTTCAAGTGTGTCTGTGCTTGCTGCCCTCATAAGTCCAGCGTTGGTACATGTTTCTCCCTACTATGAGTACCATAGTAGGAGGTGTGACAACACGTTACTCTTATTGAACGCTGAGTTTCCGTTTACTCGTACTATTTTCTCATACACATTTACCCACGTCGACTAGGTAGGCCTCAGAGATCGGCTGTCGCCGTGCTGGTTGAGCGCTGAACGTAAACGTTAGAAATCATGCTAGCAGTTTATCAGACAATTTGATACGATTGCGATGGCACTGAATTTTATTTCCGAAGCAGATAATTCATTTTTTGCAGACAACTTGTTATCATCAGAAGATTGGGGTAAGTACCAGTGAATATTTTAGACTCTATCCGCGTAATGTACACTATGTAGGCCTACGTACTACTACGTAGATCTATGTAGTAATGTCTTCAACTCGGAACAACGTGTTCTCTCACAGTCACACTCCTTCCTTGTGTCGTGTGTGGTGTTGCTACAATAATGTTGGTAGAAATGCCGAAATATCTACTCTAACGTTAGACATTAGAATATGACAGAGTATGTAATTCAAGGAAATTGTGCACTAATTCAGACTTAGGAGACTCTAACGAGTTATAGGTCTAAAACACTACAGGTTACTGCACTGTTTCTTACCGGTCATAACGTCCCCACGTCAAAACGTCCCCGAGCCAAAGCGTCCTCGGGTACGACCAAAACGTCCCCGGGCCCAGCTGGCACCAAAACGTCTTCGGGTCAAAATGTTCTATGTCATAAATTTTTATAAAATCTAAGTAGACTATCACTTATCAATTCATAACGGTAAATCAAATGTGAAGAAATTTTGTTATTTAGAGCAGCATTTAGCATGTTTAGGTGGCTCGCTGCTAGCTAGCTGTGCTGCCGTGCGCGCTGTCTGCTCCTATGCAACGCGATTTCGATGCAACGCAGTGATCGCCGAGCGAGTAGTTGCGATCAAGATTATTCCCATAAGTAGATAAGTGACAAAAAAAAAAACGGTGAAAATTCCATTTCTACTGGACTCGAATCTCACTCAGATGCAAGTATTTAGGTTACTGGATAACTAGGGTGAGTTTGTGCATGTTTGGAGGTCATTCGACAAACAGGTGTGAAAGTACACTAGCGCCCATATGCGCCAGAGTGTATTTTCTTCATGCATTTTTGAGTCCGCTGGATTATGCGCCATATAGAATCGCCGCTGCAAGACGAGACCCTCTGCCCGTTGGCCTGGGCCTGGCGTGCAAGAGGAGGCAGAGCGGGGATCGGACTGACGTTTTGACCCACAGAGCGCGCGCGGAAAAAAGCGGGGACGTTCTGGTACTTGACCCAGGGACGTTTTGGTTGGAACACGGCGGGGACGTTTTGACCCGGGGACGTTTTGACCGGATTCGGCACTGTTGAGTGTTGAATAGACAATGCATGTTTATTGCTTTACACTCTTGTAGATCTAGGCCTAACCGTTAGATCTAACGTTAAATCTAATTTAACTAAAGTTTTAGTGTTATTCAATTATTGTAAAATAACGTTACACTTGTAACTCTCAATGTTCTTCAAAGTTCTTCAAACTCAAAAGGATAGTGCCTACTTTGACCGAAAGAGCCATCGGTCTGTCAACTGGGCCCTGTTGCATATAAAACCCTTACCGCTGGACCTACCGCTCCTTTCTAACATTAGCGATAAGTCTTCAAATTAGCGGTAAATTTTATAATCCTTGATGCTGATTGGCTGTGACGCCTAATTTTGACGGTAGTTACCATTGAAATTCAATGGTAAGTTTTATGCAACAGGCCACTGGTCGTCGGGGATACAGTTGATACAGTATGTTCACAGTCTGGCATTACCGTACAGTCTGGCTTCACAGATCCCCTTCTGCTTCGGAGGAGAGCGATAACGTAAAAAAAATAAATGAATAAAAAAAAATGATAATAAAAGACTCGTACATTCAGCCAGTAAAATATTTGACTGAAACTTAGGCCAGTCTATTTGTTCTGTATCTTGCCTTCACGGATGTGTTGTGTGGTGACTACTTACGACTACGTATGGCTTCAGGAAAAAATCCCTTGTAAAAGTAACAAAATTGATCAACACCTTTTCTTCTCATTCAACACAGTGCAAGTGCAGATCCCAAGCCTTGCCCAAGCATGCATCATTCATGTCTCCGCAGAGCCTACTGAGAATGCCCGCTGCTCCACCACTCACTCCCGATTGCTCAGAAAATATCGACATCTTGACTACAGCAGTGCAATCGCAGCAAAGAGAGCTAAAAAAATATCTTCCTCTCTTGAGCTCTCTCCTCTCCGCCATGCGCGTGCTGGTCTTACCTCATTGCTGATTGGCTGAGCATTAAAAGGCACTTCATTGGCCGTGTGTCTCACTCGTCTTCCTGACAACACAGTGCACATGGTCACTGTAATCTCACTCCCGTGATTTGTGACCCGTTTGTACCCGAACAGCCTCGCTGTGCACCGCTGAAATATCGGATAGGTTGTTTGCCACAGAACTCTAACTTTCTAAAATATATTGATTAATGCACTTCAGACATCCTCTCACATACATTGCACACACTGGCACATGGTAAAAGTAGGATCAAAACACAGATAAATCACTCCAGGGGCCCGTTGCATAAAAGTTACAATTATGGTAACTTTGCCATCCAATGGTAACTTCCATGGAATTCTTGATTTTGATTGGCTGTTGAGTATTGTTGCCATGGTAGTTACCACTGGATGGCAAAGTTACCATAATTGTAACTTTTATGCAACGGGCCCCTGAACTCATAAAAATATGACAAGAGAACAAACAAAATATGCATGTACAACCAAAACTAATTTCGTTGACATATTCCTGGGGCACACTGTCAGAAAATTCCATGGATTTAAGGAAGGACGAAAAGGAAAATTTAAATTATTTTAAGAAAACAAACAAACAAACAAAAAACATGGAGGAGTACTTGGTATCAACATAAAGCTTTTGAATGGAAGAAAGCAACGATGTCATTTTTTTTAAAAGCATTGTGGAAGGACAACTGCACCAATGAGGAAAAACCTTTCATAGTTGAAATCGATAGCAAGCCAATTAACTGATACTAGTTTGTCGTCGTCTGCTACAATAGGGATATGTGGCATGTTGCGTGCAGTGTACCGAGTGAGACATGATGTCATTTCTCATAAATGGTGGCAGTGCAAACCGTAGTGTCCTGTATGTGATTGGTTGTAATTTTATGTCTTTTAACATTTTTGCTGGCCATACTGTACGATTGAAAAATAATTTACAATACATGAGACTGTTGTACGTGCACTAATTGACACCTGCTTTATGACACACAGCCAAAGTTCATCATCCCCAGTATGGCTCCGCATAAGAGCTGCAACAAGGAATTCCTGCATCAAGGATCAAGGAAGAATTTTTAGTATATTTAAAAACTTTGGTCTCATTTTGATAGGTCTGTTAACAAAACACGCAAGAGGACATGGTAAAAAGTTGCATATTTTTAGATCAATTGACCACTTAATGAATTAAGGAATATAGTATTAGTGGCGCATTGAAAACATGTATTGTTTTTTGCTCAATTTTTACCATTCATTATAAGAGCATATTGAACGAAATGCATCTAGGTCAATGTATTAATTCCCTATAAGCTACCATTGTTACTGTTCGTTCAATAATACACAGTTTTTTATGGCATTATGGAGGCATTATGTTTTCGGGTTGTCCGTCCGTCCGTAATGAATTTTGTGGACAGCGTAACTAAAAAACCTTTTGAGGTATCCTAATGAAACTTGGCATGTATGTGTATTAGGGGGTGAAGTTATGCCTATCAACTTTTGGGTGCACATGCTCAAGGTCAAAGATCAAAAGGTCAAGGTCAAATACATAAAATTTCACTATTTCCACCATATCTATGCAATGCCTGAAGATATTTTCTTGAAAAATACATGTATACATGTATTACCCACTTAAAATTCTCTGGTGAAAGTTTGGGGTCATGAGGTCGAAGGAAAAAGGTCAAAAGGTCAAGTTAAGATATTAAAACTTCACTTTTTTCTCCGTACCTTGGAAATTGTTCAAGGTATCTTCATGGAACATAGTACTTGTATATGTACTGACTGGCAGTGATTATCTAGAGAGTTTAGGGTTCATAGGGTCAAAGGTCAGGGGTCAAAGGTTAAGGGCAACACTTAAAAATTTTACTATTTCCCTCATATTTATGCAATGCCAGCAGGATTTTTTTTATTTTTTTTTTTTGCACTTGGTGTATGCATGTGTAACCTAATAGAGATTCGCTGGAAACTTTCTTTTTCTTTTCTTTTTTGTTTGCCTCAAAGGTCAAAGATCAATCGAAAGTGCTGAACTAACTTTTTCCTCCAAAACTCAGAAGTGGCTCAAGTTATCTTGAAACTTACTACATATTTATGCATGTTCTGCCTGACAGTGATTATCCTATGAATTTTAGGGTCAAAGGCCAGATGAAAATGGTAACAATGTAGTTTTCAATACAGAAATTGCACTTTTTCTCCATACCTTGAAAATTACTCAATATTTCAATAAACTTATGAATGGGTCAAAGTCAAGTTAAAGTCCTTAAATCCCCAAATACATGCTCTCCTATTCATCCAATTAAACCTAGGTCAAGGAAGGTGAACATTCAACTCATTTGTGACAAACATGTATAATTTTGATATTTTGCCAATTTTGTGAAAATGTAATCACACATTGTCCACATGTACTATAAACCTATTCGGAGAATCATGCATTTGCTGCGCCAGCGCTTGCTGAGTGCACGAATGTTTGGAGCACTATAGTGCGCATGAAATCTTGTTTGCAATATTTCTATTATATTGGATGGCTATGAATGGGATACCAGGGAATAAGGCCCTTTCGAACGAGTGCAATATTCCCTGGTATTCCATGAATTAATGCCATCCAATATTATTATTATCATTATGCAGATAAAGCATAAACTGTACATAAGTATTGTACTTCTACTCGTCTTTAAAGTTGTCTCAACACTGAACCTCAAAAACCTCAAGAAATGTGGAGCTTGAACTTCCAAGTTCCCTCGGATAGGACATAAAATGGAGGTCCCATGTATGAGAGAGTCACAGCTCAAGCACGTAAAAGATCCCGCTTCATTCATTCATCACAAAGAGCAGGGTGTTTAACCCGGTGAAGTGGTCCCACCTCACATCCAACCGGACCCCATGGAAGACCAGCTTAGTGTTTCTGAATATGGGCTATCCAGCCATCTTATCGGATGGAAATGAACAAACAAACAAGTTTATTGACCCTACCTGCCAAAATATTGAAAATTCTTCATGATATCAAAAAAATTTCAAGACCACTACCAAAATGTATTGTAATCATCTATTCCTTTGTGTCATTCTCAACCTTTCCCCAAGTTTCATCCAAATCCGTTCACAACTTTTTGAGTTATTTTGCACATATGGACAAACCAGCCGACAAACAAACCGAGGGCGATTAAACATTGTCATACATTGTAACCTCCTCCCTTGGTGGGGGTAAAAAAAATTCAGTCAAAATTCAGTAACTATATACAATGTAACAGAAGTTATCCTGAGCTTTACCATTCAGTTGCTTTGGTCATTGTCAGATATGTATGTACTGCAAATTCTGCAAGTTTCAGGAGTATCTTCACATTGAAGGCTAATGCTTGGTTTCTACAAGAGTACACATTGTATCAACAGTCAAGTCACAGGGTTAAATAGGGACTTTGAGATCTGGCAATATTATTGCTGAATTTGGTGATGCACACAATGTGAAGGGGCATTTTAGCATACCAGTGGTTGTATTTTATATTTATTACCTCCACAAAGGGAGGAGGTTTAATATGTTTTCATTACTGTTGGTTGGTTTACAAGTCTGTTTGTCCTTGTGCAAAATATGCAATATAACTCAAAAAGTTGTGCATGGATTTGGATAAAACTTGTAGGAAGGGTTGAGAATGACACAGGTAACAGATGATTAAATTTTGATAGTGGTCTGGAAATTTTTATGGATTTTATGAAGGATTTTTTATACTTTGGCAGATAGGGTCAATGAACTTGGGAGTTCAAGCTGCGCATTTTTTAGGTTTTCATACGCACACAAAAGTGCATGCTCTAGTTTCTGCTTGGGCGAGGCACGCCACGCAGCTACAGTGTAAGAGTTTGTGACATACATAATGTAACAAAGGCTTTATGTTGGGCAATCGAGCGATTTTTCAGCATGCATACGGAAATCACAAATCTGTACATGTGTATGAAAGAGTAAGATCCTCACTGGAAAGTACAGTAGCTACTGGGAGGAGGTCTGCACTTTCAGAGTGCTGTACCATCAAATTTCATTGTGCTGCCTGTAATATTGATAAGACTTCAATACTGCACTTCATACCAATGCTGAGACTGCTTTTTTCTTTACACGATTATCTTGAGTTTTGTACTGTGATGATTAGCTTGTAGTTTAGCTCGACATATTATAATGCACTAGAAAGTTTAATAGCAATCTTTTAGATCAGTTGATGATTAGAGCTAGGTACAAGAATTCTTATTTATGATTTATCCTTAAGCTTTAGGGAGGGGGAGGGGTGGTCTCCACTTGTTGTTTCAAGTCGTGTGGATGCAATCATCAACAAACATGAAAGTTAGCGTACAATCTCTCTGTGAACTCTATTCCCCCTCAGCCTCCGGGTCAACCTCCAATGTGTGTGCAGCGCACTAGTGTGCACTTATACACATGAATCATTGAACATTATCAGATTTATTGCTGGCGCCATTAATTGCATATGTGTATGTGTTAACTTCTTGTTCTATGGCGACTGGGACTCTTGCTGGAAAGTTTAACTTTACAGTAAATTACTGTAGGTGTCGTGTGAACACTCGTCGGAGTTTGAGGGGTAGGCTCTTGTCCTTTATGATTAGCCATCATTCATGATTAGCTTGGGTACATGTATGAATGAACGTGATGTTGTACAGTAGTTCCATCCCTGTTCAGAGTCTATCAAAACAAAACGTAAGCCCAACAATGATATATATTTTGAATGATTTGCCTTAAACAGTTCAGAGTCCATTCATAAAATTTGTTTACTTTCTTAAATTTACCCTTGCCTATCAATCTATCAATATCATGTCATTTTTTATTGAATCCATTAATCTTTCAAACTTGAACTGAAAACATCCAATCACATGAATTATATTAAATGCCACACCAGGTGCAGGTTGAACAACGAACTCAGTATTTGGCCGTAGTAGTGTTTGTGGAATCAAAGATGCTGATATCCATACTGCAAAACCAGATACCTTCACGTACTGCACACTTTAATTTGGGGAATTTGGCAAGAGCCAAGACTTTTGAAATTAAAAGTGCATGCGAGAGCCAGGATTCTCAAAATTAAAATGCATGCGAAAGTTCTTGCCTACATGTACACTACAGCTGTACAATGCATTCGATGCCATTTCGGAAAAATTCCATGCCACGAAAAAGCTGTCAGCTCCAATACGTAAACATTTCATCCTGCAAATATTTCTTGCTTTGCAGTATGAAATTTTAGCTTTGGTATAAAATTCTGTTAGTGTGCTTTTTCTTGCTTTTTAAATTCTATACTTTTGCCAGAGTAGGAAATTTTAATGACATTCCAAATGACACAAGAGAATGAATAATGTGATTCTCATCAAATTAACTTATACACATTTTTACAGATAAGATTACAAAGGACCATCTTCTTCACTCTCAGCTGTGTAAAATACAAGCTTAATGTTCCTTTGTGAGCAAGAATAGTAAATTGCAGATATAACAATTCAAAGTGCTCTGCCCTTTGTACATAATACATCTGATTGTGCTACGTGTTAATACCAAATGATAACCAAAGTTTGTACACATGCTAGTACATGGTTCACTTCTGAATTGATTTTTGTCCCCGCCGAACGAGTTCGAGCAGGGGACTATGAAACGTGCTCCGTACGTGTGTGTGTCCGTGTGTCCGTCCGTCTGTCTGTCCGTCCGTCCGTCTGTCTGTCTGTCTGTGCGTCCGTGTGTGATCAAAATGTTCAATTTGCTACTTCTCTGTCATTTATGAGCCAATTTTGATTCTGTTTGCTTTATATGATAGCACTACATGGGAGCTTTGAAACTTCTACACAGAATTTCAGTTGTGACCTTTGACCTTGACCTTTGACCTATATTGTACATTTTGCTTCAAAATGCTACTCCTTCGCCATTTCTAACCCGATTTCGATTCTGTTTGCTTTATGTGATGGCACTAGGTGAGGGCTTCAAAATCTTCTACACAGAATTTTGACCTTTGACTTCTTTGACCTTTGACCTTGATTTTTGACCTATATTGTACATTGGCTACAAAATGCTACTCCTTCGCCATTTCTAACCCGATTTCGATTCCGTTTGCTTTATGTGTTGGCACTAGGTGAGGGCTTCAAAACTTCTACACAGAATTTTGACCTTTGACTTCTTTGACCTTTGACCTTGATTTTTGACCTATATTGTACATTTTGCTACAAAATGCTACTCCTTCGCCATTTCTAACCCGATTTCGATTCCGTGTGCTTTATGTGATGTTACTAGGTGAGGGCTTCAAAACTTCTACACAGAATTTTGACCTTTGACCTTGATTTTTGACCTGCCTTGTACATTTTGCTACAAAATGCTACTCCTTTGCCATTTCTAACCCAATTTCTTTTCCCTTTGCTTTATGTGATGGCACTACAGTCTGTAGGTGAGGGCTTCAAAACTTCTACACAGAAATTTGACCCTGGACTTCTTTGACCTTTGACCTCGATTTTTGACCTATATTGTACATTGGCTACAAAATGCTCCTCCTTTGCCATTTCTAACCCGATTTCGATTCCGTTTTCTTTATGTGATGGCACTAGGTGAGGGCTTCAAAACTTGTACACAGCATTTTGGCCTTTGACTTCTTTGACCTTTGACCTTGATTTTTGACCTGTATTGTAAATTGGCTACAAAATGCTACTCCTTCGCCATTTCTATCAAAACCCGATTTCGATTCCGTTTGCTTTATGTGATGGTACTAGGTGAGGGCTTCAAAACTTCTACACAGAATTATTGACCTTTGACTTCTTTGACCTTTGACCTTGATTTTTTACCGATATTGTACATTTTGCTACTAAATGCTACTTCCGGCGGGGACATATTTTACGCACCGCGTAATTTCTACTTTTCCTTGTTTAAACCTGTGAAACATCTGTTTAAAAGTTAGACCTTGCTTGATGTACATCATTTGATGCAAATGCATACAAAGTGTGAAAAGAAATTTTGACATCACACATGATTTATTTTTAGACCAATGAAGAAGCGAATGTTGATTTCAAATACAGTACACTCGTATCTTTTTCTATTGCCCTTTGAAAAAGCTTATTAATTAGTCTGTAGTAATCTTTAGTATTTGTATTGCAAGCCTACATCTTAATCTTAATTTGTCTTTTACACCTGTATACTACTGTCTACAGCTTCCACGAATACTCTCATACAAAGGTGTAGCATTATTCTTTTTTTACATGTACATGTACATTTAGGCAGCTATACAAATTTAAAGAATGTGTGATGGAACTGTTAGGATGATTGAGATCCATGAAATTATTTAAACAATCATGAATGTTGAAGTGCTATATTTTATATATTGATTTCAGGAAGAACACATTTAGACAAGAATTAGGATTTATTTCTTCCTTCAAAAAAAAGTGAAATAAAAGTGATCAGATATAGTTGAGAAAGGAATTCAAAATCTTGAAATACTGTATACATTTGTACGCCACATATTTCGCGAGTCTAAATTTTCGCGATTCAGGAATTCCTGACGATTTCGCGAGTGGTTAGATTCACGATCGTGGAGTCCTGTACTGAACAGAGATATGTACATTGGGCTTAGAGTCAATACTTTCGCGTGTCTTTAATTTCGCGAATAGCACCTGACTCGCAAAATTCGCGAAAATAAAAACCTCGCGAAATATTTGGCGTATACAGTACCTCCTTTATGTGTACATTATATGAAATCAATTGTTTTGTCCCTGCTGAGCTTCATAAAGGAGGGGGAAATGAAGTAGGCATTCCATACGTACAATACAGCACAGCATCTTTTGTTTCATAGATGATGAATTATATGCTTATTTCTGTGTCTATCACATTGGGAAGGATGCAAACTGCTTTTGCTTCCAGGCATCTCATTATGACAGCTATTGACAAGACATCTTGTACTGCATTGAACATACATACTGTATACACATACACATTATACACACATAATTCAGTGAGGTATTGGAACGACAGCCAATACTACATGACACTCATTGTGCGACACAGCGTGATGGCTGTGAGCTGATGAAGGTACCCAAGACCGTGCCAGGCAGTGATGTGTCGGAAGAAAACAATCAGCCTGATTAGCATTAGGATTTCTATTCATGAATACAAATGTATGCCCCAGGGATGATAAAGGACTCGCAAATTTTTCAATTTCATCCAAATCCCAGTGGAGGTGAATAGCTGGTTGCACAGTAACATAATATTTGAAGCACGAATGCTATCAGACCACAACACAAGGCACAAAAGTTTCCATCAGCTGGATATATTGCAAATAAGGTAGTGGGCTCGCAGATTTCCAAAATGGCATGTGAAACTTGCATGTCATATTTTCATTCAAAGCTGAATGTTTCAAAGCATGATGTTTACTATTTTAGAGTAATGAATGCACATGTATGTGCATGTATGTAGCATGCATTTATGAAAGTAATAAAACACAGAATAATGACAGAAATGTCTTATATCTGATGTACTGTAAAACATGAGAGGTTCGCGGCATGAAAATTACGTGAATTACAATTTGTAGAGCTGACGGGCTTTCTTGCAGCATAAAATTTTCGCGAATTACCAGTGGCATCCAATGCATATTGTGTAGGCAAGAACTTCAGCGTGCATTTTAATTTCGCAAATTTTGGCACTCGAGAAATTCGCAAAATTAAAATGCAAGCGAACATTCCCCTTTTTACAGTATATTGCCCAGATTTTTGCACTGCTTTTTGCTTTAATAAGTAATAAATCACAACTGCTCATCAGACTGGATCAGTGTGATGCAGCTGTAGCTGTTCACTGCATAAAAATGTGTGGTAATTAAACTACCGGTACATTGTAGGCAGGGCTCCACACTACACGTAACTATTTTGTTTGGTGGCCCTCAAAATCCTCAATTTCAAAGTTTTGGTGGCCCAAGAGAAAAATTTAGTGGCCTGAAAAAAACAATAAAAAACATTAAAAGTCCTTTTTTTTAATGAGTCAAATATTTAAGTTTTATCATAGTAAGAATTGGAAGTTGGACATATCTGCTCATAAATAAACCTCAACAAACTCGCAACACTCACTCTCAGGCACTCATTCAGTCCTTTTCATCCATCCTTTAAACAAATTTGACTGCTAATTTCCGGCGCAAAAAGTTACGAATTTCATTGACATACATGTATTTTTCAAAAAATTTTGGTGGCGGGCCACCAAGTTTGCCCTTTTTTGAAATTTGGTGGCCCTGGGCCACTGGGCCACCGTTAGTGTCGAGCACTGTTGTAGGTACAGTAGTGTATCATGGATTACAGTGTGTATGTCTCTTTGTCAGTAGGCTTTCACTGCAGGAGGATACTATCCTGAAGAAGATTACTAGCTCTGTACAGTCAACATAGACAGGATGAATGACAATGTACATTTGTATGAATTGTACTAAATACAGTATTTGTACTTCACTTCATCAAATAGTTCTGACTTGATACTTTATCATGTTAGTAAAAAAAAAAAAAAGAGGGAGAGAAAAAAAATTAGTTCAATGTTGTATGATGTGTTTCTCCAGGAGATCCTGAAAGGGGGTTCTATGGTGGCAGCAACCTCTATGACTTCGTTGATGATGAGGACTTGCAATCTAGTATAGAAGTAAGTGAGCTCTGTCCTGAATATTCACACAATCAAATTTCTTGTGTTGTGATTTGCTTCTTGATTTCATATGAACATTTATTTTGAAATACAAGGAAATATATGTAAATTACTTTAAATAAAGTACAAATTTTCACACAATTGATTTTATACGTGCAGACCAATTGTAGTACACTTTGCTTGCGTCATATACTGTATGTAAATTCATGAATGATAGTTTAGTTTTTTGTTTTTGTTTTTGTTTTTGCAGAAAATTCATTAGCTCCAGATTCAAGTTATTTTTGCAGTATTTGGTTGAGCATGAAAGTCATAATTGTACAAGCAGAGTATTTCATGTTTACATGTACATGCTGTACAAATTGTAGTAGATTTTATTCCCAGCGGTATCTGGATGTTTTAATAATTAAATTATGCAAAACCTCCTCAATATTAGCAGCCAGAGTGACTGAACATTACAAGTGTATATGTACAATCTTGTAGTCTTACATGTCTGGGTTCAAATACATATTACGGTATATTGATGGCCAATTTATTGATAATTCATTGCATGTTTAGATCACGATTCTTGTCAAAATATAAAAGCACCAATGTAGATGAACAAAGTGAGATTGAAACATCCAGGCAGGCCTATTTAATTTCATAGTTGTGACATACTGAGACACTGATGCAGTGTATTTAGTGAGATTAGTATGACAGAAAAAAAAAATTAAAAAAGGTATGAAGAATGTATGAATATTGAAAACAGAATCCAGTTTAAATTTGGACAGACATTGTTGAGGATACCATATCATGGCAGGACTATTTTCAAGACTAATGTTTTGTCACAGAAAAGGCAGCAACCCTTTGATATCTGATCAGTTAATTTCTTTATTATTTTTGTTTTCCTCCTAGACTGTCCTCTCCCCATCTCATGAAATACTTAGCAGTGATGACACAAGTGACCTGACCTCCAGTGACCTTGCATCAGTTGACCTCAATGGTGACCTTGCCAAGGCGTGGCTTGGGCTGGGAGAGGAGGAGCAGCTCACAAGAGACCGTAAGCATCCCACTCTTCTGACCATTTGGGTTATAAAGGGACGTAGCGCATAGCCATTCATTGGTTTGCAGTGTGTGGGGTGTGGGTGTAGAACGAGCTGGGGCTGGAGCCGAGACTATTCTGGTCATGAGATACTCTACAGCATTAAATGGCTGCATCTTTGGAAAGTCATACAAGTATACATACGTAGCACACCAGTCAGGCGATGCATGGTTTGACCATATTTGTGAACATGACAGAAATATCAAGTGATTTACCAGCACAAATCATCTGTGAAATGCTCTTGAATCCACTTGATACTACAAATGCTCTTTCAGTGGAAAAGAAAGAAAATAATAGAACCCTTTAGAGGTGAACGAAAGCTAAACAAAATTGCCTTGAGAAAACAGGTATCCAATGATATATTTTTGATCCACAATGTATCAGCTGGCTGTGTTCCATTTCCAGCAAATGATTCCTCTTCTGTCTTTGTTTTGTAGTCATATTGCCTATATTGTACATGTGTGTATTCACATTACAGATCACAAGTTGATATTCTGTTGTACCCTGCAATCCATGAATCATAATATTCCTTGTGTGGATATTTAACCAAGTACACTTGTATCATATTTTTTCTCTCTTTCCAAAGAAAGTAATTCCTAGTGACTCACATTCTCACATCAAATTTGGTTTGCTTAGCATAACATTTTTTTTTTTTCAATTTCTTTTTTTTTTTCAGTTTCATCTACATTTGAACTCAATCCATTCAAAGCAAGAAGTGATGAAAATATATACATGTTAAACCCATTTGAAGTAGATTATATATTGTCAGTTTTTACTACTTACTGATTGTCATCTTCAAAGTTGAATTATGGCACTATGGCTGGAAAATGATACATAATTTGTACTATTAGTAATCCTATCATTACATTTCAAAACAAGTATGTAAGCCCATCCGTGTACATGATGTACCATGGTTTGGGCCACTCACAGTGCAAACATCACGTGTATAGAGCTAATGAGTGTGCTGCTGTAGTGATATTATCAGACGTTATTCTAGTTTTTATACCCCCGCCAAACGAAGTTTGAAGGGGGTATATAGGAATCAGCGGACGGTCGGTCGGGCGGTCGGGCGGTCGGTCGGGCGGTCGGTCGGGCGGTCGGTCCGTTGCAAATCTTGCGTCGCGAACTACTTCCTCAGTTTTCAACCGATTCCCATAAAACTTGGCACAGATGTGTGCCTTGGGTTGTAGATGTGCAAGACGTATTTTTTGACAGTACCCAAAAGTACGTTGCCATGGTAACGGCATATTATGGGCAAAAATGGGTACAAATCTTGCGTCGCGAACTACTTCCTCAGTTTTCAACCGATTCCCATAAAACTTGGCACAGATGTGTGCCTTGGGTTGTAGATGTGCAAGACGTATTTTTTGACAGTACCCAAAAGTACGTTGCCATGGTAACGGCATATTATGGGCAAAAATGGGTACAAATCTTGCGTCGCGAACTACTTCCTCAGTTTTCAACCGATTCCCATAAAACTTGGCACAGATGTGTGCCTTGGGTTGTAGATGTGCAAGACGTATTTTTTGACAGTACCCAAAAGTACGTTGCCATGGTAACGGCATATTATGGGCAAAAATGGGTACAAATCTTGCGTCGCGAACTACTTCCTCAGTTTTCAACCGATTCCCATAAAACTTGGCACAGATGTGTGCCTTGGGTTGTAGATGTGCAAGACGTATTTTTTGACAGTACCCAAAAGTATGTTGCCATGGTAACGGCATATTATGGGCAAAAATGGGTACAAATCTTGCGTCGCGAACTCCTCCCACAGTTTTTGATCAATTTTTATGAAATTAGGTACAGATGTTCATCTGAATATGTTAATGTGCAAGACACATATTTCTGCAGTGGCAAAAAGTGCGTTGCCATGGTAACGGCATGTTATTGGTAAAATATAGGGCAAAATGCTTCTTGGCAAAACTGCTTCATCAGTGTTCTTCCAATTCTCATGGAATTCATATTGAATGTTTGTCTTAGGATATAGGTCAGCATGACACATTTCTTGACAGTGACAAAAAGTATGTTGCCATGGTAATAGCTCACATATTATGAGCCAAAATGATGGAAAATTTTGTGTTGCAAACTACTTCCTCAGTTTTTGCCCAATTTCCATGAAACTTGGTACAGATGTGTGCCTTTGGTTGTAGATGTGCAAGACGCATTTTTTGACAGTACCCGAAAGTACGTTGCCATGGTAACGGAATATTAATGGCAGAAGATCAATGAAAGATCTTGCGGATTTAATTACTTCTCAGTTTTTTGACCAAAGCTTATCAAATGTTGTTTTGACCAAAACTTATGAAATGTTGTTTGGCGGGGGTATAACCAGTCGCTGTGACGACATTTCTAGTTTGTTTTGATTTTTTTTTTTTTGTCATTTTCTGTTTGATGATTAGATGTTCAATAAAATGCCTTTTATGAATGAATTATTGATTGACAAAAAGTGGTCTGTCAATGGCAATTATTGATTGGCAGACACACATAGCAATATCACGTGATAATGAGACAAAGGGGAAACAGTCATTACAGCCAGAACAGACTCACAATACTTACCAGCTGACCCTATTTGATAGGGACAGTCCCTATTTTCACCCCAGGAAAAGAGAAAACAAGTTAGTGACTTTATCATGAGTCCCTATTTTAGTGAAAATCTGGGTGTAGTAATGTATTGGAAATCTAGGAATGACCCTATTTTTAAAGATATTCCTCTCATTTGTCCCCACTTTGTCAGGACTGGTAGGTGCAATGGTGTATGCAGACTTCTGCAAAACATGATATATTACATATTCGCGTCACAAAATTTTCGTGAATTGGAGCCGACGGCCTTTTTCGTGGCATGAAATTTTCATGCATTGCCACTGGCGTTCAAAGCATTTAGTGTAGACAAGAAATTTTGTGTGCATTTGAATTTCACGAATCTTTGTGCTCACGAAATTTGCGGAATTAAAATGCTTGCGAATATTCCTCTTTTTACAGTATACTGTGCAGTAGTGATTTCCTCTGGCACGAGTTCACCATGAGCAGGAGCATGACATAAAATCAGAAAATTCTCAAAATAATGCTCTACTATTTTGAGCTCATACAATACACAAGGCTTGTGCAGTACTAACACGAATGTATGTAAAACATTTGAAACATACAGCCCTTGTGGAAGAAATTGGATTGGATCTCGATAGCTCATACAATATTGTACCAATATTGAATATGAGCTGCTGAATACTGTTGAATGTGATGTTCATGGTACATCGGACAATGCAGACATGGCGTCTGCAGTGTTTTATATATTTTCTCTGCCTTGGAAGTGTGCTGGAGTCACTTGGCCCAGGCTAGCATCACAAAACATACAGTAGACATGTCAATGGGATTTGGGGTGAAGCCTTCCTAGTCAGAAGCCAGATTGACTGATCGTTGGCTAAAATATTAATTTTCTGGCCGTGATATTAATTTTCTGGCCGTGACCTCTGCTACTACAATATATCTTGAAAATCCTGTGGAAATGTGATTTCCTTTTAGTATTAGTAGTATACTGTAATTGCAAGAGGTCAATACAAGTAGAAATTTATATCTGGAAATATATCATTCATATAAAGAAAGTGACAGGTCAATTCTTCGGATCAAAATATCAAATCATTATTCATAATCCATCTATTAATCTACACAAGAGTCATACTCACAGTGGCAGTATGGGATTTGAGAACAGGGAAGATTCCAAGTCAACTGCATACAGTTGAATACTCTACAAAAGCTGTAGCTGTGACACCAAAGCTGCTACACACTGTATGACACACTTTAATAGCCATGTGGCAAAGTGAACCAAGGAAATATTTTATGGAGATATCTCAAAATGAATGCCCACACATATTGATGAAAAAAAAAAAGAAGAAGATAAAATTGTGCACCTAGACATATGGGTTAATCCCAAATTTGTCACATTACTGGTAAACTCCATTCTTCAGCAGTAGAATCCATATTTCATTATTGTCTACACCTAGTATTAAATATTTTGATGATCTCAAACCATCACAAGTATGTCTGCAAGGTATATAAATTGTAGATGTCAAAATGGTTTAGACTTGAGATATTAGTAAAGTGGTTACCATTGCAAGATGATTTGAATTGCTATTTCATAATCCTGGTGAATAATGCTGATGTGTGAGAATGTGCTTTGTTTGAATATGGGGCTCAGAGCCTAAAAGTGATTCCTTCCAATGGTAATATACAGGCCTTTGTCGTTTTTCTCACCCTTTCTCACTCTCTCTTCCTCTCTGGTTGCCATGGTGATGTTTGAACATGCCGTTGTGGGGATCGACTGGCTCTTTGAGAGCGTTTGCGGCGAGGCTATTTATGAATAATGGATTCAATTACAAAGAGAGGGTCATAACCAGTGTGTGTTCACTTCAGGCAACGTGTGCTACACACAGATACTGTGTGTGCTCTGAAAGCTACGGTGTATCTTACTATAATACACCATGCTACTACCATTACTACTGCTTTGTCTGTCTGTTTTTGGTCTTTCTGTCTGTGTGTCTTTTCTCCAGTCTGTCATGACAGATTAGAACGTGCATAAATTGTAATCCTACCTTGCCACTTAATTGACATTCAAAGTATAAACTGTTTGAGTTTTTTTTTTCCCTGCTATGCACGTAGAATTGTGTAATCATTATTTTGAAAAAAAAAAAACAAACAAACAAACAAACTGTTTGTCATTGCTCATGAGTGTGTATACCGAAGATGTAAATTTATGTAACATCGTGCAAGGTTGCAGCAAGATTCAAGCACACTAAGGACTATTTGTCCTTACTCAGTGTTTTGAAACCGTGGTGTGTCATTGTGTTCTACGCGCATACAAGTATACAACCGTTAATGCCTCTGCATGCACCTTGTACAATTGAATGTGTACTTGAAAGAACAACTTGATAGAATAGCACTTTCTCCTCAGCTTTTTGATGGATTCTGATAACAGAACTGTCTGTTTGATATCGTTTTTTATTTCATCAACATCGATTGTTTTTATTTCAATACTCAAATCGTAGAACACATTGGTTCTCAGCAGATATTTCAAAGAATATTATTATGTCTTCATAGTAATTAGTATCAAGTGTGTTTTCTCTTCATCAAAAATTAGATTAACTTTCAGTATTGTATGTTGAACAGAAATTCAGTTAGGATTTTCCTAAAATTTTATTGCTCAGCTTTCATACCTTATGCAATAATCATTTTTTTTTTTTTTTATCACCATTTGATATTTTTGATAATGCATATCGTCACTGGGGCGACAAGACCTCGTACGATGTATCTATGTCAAATGTTCAGGAGAGCCAAAAAACATGGTGGCCAAAGCACTATAACAAATGGAATAGCCTTTCCTTTGACATGCTGTGGTGGCTTCATTTTTGGAGTTAGACAGTTGGGATTTGGACAGGATATCACTGAACCCATTATTTGACTACATGTATTAATCCAAAAAAGTCATTTTCACCAAAATTGCAGATACAAGGTCTTGTCACCCCAGCGACGATATGCTGCATATAATACATGTGTATTGTCTTTTGATGATGCTTCTTCAATTATTATTTGTTTCATAATGTTAGATTACTCTATAATCATGACTAGTATTTTTATCTTACTAGTACAATGTACATGTACATGTATATTATTTATTGCTAATTATTGTTGAGGGTTTCCTGAGCATTCAGTGTGTTTTGAATTGCAAAGGTTGGCAGCCCTGTGTATTTTTACACACACGTACATACATGTACAAAGTGTAATACATGAACTTACAATGTACGTGTATCAAGCATCTGTACACACTAAAGTGTAAAGTTACTCAATATGTACCTTCAAAATCTGGGACTGTTTACTTTTCGACAAGGCACACCTGACATATTATTGTCAGCCATGTGAGAATACAAGTTGTATGTACAGCAGGCATGTGTACTACAATGTAAACATACAGCATTTGTACTACAGAGCAGTGTAAACATGGATGCATGTACACTACAATACAAAGTACTTCAATATACATACTGTAAATGCAGGTGTGTACATGTATTTAAAATGTTGTCCCACCAGTGGTATGCATTTGAACGTGAGATTACATCTGCTGGTCACTGAAATGTAGTTACTGGTTTACCCCTCTTTGACAATTCCACTAATCAAATGTGCTTCTACCCTGTACTGCATGGTTACTGCAAAGGGGATTATGTTTTCATATTATCCATCTGTTCTTCCACAAACATTTGATCATATGACCATGATAACTGGAGAAAATCCTGAAGAATATCTCAAAGCAGTATCATGGGGAAAGTTAGTGTTGGTAATGCTATGAAGGGAATAGATTTCAGAATCTTGGGATGAAATTGTGAGATGCTATGATTGCAATGTTGTACTGTACATTGTATGTGATTTTGCTAACATGTTATGCAGTTCTTTCCCTTTTATTTCTTTATTTTATACTTGTATTAAAGGGATAGTACAGTATTGGTGGAGATGAGAATTGGGCTTTTAACTTTTTGCCAGATACCAAGAAAACACTTATGATATAGTATAGAGAATACCATTTTAAGTGGAATTCAAAGTTTATTTGGTGAAAATCGGGTTTGGAATGACAGAAACATCCAAAAACAAAGTAAAACAAAGCGATCGTAATAAAGTGTGGGTCCCACACTTTATTAGAATCGCTCTTTTTGGATATCTCAGCCATTTCGAAACTTTTTATCAAATAAACGTTGAATTCCTCATAGAATTACATGCTCTTTCATATTTCATAAGAGGTTTCTCATTATCTCACCTAAAAATGTTAGAAACCTGAAATTAGGTCTCAACCAAAACTGTACAATCCCTTTTAAAGAACATCTTTTCTGCACTGGAAACATTTGCTGTTATCACATTCTTCTTAAATGTAATAAATTCCATTCTTTTTCTTTTTCTTTTTTGGTTGCATTAGAAATGTGGTACAGTGTATCCACTAAAAGTAACTGCTACAATGTACATCACAATTATTGTGATTACACTGTATGAAATACAACTAGATGGACAGTTGTACTTCAAGTTTATACTTGCAAAGCAAAGACTGCATACCAATGAAAATGAGTAAATACACTGTAGATCATCAGGTTTGATCATGATGCAATATCTTATCTTCTCCTTCAGTGAACGGTGGATTTCAGATCAAGAATGAGCCCCTCTCACCGCCTCCTTCTTCAGACTCATCAGAAACCTCCAGTGAATCCAGCCAGACTTCTGTGGTAAGGGAACCCATCAATTCCTCTCAGAGACCAGTTTCTTTTTATTTGGTGCAGTATCTTTCCATTATGATTTTTACTGTTCATTGGTTGCTTCTCATACATAGTCTAACTGAGTTAAAAAATATCCTTTTGTTTGTTTGTTGTGCATTGTTCCTTGTTTTGCTATTTTCCATTTTCTTATTCTTTTTGTAAGAATTGAACATTCAGTGCAACCATTATTACTGGCATTATTATTGATTATTATTATTGTTGTTATTTTTATGATTATGATTATGATGGTGATGATGAGATGATGATGATGATGATGATGATGATTACTATTATTATCATTATTATTTTTATTATTATTATTATTGTTATTATCATTATTATCATCATCATCAGCAGCATTATCATTGTCATTTTTATCATTATAGTTAAGCTCTTTGGTTTCCATTTGTAATGTTCTTTTTAAGAAATTCAAGTAACCTGTAAATCATTATGTCTATAAATGGATCCTCACAGTGGCACCACGTTTTAGAAAATTCAAGTTTTATTTTTTTTTTTTGGGGGGGGGGGTTTGTTTTGTTTTTTTGTTTTGTTTTTTTTTTTGGGGGGGGGGGGAACAGGCAAACCACTTCAGACACTGTATTTGTATTGTATTGAAAGTGTGAGAAGGATTTTGATTGCAGTTTTTCTCAGCATTTTTGCATTTCCAAGCAGCTGTGTGAATGAATCCAGATTTGTATACATGACACAAAAAGGAGAGAGAGAAAAAAAGGAACTCTCTGAAATATTTTGCTGTTAAACGTGGAAGTAATCTTTTGCATCCCACTTACATGACCCCGTACTATACATTGGCTATTTTTCCTCTTGCTTGGTACATGTGCCACTTCACAAATGAAAAGAATGCCCCAATTAAGTTTCGATTAGGTTTTGATATCATTTGTAAACCATGGTACAGTTTGTAGTAGGAAGTCCTGCATAAAGGAGTGCTTGTAGAGGTACAGTAGAGCAATATGGCAGTGCTGGTATATGATGAGGCATGTTTAATACTTGAATAGGCCTTGACTAAACTGGGCCACGGCATGCATGCTGCCACTGATATATAATGTTAGATATCATGAAAATACAATTGTGTGAATATTTCTGTTTGCCTGCTCTGTAGCTTTTTAAAGAAAGTTTCAAGTACAGGCAGTCTATTGCCTTTTTATATGGTGTTTACTGTTAAAATGTACATGTAGGTCCTCCAGAATGGTAGCCAGAATCATGTGCACATCAAGCTTGAGTCACCTCCACTCACCCCACCCCGGGATTCCCCCATGGAATCCTCTGTTCCCCTCGGGGTGGGCCAGCAAAAAGTCATCACCATTGCCAATGGGACACTACCCAATGGGCTGACCACCAAGTCCCTTGCCAGCGGGGTTATCAACGGGACCAAGAAGGGCGTGGCCATCGCACCCAGGCCCAAGCCAAGGTGCCCCATTGCGCCCAAGGTGGAGCCTGCCACCACCGCAATGTCCATTCAGTCACCCACGCCAACAACGGTCACTGTCAAGCACATACCAGGTACAACTCACTGTAAGCAGAGAATATTGTGAGATGTGGAAATGTTTATCAATTTGTGCTGTATGAAACCAGTGATAAAATTATTAAAGTATTTCATGTAACCTGGTCTTGCGTATATTTTACTAACCTCATATCTATAGTTGTGAATATTTTTTTTTTACCCTGAGAGAAATAGTTACGTGAGCAAATGTTTGAATACTAAACATTTATCAATAGTGCTTTTAAACATTGTTGATGTCAAGTTTCTTTTGAAATTCATTTTTTTTTTCTGTCCTTTCTGGATACCTTTCCTACTGGAGTGTAGTTGTTAATATTCTTCTGATTTAGTGATGCAAAACCATTGAAGGCATTACACTATGAAAGTTTCCTGCCATCCGTTACTTTCTGTGAGGTTTTCATCCCCAATTTCTTTAATAATGAATTCAACTTTTGTATCGTACTGCATGTCTACAAATTCTTATACAGTGCACTCCAGTTATTATAAACTCAGTTATAACGGAATTCTTGTTACAACGAAGTAAAAATTCAGGTCCCAAAATTGTCATACATTATATCTTTATACACTTTACTGTTTGGCTATAACAAAATTTTGCTATAATGAAAGGAAGCCGCTGGTCCTAAGGACTTGATTATAAATGGAGTGCACTGTAATGTGCTTAGGATGAGTATTATGTTTCAATTTACTTTATTCTATTTCATATGAAATATGAAGATACATCAAACCACCAGGTATAAAGGTACAATTTACTGATAAAAACTACCTGAACAAATTCTTACCGATCACTCATGACAGAGTAATGTTGGGGCACCGAAATGAATTAGAATGGGCCTACAGACGATGTAAGCGTAAGCTCTTCTAAGAGGCAGACACATCCTCACATTACTTATGAAGGCTGAGAATATGCCCCCACCAAATAATTAAAACCAATTTATTTAAAGAATTGAAGAATGAGCATAAAAAGTATTGCAGCCATGTTTCAAGCACTGTGAATGTACTACATGTGAAGGTGTATAAAGTATTAATGCTCTCACGCTCTAAAGGTAATGCATTTTTAACCAGTTTAGTTAATCAGTGTCATTGAATAATGATTTTTAAAAAGCTGAGAGTTACATGGACAGTGTGTCAAGTAATTTTACACTGTCTGTCGCTACAGGTATGACAATATTTGTTTTTGTTTTTATTAGTTTTCATTTTTGATCAGGAAATCTCTTTCTGATTTTGAACTTTAAATACAGTTTAAACGGGTCTAGGGCAATTACCCCCTGGGCAATTACCTCGCACCCTTCCCCTGGCCCTTATCCTAATCCTGATCCTGACCCTAACCCTAACACTAAACTAAACTCCTAACCCTAAACCTAACCCTAACCCTAATCTTTACTCTTACCTTACCACCAACCAGAAATTGGCCGGGGGGTAATTGCCCTCTGGGGGTAATTGCCCGGATACGGTTTAAACATGTACGTACATGATAAGTGTATGCTGTATTACAACATTGTTACAGTTGTGACAATGCTGTTTAATTTGAAGGAATGGCTTTTCCGTTCACTTGAATGTATTGTATTCCATGTTTCCCTTCATCTACTGTCACCCATAAGGGACTACCACACTATTGTGCAGACTGTTTATTGATCAATACATTCCCTTTAAATGCACTCTTTCCTCATTTAATTTGTAATATGCAGCTACAGTAGGACCAGCCATTGTGGTAAAACAGAACTCACCATCAGTGTTCTCACCAGTGAACGGCTCCTGCAGCCCTCCACCGGCAAAGCAGGCCAAGGTTATCCCACTGCCTCTTCAGACCAACATTCCCTCCCCGCCCCAGCCGGTGGCAGTTGTCACGCAGCCCTGCCCACCAGATGTGGATGTAAGATGCTCAGATAGTAATTAGAATTGAAACAATCAAGATCAGAAATTGTATGCATACATGTACATGCCAGTTATGACCCAAGTGCTGTATGATATTTATTTTTTTTTTTTTTTGTAAAGGATAGCGAGTATAGTTATAGTTAATAATGAGGGAAATTAGTTTCATTGTGAAAGAGAATGATTATAATGATGGTTTTGTTGTGAATAATGCAGTGTTTGTGATGGAGATGCATGCTGATGAATGTAGTGCAGTAGATGGAGCTGGTAATGATTTAAACCATGATGATCAGCATGATTATTGTAATGATGGTTTTTATGCTGTGTGTTGTACAACGTACGATGATGGTGGAAATAGTTATATCAAGATGAAGATGGATGCTGCTGATTAAGAAAAGTGTATATAACAAACATGTATACAAACCAATATGGATACACCCTTTGAGTGTACTCTGGAAAGTGATTTATCCAGTGGCAACTGTACCATTGCTGTATTGCATGCATGCATTAAGTGTATGGCCATATATATTCCACAAGAAACTTCGACAGACACTTCTGAAATGGTCCCTTACACTCAATTAATTACAATTAGTTTTTGTTTTGCAACTCTTACTTTTCATTCTTGGGCATTCAGTGATCATTATGCTCTTGTTGGTGATAGTGATATGGAGCTTTAGATTTGCGACGCCGACGTTGAGAGGAAAAAAAAAAAAACCTGTCTTGTGCATGCGCACGTATCAAAGTGGATCTCACATCGTATGAGTTTTCATGACTGTTCTGGGCCATTTTAGCATCCGCTCAAATTCATGACGCAGAGAGCTACTTAATGCAATGATGACAAACAAATTATGGGGGCACCATTTACTTTCTATTGGCTGCATCTTCACAAAATCTAAAGCTACTTTGCAACAAGACGCAGGGAGAGAGGAGAATGGTCAATGCAATCATTGCCTTAACATCCGCGTCACAAATCTAAACCTCCCTAATGATAGCTAATGGCATAGACCTTGATAGCTCTCATGCATTGAACAAGTAATGTCATTGGCAGATACTGTGTTTTGCTACATTTTTTTTTTCTCTCTCTCCCCCTGTCTATCTTTAGGTTAAAGCATGGAAGAGACAACAAAGAATGATAAAAAACAGGGAGTCAGCATGTCTTTCCAGAAAAAAGAAAAAAGAGGTGAGTTGTTTACCACCCTACGTAACAAAGTTTGAAAAGGGATATACAGTAATCAGCATTTGGTTGGGCATGTGATATGTCCATCTGTCACAAAAGCATTTGGAGTGAGCTACGGTGTACTTCATCCATTTTCATTTTATTCCAGTTCCATGTCAACCTGCTGTGCAGATGAGCAGGACATATTTTTCAAGAGGGGCATAGAATATGGTTATACACACAGTATTGCCTTGGCAAGGAAACATATTTTATAACTTCTGACATATGTGACCCGCTACAACAAAAGGATCCTAAAGTCGCTGATGGCCGAGCCGAGAAAATCGAGTTTGAAGTCACATCATCAAAATTGGTCAAAACAATCAGATTTATGTTTTTTGCATAATTTTGTAGTCTAATGTTTTGTTCATCATCTGCCGAAATTTTGAAGCTAAATGATCAAAGGAAAGGCAAGAAATCAGCGTTTTTCTGGGTCATGATTTTCCGACTTTCAATGTAAGAGAAACGTGTCCGAAGATTTGGATTTAGCTCCGCAGCTAGACTCTGCTCCTAGCAATGAGGGAATGATCTTATTGGTCAGTGTGTGGCATCCTAATTACTGATTGGTCGTGCATGGACCGCTGGCGCTAAGCTTGAATGAACATGGCGGAGGTTGCTAGGAGCGTGCCTTCTATTGTCAAGCGGTGAAAACTGTCTCGCCTCCCCTTGACCATGAGAGCGTAGGAAGGACAACTTTGGAGGCGTTTTTCTCGAAACTCTGATTTCCTCAACCACTTGACATGCGCTGATAAAATCATTGATATCTCCGCAACCGAGTACTTTTATGAGTTGTGCTATGTATGAAATTAAAGTAGAAGAGTATGGGAATAATGTCATGCCATTTTCAGAAAATTGTTCTTCCCCGACTCTCGGATCCTTTTGTTGTAGCGGGTCACATGTGTTTCCTTGCCAAGGCAATACTGTGAGATGGGGGAATTTTCATCATCAGTGATGTAATTTCTTAGGTACATTGTATTCTTTATTGATATGATATGTGATGCCCCATGTGGTCATAGTTTTGCAAAATTGACAGAAAGATGCTTCAGATGCTCTTGTACATGTAAGCATGGCAAAGTTGCACTTAAGTGCTGTATTAAACTTTGATTTTGAATAGTATCAAGAGTTTTGATCAACTTCTGCGGTCACAATATTCCAACATGTTGTGTTGTTTTGTTGGTTTTTATTTATTTATTTTTTAACCTGGCAGTGCAATAACTGATGATGAAATGATAGAATTGTGCAGATGGGATGTACTGGTTTATTTTTCAGTAAAACCAGATATTTATTGCATTTAAATAGATTTTCAACCAAAATTGAGTGCTTCAAGTATGTGCTATTTCTGTGTTGCCTTTGATTTATCCTGAATATTTGCTGTTAACTAATTTGATTTTTTCTTGCAGTACCTTCAAGAGCTCGAGTACAAAGCAATCGATATGGAGAAGGAAATAGAAAGATTAAAATCAGAGAACACCAACCTGAGGAATCGAGTGGAATCGTTAGTCAAGGAGGTCAGTTTGTGTTGTGTAAATTTGTCTTCATCCTTCTTGTGCTAGTGCTTAGAATAGAATTTACTGTCTTCCCTTTTATTGGTAGTGCGAGCATAACATTCTGTGAATGGAGATTTGTGGAAGAATTTCGTGGGTGAAAAAAAGATATTATTTAGAGGGGTGAAGGTTCAGGTGTGAGTTTCTTCAATTTGTCTCCCTCTACAAATTAAATTTGTTAAGATCGCAACTGCTGATCGCAATTTTGTTGGTGGTATAATTTGCAATCAAGAACCACAGCGGGGGAATTGTACATGTAGTTTGAAGAAGCAACATTTGTGATTTCCCACCAGGGAGTTGATATTCTTTACAGATATTTAGAATTATTGTGATTTCCAACCCCTCCCTTCCCCCCCCCCCCCCCCCCCCAAGAAAAAAGAAAAAAAAAAGAAAGAATGACTCAAGTTGAGTGAAACTTGAATACTTGACAGTGATTGTCATATAAGACAGCATTTTTTTTTTTTCATATATATGTTTAGCATTCTTAGAAACATATTTCTTTGACTCACTTCCACAGTCAGCATGTCATTAATTTGTTTCTTAAAAACAGTGATGACCTCGTGTGTGTTTGTGTGTTTCACTAATGATTGGCTTCTTGTGTTGTAAGTTACTTTAGGAAACCATGGCTCACATTAAAATTAACTGATCTATGAGGGAGCTGAATCACAGTTTGTTCAGAAGAACCCTAATGTAATATTCAAATTTTGCTAACTATGCTTGCGAGCTGCCATAAATGTCTCTAACTTTCTCCATCACTCAAGCAAGATGCGTTGATGTGCATTTCTCACATCCATTGCTCTGCATGAAATTGTTCTTTCACAGAATACAATGTTGAAAAAGATGCAGTCTTCAGTATTTTCCTCTCCCGCCAAGACGGCCTCCTGCCTCCTAGCCATTGTCTTCATCATAGGATTCAATCTTGCCCCAGTCAGGTGAGCAGATTTATCTACTTCCTGGAATTGACTTTTAACCCATTGAGGATGGGCTGATTTTGCTACAACATGCATTTCCCACAAATAATTGCCCGAGTACATGTATACCCTGGACTCGTCCCCAACGGGTTAAATTCACTCTCCTGAGCAGAAGGCATTTTTTCTCGAAAAAGCATACAAAATTCAAATTAATGGGAGAATGCAGGTAATGTTGTTGATAAAATGCCGCATGATGCAGATTGACTGTAAGAGTGTGTGAAATCAATTTCATGTTGAATGAACTTAAGCATTTCTATTATAAAATCTTCATTAATTTCCATCAAGATGCTAGCAGAATTCTGATCAATTTGGCCGTCGAGATAAAGTAATATACCATTCTATTCTATTTGTCATATCTTTGACTTCTTTCTGTTTAGGGAAATTGTGATAATCCCCAATATTGCTCAAGTTAATTTGTGCCAACATTTCATGTGGTAACATTCTACACCCCACCTCAAAGGATTCCGTTTAGTATCCAGTCTTCCTCCCTTCCCATCTGTCTATTGTTGGCTCCAATGTTGGTTTACATTGCATTTGAGCTGAAAGTCAACATTTTTGCACAGAATTCTTCCATATTTAGTGGTCTGATGTAATGCATTGGAGCCGAAAGACTTGTTGAATACCATAAAAGCCGTTATTTTCGCACACAGATATTGTCATCAGTGAATAGGTCATAGACATATTCGCAGGATGTTGTTTTTGCGATTTAACACCAAGGCTTATTGCAAGTGCACACATGCCTGTCTGTAAGCGATATTTTTGCGTGTTGTTAAATTCATGGCCAAACAGTGATTTGCGAAATTTGCAAAAATTAAACTCTGAAGAAAATAACTGCTTTTATAGTAGGGGAAGATGACGAAGAGTTGTAAAGTCCAAATGTTGGGAGTGAAATATTCCTAGTGAACCAGAAAGTTATGCATGATGTAATTGTTTTACAGCCTCTTTGGTCAGACTGATAGTGTCAACTCAGCCTATGACACAATCCACCACTCTGGGCGTGCACTCCTGGAGTTTTCGCAGAGCGCCGTCCAGAACGCCTCTGCATACAGTCAATCGCACGCAGGCAAGACGCCTCCGCTTGACGTGGCAGAGGAGGTGCACATCTTGCGGACCATCATCAACCAGTCCGCGTCACTGGGGGATGGTCTCTCAGTGGCAAGCAAGAAAGACCTACAGTATCTGCTGGCACAAAACAACCTCTCATGCCCGCACCAGATGAATGTCAGTGAAACTATCAGGTACATTGTTTCTTTCTTGCCAACTATGTCTTTAAATCGAAAAAATACAAATCAAATGATAACTTTCCAGACTTATTTGAATATTGGAAAATCATGTCAATATTCACTGAGCAATGTTCCTGTAATGCATAGGCATACTACTGCGTGGGTACAGACAGGGTGCAAATGATTGTAAAGCTGCACCTGTGCATTGGCAAGAATGCAGGAGAGTTGATAGAGCAATATTGACTTGCAGTGTGTCATGTTTGATTGATGTTGATGTGGCTATTTGTTGTGAATGATACTGCCTTGAATGTATCAGTTTGTAGAGCTTGTACAATGTCGCATTGCTGTTAAGGTAAGCAGTTTACGTCTGAAGTTACGGTTTAAGGGCCTGTTGCATAAAAAGCTGATGCAATCAAACATAAGTCAGGTGTCAGCCAATCAGAATTGAGTATTCAGAGACTCATGTTTGATTTCCACCTTATGTTTGATCTCGACTTGAATGCAGCAGGGCCCAGGACTTGAAGTAAAGAGTGATAATGCTGTGTATGCTACCAAAGACCCCTCCTAATTGTGGTTTTCAAAATGTCACAAGAATTACTGTATTTTGTTGGATAAGATGAGGTGTTTTCTTTTCTTTTCTCTTTTTTTTTTTTTTTGGGGGGGGGGGAGGGGTTTTTCATGTATATGCATGTTCTTGGAAGTTCAACAGTATTCAAGCTGAAAGGATTTGTTATGGTAGAAGTTTGTAATGTGTTTTCTGAATCATGTACAGGTTAACAGATGTTCTGCAGTTTTGGGCAAAGAGGCAGGCTGTAGAACAGACCAAGTCAACAGAAAATCAGCGGCAAAAAAAGGTGAGTTGTTACCTTGTTTTCACTCTTTGTGTACTTTTAACTTCATGGTTTCTTCAGTGTCACTTAATGGTAGTCACCGGATATAGCATGTAACACTGAATTTAAGTTCCATCCCCCAATATGATGTAAGCGTGAATGATGCTTACAATCAGATTATTGATTTAAAGTGTTGTCTTCTAATATGATTTAAAAGTGAATGATCATTACAGCCATGCAGAAACACTGTCATCATTTGCTTGTACTTATTACATATAATGCTCCTGATATTCATATGATGCTGACATCAATTTGTAACAGTTTGAAATCATTTCACTAACCTGACACTGATTCAGCAATGTTTGTTATTATTTGGACATCAATAAATGTTGTTGATTTATCCTCTGTGTATAGGCAAGCAGTTGGTAAACAATGTGAAATCTTTTCTTCTTTCCCATCCTTCAGATCAAGAAGAAGCGCCACCAGTCGCCACATCACAGACGCTTCCGCTCGGGCCCCGCCCTGCAGGTGGAGTCGGACGAGAGGGCGCTGCAACTCTACGACCACCTGTTCCAGCAGTCGTACGACAACCTACTCGACGCTCTCAACAGGAGGGAGGACACATTCTATGTTGTTTCCTTCCGGAAGGTGACTACTACTATTCCGCCCTTATTTTTATGCCTGATTCCCCGGAAGGTCTAGGAGGCGGCATTTTTATTTGTTTCCTGAGAGGACCTATGCCATGCAAATGCATGCAATGTCTTTTCTTAACCCTAATCCCACCGGGTTTTTTGAGGGACTTGAAACCACCAGGGGGGGCCTTTTTGGCCCCCCTTCAGATCTCGGTCATGTATCCCGCGATCCTCGCGAAAATTTGCACTAAGGCAGAGACTCCTGATTTTTGGTGAACATATTCTTTTCAATATCCTCAACAATAATATTGAAGCAAAAATTCAGCTTCATTATTATTTCTTATGTATTTTATTGTTGATTGAATTTCTTATGTATTTTTTTGTTTTTTACTTTATGTTTTCGTTGTTTTTTTTTTCATCAAAATCTGTCGCAGAATCATTTTAAAGCATAATCAGGCTGAGATAAATCATTATCAGCCATTGAAAGTAAAAATATTTATTTTTATATTAATTAATTGCAAAAACACAATTTATTTGGATTTGTACACCAAATCATGTTTTTGAGCAATTTTGGGGTCAACAAATTTTTTTCAAAGGGGCATGGCTTCAGAATGGTATGCCCGGGAGTGACAAATTTGGTCTCAAAAGTTGCGCGATACTTGAAAGAATAAAGTCATAAAATGTCACAGCGAGAGCATCACGCGTTGAGGAATAATCACGTGAAACGTAGAGGGGGGTGGGCAATAGGGTTAAAGGCATTATTTACCATTTGCAGATGAAACAAAAACCCAGATGTAGTGCTTCGAAATAGTTTTTTAATGTGAGTTAGGGATTGTTGAATGTATTGTTGAATGTACAAAATGTAAACAATAGTGGCAATAAAAATGTTTCTTGACTAAACTGTCTGCAGTTATGGTTTAATGAGAAAAATAGTGATATCTACTTACATTTCATCCTTTATTGTGAGATTTCTATATGGTAGGATGTTTTGTGATGCAACTGACCTTTACATATGCATCAAATGTGATGTCTTTAAAACACTTTTTAAATCACTGCTCCAAATAGTAAACAGTACCTTTAATTGTATTAGTAACATGGTAACATACAAGTTATGCTCAATTTTAGGGAAAGGTGCTCTTCAATGTCTTTCATTAGAAATCATAGTCAATTTGGTTCTTCACTAGTGATTGACAGATGATGTCATTGACGCGATCTTGGTTTGGAAGATATTTACAGGCATATCCAGCTAATCTTAAGAAAATAGGTAAAAAAAATCATAAGAAAATGTATGGTACGCATTTAGATATTCATTTAGCCTCATAAGTGATGATCAGGGTCGTTGTTGCCTCTCAGGCAGGGGAATGCATACTTTACTTGCCCACTGGCAAAGTCTGGTTGTCCGAGGCCAGTAAGCATATATGTTTATGGCAACATGTGAGATTGGAATCTTGACTCCTTTTGTCTTTATAGGATCACCTGCTCCTTCCAGCTACGGCTCACAACAACACCCATAGACCAAAGATGTCCCTCGTCATGCCAACTGTATCTGGGAATGGTGAGTGTCCCAGCAGTCTCTAGTGGTACTCTCATGTGCTATACAGCAATTCCCAGCCAGCAGATATCTATTCAAGTGAATTTTCAATGATATAAAACTTTGCTTCAGCCATCTGTGCAAGGTACAGTGCTGTGGGCGAAGTTAGTTCTGACAGATTTTTATTAGTTGTCTCCCTGATTATTAAAGTATTTGTTGGATTGCAATGGCAGACCTACATGTATATTTTTACCAAAAATGTCGGAAAAAGGAACCGGCTGGAATTGAACCTATCATCAACTGCTTTCCAGGCAGCGACACTACTACCAAGTTATCCCTGAATGACAACAGGTTTGACAACAGGTTTGATATGTTGAATTCTGATAACAGAGTGACAGGTAACATGTGTGGAGAATGCATTGACAGGAAATCTTTTCTCACATATGCCTTGTTTAGCAGATGCAATTCATTCTGATTTTCCGATCTGTGTGCTTGATCAGGGTGCTTCCATCATCTTTTGCAGTATCACTAGCTCGTTGATAGAGCCATGGTGTTGTAAATAGTGTAATAGCTGCTCTCCTCTTTGTCTAAATCCCAGAGTCTATATGGAACACCCCAAAGGACCACATCTCCATGATGCAGATCGACTGTGAGGTCATCGACACCAGGGTGGTACACGTGAAAGACCACGGTGCCCCTCCCCCTGTGGTCAGGGACAACTCCACCTTCGGCAGGTCAGGTCGGCCGGATGACCCCAGCATGGCCGCGGGGGAGACGTCAGCATCGACAAACAACTTTGTCAGCAGTGAGAGTGAACATCAGCTGGGCTATCATCCCAGGAATGTAACGGCTAGTCCACCTTGAGGCCTTTTAGGGTGAGTCTATTAGGACAGAGCCTATTACATTTAATAAAAAAAAAAAAAAAAAAAAAAAAAAGGACAGAGCCTATTACCTACACTTGACTTTTAATAGCTTTGGTCACACTATGCGCAGCTGCACATAGTTTGCTTTGGGATAAATTCCAGAAGTTTGAGCACACGGTCACAATACAGACAAACTATGCATAGTTTCAGTAATAGGAAACTATCCATACTTTTGGTCTCTCACAGGAACAAAAGCAAATGCCCAACAGCATAATGTGCATAAACAACATAAGTGGATCTATGTGGCCCCACAAGCTTCTTGTAGTTTCAGCTGCGCATGGTCACAATGCTCAAAACTATGCATAGTTTTGCAAGAAGTGAGACATTTCTTAAGTGCTTAAAGGAAGTTTTGCAGGAAGAGTCTCTGGTGCATGTAACTTCTTGAGAAGTTTGCGGTCACACTGCCCAAACTTTGCAACGCAAAATACCAGGTCATGAAACTGAGTAGTTTCGCATAGTGTGACCGCTCCTTATGTGATCTTATCCTCCCTGAGAGTGTACAGAGGAAGCCATGTAGACATTTGCTGTTAAAGCCCTGGTAGTGTGGGGAAAGGTGGGTGGCCCAATTGAATTGATAGTCATTTTCTGCTCAAAATGGCATCTTCAAGAACCACAAAAAGCACAGACCTACCAGAATAGACTTCCCCAATAGCATAGAAAGGTTTATAGAAAGGTTTATTTATTCCTATTTCGTAGCCCAGGGGCTTAATTGCATATGACATTACAAATAATATCGTCTGTTGAGAATGAGAAGGGCGTTAAGTGGTCTTGAACACTATGGGTTTAGTGGCAACTTAACGCCCTTATCATTCTCAACCGACGATATATGCAGACAAATTCAAACATTCAGACGGTTACGAAATAAAGCATTTACACGTATGATAAAAATGAGTGAGAAAATATCATTACACAAATCAATAGGTTGAGCAATATCCGATATATAACATGCACAATAAGAATATATTCCATGTGCATTAAAGTGTACACTCATTGGTAATATTCAATTCTAGTCAAGAGTCTTCGGCTCTGTGCATACTCCCATAGAGATCAGTGATAAAGCTGTACACTATTCATTAAGGGATTCCTGAATAACCTGGAGTCAGGCCAACCTTCCCATTGCACGGTATCCCCATGCTACCGGGTCTTTAATGGCTAGAAAATTATTGCTGCGTGATATTTTCATTCTCCTCTTCTTCTTCTCTTTTTCTTTCATCATGCTTTTTGTTGTTATCTATTCATTGCTAGCAGGAGTAGCAATAGCAAAATATTGTTACCCCCATAACTGTTATTGTATCAGAATCAACATTATCATCATCATGTGTACTGCTACATCTTTGTGTGCAGTCATATTTTTTTTGTTTTTTTTGTTTCAGTGGTTTTTCCACATAAACTGACAAGTGCATGAGCAAATGCAGGACTGAAGAAACTTTTGATCTAATATGTACATCGGCAAAGTTGTACAGTTACCCAAGAAATACGTGTCTTCTTTATGAAATAACAATTTTCAGGTATGCACTCATATTTCATAATAGTGCCAATAAGTGCTAACTTCACTGGAAGCAAGTCATTGCCAGTTGATGAATTCACGCAATTTGCTGATTTTGTGCCAGCCCCTTTGAAGTATTGAGTATTTACAGTTTTAGATTGTCTTTTTTTTTTTTTTGGTCTTTGCAGAGTCCCTTACCAGATGATATCAGTCACAAGTGCAATCTTGAGTGTATGTTTGACTTCTGAAGGATGCAGCCAGCTGTCATCAGCCGTTCCAGCAGTGTGTCTGTTGTTTTGAGAAAACTGGTGTTTTTTGTGAGTTTTGTCTGTCGGGTTGGTTTGGTAGGCACTGATCAGAAGGTGGCATCTTGTTTGTGAGACAAGAGTCCGTATGAGATTTTGAAATGAGAAATTAGTTAAAACAATATTCCACACTAGAACTTATTGAGAGTTTAAGAAGCTGCTTACGTACAGCTATACAGAAATTCTATACACAGATTGACATAGAAAATATTTAACACAGATTTTATCAAGATACTTTACTGTGTGGATAAATTGCAGATTTGAAAGTGATTCTTTGCAGCAATTTGGTGCAAGAAAAAACAAAAACATTTTTGTACCAAATGCCCAGGTTGGCAATGTCATGAGAGCTGCAAATATGCAGAACTGTTTCTGAAGTGATGTACAGTGCTTGTGAGCAATGTGGACGGTTGAGTGATTGCAAAGCATTTGATTTGAAGACATTTTGGGAGTTTGGGAATGTCTGCAAGAGACAAGGAGGTACCTTCGTTCGAGGAAAAATTATTAACCTATCAAGTCTGGGGGAAATTGTACCTCAGAATTAATCATCCTGTCAGATTTAAACTGGCACTGGTGAATTTTGCTTCAGATCCTATAATGGAGAAAGGGTAGATGGAACTGGTAAATTCACTCCGTCTGGGCAACCTCAAAAATAAACAAACAGAAATTTGCCAATTTGAGAGAGAAAGAAGAATTTTAATTTCTAAAATGTGTTGCCAAATTCAGAATTTATGCCAATTTGAGATGGAAAGCAGGAACTTTAATCTTCTGAATTGTGCTACCAAGTTAAGAATCATTTGTAGATTTGTCAGTTAAGAGGCTATTCAGAATTTTGCAACTGAAACAAGTATACAATAATGTATACATGAATTTTTGTCTACTTCATGAAGAACCCACAATTACTATTAAGAATTCTAGTAAAAAGAAACAGCTCCAAACCGCAGATGTGTGGTTTCTGACACTGAATGTATTTAACCCTAACTAGGCCGGGCTATTAAGGTAGATCATAGAGCCGGGGGGGAGATCTCGGCCGTCGACCGCGCGATCGCGACGAAAATTGGCACACACATTGGCTATGATGTAATCTAAAGTACCATGAAGTTAAATATTAAAAGAAAATGATCATTTATGCTAATTTATGCGTGATGATGCATGAAATCAGACAATTTGGTATAAATCACTAAATAAAGCTCAAAATGGGCACATTTTTTGAGTAAGTATTCTTTCTAGTGTCCTGAGCAAATATAAGAGAAAAAAATTGTGCCATCAGAAAAAAAATTTCTGAAGTATTTTATTGTTTTTTGAATTTCTTATGTATTTCTTTGTTTTTTCGACTGTATGTTTTTCATTGTTTTTTCGATGAAAATTGTCTGCGACATTGTTCCGAACAAGAAAATATATTAATAATTGATTTTAATCAATAAAACCCCAAAATAATCATGCTTTTATGAAATTTGCCTGTAAGCACAGTTTGCATTGAAATTGTACAGGAATTCACGTTTTTGAGCAATTTTTGGTCTGACATGCACGTACATATTTATGCGCAACTTCAGAACCGCGCGCCCGGGCATCGCGAAGTTGATGTCAAAAGATTCGGGAGACTCGAAAGAAAAAAGTCATGAAACGTCGCGGCGATAGCTTTTCGCGTTAGCGATACATTGCGCGGAACGTCGAGGGGGGGGCCTCGGAGGCCCTCCCCCCCCCCCCCCGCGCCTAGTTAGGGTTAAGATACATGTTTCTTTATATTGGTTTCAAAGCTTATACATACCTAGCTGTGGCTTAATTTTCTCAGAACATTTGTCCCAGATGGGACTTTGATGCTCTAGCCTGCTCCACAGAAACCATTGTACCCTGTATGGATGAGATTATTTCTGTCACACAAAAATGTCTCAAGTGAATTCCCATTGAATGTTGAACATTTCAAGAAATCAGAGATATATAGCTTTTATGGAACATATGATAATGATAATTACAGAAGTTGTAGATACAGTGTAGTCAATCATATGCTCATTTACAGGTGTTGAAAGTGCCTTACAGTACACTCGGTCAGCTTGGTAAATGAACGCATGATAAACATAATCTTACACGTACTTTTGGGCAGAAAACTGGTCTTGTGTTTTAAGCATTTAAATGATTTGCTGGAAGGTTATTGTGTTACAATGCACATACATTATGTACATGTACACGCGGTAGGTATTGACACGGTATAGTGCAAATGTGCTGATACATGTGTACATGTAAAAACAATTGGAAGTGATGGAATTGGTTGCATTTAAGGGTGGTTACAGATCTTGACCTCATTTTCTTGATTGTTAGTGGCTGCAGAGCCGAGCGCTGTGTGGGACTCGCGCTTTCTTAATGTCGCAATTCGCCTGTAATGAATCACGTTCTGCTGTAGTAGTGCCGTGCAGAGATTCATAGCCATGTAACTTATATCACTGCAATCCCACTCGTAGAACAATGTAGATTTATTTCGAAGCACTGTCTTAAATTGATGCAGTATTTATAAGTTGCAGTCATGATTTTTTGGCTCGCGTAGATCTGTGCATCAGAACGTCAATGTGCCTCAAGTGGCAGACACCATCACTTGTGATGTGAGAGGTTTCACTTTAGGAAGTGCAAGAGTGCAGCTTTCATTGTGTTTTGTTGAGAGTTTGTGGAAAAGAAAAAGGAACAGAAATTTGTAAAAAGCTTCAACATTTTGTAGCTGTGATACTGCTCGGTGGAAAAGTTGCCAGCAATATACCGGTATTGCAGATAACCCACCTCAAATAGTCAATTAAATTAAATGGTAATACAGTGGAACCTCATAACAGAGAGTTTGGATAAAGCAAACCACTCTTATACATGTTCATGTAATATGGTGATTTCTCAGATCTCAACCCTTTCTTTATTCTTTTATAATCGAAAAGTAACCTTATATAACAAGGTATTTGTCGCAGTTTTTAAGTCATCATTACACAGTGTAACAAGGTGGCCCACTTACGTTAATATTGCCATGTTCGTCACATCCTGGTGAGTATGCATGATTTTTCAGGCATATGTATGCTTTTGCACCAAATGTCCGTCTGCTGCCTGGCAATGACACTAAGGTACATTACAGACTTCAGAGTTACTGCTGCTGTCCTACTTGTAAATGTGTGCTACTGTAAAATGAGGAATGTTCGCGTGCATTTTAATTTCGCACATTTCGCGAGTGCCAACATTCACGAAATTGAAATTCACCCAAAAGTTTTTGCCTGTACAATATGCATTGGATGCCAGTGGCAATTCACGAAAATTTCATGCTGCACGAAAGGCTGTTGGCTCCAATTTGCAAAATTTCATGCCGCAAATATATCGTGTTTTACAGTAAGTGGTAAGAAATGACAGGAGACTCATTATTGTCTTTATATTAGCCACAGCAAGATCAATTTCGTCAAATCTTGGATCAGTGAACTCAGGAATGTGATTCAAGATTGTAGAGCCCTCCCTGTAATCCCAACATGTAGGCTTTGGCAGTAGCTATGTCAAATTTTAGATGGAATTTGCCAAAAATGTATGTTTGTATGTATTATTCAGATTTTCTCCTCTTGGCTGTATTGATCATGCCCGTGAAGATTTCAAGATTGCTTTTGAGCAAATTCACTTGAGATAGTAAGATCTTGTGGGGAGTAGAGTGAAGGAAGTAATACCATGCTACTGGTAGTTGGTTCCTCCCAGGTGCTCTAAAAAAATCCTTGGGTAAATACAAAGTGGTCTCTCTGTTTAAAAGAACCACCACCTTCAGAGAAAGAGCTAATGAATCTGCATCACATGTTTTGTTTTTGTTTTTTTAATTGGTGGAACACTGTATCTACTGTGCAATTAGTGTAATGTTGATAAAAGTATTATACAAAGTCATGTGTATTTATATTTGTAAAACACTGAAATTCTTCCCTGAAGCGTGGTGAACAAGAAAATGAAAATAAGTTGTGTCAATATTTCTTGCACTTGGTTGCATCTTGAATAGTTAGCCCTAGAAACAATTTACTTTTATTATTGAAACTGTCAAAGAGAATGTGTGTATTTCCTAGCCATTCTGTGGTTAGATTGCTGTTGAGTATAACTGAATCACTAGCTGCGGTCACACTGGCAGATTTTTTCGAAATTTAACTTCGAGAACTCTTCATAAACTTTGCTCATCCGATCACACTGGCAACCAAACTTCTCGAAGTTTGGGGCTCTGGTGTGCATGCACAACATAGAAGAAAGCGTGCACTGTCTGACAGCTAATAATTGCAATGTAACAATGCATACATGTACATACCAATGAACGCTTGCTTTATAGGCACAGTAATGGACTTGTCACATGACAGACTTCAGTAGCGTGTGACCAGACTGCACAAACTTTGAGAAGATTTGCTGGGGTTCAGGAAATTTCTCTAATTTTAGTGGGAAGTTTCATGAGAAGCTCTCAGGAAGTTGCATCCACACTGTCAACATTTTAAGAAATGTCACGAAGTTTTGCATGTGTGACTGCAGCTACTGAGAGGTACAATGTATTGAGCAACTTAGTAAGTTCTCAGTCTCACAGATTGCTATAGAGATGTTAATGGCTTTTGATTTCAGAATTTCTTGTTTGTACATAATAGAAATAGAGCAGGTGCGTTTTTTTATCATTATCTTTCTACGTATGTTATTTCACTTGTCACATTCTCTTTTTGTAATTGGTATTACCTTTGCTTCTTTAAGTTCTTATTTTTTACAAATTATGTTGGTCATTCATTAATCCTTGTGTGTACTGTTTTTGAAAGAGTTCTGTTCAACAGACACTGAAGCAAATCTTATTTGCTCTGGAGTCACTCAGTGAAAAGCTAGAGTAAACCATTTACTGCTGCATATGTAGTTTTTCTGCATGATTTCAATCATAACTTTTCAAAGACAACTTTCGCTGTCAGAATTGCCAGTTTGCTGGTATAGGTCACAGGATAGACATTTTTTCCTGAAAAGACAACACCAAACATCAGAAGAAAACTTGCTGTGGGAGTACTACAGAAATCTGTTGTCTGTAACATGAACTTTGCTGCGTGAGATAAACTATGAGACTTACCTGTAATCTGTGTGTATACACATTCATGTTCCAAACTTTGTGCCTGTCACAGAATTGTGATCTTTCAGCATGTTTTTCTTTTGTTTTCCCCTTCCATTTCGTAGAACACTATTGTGTAAAAGGCATGACCTCACTATAGAACAACTCTATTTTATGGCAAAGACAATGGGACTACAACATTAGAGCTCTGTCATATGTCTTCCTCCCATTCAAGGGATGTATAATGCGCATACGTGTCAACCACACATACTTATATCAAGCAATGATATCAGTGATATTATTCGCAAAAATGTTGTAGGCATGCTTATCGTCAGGAAGAGGGTGATTTTCATCCTTTAAGTTTTTAGATTGTAGTAGAGGAAACAGAAATCACTGTTGCAGTGAGAGGAGTGTTTGTATAGGTAGTTACGAAATGCCTCTTCAAAAACGGCAATTTTCACCATTTTTTTAAACATGAGTCTTGAACGTAAATTGTATTCAAGTTGAAATATTATATGCATATCGATATGTAATAGTAACATCAGAGTGTAGTGTAGTGTAGTGCCTGATACTATTGCTATCCAGAAAAGTGACTGCTGCACATCACCCTAATGCCCATTTTTTACATAAAAAGGAAAAAAAAAAGCAAAACAAAAAGAATTCATCAAAATTGGGAAGTCCCTGGGTATTGAATAGTTGGCAAAATTTTGGTTGAAACATTTGTGGTATCATCTATATGTCCTAAAACTTGGTTCACAGTTTGATCACTTTTTTGACATGTTTCATCTTGTGAAAAAATTATCACGTTAATTTTCAAAGAATGTCACTGTTTAGGGGCAATGCATTTTTATACATACGGAGGGAATTACATGAAAGCTGAAAATATGCTTTGTTTTTGGTGACCAGCAGCCTGCCGAGGGTACGACTATGAAATATTTATGTGCGTGCTCTGATGGGTTGGTTTATAATATAGATATCCTTAAATTCCCATTAAGATGATGTTTAATGACCCTTCCGAACAGTACTTAATATTGTGACGTGCATTTAGTGCCTGTGCACTTTTGATTTACATTATACATTACAAATTTGTCCCTTTTAGTAACTCCTTTTCTTATTGCTATTTTGTAAATTCTTATATAAAACGTGAATATCTTTTTTTATTAGTCAGCTGTCAGTTTTATGTAGATGTTAGCACAAAGTGTTTTGTTTTGTTTTGTTTGCTTGCTTGTTTGTTTTTTTGCAGAACTATTTACACTGGGGCACCTGTAAATGTCTTGTTTTTATACAATTATAAGAAGCCAAATTCATTACTTTTGTTGCACAGCATAAAAAATTAGAATAATCCTGTGTAACTCTATCTTTTGCTCTTATATAAATTCAATCCGTCAATGTAGAATTGGAATGGTGACAAGAGAAAATTATTTCAACTCAAAGTTATATCAACATATATGTACATTCAAACTTGAATGTCGTTTGTGGTATTTCCTGTGATTTACACTTGATGAAGTTGAGAAAATGTCAATGTTTTTGTATGTGTCACATCATATGTTCTGAAAGTATTTGTGTACATATTTGTCTATCCAAGAATTTGGAATAATACACTGAGGAAAAAAGAATTCAGTGCATCTGTTTTTATTATTATTTGTTTCACCTAGTCTTGATGATTGTGCAAAGTAGTATTTTTGCTTTCATGTGTTTAGTGTCTATTCAGGTTTTTTTATTTTTTTGTTCGTTTGTTTGTTTGTTTTTTTGTTGTTGTTGTTGTTGATAATCTATGTATCCATGCATACGATAATCCAGGTTTTGATAATCCAGGTATCCATGCATACGAGATGTAATGACACTCACACACGCACACACGTACACACACACACACACACACACACACACACACGCACACACACACACACACATGATAATATAAGGGTGGAAATTGAACAACTCCGGGACAAAGTATATTTCTTTAGGAGGGAAATACAAATAAACTGAGGGTGAAAAACATACAAATTCATGACATCTGCTATATCATTCGTTTGACTGTGCAAACTGTCTTTTTTTTTTTTCTTGTGTTTAGTGTCCGTTCAGGTATTGTTATTAGGGAGCTTTAGATTTTAGACGCGCGGACGTTCAAAGGGAAAAAAAAAACATGTTCTGAGCGTGCGCAGAAGCGCGGGTCAAGTTGACGCACGCTTCTGCGCACGCTCAGAACATTTTTTTCCCTTTGAACGTCCGCGCGTCTAAAATCTAAAGCTCCATTTACTTTCGTAGGAACGACCTACAAATATTAAGTAGGGTCGACACTACAGTTTTTTAGCTCACCTGAGCCGAGTGCCTTCAGTGGAGGGGCCAAGTGTAGAATTGAGGTGACAATTCATCTCAAGGAACTTAACATTTGTTCTTCTCTTGGAGATTTCATGAAAACTGATGAAAACACGGTGATCAAAAGGTTGATAATTATGACTGTCTTCAGCAGCCGTGCATACACTGCGTCTCTGACGATGCATAAATTAATTTCAACATTTTATGTTTAATTTTTGTCATTTTATTGTAATGGTGAGAAACGATCGGTGTGGTAGATTTAGTCTGTATCCCTATTTTAAACATCTGGACCCCTGGAAGCCAGTATGTTCATGAATGTGCAGTTAAAATGGCTGCTCCATTACATTGCCTTTTCAATCTCACTATCAATCATTTATGTGTGTGTGTGTGTGTGTGTGTGTGTCCTTAACAGCATAGGTTTGTGGAAAAGAAACAAATTCATGAATTTATCATGAGCTTTTTCTTTCTTTTTTATCTTTCTTTTTTCATCATTTTCTAACATGCTGAACAAGTTGTTTCACCAGAGTATATCCCGGTATATCTTTAAGTAATCAGGGGGAGTAGGTCGTACTGAGGTAAAGTGGTTCAGAAGGTCCAATGCTGTTGGTGTCATTTCCTTATTACATGTATTGGGTTTGTTTTAATCAAGAGCGAAATGATGCCTTTTTCGTCACTCATCATTCAGTTCTGTTTATTTTTCATATTGGAAATACCTTACTCAAGTAGTAGGTTCCGAACGTTTAGCCAATCAATTATGATAACTGATATTCGACACAATCACTCACATAGACGAATATGTAGCACTCGTGGAATGAAGGTGCGTTATTCCGAAGGTTTATTAATCCGAAAATGAAATGAAGCTCGGGTAATGTTATGAAACAAAAGGGATGAAAAAACCTTGTCATTCCGAACGTTCGTTAATCAAAAAATAAAAAACGGTTCCCATTCCGGAGAATCGTTAATCTGAAATGAAAGAAAGTTCGTTATTCTGAAGGGTCGCTAATCCGAAAAAAAAAAAGGTTCGTTATTCCGAAGGTTCGTTATTCTGAAAGTGAAATATGGTTCATTAACAATAATCCGGAAATGGAAAAAAAAAAAAAAACTTTGTTATTTCGAAGTATCGTTAATGTGGAAAAAAAAGGAATGTTCGTTTTTCCGAAGGTTCGTCAGTCCGCAAATGACATACTCTTATGGTTGGTAATTCCGAGGGTTCGTCTCTACGCACCTTCCTCCCACCCCATTTTTGGATTAACAAATCTTATTTGGGTTATTTAGGATATAAGAACCTTCGGAATGACGAATCTTTTCCATTTTGAAAAGAACAAACGTTGTTTCATTTTCGGATTGACGAACCTACGGAATAACGTCCCAAAATGTTCACATTAACGATTCCTACATGTATTTCATTTCGGGTCAATGGGCATCTAGGCTATACAGAATTTATGCGTTTCGGAATAACTAACCTGCGAATTAACGAACCCTCGGAATAAAGAACATCACCAAATAGATAATTGATACTGAGAGACACAAAATACAGACAGAAAAAGGAGACACATACATGTAGTTTACAACATAGGTAGGGCCTATGTACAGCTATTCGCACATACATAGGGCCTACATCATACATAACAGCATACACTATTACACGTGTCCCTCTTTCGCACAGGCATATCATTTCACATGGACAGATGGATATTAGGTCTCAATGTAATGTAAATGGATTGAGTTTTGTTTCTCAATCCTGAAAATGAAACCTGTACCCGTGTATTCAGATCTAATGGTAGGCCTACATGTAGGCCCTAATTTGTGACTAAGTCCGTAGTGATTGCAGAGATGTCCATGAATGTTACGATGTTCATTGGGTAAAATGTTGAAAGGAGACAAAGCTTTTATTAGACTAATCACGACTATAATTATCAATTTCATACTGAGCTCGATTCATCTGTACAAGAATATACAAAATTTGATGATTTCCCATATTAGACCGTAAATAAAAATCCCTTGAAGGCGCTATCATTTGCATTTTAGAACAGAAAAGGTCAGAGAAGAAAATCAGTGAAAATTTTGGAAAATAATTGATAAGGTTTGGGGGTATATATCAAACAAAGTGGAAACGCTGTGTAATCTAGGTGTCAACGAGATGTCCATTTGTTTTGTCCTAAAAATGTCCACTAATTTCCATATTTCTCAAATATTTTGAGCAAATGCAGACTTTACGTGGACGCAGAGAAGGACACGTAAATCTCTTATTACTAGTATTTGCCCTGAACAGGTCTAAAGATTTTTCCCTCGGGAGAAAGATGAAGATTGGTGAATTTTTGTGTACGGACCGAATGGAGAGCTGTATAACATCTACATCACACGGTGTTACCATTTTCTCTCTCGCTCTCTCTCTCTCTCTAAAAGTTTACATTTTGTTTTTATTTTAGTATGTCTGATATTTTCCCAATATTCACTGATCTAATTCTCTGATTTTCTGTTTAAATAATATCAAAATGGGGTTTCCTATAATGTGACCGAGAGGATCGTTCACAATGACTAAACAAGTGGCCCTTATGATATTTTGAAATTCTCTGAATTATGATTTGGTGATTATTATTGTATATCTTTTTGCATATACACTACTGTGTTGCTTGTACTTGGTGGATTCTTTTGATAACTACTAATATTTACACACCCACACACAGCGAGATATACGTGGTGTTTGTTAATGTAACATTAGTATCATAAATTGATATGTAGGCCTACCTTGAAACATATTTAAAAGCTCTTCGCTCTGTATAATGTTTCAACTATGTTTTTCTTTCAACACTCATCGTTAATTTTCCATTGGGGTTTGTGGGACAGTTATGAACGTGAACGCTGTATCAGGACACCACATTCATTTCCTTTTCTCTTTGGAGACAATATTTGTTTATTTCTTGACATGACCATCATGTATTGTGTTCATACAACGCCGGCAGGTTCTGCTTGAATTAACGTAATGCAAAATATATCACATTGACTGAACAAACGTGATATCTTTTTATGATAGAAATATCAAGGGAATAAGAACACATACAATATAGAAAAACAACAACAACAAAAGCAAAAAGAAAACTGGAATGTCGCAAAGGCGACTGTATGCCTCCGTCATTGGTAAAGAAATTGAAGTGACACGTAAAAAAAAAAAGTTGAGTGCAAAACACCAAATGTGAGTAGCGTGAATTTTAGCATTTTCACTTGACCTATAAACCTTGACCTTTGACCTCATGGCCCACATCTTTCTTCACATAATCACTAAATGGTTATATCCAATTCCATGACAATACTTTGAGCAATTTTGAAAATATGGGAAAATAGTGAAATTTCAACATCGTCATTTAAAACTTATAAGTTGGCCCCATTGTCAAAAATGTGCTCAACAGAATCAGTGTGCAATAAGCATGTATACACCGAGTTTCCTTACGCCACTGAACAATTTTCCAGGTAGAGAGAAAATAGTGTAATTTCAGCATTAAACAGCAGATTTTCTGTTTTTCATCTGACCTTTGACCGTTGCATGATCTTTTACCCCATGACCCTAAGATATATTACAATGTATGTCAAGAGAATCAATGTCAGGCAATACATGCATCATATACTAATATTTCATGAAGAAAACTTAAGAACCCATTTCCAAGATGTGGAAAAAAATGAAATCTCACCATGTTTATGTACCTTTGACCTTTGAACCCATGGTCCAAAACTTTCCCTAGAGAATCTTTAGGTGGTAATACATGTAAAAGCATGGTTTCGTGAAAACACCTTCAAGCATTGCACATATATTTGGAAACTGGTGGGTTTTTTTTTTAATTGACCCTGACATTTGAACTTTGACCTTGAGCGTCTGCGCCCAAAAGTTGATAGGCACAATTGTCCATACATAATATGTGATACATTTGCAAAGTTTCATTTGGATAGAAAACATAATGCCTCCGGCGACACTCCATGACATACCTAGGCATAAAAAGCAAAATGAATTAAAATGGTTCCGGTGGTTATACTACAAAAGTCTAATGCCGACTATGGAGATTGCTATATAATTATTGTCTCCGCTAACTCGCATTATCATCTGGCTCAAAGGACGAAAACATAATACCTCCGGCGACACTCCATGACATACCTAGGCATAAAAAGCAAAATGAATTAAAATGGTTCCGGTGGTTATACTACAAAGTCTAATGCCGACTATGGAGATTGCTATATATTGTCTCCGCTAACTCGCATTATCATCTGGCTCAATCCCAGCAGGTGTGCAGTATTTACTATAGACCTACATTTTGCCAGTGTGGGACATCAGTTTTACATGATCGACAAATAGTCACTATCTGGATTTATGTACACAAATTTGTCAAATACTTCTAGCCATATCCAAAGCATCGAACAAATAGTGAACTTTTAGCACTTTCGCTTGACTTTTCACATTATGGCCATACCACTTCCTATAGAATCATTGTACACCAAGTTAAAGGTCCTGTTTACCTTTGGGAGCAGTGATTTAAAAAGTTTTCAAGATATCACATTTGATGCATATGTGTAGGTCTGGTGTATCACAAAACACCCTACCATATAACATTTTCGCAATAAAGCCCAAAATATAAGGAGATATCAGTATTTCTCTCAATAAACCATAACTGTAGACGGTTTAGTCTGGAAACATTCTTATTATAACTATTGTTCACATTTTGTGTATTTAACAATGCTTAACATCGATTATAGGGATGCAGATTTTTACAGTGGTTGTTTCTATCCCTGACTCACATTTCGGAACTATTTTAAAGTACTAATGCTGGGTTTTTGTTTCATCTGCAAATGGTAAATTATGCCTTTAACCATGTTGATACATTGAGTTATTTCCAAGGCCTGGAGAAAACAGTGTAAATCGAGCATCTTAATATGACCTTTGACCTAATGACACAGAACTTCTTTATAGAATCATTGTCAGGCAACGTTTCATGAAGCTACCTTGAGCCATTTGTGAGATATAGAGAAAAGGTCAAATTTTAGCATTTTCACTTGACCTTTTACTGATCCGTGGTCCCAAAACTTTCCCGAGAGTGTCTTTATCTGCGTAACACATGACACTTATTTCAGACATTGCACAGATAGGGGGAAAAAGTGAAATTGTAGAATTTGATCTTGCCCTGTGACCTTTGACAATGAGCGTGTGCGTCGATAAGTTGTAATGTGCAGCGTGTGTGTGTCTGCGTGTGTGTGAACCATAGTGGATTAATTAGTGCATGGTGCAAACTATAATATACACGGTGCGAGTATAAATAATCATGTCACTGAAAGGAATTTTGTACGGATAATTACATAGAAAATATTAATCACGATTAAGTTATTTTCTTTTACTGTCCATAATGATGTTCACATTCTTCTTTGCAATCGCGTGCGGTATTTGAGATTTTTAACTCATTTTGAATCTATTCAGATCATGTAAAAATCGTTGCATGTCAAAAAAAAAAAGAAGACTTTTTCGAATTAATTTCGAAAATTTACTATGACTGATTTCATAAAAATGTTCAAAACAAATTACGGTTTTGCCATCGGAAGAAATTATGTTGCCATACATCGAACGCCTTTTCTGATGTTGACCTTCGCAGTGTTGCATACCTGCAGGAAAATGTCATAAAAGGATTCTTGTATTGGTTGCCAAGAAATGAAAACAGGATATTGTGTCAACGGAAAACACAAACAAGCTAGGAAAGGTATGGTAGACCTACGTGTTCTCCAGAAAAGCAGAAGGACAAGTGGCATAGTGAAGCACAAGGAACTCATAAAATATATACATCGCGATTGAGAAACATGTAATGAATAAGAATAATAGAACACAGTCATGATAATGTATCTATGTATCTATCCCAGCTAATAATGCAACTAGAAAACAAGTCAATGACGAAAAAATAAATGTGCCGGTAGCAACACAAGAAGGGACAAAATGATCATCAATGTTTCAATGTATTAACCAAGCCTCGATGAGCATAACATCTCGAGCCAAAAAGTATGATTCTTTCGAGGAATGTTGATACATTGTATATTTTTATGCAGCGAATTCTTTATGTTTTTAGACGCTTTTATTAAACTCAACCCGTCGTCTACTACTCTCGTCATTGTCATTGCACTATCTAGGTAATGACATCAAGTAAGGCTACGCGGGAGTATCAGAGTTTATCATCAAGTGCCGCGTTAACCGAGGTAGTATGATAGAGTAACCGCCTCATTGGTGTAAAAAGGTTAGAAATAGTAATTGTCATGCATGCAACATCCTTCCTGGTTACCCTGTCAAAGTACGGGTAATGTAAATAAAACACCATGTGAACATACTCACCTCAATCAGAAGACGTTCTTTCTCTTCATGAGGACGGTGACGTAAGTGATGACGGAGAGGATGAAAATGACGACGAGAAGGACGTACGTGGTTGACGATTTCTGGAGAGCCCCCTGACGAGGACCAGCTATGGGCATGATGGGATCCCCTATTAATAAAGCACCAATGAAAAGTGGTACAGGGTGCTCCAGCGTGGTTTCTTTGCCCTGGTGGCACAACATTTGCTCCTGCAATTATTGCTCTGGTCTTATACGAATATTGATGTGTGTGAAGTCAGTTCGCTCTTCGTAAAATTTAAATGATTAAACCAAGGTGGTATCTCGTTATGAACACAAAAGAAAACAAAACAATCCGACCTACACACCACGCTCTTCTGACTGAATGAAGGGCAAGAGGCTCCACGACATTTGCTTTCTCGACAATTTCTCCATGAAATATCTGCATCTTCACATCAAACTAAACCTAAAACCCTATATCACAACCCTAACCATAACCCCAAGTTCTTGGAGAACATTACTGATGAGAACATACATGACAAGGTACACTGTATGTAATAAAAGATCCCCAAGGGATACTGCACCGTTGACATGGATCACTAACTTTAGTCAGCACAGTGTAATGACTATAGTTACCTTGAGGACAGTGTGTGCGCGTGGCTGAGGTCGTTCCAATCCCGTTCGTCGCGGAGCACGTGAGTTCGATGCAGGCGTTGGGGCGTGGTGAGAGGATGGCTGAGCCGGAGCTTGATGACGATAGAGTTGTATTTTCAGTTCCGATAGTGTAGGTGTGGAGGTACGGGGACGGCTGATCAGTGAAGTTCACGTGACAGGAGATGACCAGATTAACCAGATTATCCTCGCCTTTGATCTCTACAGCATCGATGGATAAGATGTTTTCTCCTGGAGGGGTACCGGGACTTGGAGTGATACATGGAGTGACGGACCGGGGCACATCACCTGTTAAATCATTTTAAGTGTAAATGCACATTGTCCTTTTAAAACTTAACAGATTAGCCGTTTCAATAAGTTTAATCATAGATAATAAAGGCACAAATCAAACCTTAAAATGCAAAACATATATGGAAATCTGTGAAGATAAAATACAGCTCTAGAAATGCACATTTCTAACACAATGAATCAATAATTTATAGTGTTCTGTATTGAGTATTTAGACCCTAACCCATGCAAATGTTTGCTTCACATTCTATTTCGCAAATGACATGGACAATAGTTATGTAGGCCTATGCGTAAATTTTAGGCGACAAAGTCTAATGAAAACAAATGTTTTGACACTCATTTTGTCTACATATGACTATGATATTCTTAAATGAAAGAGAGATATCATTAAGTGGGGTGAAGGTTCAGGTGTGTGTGTGTTTTTTTTTTTCAAATAGTCTCCCTCTACAAATTAAATTTGTTAAGATCGCAACTGCTGATCTGTAAATTAACAAACATGTCGGAAACAAGGGAGAGGGAGGCAAATTGAAGAAACTCACACCTGAACCTTTACCCCTCTTAATTCTGCTAGGGTTTATTTCAGCTTGAGTGTGTTTTCTAGATCCTCACGATCAAAGCAGAGTAACAGAAGAAGCAGACAAAACAGACAATTTCCTTCCGCGTACTATACATTACCACTGCATGGTTATATTATGACCCTGCATTACAAAACCTCAACCGGCAAAAATAAATAAATAAATAAATAAATAAAATTAAAAAAAATAGATAGATAAATACATACATACATACATACATACATACAATGAATTTTTAGTTAAGGGCAGATTCTGAAACAGCAGACTCCAAGCATAAAAATCAAGTATACCTTAAAACACATGTACTTTCCAAACCTATCTAAGTGATAGAAAGAACGTACACAGTATTAAGTATTTAAAGTATTAAAATATTAATTGAGAAATGAGGAATTGCAGTTTAGGGTCTTGTCAAGTAGGCCCTACTTAATCCCACCAAGCTGCCATCTGTGCAATGGATGGGACAACAATAAAACCAGCAGGATGTAAAGCTTCATAGCAACCACAATAAAGGAATAATCTGATTAAGCTGAAATTTTGCACATTGTACAAATACATATGTTTATACAATTCATTACTAATAGGAACTTTCAAAGTAGTAGCATCATCTTTTCAAAAGGTATTAGAAAGTAAACAGTGTGTATAGGGCTTTAAAGATATGAAATGGGTCCTGTTAAGACGTACCTAATGATAAAAAAGATGATGATGATGATGATGATGATAATAATAATAATAATAATAATAACCGTCATCGTCATCATCATCATGATAACAATAAGAATGATGATATCACAGTATTCTACAAGGAAAGTGCTCTATGGAAAACCTGAAACGACGCAATTGACCAATCTTTTTATGATCCCATACTTTAGAGTCATTCCACAAACAAGCATGAAGAGAGCTAATGTGTATCACATACTGATACTGAAACGTTTATCAAAATGTGTTTATCAATACTATAATCAAATTTGATTAAGTCACCTGTAACCTCGAGAGTGGCAGAGCGCACAACACCGTACACTTGACATTGAAGTATATCACCGTTGTTTGCTGTCGTTGGGGTAAATGTCAGCTCACTCGTCATGTCGTAATAAGTGAAGCGATCAACGCCGTAACTAAGGCCTTCGTTCAAGTCTGCGTTGGCAAATATTGCGGCCGCAGCGCTCTCATTTCCTGTGCAATAAAATAACCTACTCATAACACCAATTTTGGTCCATCAGTATTATCAGTAAAAGGTGTACATCACAATCAAAATCAGGAGGAGGAGATAGGCAACTACAAGTATCATAGTTGACGCAGTTGACATTGAGACCAAATTGAAAATATTGTTGAGGAACGGTGGGGGGGGGGGGGAGAGGTGGTGCCAATTATTATTTCTTGCATCTCTTCAAGTTTCATATCTATAATTATGATACTCTTTTGCAATCAGTGCTCCAATAAGGTTAATGGGTAATCATTACACCTAATGTGTCACGATAGACAAAAAATGGTATGAATACCTCAATTAGGCATTGTTTGAGACTTGACGTGGATCCCCTTCTTTACTCTTTCATAAAGAAGAAAACCACCAAATAAAGCACAGTTATAAATGCAGGTAATGTAAACAGTGCATAGTATTTTGCATGTTAGTGAATTAAAGTGATGTAGATTATCGGATGTTCCAGTTATTATTATTATTTCATGGAAACAATGTGTTGTCTCCACCTAACACCATTCAAGATTGAGTTCATGATTATCCGAACTATACTGTATAAGGTTGAAAACAATCATGACAGAATATCTATGCTGATCTGTTTGTCAGAATTAATGATAACTCGTATCAAAACTAGGTACATTTTAAGTTTCAACAAATGAAGCATGGACATGTCATCGATCAGTCATAGTTCGTCAGTTGAAAACAAATGATCAAACAATAAGCATTACAGTTGCAGTATCGTAATAATCATTGGGATGATGGCAGTTGATGAGATTATGTACAAAAAGATTCAAAAGATGAAAAACGAGGACTATGGATTCAAAAACACACAAAACAAAAAACCCCCCCAAAAAACAGGAAAGTCTTTGTAATAGATGAAAGTAAACTCACGTTTTCCAGCACATACTACGCCAACATCATTGATGTGCCCACAACTCCTCCTGCTGTAGCTTGATGAATAGCATCCCCATGGCCCTCGATAGCACTCTAACAGGGAATTTTTATCTGATGTAGGGCAGTCAATTCCTTGGTCTAACCAAATGGGACCTGATCCTTGTCCAAAATGGGCGTCTGGACGGACCGAGACGGCCGATGGGTACCCAAGCTGTCTACATACAGCATGAGCTTCTTTCATATCCCAACCGTAGTCACACACCGTGCCCCAGACCCCGTCACACAGTATCTCCACTCGGCCTTCATGCTCGTCAGACCCTCCGACAAGTGTCACTAAAGCACGAAAAGACAATGAATGATGTTGGCTATTTCTGAATAGGTATTGAAAGCTGAGTAGAAATTTGAGATTCTAGTGCAAATGAAAGTTAGGTATCACAAACAATGAGCTGCTGGGACAGACAAATGAATATTCAAGACGCATCCAGTGTTGCACCGTTTGTTAAATTTAGTGCATTGAGATCTGCTTCCACTGTTCAAAAAAGTCAACAAATTTGCTAATCAATAATTCTGAATCATACGTTATATTGAACAAGAAATTATGAAACTTCTTGCTCATTATTCGTATTAACAAGACTAGTGAAATGTTGCCAATCACATCAAAGTGTAATTAACAATAAACACCGGTTACCATTCGATAGATATTTGTTAAATAAACTAGGTTAGAGTAAAAGCAATGGGTTTACTTTCTTCAAGATTATACCATCATGGTTGATCACACATTAAACACATTGCAATGTGACTTGGTTGATTTGGTATTGATATTTCTACATGGAAAGAGGTTCACGGTTTCAAACAATCGGTTATATGAAATGTGATGCGATACAAACTTGCTGTCAAAATGTGGCCATCAGGCTTCAGAAAGTATCAAAGTAGATCGATGAAAAGGTTCACGGGCCCAATGAAAAGCAACCTGAGGCTGAAGCACTTGCTGTGCTAAAATAAGCAAGCTTAATTCAACTTTGATTTAAGATTTCATTATTTCTTTCATGAATAAAAAAACAACAACAACATATCGATAGTTCAGGCTTAATAGTTGCCTATAGGTTGATAGACTTGCAAATATAAGTGCATAATACTATACCATTTCTTGTGTATATACAATGATGGCATTGCGAATGGCCGTACCGATTTGGAAAAGTCTGATTCGATCTTTTAAGTGGGACTTGAACGTTGAATATACTTTAAAAATCGGTCGTCCTTTCTTATTTCTGTTACTTACCCCCAATTTTGCAGCATGACTGTAGGTGGAATAGCTGTATCAATAGACATGTTGACACGTGATCGCAACTTCCACAGACAACAAAACACGTAGAGTCAACGATCTACTCATTCATTTTGTGTTAGTTCGCGTCCTTTGGAATGAATCCATATTTTCGCTGTACTCACCATTTCTACCATCGCACGGCCTTGAGCAGTGACTTCCTCGGAAAGCGTAAGGATAGTAAATACTAACCTTGCCGCTGAGAGACTGTGGCCATCTGCGAATACAGTGTTTGTCATGTTTTGTTCTTTTATCCCTTTTCGCCCAAAGTATTATGACAACATGATCCAAAAATTATCCGTAAACCTTTAACTTTATTTTCCAGAGAATAATGTGCCTTATCATAACCTCGCTTTTGCTTTGCACCTTATCTCTATAGAATTAGCGACAATTGTACATAAAAACACAAAAATGAAATATTTTCGTTTCCGTCGTTCATAGAGAAAAAACAAACGAAATAAGAGATTTGATGAACATGAAACTCACAGGTCAACAATTTCACAATTCGTGAGACTCCAGAGGTTAATGCCGTCGAGAAAATGCCTCTGAAATGTAATGATGTGTGTCATTCTTCAACTTATCACCATCAAGATTGATAAAAAGATCATCACTTTGACATTAACGTTTTTACATGTCTGTCAAATTCGTTTAACAAGATCACACTGATTATGATTGAAATTCATCGGCAATATTGCCTTCATTAGAAAAATGGTCCATAATACCCAGCCATGGTTGTCAGTACAACATAAACAGCAGGGATGTGATTTTGAATTGAGACATGACTAACACGTGAGCCTATGGGGTCATAAGGGCAGGAAAAAAACCTCCTTATTTTGAAGACATTTACTTTCTAACATAAGTCACATCACTCTATACCGGGTTATAAAGGTGATGATTACAAAATAGGTGTCATTAACTTTCTGTCACACTTTTTCCAAACATAAAAGTCTAGGATGAAAAGATTTCCCGGTATCGCTATTATAGGTACCATTAGAGAGTACGCTGATAGGACAGCATTATCTTCCTTTGTCTGCGTGTAGGATGTGTGGTGAGTTTGTCCTCGACTGACATGCTTCTTGTAAAGGATTTTCTTCTCTTGTATTTAACTCAAACACGTCGATATCATCTTATGCCACTTTAGAAAATAAAATAGTATTCTTTTTTGTTTCTTTATACGAACTTAACAAGGTATCATAAAGGATAGTTAGAGAACCTGCCTAATATTACTGAATTATTATCCCAGATGCATTGCATGAGGCTTTAGCGGAGTAAAAGAGACAAAAATACGAAAATTTCGTTCTTTTCAGCTCCGCACAAAGGGTTTTCATATTAAAAATTCTTGGTAGGGACACTTTCAATAATTCTCATGAACTTACTTAGCAGCTCATGTCTACATTTTTAACTATATTTAACGAAAACACACCCGATATTTGCGCATGTACAGTGAGGACAGCATCCGGTAACGTAAGAGAATGACGAAAACCTATGAGCTCTAACAAGTGATTAAGTCCAGTGCATTGCTTACACAGACATCCTGTCTCGATGACATTGACCGTACTGGTTCATGAACCTATGTTGAATATGAGATGATGATCGGGAGGCGATTATGACATGAACAAAAATTATTTCGTTTCACCCTAGGTAGGTAGGTAGACCGATGTACTTCAAAGCTGTTCAGTCTTCTAACTCTCGATGAAACCTTGGTCGCATGTCGTGTCAAATCTGAAGATTTCACAACAATCACCTGTGATATCAAAACTTAAATTGTACAATAATCATCTTACACAACGTACCGTACTCTCTTCACACTGTGGGAGGATTTGCGCATTCGTTGCATAAATGGGAGACACATTGTATCACCTTCCACCAGCGTGAGGTAAAAGTTCACTTCCGTTTCATTTTGTTTCTCTGTCACAAATTATCGAATTAATGAAGAGAGAGTTATTTTGAATGTGTTTAAGATGTCGTATACCAACTAGTGGCAATGCTCTTATTCGATATATTGAACACTTAATGAAGCAACAAGCTTCCGAATGAATGAAGCCCGAGTTGAGAAGATAAGATTGAATAATGAGGACACATCTCGAGTTGGTAAAAACATCCTCTGACTGTATGAAACAAGCGTATTTTGCTGGGAACTAAGCAGTGCAGTAATGGACACATAGACACCACATAAAATGGGAGGAAGAAAAATCAGTCCTTAGTGTACCGGAAATGATTGCATTTTAAGTACTTTATGGTTTCCATGTCAGGTAAGCATTCTGATTTATGTAAGGTTAGTTGTGAACAGAATTTGTTCCACGAACTTTGGTGACTTTACTCCTATTTTCAAATTGACATCGTCCTCTCTATAATATCCTAGAGAGTCCGATGAGGGAGTGGAGAACGTCTGCCTTCAGAGCCTTACATCAAATCGACGGAACGTGCTTGGTATTTTCGTACATTCTGGTCAAACGACGTGAACCATTGTTTCAATATTCAGACATTATCTTCTCAGGGATATCCCAGAAAGATCTCATTTATTTATCTTACGGCATTGCTCTATCGCGGTACCGTAAATTCGATTTGAAAGAATGTGGTGATGTATCTGTGTGAAAGTTCACTTCCGGCACACAAAATCATGTATCGATGATTCGGTGTTTTGATTCGAATGAGGAGCGGATATTCCATGTTTATGAGTCATCTCCTTTGATTCGGGTATCCCAGATATTATCTGTGGAGTGAACCAAAGGAAGAAGTTTTCATTTCTTGAATACAGTTTGTTTGGCTGCATCTGCAGAATTTTAAAAGCTTGAATTCCCTCGGTTTTTTTTACCCTTCATTTACAACTCTTATAATACAAGCAACAAGTAGATTGTGACTACTTTTGAAATGGCTATTATTAATTACCTTAAACCATGCACATAACCGCAAGTCATGCACATAGCATTTAGCAAACTAGCAATCCTGATGGTAAACAAAAGTGAATTCTAATTCTTCCAAGCAATGTTATTTTCCAGTTTCTAGTCATATACATAAATACGTAACATTCTCTTTCCCTTTTATACATTTTTGGTAAATCACCAACAGTAGGCAGGTGGGCCTTTATCAATTGTTGTTGCTGTAACTGATAAGTTACCACAATGACATCTAAGCTATGGTTTTCCCCATGTAAATTCAGCCTTTTTTCGGAGTACATATTTGTATATTAAAAATGAAATGTTGAAAATTTTACACTATGTGTCTTTTTGTTTTGCATAGTGTAATGTAGCGAAAGAGAATTAAAATCTCTCTGTTAATTATGCAGTGGCGGATCAGAGGAGGTTAGGGCTCCTTAATGTTTTGGGCTCCTTAATGTTTTGATTTTCTTTTTTTGTGTGTGCCCCCCCCCCCCCCCCGCCCTCCGAGCGTCTCCTTGTCTTTGTTTGGTTTTTGGTTTTTGTTTTTTGCTTGTTAGAGTGTAAGCGGAGAAGTGGCAGCAACATTAATATGAAGAATTTTGTTTTTGTTTTTATTTTTGTTTTACTTTTTTTTCTGCTTGTCAGCCGAAAAGCGGCACCAAAGAATGTGAGGACCTTTTTTTTTTTATTTTTTTTAACCCAAACTTAATTTCCCCCTCCCCCACCCCATTAGCAAAAAGCCAGATCCGCCCCTAGTAGGGAAAGTTAAATTTGTATCTCTCTGGCTAAAATGTCGCTCATATTGTTGTAAACTACAAATCAATAGTTCTTGTTGTTGTATAACGATGTGACCGGTAATACGAGCTTATTCTGCTTGCTACATTTTGTATCACGGGATCTTTGCATCGCATTGTTATCTAACAAACCAACTGCATTTTAATATTTGTCAAAATACATAGGAAGTCAATGTAAAAAGTGGTTTTCATGAATAAGCACAGGATAATTGGATCATTATTTTGTCTTTCATCGGCAAATTAAGAGAACTTGGATTAAATATTTCACTGCTTCTTCTGTTTGTATGTGTGTGAGTGTCCAAGCGTATGGCTGTTTATATTTAGAGGGGAGGGGTTTTCTTTATTTTTCATTGAAGGTCGTTGGCAGAATGAGAGGAAAATGCAGATAAGGACAGTTCCACAATGATTAATACAAAACAACAAGGGAATTGAAAACAAAAATTTAAAGGAACACCTTATACAGTGGACACTAGAAGATTGATTTAGTATGTGAAAATCAGGCAGATATATTAGTGCATATAATTATTGACAGTGAGCTGAAAAGGGGCGTAAATTCCTACTTGAACTTAGTGGTCGCAGAATAGCCGTATTTTAGCTAATGCAAGAAATAAAGAAAGATGGAATTTTAACAAACATCATGAAGAAATCAGCATTGATTCAGGTTGATTCATGTCATTGATTTGTTGTTCTCGCGTAAACATATATTTTGTTTATCTTCTCCAACAGGACTTGTGAACGAGAACACATTCAGTCTTTATTCCATCTAGCTTGAAAGACCTTGAAAAGGGAATCCCAATTGACATCTGACGTCACGGTTTTGGAGGACCATGCGACATTCTGGGCAACGTTCCAGGGAGAGGAAGGCGCGATGGTTGGCAGAAAATGGTGCCGAAATCCAATCAGTTTTTCATGAATATCATGAAAATGTTCAAAACTACGGTAAATAATCTTATGAATTCAACATACTCTTTTCAAAAGCAATGTAATCTCAAATTTTTTGATATCCGGAAACTATATCCAAATTTTCTTTCAGACCCTCTATATCCAAAGTTGATCAAACTATCCACAGTACTGTTTGTTTGCACCCCATCTTTAATCTTTACGCCATTTAAGTACCAGATCACGTGTTCTGAGCCAAAGACTTTATCGGCTGTACAGATAGCTGTAACTTCCTGGTTTGGTGTCAGAGGGCTCGGTACTTCGAGAGTCACGCTGGTTCCACCTAAATAACACAATGATAGAAGAAAGTGAAGAAAATAATTCGGGTTGGTGACATAAAAAAACAAATCAATCACCTTATTACTTTCATTCATTTTTTTCATTCCGCCAGCTCCTAGCTTCTGCAGTGACTATAGTTGTAATTGTCCTCATTAAAAAAAAAAAAAAAAAAAAAAAAAACAAAACACCGAACCATTCTCCAGACATATGACACAAGCACAGTCATCATCATTTAAATGAACTTTTTGTGTTTGATTTTTAGAAACAATGTCTTCTTTTTACCTTGGTTTCGGTCTTTATAGTGACACACAAACTTCCCCACCGAAAAAAAAAAGGTCCCGAAGAAGAGAAGTGTTTGTCAAACACACCGGAACACTTGGATTGGCAGTAGAATCATAACTCCACATAGATCTTTGCTGTGAAATTCATTATGTACATATAGAATCATAAAAATTTAGGCCGTTTTGATGTTCATATCATACCAACACAACGAATGGCGATGGACAATATTCCAAGTAGGACAATTAATCTTCGTCTATCAGCCATCATTCTCAGAACGTCTGTGAAACCTGTAGGTGAAGAGTAGAAAATACATTTATTCAACAGTTTTGATAACAGCTTGAACTACGGTATTAACATTGCCATTGCTTTCTTGTAGTACCACATTAGAAGAAATACATTTTGTTATATAATGCCTATTCCGAAACATTTCAAACTAAAAGCTAGTAAACACAGTTCGCGAAATGGCTATAGTTAAAATTTCGCTTTCGTTGAATTTCTAAATTTATCACCGATATATGCACTATCAAAGACAGAGCGAAAGCTCACTTTCAACCTGAAAAATGCCGATTCGATGGATACAATCAGAACAAAAATTTATGCGATGGTATAGGATGCGAAAGTTCTGGCAAGCTCGACCTCCCGATGTCCGTTTTTCTTCCAGTGTGTCTACAGACCATTAGACCAATGCACACTATTCCTGCATAAGATTGCTCCGCGTTTGCAGTTGGTATTGGTAGTACTTATTTGATAGTTCAAAACAATTACCCAACGGAAATTATTCATGACGTGATATATTATCAAGATGATATAAGTACGTCTTACTACGGTCCTTTTCATATGAATTCACTTTGGGGGCTTTCTATGTGCATTTGAGTGGAACTATTTTATGTAGTTGCGTCATGATACAATGGTAATCATGTAACACGGTATTGTAAAGTATGTCAGTTTGACACACGAACCCATGTTTCCTGTGTGCTTGTATAACAACGACTAAACTGATGCGTCATCAATACATCCTGGTTTCAAAATTCAACACGACGTATACGATTTCTTGTTACCCTGTCAACATGACAATAGTTGATCATCAGAGATTCAGGCTGTGCAAAAGTATGATTTGTGCATACGGTGTCGTCATGGCTGGATAAGGAGACTGCTCCACGTTTTTACATCAATATGGACAGCAAGATAAAGAAAATACACATAAAGAAAAATTGACATATATTCACTTTTCTAGCATAAAGAAAGAGCACTTAATATACCTCTTTCAGAAAGCACAGAGAACAATATTACCCTTGATATACTGTTAATAACAAGTCGATGGAATGAGTACTTTTCGAGAAAAAAAAAGAAGGAAATTTTGTGGAATTCTCCATAGTGTATACTTTTTTTTTACAAAGTTGTCTATAATGACGTCATGAAGTGTACTAGTCTACTTATCCAGCGATGACGGCATCGAAACTTTAAAAATGTATAAGTTTGTTATTGATTGTCCGATTTACCTCAAGCTTTCACTGATGTGTTCTACTAATATTGCTTTTTGCAATTAATCCACATTTTTGTAAATGGGCTTTGGTTTCCTTTAAAGGGACTGTACAGTACTGGTTGAGGTGAAGATTCAGCTTTTAACGTTTTGCAAGATATTTATAAACCACTCCATGAAAAGTTAACAGCATACAAGAGGAATTAAAAGTTTATTTGATGAAAATCGGTTTATAGAAATGACTGAGATATCCAAAACAATGTAAAACAAAGAGATTCTAATAAAAATTGTGGCCTGTTACATTTTAAATCAATTAGGATCGCTTTTTTGATATCTCAGCCATTTGAAGACCAATTTTCATCAAATAAACTGAGAATTCCTCTAAGAATTACATGTTCTTTCATATTTCATGAGAGGCTTGTCATTATCTTACGAACACATGCAGACACACACATACACACACAAAGTTGGAAACGATCAGCCTCGTCTAAACCGAAACTGTATCATCCTTTTAATACATGCATTGATTCCCCACTTGATATGCTGTCTAAATGAATGTTACATCTAATTTCCCATGCAATTCTTGAACAAAATTCTTAAAATGACTCTGTCAGCAATTAATTAATGTACTCAGATTTTTTTTTTTTTTTGTATTACACTTTATCTGACTGAGTCTTCTATGCTCCCGCAAAGTCGAGAGATGTTTTGTTTCTGTTTGACATGCAGAGGAACAGCAGCCGGAGCAATTAAGTGCAATATTTATGCTGTTTTCAAATTGAAATGTAATTTCTTTCTGTAATTTGCTTGCTTTATCGCCAGTTGTATCGCTGTTCATTCGTGGCGTCCATGAGAAATAAATCAGGCGAACTTTCTCTTTGCATTTGTACATCAAGTCATGATCAGATATTACAGATCACATACATCCAAGATTTCCGTAAAATTATAATATCATGTAGTGGATTGTTGTTCTTTCCTTTGCTAACAAAACAAAGGAAACGGTTCATATTGACTTTGCTGGCAGAGACGTTATACGAGAACCAAAGAACCACTTGTAATTTGAAAGACTCCTCTTCCCTTCCCTCAGTTTCAGAATACATTACACTTGTCTGGTGCAGATATCATGAAGCGGTCCCTGCTTTACTTCCGTGTTTGAGAGATCGAATGCATGCAATCTACTCTGTACAAATGGACATTTCATCGTAATGGGTTTTTTTTTTTTTTTTTTTTAGAATAATTATGTCATGCCAGTAACCCTTCAGTTGATCTATGATCAACAGATCAATTTTCGAGGGATGTGATGGGGTTTATTTGTTCTCCAAGGGCAATGAGAACTCTTTTGACAGTGGCAAAATGGTATTGGTCACTCTTTCTTTTGTTTAATCACAGTTTTTTTTTCTTTGTAAATTTCTAAAGGTGCATAGCATATCATAATAATTATCTTGTGAATGAAGATCTTAAGGAGGTTGGATGGCAGCCGTTTCTGCTCTCCCTGATGAGCACGGCTTGCACACAGACACTAATACACATACACACACGCACACAAACACCCCCCACACACAGAACACACACACACATATACACAATACAGCACACTCTTATACAACATCTACAACATATCCAACGTTGGTTTATGTTTTGATAACCCGGAAAAAAAAACCCAGAAAAAACACAAGTTACATGCAAGCAACAGCATTCATCGAATATCAAGGTTAAGCCATAATTGAGCTACGGTTAAACGCTCACGAATTATCTTTACACTTCTGCCCAGTCATACTTGGGAAAATTGAGAGCATAATCATGCACATTATCATAGACACAGAAACCTGTCATTTAAGTAAACAGTCACACATTTGCAAACACACACATACACACACATACACACACGTACACACACAAAGTCTCTTCTAACAAAAATCTTTTGGAAAAATGAGCAAAGAAAACGGAATTTCCAAATATTTCAATATACCTTAACCTACCACACACCCACAAACTTTACGACAATGTACTTTGAATCAAAGTTATAGGAGAGTACAAAAGTAAGGGTTAATGTAACTTTGCATGTTTTTCACCCCCGCACAAACTCCGAAGGTTTGTTCTGTGTTTGCCTTACATTACCCCCTGCTGAGTTACTTCATCATAACGGGAACACAAAGGAGTTCATGAGTTGAGTCTCTCTTATTCTCAGCTCATAGGTTGAGCTCTTTATTAATCGTGATGGCTTTTCTTTTTCTTTTTCTTTTCTGGTAGGGTTAGACTGTCACGCTCTAGTGTACGCAATGACTCCCGCTCTTCTTTGTCTTTTGAATCTTGCATGCGTTGATTGGTCACCAATAATTTCACATAATTGGTAGGTACAGACATTCTAATGATTACATTTTTCGTCTGTACTTGTATTTGTCATTGATTTGTTATTGGTAATCACCCATACATCAACAATGTCATGATATTACAATAGGTCAGGGTTATACTACTACTACTTCTACTACTACTACTACTAATAATAATAATAATGATAATAATAATAATAATAATAATAACATTAATATTATTATTAATAATAATAATGATAATAATAATAATAACAATAATAATAATAATAAGGTATTATTTATCCAGGGTAGCCTCTTTTGCCACTGCTCTTCCAGAGGGCCCTGCCATTATTATTACCCTAACGTTGCCAGTGGTTGCCAGGTACCCATTAATACACCCGGGTAGAGAGGGACATGGTGGGTAAGACATCTTGTCCAAGGACGTAAGCGCTGGGCGGGATTCGAACTCGAGTCCTCTGATCGGGAGTCGGGAGTCTTATCTACCAGTAGTAATTATACGGCACTGTTATCTACTATGCCACAGCGCCCCCAGGGTTATGTGAAGTAATAGCGGATCAATTGATATTAAAGAATTTCAAGAAAATGATCGTTACAGATTATCTAGCTGTCTGTCAGCCGAGTTTACTTTGAAATCATAGCGATGCAGTTAACACACAAACAAAACTTAAAACCATCATTCGTTTGATATTTTTTTTAATGCTGCAAACGCTCAAACTGATGTTATACCATTAATTGTGGTGTGAAATCCATATCCCCAAGCTAATGAGGATATGTATCACTTCACGACATTGTGCATTTGCGTAATGGATCTTATTGTGAACACAGCACGTCTTACATGATTCAGTTCATGATTTCAATACAGTACTCTGCAGATCAGTTTCACTATCTTGCATTCATAAGCCAATTCAGACCTAAAGCTGGTTCGACAGTGCATTGCGCCGCCAGCGCCGGAAAATTATAACTGTACCAGTGCACAGGGTACTTCATTAATAGATAATCCATACTGCTTACCCATGATACTAAAGGCAGTTCAGGGGATCTAATATAAATGCTTAGAACCGATAGGTTTGAAAGTTGGCTCTGTAGTCTCCACTGTTTCACTTTATAAAGGGAGAAATTTACTGGGAGAGAATGAGGATTTATTGTAGGCAATCCAACATCAGCTCATAGTAATCACGCGCTCCTCAAGCCCATTACCTGTCATCGATGTATGTGTTCTCTATCATTAGAGTTTAGTTAAAACCTATTCATTTCTAACTAAATGTATCTGCAAAAACAAAAACAAAAACAAAAAATAAAACAAAGACACATATTCCATGGTGTAAAATTAAATAAAAGTGTAACCCACATACCACTTTAGGAAAACAACCACAGAAAGAAATGGATGGAATCATGTGGAAACCAAGTATACGAAAACTACATTACGTTTTGTACGTAAGTTCATGTACTTCTGAAAGACCTTTCATAACAGCATAACATGATTAACATTTTGTAGGTTGAAAACCACTAATGTACTCCTAGTGGGCCTTCTGTTTCGACTTCTACTATAGTTACAGTATATTATAGGTTTTCCCGGCCAATTTCGCACTTTTGTCAGTCCATTTGATAAAAGGTTCATTCAATTTTGCAAAAATCCTCGTCACTGCACATTCTGTCATTCAAAATTGCAACTTGTTCATTCAATATTATTTAGCATTTACATGTGCCTTTCGAATTCGTAAAATGGGCATTCAAATTGGAACGTGCTCTTCAGTCATTCAAATTCGCCAGCACTGGCGGAAAATGGTATTTCAGTCATTCAATTTCGCGTATGGGCATTCAAATTCCAAACATGTTCATTCAAATTGGCGTAATGTTTGAATTTTTGAAAAGGTGAGAACCGTGATTTATACGTATTCAAATGTGATTTTTTTTGTTTTGTTTCATCCTTACACTGTTAAGTATATTGTAAAGGTATTTTGACTCTCAATAACTCAAGTTTGTCGTTCTGTAACGTCCCTCTTCTTTCATACATGTTATCAGAACTATACATGCACCAGTACCATAGATTCACTTCACTTTCTTATGTCCAGTCATGGCAGCACAAGTTAGATACAGGCGTATCTCTCAAGAAGACAGGGAAAGAATCATAGAAGCATTTGAGGGTAATAACCGTGACAAATTGATGACTAGAGCTCATTTAAAAACTTTATTCCTAATGATGATTAACGCAATATAGCACCCACCAAATGAAAATAATGAGACATGCAGATGAAAGAAATAATCACGATGTCGTGAACCTCCTTCTCCCAATTAATGTCAAAACAAACTTAAGATTAATGTATCTTTGAATGAAATAATCAAACATTATAAACAAATACACATATTTTGAAAGTACTGTTGCCTAGATGATATCAGAATAAAGAATGAATACGAAAATATGAAATGTTATGATGCTTGCAAACAATACCTATGATGAATGAAAATGAAAAAAAAAAGGAATAAAAACATTAACGTGTCTGTTAAATTGACTGTAGTAAATGCGAAATTGGGTGCCCAAGAATGAATTCGAATGAACGAGCGCAGCGAATACGTGATCGCGTGACTATATCATGCTAAATTGAATGTCCGATTTGCGAAATGGTGCTTCTCTTACGATTTTGAACTGAAAAAAAGTGCTGATTCGAATGATGTTAAAGGTAATTTGAATGCTCCAAAATGAATTTTAATGAAAAGATTATAAAATTGAAATACCGAACATGCCATCTGGGCTAAATTGTGCTAAATTGAATGCACCAATTAGGAATTGGACTGATAAAAGTGCGAAATTGGCCGGGAAAACCTATGTTTATACTACTACTACTGCTACTTCTACCAGTAAACTCTATACTACTACGAATAATTATACGAACAGTAACAAACATGTGTGATAGTCCTATTTCACATCAGTATTCATGTGTATAGTTACTTTTACTTCATATTGCCAAAAAATAATTTTTTTTTTCTGAAATTTTTGTTACAATCCACTTGATCAAATACATTAAAACGTTTGCCTAGTCGAGGATTATGAAAACAGTAAAACAACATCTTTTGCAAATAATTTCATTGTACGGAAACTATACAGAAGCTTCGGAATCACACTTAGAGGCCTATATCATGTATATGCTAAGAAAAAACATAATTAAAGTGATACTTTTGCAGAGAAAATATACAAAAAGTATAAGTTGCCTCAAAAGGAAGAAGCCTTGAACCATGATGTGGTTCTAGAATGGGATTGGATTCACTGTGGCAAGAAATGACAGTCGACATGACAGCTGCTATAAGGCCACATCATTTATATTCAAATTCACATCAAACCAGACTAGACACCATCAAACTAGAAAATCTACCATTTGCGAGACAAGTACTCTGAATAATAATGATAATATTGAAAATGATATAATATGACTTCTATTGCGCCAAATCGACTCTGTAGAGTGCTCAAGGAGCATACATACTATTATTACCACGGTCACTGGATAGGTCTACATTTAATATTTCCAACAGGCACTAATGTCAGTGTTCACTCTCAACTCCTGGGGAGTATTCCAGCCAGTCGCCATTTTAGGCGCGCACATGCTGATCAACCAACATTCTCATACTGTCGGTTACCAATTGGAAGATGGAAGCTGGAAGATTACATCAGGGGGCATTTCATGAAGCATTTTGTCCGACAAAGTTGTCGGACAAATATAAGTAGTCGGACAAATATGCTTTCAGCCATCAGATGCAAGGATTTCATTAACTTGTAACAGTTTGTTAGAAAAATATCTGACCAAAACGCTTCATGAAATGCCCCCAGATGTCATTAAGACCGGCAGAAGTCACGAAAAGTGTTTACTAACTACATCTTTCAACCTGGTTTACAAAACTACTGTATATGAGAATTCGATTCTAGATTTTGTTATGTGAGGTCGGTCCCTCATATTATGAAAACAGATAATTAACAATTCACCAGTAGCTCCCTCGTTACGAGACGTGGACTTATATGTATCCTTAGAGTTATTGAATCACTTTAAATCTACCGTAGACGGGGTGTGGAGTGGGGTAGGGTGGGGAAGAGAGAAGCAAGCTCCGGACACAATGCACTGAAATATTGAAGCAATTATAGTAGGAGTATAGACTAAACGTTGATTCTATCATACTCTCTCAAACAGAAATGAAAGAGGGCGTGCTTTCTCCTGCAAAGTCTGAGATTAAACATTTTGCCATGTATTCCATTTTTTTTTCTTGTCCGGCTTCATCAATTCAATTCAAGATTTTGTCCGCATAAAGTCGATCTACAAGACGAAGAAAAGATGTGACACAATGTTCTATGAATGATACAAGCAAAATGGTCATGTGTTATTGGTAAACATTTCATTTTTATTTCAATTCATTTCATTTCACTTCCTTTATTTCATTTCCAACAAATACAATTATAACATTTGAATACACAGAGAAAATATGATACATATTTATGGGTAAAACTGGCAAAAGATCTTATGAATGTTTCATGTCAATGAAAAGACTAATATGGCGAAGACAACAAATATCAAATCTTTCATGATGTTTTAAATGAAATCAGTACGAAATTTAAATCTTTTTGAATGAGGAATATTGGTCCACTGCCATGCGAAGCTTTATAATCTCTCATCTAATAGCTAATTTAGAGTTGCTAATCTGATAAGATGAATGAGTTACCACTATTGTAAGTATAATGTGCATACCTCGAATCATTGCCACACGTTTTTCTTTGGGGGCGCTGTGGCATAAATATGGATGAAACTCCTGACTCCCGATAGGAGGCCTGAGTTCGATTCCTGCCCAGTGTTTACGTCGTTTGGACAAAATGTTTTTACCTTCCATGTCCCTCTCTACCCAGGTGTATAAGTGGGTACCTGGCAACGCTAGGGTAATAATAATGGCATGATCCTCTGGTAGAGCAGTGGCAACACTGAAGAGGCTACCCTGGGTAAATAAGACCCTATTATAAATATTATCTTTGTTTGTACTCAATTGAAATTTCTTTTTGCAGGGGAGGGGGATTGAATGAGGAGGTAATGGGGAAATAACTTTGAAAAATGTTTGAGTTGGGTACTTGAGTATCTCCAGTGAGAGCTCAACGCTTTTTTTTTCTTCGTTCTTCTTTTTTTTTTTTTAAATTCGACCTACTTTATTCGCAGTCGCCAAGTGTGTCCTGGAATTTTTATGCTTTTCCTCTCAAGATTTAAAAAAATTGGATGTATCTAGCTAGGTGATTTTAGGGTGTAAATTTTGTTCAAGAATTAGTTGTAACGGACGTTATCTTACAAGCCCTAGAAATCTAGCTAAGACTCAGTTTGTAAACATTGCTGCCTGTTCCTGAATTGTTTCCCAGATGTAGTGAAAGCCGAGATAAAACTGAATCTGGACGAAAAAGAATCATCTTCTGTCACAGATTGCAGACAAACTTGCTATTTAGGGCACGTCTTTCTTCCTCTACATAACGATGACGACGCATATCACGACGGCAAGAACGAAAAGGGAATTGAGAAGGCCGCAAGTTGTAAGTAAGTTATCGCAAGTTTCTGCAGTATTTCAGCTACAGAACCAGGAGAAACAAACAGACAGAGAGACGGTGAGGTATATTATGTAAATGACGTTTTAGTCATTAATATTTGGATCTTATCAGATTGTGGTTGTTGTTTGTAAATTAGCCCGATGAAATAAACTTTTGGTACAATCGCACATCACCAAACATTTTCCGCCATGAAGCATAACTAAAGTTACATTTATTTTCTCCTCAAAGTAGATGTTATCATGATCTAATATTGTTCTGAATCTCAGTTTAAAAATCGTGTTTTAACCCTAAAAGTGCTGGGGAAGGGGTTGAATCAACCCCCTCCCCCCTCGACATTTTTCGCGACTATTCCGCCACGCGAAATTTTTTGACCGCTCCATTCGCTGACTTTTTACTTTTAAGTCTCACACATCTTTTGACACCATTCTCGTGAAAATCGCACGTACTGTTACGACGCTGCACGACATATTATACTTGCCTGTCAGACCGAAAATGGCTCAAAAACGTGATTTTGTGTACAAAGTCTATGCAAATAGAGTTTTCTCACTTTATTCAAAAAGATATGATCATTTTCACTTTCAATTGCTAAAGTCAATTGATTTTAGCATAATCATGCTTAAAATGGGTTCTGTAAGAAATTTTGTTAAAAACACACAGAAAATGATCTTGAGATGACCTCACCTTCTAGAGTAATTCACAAATTTTACAAGCTATGCTTTTCTTGTGAATTCCTCTTTTCCACGTAAAGTTATAAATTAAGATTGTATTGCTTACGTGTTTATTTATCCAAACCAGAGTTGATATCATTATGATAATTGTATTCATGTTTTGTTGAAAATCACGTAATTGAAAGTTCCTTTTGATGTTATATACTCATGTAAGCGTTATGTATATTGCTTTGTATTACTTTATGTGGAAATAAAATCATTTGAATTGAATTGAATGGAAAACAAAAGGGTCAAATAACAAAGAAACACATAAGAAATTAACTTTGATACCAGATTTTTTTTCAAGTACATTGTTACAGATGCTACAAAGAATGTTATCACCAAAAATTAGGATTCGAGGAACTTTACTTTCTTGTTTAGAACAAAATGTATGATTTTATGCATATATTAGCATAATAATTTAATATAATGAAAATTTCAATTTCTTTTTTATTTGTACAGTTTGGTAGATTACGCTACAGGTAATGCGTGTGCCAATTTTCATGGCGATTGCGCGATCAACGGCCGAGATCTCCGGGGGGTTGTTTCAACCCTCCCCGGCCACAGAACACCACAAAAAGCTGGTTAGGGTTAAAAATCGTGGCTTACACTCAAGCGTACTGGGATATTCATATATAAATTGATAATATCTATAGAGTCTGTAGCTACCTTTGCGGCAATGCAAACTACACAAAACTATTCAAGAGAGGTCATTGACCCATGGATATTGCATCCTGTCCACCCCATCTATCAAGATCTAATGGGGGAAGATTGTACTTCATGTAGATGTCACTGAATTACAGTTGGGTTATTTACTTTTCCCCATAATCTACAAACTAGAGCATTACGTTAGAATATCTCGTGTTCTTATACTTCCAACATTTTCATCTTCTTTTTCTTGCTTCTCTATAGTCATAGAACTGGTTTAATAGCTATGACGCCTCCAGTTTCTTTTACTCTCAGACTATCAACTTTGAAATGCAGGGACTCAGTCTGTACTGAGCAATGTTGTGTGTAAACATACCGTCCCCTCTAGCAAGAGGCAAAACACTCTGTCCCTCGGATAGGACATAAAATGGAGGTCCCGTATATGAGAGCGTCACAGCTCATGCACGTAAAAGATCCCGCTTCATTCATTCATCGCAAAGAGCAGGGTGTCTAACCCGGTGAAGTGGTCCCACCCCACCTCCAACTGGACCCTATGGAAGACCAGCTTAGTGTAGCTGAATATGGGCTATCCAGCCATCTTCACAGATGGAAAATGAACAACAACAACAACAACCATTTAAGATGTTCATAGATTATCTTTATTTTTCTAATAAATTGTTAGGTATCTATTCAGATTTGTGATATTCTCACGGAAAACGATGTTTCCAAAATAAAGGAATATGGAATCTTTATTTTTTGTCCCGATTGTCGAAGATGAAATAATAACGATAGTTGATAAGTTAAATAAAAAAAAAGTTCGGGATATGATGGAATCACAAACTTCTTGGTAAAAAAATGTGATTCATGAAATAATTTCGCCTCTTATATATATTTTCAATCCGCAATCTTTATCTACTGGTAAAGTTCCTCAAAAAATGAAAGTAGCAAGAGTTGTTCCCATTTTTAAAAAGGGGCGAAAAGACCTTGTCAATAATTATCGCCCCATTTCTCTTTTAACTTCCTTTTCAAAGATACTTGAAAGACTTGTGTATAAACGCACCCTTAATTTTCTTCTTCAGGCAAAAATATTTACTGAATCTCAATTTGGATTTCGGAAAAAACATAGTACAACTCACGCATTACTCAAGTTTATTGATTAGATAGCTCATGCTATAGATGATGTTTCTCACACTGTCGGTGTTTTCCTTGACTTCTCCAAGGCGTTTGATACAATAGACCATGACATTTTACTTTATAAGTTAAATCATTACGGAATTCGGAGAAGGGCGCTAGAATGGTTCACTGATTATTTAACAAATAGAAAACAATTTGTAAGTATCCACGGTCACGACTCCCAACCAAAACTGATTTCTTGTGGTGTTCCACAGGGTTCCTTGTTAGGCCCACTTCTCTTTATTTTATATATTAACGATATCCAGAACTCCTCTAAGATTCTTTCCTTCGTTTGTTTTGCAGATGATACAAATTTGTTCTTCTCTCATCAAAATCCTGATGCGCTTAGAAACATAATAAATAAAGAACTTATTTCTGTTCAATCTTGGATTTTTGCGAACAAATTATCCTTAAACATCGATAAAACTCAGTATATGTTATTCAGTAATTCGCCACCTGTGTTACCTCTCTCTGTCAAGATAAACAACATTGATCTGTCACAGGTCAACAGTACAACATTTTTGGGTCTTTATATCGATAGTGATTTGTCTTGGAGAACCCACGTTAATTATGTAAGCAGAATTATTGCTAGAAATACCGGGGTTCTTAAAGGGGAAGGCTAGTAACTGATCAGTGGGAATCAGTGGAAATGCTGGGAGATGATTGTTCCAATCCTTATGGGATTCATTCAAGAGTTCATTGTATATCTATTGTTGTGTGAAAATGATTTGCTTCAGAACGGTCTCATATTCAAGTAATGTGCAGATTAATGCTCCGTCACTGACCAGGGACGCTTACCTGGAAGCATTAAACTGCACATTACTTGAATATGAGACCATTCTAAAGCAAATCATTTTCACACAACAATAGATATACAATGAACTCTTGAATGAATCCCATAAGGATTGAAACAATCATCTTCCAGCATTTCCACTGATTCCCACTGATCAGTTACTAGCCTTCCCCTTTAACAAACTTTGCTATTATTTTCCATGTAATATTCTACAGAGCATAATATTCAACTTTGATATCTCCCTATCTCAACTATGGGATTCTTGCGTGGGGAAATGCTTCTAAAAACCTTATCGATTCCTTATTTCTTGTACAAAAACGCGCTGTTAGAATTGTTAACCACACTGGATATTTATCCCACACGAACGAACTTTTTGTTAGTAACAAAATTTTGAAAATTCCCGAGTTATTTTATTACAACGTTGGCCTGTTTATGTTTCAATTTTCAACTGTATGGCTAATTACCAGACGTATTTTCCCAAATGTTTACACGAAATTATACAGTCCATGATTATCCAACTCGTCAACGTTACGCATATCACCTTCCACGTACCCGAACAATTTTCGCGAAAAAAAAACAACATTATGTTCACTGGGCCCAAATATTGGAACGAACTCTCTATACGGAACTTGTAAGTTGTACCACTGTAACCTCATTCAAACGAAAACTGAAGCAATATCTTCTTAGGGTGGGATTTCACGGAGCACGCGAACGATTTGCGAATGACGCGAATGGCAAAATCCAGCATTCGCATTTTAGTCTGCAAAAGATCGCCAAACAAACGTGAGGGTTCGGAAGCGTCGTCAATTGTTCGCGAATGTCGTTTTTACTTCGGCGAGAATTTCAAAAAAGTTTGAAATTTTTTGCGAATCTTTTCCGCACACTTAGTCGGGATTTGCTCGTGAATTGTTCTCGAAAGTGTCTTTAAAGCTTCGTCATAGGCGCAAGACCTTCGCAAGACACGCGCGATATTCGCAAAATGTTCGTGAAACCCCAAACAGACTCCGAAACTTTGGAGAATGTCTCGCATATGTTATGCGAAATCTGCGAAGTTTTTCCGATCATTTTACGACGTAATCGCAAACTGTTCGCGTACCTTTTGAGACATTCTCGCGAACGTTTACCGCACGATTGGGGGATGTATGACTTATACGTTATCTACAGATAAAAATCGTAGAATACATCTAAACATCAAAGAATTATTAACAACTATAGTAACAAAAGAAATTAAAAACTAGCAAAGAGAAAGAAATGTTTGATATAATATACAAAAAAAAATCGCAGAATGCACTAAAAATTAATCTCAAGTATGTAAAATTTCATTTGAACTATAGAGATTATGTGCGGGAGGAACTGCTAAAAAAATCAAATGCTTTACTAGTGGAGATAGGTCCTAAACAGGAAAAAAAAATGTAGGCAAGCACGCGATAGAGAAAATAGAGAAAAAGAAAGGAGAAACAGAACAAAGAAAAAAAAATCAACTGAAGACAGCTTCCACCTCTCCTTGGGTACATTTTCTCCCATGATTATTGAAAATTTTTCGTTGTTCGCATTTCCGTCGCGTGTTCTTCGTGTACGTAACATGCTGTACTTTAGCAATGATACACACGACATTCGCACATACGTCGTGGAAACTTCGCACAAATTGCGCAAGAATAGTTTTCGGCTTCATTGTCGGAACACATTCGGAGAAAAACTTTTCCGAATGTTGGATTTTGTCATTCGCGTCCTTCGCAAATCGTTCGCGTGCTCCGTGAAATCCCACCCTTAGCAAGCTACATTGTACGGCATGCATAGTGTATAGTTCTTGTTGCTCTTTATGTTACCCCTTGTTTATCCCTTATTAGTAGTCCGGCGGGATCCTAACCATGAACACTATTTTTGATCAGTCTGCCTGTTGCGCTTTTCATGCACCTAACTGCAGTTACTGTTTATTGTTGGGTGTTGAAAATATGTGGTGAAAGCTGTCCACTCGGTTATTGAAATTATCGCGCGTGACAGCTGTCGGTTACTATGGTCACACGGAATGCTTGGTTTTAGGACCCATGCTGGAATGTTACTCCTGAGCTTTATTTCCCTAGTACACGGTATTGTTTACATTCACGACAAATCTCATCATCATTCCACCTTCTATTTATGTATTTATGTCATACAGTTACGCCATTTTCTATACTCTGCAACACACCCCTTGAATCTCTGCAACCCCAGTTGTTGTTCTACCAATGTCCTTACTAAGTAGTAGGTTATACTGCTGCAACATGTGGCCTTTCGGTATTTTTATTTAGTGACAATTGGATTTTTTGTTTTGTTTGTTTTAATTGGTTTCCCCATTCCAGTTGCATTTTAAACTTCCCCTAATCTGATTACTCACGGGACCTGCGGCTGTACAAGCTAATGCTTTTACGCAGGCCCCATCATATTTTTTTCGCATCATGACCACAGTTTAATTCGCATGCACACAGACCTTGTGTTTATACAAAATCAAAACTTCTGTACATTCCGATGAAGTCTCATCTAAATTATGTTTTGTATAATTTTCGTATTTACAATGTATATACTTTATTGTGATATATGAGAGAAATATGAAAATAAATTGAAATGAAAAAAAAAAACGAAATGAAAATGACGCATTTGTAAAACGTATAAAAGCATTTTGATCATTCAATTTAAGCTGCTTGGAAAAAAAAAAAAAACCCGAAAAGATAAAGACATACACAAAAACATCACGTAAAACTCACATAGTAATACACGTTTTCTCATTCGCACGCATAATTATACACTTACACACACACACACACATAAACAAAACAAACGCACGTATAATTTTACTCGAATCTGTGAATCTACTTTATTTATAGGGCAGTATAAGCCTACTGTTAATGTTTCCTCAGTGTTTGTCCAACCAAGATCTTTAGTCCCAATGTAAGTTACTTCAGTACAATTTTTAGGTCTTGTCGATAAAGTGGTCGACGGCCGGGATGATAATGACAAAGTCTTCTTTCCAACCTCGATTCGGAATGTATGCAGTGGAGGATGAATCATAGCCGTTTCATTTACGTGACAGTTTACGACTAATATTGGTTAGTTGTTTTCACCCCGTTCCTCTTCCAACTGAATGTCGATCATTCCAGCAATAGATTGATCTGTATGAAAATTCTATCGATCGAAAAACCTAGTTTGTCGCGATAAACTGAGTTTATTGCCCCCCCCCCAAAAAAAAACAAACAAACAAACAAACAAACAAACATCAGTTTAAGCTTAGTTTTCGAGAAAAATTATGTTTATTGAAAGTGAAACTGAGTTTATCACGATAAACTTTTTTTTTTTTTCGCTAGATAGATTGAGTTTATGAATTTAGTTTATCGCTCGATAATTACAGTTTCTCTTTCTCATGTATACCAAGGGTGGCAAAACAAAATGCTAAGACTTGAGAAGATGTGAACTAATGATGGCTTAATGTACTTGGATTCATAACATACACGAAAAGGCTTACTTTACCCAGATTTTTGCTTACATTTAACGTTATTTTACAATGAAACAAAATAATAGATACAAAAAAGTACATCAAGAAATGCAGCTGTGTAAACATTCTGACTCCAGATAACCCACATTACTTGTACTTGTGTAAAGCAATTGCTTGATGTAAGTGATTTAAAATAAATGAAAAAAATCCTTATTTTTCAGCATGAGCGTTTTCTTAATCTTTTCTTTCTGACTTGCGAGCATTGCATCTTCCATAAGTTAGTCACGCAGTTGTGACTATAGTGGGTTCAGTTGCTCGTGTACTGATGAGTTATTCTCTGTTGATCAGAAAAAGAGAGATGTGCCAATGTTTTTTTTTTTAATTAGACATTATAAGAGAAATGAAAATGGTGTGAAAAGCACTGTACTTTGTGAGGGATAAGACAGTTTGTAGAAGAAGTGGGACAATAACTGTCTTGCGTTTAATAAACTGTAAGAAACGACACAAAGTGTATTATGTGATGCTCTTGCCAGATAATTTCATTTTATTGTTGGATGACTGTCATATCAACCTGTATATTGCTATCTTGAAAATCTCGATTTTGATATCTAGGCCTTTTTCATTTGAGCTTTGAAAGATGTTAATCAGGATAAACATCAAATCCTGATTGTGTTGAGACCTAACCATGAACGTGACGAAGGCAGAAATTTCAAACAAAGCGGACTCTTTTTGTTCTGGTTTTGGTTTACTTGGCAGAAAATTTAATATTCACTTCTGATAGAACAAATATTTCCGATCTGATTACAGAGCTCGCATCGCTTAATAAATTGATGACTCATTTGAGTGTATTATATTCAAAAGACACAGAAAAATACATATCTACAGCTGAGGCGCAAATGCCTACACATCACAGTTTCCAGTCAACGATTTTCATCATTTTTATTTTGGTTATTGGTGCACGAGATACGAGTTAGGAGGGTTTAGATAATGATAAATGATAAAGTAACACAATGACAAAGGATAATGTGATAATTGCGCGTGTATCTATTAACTTTAAACGCTCATAAGGGTGTTATTGTGTTGCGGTAAAACAGACAAGAGAAGAAAGTATTAAAGGTCCAGTTTACCTTAAACTGATTTAAAAAATGTTCAAGATATCACATTTGATGCTTATGTATAGGTCTGTTGTATCACAAAACATTCCTACTATATAAAATTTTAGCAATAAAGCCTAAAGTATAAGAAGATATCAGCGTTTTTTCTCAATAAACGTAACTGTAGACGGTTAAGCCTGGAAACGTTTCTATTATAACTATTGTTCACATTTTGAGTATTACACCTAACATCGATTATACGGATTCAAAATTTTAATGAGGTTGTTTCTATGCCTAACTCACATTTTAGAACTATTTTGAAGCACTAAAGCTGGGCTTTTGTTTCATCTGCAAGTGGTAAACTATGCCTTTGAGAGATTATGGTGTACGTAGCTTGAGAGCGGCGTAGCGAGCTGCCTGGAAAGACTTGGTCGACAGAGAACGGCGGTGGATGTCGTGACCATCGAAATTGCCCTAGTATCAAAGAAAAATAAATTATATATATATATATCATGTATCAACGACAACGCCAAAATAAACATACACACACAGGTAGCACACACAGGCATCGACATATTGATAGGTAATAATGAGATTAAACTCATTCATGTACACACGCAGCATAACATTTATCACTAATATTCCTCAGTTACCATTCTTAAAGGAAGCTGAGAGGAGTACCTGAAATACAATTTTCATCATCCTTTACTTTCATTTGGTAACGATTGTTATATTCCAAATTATGTAAAATTACAACGATTTATCCAGTATTAACATCAGCAGCGAAGAGGCAAAATAACATTGCTCAAAATAAAATGTTTTGAGGAAAGGTATTCTTAAGATATTCTTCAAGAATACTTTAATAGAATTTCAGAACAAAATAATTTGCTTGTCGTTTTAGAGTAAATGCCATTATTTGTTGAAATACATGCATGAATCACTTTGTATTTGCCTCTCTACTATATGAATATTCATATGCATGCCTTTCAGGTGATACACTAAATCAATCTCAGACAGCGCTTGGTACTCCTCAAGTGAAATAAGATGTCATAAATCATTAACCAACTCACAGAATCGTACTCTTCAGGGCAGTTACTGGGAATGACGAATTTTTTCTCATCAACCTCTGGCACATAGTCCACGTATTCAGAACTGAATGAAACTGAAAGAAACATAATCACGGACACTGAGATTTAAGGTGAGTAAAATGATTGCAAACTATCTGGTTATCTTACTATTAGATATAAAATGGCTATAATTATCATTATTATCAATGTTATTGTTATCATCATTTTCATCATTATTATCAATGCATAATTGTTGTATTTATTATCTTTACCATCATTATCATCATCATGATTAATATCACCATTTTTATCATCATCACAACCATCATTACTGAGCACTGTACGCGTTCTTCAAATTATTGCTCTTATGTTATTTAACACTCAGAATTGTGTAAGTGGAAATCTGTTGAGTGTATTGTAGGGTCCGAATGAATGTTTGTATATTATAATTGAAAAAGTTTGGAAAGGACTGTAGCATTTGGTATATTTGTATATATCATATAATGTATACCATCAATTTTTGATACATTAAGCTGCATAAATATAGGGCTCGTATGTGCCATGTACGCAGAGTGTGAAATTGTATTCTCATTGCGGTTTTTTTTTTCCTATAAAGCAACAAATTTACCTGCGTCTTTAACAGACAATTACCAAGACGATATTATTGCAATAAGTCGTATGAGGAAGAACAAGTACATTATAAAGCATATAATTTGGATTGGAATGACAATAGATATCGCAGTTTACATCACATTATGCCCATCTGCCTGGATAGAACAGTTATCATATTCCTTTTATGATCATGCCAAGTTAATTCATTATTCAAACTAACTGCCCAAAATTTAGTAGATGTTCGTCCAATTCACAATTTTTGAGCTTGCCGGTCGTGTGGTAAAATGCGAAAATCTTTCATGACCACAAAAATAGAAAAACGATCGGATATTTCGGAACAGTATACTACAAAAAAAAAAAATAGCAGTGAGAAAACTGTATGGAAAATAAATCATGTCATCAATACGCGTTTTTTGTTGTATAAATGTATGTTTATTTAGTAATGTTGGGAGACATTGTATCACGAGAATGTTGACATAAATAATAATGAAATTATGTTTCCGCTTAAATAGCTAATATAATGAAAAAGAGTTCGAAATAATGAAATACAAGCAAGAAAAAAAAAACTCACTGAGCTCTGATGAGTCAGAAAGTTGGAGTGATCCCAACATCTCTTCTCTGAGTAAGAGGTAAGTCTCATCAGGATCATCCGAGTTTTTGGTATATGTCAACCACATCTGACCAGTTACCCATTCGTCATCAAGGTCCATTCTGAAAGTTTCTTGGTTGATCGCATTTGAAGAATCTTTGAATCCACCTAGATATGACGTGCTTTCAGGGCTCATCACACCTAATACAATAGACACGAATGAGATATGAGATAGATTTTTTTTTATTAGCTTCGTTGTGTACTGTAAATGGTATATGGGTACTGAATATTAAGTTGATAGAAATAGAGCGATTAATACATTTACTTATTATTAAGACTTTATCAAAGGAGAATTCATAAATTGATACCATCATCGGTAGGATATACTTTTCTCACGCTGGCCTGAAAGGTGTCTCGCAAGAATAACTCTATTCCAGAAAGCTAACTAAGCGGGCATGCTATTCAAAGGGGATTTTTGAAGCGTAAATCGTATGCAATTGAAAATCCACTGGAATCGAATTTGCTGATTACTCTGTGATTACTCTGTATTGGACAAATTGAGGTGCTTAGTATATGAACTTCGGTCACACATGATTGCACTGATAATAGGGCTTTATCGCACTTCTTAGCGGTGTAGAAGTACCTTATGGCATCTGTTGATATTTGTAATATCAAAACACTGTTGTAAAGAAATTGTATTCTGATAAACGAAAGTTTGTGCAATAGAAAACATAGCCTGTCTATATCTTTAGATAGGCTAGTTTTTTTCACTTTTCTACAGATTAATAACATTCATTTTCTTTCTTTCTTTCTTTCTTTACATATAAAAAAGCAACAGTCTGTGAATTCATCTAACTGATTAAAGTAATGAGGCGATAAATGTCTACATCATCACTAGTTAACAAGGCATTTCGAAAGACAGGTTATCTTCTTTTAGATTTCAAATTTCAAATTTATTTTTATTTCTACCAAATAAACAGAAAATTATTTTCAATGTATAAGCAGAACATATTTGTAATAATTGCAGAAAAACGTAAATTAACAAAATACATGTCATAATGAGTAGCAAAATGAAAAAAACATAAATATACTAGGTGTTTAAAAAACATTTCCCACTTTTGATTCTTAATATTTAATAAACTGTATATTAGATAACACTGTCATTGATATGAGTGATAGCTGAATAGCAAACAATTTTGTTGGAGGTGGTTTAAATATGAAAGCATAAATCAGTTTCATGAAATCCATGATTAATTTCACAGTTAGGTTCCAGATTTTGCTCTATTTTCAACCCTCTGTACAAAACTTTCACTTTGCTCAGGTGTCAATGGTGTGTATGGGAGTGTGTGGTTAACACACTGACAATGGTCCTGAACAATGGCCAGGGTTTGACTGCTCACTATTTATTCATGAGAAATTCCACTATCACAACTAGTCTTTATTCAGCCTCTGGCAGTATCTGTGTAAAGTCAAACGCCTGCCGATAGTGTCGTTGAGTGGCGACAGTGCTCTTCCTACTTTTGAAAAACGAAATTACAGTGAATACCTTCTGTTCTGTCGTAAACATGGTGACAGGAAGCAAAGAATATTAATTAGAGTATACACTTGTGTATATGGAGCCTTAAATAAATCTACTGTGAAACAAATCGCCCCAACGAAAAGTGCTGCTTAACTCTTTACCAAAAATGATCTCTTTTTATCGAAAAAGCGACAAATTTGTCAGACTATTAGTAGACAGTTATATCAAAATGAAGAACTTTAGATCATTTATGCTTATTTGTATCCCAGATTTAGTGATATGTGAAGCAAAATTTGAAAATGATTGCAAGCTAGTAGAATGAAATGTGGTGTTTGCGAGCACATAGATCTAGAAGCATAATCGTGCTTTCTTTTTTCATGTGCATGCATTTTGCCCTTTACCGTGCATGAATTCAGACCAGCAGTGCCCAGGGCAATCCACATGAATTAATGATTAGGCATTCATGTCCCTGGGAGCGCGAGACTGACGCCTAGGCAACAGGTGGCTCAGGCATGTCCATTGTTCAGTGCCATTGTCAGCACACACTCACATACACATCATTGGTTCCTGTGCACAGTTCATTTTTGTACAGAGGGTTAAAATTTGACCTAAATCTGAAACCTTACTTCAAAATCAATCTTAGATTTAATGAAACTGATTCATGCTTTCACATTCAAATCACCTCCAACAAAATTGTACATTATTCAGTTATTACTCATATCAATGACACTTTTATCGGATGAATAGTTTTTGGACTATTAATGATCAAAAGTGGGAAATGTTTTTTGAAACACCTAGTATGCATCATATATATATATATGTATATATATATATATATATACAGATTATATATACGTATTTTCTTTAAATATATACATATGCATAGTACAAATTAAATAGAAATGGGAATGGAAATGGAGAGTCCCAATAAAAAGGAGAGCTTGTGCGATTGGGACCCTCACAAAATGCATAAGAGAAAAAGTAATGTATTAATGAATCTACAAACAGATATAAAACGAAATCAAAGAAACCAAACTTTGGAAGTTTGAAGGCCATTTCACCCTGTTTAAAGATCTTCCATAACCGGCACAAATCTCTGAGAAAAGAAAATTACTTTGGAAGTATATAAATAGGAGGATGTCGAAATTTTGAGCATGTATAAGCATTCCACCACATAACACTCTAACATACTTCAATATTGTGATATATCGAAGCATTCTAGGAAAAAAACACACACACACGTACACACATGATTATCTAGCTCCTCGCTGTAAGTTTTCTACTGTGACGTATGTTGGATTTCCCACTTAACATTACTTAGAGTGCACCTTTTGTCAGATTCGAAGCGTTCTTTCACAAGGAGAAATGTAAGAGAGGGAGAGAGAGAGAAGCATAGGGGGAGGAAGGGGTGGGGAGATGTCCTACCATTGAAGCATGATGTGAAGCTGCTTTGAAGTTGTTCTGTCAGACGGTACTTTCTGCATTCTCCGTTCTGGATCATATAATTCGCGTTCTGATGTGGATGAAAAATAAAGAAGAATATTCTCATTCAGTTTCTGTTTGTTTTATTTTTCCTTTTTGTTCGAAAGAAACTAGTATGACAAAATAAAAACAAAAAACACCTAAAAACATATGCAAGAGTACTCATAAGAAATAGATAATTACACGAATAGTATACGTATATGATATTTCAGGTTACATGTATTTCCTAAGGTGTACAGGTGGAGAATACCGATATCGATAAGCAATTTGTTTGACTTGGATGACGGCCTCTGGACATTATCATGCCAGTTTGTTACAGTTCTCCCCTATTCTTAACTTTCCAATCTAATCCAATCCATAGGAAATATTGATGAACAATTTTGCGCATGTAATTTATATAATTTATTTTTTTTCTATTTTTTTATTTTATTATAATTTTATTTAATAGAAATACCTCCCGAGTCTGTATGTCATGCGCAGTGCTGACTTTTAATGATACAATCAGAATTTTATGAAGATGTTGTCTATCCGACTGGCGAGGACTTTGCTTGCACACACATCACGATTGTGCAAACTATCAAAAAAAAAAAAAAAAAAAGGAATGAGAGAGTACCAGAATAGGTCTGCGTTTTACCGATAACAAGCAATGCATGCTTTAATCACGTAAGCACTCGAAAGTTAACATATCGCATTATTAGTGACACCAAAAATGAGGATGTGTAAAAGAGTGTATCGAATTCAAGTGGAGGTGTCTTAAGACTACGGATTACAGAAAATATTTCATTAGTCTCACATTTTGAATATCCATGATAAGCTCGTATCCGACAGTCTTGGCCGTAGAGTCGACAGGGAAAAGGGTATAGTTGGTGTAGTATCGCTCGTTGACGTAATCAAAAGCTGAGAGTGAACGATGTCTTCCTGTCATGGCAACGTTTCCTGAGTTTGACTGGATGCCGACTATGGGATGTACCATGGACAAAACAATCAAGTTGCGAAATAATATCGACGTGTTTCGCGTTATATAGAAATTCTGGAAAAAAAGACAAATCCAAACGAGCGGTGTCGATATTGAAAGAATTATGCTGCTGCTCGTGTGAATCTTCCACGATATGTAGAGATAGAATAAGCCTGATTCCCTTTTTTTTTTCATTATTTCCAACCGCCAAGTCTGATTTTTACACACAATGTATCCATTACTGTCACTTGAATACATCATATTTTATGAAATATAATTCTCTGATTTATAATATTTGTAGTATTTATATCTGTCTGTATACGATATGCGAGTTTTAGATATTTATTGCACTATAAGGCCAGACCCTGCATTTAAAACTAGAAATCATCTGAAGTGCTCTGGCTGAGAACCCCTCCCCCTCCCCCCCAAAAAAAGTAAAATAAAAATTTTCTTCAGCAAAATATCATATAAAAACATTTGTACGATAAGCTACTTACAAAGGAATTCTGCAATATTTGACTTCTATAGAATCGCATACATCTCCCTTGTCACTGTTGCTTGTGCATACTTCCAGCATGTCGTTACGTGTAACTTTTTACCATTTAGAAAGAACTAAACTAAAACCCACGATTTCTTCCGGCAGTTTTATACATTATCACGTTATCATGGATGTATACTGTCGTAATATCATGGTAAGACGCTATTGATTCATTTTTATTTCGACGGAAATGTTATGGAACTACGGAAACAAAAATGTTAAACTTACCCTGAACTGCCGTATATTGCTTTATGGAACAATAAGTAGTCGTCTCTGCCGTGGAGGCTTGTGAGAACGAGGCCAGACAAAGAAAAATGACATACGTGACAATCATGTCTTTTAGTGAGAAAAGAATCTGGGTAATACGTAAGTTTGACTCCTGTTAATTTCTCGAGCCTTCACACTCCTTAAGCCAGCCACGCCCTCTTATACAGTCTCGTCAGGCAGGTGATCTACCAAACGGGGTTGTGTGAGAGAACGCGAACACACAAAGCCACAGAAGAAAACGTCTTTGCGACTTTGGCATCAAATCGCAATCTGACTGTGAGAGGTGGTAGCTGTTTTGTGAAAAATAGTGTGGTGTGGCTTGGCGTGGGATGGTGTTATTATCTGTATTATAATATCAAACGTGATAACTTACAGGTTGAACAGTTCTGTGTAAATATCTCTTGCTTGACTGGGAATGCCACGACAATAGGTCGGTCGTAGGAAAACCGTGGGCTTGGCCGTATGACGTCAAGTCATCAATTTTGTTCCCACTGTTGTGAAGGACTCCGAATGGGTGCAGGCAATAGCCTTTTCATTTTCATTTCGACTACCGATCCTAATGTGTTTGTGTGTGTGTGTGTGTGTGTGTGTGTGTGTGTGTATGTGTGTGTTATTTATAATGCGGATTATGAATTAGTTGTTAATTGCAGACCAGATCAGGGAGGCGTTGCGCCTCAAAATCTAGACTATTACATTAAACTGTTACATTAAACTGATCTCAGTGTAATGAATACCTTACAGAACACGCTCTTTTTCGTGTCAGCTAGTGAAAAAAATAGAAATAAAGAAATAAAAATCACAGCCGGTGTAGTATACAGTTTCCAATATCACGTCGTGACGACTCCTTGAATAGATGTAATTTTGTATTAGATAGCCCAAATATATATGTATATAGTGGCAATCCTTAATATGGGTGATTGAAACCTAGATTTGTTAAAGTGTAAAGAATGATGATGATTTTTTTTTCACAAGATGTTTTAGATTTGCTTCTTCTATTTTCTTATGTATGCTTCTCTATATAAATTATCCCCCTCTCTCTCCCTCCTAATTGATATGCATGTCAGCGTGTTACTAGTATTGTAATTCTTATATACAGTTCTCGATATCTAATGGTACAATAGTTATTATCTTCATGAATAATTCGTGGTAGACAACGTCGGTAAATTTAGATGAAATACATGCAGTTCATTTTAGGGTATGAAGAATTCTGTATTTATTGAATGAAGATACAAATAATGTCGGGTAATTACTACCATACACATTTCCCATATACCTCTGGCATTGTCTAGCCTCAACGCCACTATGGTAACAGACGTTACAAGCTATAGCCTACGATTAATGTGGGTTTTTTTTTCTTTTGTCCCCCATATTAAATAATTTACTGCATCATCTCTGCCAGTTCAAGAAGAACTAATATGGATTACATTCTTCATTAATTAATTTCGTTTATTCATTGTATGCATGTTAATTAGAATTACTATTGAAAAATAATGTCACCTCGAATCAATGACAAGTCATCTAGCAATTTATAATTGCAATTTATTAAAATGCCTTTTCGTTGTGTTTTCTTTCAGACCCATGTTGTAACGCACTGATGGATTAACGATAAAAAGTGCACTCGCGTAAACTGCTCTAAAATTGATCACAGATCAAATATCATGGAATAAAACGGCGAAAAGTAAGGATCACACAAGTCATGTACCCAGATTATTTATTGTACCGTTTTGTTACACATTGTAAAGCCAGTGGAAACAAAACTAGGAAGATGACAACACGTAATGATGCAACGTAAGATAAATTATGCTATCATAAAATAGAATATTATAAAAATTACCACTCACTGAGTAAACATGGTAAACAGCAAGCAAACATCAATTGTTCAAGTCCGACAGCAATCACCAGAGGTCATGCGTCTTTTGTCACACTCATCAGGAATTTGGGGCATTAACTCACTAAAGGGTAAAGCTTAGCGACAGTTACAATAATGAATAATGAATGACTGTCGTATCATTTCCCCGACTACTTCTGGTATGGAGGCATGCTTTTCATTTAGTTTCACGTCACTTCCATGACGTAGATACGTAAAGATCATTGGTATACAGGCAAATTAGTCACTTTAAGAAACTGTAGATGAGATACTAGTTTGATAACATGAATAATTTTGCAGTGAGTTAAGATACAAAGTGTACAAAATTAATTATAATTCCTCATTCAAAAGAAATCTTGTTGCCAAGCATCCACAGCTTTCCATTACGATGGCCCCGGCAGAGTAGTGTACCTGCAGAAAATAGATGTCATAAAGGGGATTTTAATTTGATAGGGTGCCAATAGTATATATATATATATATATATACATATATATGGTTGAGAGCGTCCTGTGCTCTCAATAAAAGCAAGTTTGTCTGTTGAAAGGCAGGTGGCATGCTGATGCATGGTTTTAAAAAGTGTACAACGAATACAAGCAAATTATCTGAGGTATTCCTGCCATTTGAAATTAAAACACAAGGAAGGCAGTGAGTATACGTTGCGAAAGAATCACAAATAAAATAAAAGTGTAGGGCATTGTGCATCCAGAAGCATCTAATAAGACGAAAGTGGATGATGAACGGTATCGGCCGCAACATTTAAAGTTTAAAGTTCCCCTGTTTAAAGTTTGGAGTGTTTATATTATTGTTAAAAGGCATTTACCAAAATGACCAAGTATACGAAAAACGCAGCATGTATTGTCAGTCAAGCCAAGAAGTGTGATTTTTTCGAAGAAAGTTTGTTTTTTTCATAAACGATTCCATCTCGTTTGCAATTCTCGTAATTCTAGTTACGTGATGACCTCCTTTAAGCCAGGTTTACACCAAAGCCGAATTCTCCCGAATAAACTTTGACCGATTCTGCGCGAATATGGTCTGAATCAGATGGATTCGGTGGATTCGGAACATATTCGTCTCTGATTCGGGGAGCTCCCCGAATCAGAGACGAGTAGGTTCCGAATCAGTCCCGAATCAGAGCAGAATTGCCAATCTGGCTATATTCACGATGTGTATTTTAGGCCATTCTGGCCACTCAATCGACCTATTCGGCTGCTTTTCGGTCGTATTCTGGCCTATTCGGCTCACTCGCCTGTATTCTGCTCTGTATTCGGGTAATGATTGAATTGATTCGGGGAGGTATTCGGGGCATTCTGGGCAGATTCGGTTCTATTCGTGATATTCGGGTCTATTTGGCTATAGTTGATTCGGGCCGTTACTCCCCTAATGATACGAATAGGCCCGAATCTGCCAAGAATGCCCCGAATGCCTCTCCGATTCCAACCGAATTCCATCTGAATACACCCCAAATGTGGCCCGAGTGAAATTTGTCGGGGCCACATTCGGGAGTAGTTTTGAGTGCATTCGACTGGTTTTGAACATTTCAAAACGAGCTGCGGAATCCCTCCACGAATGTTCCACAATCCCTCCCGAATTTTCGCCCATTTAGGTATGGAGAACAGAATGCTTCCGAATCCATCCGAATACGTGTATTCGGGTCGATTAGCAGCTGATTCGGCTCCGGTGTAGCCGAGGCTTTAAGACGAGTATGAGAGCTTTTTACTAAGTACCAACACACTTATACGGTAAACATAATATAGCAATAATCGAAAATGTTTTAATATCCTATTTGATCATTCTGTGAAAAGTACATAATATACTGAAATAATCCTAGTGAATATACTCACCTCGATCAGTAGACACTTTTTCTCTTCATGAGAACAGTGAGGCAGGTGATGACGGAGAGGATGAAAACGACGACGAGAAGAGCGTACGTGGTCGACGATTGTTGAAGGACCCGTCGATGAGGACAAGCTATGGGACCTCCTATCGATAGAGCACCAAAGAACAACAATAATGTTTGCTTCTTCCTGATTTCTTTTCCATACATTTTCTCAGTAGTGTATTGATTAAGGCAAGGACCTTTTCCCTGCTTTTTTTTTTTTTTTTTTTTTACTAAACGAGACGCCACCCGAGTCAACGATATTTAGTCATGATCCTGTATGAAGACACTTTCGTTGCTGACTCTTTTCCTGTTCAAATCGTCGACTTAAGTTTTTTTTTTCTTATACGTCAGTGAAAGCAAATTATATTTGGCAAAACGCTGCAGAACATCTGTCTAAAACAAGGAGAAATAAAAAAAAAATACAGTCGTATTGTTCATACTAACTAATGAGATATTATAACGTTCCCATTCGACCTGGAACGCTTCTGAACGTAATGACTAATACTATCAAAACAGGCGCATCACTTGTATCCATCTGTCAGTAAAGCTCTCTGGCGCCCTCTTGTCTTGCGTGGCTCTTCGCTCTCGGATTATCATTTTTTTTTTTTAAATCTGCACTTCGTGAAAGGAGATTTCTGATCCCTGATTTCCGAGCCTGTGATACTCTAACCTGTTGACCAGTTGGATAAATTTCATACTTATTATACACACACTACATTCTCTGATCTCAGAAAGATGGACCAAAATAATGTTTTTTTAACCTACCAAAAAGAATTTCTGCCCGGCAGTGTACTATCCATGACAACGTATCTCCAAATCCGTTGGTCGCAGAACACGTGACATTGATGCAAGTATCGGGGAGTGGAAACAGGATCGTTGAGGCACAGCTGGAGGAGGACAAGGTATCGTTATCAGCTGTAATGGTGTATGTATGGAGATGTGGGTAAGGCTGGTCAGAGAGGTCAACATGACAGGTGATGATTAGAGTGACCAGGTTTCCTTCAGCTCTGATTTCCGTCGTCTGGATCCTAAGGATGTTGCTACCAGGTTGTTCGGGGCCGGCTGTCAAAAGTGAAATAGAATTTAGAAAAAGGAAAGGGTGATTTATCAGTAATTATAAGGGAAGAGATTAGAAGGTTTCTTTTCATACTCAAAGCAATGATCTAATAGCAACCTGAAACATGATCAGATCAGCAGTTTAGATTTTGATTGCTGAGAACTTGAAATCATACAGTTTGTTTAGTCATTGAAGATCAGCACTTTTCTAGTAAAAGGTGTCACAATGTTGTTATTGTCAACATGTTTGTCTTCATTGCAAACCCGCGAGTACCACTTACATTCTGAAGTTTGCAGAACGGCTGTAAATGTAACGTATTTAACAAACGTAAAACCTTTGCAGAATCATATGAACAAAATTGCAGTGTTTGATATTCTTTTCAATTTGGGGAGACAATAAAAACGGTAAAAGGAAAACAATGCAAAACTTTCAAATAAGAAATGTTACTGTAATTCCGAGAAAAAAAGAAACCTGTGTTTTTTATTCACCTGTCTTAGAGGGACAGTAGGTCTTCGTCATTTCAGTCTCTCCATATTCATTTATTCCAGTACACACGACATTGATGCATGTGTTGGCTTGAGGGTCAATCGTCACCGTAGGAGAAGCTGAATCGGAAATCACGTTATCTTCGACTGCAATGAGGTACGTGTTGATTGGAGGAAAGGGTTGGTCTTCTGGATCCACGAGGCAAGTAATGACGAGGTTTGGTTCATCATCTCCTCGAATCTCAAATTCTACGCTGATGATATCTTCATCTGGCCTGTCTGTTTGATAATTATGATTATTGTTATGCATTGATCTGCGTCCAAATCGGAAATGAAAGTGGAGGTTCCTCAAGATGAAATGTGATTCCTTGACGTCACATATGGTAAAAACAAACAAACTAACAATTTGTAGGAAGTTGACCTTGACTCCCAGGCGTCCAGTTAGTACGTATTTTATATATATGAAACCGAGATTATATACAATACTGTGATTGATAATGCAATGACATTTCAGGTGGCAATTCTGGCTTCGATAAAGAAACGCCGAGGTAGCCCGACATGGCAGAATGAATTAAAGTGGTGTCACCAAGGATGCTTAAACGAGCATGATAAATTTGAGTTGTGCTATTAGACTGCTGAAAACAAACAGTGTTCCGAGGGTTCGTTAATCCGAAAATGAAATCAAGGTCGTTATTCTGAAGGTTAGTTCATCCGAAAACGAGATGATTAAAGGTTCGTTTATCCGAAAACGAAATGTCAGTCGTTATTCCGCAAATTGAATAATTCATGGCAAAGAAGTGCTCATCCTGATGATGATGTAGAAGAGGGGGATTGTGGCATACCAATACGGAGGAGGAGAAGATACTTCTTTTTCATCAATTACATAATTACAATTATTCCATCAGTTCGTCAATAAGTACGTATTATATACCGTGTTTGCTTTTATGTGTTACACGTTTGTGTGTGTGCGTGTGTGTGTGTGCGTGTGTGTGGGGGGTTTTTTAATTCAGCTTTCATTGTTTAATTGATACCCTAAAAAAATTTTTAAGTAGATCATCGTATTACGTAGTTAAATTATATATCATTTTTTTCTTTTTCGGCCGGAATTCCGAACCATATTTCATTTTTGGATTTACAAATAACTTATAACGAACCCTATTCTCTTTTGGAATTAATGAACCGTATTTAATTTTCGGATAAACCCACCTTGGGAATAACGAACCTTATTCCATTTTAGGAGTCACGAAACCTTGGGAGTATCGAACATCGGGAATAACGACCTTTTTTTTCATTTTCGGATTAACGAACCTTCGGAATGATGAACCTTCGGAATAACGCACTGTAACCTCTTGAAAACACATAACATGTACTAAAATATCCTCAAGGAATGCTGCATTGTAGGAATAGCACAACTCACTACTTAGTCCGTAAAATTATGAGTTAGTTGTAATGATGAATACCGTTAGGACAGTGTGTTAGCGTGGCTGAGGTCGTCCCAATCCCGTTCGTCGCGGAGCACGTGAGTTCGATGCAGGCGTTGGGGCGTGGTGAGAGGATGGCTGAGGCGCAGCTTGATGACGATAGAGTCGTAGTCTCAGTCCCGATGGTGTAGGTGTGGAGGTACGGGGACGGCTGATCAGTGAAGTTCACGTGACAGGAGATGACCAGATTAACCAGATTATTTTCGCCTTTAATCTCTACAGCATTGATGGATAAGATGTTCTCTCGTGGAGGGGTAACGGGACTTGGCGTGATACATGGAGTGATAGACTGGGGCACACCACCTCCTGTTAGTCAATTTAAGCATTTATTGTTGAAATCGCATGTTACGAGTTGACATCTTAAAGTAATGAACTATTTCAAGTGTAATCGTAGGTCATATCAAAGCACAAGTAGAACTTTAAAATTAAAAATATTAAATTGATATGGGAGTCTCTGATTACACAGAGAAACAAAATTGTGGCACAGTACAAGTGTAATACAAAGTATCGCCAAAACAGAAGTTGTATAAAGAGGACATAGAGAATCGTTTAGACTATTGTGCGCTATAAGTAAATTACTACAATAATACTATCATCATTCATGTTTAGATTTTCGCGATGATACTTTTGAACCATGTGGCCTTCTGTATCCTAATTTTGTGCTTGTTTTGTAGATCTACACGATCAACGTGATATGGGTATGATAGAAGAAGCAGGCAAACATACAATTTTCTTCTACTTGCTACATTACCATAAACTACATGTGCTCGATGGGACATGTACAGCTATTACTTGTGGCGCAAATAAAGTGAACGAAGGGAAATTCATCAAGCACATGCATAAACAAACATGCTGACCCTTATGCAAACACAGAGAAACATTGGGTGAATATGTCAATTCACATGCATATGAGATATATTATAGTGACTTTATTTAGTATGGTAAACCCTCTGGCTAAAGCAATTAGTGAAAAGCAATTAAAAAAAAAACGTAGCAGACATGGAAATGATTTCTTCTTACCCGATAATTTGATACATTAATGTACATAATGATACATGATAACATTCTTTTAAATTCTTTAAATTTGTAGGGTGATTATTATACGGTTAACATTACAAAAGCGTCGTAGAGTTTCATAACCACAACAATTAGAATTTGATAATTTCGAATACGTTGACACGCTTTAATAATGTCTTTGTATTTAGGAAATGCACTTTTATCTGGTATATTAATTTCTACAAGGCTTCGACTTATATAGTTCACAGAGAGGGAAAATTTCCACCAACATCAACATAAGAGGTGTAATATTTGTGACGAATAAAACTGGCATGCAGTGCGTGTGAAATAGTAAAATTTAATGGATTTACCTGTAACCTTAAGAGTGACAGAACGCACGACACCGTACACTTGACACTGAAGTATATCGCCGTTGTTTGTTATCGTTGGAGTGAATGTCAACTCGCTGCTTATGTCGTAGTAAGTAAAGCGATCAACCCCGGCGCTCAAGCCTTTGTTCAAGTCAACGTTAGTAAATATTGCGGCTGCAGCACCCTCATCTCCTGTTTACACACACATCAGAATGAATGGATAAAAGAATAAGGTATTAGATAAATGACGTATTTTGTACATCAGTACATCTGTACAATTTCTACATCCAACAGGATGACAGGACATTGATCATTAACACATGATGGAATTAGAGACATATAGTGAAGTACTACTAAAATGGGGTGGCATATGGTTATGTGACGCTTACGTCATGTAGCTCATTAATTCTCCTGATTTCGATTTGCATTTGGAACCACTATTGCAATAATATCATTTTTGACAGCAATATAGCTAACATTTCGATCAAAAAGTTTGTATTTGATTATTGGAGAAATAACTAAACATCTTTACATGTTAAATCTTGAAGAGAAACACAAAGCATATAGGGGTGGTCATACCAAAATCAGTGAATAGGATATCAATGATCTTGTATGGTGATATAGATACCAATTCTGTTCATGCTGATATGTGAGATGTTCCAGTCATGATTAAATGTCATACTTCAAGTGAATTCTCTCCGAAACAACAACAGCGAATATGATATGATTAGATTTGAATATTGATATTGATAAGTAATAATGTTAATAATGATAATATACTAATAATGATAATGATAGTAATAATAATACAAATAATAACAATTCTTTATCCAAGGTAGATTCCACAGTGTTGCCATTGCTCTACCAGAGAGCCTTGTCATTATCATTTCCCTAGCTTTGCCAGATACCCATTTATACACCTGGGTCGAGAGGGACACGGTGGATAAAAACATCAAGGACGTAAACACTGGGCTAGAATCGAACTCGGGCCCTGCGATGTGGAGTCGGGAGTCTTATCCACTAGGCCACAGCGCCCCCACCCTATGCCAAACTGTAATGATTATTCACAAATATCGTGAAAAAAAGGAGAAAGAATATGACAAAATTGAAACTAGAGAAGCACTCTGAGAGCGCAGACCTCCGCCAAGCAGTCATTTTCACCACTGATCTTGTTCTCCCACAGAGATCAGTGGTTTCCATCCATACGCATGCATACTGAAACTAGACTCGGAATTTGTCAAGACTGACAAATTAGGTGATCCGATTTTTTTTTTTTTTAATCAATGATTCGAGTCCTGATCGCAATAGGCATGACCATATAGGTTTCATCTGTGTTTAGAGACATTGGCCGTGTGATATTTGGATTCTCATTTACAAAAGAGAGTCAGGTCTACCATCTTTGGTACCAAATTCGGTATAAACCAGGGAGGTACCTCCCTGGTATAAACTATAACGAAGATACAGAATGAAGTACATTTAACCATTGACCCAACTTTGCACAGCCAAGATGGCATCTGAGCAAAAAGTGGTTATTTTGTGAAATGATTCTTGTAACATGGTCTTTGCGTGTGCAAAATATTGGAAAGATAGGACATGTATTCACCAAGATACAGGTTGAAACATTTATGACCTTTGACCCTAATTTACATACCCAAGATGGTGTCTGATCAAGTAGTTGTTATTTTATGAAATAATGTACGTGACATAAACTAAACATGTGCAAAATATGGGGGTGATAGGGGCTGTTTTTCTAGAGTTATTGCAAAGAAAGTTGCAGAAAGAAAGAAATATCTCAATACATCGAAGATAAGTTTGATTTCAACCAAGTTTTTTGACGTGATCTCGGCGTCGTATGAAAAGATGGAGCGAATATTTACGATAGCCCAAAGTCTCAGCTACAACATATTAAAATCTGGGAGAAATTCACCGAGGAGTAAGTGAGCTAGTGCTCGATAAAGACCGTCATGTCAATTTTCATTTCCAGAAAAATTCCCTCCCATAGAGATAACACGTAAACTGGTTAAATTTGACAAGGTTACATTATATCCATTTTCACGAGGTGAAGACATCATCCGATTAAAATTTTGATGAACAAAACTTAAAGAGTATTAAATTGGCTACAACATACTAAAATCTGGAAGAAATTCACCGAAGGGTAAGTGAGCTAGTCGTCAATAAAGACAATCATGTCAATTTTCACATCTAGAAAAATTCCCTCCCATACAGATAACACGTCATAACGAAGATACAGGAAGAAGTACATATGACCTTTGACCCCACTTTGCACAGCCAAGATGGCATCTGAGCAAAAAGTGGTTATTTTGTGAAATGATCCTTGTAACATGGTCTTTACGTGTGCAAAATATGGTAAAGATAGGACATGTATTCACCAAGATACAGGATGAAACATTTATGACCTTTGACCCTAATTTACATACCCAAGATGGTGTCCGATCAAGAAGTTGTTATTTTATGAAATAATGTACGTGACATGAACTAAACATGTGCAAAATATGAGATTGATAACCATTGTTGTTCTTCATCTATTGCACAGAATGTAGTAGAAAGAAAGAAAAATAAAGAAAAAATTATGTTATTTTATAGAAATTTGAAGGAGAAGCATTAAAAAATCAGAAAAAGATAAAGTTAGGAAGGGAGATTAAGACTAAATAAAGAAAAAGAAGAAAAAAGAGTTTGGAAAAAAAAATAAAAAAATATTGGCAAGGGTGAGGCTCGAACCAGGGACCTTAGGATTACGAGTCGGATGCGCTATGCAATGACCTATTTCATGCTCCATAGGCCCTGTGTATTAAGCAAAATGACGCTGCATCGAAGCCACGTGCCATTTTCAACCAAGTTTTTCGACGTGATGCCGGCCTCGTATGAAAAAATGGAGGGCACATTCACGATAGCCCAAAGTCTCAGCTACAACATACTAAAATCTGGGAAAAATTCACCGAAGCATAAGTGAGCTAATGCTCGAAAAAGATAGTCATGTCAATTTTCACTGCCAGAAAAACTGCTCTCCCATAGAGATAACACGTAAACTGGTCAAATTTGACAAGATTACTTTTAATCCATTTTTACGAGGTGATGCCGCCATCCAATCAAAATGTTGTTATTACATTAATGAAAGAACATTTAATAAGCTACAACATACTGAAATCTGAGTGAAAATTGGCAGAGGATAAGTGAGATACGCCCAAGTAAACTTGAAAATTGATGACGTCATTTTGAAAATTTACTTTTTTTACTTTATTAAGAAATTTGATATCTTTTAATCACTTTTTCAGTATCGCCAACCCATAAACTGACATGTACAACTCATCAGCTTTCAGAATATGTAAAGAAAATGGGGGGTCACCGTCCATCCTGACGAGTAAAATCGGATTTAAAATTGGCGGTTTTTGGGCATTGTTGTACTGTATATCGCCATTGACGCGCGCGCGGAATTTCAACTTTGACAGTCCCGTATGACGTCATATTGAGTCGGATTGACTTGAAACTTGCTAGAAATGTTCCTTGACTTTTCAGACATCCGATAAATGTAAAAAATCGGGAAATTTCTGTTGCATATGAGCTGTACGTGCGTATATGTGCGCGCGCGTACGCGTCCGTCCAATTTTTTCAATTTTTCAAAAAATGCTGCAAATGGTCTGAAACGTGTGCAAAAAAAAATTGAGCTCGATTTGAGCATACAAATATTTCAACGCGCGCGTACGCGCACGTTTTAAGAGAAAATATGAATTTTGAGAATATGAGTAGAATGCGCATAACTTGAAATATATGTGACGTAAATTTCATTGAAAAACTCTATTCCATTAGTGAGATATGATTGAGAATGTGTTTTCATATAATGACGTCACAGTGACGTCACGGTCGACTGATCACTATTATACATTAGATCTGTCGTCTTTGGGACATGATACATATATGGTATAATTTTGAAATTGATAGGAAGAGGACTTTCTGAGCTAACCTCTACACAAATTTTGTCCAGAAATAAAGAAGAAGAAGAACCAACAAAGAATCCGTACAGATACAGAAGGTGATCCGAGAGGATTCTCGGATCACCTAATTAGCCCGATTTCCCGATATAAAAGCTTTTTGTTACATCTTCAATTCCCAGCTGCGCGGTGCCACGCCCGCGCATAGCCGCAGAACCCCCCCCCCCCCCAAAAAAAAGCAAACAAACAAACAAACAAACAAAAAAACGCGCAGCTTGAACTCCTGAATGACCCAACCTGCCAAAATATCAAAAAAAAAAAAAAAAAAAATCTTCATAAAATCCATGAAAAAATTCCCTGATCACTACCAAAATTTAATCATCTATTTCTTGTGTCATTCTCAAACCTTTTCTATAAGTTTTAAACAAATTCGTTCCCAATTTTTCGAGTTATTTTGCACACAGACAAATGAACAAACAGACAAACAAACAAACACCAGCAAAAGACATAACCTCCTTAGCGGAGGATATAAAGAATAAGAATTATACTCACGTTCTCCAGCACATCGTACGCCAACGTCATCGTCGTGCCCACAGCTTTCGTCCCAGTCAGCAGGGTGGCATCCCCACGGGTAGTGATAGCACTCTAAAAGGGAATTTTTATCCAGTGTGGGACACTTAATTCCATGGTCTAACCAAATGGGACCAGATCCTTCTCCGAAATGGGCGTCGTGATAAACCGAGGCAGCCGATGAGTACCCAAGCTGTCGGCACACCGCGTTCCCTTCCTCAGTATCCCAACCCCAGTCACACGCCGTGCCCCAGACCCCGTCACACAGTATCTCCACTCGACCTTCGTGCTCGTCTGTCCCTCCCACAAGTCTCACTGAAAAACAAAAACAAAAACAAAAACAAAAACAACAAACAAAACAAAATATTAGGAGGCAATTTCAAATGAGACATTGAGTCATATTTTCTGAATCATACATTACAGCACTAAGGGAACTGCACAGTAAATATTCAACAATGTTCAAGTAACAATGGATGCGGTTGGGGCCTTTCTGATAGCAACGTTGATTTGCATTCGCTGTTCTAAAAAAATGGTACAGAGTGTAGACAAGATATTGGAGAGGCATGCTTTTGCTCACAATTACTTCAACACAACTAGATGAATATTGTAAGTGACTTGTAATTAATGATAAGCACTAAGATATTTCATATGTTCAAACAGATTACCTATCAGTAAAAGTACCCCAAGAGCCTCACTTTTTTTATTTAAAGATTATAACTATGGCAACGCAAACATCTTTCCAGTGTGGCCGGGTTGAATAGGTTTAGACATTTTTACACGCAGTTGGGAAAGAATCGGCTGTATAATGTAAATTAAGGTGTGATCCAGACGTGCTGTCAAAATGTGGCCCGCCACGCCTGAAGAATTAGGGAGCTTTTAGATTTTAATAGACGCTGACTTTTAGGGAGGAAAAGCCTGTCCTGCGCATGCGCAAAGTCGCTTATCACAATCGATCCCGCGTCGTCTGAGTTTTTACGTCATTTTCGGGTCATGTTTGCGTCGGCTCAAATTCACGACGCAGAAAACTTGGTCTTACTTGATGCAATGATCATATGAGGGTACCACTTTACTTTGTAAAGGCTGTGTCTTCGCGAAATCAAAAGCTACTTTGCAGCAGGACGCAGGGTTAGAGAAGAAAAGGGCCAACGCAGTTGTCGTCTGCAATAGCGTCCTCGTCGCAAATCTAAAGCTTCTATGAGAGTAGGCCTACATCAGCGAGAAGCTTCACCCGCCATAAGACGAGGATTAGCAAGGGGCCATGAAGCAGGCTTGGTGTGTTCTAACAGTAACACAACTGTAACAAAACAATAAGTCATTTTGCAAATAACGCAGGTTCAAATGATAATTATTAAAACAATGAATAACACCTCCTGCGTGCAATGATTCCACCACAAACGGCCATGTTGGTTGGGAGAATACTGATTTCCGATGTTTCAAATAAGACAAGCACCCAGAATATCCGAGTGGTTTGCCCTTTCAGAACAACGTTGCATTTACCAAAGCTCGATCATGCTCTGCAAGTCTTGTTACACACACAATGCACTGTTACATACCTTATGCTTTGTAACTTAAAAGGGTGAAATAGATGAATCAATGGACACGTTATAAAGGATCAGAACTTCCATGGGCTGAGAAACACGCAAAGTTTAATGAGCTACACATTCTCTCTTGTGTTAGTCTGTTAGTTTGGTTTTTTGGAATGAATCCATATTTTTCGCTGTACTCACCAGTTCTACCATCGCACGGTCTTGAGCAGTGACTTCCTCGGAAACCGTAGTAAAAAGTCTAACATTGCCCCTGAGCGACTGTGGCCATCTGCAAAGTCCGTGTTTCTCATTCGTTTTTTCCTTCTTTTCCTTTTGCTTCAAAGATTGTGGCAATGCAATCGACAAAATATCCATAAAGCTTCGATCTTATCTTTCGTGCAATTACATTTCATATCATTACTTCGTTTTCGTTTTGCACCTTATCTCCACATCACATGGGAGTCAATTGTACATGGAAACACACTAAAGATATTTTTTCCATTTCCGTCGTTCGTACAGAAAATGACACGAGCTACCAAAATGTGACAAGTAAGAAACTCACAGGTAAACAATGCATCAATGCAAGAGATTCTAGAGATTAATGTCGCCAAGAAATATGTCTGATAACATAGTGATCTATGTCATTACTGAACTTATGACCATTAAGATTGATAAAAAGATGATCATTTTTACATAAACGGTTTTACATGTCTGCCAAATTCACTTAAGAAGATCACGTCGATACCATCGAAATTCGTCGGCAATATTACCTTTATTAGAAATATGGTTAATAATATCCACCCATGTTTGTCAGTGAAACATAATGAGTGGGGATCGGACTTTGAAATGAGACATGACTTATACGTGAGCCAATGGACACAAAAGGGCAGAAAGAATCTCCTTATTTTGAATGAATCTATTTTTCTTCCATAGTTTACATCATTTCATTCCAACTAGAAAAATGATAATTACAAAATATGTGTTATTATCTTTATACCACACCTTTTCAAAACCGTAAAGTCATAAGATGAAAAGATATACCGGCGTCCGTAAGTTTATTCCAGGTATAACGGAATATCCTCAGAGAGTCCGATGAGGGAGTAGAAAATTTCTGCCTTCGGAGCCTTACATCAGATCGAGGGAACGTGCTTGGGATTTTCGTATTTTCTGGTCAAACGACGAACCACCTGTTTCAATATTTTGACATCATCTTCTCAGGGATATCCCCAAAAGATCTTATTTCTTCATCTCACGACATTGCTCTACCGCGGTACCGTAAATTCGACTTGAAAGAGTGTGCTGATGTATCCGTGTGAAAGTTCACTTCCGTCACACAATACTCTGTACCATCGACTCAATGTTTGGATTCGGATGAGGAGGGGATGTTCCTTAAAGGGATAGTATAGTTTTGGTTGAGGTGAGGGTTCAGTCTTTAACTTTTGAATGATACTTAGAAACTACTTTAGAAATGTTGAAGAGTATATGATTCTAAGAGGATTTAAAAGTTTATTTGATGAAAATTAGTTTTAAAATTGCTGAGATATCCAAAACAGAGTAAAACAAAACGATCCTAATATAAAGGTGCATGGTTCTCTCCTTTTATTAGGATTGCTTTGTTTTGGATGTCTCAGCCCTTTCAAGACCAATTTTCATTATATGAATTCTTCTTACAAGTTATGCTCTTTTATATTTCATAAGAGGTTTCTCATTATTTGAAGAAAAAAAATCATTATATAAAAAAGCACGTTGGAAACCTGTAGTCCTATCTCAACCGAAACAGTGCGACTCACACACTGTTTTTTTTTATGAATACACATGTCAAACTTAGATTCTTCTTTTTTGTTTTTTATCGGCAGATTGAGAAAGATCTAATCTTGCATTGAATATTCATGGATCATAATGGTGTCTGTGTCTGTGAGTGTTCATGGTTGTTATATAGAACTCATATCTAAAGCGTAGGGTATCTTTTTTATTTTTCATCGAAAGTCATTGATAAAATGAGGAAAAATACACAGATAAGGACAGTGTCACAGTTACCGCGGCTAGATAGCAGAGAAAATAAAAAATAGATATCATCGGCAGGAAAACGAGAAAAAAAAAAGAACAAGTGTCAATTTCCACTTTCATTCAATAATTAAAAAAATAACAGTAAAATTTGCTCATGCTTTAGAAAGAAAGAAAGAATTAATTTTGACGAAATCGTTCATTCTTATAATTCGCGGAATTGATTTGTCAATTTCAGCATTCTATCTCATCATCTGACGTCACGTGTCTGAGGGACGATGTGATATTTTGGGCAACTTTCCAAGATAGAGGTAGGGTGGCAGAAAATGATACCAAAATCCAAGCAGTTTTTCAAGAATATCACGAAATTGCCAAAAACTATGGCAAAAGAGCTTACGAATTTAAGATATGCATCCAAAAACAATGTCATCTTAAACTTTTAGACATTAAGAGCCTATATCCAAATTTTCTGTCAGACCCTCTAAACAGTGGATCAGACTATCCACTGTGCTAGTTGTTTGTACGCCATCGGTAATCTGTACGCCATTTAAGTACCAGATCACGTGTTCTGAGCCAAACACTCCATCGGCTGTACAGTTAGCTGTTACTTCCAGGTTTGGTGTCAGAGGGCTTGGTACTTCAAGAGTAACGCTGGTTCCACCTAGATAAAATAATAACAAAAGAAAATAAAAGAGTATAGTTAATCACCTCACTTGAAATTGATTCCAAAAGCTCTTTCACTTGAAACTTCCATGGGTATGTAATCGTCTTGGAGATAAAGGAACAGTCAACTATTTTCAAGACATTGCGCAGACACGGTCATTGTGAATGACAATTTTGTGCTTCTTGTTGCACATTATATCCTATTCTTATTTCCGTTGATCCGAAGTTTTGTGTAGCGCTATGCATTTCCCTACAGAAGAAAAATATTTAAAAGAAAAAAAGTAAGCCATATAAACCGAGGTGGGAAGGAAATCTAAGCAACAAATTCACAGATAATTTTGCTGTGAAAAGGTATGCGTATGTATTTTTATGTATTGAATAAAAATTGAACCTGTTTTGATGTTTACATCTTACCTATATTTCGAATGGCGATGCAAAATACCCCAAAGAGGATCAATACTCGTTTATCAGTCGTCATTCCCGGACACCGGTGAATCCTGTAGGTGAAACGTCGAAGAAGGAATTTTCTGCACTGTTCAAAAGTTCTATAGACATTCTAAACATGCAAATTTTTGCTTTCGTTTTTTAAACTTATTGTAGATAAAATGTTACACTGTTACACGACCTAAATGATCTGACGAGACTGACCGCCTGATGTCCAATTTCTCCCCCGACCATTATTCGAGTATGTATGGAGACCATTCGACCATTTCACACTATATCTGCATATTGCTCCGCGTTTGCCGTTCTTGCTATAATTATTTGATAGTCCCAAATATTTTCCAAACCCACATTATACGCATGAATTATATTACAAGTGTGTCTGTATAAACTATTGCATCATTTTTTTTTCACTATAAAAGCAGATTTTCTAGCTTTCTAAGTGCATTTGAGTGGAACTATTTCATCTATGTGCGGCATGATACAATGATAATCATGTACGATAGTGCACGATAGTGTTGTAAAGACTCAGTTAGATACATGAACTTCATAAGCGAACTTCCAGTATGGGTTTGGAACTTAGTTATGCAGATATCACAAAGCACATACAGCCAATATTTCCGTATAATCATCACATTATGCAGTGGATTGTTGTTCTTTCCTTTGCCTAACAAAACACAGGAAATGATTGGTATTAACTTCGTCAACAGACACGTTGTAAGATAATCAAAGAACCATAATTTGACACCACGTGAATGACTCCCTTTCCTCTCTCAAATTTTTGAAGTATGTTTCACTTATGCTGACGCAAAATCAGCCGTGGCTTACTTCCGCATGTGCGAACAAGCATACTCTTCCTCTTTTTCTGAAGTGTTTCAAGGATAGAAATTGCATTTCCTCGAGACATTCATTTCCCTCACAGATGGATAATGACGCCAAAGATACGTTTAACTTTCTGCCAGTATAGGATTTCTCTCAGTATAGGATTATTCAGGTCTGTGGGTTTTGTTTGTTTGTTTGTTTGTTTGCTTGCTTGTTTGTTTACCTTTGTGAGGGAGAGATGTGAGAGATGGGGAGGAGAGAAGGGGGAAAAGGTCAGTCCTCCGAGACAGTATTTCGTTCAGTTGAAAATCATGTCTCGTATCTGTAATCAATGACTAAAATTTATCATTATCGCATTAATATAGATAAGATGTCTTGTCTGAGCATACATAAACTATCAACCACGAGCACATACACACACACACACACACACACACACACACACACACACACACACACACACACACATCCCACTCACCACACACTCAATACACGTATTTTATTTCGTGCATGTTACCTGAAACTTTTTTTTTAAAGATTGGAGAATGCATTAAAAAAAAAACAGACCCATGTATACGCTTGACAAGAAGCAGGCCTTCAGTCATTGTCAGTAGCTGTGGTTGGTGAAGGTGAATGTCTCTACAAATTGTACCTCATTTAGAGTTATACATTATATATTTCGGCGAATTTTTGCACAAAAAAAAATATAATAGATAAATAATTCCTATACGAGTAAAAACCATATCTTCTTCAAGCAGGTCTAGGTTTCGAGGAGAAAACAAAATCGTGGTATTATGAAGAATTAAAGTAAAACAAACCAATAATCACATTAAAAAGAAATTCTTGCAATCCTTTGATTCTAACTAACATTGTACCTCTACGGAGAACTGCAATCTTTAATTTTGTGGGGAATGCGTATTTGAGAGTATAATCAACAGCGCAGTTATTGTAATTTACTCATTTTGTTTGTTTGATTGCTTGCTTGCTTTTCTATATTTATCTCAAAGCTAGACACACGTGTAACAGTATCTTTGTTCGCATTTGAACAGTTCAGTTCACTGCTGCATGTATTCCATTCCAAGTCCCATTAGACCTGATGTAGCTATATTACAGATGAACCCCCTCACACCCATTAAAAAAATGTGCAAACACATTGCCTATAGATATGGTGATGGCAAAGTCAAAGCATAAACATGTAGTCATCTTAATAAAGGCGTTATTCACCATTTACAGATGAAGCCAAAACCCAGGTTTAGTGCTTCAAAATAGTTTTAAATGTGTCTTTCGGATAAAAACAACCAATGTAAAAATGTTTAGCAGTATACATAATCAATGTTAAATATTGTTAGATATACAAAATGTGAACAATAGTGATAATAAAATTGTTTCCAGAATAAACCGTCTACATACTGACAAAATAGTGATATCTCCTTATATCCTAGGTTTTATTGCGTCATTTTTATATGATATGGATGTTTTGATAACACTGTCGTGCACATATGCATCAAAATGTGATAACTTTTGATTTTTAAATCACTGCGCACAATGTAAACAATACCTTTAATTAAAAAAAAATCTCAGCAATGCTTATAGCGCCCTCTTGCTACCGCTATTAGAAGAGGACATTTCTCAATACAGTTCTGAGCTTTTGTCAGTATTAAATTGATGTGCCAAACCTTATAGTTCTTACTAGTATACACTTAGTATTAAACGTCCATATCATTGAATTTAGAAACAATTTTCATAGACCTTGTCGATTTTCATATTTTCGATGTAGATAACAGTACATGTATAACTTACAGAACCCCATTATTGCTACTTTTTATGGCGTTTTGAGAAGGAAAGACTGCATTGATAACTAGCCATTAGCTGAAAAGCACTTTTTTTTTCTTTAATTTCGGCAGTAAAGGAGTATATTTGATTTTGCAGCCTGCAAATAGCATTTATAGCATGCTTGAGGACTTTTGGAGTTCCTATCTTGATATGACTCTCTAATTGCATAAAACTGTAATTCATCAACTCTAAATATCAATACTGATGAAGATTTTGTAAAATTTTTTTCTTTGACGATTTGAGTTGAAGGTTGCGCGTGTAAACGAATACGATTTAACACAAATTAGGTACAAAGCTTCTTTGCAACTTGAACAGGTCCGTACAATTTATATTACAGAGTATGATTAAACACTTGGTAGCTGTTTTCATTCTTTGAACTGGTTTGAAAAAAAAAAAAAACACCCACACACAAACCTAACTACATAAATCTTATTCACAGATGAATCTGTCGGCGCATATTATGACCCTCAGACTTACAAAATAATACTCCCCAATTCAGCTCTGACTTCTGATGTTATACTATAACATTTCGCCCGATCTGCATGGTGCATATTCCATTACACGAGTTATGATAACCAAACATATAAACGTTTGCAGTTGGCACTTTTCATCTTATATTAATGGAGGATCTTTAGGCAAATGGATGGGTGCGAATACCGTCCTTTTGGACAAGCAACAGCCTCATGCACACTCTACATGCGTGTAGAAGTAGATTTGACCTTCATGTCTATATAATTTCTCTCACCGTGCTCACAATGCATGAAAGCGACCATCAAGTATGACTGTATGATGAATTGAAACAAACAAACAAACAAACAAAGATACATTTGCTGGAATCGTGTGCAAAACAATGCAAACGAAGATGCAACACTGAATTACAAGGTCTTCGACCAGCCTTTAATGTATAGCATTCACCCGTTACGTCATTTCCCAAACCTGTAAAGGACAAGTGCATCCTCAAACAATGATTTCATCTTATATTAATGGAGGATCTTTAGGCAAATGGATGGGTGCGAATACCGTCCTTTTGGACAAGCAACAGCCTCATGCACACTCTACATGCGTGTAGAAGTAGATTTGACCTTCATGTCTATATAATTTCTCTCACCGTGCTCACAATGCATGAAAGCGACCATCAAGTATGACTGTATGATGAATTGAAACAAACAAACAAACAAACAAAGATACATTTGCTGGAATCGTGTGCAAAACAATGCAAACGAAGATGCAACACTGAATTACAAGGTCTTCGACCAGCCTTTAATGTATAGCATTCACCCGTTACGTCATTTCCCAAACCTGTAAAGGACAAGTGCATCCTCAAACAATGATTTCCTCTCATTGACGTTTCACAGGCGTAATGATCCCTGTCTTATGTATAATACACAAAGTCAAAGATTCAATCGGTTTTTATAGAAACGTTTATTGCAAAAGTCGGTAGTTTTTGTCATTCATGTAATGCGTCATAACACATCGATTCATTCTTTTAAAACCATAATCCTTTTGAGATACCATTCTTTTCATGAGAAATACAAGATCATTCTCTCTGCATTTCCTCTTCTAAAAATCAGCAATACAAATGTATCTGCATAAACTGTCTACACTTTTGCACCATGCTGCACCATTCCGCGTTTGTTTCCCCACTCGGAATCCGTTTGATGAGTGATGACTGGATTGTCTTTGATTATATTGTGAATATTCGAGGCCATTATCCTCGTCCAGCATCTGCGTATGATAATGATCTCCTGCATTTTTATCACCCCAGGTTTAGTTTCATCTGTCTTTTGAACAACAGGTACGTCAAATATTATTTTCATTTAATGCGGAAAAAACACCTGCTCATAATAATTTTGCATAATAAAGAAAAACAGTGATATACATTTAAGTCAAGAATTAACCTTTGTCCACGTCATTCAATGTCCAATAATGATTTACTCAATATCTTTTTTGACTTCTTGTTATATTCTTGTATGAAAAGATACATGCTATGAATCTTGTCATTAACTGAGCAAACAGCAAAGCAACAACAACCGCGTGAGATCATACGCCAAATATCATGCTTATCAGGGGTTTTGGACATTAATTCACCACACAGCAAAGTTTCTAATTAGTTGAATTTTTGTAATTAACTAATTAAAACTATGAAATTCATCAGTTGCTAATGAAAAGCTTATCAACAATTAAAGTAAGCATGAATTACAGTAGTATTAAATTCGTTACCTGACTATTCATTTCAAAGCATTCTCTTCGTTAACTCGTTTTAAGTCACTTCCATCAGCAAAGACGAAACAATCATTAAAATTATGGGCAATAATTTTATCCGGAAACTACAGATGAGACATAAAGATTTACTTCCTTGTTTGTTTGATTTATTTTATTTTCTTCAACATGATTTCATACAAAATCAAATTTCTTTTCAGTGATATGACAAAAAACTTCACTATACGGATTACAATGTACATAATTCGAAGAAATTGTGTTCATTCTGAAATTGTGGACATTACTGCCATTGAGACAATTTACATTGTATAACAAAATTTAAAATTCAAATTTAAAGGACCCGACTGCCACCATGAGCAGTTGCTTAAACACATGATGGCAGTCCAGAAAACCTATCGGGGGGGGGGGGGGGGGGGACTGAGGAGGGCGGGGTAGGAGCATAATTTTATATACAGTTTGTTATAGCAGAATGGGGAAAAGACCTGAACATGTAGAAAGCAATAGGTTTTGAATTCTAGTTCATAACTAGTAACGAAGATATGGTAAACTATAATGATTATGATGATGGCAGACTGATGAAAAAAAAAAAAAAACCATGGTAATAGTGAAGATGATAGTGATGGTGGTGATGATGAAGGTGATGGTGATGAAATGGTAGACACAGAAACATTAATTGTGTATATTTTCAGTAGTTTTAAATGTAATTTAGAAAAATAAAAAAAAATCATGGTCAATAGGGGGCCTACTAAAACCGTGTCGTCTAACAGTAACATACATGCAGTTTTCACTCTATAGCCTTAAAAAAACATATCATTTACATTATTTAACATAATTTAAATTTGCATGCCAATTGTCTGGCCCATTATATATTTTTATCACCCCTGGTTTAGTTTCATCTGTCTTTTGAACAACAGGTACGTCAAATATTATTTTCATTTAATGCGGAAAAAACACCTGCTCATAATATACATGTATTTTGCAGAATAAAGAAAAACGGTGATATACATTTAAGTCAAGAATTAACCTTTGTCCACGTCATTCAATGTCCAATAATGATTTACTCAATATCTTTTTTGACTTCTTGTTATATTCTTGTATGAAAAGATAAAATGCTATAAATCTTGTCATTAACTGAGCAAACAGCAAAGCAACAGCAACCGCGTGAGATCATACGCCAAATATCATGCTTATCAGGGGTTTTGGACATTAACTCACCACACAGCAAAGTTTCTAATTAATTGAATTTTCGAAATTAACTAATCAAAATTATGAAATTCATCAGTTGCTAATGAAAAGCTTATCAACAATTAAAGTAAGCATAATTACAGTAGTATTAAATTCGTTACCTGACTATTCATTTCAAAGCATGCTCTTCGTTAACTCGTTTTAAGTCACTTCCATCAGCAAAGACGAAACAATCATTTAAAATATGGGCAATAATTCTATCCGGAAACTACAGAAGAGACATATAGATTTGCTTGCTTGTTTGTTTCATTTATTTTATTTTCTTCAACATAATTTCATACAAAATCAAATTTCTTTTCAGTAATATCACAGAAAACATCATTATACAGATTACAATGTACATAAGTCGAAGAAATTGTGTTCATTGTGAAATTGTGGACATTTCGATCCGACTGCCACTATGAGAGGTTGCTTAAACACATGGTATAGTCCAGAAAAACTATCGGGGGGGGGGGGGGACTGAGGAGGGCGGGGCAGGAGCATACATACATACAGTTTGTTTAGCAAAATGGGGGAAATGACCTGAACATGTAGAAAGCAATAGGTTTTGAATTCTAGTTCATAACTAGTAACGAAGATATCGTAAACTAATGATTATGATGATGGCAGACTGATGAAAAAAATGGTAATAGTGAAGATGAGAGTGATGGTGGTGATGATGAAGGTGATGGTGATGAAATGGTAGACACAGAAACATTAATTGTGTATATTTTCAGTAGTTTTAAATGTAATTTAGAGAAATAAAAAAAAAAATCATGGTCAATAGGGGGCCTACTAAAACCGTGTTCACAAATTGTCGTCTAACAGTAACATACATGCAGTTTCACTCTATAGCCTTAAAAAAACACATCATTTACATGATTTAACATAATTTAAATTTGCATGCCAATTGTCTGGCCCATTATGTCTCATGGATTTTTCTGCAATTGATTTCTTGGGATTTATTCAATTAAAGTTGTGCAATTACGAATAGAATAAAAGAATGAACAGTATTATTCAATTCAAAAAAAAAAAAAAAATCCTGAAGAGAAACCGGGAATAGATTGTTCAAATATATAAATATGAAAAGTAAACACTGAAATTCATCAATACTAGATATGTTTACTTTTATCAACTGATTAAAAAAAAGAGAGATAAATTAAATTATTTTAAAGTTGGTTAGGACACAAAGTGTACAAAATTATGATTGTTCAAGAGGAGGAAAACGTGTTGCCAATAATCCAAGGTTTTCCCTCATTTTGACCCTCGCAGCGTTCCATACCTGCAGGAAAATATCATAAAGGAAATCATAAATCTTTGCCAGAGAAATGGTGAGGCAAGCATTAAAGTCTTGGTGACAATTGAGAGAACTAAAGGGGCATGTAGGAGATTCTGAGAGTACGTTCTTCACAAAAAGTTTGTCTATAGAAAGGCTGGTGCTACACTATATGAAGCACTCCTGAAAATGAAGCACAAAGAACCACAAGGAAGGCAATTAATGAATATACGCCACTGAGGAATGTAGTAATGGATATGAAGAATCTACGGTCTAATGTATCGAACAGCTTCTAATGCTTTGAGACAAAAGTGAGTGATGAAAATGAAATACAATAGTAGCAATATAAGCTGACAGTGTTTTCAGTGATCATTGTCTCAATTTATTTGCAAAGTATACACTAAGAAGAATCAAACATGTCAATATTAAGGTGTTAGTTCTCCAATGAAAGTTGATATTCTATTTTTTTCTTTTCTTTTCAATGAAAGCTTTCGTCTCGTCGCCTGGTTGTCTCATAATTTTGTCTAGGTGTAGACTCCAAATACGGTTTCCCAGGAGTACAACAGTTTCTTAGCAAATACCAACACACTAATATGTAAATAATGTAGCAAATAGTAATTGAAAATGTGAAAATTCCAGTTGACCACTCTGTCAGAGCAAGAATACCGAAAATTATGCACACTGTTAATTAAATCACCTCAATCAGTAGACATTTTTTCTCTTCATGAGGACAGTGAGGCAGGTGATGATGGAGAGGATGAAAATGACGACGAGAAGAGCGTACGTGGTCGACGATTTCTGGAGAGCCCCTTGACGAGGGCTCGCTATGGGACCCCCTATGATGATATAATATATGATAAAAGCACCAATGGACAACGGTTTTTCTATATGTTTATTGTTTTTGTTTTTAGCAGGCAGAGATATCACCAACCTGAAGGCTGTCGAAGTATACAGTAATCCGTTACGAAGACGCATTCATTGCTGAATCACTTTGAATGTATTTCATTGATTTTTTTTTCTCCCTACCTCAATATTTGTCAGAGCGTTGCAGCTTACCAGTTTACCGAAAGAAAAAAAAAAAGTAACTGTCTTATTGTTCACATTAAGTATACGTTAATCGAATTTAAACACTAACACGTGCAGGACTTAAATATTGCTATGGTTAATATCAGACGACAGTGACATCGCTCATTTGTAGCTTTTCACTGAAAGCCCTCTGGCGCCCTCTTGTGTCTCTGTGATGTCGGATTATCATTTCCTTCACATTATGTGGATATACCCCGTGAAGTGACTACGAGATTTCTGATCCTCATCATGTACTTTCGTAATCAAATCTAACTTGGAAGTGAGATGCAGCTAGTGATGATTGAGACGGTTAAACAGTGGTACTTTCCTTCCCTAATATTGAAAAGGGATCCCTTTTTAGTCCACATGCATACAATCTGTGTGCTTTGTTTTAAGAAGGAAAGCTCTTGTTATTTAACATACCACTCGGAGTTTCTGTCCGGCAATGTTCCATCCATGACAACGTGTCTCCGATTCCGTTGGTCGCAGAACACGTGACATTGATGCAGGCATCCGGGAGTGGAGACAGGATCGCTGAGGCACAGCTGGAGGAGGACAAGGTGTCATTATCAGCTGAAATGGTGTATGTGTGAAGATGTGGGTAAGGCTGGTCAGAGAGATCAACATGACAGGTGATGATTAGAGTTACCAGGTTTCCTTCACCTCTGATTTCCGTCGTCTGGATCCCAAGGATGTTACTACCAGGTTGTTCGGGGCCCGGTTCTGGAATGAGATAGAATAGTGAAAAAGGGGAAAAAACTTACCAGGGAAGAGCCTGGTTAGAAGGTTCGTTTTCACTTTCTCAACTATGATTTCAAAGCACGACGAAATTATCTCTACAGTTGACTGTATAGATGTTGACTGTTGGGAACTATGAAGGGCTGGTATAGTTTTGGTTGACATCAGGGCTACAGGTTTCCAACTTTGTTGCTAGACAAAAATTAGAAACCACTAATGAATCATGAAAGAGCATACAATTCAAAGATAATTCAAATAGAAGTCATACTTTTGACAATATAACAAAATAGTGACACCTGTCATGCCTGTGACTATCAAGTACTGAGACCAGAACGACTACATACTGTGTGAACTTAAAGAGGTGGTATATTTTTGATTGAGATGAGGGACTGTGGATTCAAACCTTTTGTGAGATAATTAGAAACCAATTATGTGATGATAAAGATCATATAATCTAGAGGAATTCGATGTTTATTTGATGAAAATTGGTTTTCAAAATTTTCCAAACCCCTAATCAAAAAACAAAAAATAAAAGGTGGGTCTAACCTTTTATCAGGACAACTTTGTTTTATATCTTTGCTATTTCAAAAGTATATGACTTCAACTACAAACTCACTAGTACCTAAAATTCTGAAGTATGCAGAACAGCTCTTGATCAATCGTATTTAACAATGTTAAACTTCTTTAGAATAAAAGTTACTAAAAGCTTCAATTCATTTTATTTTTCACTGATTTTGGGGAGACAAAATCGAAAGAACGAAAACAATGTATGTAAACTTTTCCCCAAAAAAAGTTTTGCTGTCACTGAGCTGTTAGCCTCCCCCCCCCCCCACACACACAAAAAAAAAAGTGCTTTACATTTACCTGACTGAGTGGGACAGTAGGTCTTGGTCGCTTCAGTCTCTCCATATTCATTCATACCAGTACACACAACATCGATGCATTCGTTGGGTCGAGGGGCTATTGTCACCGTAGGAGAAGCTGAATCGGAAATGACGCTATCGTCGACTGCAATGAGGTACGTGTTGATTGGTGGAAAGGGTTGGTCTTCCGGATCCACGTGACAAGTAATGACGAGACTTGGTTCATCATCCTCTAGAGTCTCGAACTCCACGCTGATGATTCCTTCTGGTGGCTTATCTGTTAGATATGATAATTGTTACACATTGTTCAACGTCCGAAAACCATAACCGGTCATCGATGGTAAATTAAAATGGATCGCTAGGTTGCTAAGTTGAAAATGTAATAGCGTTAGGTGGATGGAAATGGGGTCGGAAATGTTTTTATTTATTTTTATTTTAATTTGCTCAAAATTCGCAAGAGATCTTCATTCAGTAACCAAGTGTTAAACAGAATATAAAGAGCAACCATTTACAAAAGTTATCACTATAGGCCTACCTGACAACAATGTAGGCCCTCTATACAGTGTCCGCGTGACATTTCAGGTGGCTTCGCTGGCTTCTTTCATGAGATCAATATTTTTGAAAGAATGGTGTCAAGAAGGATGCTTTCAAGAGCATGACACGATTTCACTTGTGATATACGCTTTCAGTTTGATTCCACACCGCAGTAATATTGATGGCAGCCTTTAGAATAGTGAGAATGTATATGATACAAGAGTTCGTTCGACTACAGTCACGATGGCTGCTGAAATCATGTAACGTTATGTAATACCCCCCCCCCCCCCCCCTCACAAATGCTGCATCGTTGGCAGTTGCTACCTACTTCGCTGACTCCATACTGTATATTCAAGGAGGAGCTAGACGAGCTAGCCTGGTACCTCCTTGGTATAATGACTATAGTTACCTTGAGGACAGTGTGTGAGTGTGGCTGAGGTCGTTCCAATCCCGTTCGTCGCGGAGCACGTGAGTTCGATGCAGGCGTTGGGGCGTGGTGAGAGGATGGCTGAGCCGGAGCTTGATGACGATAGAGTTGTAGTCTCAGTCCCGATGGTGTAGGTGTGGAGGTACGGGGACGGCTGATCAGTGAAGCTCACGTGACAGGAGATGACAAGATTAACCAGGTTATCCTCACCTTTGATCTCTACAGCATCGATGGATAAGATGTTCTCTCCTGGAGGGGTACCGGGACTTGGAGTGATACATGGAGCGATAGAACGGGGTACGTCTACACCTCCTGTTGAATCATTTAAAGCATAATTGCTCATTATCCGTCGAAGACTTAACTGATAAACGTATTGCAGGTGTATTATATCATATCATTAAAATGCAAGCCAAACCTTAAAATTGAAAACATATTATTTATATGGGAGTCTATGCAATGACGATAAATACAGGTATAGAAATGCACATTTCAAACATATTGTGAATCAGTAATCTATAGGGTTTGGAACTCATTACCCCAGGCTGTCGTCTCCTGTACCTCTCTGTCAAGCTCAAAGAGAGAGGTACTCAAGGTCCAGTTCCGTTAAGGTACGACTGCCTGTTTTTAGCCGCACATAGTTCCATGTCTACAGAGTTTTCTTAAGCCAGACACTGTACACATTCCTGCACAGCACAACAGTACGAAAATACACCTGACGGTGGACTGTACTTAATAATGAAGAAGATGAAGAAGGGTTCGTATATTCATTTATCTATTTATTCACAGCATCTTTTAGCAGGAACACTCCGTTCAGTTCTGCAGACATCCAGCAGACCTACTTTTCAAGGAAGCCCTGTATACAGTATACATAAACTTTCAGCTTGAAACAAGCATTACAAAACAAACAATCAAACAAACATGAATAAAAGAAACAAAGTATATACAGTATTTACAATCATTCTTTACAGCTACATTTGTAAAGGGTACTAAAATGGGTACCAGTGTGTAAGTACACAGATCAACCCCATTCAGAGTCAGATAAACAAAATATAAGTCCTTAAACCCGGCTATCCCATGTATGCAAATGTTTGCTTCACATTTTATTCAGCAAAAACATGGAAGACAAACGTGTAGGTAAGATTTAGTCAAGGGAATCGTACGAGAACGCAGATTTTGACACTGATTTTTGTTTGCGATTATAATTATATTCCTTGTTGAAAAGAAATTGCATATTGATACACATGGCCGCAGCTGAAAGTATCGTGTTTCAATGACACTTTTGGGCCACACGTGGCCTTCTGTACGGCTTTACATATTTGATATTGTGTAGGTTTCCTGATCAACATGATAGTATGGACAATATGATTGTGGCGGGACATTGTTGCCGAAATTTGATCTACTTTCGTTGAATTAACCAAACAATAACTTCAGAAATAACTTGTCATGTTTCAGCCACTTACAATTTGTAAAATAATGATAAAATGATGATAATTTAGTAAAAAAAAAAAAATGATTATAATAATGATGATGATAATGATAATAATGATAATGATGAAATGGTAATAATAATAATGATAGTGATAATGATGATAATAATAGTGATAATCATGATTATCCTTTATAGGTGTATTCACGTGCGATATGTTAACATTGGTTATCATGCTTGGTTCTTAATTTTTTTTTTTTTTTTTGAGTGTGATTACAGTACATTGGATGGCATTACGAAAACATTTCATAGTCTTATTACCACAACAATTAGCATTTGATTCATTGGAATAGGTTGGCACGCTTCATGCTTTTGTAGTTCTTCAGCGAATTGCATGTTTATGTCGAAAATAAAGCTTGGAATTTGAAAGTAATATTATGTGAATAGGGGGACATTAATTTATACTTTAGTGTATTTTCCGCCATTCCATAAATATACATAGAGAGGTGCAGTATTTTAGGTTATCTACCAGAACTAAAAAGTGTGCATATATTATGATAAATTCACCTGTAACCTCCAGAGTGGCCGAGCGCACAACACCTAACACATGACACTGAAGTGTATCGCCGTTGTTTGCTGTTGTTGGGGTGAATGTCAATCTACTCGTCATGTTGTAATAAGTGAAGCGATCAACGCCGTAACTCAGGCCTTCGTTCAAGTCCGCGTTGTCAAATATTGCGGCTGCAGCACTCGGATCTCCTGCACAGTAATAATATAGCGTATTCACTAAATCGGTACATCAGCACATCAGTTGAACGTCTGTATCCAACATCATGAAAGGACATTGATCATGTGATTGTCAGACGACCTCTGCTGAATCAGAGACCGTTGTAGTGAAGGTATTGCTGAAAAGAGGGATGGAGGTTAATTTTACCTGTTGAATCCCTTGAAGTCTCCTCATTATGATATCATATATGCACTTGGAACCAATACACCAATGGTATGATTCTTCATAACAATATTATGAATACTTCGATAAAACTTTGTGCTTGATAATTGGTGTAAAATATTCTTTGACCCTTTCAGATAGAATTAAAGGGAAGGTAAACCCAAAGAGCAATGTGGATTGAGTGAAAGCAGCAACATTAGTAGAACACATCAGTGAAAGTTTGAGAAAAATCGGACAATCGATGCAAAAGTTATGAATTTTTAAAGTTTTGGTGTTGGAACCGCTGGATGAGGAGACTACTAGAGGATATGACGTATGAGTGGACAACAATTAAAGGAAATATAAAGGATATTCAACAAAAATTCACTTTTCTAGAATTATGAAAGAGCAGTGGACCAACCGCTTTCAGAAAGCAGGGGGAATAATTGCTACTCTTAACATATATGTCAATATCAAGTTGATGGAATTTGTAATTTTCATGAAAAATTGATTTTTGTAGTATTTTCTTTATATTTTCTTGATATTGTAGTCCACTCATACGTCATAACCTCTAGTAGTCTCCTCATCCAGCGGTTCCAACATCAAAACTTTAAAAATTCATAACTTTTGCATCGATTGTCCGATTTTCTTCAAACTTTCACTGATGTGTTCTACTAATGTTGCTGCTTTCACTCAATCCACATTGTTCTTGGGGTTTATCTTCCCTTTAAGAGAAACGCTTAATAAAACATAAGTGTGCACAATATTAAATCAGTGCATTAGTGATGCATATTGCATGCTAAATAATGCCTTTTCTGTTCATGTCATTCACGTCATTTCATTTGTTTCATTTCCATCAAAAATGCATTTGCAATATAACATTAACATAATCATACTTATACAAATCAATGCAACAGTATGATAAAGGAAAATACTGTGAACAGAAATACATTATACTATAGGTGTTAACATTTCCCACTTTTGATCCTTAGATATAGTTTGAAAACTACACATAAGATAACACTGTCACTACACCTGAATTGTAGTATACGATTTAGTTGAAGGGGATTGGAATAATTTTCATTATGAGAGCATGAATCAGTTTCGTTAAAACCATGATTGATTTCAAAGTTAAGTTCCAGATTTTGATTAAATTTGAACCCTCCGTACAAAATTGAACTTTGCACGAGAGCCAGTGATGTGTATGTGATTGTGTGATTGCAATGACCCTGAACAATAGACATGAATACCACGAATACCACTTTTTCAGAGCTCTGCTGACTAGGCGTCTGGACTCTTGCTCCAAAGCACATGAATGCTTTATTAATAATTCATGACGGATTGCCCTGGGCACTGCTAGCCTGAATTCATGGTAAAGGGTAAATGCATGCACATGAAAAAATGCATATTCTTCATTTCAGGATGAATAAAGACTAGCTGTAATAGTGGAATTTCTCATGAATACATAATATAGCATTCAAACCCTGGCCATTGTTCAGGACTATAGTCTGGGTGTTCACTACACAATCCCATACACACCAATTGACCCCTGTGCAAAATTTCGTACAGAGGGTTGAAAATAAGAGCAAAATCTGAAATCTAACTTAAAGACAAATCTTGAATTTAATAAAAATTAGTTATGCTTTTTTTTTTAAATTACCTCCAACAAAATTGTAGACTATTCAGCTATTGCTCATGTCAAGGTCAGTGTTATCTGATCGTTCTTGAACTATTAAGGATCAAAATTGGGATTTTTTTTTGTAACACCTATACCATGGCTCGACACTAACTTTTTTGTTTGGTGGCCCGATGGGGCCACCAAAATCCTAAATTTCAAATTTTTGGTGGCCCGAGAGAAAAATTTGGTGGCCCGAAAAAACACAATAAAAAACATTAAAAGTCCTTTTTTTTTTTTAAATGAGTCAAATATTTAAGTTTTATGATAGTAAGAATTAGAAGTTGGACATATCTACTCAACAAACTTGCAACACTCACTCTCAGGCACTCATTCAGTCCTTTTCATCCATCCTTTAAACAAATTTATCTGCTAATTTCCGGCGCAAAAAGTTACGAATTTATTGACATACTTTTCAAAAAAATGTTGGTGGCCCGAGGCGGGCCACCAAATTTGCCTTTTTTAAAAATTTGGTGGCCCGACTTTCATTTTTGGTGGCCCCGGGCCACAGGGCCACCGTTAGTGTCGAGCCCTGTATATACTGTGACTTTTAAAACTGCACCAAAACAAAGTTGTTAAAATGGAGGTGACTGCTAAAAAGCAGAGTTTGTAATTTGCAGTCCCCTCATGAGCAATAACTAACTTTTATTTACTGAACTAACAAAAGAGGCAGATTCCCTAAAACAAGAAAAAAAAAGAAAAGAAGATAAAAAAATGCACACACACAAACTCTCTCTCACACACACACACACATACACACAAACTCACGAACAAATAAACACGATGTACTTGATACTAATTTTTTTGATACTGATGATTCTGATTTACACTTTCAAGGATTCCTTAACGGATGACCACGGATCGTCATCTGTGGTGTTCCGGCATGCAAAATATCGATTTTCCTCTCAATGCCGATGTGAATACGATCCCGGTGTCTACACGGACAAGTACGGAGGCTACACAGACAAGTACGGGGCCTACACGAACAGACAAGGAATGAACGCAAGCCACAGCGGAAAAGATACGGAGCTAACACGGATATCAAGGAAGAGCATGGATGCAACTGGGTCCCTTCGCAGTCTTTACACCTGTACACGGATATCCCCAAAATGTTGACAGAGGAAATTTGCTTTTGCTTTTGAAACTTTATCAGCATGCCTCCAAAGCTAAGCATAACAAGCACACCAGGGAATCTGCAGTAGCCTTCATACGCCTCTGCTTATCGACATCATAAAGGCAAATCTCTTTGTTGCAAACTCTTATTTTGCGGAAACATCATAACATAAACAAAGCAAAACAAAACAAAACAGATCAAGAAAAAAAAAACTGTGAGGAGATGTGTGTGTGGGTCACTAAAGCTTCTCAGGCGACCACTATACGGACAGTATGAGGTATTGATGACTGAACTGATGGGGGAAGGTGTTAGCCAATCTCTCAGACTTTATGAGCTTGTATTGGCAAATTACATGAATTTTTCATCCAGGATGGAGCCGATGCTAATACGGACGTCCCGATATCTTCACGGATTGTCCCGGAATGAGTACGGAGGCAACACGGTGTAGACGGTGCCGACAAAGAAGAGTTCGTATTGATTTTAATTCGTGATGTCCGGGATGAAAAATTAAGCAAGCTTAATATTCTTTTTTTCCGCAGACATGCAGGCCGGATGATCAAGCTAGATAATGCCTGATGACTTTAGGGAGCCAATACGGTCATGCCGGAAACAGTACGGATGATCCCGGATCGACGATCCGTGGTCATCCGTGATGTGACCCGTGAAAGTGTAAAAGGGGCTTAAGTCACATTGTGGGATGTTCCGGTCATGATTAATTGACAGTAAACAATGAATTCTTTCCGGGAATCACAATTCAAGCGTGATCAAATTTGATATTAATATGTCTGCCGGAGCAGTAATGATAACTCGCAGTAAATGTATTAAAAAAGAACAAAGAATATAACATAACACAATTGATTTAAAAACATGAATGTTCTGTAATAGATGAAAATATACTCACGTACTCCGGCACAGCGTACGCCAACATCGTAGTCGTGCCCGCAGCTGGGCTCGTCGGATGAATCATAGCATCCCCACGGGTAACGAAAGCACTCTAATAGCGAATTTTTATTCGATGTGGGACAGTAGACTCCATGGTCTAACCAAATAGGTCCTGATCCTTGTCCGAAATGAGCGTCGGGATGGACCGAAGCTACCGATGAGTACCCAAGCTGACGACACACCGCGTTCCCCTCCTCCGTACCCCAACCCCAGTCACACGCTGTGCCCCAGACCCCGTCACACAGTATCTCCACTCGGCCTTCATGGTCGTCTGCCCCTCCACTCAGTCTCACTGAAAATTGGGGAAAGAACATGGAGTGGTATTGGTTATATCAGAGATCATCAAATCCGAGTGGAACCATTGTAGATTCAAATGCAACTGAAAGAAAGTTGTAGTACCGACGGTACGTGGCTGGGCAGTAAATATTCAAGACGCAATCGATGCTTTACTGTTTTTGAAAACCAAGAGAGATTTGAATTCCCTGTTCCACAAAATTGTACATAAGGGGAAATGAAGATGTTGCTGTGAGATTTTTGGCTAACATTTGCTCTGACACAAGTAGAAGCATGTTATATACGAAATCAAAGTGTAATCTACAAAAAAATACTGAAAGACATTTAAAAAAAAGTAGAAGAGATATCAACAAGGGTACCTGAATAGCGTCATGTTTTTAACTCTAAGGAAACCAAAACCCAAAGAGAATTGTGGATTGAGTAAAAGCAGCAACCTTAGTTGAACAACATCAGTGAAAGTTTGTGGAAAATCGGACAATCGATGCAAAAGTAATGAATTTTTAAAAAAAGTTTTGGTGTTGAGACCGCTGGATGAGGAGACTGCTGGAGATCATGATGTCGTGTGTGGACAACAAAATAAAGACAATATAAAAAGGGAATTCATTTTTCATGAAAATTACACATTCCATCAACTTGATACTGACATACTTATGCTAAGGGTTGTAATGATTCCCCCTGCTTTCTAAAAGCTGTTAGTTAAGTGCTCTTTCATTATATGCTAGAAAAGTGAAATCACGTTTAATTTTCTTTATATTTCCTTTATATTATTGTCCAAACACGATGTCATAAGCTCTAGTACTCTCCTCATCCAGCAGTTTCAACACAAAAACTTTAATTCATAACCGTTGCACCGATTGTCCGATTTTCCTCAAACTTTCACTGATGTCTTCGACTAATGTTGCTGCTTTCACTCAATCCAAATTTCTGTTTGGGCTTTTGATTTCCTTTATAGATAATACCATCATAACTGACAGTATTATGTTGCAATGAGACTGACTAGATTTGGCTTGAATATTTGTACACAGAAAGAGGTTCACAGTTTGAAAGAAATTGGTCACATAATGCAAAGGTACGATGCGATATGCTTAAACTTGCTGTCAAAATGTGGGCCGGCCATGCAGGCCTACGAAATCACTAGAGTAGATCAACCAGGAGCTTCACGGACCCGAAATGGACAGCCTGCCCGCGAGGCTGAGGCAGGTGCCGTGCTAAAATAACCAAACAAAAACTAAGGTTTAGTAGTCGTAGCTAGACCCACCTGTTTTTTTTTTTTTTTTTTTTTGTAACTTACCTCATGCTTGTAGCATGAATTTGTGGAATAGATTAATCGATAGACATGCAAATGTACGAATAGAACTTACATGAACTGAGAAACACGCACGTATCAGCAAGCTACCCATTTGCCTGTGTGTTAGTCTGGTTCTTTGGAATGGATCCACATTTTTCGCTGTACTCACCAGTTCTACCGTCGCACGGCCGCGAGCAGTGACTTCCTTGGAAGTAATATCAATATTGCCGCTGAGGACCCGATGACATCTGCAAAATCAGTGTTTGTCAATTGCTGTTCTTTTCTCACTTTTTGCTCAAAATATTGGGTGAAAATGTTGAAGGAATTATCTATAAATCTTTTACTTTTCATCTTCTAGAGAATAATGTCCCATATTTTGTCCTAGCATTTGTTTTTCACCTTTTTTCTACATCATGAGGGATGATTGTAGATAGAAACACATAATGAGATCATTTTCGTTTCCGTCGTTCGTACAGAAAAAACAAACGAATCAGCAAATGTGATGGACATGAAACTCACAGGTAAACAAATTTACAATGTGTGAGAGTCCTCAGATTAATCTCGTCGAGAATATGTGTCTAAAACGTAGTGATCTGTGTCATTATTGAACTTATCACCATTAAGACTGATTAAAGCATCATCATTTCGACTTAAATGATTTAACATTTCTGAAAAATTCTTCCAACAAGATCACACTGATATGCCTGAAATTCATCGGCAATATGGCCTTCATTAATAAAATAGTCCGTAATACCCAGCCATGGTCGTCAGTATCGCATAATGAACAGGGATAAGATTTTGAATTGAGACATGACTTACACGTGAACATATTGGGTCCTGAGGGCAGAAAAAACCTCCTCGTTTTGAATAGATGTATTATCTTAAACAACTCACATTAATTTCTACCCGATTTGAGAGGTGATGATTACAAAATAGATGATATCATCTTTCTGTCACACTTTTTTCAAAATCAAAAAGTCTGAGATAAAAGATGTTCCGGCGTCGCTAGGTATATACCATAGAGAGTACGCTGATGAAACAGCATTATCTTCTTTCGGCTGCGTATTATTTGTGTTGTGGGTTTGTCCTCGATTGACATGATCTTTTAATGACAGAATTCCATCTCTTATGTTTAGCTTAGACACGTCTGTATTTCACGCTATACCACTATATATAACAAAACAGTTGTTCTTTTTTTGTGTTTTTACAAACTGAACGATGTATTATAGAGGATGGTCACAGAATCTTCGTAAAATTGCTGAAAATCAACCCTTATATATTGCATGAGACTTTAGAGGAGTAAGAGACAAAATATGCCAGGAATTTCATTGTTTCAAGCTTCGCACAAAAAAAGTTTTCATATCAACAACTCTCGATAAGGACACTGTCACTAATTCCTTTAAATTTGTTGTGCTTACTGAGTAGCTAACGTCTACTTTGCTTAATCACACTAACGAAAAGACACCCAATATTCGTATGTACCTGAAGGACAGCATCTGGTAACATTAGAGTGTGACGAAAAACGTTGAGCTCTAAACAATGATCAAGTCCAGTTCATTGCTTAGACAAGCTTTCTGTGTTGATGATAATGTCCTTATTGGTTTATGAACGTCACGTTGAACGTGCAATGATGATTTGGAAACGATTATAACAAAGACAAAAATTTCTTCGTTTCACCCTAGGTCCACTAAGGAGGCCGATGTTGCTTGCAGCTGTTCAGTCTTCTAACTCCCTATGGAACCTTGGTCGCATGTCATGTAAAATCAGAAGATTTCACAGCAATTATTTGTCATATCAAACCGAAAACTGTACAATCATATTCTTTATACTTGCAACCTACGAACCGAGTACTCTGCAAGGAATTGCGTACTCGCTGTTTGAATGGGAGACAGATTTTATCTCCTTCCACTCGCATGAGGCAAAAGTTCATTTCCGTTTCTTTTTGTTCCTCTGTCACAAATTGTGGAATCAATGAAGATAGAGTTATTTTGAGTGCGTTTGGTTTGTAGTGTACTAATTAGTGATAACACCCCTAATTGGATAAATTGACCACTATACGTAGCAACATGCTACTAAATGTATTAAGCTCTTGTTCAGAAGCTGAGATTGGAGAAAATAGGACATATCTCGCGTAGGCAAAAACATCCCTTGACTGTGCGAGACAAACGTCTTTGCGTAAATTCAACCAGTGCAATCACGGACACATAGAGACCACATACAATGGGAGGAAGAAAAATCAATCTTTAGTGTATCCGAAAGGATTGTATTTTTAGTGCTTAGAGGTTTCCATGTCAGGCGGCATTGTGATTTGTGAAAGATTGGCTGTAAGAGGATATTGTTCTGCACAATTTGGTCAATTTTATTCCTATTTTCAAATTGACATCGTCCTCTCTATAATATCCTCAGAGAGTCCGATGAAGGAGTAGCAAATTTCTGCCTTTGAAGCATTACATCGGATGAAGGGAATGTGCTTGGTATTTTTGTATTTTCTGGTCAAACGAAGTAAACTATAGTTTCGATATTCGCGCATTATCTTCTCAGGGATAACACCGATGAATTTCATGTATTTTTCTAGCAGCATCCCTCTATCGCATTACCGTGAAGTCGATTTGAAAGAGTGTGGTGATGTATATGTGTGAAGGTTCACTTCCGTCTCACAAAATTATGTATCGCTGACTCAGTGTTTGGGTTCGGAAGAGGAGCGGATATTCTATATTTATGAATAATCTCCTTTGATTCGGGTATACCAGAGATTATCTGAGAATGCATTCTGAGTAAGGAAGCTTTCATTATCATTGAATACAATTTGTTTGGCTATAGTTACTGGTATGTCACCAGCTATTCTACCATGTCTACGATTGTATGTTAAGTTTATAAGTACCAAATTTTCGCCTTCTAAAATCTAACCTTTTTCAGAGTATATTGAAAATGCGATTTTTACCGATTTTACACATTGATTTTTTTTTCTTCTGTTGTGTGATGTATTGCGAAAGTTAAAACAGGTATTAAATGCGATCTGATTTTGGATTGTATGTCACTTTTCCTTGAGCGAGGTTTTTTTCTGAATCAAGTTGTTATTTAATAACCACAATATTGAGTGTGATGTTTGTCAAAATACCAAGGAAAATCACTGTCGCCCAGTGTTTTCTTTTTTAATAAATAAACATGTCGCAATTAGTCTATCAGTTTGTTTTTCATCGGCAGATTAAGAGAACCTTAATCTTGGATTAAACATTTCATGGCTTATTTTGTTTGCATGTGGGGAGTGTGTATAGTGGTTTATATCGTATGTGGAGGGGGATTCTTTACATTTCATCGAAAGTCGTTGACAAAATGAGAGAAACATGCACATATTATTAGGACAATCCCAGAATGATTAACATTACATAACAATGACAAACAACTGTAAAGAATAAAAGAAAACATCGTAGATAATAGATACGACATTTGAAAAATCAGTTATTAGCACAAAATATTATGGGTACTGAGATGAAAAAACGAAGAATGTCAATTTCCACTTTAACTTAATGGACTCAGAATAACAGTATTTTAGCTAATGCCAGGAAAAAGAGAAAGTTAGAATTTGACAAAGAATTTTGTTCAAGAAATCAGCATCCAGTCGGGTTTGTCCTTCTCATGTACACATTACGTTCAACTTCTCCCACCATTCTGCCAGCCTGTGTATGAAAACACATTCTGGTTTATTCCATTTAGCTTAAATTTCCTTGAAAAGGGAATCCCACTCGTCATCTGACGTCACGGGTTTGAAGGACGATGCGACATTTTGGGCAAGGTTCCAGGGAGAGGAAGGCGCGAAGGATGGCAGAAAATGGTACTAAAATCCAATCAGTTTTTCAAGTACATCATGAAAATTGCAAAAAGTATGGTAACAATTTTATGAATCTGAAATGTGCTTCTTGAAAGCAATGTAACCTACTAATCTAGGATATCAAAAACCTATTTTGAAATCTTTGTCGAACCCTCTATAATCGGTCAGACTATCTACTGTACTGGTTGTTTGCACGCCATCGGTAATCTGTACGCCATTTAAGTACCAGATCACGCGTTCTGATCCAAACACTTTATCGGCTGTACAGATAGCCGTAACTTCCTGGTTTGGTGTTAGAGGGCTTGGTACTTCGAGAGTCACTCTGGTTCCACCTGAATAAGATGATAACAAAAGAGAATAATAGATGATAATGCGGCTTGATGGACTAAGGAAGAAAAAAAAAACTTCACTTGAAATTCATTCCGCCAGATCCTTTGGAACTTCATGTAATCACTCTGGAGGTATCGAAACAAATTCACCATTTTCGAACATGTTACGCAGCCACTGTCATGTAAATGACATTTTGTGTTTTTTATTGTTAGATATTATATCCTATTCTTATTTTTGTTTATCTCAGGTTTTCTGTATTGATATACAATACCGTAAAAGGGAGATACTTACAAAAATGTAAGAGAAAAACTAAACAAACAGATGATGAGGAAGAAAATTTTAAGCAATGTATCCACAATATAATTTGCTTGGAAAGTATTCATACGTATATCATGTATATTTATATGTTGAATTTGCATAAAACTTGAAGCTGTTTTTATGTTGATATCTTACCAATATGTCGAATGGCGATTGAAAATATCCCAAATAGGAGGAATACTCGTTTGTCAGTCATCATTCCTGGACACCGGTGAATCCTGTAGGTGAAATATAAAAGATAGTAATGTATACACTGTTTAAAGACCTAACGGAAGGAATGCAGATTTTCGCTTCCATTGAATTTGATAAACTTATCATGGATACACACCATCAAAGATAGAGCGAAATCCCTCTATACTGTAAAGTCTACTTTCGACCTGAAAAACCCCCCAAAATGCATATGTTCATACATAATAATACCTAAGATTTCTTAACTCGACGTAGAAACTTTGGCAAGATTGACCGTCCTGAAGTCCGCTCTCTCCTCTCCGCCGACCTTTTATTTGAATGTGTGTGCAGACCATTCGACCATCGCACACTATTTCTGCAGGAGATTGCTCCGCGTTTGCGGTTGTTACTTATTTGATAGTTTAAATTATTTGCCCAACGCATGTACGTATCATGTAATACATACACGTATGTCTGTCAGATACTGCATCATTTCCTTTTTTTTTTTTTTTGTCGTGAAAGCAGTTTCTCGAGCTTTCTATCCGCATTTGTGTGGAACTATTTTATCAAGTTGCGCCATCACACAATTATGATAATGTAAAACGGTATTGTAAAGTGTGTTAGTTTAATACATGAAACCCTGTTTCCTGTGTGCTTGTATAACAGTTTGTATAACAAAGACTAAACTGATGTGTCATCAATACATCTTGGTTTCAAGATTCAACACGACGTATATGATTTCTTGTTATATTGTTAACATGATAATAGTTAACCATAAGAGATTCAGGATGTGTTAAAGGATGACGTGTGAAAACTTTTTATTAAACCTGGCGCATTTTAGACACGAATTTAGTATCACCATGTGAGAAAGTCCATAAAGTATCAGCACACTTGGCTCATGAATCATATACTCTCTGATGTTTTGTAACACTGTGTTTAGAGAGTTAGTGCAGAAACACACTCTATCGACATTATGATCTATTTCAGCTCTATCATACTCCAGCCCCTCTCTGGTTCAGATACCAAGCTGCACATATGCTCACACATTACCATATCATAAATCTTATAGACCTCTACTATACAGTTTTGTCAATGTTGTGTCCAATTATCTTTTCTTTTTTTTTTTTCTTTTTTTTTTTTTTTTGCAATGAGAAAATTACCTAAAAAACCAGTAGAAAATAACCTACATATCAGCAACTTTATAATACAAGCGTAATACGAAAAAGGGAAGAGTGTCCTGCTATTTCTGAAGTTCAATTACTGAACTGGAGATGCAAAATAGACCGCTTATACTTAAACCCTGGAAATGACTTCCAATCAATCCCCACCCAAAATTTCTGGGATATTCTGTTAGGTTTACTTATGTATCTATTTTTCTTATTTTTGGGGGTCATCCGAAATTCATTTGCAAGCCAAACCAGGAAAAAGTATAATATTTTCTCAGCTGCTAAACATAGGAACCAGATTGCCCCCCAAAATGGGGGAAAATGGATCAGTTTCAATGATACGATGTGATGATTTTCAAGGAGAGCAGTTGCTGTCGTTACCAATATATCATTATCGACATGATACATATATGTAATATATACATATATTATAAATGTGATATATATGTATATATATATATATATATATATATATATATATATATATATAATATTTTTTTTTCCACGTGTTGGACTTCGAATGTTATAAGAAGAATGAGTCTCAAATACGCCATCTGTAGATCGTAGATCCACCAAAAAAGTTTTTATTCACAAAATTCAGTGAATAAAAACCTTCTTGTTGGATCTGCAGACGGCGTATTTGAGACTCATTCTTCATATATATATTACGAAGCCGTGGAGAATACAATTGATATGCCATCAATGTAATCAGGTAAAAATAATAAGGAAACATCGTCCGTTTTTTATAATGACAACAAAGAACTCATAAACCCTGATGAAATATCTGATGCTTTTAACTCATACTTCGTAAATATTGGCCCCCAATTAGCTTCAAAAATAAAAAACAAACATGTTCATTCAAACTTTACTGAATTTCTTCCACCAAACTGCGACAAATCCCTTTTCTTTACCCCAACAGATGAGGAAGAAATACTGGAGATTGTTAACAGATTAAAGCCAAGTAGATCTAGTGGCCATGATGAAATAAGCGTTTATATACTGAAGAAAATCATCAAACAAATAACCACACCTTTATCCTACATTTTCAATCTTTCACTGTCTTCTGGAATATGCCCGAACTCATTAAAAATTGCGAAAGTAGTTCCAATTTTCAAAAGAAAAGACGACCCTTCTCTTTTAACAAATTATAGACCAATATCGTTATTACCTAGTATTTCTAAAATTCTGGAAAAAATTATTCATAAACGCCTGTACATTTTTCTTCATGTAAATGACCTACTTATACCTAATCAGTTTGGATTTAGAAAGGGCCATTCCACCGATTTAGCTATAATTCAATTGTTAGATAAGATTACTGAATCTTTTGCAAATAAAAAACATTTTATAGGAATTTTCATGGATTTATCAAAGGCTTTTGATACCATAGATCATGATATATTAATTTACAAATTAAAAAGATATGGTATTCGTGGTTTAGCACTTTCTTGGATTATTGATTATTTATCCAACAGAAAGCAATATGTACTATTTAAGTCATCTAAATCTCCGAATTCTAATATTGTATGTGGTGTTCCCCAGGGATCAATTCTTGGCCCCCTACTGTTCCTTGTATATATTAATGATATAATAAATACATCAAAAACTCTTAAATTTATACTTTTTGCGGATGATACTAATATTTTTACTCCCATGAGAACCTCGAAACACTGTTTAATACTCTGAACACGGAAATAGACAAAGTCTCCCGATGGTTTATATGTAATAAATTATCCCTTAATGTCTCTAAAACAAATTTTATACGTTTCAAACCTACTGCTTCACAGAACATTAACAGCAGTTATAATATCAATATTGATGGATTATCTTTAACTGAAGTAAGATCTACTAAATTTTTAGGAATCACAATTGACTCGAGTTTAACTTGGAACGATCACATTCATAATATCCACACGTCTGTCTCAAGAACTGTAGGAATTTTATATCGACTGAAAAACTTCATTTCTCAAAATTCCCTGACTATTCTATACAATGCATTGATCTTACCACATATCACATACTGCAATATCGTTTGGGGAAACTGTGGCTCAACTAAAATTAATCCAATTCTTACTCTCCAAAAACGTGCTGTACGTTTGATTACCAATTCCCGTTACTTATCCCCATCCAATCCCCTATTTTATCAACTAAAAACATTGAAAATTGAGGATCTTCACACCTTTCAAACTGCTGTTTTTATGTATAAATATACATTTAATTGTCTTCCAAAAATTTTTGATGGCTTCTTCACTCCAAATTTCACCGTTCATTCATATCCAACACGTCAGTCGTCCGATTACCATCTCGAAAACCCCAGAATCATTTTAGCTCAAAAATCTTTAAAGCACAATGGACCAGATATTTGGAATTCTTTACCCCCTAATTTAAAACAACGTACGTCGTTGAACATTTTTAAACGAGAACTAAAAAACACCCTCATAATCCAGTATACTTTTGACACATAAAAATATTTATACCACCTGGTCAACAAACACCCTAAACAATGAGTTCACGGCCATAACTGAAGTAATATTCACCTCATCACACTGATACACAAAATAACACTCAACGTACAAACCAAGATTCATCCCAACACAATGCACACCGCACTGCACCGCACGCCCTTCGCACAATTTACTTCCCACTCAGTGAGTGGCAAGATTTTCTTTATGTATCTCTTCGTTGTGCCCTTTGCACAATTACCCCCCACTCAGTGAGTGGCAAGATTTTCTTTATGTATCTCTTTACCTGGGGCCATCTTCCTCGTCAAGCTTAGCTTATGATGATGGTCCCCTGCATTTCATTTTTATCATTTCCTATTGCTTCCTTTCATATATGATATTCGTTCTTGAAAAAAAAAAAAAAATGTATGTAAGATCCAAACGTTACGAATATTAGCTGTGTAAATGACTATGTAAGTATTTTGTTGATTTGTGGATTTGTATTGATTTTGAAATGCAGAAATAAAAACTGAACTGAACTGAACTGAATGCTGTATGGAATCTACATTGCATGTGTGATGTGGAGGAATGTCATAGTTGGTGGAAACTTTAGAAACTTAATATTTCTAGATGTCCCCACGTCAATTCTATGCTGTCTAAGATTTTTCTCTTATTTTCAAATTCTAGAGTAAAATCATTATGACTCTGCGAGTAATGTGCAAAGATGTTTTTCTTTTCACATTTTGTCCAACTGAGTCGTCTATGCTCCCAACGATGGTGAGGAATTTTTGTTCTCTTTAATGCACTGGGACAGCAGTTGAAGGAAATTAATGCAATATTTTGATTCATATTATGATTTTACGACTTTTTTTTTTTAATTTGCCTAATTTGCCTGATTTTTCACCAGCTGTGTCATTGTGCCTTCACCGCATCTAATCATTAAGTCAGGGGGGACTTAGCTTTGAATCTGCACATCAAGTCATGATCTGATATCACAGAGAGCACATATACATTCGAGATTTCCGTAGTACACATGTATCATAATATCATGCCATCGATTGTTGTTCTTTCCTTTGCCTAACAAAACACAGGAAACGCTTCGTACTGACTTTGTTAGCAGACACGTTGTAGAAGAACCTAAGAGCTATAATTTGACACCTCGTGAATGACTCTTTTTCTCACCCAAAGTTTCCAAATACATTTCACTCACCCGCGCAAATATCATTAACCATGGGTCGTGGCTTCCTTCCGCGTTTGAGAACATGGCTTGCGTATACTCTTTTTCCTCCTTTCCTGGAGCGTTTCGTGGATAGAAATTGCATATCCTTGTGACATTCATTAGTATTTCTCTTGCAAATGGATAATGGCAATACATTTCTGCAAGTATATAGAATTATGCATGTTTGCGGGTTTGTTTATTTGTTTGCTTGTTTGATTGATTGTTTGTTCACCTATCTGAGGGAGAGATGAGAGAGAGGGGGGAGAAGGGGTATAAGAGGTCAGTCTTTCGAGACAACATTTCGTTCAGTTAGAAAGCACTCTCGTATTTGTAATCAAGGGTTAAAAGTTATCATAATCGCACTACAGTACTATCAATAAGATGTCTTGTCTGGGCGTACATACTTTTAGCTACTCACATGCACACACACACACACACACACACACACACACACACGACATATTTCAGTTCGTGCATGCTAGAGCTCATTATTGCGTCTCTATCTCAAGACATACTAGATGCCCGCGTTACTTGTAGTAATCGCATGGTTTTTTGTTGTTATTTTGTTTTCATTGACGAGAGAAAGCATAAAAAATAGCAGTATAGGGCCTACACATGTATCAGCTTGGCAAGAAGTAGGCCTTCAGTCATTGTCTGTAGCTGTGGTTAATGAAGGTGAATGTCTCCACAAATTGTACCTCATTTAGAGGCTGAATACACTTGACTTAGATTCAGAGGTATATATGACATATAATATATTTCGGCGAAGATATGCAAAAAAAAAAATTGTACGAGTAAGAAGCAAATCTTCATTAAGGACGTCTATAGGCGGGCTTCGAGCAGAAAATAAAATCTGGATTTTTTTTTGTGTGTGTGGTAACACTGACGTACACATAATCACAAAGAATGGATCAAAATGTAATAACTCAAACATTTTAAATCACTGCGCCCAATGTTAAAAATAGCTTTAACAAAAAAAAAAAAATCATCTTAGCAATGCTTATAGCGCCCTCTTGCCACCGGTATGAGAAGAGGACATTTCTCAATACAGTTCTGAGCTTTTGTCAATAACATCCGATGTATTAAATTAATGTTCCAAACCTTAGTTGTTACTACTATACACTTAGTTTTAAACATCCATATCATTCAATTTAGAAACGATTTCCATGGATATTTTCTATTTAGATAACATGCAGTAGCTCACCGTTAATGCTATATACACTTTTAACCGGCCATTAGCTGATGAAAGGCATTTTTTCTTTAATTTCGGTAGCAAAGGAGCATACAGTATTTGAGTTTGCAACCTGCAAATATCATTTATAGCAGCTTGAGGACAATTGGAGTTCCTGTCTTAATATGACTCTCTCATTGCTTAAAATGTAATTCATCATCTCTCGATATCAATACTGTTGTATAGATTTGCTAAACTCTGTCTTTGACAATTTGAGCTAAGAGTTAGTTGCGCGTGTAAACGAATACAATTTATGACAAAGCTTATTTGTAACTGGAACTTGTCCTTTCAATTTAGTACAGTGTATGAGTAAACACTGGGTAGCTGTTTCAATTCTTTAAATTGGTTTGCAAAAAAAAAACACCCATCAAATTAACTAAATCTTATTCGTAAAGGAATTCTGTTGGCACTTTATGACCGTCAGAATCAGACTCAGACATATACAGTATTCCCCGATTAAACTATGTATGACTTGTGATGTTTAATTGTGACAGAATTTAATCCGAGTCTCATCGTGCGTATTTCGTTACATGAGCTATGATAATCAACTATATGATGTCTGTATTTAGCACTTTTCATCTATAATTAATGGCTGCTGCCCCTCAAGGGAAATGATTGCGTCCCTATATCGTCCTTAATTCTGGACAAGCAACAGCGTCATGCATACTCTACAAGCGTGTAGAGATGAAGTAAATTTGGCCTTCATAATAGATCACTGGATGACTAATATACGAAGAATTGAGACTAGAAACAGAAAAAAATAACACTTGGAAACCTGTGCAAAACAATGCAAACAATGATGCAATATTGAACTACAGGGTCCTCGAGCAGGCTTTGATGAATTGTATTCACCCGTTACGTCATCTCCCAAAGCTGTAAAGGATAAGTGCATCCTCCAAAACAGATTTCCTCTCAGATACGTTTCACAGGCGTAATATTCCCTGTCTCAGATATGATAAACCTGAACTAGATATAAAAAAAACAAAGTCATAGATTCAATCCGTTTTGATAGAAACGTTTATTGCAAAAGTCGGTATATTTGTTATTCATATAATGCGTCATAATACAAATAGATTCATTCTTTTTTAGAAAATCATTATTTTTATGAGATACCGTTCTTTTCGTGAGAAATGCAATAGCATTCTCTCTGCATTTCCTCTTTTAAAGATCAGTATTACAAATGTATCTGCATAAACTCTGTACACGTTTGCACCCTGCTGCACCATTCTGCGTTCGTCTCCCCACTCGGAATCTGCTCGATGAGTGGTGACTGGATTGTCTTTGATTGTAAAGTGTATAATACTCGAGGCCATTATCCTCGTCCAGCATTTGATCATGATAATGATCTCCTGCATCTTATCACATCTAGATTAGTTTCATTTGTCTTTTGAATACCAGGTACGTCAAATATTATTTTCATATAATGCGGAAAAGACACCTGCTCGTAATGATGTTGCATAATAAAGAAAAATAGTGATATACATTAAAGTCAAGCACTAACCTTTTTCCATGCAGCTATTCAATGTCCAAATGATTTACTCATTATTATCTTTGTTTAATTGACTTCTTGTTATATTCTTGTATGAAAATAGAATGCAGAAATAGAATAAAATTGAATGAAATAAAAATTGGTATATCAAAGGCCAATATCACCAAGAATACTAAATCAAATGTATTTGTACAATATTCCTTCACTTCAGAGACTAAAATTGTTCATGAGAATTTGGACACCCATTGAAATATTGACAGCTAATCCGGTAGCGAAGCACAGCGCCCTCGACGGTTGGGGAATGGCGTTGAGGTAGACGATGGTGTGTAGCAGACGAGACACGGTGAAGATCCTGTAGTGCCACAACAGGGTGCTGATGGAGGCGCCTGAAAAGAGCGCGTAGAGGAGTCCCAGCCCGAAGAAGGGCACGCTGTTCTCAAGATCGTTCAGATGACACCTGTACACAGTGAACGAAGATATCAGCAGGAGTTGAGGCTGACAGATTTCAGAAACCTTAAGTTGGTCGGCGCTGTACTATTTGTGATCTGATCTAAAGGCACTTGTTATATCATATTATTGTTATTATTATTATTATTATTATTATTATTATTATTATTATTATTATTATTATTATTATTATTATTATTACTATCATTATTATTAGCACTATTATCATTACTATTATTATTATTATTATTATCATCATTATTATTACTATTATCATCATCATCATCATCATTACTAATAACCTCTATGGGCTGTACCCCTTGCAAGCAAACTAGACAGAGTCAAACAATATCAAAGGTATTGTTTACCCATTCTGAGCAGTGATTTGAGAATGTACGAGTTATTGAATTTAGGTTGATGCATATTATTGTGTATAAGTCAGTTGTATTACGAAGACATCCTACCCATACGAAAGTTTCGCAATAAAGCATACAATCTGAGAAGATATTGCTAAGTTATCTCAGTAAACCATTACTGATCTGTAGACGGTTTATTCTAGAAACGATTCTATTATAAGTATTGTTCACATTTTGTATATCAAGAAATGCTTAACATGCTTAACATTGGCTATAGCTGATTAACATTTTTACATTTAAGAACCACTTTGAAACACTAAAGCTGGGTTTTTGTTTCATCTGCAAATGGTTAAAAAAAATGCCTTTAACGAAAGGCCAGAATCAGAGCTCGAGATCTCTTGGGGATAACAACAGTGTATGGCTCTTTGAAGATCATAGCGAGCTTTAAATGTCATCTTCCAATTATTGAATGAGTGTGTTGTGTAACTTCCCCGTAACAATCATGCCCTCGATCCTTATTAGATAAGTATTGTTTCCCAGTGGATGTACCACGCAAATGAACTCCTGTATTTTGCTTGATCCGACCGGGAAATATATACATCTTGAATAATTCTTGCACATTTGCTTTTATCGTTAACCCTATAAAGCCCAAGGGGGGGGGGGGGGGCACATTGTGCCCCCCTACCAGATTTTCATATGCCACTCCTTAGCCCTTTATCCGATTTCAACCAAATTTGGTGACTTTTCCTAAAATCTTGTTTCGAACATTTTGATGTATAATTTAGCTATATTTGATGTTGCTGGTTGCCATGGCAACCATAAACTGACAGCCATGTCAGTCAGATTTACAACTTTTTTCTGTTCCCATTTCATTTAACAGCATTAAAGTGTCTGAAATGGGTGTTTTCTTGGCTGAAATTTGTTGAAGGAGCAAAATTTGAAGTAATTATGGTCCTGGAAAGTTTTTCTTATCATTTCCTTTGTTTTTATGTGACAAAGGCATAAAACAATAGATATAATAGAGATAACTGAAAACAATACTAGTTCTAAAGATTGCCCTTCTATTTCATGTTATTTTGATTCCTTCACCCAAATTATGCCTGTAATATCATTAGTTTATGATATTATCAATTTGCAATCCCAAAATTCCACTATTATGCAAATATGAAATGTCACAACTGCATGTACCCATCCCAAACGCGACGTTTCATCTCAGGTCTCATAATGTACTTTTTTATGTTCATATGAATAGCGTCCCCATGTGGTGACCTTGAGAAATTTCAACCATAGCAAATAATAGGATTCCACTTGCTTATCATCTGTGGCAAATGTGAAAATGATTGGTCAATAATAAGACATATATAATGGGGATAAAGAAATCATACAGACAAATCATGTTTTGAGCATATTTCCTATGTATTTCTTTATGTTTTGGTAAATAGCGCCCTCCATGGGTAACCTTGAGAAAATTCAAATGTACGGTCATGTAGAGTATGAGTTACTCTACCAATGTGTCAAATATGACGATGATACATCAAACAATAAAAAAGTTATATGGGGGGGCACAATGTGCCCCCCCCCCCCTCCCCTTGGGCCTGCGAGGGGTCAAAATAGCTTGGGCTTAATAGGGTTAATGTAGGCTCCCTGCACTATAGTCTTATAGTATTAAAGTTAAAGTTAAAGTTTATTCAAAGTTTCTACAATACAAAAATTACATAAGAACAATAATATAGGTTTTCCCGGCCAATTTCGCACTTTTGTCAGTCCATTTGATAAAAGGTTCATTCAATTTAGCGAAAATCCTCGTCACTGCACATTCTGTCATTCAAAATTGCAACTTGTTCGTTCAATTTAGCATTTCGGTCAATGAAATTCGCATATGTGCCTTTCGAATTCGTAAAACGGGCATTCAAATTGGCACGTGCTCTTCAGTCATTCAAATTCGCTAGCACTGGCGGAAAATGGTATTTCAGTCATTCAATTTCGCGTATGGGCAGTCAAATTCCAAATATGTTCATTCAAATTGGCGTAATGTTATTTCTATTTTGAAAAGGTGAGAACCGTGACTTATGTGTATCTAAATGTGAATTTATGTTTCATCCACACACTATTAAGACGGGAAGAATCTAAGAGCGGAATCTTTGGGAATTGAAATTCATGAGTGTTGTGATTTTTCGATTTTTTTTTTTTTTTTGACGAACCAAAAGTGTGGGGGGGGGGGGGGCTGCAGCCCCCCCCCCCACCCAGCCCCCCCGCTTCCGCGGCCCCTGCCATAGATTCACTTCACTTTTCGTTATTGTCCAGTCATGGCAGTACGAGTTAGATACAGGCGTATCTCTCAAGAAAACAGGGAAAGAATCATAGAAGCATTTGAGGGTAATAACCTTGACAAATTGATGGCTAGAGCTGATCCAAGAACTTTTATTTATTCCTAATGATAATTAACGCAATCTAGCACCCACCAAATGAAAAAAATGAAACATGCAGATGAAAGAAATAATCATGTAAATTGAAACCTCCTTCTCCCAATTATTGACAAAACAAACTTAAGATCAATGTATCTGTGAATGGAATAATGCTATCGAACATTATAAACACATACACTTATTTTGAAAGTACTGTTGCAAAGGTGATATCAGAATAAAAGCATAAACGTGTCTGCTAAATTGACTGCAGTAAATGCGAAATTGGATGCCCAAGAATGAATTCGAATGAACGAGCGCAGCGTTTACGTGATCACGTGACTATATCGTGCTAAATTGAATGAACGATTTGCGAAATGGTGCTTGTCTTACGAATTTGAACAGAAAAAGTGCTGATTCGAATGATGTAAAAGGTAATTTGAATGCTCCAAAATGAATTTGAATGAAAGGATTATAAAACTGAAATACCGAACATGCCGTCTAGTGATTGTGCTAAATTGAATGCAGCAATTAGGAATTGGACTGAAAAAAGTGCGAAATTGGCCGGGAAAACCTATATATGACAAGGAATACATTGTTGAATATATGCGATTAAAACAATTTGCAGAATATTTGAATATAATTGACAATGCATATGTGTAGATGCATAAATAGATGTAAAGTGGAGGGGTCTTAGAAAAGCAAGCTTGTATAATAAGACCCCTGAAAGGGCAAGTTAAGACATGTAATATAACAACTCACTAATATATATACAAACATATTAAAGCCATAGGATAATTCTAGTGGAATCCCTCAAGAAGCGCAGCAACCATACCCCAGAGACCAAAAAAAAATTTGACACCAAATTTATTGCCCCCCCCCCCCCGAGTCAATTTAAAATTTATTTTATCGGCTGGTGATATATGACCACAAGAGGGAGCAGCATTTTTTTTTTTCCCAAAGCAGAAGACCGACCTGATTTAATCTGACGAAGTTGGGTGACTGCATCTTCAGGTTTACTATTAACGCTCTATTTTATGACCACGGATAATCGTGTATTAGTCACCTTGAAGGATACAAGCATACTTGTCCGCCGTGTATGAAGTTATTGTACCGATCAGATTTGCCACATTTAATACAGTGTAGTATACCACTCCCGTATGAAGACTGTATGACCTTTAACCTACCTCCTAACCCTCTCCACGTCGGGGTCATTCATTATGACCCTTACATTTTGTCCCACGGTGTCCTCAGGGTTTGCGAAGACCTGCAGATAGGTAGGGGTCAAGTAAGGTCATGGATGTGATAAAGAGCAACAATGAAAAATGTACGTAAGGAGCAAATTCTAAATGAAATGAATTGTTCTTTTTCACTCGTAAACGTCGAAACCATATGCGTAAGGGAGCAGCGGGATCTACAGGGACATGTAGCAACCCATGTATAGAGAGGATGCCTTATAGCTGCATGAGTTCTAAACGGTCATCTTACGTATACTAGTACCCTTCTCTGTAAGTCAGGCGTATGTATAAATATGCCTCAAAAGACCGGTGTTGTTGGCGTAACGCAAAATAATGCGGGTACACACCAATGTCTGCCTTCGCATTGCTAGAGCCTGAACACTATATGGGCGTGATTGTCAATGTGCGTATATTGTTTAAATTTATGGGTACAATGTATCTACTCATCTACTTCCCATAAATTCTAATATCTTACAAACAGAGTTTCAGCGCATACGTTGGCATAGTTCTTTTGCAGAATTGATTCCAATTGCTATCAATGGAATACACTGACAAATTTAATGCAGATAGAGACCTAGCTGAAAGAATTGGCAGGAAGTGGTTACGAAAATAGCGAGTCTGCATGAAAATGCAAAGGATGAGGATACAGTAAACCGTGATTCAAAATGTTAAATGATAAGTTTTCAATTTGGGGAAAAAAAAAGTAGAGGTATCACTGCTATCACATAACACGTACACAGTAAGATCTGATCGATGACAGTCTGCCAAAAACTCTCGTCTAGAAGAATGTTCGAACTTTACGCATATTAATAGCTTTTAATTATTATCCGTTTGCCTCTTGAGAAACAATTAAATGAAGCAAACGTCAGTCATTTTCAGATTTCGAGTTGACTCTATTTGACGGGATAAACGTCTCCGGACAATTCTTACTCTTCAAATCGTGTAAAGGGGTGCACTGTTGATTTGAGTAGGTGGATACTCGGCCTTACCACTGGCGGACTATAATAAGAGAACGACTTACCTTTCTGGTCACCCGCAAGAATCCAGTGATGGGAGACATTATGACCATTTTCAGGAGTACGATGCTGCCATAGGTCACAAAATATGACAGCTCCTTGCTGGCAAGAACTTCAGACATGTTTGATTTTTGTCGGACCCCGTATTATTGACGACGCGGTATACGTTGAAACTGGATCTGAAGCACCTGTAAGGATTCTACCTGGTACGTTGGCTGTATTAAATTTGCGACGTGCTCAGGTGGTATAGGCTCACACTCTACAGCACAGGTACGTAACTACACAGGTACATATATGTGCAGGGTGATCCTGGGTCAGCCATACAAACAAAAACGGGTAAAGATCAATTACTTAAGCAAAGCTGTGAGCGAGAACCCGAAACGGGATGTACAATACACACTTTACTTGCCACTAACTTTCGGAGCTTCCGGACGCAGCAAAAACGATCGACAAACCTGGGCCATGCAGTTGACCACGCCCCTTCCCTCCCCCCCCCCCCCCCCACACTTTTCAGACAAACAAATTTTTAAACTCATACACAAACACACACACAAGCACGTACATCGTAAACAAACAACAAATCAAGCAAACAAAGAACAAAATAAAAGACGACCACAATAATCTACAAGGGCGCAATAATCCAGTAGAAGCTCAATTTTGTCTTTCGGTTCCTACACATTTTGTTTGATAAAGAAACAAAGTCCTCGTCAGTTTGTACCAATCCAAACAAGTAAAGGCACACAAAGTGTACGGTAGACTATCTTGGCAGTTGCTCTAGATGGGTGCATTATATTTGTATGCCACGGTGCATGAGACATATAGTATAACTGTCATAGACACAGTAATGCCGTATAATTATTAAAGGACCTCTTATCATAAAGTTTCGTAGTATGCTACCCAGAGACAAGATCATACCGTAAAAAGGCCATGACACGTCGCTTGGGGGATTGGCATTCAGAGGGTTAAACGCACTACTTCACACGTTCCCGATGATCACTTCCATTCTTCCTTCCTATGAATGGGAATGGGGAGTTAAGTAAAATGAAATGAAATGAATGAAATGAAGTATTGTGAGTTCAAGGTTGCCTGGTATTTAGCGAGACAATCGCAAATAGTTCAGGGGGCACGAACCAGTCTCCTCCCCCCACCCCCACCCCCGCGCTTGAATTAGAAATAAAAACCCTTGTAAAGCAACGACACTTTTCCCCAAATCTAAAGATGCGACGTATATTTCTTCTCAATATTTGTGAAAGAAAAACAATAACGAAAAAGGAACTCTGTACAAACAACTTTGATAGATTAAACCTCACCCCCCTCCCCACCAAAAAAAAAAAAAAAAAAAAAAAAAAAAAAAAACTCCCGCTAGGTTGGGGTTATAGTGCGACTCCGAGTGAATGGCGGAACTTGATATTTCGAGAACCAGTTTGACCATACAATGGCCGTATGCAAGGAGGAGCGGACCGCAATGCAATAAAAATTTGTTAGATTTGTTGAATTGATTTATTTCTGCATTAAATCAAAGCCAAATTGAATACAAATTTTAAAAATCGCAAAAGTTGCAGTGATTTCAAATGATAATATAACACCGCACAAATAGATGAAAATAAAATACTGTAAGTAGGCCTATACTGTAATTGTATTGTGCAGTACACAAACAGAAAAACGCAATAGAATAATGCAAGTAGTATTTTCCAGTGTAATCAAGATGACTGAATGCAGGAGATCGCGATCGTAAGCGATTAAGCTTGAAATTGAGGCAGGGGCCTCACAGTAAGAGTGGCGTAACACTGTCTTAAAATTGACCCAACATGGCAATTTGAATATGGACTCTTCAAGTCCATGTGAAGTTGACCCAAACATGTTCAAATGTCAATCAACAGCGAAAGCAAGGTAGAAATTCACGCGATATGGCCAGGCTACACGAAGAGTAATCTTCATTACCTAGTTTACCCGAAGGACACACGAAGGAAACACGAAGACTACACGAAGATTTTGCCACCGCTTACGAAGTTGCTGCTGAAGCCCGAGAAACTTCTCCACTGTTGGTCATTTATTACGATGGCTCAAGATGCCCTCATCACGAATGGCCCGATGTTTATGCGATCAGAACCGAATTCAAACATTTGTCTTTGATATGGGTCTGCCTTTTTTGCTCGATGACGCCAGTTTAAAACAGGCGTCACACTGTCTCAAACTCGAGCAAAGATAGACACCATTGCCTATTCAGTCAGAGGGCACAAAAGCCGTCGATGTCGGTCTCGTGGTTGCTGGCTTGCAAGCATCTAAAACTTCCTCAGTAGCAAAAATAACAAAACAAAACACAAGGAGATAAACAAAACAAATAAACAAACAAACAAACAAACAAAACTAACAAACAAATAGAAAGGGAAACAAACTCTAATTCGAAAAATATCGAAAAGCTACCATTAATCTCTCGTTTTATTACCTTCTTCTTCTGCATATACATCTTTCTTTTTCATATACTCCGTTGCAGCATTAAATCTTAAGTTACAACTAATTTGATAATAGTAATCACACTGATAATAACATTTCAGCATCGGGGCGCGTAACATCAAACATTAGTGCAAGAATACTATGATATTGATATCAGCAAGTTAGTGATATAGCACTTAACAATGAACACATTTTGCTTATGTATCATCGAATGTGTATCATATACATCACTATTATTTTTGCTGGGTAGATTTCATTAATTTCATGGTGCATCTTTAATCTTTCATTATGCTATTGATATATTATATTTCACAGGGAACACCTTTTTAGAGTCATGTTTTTCTTTGAGATCCCTTCGTTGGCTGTAAACATGTAACAATTCCAGCATTTAAGCAGGCGATCATATTTTAACAATAAACGTACCCAGCGATTGTTAATGCTTTCCACCAATCAGAGGATTTACAGTGGATCTTCAGCCTTATTATCAAAACACGTTTGTATTTTAGGAGTCTTATAGGTGGTTTCTAAAGCCGCCTGTCTACATTTTTATTAAACTAGTGATTATGTAATATTGATTATGATTCATAAGATTCATTAGGATCCGGGGCCTTTAGAGAGTTAAAGCGTTGTTCATCAGCAGTTGATCAGTATATCTGCACCCTAGGATCAGGCGCCTTTAGAGGTAAAAGTTGTTCATCAGTATCTGTACGCCCATGGAGACATTAACTGCAAAGCCGATAAAGAAGCAGAGCGCACGAGTGGGCTGACGAATGGCGTTGAGGTAGACGACGGTGTGTAGCAGACGAGACACGGTGAAGATTCTGTAGTGCCACAACAGGGTGCTGGTGGAGGCGCCTGAAAAGAGCGCGTAGAGGAGTCCCAGCCCGAAGAAGGGCACGATGTTCTCAAGGTCGTTAAGATGACACCTGTGCAGATAACGGAGGAATCGGAAAAAGAAACAGATCGTCAATACGTGAATACATTGATTTGGTGATCAGTCAGTGCTGCTCCAAGTACGGCCCACGATTTTTATCACACTCATTGAGCATTGTAGTTTTGATACAGGCCGTACTGCCATACCCACACAGCTACACGGTACAGTATGTCCCCCAAAAAAATTACAACGGGGCCCTCCGCAATGATATCTTTAAAGATAGTGAATCAATCTAAATACAAATTCAGGGTATGAAACTATAACTCATTGCCCACATCTTACAGAAAACCCCACTCGATTTGCTTCAGTGGTCAAAAAGAAACACGGAATTTTGTAGAGGATGTCGGGAATCTCTTCTGTCCAAGTTCTGTCTATTATTCACACACAAGATCATTGAAATGCTAAACTCGGAAGAATCCGATTCATGACATGCTTTACAACAATCAACATTTCTCTGTGACCGCTTAACCGAATCGAATGGGAATTTCTGCAAAATAGAGCTAAAATGTTACATTTTAAGACCCTGAAGTATAGCATTTAAGGAATTTAATCTTATTGGGCGTTATTATGCGAAAATCTGATTGTAATTTTGGGGGGACATAGGCTACTGCAGTAAGTTGCCCCCAAAATTACAATCAGATTTTCGAATTGATAGCACCCAATATGATCAACCTGTCAATGTGCTACTTCAGGGTTTTAAAATGTAACATCTTAGCTCTATTTTGCAGAAAACCCCATTCAATTTGGCTAAGCGGTCACAGAGAAATGTGGATTGTTGTAAAGCATGTCATGAGTCCCATTCTTCCAATTTTAGCAATTCAATGCTCATGTGTGTATAGAGTAGACAGAACTTGGACAGAAGAGATTCCCGACATCCTCTACAAAATTCCGTGTTTCTTTTTGACCACTGAAGCAAATCGAGTGGGCTTTTCTGTAAGATGTGGGCAATGAGTTATAGTTTCATACCCTGAATTTGTCTTTAGATTGATTCACTATTTTTTGAAGATATCATTGCGGAGGGCCCCGTCGTATTTTTTTTTTTTTTTTTTTTGGGGGGGGGGGACATACTGTATGTATTGATGTTTGACACTTTTTATACCATCTGTATGGATTTAACATGTTCGCGTCTGAGATGAAAATATGCGTCTATGGGTTTTTAGGAGTCTAAGTTGTAACTCTAGTCACGAGGTCATCTCTTGTAACCTGTATCCCTTTGATATGTGGTGAACCGATTCAGACGGAATCATGAGTACCAACGTATTTCATGAACCCGAAATCTTTTACGGACAATATGGGCTATCCAACGCAGATGTTAAATACTTCTTTAAACACTAATAATCATACCTAATACCAAAACGTGATTATACAATTATGCAAACTATATATTAATGATGACAGAAGTTTATACACACGTACACACAGACACAGACACAGACACACACACACACACACACATATATATATATATGTATGAAGGGGCCGGTGCAATATAGTGCTAACCCACACTTTTGTCAAAATTGAGTTACATGCATTTTCATAATCCTTAGCCTTCACTCTAACCTCCGTGAAAATATCATATTTGAATTCAACCTATAAGATGGTAAAAAATGCATGCATTCATGTTTTATTAATGTACAATGTATGGACTTTCCAAACATTCAACAGCGATTATCTCAAAATGACTATTGTGTGGGTTAGCACTACATTGCACCGACCCCTTCATATATATATATATATATATATATATATATATATAGGAATGCGAGTAGTGCATGTGTGAGAACCAAAGAACAGAAACTCTGGAACTGCTAGACTTTAGAGAGAACTGTTGTTGCCTCTTAATTGGGTTGAAATCTTGTGTTACCGAGTAATTACGATTAGGGACGACGAAAATATTTCATCGAAATTGCGACCATATTGATGATTTTAGGCTGCAGTGCTTCCATTAATACTGACAGAAGTTTACACACACACACACACACACACACATTATATATATATATATATATATATATATATATATATGTTGAAAACTCGTATCTAAGCTCAGTGAAAAGTCGTGTGCATTAGACCCAATGCCTACAAAGGTTCTCTTACAATAGCGAACTGATTCCTGTTTTAACATCCTTAATCAATCTCTCTTTGGCAACTGGTCAATTCCCCTCACAATGGAAACATGCTTTAGTTAAATCCACTTTGAAGAAGGCTGGTCTAGATATGGAGTTTTGTAATCTGCGGCCTGTGAGTAACCTGAATATGTATAGTTGGTTGAAGGTGCTGCCCATCAGCAAATTGTTGATCACCTTAATGTTAATTCACTTCTGCCTTTTAACCAGTCGGCTTACAGACAGTTCCACAGTACTGAAACAACACTGTTAAGAATCAGGAGTGACATATTGATGGCTATGGACAATCAGAAAGTAACCATATTTCTTTTATTAGATCTGAGCAGTGCTTTTGACACCATAGATCATTCTCGCTTAGTAGAATCATTGAACACTTGCTTTGGCATTGATGGTGTTGTTTTGAGATGGACTAAGTCATACTTAGCAGATAGATATCAACAGATCGATATTGATGGTACTGTTTCTGATTTTTTCCCAGTGCCCTCTGGAGTCCCACAGGGGTCTCGGCTGGGCCCTCTGTTGTGTACTCTATACACAAGTAATCTGATCAAAAATGTGTATGAAAAGTTTCCTGGTGTATACTGTCACTGCTACGCAGATGACACACAGATATATTTGTCGTTCACACCTGACGCACTTGCTCAGCAGCAAAGCATCACTCACATGGAAATATGTGTCAATGTTATATGTACGTGAATGGATGCTGCAAAACAAACTCATGCTGAATGACAATAAGACTGAACTGTTATTGATTGGCACATCCGAGCAAATATCTAAACTTTCTTTTGATGGGATATCAGTTGGAAGTACCGTCATAAAGTCATCTTCCACTGTTAGGAATCTTGGAGAGTGTTCAGACACACATCTGAACATGGACGCACACATCACAAATGTGTGTAAATCATCATACCATATGATATGATAGACGTATCAGGAAATATTTTGATGAGAACAGTATGAAAATGATCGTCCAAGCGTGCATTGTCAGTAAATTGGATTATTGTAACGGGTTATCATGTGGACTCCCTGATTCTCAAGTTGGGCGCCTGCAGCGAGTCCAAAACTCCTGCGCAAGGCTTATCTGTAACAAACCCAGGTTTTCAAGGATTACTCCTGTTCTGAAAGACTTACACTGGCTTCCGATTCGTAAACGAATATTGTTTAAGATTTTGCTGATTGTAAATGTATATAAGTCACTCATCGGTCAAGCCCCAGGTACATATCCGAATTATTAGTATTCAAATCTCATAGACACACTCTTGCGCAGTTCTAAGGACGCTCTTCTTTTACAAATTCCAACATGTAAAACAATAGTAACACTGGGAGACAGAGCATTTGCCTGTGCAGCTCCCAAACTCTGGAATGATCTACCATTACAAGTCCGGAAATCCCCAACCGTAGCAGTTTTTTTATATATGTATATATATTCATATATACATATATATATATATATATTCATTTATGCAACATGAGAATGCGAGTAGTGCATGTGTGAGAACCAAAGAACAGAAACTCTGGAACTGCTAGACTATATAGAGAGAACTGTTGTTGCCTCTTGATTGGGTTGAAATCTTGTGTTACCGAGTAAAATAGTATACAATTGGGGACGACGAAATTATTTCATCGAAATGGCGACCATATTGATAATTTTAGGCTGCAATGCTCCCATAAATCTTTTCGAGATTGCTGCTAGAGGCAACATTTTACATTTTATTTCACTTGTAGCTTGTATTGTATCGTTATTGCTGATCTTTATTACTTGTCGAATTTAGATCGTCGTATTGCAGTATCAGGTAATGGTATTTGTCAGAGCGTTTTATTCCTGCTACATTCTGAAACAAGCAAATGTAATCATAGAGATGTAGGTATAGGAGTTTAGGACAATGTACATGACCTTGACATACGCGGGGAAACAACAATTTCAATATGTTTATTCCATGATCAGCTACTTTAAGTTAGAATGGCAAAGCCATTGAAGAATGGTGCGTAACTGAGTACAGGAAAAAGAGAGAATCAACATTAAAGAGGGGGGGGGGGTCACAAAGCATAATACTGTATATTGTGAATGAAGGAATATCTAATAGTCTATCTAATATCTAAAAGAAAAAAAATCTATTCAGACAATCTGTTCAGACGTTTATGGTCAATTTCACCGGTTTCTTTGCAAATGGAAACAAATTGTACTGTCAAAATAAAAAAAGCGACATTAAAAACATATGAGAATATTCTCGCGTTTTGGGAGGTATATTTTAAATAAAGGTGCACATTCCCTTGACTTGTTGCAGAAATAATTGTATTGTAAGGTAAATAGTATTCACCATGCCTCCCTGAGGAGTTTTGTCAAGCCCTCTGTCGATATCCTAAAAATATGAAATGTTGATATCCTAAAAATATGAAATGTCGATATCCTAAAAATATGAAATGTTGATTGTTAGATATTCATTGATTTTCTTCCTGCATTGAGTTATTAATATGATTGAGAAGCCATCCCTTTAATTGAGGCTTTCTGACTAAATCAAGGGGGGGGGGGGACACCTTTATCTCGGTCATGGAAATGCGATATGTACCTACCTCCGAACTCTCTCGACAACGGGGTCATTTAGAGTGACCTTTTTATCCGGGCCTTTCATGTGTGCAGCTGCATCCTCGGCATTGACAAAGACCTGTTAAGAAGACGAGGGGTATAGACCGATTCAAGTGACTGTTCATGGAAGTGCGCCCTCTTAAGGCGACGCCATTACTGGGGGCCAACCAGGCCGGGTCGGCAAGCGCCGTGCGTGCGTGGCAAGGGTGCCAGCGGCAGCCAGTGCTTTTACCACCCGGCGCCAGCCGGCCAGCTAGCTATCTCTGGCGCTGGCAGCGATCGACGCATCTGGATTTGTGACAACTCTAACGTCTACTTTTTTTTTCGTTAGCTAATTAATAAAATTAAACAACTTATACCGGCTATGAGCGAATGGGTACATGGCATATACGGCTGTAGCCAAAACTTGAACTTCAAGGTAAATATCGGTACGATCCGTGAGTGGAATTGTAACACGTTAGACTCTAACGCTGTTATTTCTTTTGCGATGACTTGGGTACTCGCGTGTAAGCTTAACATTAGATCTATTCACATTTGTGTAAGAGGATAAAAAACACCTGGGGAGAGCTATGGCTAGGCGCAGACAGACGTCTAGATAGTAAGCCTAGACTGTTGAGCAGTTAACTGATATAATAAATACAAATAATGAATCAGTTTTGAGCTAGATAGTAGATATGGCGCTATCAGATCAGTTAACTTAAACCTTTTTAGGTTTTTGCCTTTTCTCGGACCAGTGGGGTAAAGTCTGTCTAACGTTTTTTAGATCTTGTCTAGAATTCTAGGCAACAGTCCAGACTAGATCTAGACCCGTCTAGACCTATTGACTTCTACCTAGAACCCTCTAACGTTAGCTACATCCTATATCATTTTCGGTTGTCACTAACTTCCGGCAAGTCTAAGTAAACCAAACTGAAGGCAAATCTAGGCGTTTCTAAGCCGTACAAACTTAAGAAGTTAATTTACGTCGCCTGATGTCAACAACCAAACATTCTACTGTTTAAGGTCTAAGTAACCTTGCATTTAACATCGCGCTAACGCCTAAAATTATAATCTACAAAAGTGATTTTCAAATCAAACTTTCTTAATATGAATTATGCTTATGAAACGCGGATGTTTGCCACCATTCATGGCAGTTTAATATCTATAAGTATCACTTTATCAAAAATTAATTCAAATTCAGAGTTCCAGGCCCAAATTGAATATGGTCAATTTAATGCTGAACGCTTAGTGCAGAAGTAAAAATTTACAATATAAGATTTTTTTTTACACATCTTGAAACATACATTTGGCTGTAGTGTAGGCTTTAAAATGTTTGTCATATACAATGTAGTATACTAGTAGCCAGGAAGTGTATTCTAACTTTTGTAAGTATTGCACCAAGCATTTAAAATATATATATATATATATATATATATATATATACATTTAATTAATTCTTAAAATCTTTCATCTGAACCTGTCTTCTAAAATGAACAACTTTATTTCACGAATATGAATATGCAGTGATTTAGCCTAATCAAATAGAGAATCTATTAGGCATAGGCCATATATTATATTCATCATGCGTCAGTAGTGTCTGAATTTCACACACTGACATGCAGCTTCCATTTCCGTTTTTTTCGCCTGTTATTTTATTTTGTGCAGCTAAACAACTGCACAATATGTGTTTTTTTTTTCTGATCCTTTGAAGCTTTCATTAATTTTAGATCGATATGTCTGAATTACTCAATTTGTCCAAAAGAAAGGCATTAAATGCCGCTGAATGACTTTTCCACAGTGAGTAAAACAATCACAATTTTAGCGCGGCGGTCGCCGACCCAGCGGCCGCCGGCGGCGCATGCGGCCGCGCCCGGCTAACTATGCGCGATGGGTACGCTGGGCCGGCTGCTAGCTGCAAGTGCAACTCGCTGGGTAGCTAGCTCGCTGGGAGCCCCCGTTGGCCCCCAGTTATGGTGGCCGTTATAGCGCCGCTAGCGGCGGTAGGTGAATAGGCCATCGAAATTGAAACGGTCTATAGTATTATACTCATATTTCCATACGGATCTGTGCGTCGGTGTGTTCCTCCAAAGATCAGTCATGTACACAATTGCTCTCATGTCGTTTCAATGCCTTTAGGCTGTACAGGACTCCGTTTTACAACGTAGACCTTACTATACAAGGAACTTTTTTTTTTTTTTTTTTTTGCATCTACCTATGTAGTATCATTCACTGAGTTAATGAGTATAGTAGCCCTACTACATATCGACCACCCTTATTGAAACCGACCGCGTATAATTCGCGCACTGAACACTTAGTACGCACTTTTCTGCGCGCAAAGCACATAAAAATGGATTGGCTTTGAATGTAGATTAGGATGGAGTGGGAAAACGCGATAATTCACTGTTCATTAATGGTTTCAATCAAGGACAAAATTTCGAATGAATATTTTCACCGAATCGTAATGACAGCACAATGTAATGTCTATGGAAGTTCCTAAAAGGCTTCTAAAAAGCTTCGTACAACACGGTGTTCAATACAACTCGGTTTACGTGCATTGTCAATGCAAAATCAGCGGTCGATCCTAAAAACGCGATTTACCGCGGGGAGCTGAAACGAGGCCACGCAAGTTCGTCGGCGATATTTTTGCACTGTAACTTCGAATCGAAAAGGGAACAACGGCATTTGATAGAGCTGGATTTTCTCAATCACGTAGGTCAAGTTTTTTTACGTGAATTTCAGTGTTAAATATTCTTATCAAGCAAATAAACATTAGGCGGTCGATTAGTAGTAGGTCCAACCCTACTTGGCAGGTATATCATAGTTGGTGATCCCCCAATCACCACATTTTTTTTTATGGACTCACATTTTTTTTTTTTTGATAATTCTTTATTCGAACTTCGTTCAATTTCATATCACAGAAACAGAAACAATCACAGAAACAAAAACAAAACATTATACGAAGACAAACTGCATTATACCCACACATTGTACAAAATAACGTCAATCTTACACTATATAAAGACAAAATGCAGTAACACAAACATTGTGCAAACTAATGTCAAACTTACATTGTAACTCCTTTAACCCAGAAACGAAATCCGCTTTTTGTTTTTTTTAACACATATTCTATAGCAAAAAGCCCGCAAACGGGGACATAATAGATAATTTGCTGAAAACAAACAGGGCACATTCCATTACTTCTCTAAAGAAAAAAAAAAAGAAAGAAATCGACGCTATTTGCGAGAAAACACACGCACATGCACACACACTGCCATGACTGCACACCAACACAAACGCCAACATGCACCCCACCCCACCTACCCCTATGTCTTCAGCCCTCAGGTTTCAGGTTTTATTCACACTTGAATAACTCTGACGTGTAAATTGCCTTTTTTTTCATACAAGAAAATACATCCTAAACATAACGTGGAAATGATGTGGAAATGGTAGAAGCAATAGAGAGGGAAAAATGACAACGATGTGACAATAACTCGTAGATGCGGCAAAATCAAGACAGAAAAAGAAAATCCCATGTCATCCTCAGTATACATCATAATATTCCCTTTGGGAGCAGTCATTTTGAAAAATGATCAAGATATCGCCTTTCATGCATATGTGTAGGTTTGTTGTACCATAAAACACCCTCACATATAAAAGTTTTGCAATAAAGCCTAAGATATCAGGAGATGTCAGTATATTTCTCAATACGCCGTAGCAGTATACGGTTTAGTCTGGAAACATTTTTATTATAGCTATTGTTCACATTTTCTATACTTAACAATACCTAGCATCCATTGTACTGATTCAAATTTTCACAGTGGTTGTTTCTACCCCTGACTCACATTTTAGAACTATTTCAAAGCACTAATGCTGGGTTTTTGTTTCATCTGCAAATGGTAAATTATGCCTTTAACAAATGCATTCCAACTGTTCCTCTTTTAATCGTTATCTTATTTTTTTCTTCTGTACACATCCTAAAATACTTCATGACATCATTAAACTTAGGTACCTCCCCTTCTGATCTCTCTAAATATGAAATACATTTAATCATCAATATAATTGTATTCCACCCTTTGACTTTAAAGGAGTTTCCAGATGTACCTGTATACACAACTTCCCAATTCATATTTCCCAGTTCTTCTAAATTCAATATCCGAATAATAATTTGCCACAATTCCTGCACTTTAATACACTCCCAAAATAAAATTTATTTTATTTTTAATGTGAATATGTCTCAGTGCTCTTTTTGCAGAAAGAACAGAGATCATCCGAAACAAACCCAAATCTCAACAGATTAACTTTTGTATATAATACACCATGAAGAAGTTTAAACTGAAATTCCCTAAGCTTTGGGATGAGAGTTGTGACTCTGGGTCGCAGAAAAATATCTTGGGTTACTTTTTGTGAGAAGGCGAAATTACTCTGTCGATCTCGTACTTCCAATGTATATAACTGCTGTAAATCAGTTAAAAAATACTTGTAAATCTTTCTCAAAGGTATGTCACCAATCCTAATTTCTTTTCCACATAATCTTAATCAAATATCATAAACCTGAAAAGGTTTAGTACTGACCCACGACAAACTAAACCGTCTACTTTTCAAAATTACATCACAAATCCTCCAAACATATTCAATTTCCTCACTGCATAATCCTGCTTTTTGAAAATAAATAATCGTCCGTATACCTTTTCCATCAAAATAATGACATAATCCATAGATATTTTTTCTAAAAAGATTTTCGTTATATGTAATTTCACCTTTAAATAAAAAAAAAAAACATTATCAAATACTATTTGATTCATAATTCCCTCTTCTAAATTTCTCAAACTTCCCAAACCTTGCCACGCTTGTAAAATCTCTTTATAAAATTTCGGAACTTTCAAAAAATGTTTATTTGTTTCTAAATTACACTGAAAAATTAAAACACCAACAACTGACCTAAAACATATTTCAAATACTCTTTCCAGGTCATATTCTTTTCTCCACAAAAAAAAAAAAAATCTTTTCACCCACATTACTCTTTGAGCTTTAACAAACAACTCTTTCACACACGGCACATGCACACACACACACACAACCACACACACACACACACATACACACACACACACACACACACACACACACGCACACACTCACGCACGCACACACACATACTTATGTATGTAGGTATGTATGTATGTAGGCACCAGAGTCCTTACAGATAATAAGAATGAAAGAACCATATATAAGTTTCGAGTCATTCGGTTGTATCCACTGATGGGCGACATCACAACCAATGGCAGCATACGTGACGAAGTATGCCAGCTCTTTAGTCTCCATGAACTCAGACTCGGACTTATACCCTATCCGTCGTTCCCATGACTTTCATTTAAGTAATCCGAAGCCTTTACTTGCTCAAAAGTCGATTAGACATCAAGATCCGGATACATGGAACACTCTTCCTTGAGGAGTTGAAACAGTGTGCCTCCTTGTTTTCATTTAAAGCAAACTTAAAGAAGTACATTTTGTTACAGGATACTTCAAATACGAACTAAAAACAAACAAATTATACAACTAATGTTGGTCTCCCGATAGCAACAACGCATATCGTCGCCTCTTTCAGTAAACCAATTTTATTATTCTAAATTCCAGCCTATATCTGCCATTGTGCACCTTCAAGCACCTGCACACACATTCACCACCACCACCATCACACACTAGAGTTTATTTTCCCCTGCTACCTTCGCAGCAGAATTTATATTGTTACGAATCTAGTACGTCCTTGATCTTTTCCTCGGGCCGGCCATCTTTTCAAGCAATGCTTATAATGGCGGCCCTCTGCATAATCATTTCTTAACTATAAATGTTATTCTTATCACTGCTGCATAGACATGCATAGACATGCATATTGTATATTATATTTCTTTCATATCGTTGTTTATGCAAGTCAAAAGACTGTGTTAAATTTATTTTATATATTTCCTACATGTTCATGATTATGTACTTATATGTATCGTGGTTTATGTAAGTCAAACGACTCTGCGTTGAATTTACTTTGTATATTTCCTGCATCTTCATGATTATGTAACTTATGTATATTGATTTGCAGAAAATAAAGTATCTATCAAAAAAAAAAAAAAACATTTTGCGAGGATAACGTGCCTTTTGTGAGCCTCAAAAGAAATCCACTTTGAGAAGTATAGAGTTACGCGAGGCTGAGCAATATAGGGTTATAATACCTCTTCACTGAGCTAGTCCTATGACCTATAGATATTTATATGGAAGCAGCAATATGGCAGCACAGGTTGCCAGGTACGTGTTCGCGTTATGCACACTATAGTGACACCTGCGAAGAACATCAAGGAAACCTTTCGAATAAGTCTAGGCCGGTTTACCCTCACCCGACGATGTTGCTAGAGAAATAAAAAGTACTGACTACCTTTGCCCCCTGTACACTTGAATAGACTACACATAAAAAAGAAAGTCATTGTTTGATTTCAGAGTCAAGAGTACTGAAGTTAAGTTTGAATTTGCCTCGCTTTGTTCGCTCGAATGCCCTTTGTGCTGTCTGTTGAACAAAGTCCATATTTTGCCTACGCAAGGATCAGTCTATACTGTGCTGCTTTTCATCGTACAAGGTTCACTTCCGTCGATCTGCTCAAATCATATGATTATTTTGTGACATCGAGTATATATATTAACAGCAAACATAGATTAAGACTTCCATCTGAAGATACTAATAGTCACTGAAGATAGAAAGCTTCCTGAACCCTCCCGCCTTTAAATGACATTGGAAATGCAATTTAGGTTCAGAGGAAGAATTCAGAATGTATGATAGTAATATAATTGCATGATATCATATCGAGTTCGCATGAATCGATTTCCATGTTGCCCTGTAAATAATTTTATGTGGGCCTTCTGGCAGACAAATTCAATTTAAAATCGGCAACTAGGAAAGATCACATCGAATGTAAACCGACCTCAGAGGAACTGCTCAAAGAAATTGATGATGAAGTTCTTGGTAACATTTGCATTGTATTCTATGTGCGACGACTTTCCTTTTATAGATTTGAGTGTAAGTACGGGAGCTTCAGCCTCCTCTCTTTCCACCATTGTCTCTGGCATTAGGGGAAAAAACCCCGCACAAACCTATGAATTTCCGCGTATTCTACCACGTCATTGTTCCCATCAAAGGGGGGAGGGGAGACCCTGACCAAATCATGAGTTCTATCCTTGCCCCCAACCCCACCCCTCTCCCACAAACAAACAAACAAACAAACAAACAAACAAACAAACAAACAAACAAACACACTAAAATGAGTAATATACCCAGTTCGAAAATATTAAGCAAACAAGACGCATTGCATTCACGGTACACGATTAACCTTTATTTTGAGGAAGGTAGCATGACTAGTGGGAGAGATGTGCAAGCGACCATAACAGCTTCAGGGCCCTCTTGGGAATCTTATGACATGTTTTTGAATTCATAATCATGTACTATACAGCTGTGGGTCTACAGAATTATTGTAACTTTAAAACCTGTTAAATGCAACGAAGATTCATTTGCAGACGGAGAATACTTAGTATGACAAACTTGCTTTTCATAGGGAGGGGACAGCCCTTCCCCTCTCCCCTCACACATAGTCTGCATGGCGTCTACGTAATAAGGCTTGCGTTCCAGATAAAATTCTTCTTGCTTTTCTGGTGTATTAAATGAATCTTCCTTTGCCTTAAGTAAGAAACTTTTTTTCTCAGTTGTTATGATGGTTGATCACATGAAATGTTTACGTGTTCATGTAAACGAAAAAAAAAAATCCCAGCAAAAGCTGAGCTTACTGCAGAACGCAGAACGTACGTAAGCTGAAAAGAACAAGCAAAAATAATGGAATTCTGACACCGAAAACGTAACGTCACATAATAATTATGTTACTGGAAAAAGTGGTCAGGAATCAATCATAATTAAAAAAAAAAGAGTTTACCTTTGTTAATTGTCGATATAATTGTGATATATTCCTCTTTATACAAGTTTGTAAAACATGAAAAGAAGAGTTTTGTCATTTTCTAGTACATGTATTTTCAGCAACCATATACTAAAAGAAAATCGTGTATGAAATATATTGATAAAACTTTCTTTAGTTAATCTATAAAGTCTTAGTCATCAGATTATATTACACGGGTTCGTCAAATACCGGTTAGTGATTGGCTAAACACAGTCACGTGATGGGGGCACATTCGTTATGTTCGCCCATGGGCGAATATTTTTGTAATGTTCTACCATGGGAAAACATTTTCACGTAACAATAATGACAGAAGGCCTGTGACCACTCGCGCAGTGAATTTGGCTCTGCGCGATCGCGAGAGAGGGATCGAGTACGTTAATGTGCTGGTGGTTGATGTTGACGTATTTGACTAACCCATATAATATAAAAGATGATGACTTTTGTTGTCGGGAACATGTACCAAACGTTCCACCCTCAGGGTTTGAAATGCTATTGGAACATTCGGTATGTCCCTCCCCCGCCAGTTATCATCTATATAATGTTGTGTCATTTTCTACTGAATGATGTCGACGACAAAATACACGGTTTGGTAAGCTATGAACAATTTGCATGATTTTCCCTCCACATAGCATCCCCACAAAAAGAAAGGCAGCAGCTACCCTGCATATCATTCCAAAGAGATTGCTTATCATCTTAAAGATTAAAGTTGTTCATCAAAATCTGAACGCCCATGGAAACATTAACGCCGAATCCCGCCAAGAAACAAAGAAACCTCGCTGGCTGGGGAACTGCATAGAGATAGACGACGGTGTGTAGCAGACGAGACACGGTGAATATTCTGTAGTGCCACAACAGGGTGCTGGTGGAGGCGCCTGAAAAGAGCGCGTAGAGGAGTCCCAGCCCGAAGAAGGGCACGATGTTCTCAAGGTCGTTCAGATGACACCTGTTAAGAAGGGAGGAAGTTCAAATGAGACCTTTGCATGTTATCGGAGCGTGCGTTGAAAAAGAAATAAATAAATAAAACAAAGAAGAAGGAATATAAGAACAGAAACCTATTCCAGCAGTCTTAGAGTATGTTATTTCCAAAAGGTCCATTCGGTACCATGAATATATTTATATAGGATTGATACAACTCTGTGTCTCTTGATAGTAATAATGAAAAAAAAAAACCTGATAGTGACAAATGAGAAGGTTTAGTGAATTTTTCCATTGAGTGATCACGTACGTGGCTCTCATAATCCATAATGAAGAATCAATTTTATTCTTAAGAAATGGCAACGAACGGTCCATTAATGCAGCTCAAACTCGTCAAGATGGTTTGCTCGGGACAAAAGGTTATAATCGCTTTATCTCTTGTTATCATTACTTTTTATCATAATTACCACGACTATATACCGCATCTGCTACAGCAGCTGTTCCTGCTACTACTACTGCTGCTGCTGATGCTCCTGCGCTGCTGTTGCTATGCTACCTATACTTCTTCCTCTTCATCATCATCTTCTTCATCTTCTTCTTCTTTTCCTCCTCCTCCTTTTCCTCCTCTTTTTCTTTCTTCTTCTTTTTCTTATATACCTGCCAGTACTTTTTCTTCCTGTTAAGTGAACTAAATGCCTTCGTGAACTTGGAGAAATAACCTGTTTTTTTTTCTCCATCTTGTCACCCCCCCCCCCAAAAAAAATGTATATATATATATATATATATATATATATATATATATATATATATGAAGAGCTTGCTTCCAAAAGGGGCTATATCCACGGTTTTTCAATGGATTTGGCGCCTTCTGGTAGCAAGCTCCTCATGTATAATCACGCAGGCAGGTTCAAAATTAAAAGCTGCCTTCTCCCCTTCGCTTCCAACATCAGTGCGTCGACACCTCTCCATCTTGAACGAGGCACCCAAACGAGTTTCATCAAATCGCTAATAAGCCTTTTACGGTCATACATTTATTGATGTAAGACAGCAAACTATTGAAGCAAGTGTGTATTATTATATCAGAGATGAATATATCGCTTCTCACCTTCTTACACGTTCGACCACCGAGTCGTTGGTGATGACTTTGTTGTCTTTCACAGTCGCCAGTGGCAAGTCTTCAGGATTGCTGAACACCTGCAGGGTTGAGAGACATCATACACAATCTGAAATACATCCCGAGGAGACGTATAATCACGCCTAGTCTTATAATAGAGGTAAAGGCGCACACAAAAGATAACGAATTATTTTTCTTTTCATGCGTCATTTTTTATTGATACCCCGAACATAAACATTCTATTTCATGAATTTGGTATTTAGTTGTCGGGTTGATACAACACACATGTGACACCCTATTCTCAATAAATGTAACTCTGATAGAAACTCATCACCAGACTATTATAGGTGTGGGCAAATTTTGTTTACCTTTCCCCATACAAATGTACTTACTAAATGCGTTTTCTCACTTGTTGAACTTTTATTAGATTTCAAGTTTCCGATGTATTCACAATCGGTTTCAAGACATGACACATGTAACGGCATTAATGAAATTTTAAACTCGCATCGAATCATTTTTAGGTATAATTTCATAGTGAATGATTTGTTTAATGCACAGTACTACAACGAAAATGAATTGCCCAGGTGTGTTGTCATTTTTTTTTCTTTGTTTCACAGACACCGAATGCTACTAAGGCGTATTTATAACAGTGCAGTCTAGAATTCTGCGTGAGAAAACATAATCATTTACTGTCTGCAGTAAAATGTACCGTATTTGTAGAACGGATTTCACGTGAACGAATATTTGTAATAGTCATTTATAGTCATATTACACGGATCAGTATGCACTTTATCAAAAACCTCATTGTCGTGAGGTGTCAATTCAAGTAAGGACAAGCCATAATGGTTGATATTTTATGTATTATTTACCATGCCGAGAGAGCATCTTATTCCTCATTTCACCTTACCCCTCTCCTGAGTCGAAAGAATGACGTAATTGGTGACATATCAACCATCTTCAACAGGACGATGCTTGAATACGTCACGAAATGCGACATCTCTTTACTTGCGAGGATGTCCGACATTATGCTGGGTTTAATCCGTTTTCCTCACTGTTCAACATTCCTTGTCCAAGGTGTGAGAATGGGTGTCAGATCTCTATAACGTGTACCAGTGCCAGTTGTGTACGAGATGGTTGTACTCGCGTGCAGGAAGAGTTTTAAAAAGCTCCCTATATGTGCACGCATGCAGATCCGATCGGTGCAAATAGTCCTTCACAAACTGAATAATGAATTCAAATATTGCTCTGCACACCCAACAACCCTACAATAGCACCACCGCAATTTTTCTTTTGTGCTCGACATTTCATCGTGGGAGCAAAGTTCAAACATGAGATTTTGCCTGGAGTTTGAATATGCAAGTACCTATAGATAAAGTTAGGGACCATTGACCTTCAGTACTGACCTTAAAGATCCTGTTTACCTTTGGGAGCAGTGATTTTAAAAATGTTCAAGATATCACTTTTGATGCATATGTGTAGGTTAGTTGTATCAGAAAACATCATACCATATAAAATTTTCGCAATAAAGCCTAAAGTATAAGGAGATAAGTTACTATTTTTCTCATTAAACCATAACTGTAGATGGTTTAGTCTGGAAATTTTTTTATTATAACTATTGTTCACATTTTGTCCATTTAACAATACTTAACATCGATTATACTGGTTCAAATTTTTACAGTGGTTGTTTCTATCCCTAACTCACATTTTAGGACTATCTTAAAGCAGTAATAGTGGGTTTTTGTTCAATCTGCAAATGGTAAATTATGGCTTTAAACTGCTGTGACATTGTGATTATCTGAAAAATCAGTGTTTCAACAACGCAAGGCTAAAATTGTGTTGTCTGCTGCTAAAATGAACACATGGGTGTCCCGCGTAAAAGCGAGACAATGTGAGCACATACAATGTAGGCCTACATCAGTCTGTAGCTAGTGTGTTTGCACTTTATTGAGAAAGAATTTGCAATAATGCTGTGTCATCGTCAGTTCTAATAGAAAGCATCACAGCGCACACACCTCACATCACACTATCATGCACATTGCACTCACACAATATTAATTGAAATACCTATGAGCAATGTATTGAACTACCTCGTGTGCAGCCTTGAGTGAGGTCGTTGTCACGATGTAACAATATCACTGTATAAAGGTCATTCTCTGTGCTGTAACACAATTATTGCCTGTGTCAGGTTGTGTTGTGACATTTCATATGAAATTTACTATCATGATCAATCTTCTTTACAAATATAGTGAGTGTGAGGGTACAATGTCAATGGTTTCTGTTAATTGTGTTATACCAAAAACACGTGCGGTATAATAATATAAAATTAAGAGTTTATAGGGAATGCATTCTCATAGTTTTCTGTTCTTAAAGGGATGGAATAGTTTTGGTTCATGAGATGGGTCTTCAGGTTTTCAACACTTTTTACGGTATTTTTCTCTTTTTAAGATAACGGTGGGACCATGCAGAGAGGTGAGAGGAAAACTTGGCACAGACTCCAACCCCAAGCACCTTCTGATCTGGAGATTCTCCCGCCTGAAATCCCTAGCGAGCGGGATAACTTGATGTGCGCGAAGCGCGAAGTTCTAGGATTGTAGATGCTCTCTCCGTGCTATCTAAGGCTGTATTATTCAACATACGTTGACACTAAGTTAGAAATCATTTCAAGCGGGAGACACAGAACCAGGGCGGGAGAATAAATCTCAAGCGGGAGAACGGGATTAGCAAAAATGGGCTTTCGGCGGGAGATCTCCCGTCGAAAACAGGAGAGTTGGAGTCTCTGACTTGGTTGGACCCACCTTTTCATGGGATCGCTTTGATTTTAGTTGTTGTTGCCGTTGGGTTTTTTTTATATCTCAGCCATTTAAAAACAGATTTTTGTCAAATAAACTTTGAATTCCTTTTAAAATTGTGATATGCTCTTTAATATTTCATAAAGTGATTTCTAAGTATCTCGTAAAAAAAAGAGTAAAAAGCTGAATCCTCACCTCAACCAATACTTTACAATTCCTTTAATTTTGAGAGAAAAATGTTGCAATACAAAAACCTTGTTGCATCTTAATTGAATGCAGAAAGAGTAACAAAACAGAAACAGAGGGACAGAGACAGAGACAGACAAGCAGACAGACAAAGAGACAAACAGACAGAGGGACGCGGAGAGAGAGAGAATGAAAGAGAGGGTATGACAGTTTTTTTTTTCCACCAAATAATGAATCAAAAGATGGCATATTTGACATCGATCTTACAGCCAAAATGTATCAAAAGAAGAAATGCACCTGACTTATCGCATAACCCGTTGAATCGTCCTTCATGATGCCTACGCTCAATGCCCCCTCCCTCGTTATGGCCAACGTAAAATGCAGTGTTTTAAAACCGAATAGGTATATATGGTTTCAATTCATGAAGCCCCTCTTTTTTGCCGTCGGATACAAGGAAAAAAATAATTACCTTTCATCTGTTTTAACGCCAGATACACACATCTTACGGATTGGTTCATAATTTCAAACCAGTCTGACTGAGAACTCATATAATTCAGGGAATCCTAAGAATCACAAAAATGAGATTTTCAGAGTTCGTTGCAAAAACTGCCGCAGTATTTCGAGAACCTTTTCTTGGACCAAAATTCCCACTCCTGCGCTAGCAGACACTTTGATGGCTGACCGAGGATTATTATTATACTGATAGGAATATACAGATGTTTACACTTATGTATGATGTATAGAGATATGTGTATGTGTATATTTATATGTATATAATGTATATGTACAATAATGTGTTTATAAATGTATGTTTATTATTATGAATAAAAAGTGAATATTTACTACTCTAGGAGTCCTCGGAGTCTACGGTTTCTAATAAATAAATGCTGACGTTATATTGTTCAATACTATACGGTAATGAGCGTTCACCGGGTGATTATTACACTTTATACGAATACTGAACGCTTTACACTTTACGGGCGGTGAGTTGGCTCAGTCGGTAGCGCGTCTGCCTCACGATCACGCGGCCCGGGTTCGAACACGAGTCTGGACTGAGCAATGTTGTGTGTAAACATACCGTCCCCTCTAGCAAGAGGCAAAACACTCTGTCCCTCGCATAGGACATAAAATGGAGGTCCCGTGTATGACAGAGTTACAGCTCATGCACGTAAAAGATCCCGCTTCATTCATTCATCGCAAAGAGCAGGGTGTCTAACCCGGTGAAGTGGTCCCACCCCACATCCAACTGGACCCCATGGAAGACCAGCTTAGTGTAGCTGAATATGGGCTATCCAGCCATCTTCACAGATGGAAAATGACCAACACCAACACCAACACCAACACCAACACCAACACCAACACCAACACCAACACCAACACCAACACCAACACCAACACCAACACCAACACCAACACCAACACCAACACCAACACCAACACCAACACCAACACCAACACCAACACCAACACCAACACCAACACCAACACCAACGGGACGAAAATGTAATGATTTAATACCAACAACTTTTATTCTGTTTAGGGGTGCACATTTCTTGAGCCTTCCTCAACGGTGTAAAAATGAGGTTTCCTGTATACCTTATTTATGAAGTCCTTTGAGAAAAAAAAAAAGAAATTTCCTACGGATACTATTATCGGGTGCTGTTCGTTATTCCGAAGGTTCGTTATTCCGGAGGTTCGTTAATCCGAAACGATATGAAAACAAACAAACAAACAAACAAACATAACGCTATCATGTACACCCTATTTAGCTACGTGTGAACAACACTAAAATCAACGACTGGTATTACCAACGAGTGACAGTTTATAATAACATTGATAATCACATGCAACTGTCATTGCACTCGTCAAATGATGCAAACATGATTTATCTGTTGGTCGTTTTCAGCGTTGTTTTACTCTAAAATCGTAAGACATTATAGATTAAAATTGTTCATCAATATCTGAACACCCATTGAAATATTGACTGCTAATCCTGCAGCGAAGCAAAGCGCCCTCGACGGTTGGGGAATGGCGTTGAGGTAGACGACGGTGTGTAGCAGACGAGACACGGTGAAGATTCTGTAGTGCCACAACAGGGTGCTGGTGGAGGCGCCTGAAAAGAGCGCGTAGAGGAGTCCCAGTCCGAAGAAGGGCACGATGTTCTCAAGGTCGTTCAGATGACACCTGTATGATAAAGGCATTCCACAAAAGAAAGTTTACAGTCATTTTGATAAAATATCATGTGTCAGTTTTGTATGTTGCGGAGAATCCTTGATAGCAACAGATGGCCTCCAAAACTTGTTGTATCCTAGAAGGTCTTACCTGAACAGTTTGCGATTCTAGTTAGCACTGAGTTCACGAGTGAGAACATTTAGGCTCCCCCCCCCTTTTTTTTAGGATGAGGTTTATAGCATTTATACACTTATTACTGTATCATACTGTATCATATCATACCCTTATTACTGTATCGTTTGATTTCTTTTGGACACCATTTCAAAACAACGTTTTTGTATAGAACCAGTTGGACCACAATAAATCGGCTGCTTATACTGAACATAAAATTATGTACATGCTTGTATTCTACTTGTAACAAATTTACGCATTTTCTCATTGTTTCATTCGTCATGGCACTCATATCATAGTCATGCGTCATCAACCACTAATCCCTTCTGTTTGACTTTCAATCACAGAAACCTTAAATTGTTTGTTGTTGTTTTTTTTTTTGTATATTTTCTGTTTTACTCTCAGAAAGTAGAATAAGACACACAATGCGCGCATTGAAGAAACAAATGAAAGTCTATCAACAGCCAACAACACTGTCAAAGGAACTTTTTCTATATGGAAGGCGCCCTCCGAGGTCACTATGAGCGGACTGAGTAATGTCTATACCTCCGAACTCTCTCCACTACAGGATCGTTCATAATGGTCTTGTTGTCTTTGACACCTTGTCCTACCGTATCTTCTTGGTTGGCATAGACCTGCATGAGACAGAGGAAGAGAATTTATTGTCCAGATGAAAAAGGTATCACGTGCGCAGGCGCAGTATACAGTGTTTTATGCTAGAGTCACACACGGCCGGGTCACAAAACGGATTTGATCCGGGTGAAAATGAGCCAGATTAGTCCCAGAATGGAGGGTAATTTATGCAACAGTCACACACGGCCGGATTTCGAACCGGGTCCATAAAGAATTAAAACCGTATCGACCCGGTTCGAGCCGTAGAGACCGTATAAAAATCTGCTTTAAATCCTTAACTGAATCCTTTTCGACCCTTATATCGACCCGTGTTAACCCGGAATGTAAAACTTGCCATCATCCGTTGCATGAAGGCAATGCGGTATATGGCAAGGGTCCATACGGTTTTACGCTGCGGGTTGCAGCGGGTCGATGCGAGTCAATGCGGTTCGAACCGGGTCAATTCGGATATCAATACGGAATTGAAATCCATGAGAAAATTTTGAACATGAACAAAAATTTTTCACCGCCGTATCGTAGCCACCGGAATCCATCAGGAATTGACACGGGTTACGATGCCGGTCAATGCGGGTCTCTACGGCTCGAACCGGGTCGATACGGTTTTAATTCCTTATGGACCCGGTACGAAATCCGGCCGTGTGTGACTCTAGCATTATAGGGCCTACAGTGATTTCAGTATAGTGCTTCCGTTCGGTAAGATTTACGGTAAAGTTTTAGGGTACGGCTTTAGGCTTAAATGGTAAGGATAGGGTACGGCTTTAGGCTTACGGTAAGGTTTTAGGTAAACACTTGAAGTAAACCTCACATCCAACTGGACCCCATGGAAGACCAGCTTAGCATACAGTAGCTGAATATGGGCTATCCAGCCATCTTCGCAGATGGAAAATGAACAAACAAACAAACAAACAAACCAGTTTCCAAGGTATTGCAGAGATTTTGTCCACTAGGAAGTTGAAATGAAGATAATAACATGATTATTGTTTATGTTGCAAACATTAGCGATAAATTGAGACAGAGGGAGAAGGGTATATTAGCATAAATGATTGTGACCTCATCAAAATACTCAACAATTATAGTCTATTAAAGTGAGGATGGAATACAATAGACAAAGAAGTATAGAATGTCCAATCACGTTAAAAGCAAAATGTTTAAGACAATTGGCATGTAATAATATTGAAATCATATTATAGTAAAAACATTTTGTATATGTCTTCGCATTTTGGGGGTTAATTTTGTCAAACTGTATATAGCAGCGGAGGTATTTATATATAAGTACATAATTTACGCGAGTGTGGGTGTGTACGCTGACTGTTTAGGTACCCTTTTTATAAGCCCACGTCGTACCTTTCGTGTAATTCTGAAGAATCCAGTGATAGGCGACATGAAGACCATCTTCAGTAGCACGATTGTGACGTAAGTCACAAAGTAGGAAAATTCTTCGCTCCCAAGTCGGTCGGACATTTTCCCTCTCCTATCAGGTCGTCAGTGGGAGTAAAATAAAACTCTCGCAATTGCCAATCGACAATCTGTGTATGATTAATGCCACACTCCTGTATGGAAGCTAAGACGTCAACAGTTGCAATGTAAGGTGGATGGGCAAATCCAAACTACTCATCTTTTTAATTTATACACAAATGGTGCTTCTTCAATAGAGCACGCGACTGCATGCTACACCATTGAAGACAAAGTCCACACAGATAGAACCCTATTCTTGTCGCTTGAATGATATAAACATTTATGATTGTGGTTGATAATCTACAACTATACACTTGTCTTATCTATGAACCCCCCTCAAGTGGAAAGGCTAGATTGATGATGTTTGCTCAGCCCAGGGTCCATTCCTTGTACAATAATAGGTGAAGTGCATGGTTATAGCACAATTAACTGAAGAGGTGAGAACCAACATCAAAGAATCACATAGCAGCGATTGTCAGTTAAAATCAATGTTTCTCGATCTGATAATAGTTATTCTTCTCAATGTTCACTGTCTAAGTATGAGTGGCTTTTAAAGGCATCACAAGACTAGGCACGTGAGCAAAAAAGTATCATCAGAATAGGACAAGATGTGTATGTATGTGTGTGTGTGTGTGTGTGTGTGTGTGTGCGTGCGTGTGTGTGTGTTTCGTGGAGTGAGGGTCAGGTCCGATATTATTTTGTTAAACGTTCACCATCATCTGTCTGAGATGTATTTTTTCAAAGTCAACTTGAACATGATGCAGAATCGCCATTTTGATTTCTTTCAACGCATCGCTATAGCTTACAGTGGTGACATGACAGTTGAGATTCTACATTTAAGCATAAACTCAAATTCATTTTACTTAATTCATATCTGTATCGATTTCTTCAATATTGCTTGGTTTTCTACGTCCTTGTGTATGTCCTATTGTGCATAATAATACTTTGCATTTCCGTCATGCAAGTACAGGTATCTGGCTCGCGTCTCATTCGAGTGATCACGCCACTCTCAGCAAACTCTGATTGCAGTTTCGTATAACAGACATTCTTTTCTTTCTCTCTCTCTCTCTCTCTCTCTATCTCTCTCTTTCTTATGCTCTTTGACGTTTACATTTTCACACTCTATAATTTGTCATTCTTTTTAGAATTCACCTTAAATCGGCGAGTGGAAACTATTATACGCCCTGCAAGCAATGCTTCTATATACGTAGATTCATCATATTTCACTTGTCTTAATTCTTTCACAGTGGCGGATCCAGAGGGGGCGCACCGGGCGCGCGTCCCCCAGTGCCGTAAAAACAAAAGAAAAAAAAAATGAGATGAAACCCAGAAGTAGCAGCAGATATATTATTTGCGCCCCCCCCCCCTTTTACGGATCCGCCCCTGTTTTGTTTGTTTTATTCGACAAGACACTCATTCATCTTGGTATGTTTATGGTTCTTTTTTTATTAAAAACGTGGAATATGGAGCAATAAAAACAAACAAACAAATAAACAAACAAACAAACAAAAGAAACATTCATCACAAACAATGCATAAAACATTGGGTTTACCAAGAGTTATGAGGTCATTATCGAAATAATTTTGATGATTTCTTCAATGAATATTCTCACCAAGGCTGCTCCTGACAAGTGATAATCAAGAAGAAACTTATTGTACGATTTCGTTTCTTGATTCTACTAATGCTTCTTTTCATATCTGCATGCGTAGATATTCGTCATCGACCTTTATAAAATGGGCTGTAGAATCTCTGCAATCTGACTGGTCAATTATCATGCATTGATTTTCACTGATTCATACTGCGCCATGCATCCGGTAAAATCCCAAAGTGTGGCTTTAAAATGTCGGGTGCATCTTAAAGAAATCGAGTTCACTTTTATATGTATTTTTGGCTTTTTCGATCATAACTTAATTTTATGCAATGATGATTTTGCATAATCACGATTATCAACTCCATTGTAAGAATTCTCACTCACCGTGCTTACCGAGATCTCAGTCAATTTATTGTTGTATTGATATTATTGCTCACATTGTATTCTGCTTTTATATCGTAATCCTAAAGGTTGAAGTTGTTCATCAGTATCTGAATACCCATGGATACATTCACGCCGAATCCTGCTAAGAAACAGAGCGCCCTCGACGGTTGGGGAATGGCGTTGAGGTAGACGATGGTGTGTAGCAGACGAGACACGGTGAAGATTCTGTAGTGCCACAACAGGGTGCTGGTGGAGGCGCCTGAAAAGAGCGCGTAGAGGAGTCCCAGTCCGAAGAAAGGCACGATGTTCTCAAGGTCGTTCAGATGACACCTGTTTCATACATCATGACATTAAACTGCTTTTACGTTGTTTCATCTATGATGTTTTATATCAGGCTACCTATTCACTGAGGAAGAGAAAAATCATCAAAATTCTAATCGTTACACAAGATTTAAACTTAGTCATTTACTCTTTGTAAAATAACAACAAATTAACGGAACCTTCCTTATTATAAATGTATCACAAGTTGCTGAATTTTTGAAATTCCAAGTAATCTCTTGGGGGTAGAGCTTGATTGCTAATAGCAAAAATAAAATTTCTCTCTAAGTCTAACTAGGCTCATGGCCACAAATAAGTGTATTCTGCACAAGACATCATATTCATCAATATTCCACTTAAGCATCATACACAAAAGTCAGCGAAATTTGTATTCTATATTCATATTCTAAAGGAATAGCAATATTCATACTATACTTTCTTCCACAGTAACTTCATTTCATAAGTTATTTTATGTTATGAAAGTGTTGGTGTACCAAGAAATGAAATATTACAGGGGTCCAAAAAAGTTCAGTCACAATTAATGTACTGGAAATTATCTAACTGCGCTACAATGAGTAACACTTAGATGGAGAATTTACATTTGTTTGCTTGCAGTTGGCTTGGCTACTATAATGCGTCATAATTATGCTCTTTTTTGTTATGTCTGCTTTACAGACGTATACCTTAGTCAGTCCCTATCATTATGTACCCAGTTATACCTATAAGTATACACTGCATTCGCCGCCGATGAGACCTGACTGGATTAGAGATCTGGGCTCTGTTTTGGGAAGAGTTATAATTGATTATAAGTTGACTTCAACTGTAAGTCTATGGCAGCCTGTGTGGTAAGGAAATTTAAAATCGATTTTATCTTTTGATAAAACGAGGCCCTGATATATTAAAAAATTAGTATTAAAAAAAGTACACCCTTAATGCAGTCATGAGATCAGTCGCGTTTTCATCATCTTCGTGTTCCTTATTTAGAATGCAAGCAGTGTTTGGGCAAGTAGTTAAAGGAAAACAGCATGGACGGTGTAAGAAAGAACTGTATGGTTAGAAAACAACTTTGACAAAATGTTATGAGGAGTCTTTGTTTGAGCTTACCTCCTCAATCTCTCAATTACAGGATCGTTGAATGTGAGTTTCTTCTCCTTATAGTCTTTCCGAACTGCCATATCCTCTTCATTAGCAAAAGCCTGGAATGTAATTGTAGAGACCAGCAAATTACGTGAATATGACGTGGTTGAAGTCTTTATAACGAGAAGCTGTCGCTACTGAGGCTGGATGAAGGCCAGGCTCATAAACTGGGTTTCCTGTTTTTGCTCTTTTCAGTTCTTTTGATCTAATATGATTTCTTTTCATTTCTTATCATTAAATTATTTCAGTTCGTTTGATCCAGTTTGATTATCTCACATCATATCATATTTAAATCTGCTTCATCTTGTATCATTCTGATAAAATACTCATAAACAGCGTTATAAACGTTGATTCTGACCAGTTCTCATACATGATCAGTTATGGGGCTGGTATCTTGAAAATGAGGCTTGTGTGTCTTTAGGTTCATCAGGTCCATATTGGTTATAGCAGGGAGGTACTAGGTGAGCTCTTACCTCCTTTGTTATAGATTGTGAATTGCCTTATAATTTCAGTCATTTTTTCTTAAAATACCTTTACACACATCCATCACATCCACCATCATGACCATGAGCTTCTGTATAACAGATATAGGCTGTACACACACCATGCACACAACAATCGCAAACAGCTGAAACAAAATGTCTGCCATATATACATCTAAGATACACTTTGTAAGTCCTTTTTATAAACAATGGTCCCTGGTTTGAGACTCGATCAGTGGGACCAGTTGAACCCATGACAATATTGCCTGATACCACTCCGTCTTGTTGTCAGTCCCTAGTTTAGAAATGTAATGCTGACACGAAGTGCAGGCTCAGTCTGTTGAAGAAGGAAAGAGAAAAGATGAAGGAAACGGAATAGGAGGAGGAGGAGAAAGAAAGAGAAGGAGATTATGCTGATAGTGACGATCTATTCAGCATGCTACGTTACCTTTCTCTTCACTCTCGTCAGCCCTGTCACGGGGGACAATAAAGCCATCTTCAGTAGTACGATGGTCCCATAGGTCGCGAAGTATGTAAGTTCCTTTCTCATAAGATAGTCAGACATTTCTGAAGTTTCTCTCTCGGAAAAAAAGAAGAAGAAGAAAGAAAGAATAAGCTAGAAAAAAAAAGTTATCAATGAATTTGCCCAAGGACGCAGACTACAATGTTTTAGGAAAAGGAAGTTTCGTTGTTCATCTATTGAACAGTAAACATAATGAATCCAACAATGTGAGTGCAGACGAGAAACTGTAGAGTCCTTCCTGAGAAGATAATATAGAATACGGCTAAACTATTCCTTCGTGCATCACAATAATGGCCTGGGTGGGAATCATACATGTCTTGTCTGAAATTTCAGTGAGGCTCTGTGGGTTACGAAACGATTCACACACAGCATATCACGTTGCAGTTTGTCAATTTGTTTATAGGCCAAGTGATTGTTTGGATTGGACACTCAAAGTCCAATCCAATCGGTAAAGCTGATGTTAGAGTGGCACTCTTGTGGTTTTTTAAAAAATCACATCAAATTGCGCCTGCGCAGTGACTACACTCAATAGGACATTTGGCTGGCCTTCTCTGAGATGTAAATCCATGTCAATTTTTTCCAAAAACAAAGAAGGACAACACTGAATTAGACCAAATATGTCATCTATATAGCACAAATTATTTGAAGCCATCATGACAGTCAGGGTAGATCAGAGGAATATTCGGGCATTCAGAATAAAAGATTGGTCATATTCAGATTTCTCCCCTATTATCATAACAGAGGCAAGAGTGAAGTGGTAGTCAAATAAAAGAGATGGCCTTGCTTATATTATGATACCATATTAAAATGTGTCATGAATATAAAACGTGCTACTGTCAATGACTGTAGGCCTACATGTTGATGAGCCAAGTGTGGTGGATTCATAATTGACAGTTGGTGACCAGGGCCCCGTTTCATAAAAGATGTATAAGGATGTCAACTCTTGCTGGAATGACAACTTCCAATAGCAACAGCCAATCACTGAAGCTGGATTCTTGTCGTTACCATGACGATTGCCATTCAAGCAAGAGTTGTTATCATATCAACTTTTTTATGAAATGGGGCCCCAGGTCCCTCAATATCGAATAAGGGGTGATATCTGGTGTGTATTTGTTTTGATTTGATTATTTCTTTAAGACGTATTGATTATCAACGATAGTATAGTCGCGACACGAATTATCACACTGTCGTTAATGTCATCACAATAACCATCTTTTCTCTTAATTGATGTTGTTATTTTGTCACAGTAATATTTTCCGTGAATTTAACAATAAACATTTAAGTATTTTTGTCCGTTGTTACACTCCTTTATAGGCACCCTATAGTTGTCCCTGTACCCTCCCCTAATTCTATTCTAACTTCGATGTATATACATAGAAAGTTTATTCTTTTGTCCATTTCATTTTTGGTATAATTTTGTTTATTTCATAGTAGGCATATACCTGTCACTAATTTTCTATCGGTATGTTTACACTGTTTACAATACGATTCTTTAGCAGTTATCAAACTGAGTGTGCCTAAACTGAATTTTAAAAGGAAATCACATAATTGATAAATGATAAACACTATTTTCAGCATTTTCAGCTTCGTCACGTGTATCCTTTGCTGGGTTAGTGTTTGTGTGTGTTTGTGTGTGTGTGTGTGTGTGTGGGGGGGGGGGGGGGTTATCGTAGGGTTGTGTACACTCGACGCCATACCCAGAGATCAGAATGCAATGCATTTGACTCGACACTAACGGAAGAAGAAGAAAATTATCGGGGGCGCGGCCGGGGAGGGGCGCACCGCCCCCTTTAATTTAGTAAAGCCCCCCTCCCCCCCCCCCCCCCCCCCCCTTTACGGACTTCCTGGCGATTCGCCCCTGATCATCCATAATAAGTATCGACTCTGTTGGTCATTGCTTTACAGTCCTTTTGTTTATTGTTTTTGTTTCTTTTAATTAGGAATCGGGTGGTGTGTCATGGCGTTGGATGTCAAACTTGTTCGCGTGGAGCTTGCAGTTTCACATCATGAGACCTTCCCCTTTTCCACTTCACCATGACGTCATCACTCACGGAGGAAAAAGAAAAAGAAAAGGACAATTCCAGCTGTGTGACAAACAGTGACAGTCAAAATGACGAAATTGGCACTCTTTCTGTATATTTCCTTCAGTATATTCCCGTTATTTCTCTGCAGAAATCACACTCTTGTGCTGAAGGTAAGTGACCATACATTATTCATAAGATATTGGTGTCATAAATTCCGTTTTTCGACCTCTTTGCTTGATTGTTACTTTGTTCGAATGCGGTTGAATTTTTTGTAGTCCCATATATCCATAAGTGTGTTAGTGCGAAAGAGGCATCTTGTTTCTCGTTACAACAAAAAAAAAAAAGGGTTTTTGCCGTGGTCTCGTCCCAAAGCAAACAGATATCCATCCTTTTTAAGCCTAAAAAATTCCTTTAGTAATACAGGGTCTTATAAGGATCGTGCACAGTGCCACAGATTTGACTTAAATGCTTAAAGTAGCAGTTGTTGAGTGTATTTACAAGTCAGTTCGGGAAACCCACTCACAAGGGGGCCCCTCCTTGTAAGTAACCCGTCCCCCTTATAAGTAACCCCATCCCCCTTATAAGTAACCCCAGGGGCACCCCTTATAAGGAGTCTCCACGCTTTTTTGCAATGCAACGCGAAAATGAAAGGACTGCGGCAATTCGCTTGATTATGTCCATAAAGCTTCACAAGTTTCCTAGTTACTCACGAAATTTGAGCAAAATCGGTTTGAGGCATCATATCTAAAATCATGGATTTAAATGCGATGTCAAACGACCCATGCGAATGCTGAAATGCGAGCGATTACTGGCGTGAGTGTCGCCAGGCGCGGCGGCGCGGCAATGCTTGAGTGCAGACGTGGCGACTGAGTACGGAGGTTAGTCGCCACGTCTGCACTCAAACATTGCCGCGCCGCCGCGCCTGGCGACACTCACGCCAGTAATCGCTCGCATTTCAGCATTCGCATGGGTCGTTTGACATCGCATTTAAATCAATGATTTTAGATATGATGCCTCAAACCGATTTTGCTCAAATTTCGTGAGTAACTAGGAAACTTGTGAAGCTTTATGGACATAATCAAGCGAATTGCCGCAGTCCTTTCATTTTCGCGTTGCATTGCAAAAAAGCGTGGAGACTCCTTATAAGGGGTGCCCCGGGGGTTACTTATAAGGGGGACGGGGTTACTTGTAAGGGGGACGGGTTACTTATAAGGAGGGGCCCCCCTTGTGAGTGGGTTTCCCGAACTGAAGTGTATTGACAGAATGATATTCTGAGTGATTACAGTATCATGATCGATGATCAATGATGCATGATGGTGACTTGAATGGTTGCATTGTCCATTGAACTAAGTAAAACTTGTAGAATAGTCCATACAGACTACTTGTCTGAAAGCTTTTGTAGAAACTATACGATTACACATCTACACATACGGTATACAGAATCCAGGTTCTCCACTAGACAGAAAGATCCGTCTGTCCGGAGGAGTCTTTTATTTTTTGACGCTATTGCTCTCCTCCGTAGACAGACGGAAGTTAATAGTACACATCGCTGTGTGGATGGTCTTAACCACTGTCTCTATGGAAAATTGGGTGAGGTACCTCGCCCTTCTCGATTGCGTCTAATTCACGGCCCTAGGTTGGCAAATGTAAGCTTGTATATCAAAATCAACATTTCAAGAATGCACTACACTCACCAGATTAATGAATAAAGTAACATTTTGGTAGAATTTTCAATGTAAAACACACATCAACCAGCCCGTCACGTCGTCACGTTTAAACTGCAGAAACATATGAATCCCTTAATAGCGTGAAGTTCTCGCAACCGGAGTCCAAGCTCTAGGGTTCTAGATCCTCTCTCGTGCTATCTAAGGCTTATTTTTCAACATGTGATGACACTAAGTAAGAAATCATTTCAAGTGGGAGACACAGAGCCAGGGCGGGAGAAATTAAATCTCAAGCGGGAGAACGGGAGATTTTGCAAAAATGGGCTTTCGGCGGGAGAGTTGGAGTCTCTGATTTATACCAGCTGATTACTTACCACTACCAGTACTGACTTTTGTTGTTAGCCACAAATAATGCAAATAGAATTCTATATTTGCTATTGCCAGTATTGTCATTATTTAAAATAACATTTCTGGATTCATACACTAACAGTCTTACAGATATATCACAGCTCAGTCTACTGTACTTGCCAGCATCTTGCAAGCCTTTCATGCAAATAATATCCTACCTTAGCAATCTTGCTTGCTCCATAACCTATTTTAAAATGATTTTGCAATTGCATGTCAATGTGTATGAGTATCGTCACCTTTTAAACACACTCAATTAATTTCCACAACAGGAGGAGAAGAGACAGGACATAGAAATTACCAGCTTTGGGTTCCTCAAAGGTGGGACCTTGACCGTAAACATCTCAGAACTTGGAATTCCCAAACCTAAAGATCCAAGCATCAAGCTCCCAATGGTTGGATTCACCCTCGATGTGTCTCGGAGCTTTGAAAGTGCCAACTATGCAGTGAGTGATGAAGTGCCAGTAACCAATGACATGTATTAAGTTAAAAGGGTGTTTTATAGTTTCTTTACACAGTTATTTACAATTATAGTCTAAGACATATTCAAGTTAAAAAAAAAAAATCATTTGTGAATTAACATTTATAGGAAAATTATCTGTTGTAAAGAAACAGTATATGGATGGTTTAATCTATAGTGCAACATCTGAAAATCAGGGATGGATCTACACTTAAGTCTGTCACATTTGAATTTCTATGAGAAGCACCTTAGTCTTCTAAGTAGATATCTACCACATTAGTACTATCCATACTTTTAAGTTACTGAGGTAAATTTTCTTTTTTTAGCATGCATACTTTGTTAGGAGACTTACATGTATCAAAGTATACTTATTTGGTCTTTTAAACGTCTTTAATTTGTTGAATGAAAACTTGTTTTTAGTGATGTGTCTGATATTACTTGCATTCTATGTGCACAGCAGTGTCAAAGGATAATGTTGACTGTGAGGGATTTTCATGTACAGTGTAATTCAAAACTTGATGCTACTCTGCCCAAGTAGAGTATTCATATCAATTTTTTGTTTGTTTGTGTTTGTGCATAAAACTAGGAGGACCATGCCAACAGCCACTGTGTCTTGAAGCCAGGAAGTGTAGGGAAGAATGATTCTGTGGCTACAGTTTATCTCACATTCAATTTCACAGATCCCCGCAATATCAAGTAAGTTTGCTAACCAGTTTACTAAAGATTATGCTGCAGTACATGTGCACGTTTTTAGCGAGTATTTGCTACTAGTTAGGGAAAGCAAATTTTACCAAATAAATTGAATTAACTGGCCAGATACATGTATCTGTCCTCAGGAATGAGTCTCAGAGGCATAAATGAAGTGTTGTTACCCCCCCCCCCCTTTTTCTTTTTTTATCGTTTGGCGGGGGTATATAGGAATCAGCGGACGGTCGGGCGGTCAGGCGGTTGGTCGGGCGGTCGGGCGGTCGGTCCGTTGCAAATCTTGCGTCGCGAATTACTTCCTCAGTTTTCAACCAATTCCCATAAAACTTGGCACAGATGTGTGCCTTGGGTTGTAGATGTGCAAGACGTATTTTTTGACAGTACCCAAAAGTACGTTGCCATGGTAACGGCATATTATGGGCAAAAATGGGTACAAATCTTGCGTCGCGAACTCCTCCCACAATTTTTGATCAATTTTTATGAAATTAGGTACAGATGTTCATCTGAATATGTTAATGTGCAAGACACATATTTCCGCAGTGGCAAAAAGTGCGTTGCCATGGTAACGGCATGTTATTGGTAAAATATAGGGCAAAATGCTTCATGGCAAAACTGCTTCATCAGTGTTCTTCCAATTCTCATGGAATTCATATTGAATGTTTGTCTTAGGATATAGGTCAGCATGACACATTTCTTGACAGTGACAAAAAGTATGTTGCCATGGTAACAGCTCACATATTATGAGCCAAAATGATGGAAAATTTTGTGTTGCAAACTACTTCCTCAGTTTTTGCCCAATTTCCATGAAACTTGGTACAGATGTGTGCCTTTGGTTGTAGATGTGCAAGACACATTTTTCGACAGTACCCGAAAGTACGTTGCCATGGTAACGGCATATTAATGGCAGAAGATCAAGGAAAGATCTTGCGGATTTAACTACTTCCTCAGTTTTTTTTACCAAAGCTTATGAAATGTTGTTTTGACCAAAGCTTATGAAATGTTGTTTGGCGGGGGTATAACCAGTCGCTGTAGCGACATTTCTAGTTTTTTTTGGGAGGGGAGGGGATAAGTCGGATGGGTCAGGTTACTGTTGAGTAACAAACCTACTATTTACAAAATGGATACCCGTGATGGATTGTGTACATTCGAAATGAACTGCCAAATACAATGTATGTATATAGGAATATTGAAGATATCTCAGGGGCTATTAAGATCATTCAGAGGAAAACTTATAACCATAATGCAAGAACATATGAATGAAAATATGTGAGGTGCAGCTGTATGAGAATTCCAAAATACAGATGTATTGTGTATGTGGAATTTGTGCTTTGAGTTTCAGGGCTTCCAATCTCAGGCTGCCTCTAAGTCTGAAGATTTCTGACAATGTGAGTTTTTTCCTATTTTGTTACTTCTCATTTTCATACAACAGGCTGGATGTAAATAGGTGGGGTAGGAGGCTCGAGAACCTGAGGATTGTGCCGATGCATGAGGGAAAAGATGTGTGTGCATCAAAAGCCAAGGATGCAAGTGAGACCAGTCCGGTCAAACTAGATGAGCAGACCCTTATTTCCACCAGACGTAGGCGGGCAGAGCTGGGGGAAGAATCACAGAATGAAAACATTCCAGGCAGCAAAGGTTTGCAAAAATTTATGTGTGTATGTGTGTGTGTGTGTGTGTGTGTGTGTGTGTGTGTGTGTTGGGGGGGGGAGAATGGTGGTCTGTAAATGATTGAGCTGTGGAATCACAGTGGGACAAGTGTTCAATTTTCTTTCTTGTCTGTCTCTTTCTTTTCAGTTATATCTCTCGTTCCAAAATTATCTGTTATACTGTGGTGGAGAGAGTACAGATGCAGATTTATGTGGCCTCGTGCAATGTTAAATGCTCATTAAGGCTATTTCTTGACTATTACCATTTTCAGGTAAAAAGGGAGAAGATTGAAAAGAAGTACATGCCTGAGCGACATTCTGTATTCATGGTTTCCATACAACTGGAGGAATACATAACGGCAGATTGTAAATACTTTATAAGCTGTTATTTTTGCATACAGATATATTCGTGAATGAGGAGGTCACAGATATTTTCACAAGATCTTATTTTTGTAAATTGACACTGAGGCTGTTGTGAGTGCACTATTACCCTAGAACATGCCCACATTTTTGTGTGTTGTTGAATTTGTGGTCCAACGGGGATTCACAAAATTTGTGAAAATTAAACCCTCGGGTTTAATTTTTATCCAGTACCAGCTGCCAAAATTATTGCCAGATGAGATTACTATTGGCACTAACAAAGATGCTAAAGTATTTTTCCCAACCTTTGAAACACATGTATGAATGTCCTTGTGCTGTAGACAAAGAAGAAGAACCGAATGACAAACTCCAGAATAAGGAACAGAAGGATAGTGCCAAGCCCGAGGATACTCCTGGAGGTAATGGGGATGGCGAGTCACCGAATGCGCCAGCATCAGTGAACGGAGACACTGATGCGGAGCCACAGAATCAAGCTCCAGCTGCCCCCAACCCAGAAGCAGCATTCAACCCGGAAGCAGCCCCCAACCCGGAAGCAGCTCCCAATCAAACGCCTGCTGCCAAGACCAAGCAGCCGATAAGACTGCCAGTGACTTCGCAGGCAAAAGGAGACATCATGTTCTTCAACACAAGTGTAAGGACACTAAATTTACCCATATGACCTTAGTTGTCATGAGCAGGTACCAAAATCTCATTAAGGGTCATAATGTTGTTTGGTAATGGAATTATTCTCACAGAAGTCGTCTGATATCCATTTTAAATGACTAAATACAGTATGCAATAGATACAAATAATTGTTTGGTATAGGCAATGTTATGCTGGCCACAAGCTAAAATCATCTACATACAAAATACACTTGCTCAGTACTGTATGCATTATACTCTGTAAGACTAGAATTGACCATCATATAGAAGGTGTGCTGCTGGCAAAACATAGCATTAATGCCAAAGTCTGTGAGTACTGTGTCTATGAGATAATTAAGAGGAATATTTCACCGAATTAAATCAAGTTAAATCAAGTTTGATTCAGGGAAGGATAAGCTGTAAGATGAATCATTTGGCTATGTTTAGTATTTGTGTCAAGGATAAGTGGTCAAGGGTGTGAATGAAACATGTGACAGACTTTGTCATTATTATTAACCAACTTCGATTTGATGTCATATATATCAGTGTGAAAATAACACATTTAGAAAATGTAAGCCATGCAAAAGTGCTAGAAGTGCTAGATTGCATGAAATTAAGTAAACTGATATTTACCCATACAGTCACTCTTGATGTTGCTGAGCATTTCAAAATGAACTTGTACAATGTATGTGTTGACTTTCCCTCCCCATATCTTGCCTCTTTCTCCATTTGTGTCAGTAATTTTCTTTCCTTCAAGCTCTTCTTTTTTTTTCTCTGTCCTCCAGCTCTGCTCTGAAATGACTTCATACCATTTTTTTTTACCTATCCTAGAGTAGTTTTGTTGGGATATGACAACTTTTCAGCTGAAGTTTGATCATATATTATCTTTTGCTCTCTGTTTCCTCTCTTTTGTCTCCCTGTCTGTCTCTTCTTTTTGTCCTGTCTGTGTTTGATGTCTTTGGGGAAGACAGTTTGTGGTGTGTGTGACTGATACACAGGAGGAAGGTCTGTACAGCTTCTTTTTCCATCACTGCGCCACAGACGAGAAGGCTCACGTACAGCCAGTCAACCTGTCTGTAAGTATCACAATTTCGTTAGTATTCTCTAATCCTCTTTTGAAGGGCATTAGTGGCCAAGTTATTATTTTTTTTTTTTTTTTGGCAGATTAAATAAAGATTTGCTGTTAAGATGGGCCATGGTAAATTGTAGCTATGCTAAGCCACCTGTGTACACCTGTATCATAGTAACATTTTGCTGCCATAAAACCCCATATAATCCATCTTTCTAATAACATGTTGCAGGCGACTCTTGTGACAAGGAAATCCTTGGGACCAGCAGTTTTCGTTCTTTACATCAAAATTTTGTAAGAGCCAAACAGATAGAGTATGTGAAGATAATCATATAGATGAAGATGTTCTGACATGAATTTTCACTTTATTGTAACAAAATGTTGTTAAAACTCTCCTATCACAGGAGTGCACTGTTTACATAGGGGGATTCAAATGCTTCTGGAGTAAGCATTTGCAGTGCACTGCAAAGCTCATAAATGGCAATCAAATATACTATGCACTGAGATGTTCCAATTGAAATTGTGAATTCTGAGGTGACTGGCATAGCACTATTTTCTGAGGGGTTCAGCTCTGGAAAAAAAAAAAAATAATAATAATAACCATGCCAGTCATGGAAGAACCAATAATTTCAGCTGGTACCTCAAAAAGAGTGCATGGAATATTTGATTTATATCCTACAAGAAAAAATTCTAGACCAAGGTAAAAGATAATGATCATAATTATAATAATGATGAAGACCAAATTATATCAGCTTGCCACATCTGCTCATTTTGCTTAGTCGCATAACGTAATGCAGTGCAGTGCATCAGCAGCACACTCTAAAAGTGCAATGCAGTTGGGTAGCGCAGCGCATGCAGTAGTGGAGTACAATGCTGCGCAGTGCAAGTACTAGTTATGTAGCCTCCTCCCAATTACGATTCAACTTGCCGAGTTATCAGTACCTAAGTATCTTGTTATTGTCAAAAAAATGATGTCAGAATCTTGGTGTGGCGGAAAATATACTGAACCTGACGTCATGCTACATCCACTTTCTTTTCATGGTGAAATTATTTTAAGTCACATGAGCAGTCCTCGGCCAATCCTAGTTCGACACTGTTATGGTGTAGGATATAATTATCATAGCCAATATCACCATTGTTGTTATTATCTGTTTCTCCATTTTGCTGTACACCCCAGCTGAACATTGTTGAGCAGAACCTGGGTCCCAATTACCTGTCGGCAGGGGATATCCCTCTCCCGACCCTCTACAGCGCCATGTCTGTGCTCTTCTTCTGCTCCGCTATCTACTGGATCTACTACTTGTGCCAGCAGCCGGTGGTCTTCAAGATACACTACCTCATGTTCTTCCTGGCCCTGCTCAAGTCACTCTCGCTCGTTTTCCATGCTGTGAGTATCCCAAGGCTGTCGCTCACAAGGTAGTAATGACGATACTGTAAATTATGAGGAGGAGGAGGAGGAGGATGTTCTTATTGATATTGATGGTTGTGATGATTGTGATGATGATAGTGACACAGAGTTGTCAATATGAGAGATGATGATGTTGATAAAGATGATGATGTTGATGGCATTTGTGATGATTGTGATGATGATATTGATTTTAATAATGTGATCATGATGATGTCATTCCATACTGGATGGGGGTATTAAATTTTCTCAGCTATTAAAAGTTACTTGGGAACACCATGGTAGGTTGCTATTTTGCACCCATTTATAGTATAAATTTGTCATGACCTTGAATAGGGAAGCAGGATATATATTAGGTCTGAAAGCATAAGCACTGCTTTTCCTGGTTTCCAAATTACTGGTTGGCATACAACATGCCACAAGTGGGGGCAAATTGGTTTTGAAGGGGCAGATATGTCCAAAAAACAAAGTGGTCGAAATAAAAGGTCGGACCCAACTTTTAATAGGACCACTTTGTTTGGATATCTCAGTCATTTGGGGACCCATTTTCATCAAATGAATTTTGAATCCCTCTTAGAATTGTATGCTGTCTAATATTTCATATTAAATATTTCATATTAGTGGTTTCTAATAATCTTGCAAAAAGTTAAAATCTGAATCTCTCATCTAAACCGAAACAATACCATCCTTTTAAGAATTTTGTTTTTCTTAGTCAGAGCACTGTGATTCCTAATCCCATTCTCTTTCCGTCTGATTTAGGTTGATTACCACTTCATTGCTCAAGATGGATCACCAATGCAGGCCTTTGAAATTCTGTTCTACATCACATATTTGTAAGTTTGTCAATTTCTGCTCCCAGAAATTACATTTTAGATTCTTCTGAAAGATTTGTGTGAAATGTAGATCGGGTAATTCCTTTCAAGTATAACATTTTATAATTGAAGGTTGACATGAAGATGTTACATGTATGTGAACAGGCTTGGCAAAACTTCCTACTTATCACCATGCATTTAGGAAAGTATTGTGCTAATATTTTGCTTGCAAATGGAGCATTGAAAGGCAAAATAGAGATTTGAAAAGCAAAATTATCTAAGCTTTGAATGTAGCAAGATGTGATAAAATTGGGAATATGCTGTGCAAAGTTTCTAAGTTCATATGTCTTAATGTAATTGATATCTGAGAGCATACACTGTGAGTGTTACAGTCTATTTTTTGAAAACTGAAACTTTTATGATTGCAGTCTCTGTGTTGTCAGTCTTTACTAAAACCAATTGTCCATAAGCATTTAAGTTGGTAGTGTTGCACCTGTAATTATCTTAACCCTAACTAGGCCGGGCTATTCAGGTAGATGATAGAGCCGGCCTCCGGATCTCGGCCGTCGACCGCGCGATCGCGACGAAAATTGGCACACGCATTGCCTATGATGTAATCTAAAGTACCATGAAGTTAATTTTTTCAAAAATTATCATTTACACTAAATTATGCTAATTTATGCATAATGATGCATGAAATCAGACAATTTGGTATAAATCACTAAATAAAGCTCAAAACAGGCACATTTTTTGTGTAAATATTCTTTTTAGTGTCCTTGGCAAATGTAAGAGAAAAAAATTGCGCAATCAGAAAAAAATTTCCTAAGTATTTTATTGTTTTTTGAATTTCTTATGTATTTCTTTGTTTTTTCGACTTTATGTTTTTCATCGTTTTTTCGATGAAATTTGTCCGTGACATTGTTCCAAACAAGAAAATGCGTTATTAATTGATTTTAATCAATAAAACCCCAAAATAATCATGCTTTTATGAAATTTGCCTGGAAACGCAGTTTGCATTGAAATTGTACACAAATTCACGTTTTTGAGCAATTTTTGGTCTTACATGCACGTGCATATTTATGCGCAACTTCGGAACCGCACACCCGGGTATCGCAAATTTGGTGTCAAAAGATGCGGGAGACTCGAAAGAAAAAAGTCATGAAACGTCGCGGTGATAGCTTCTCGCGATAGCGATACATAGCGCGAAACGTCGAGGGGGGGGGGCCTCGGAGGCCCCCCCCCCCCCCGGCCTAGTTAGGGTTAAGTTGCAATTATCACAAAGTGTGGTTGAAACTGGCCCAATGTGTAAATGAGTGTATAATCTGTTTAATGTGAAGGTTACTAACAGGTTTACATAATTATTATACATATTGCTTCGACTCTGCAGGACAAAAGGAGCACTGATGTTTGGTACAATTGTTCTGATTGGCTCCGGCTGGGCCTTCATCAAGCCAATCCTGTCAGACAATGACAAAACTCTCTTCTGGGTCGTCATTCCTCTTCAGGTAAGCCTAGATTCTTTTCACCTCGCGCACATGACCTCACTCTGATTTCATTTTTATGCCATTACCCTCCGTGGCATGGACATCTTTTTCTCATTCCGGTCTCTGCACTCTACCATCATTCCACTTGTTTAGCATTTGCTGCTTTCACCTGGATATCATTAGCCAATTTGATATGACAATTTGGATTATGAAAACTAAATGCATGGAATGCAGTTCTGAATGTTTTGTGTCACTTACCTTCCTCCTTTGCCTCTCTATGTCAGAGGTGCCAACTGCATTCTGTGCTTTGTCAAAAAATACTGCATATTTCGTGGGAAGTGCTGTTTTTACCAAATTGTGTTTTTACAAATGTCTTTAATAGGAAAGGTGAAAAATACTGTTTTTCCATCAAACATACACATATGCTTTTTTCAGCTCTCTGAATATTGCACTACTGCTTGCAAGGTGGGCATCGCTGCCATGTATGTCAGGTAGCTTTGCTCTTGCAAGCTCTTCCAGGAAAGGCTACTCTGCAAGCCTGAGTGTGGGCATTTTTTTTTTCAATGAATCTCTTTCAAACCACAAATATACCTGTACATCCTTTCCAAGAGAAGAAAGCATGTGATTTACGCATCATATTCAATGCTTTGCAATGTATTTGCCTTTTTTAAAACATCATTTGATATCTGAAGTGTCTTTTCACGATTTGCAAGAATTTATCATAGGGTAGATGTAGATCAGAGAACAGTAAAACATTGTTCATTTAACCCTTGTGCAGTGGTGCCATGTGTAAAATCTGGAAAATAACACAAGGTCATCACTGCTTTTCCAGTCCACACAAAGTCTATAGTTAAAGGTAAAAGGTTAAAGGTCCCAAAGGTAATTTCAATAATACCTATAATGAATGAAAACAATCTTCTGTCATATTAATTTTGAAACTTTGATGGTAATATCTTGATGCATGACAAAGTTGATTTCTACATTTCCCAACCAGACATCAAATCTCATGTTCAATTTTTCATGAGAATACAAGGTTTGTGTGTTTGTTTTTGTTTTTGTTTTGTTTTTTTGTTTTTGTAAGATGAAGGAGAGAGGGAGAAAGAGAGCAAGCAAGCAAGAAAGAAAGAGAGAGAGAGAGCGGGAAGTAACAGAAGAAAGGCCTCAAAATGAGAGCATAGTGGCATGTGGCTAATAAGAGAGCATTATTTACTGATGGTTCCAAAATATTTAAAAACCTTTGTGCCAACCACATGGTGATTTCATGAGGTATTTATTGTGACCTACACACAAGTGTTTGTTTTTGTCTCCCTCGGTAGATTCTGGCCAATGTGGCGTACATTATTACCGACACATCGGAGGAGGGTGATTCGCAGTACTACATGTGGAAGGTCATGTTTGTGACGGTCGACATCATTTGCTGCGGCGCCATTCTCTATCCAGTCATCTGGTCAATACGACATCTGCAGGAGGCTGCCCACACTGACGGCAAAGGTAAGGAGTGGGACTGAAAGTATGTGGCACATGCATCTTGTCAGACCATAGCTTGTTCATGCCACTTGTCCTGCTCAACTGTATAGCATCCATTACCACTATTTCCCTTCTTGTGTCTCCTTGTTTATACCTGTGGTTTATCTTACTTCCCCTTTGCTGCCCTACAATTTTTCTTCCATACTCCCTGCTATTGCTTTCAAAGTTCAGAAGAGCAAATATCTTTATGGTATGAGCTTTCTTCAATTTGTCGCCCTTTGTACAAATGAAATTTGTAAGATTGCAACTGCATTTCTACATTTTAACAAACATGTCGGAAAAAAGGAACCGGCAGGAATTGAACCTGTCTTCTACTGCTTTCTGGGCAGCGATACTACTGCCAGGCTATCCCTGGTTGCAGGCAGTGACATGATGAACTTGGAACAAATACTACTACCCAAGCTCTGAAATCCGACATTTTCATGTTAAGTGGTATAAGGCATATTAAATGGATGCATGCGATTATTAAGCCGATCAATGTGCATGTCTCATTAAGCAATTATCTTGCCTAAGGCACAGGGGAGTTTTATGTACAGATGTCTGTATGTGTTAAAGGGATCGTATAGTTTTGGTTGAGACCTAACTTCAGGTTTCTAACATTTTTGGGTGAGATAATGAGAAACCACTTTAATATGAAATATGAAAGAGCATGTAATTCCAAGAGGAATTCAATGTTTATTTGATAAAAATTGGTTTTGAAATGGCCGAGATACGCAAATCAGAGCAATCCAATAAAAGGTGGGACTCACCTTTTATTATGATCGCTTTATTTTACTTTGTTTTTGGATGTCTCAGCCATTCCAAAACCGATTTTCATCAAGTAAACTTTGAATTCGTCTTAGAATGGTATGCTCTGTAGTATTTCATAAGTGGTTTCTTGGTATCTCACAAAAAGTTAAAAGCCTAATCCTCGCCTTCACCAATACTGTACCATCCCTTTAATCTTCTGTGCTCTTTAGATGGATGGTCCACTTTGTATGATATTTGTTGCCTGAAATTTGGCGCACAAGAAATTCGAAATTTGCTTCCAAAGTACCTGGTACCTAGACATACTGCGCAAGGTACCATAAAGTTAAAATCAATGGAAACCACATTCTGCTTTCTTTAAAGATTGCATTGAAGTTAATAGTGATGGTACCTTTCAATAAGTTTGTATCCAGAAACATTCAGCTTCTCTCCACAAACTATTGTTGAGGTAGTGGTCAACGCTAGAAATATCACTCCTGCCCTATGTATCTTTTCTCTTCACAGCCGCAATAAGCCTTATCAAGCTAAAGCTCTTCAGGTCCTACTATGTGTTGGTAAGTCTTGAATGCTTTATTCAAAACACCAAAAATGGTACTATCTGATCAACAAATTTAAAGGCTGTTTGTTATACATGAAATACTGTAATATGGTGATTATTTTATACACACACTGTAATAATATTGTGCGTGTAGTACAGTATCGCAGTATTGAGGTGAAGACTGAAACTTACTGAATGATTGAAAACATGCCTTGTCTTTCTTTACCATTATATCGTTTGGATTGTTGTATGGTTTTGAGAGTTTAAATTGATGAAGATACAAATGATGTGTGAGTAAAAATGGAGTGTCCCTACAAGTGTATCTGCTCCATCTTTGTTCCTTCTAGTCATGTAATGTGTATGTCTGAGTATTTCATACATTATTCACAAATTCATTCATTTATATGTGTAGTTAGTTGTGTAGTAATTCTTGATTCTTGACTCCTTGAAATAATTGCCATTTTAGCCAAAGATGAGGTTTATTTTTAAAGGGGTCCTTACTTTTCACTTTTGCATCTCAACTTTTCCAGTAGGAGATTGATTATTATTGAAACTAAAGGATGTTTTAGAATTGATTTTTATGTGTGTTCTATAATTGATTCCCCCACATGCATACATCTAAAAAATGCTTCCAAATATGATTATGCCATGGAGAAGCAAGAAGCTGAAATGATACTTTAGTGATTTGGAAAATTATTTTTCTCACTATGAATTGTTATCCATAGTTGTGTCTAACCTTCTAATACCAGACACAAAGTCTCCAGCAAGCTTAAGTGATTTTGTGTAGTCATGTTTAGGATCCCCATATCCCCTCACTGTGTAGGGATTTGTATTAATTGAACTATACAGTTTTTGGAAGAAGTTAAAGACAATTTCTGCTTGAACAATGTTTCTGCAAAGTAATGTAAAGCTGGAATTATTGAATGGCATGAAGATTATTGAATGGCGTAAAGAGGCTTGTTTCAGATTTTTATATGTCTGAATTGTTTCCTTCTCTCGTAGGTCGTATGCTATATCTACTTCTCCAGAATTGTGGTGTATCTCCTCAAGGTGAGAACATGCTCCTTCATTCAGCATTCAGTCATTTAGTACAACTGGGTAGTCTGCACTTTGTCATTGGAATTTATGCAGGAATACATGTATATTCACCATTCTGTATTTATCTTCAAGATCAAGCTTAAGAGTAACAACTATAGAACTGTTGCCTTATTGTGTTGTTGAAATAATGATCTTTTTTATTTTTATAAACAAAAATGCATGACTTGAGCAATTCCACTTTCTTACATGTAATACATGTAGAAGAGTGTGCAGTTTCAATTTTTACATTTTTTGCCTAAATAGGGGCAGTGCTTTGTACATCTTTACCTTTGACAGAAACTGCCAACTGCACTGGCTTGCTGTAGTACTAATGTAGGGATTATGGGGGTTCTGAAACAGATTGAAGAATTGTGATCAGTTGATATCTAACCACTCTGTTCAAGAATAATGAGGCAGAATATTGGTAGTTTATTTCCCTTCTACCAGTAAGTTTTTATTTGTGGTATCATTAAGTATATCAAGAAGAACCTTTCATGTATTCTTTCTTTTGCTGCTCTGCGTAAGATCAAGGCATTGATTTGATATCCCTTAACACCCCCATCACTTTCCTCTTCGATTGTCTAGGTTACCATGCCATTCCAGTTCATGTGGTTGGACGAGTTCTTCTTTGAGTTGGCAACGTATGTCTTCTATGTCGTCACAGCCTACAAGTTCCGTCCGGGCACAGACAACCCATACCTCCAACTTCCCTCAGACGATGAAGATGATGAAGACTTTGAAATGGAGGAAGTGTAAGATTTTGTCAAAATTTGATAATAAAGAACCCAATTCTCCATCTCCACACACACATACAGTTGTGGTATGTTGGTTGTTTTATCTGTAATGTGTCCTGTTGGCCTATACACCAATTTTTTTTATTTTTTATTTTATTATTTTTTTTTTTTGCTAACTGATAATTTCAGTGAGACGATATAAACGTGCGTCAAATGATTTCACTATTTGACCCATTACAAATATATTTGGATATACACCTCACAGATTTATTGTGTGTTTGTGTGTATTTCTACGTGCATAAAATGCCAAGAAGCATATCTCTATTTCTGCCTGTAATTCTCTTATTTTGCCCTTCTGTAATTCTGTTCCTGTTTAGCTCACCTGAGCCAAAGGCTCAAGTGAGCTATTGCGATCGTCCGGCGTCCGTCGTGCGTAAACTTTTTTTTATTTTCATCTTCTTCTTGAAAACCCCAAGACCGATTTTCATCAAACTTGGCAGGTAGCATCCCTAGGGGGTTAGGAACTCAATTTGTTAAAATGGACACCATGCCCCACCCAGGGGGCCCCCAGGGGGGCCCAAACCCCCCAAAATTAAGGAATCTGTAAAAATCTTCTTCTCTAGTACCAGAAGTGATAGAGCTAAGTTAATACTATGAGTTAGTACATTGATGACTGTAGTTTCAAGTTTGTTCATGGCAGAATCAGGGGTGCCTTCCTTGGGACCCAGGGGAGGGGGTTGGGGAGGGGTCCTAATGGGGCCTAAATTGTACATTTTCATCTTCTTCTTGAGAACCCCATGACCTATTTTCACCAAACTTGGCAGGTATCATCCCTAGGGGGTTAGGATCTCAATTTGTTAAAATGGGCACCATGCCCCACCCAGGGGGCCCCCAGGGGGGCCCAAACCCCCCAAAATGAAGGAATCTTTAAAAATCTTCTCTAGAATCAGATGTTATAGAGCTACAATAATACTATGAGTGAGTACATTAATGACTGTAGTTTCAAGTTTGTTCATAGCAGATCCAGGGGTGCCCCTCTTGGGGGCAGGAGGGGAGGGGGGTTGGGAAGGTCCAAATGGGGGCCTGAATTGTACATTTTCATCTTCCTGAAAACCTCATGATGGATTTTCGTCAAACTTGGCAGGTAGCATCCCTAGGGGGTCAGGATCTAAATTTATCAAAATGGGCACCATGCCCCACCCAGAGGGCCCCAGGGGGCCCCAATCCCCCCAAATTAAGGAATCTTTAAAAATTTGGGCCCTTATTGTACATTTTCATCTTCTACTTGAGAATGCCTGGTCAAATTTTAGTAGAGCTGTGAATAATTTAGATTAGTGACTGCGTGAAAGGTGAACTTGCGATACTCAGGTGAGCGCTAGACCTGCGGGTCTCTTGTTGTAATCTGTGTATATTTTCCCCAGTAATTACCAAGGTTGTTGTATGTATTCATTAAGACATTATTATTATCATCATCATCATCGTTGTCGTTATGATCATGCTTTTGTCCTGTGTAATAAACACTAAACATTCCCTCTAAGCTGGACAACCAGTTTGTACTCTTAAACATAATGATAATCACTTAGCTATCTAAATAGCATTTCCACAGATACACATAAGAGAAGAACATGCAAGTGAAATAGATATTTAGCGAGAAATTGGCTGGGATTTCACACGTTTTCTAAATTGAAAGGTATCTACTTGAGACTGCTGAATGTACTTCGAGTGTGAATTCTGAAGAAAATGAATCCCTTATGTCCTGTCATAAAATATGCAGTGTCACCGAGACAGGCCTGTCAGAGGGCATGAAGAGGTTACAGGTCAACGGAACTCGTGCCGTCCAGCGCGAAGCCAACCACAGTGCGTAGACCGGACAGTGCCTGGTGTCCGCTGATCCACACCCGCTACCTGGTACCACCATCCCTCGTCTGCAAAGCATCCTGATGTGTTGTTACGGCAACTCGGGATTCACACCACGAGTCACAGGATTTAGGAGTTGTGAATCAGTGTGATGAAGTGTGAAGTGGAGCAGCACTGAGCAAGTTATGGTTCACGCAGCAGAAATGGCACAGGGTATTGTTGGTGCCACAAGACATGTAGACTACCACTGGCCCAATTTGGAAGAGAGTGGTAGGCAAGGGTTGTAATCGATTGTCTTCTTTACAAATGTTCAAGCAAACAAACCAGAGGCACTTCAAATTATCAAGTGACTTTTGAATCAAATTCATGTAACTACTCTGTCTTTTCTGAGTCCTCCACAGGGTCCTGTGTACTCTCAATGGTCTGTGATTTTATGTGGATATGAAGTCATTATAAAAAGCAGTTTGCGTTGATGTGTGACACTGTCTAATTTGTTTCCTTTGCTGATACATATTTGCAGTGTGTGTAAAAGAAAGGAAGAGTTCATTCTAGCTTTCATAATAAGCTATTGAAGCATGTTGTGCCTAAAATTTAAGAAGGCAGGTTTGGTTTTGAAGGGAAAGATTGTTCATCAACTCCAACAGCTTGCATTACATTATACAGTATCTTTCATTTGATTTTAGTTTATTTGTGTAAATCCTCTCGTGTTCACTCCCATCATGTTCACCTGCTTAGAAACTTTTGTAATAAGTGCTTCAGAAATTATGTTTATTTATTTTTTAATAATAAAAAAAGAAGTGAAAATAAGACAATAGTGCTACATGTATCTCCAAACAATTTTCTGTGCAATCTCAATGGAGATATTTAAGGTGTATATTTCTGTTTATAATCACTAATGCATGAATTTGCTTTACTGTAATTGAATTTAATTTAGTTTTGAATGTTGTGTGGTTTTGTTTTGTGAGTTTGCTTGACTTGATACAGTTTTGATTCATGTATTGACAGACTCTTGCCTTTTTTCATCACAGGGCCTGTTATTGATGACTGTTAGCTAAACAAAGTACAACATAATGATGTTGTCACATGTATTTCATGTAAATATTGCTGCTACTTGTCACACGTTTATACCAAGACGTCTTCATGTCATGTTTGGATGTGTGCATGTACAATACATATGCACACCACAGATGCATACAGGTCGCATCTAAGAAGAATATTTTATGGTTATTTGCAATCATGGTCTCCATCATGTCAGAACAGAAAGATGTGCCAAGCATAATGTTAGTTAGCTCTTTGATTTTGTTTTTGTCTTAGTATCATGCAGTTTCTCCACCGTGTCATATATAAAATGTATTTACATGTAATAGCTTGTTAACTCATTCATGATTAGTTTATTGGAAGAACTTGTCTCTGCTTGAATTTGATTTGTACATTCGAAGAAGGACAGCTGGTTTGTGTTGACTGTATAACAGACAGCAAAAGTATTGTTAAGACAGATGTGTTTTATTTGCAGATGCTATCATTGCTTTACAGATTCACATTCAGCCATTTTCAGAACTTGCCATACAAGTGTACAATACTGTAGGTACCATGAGCAGTTAAAGACCCAGTAGCGTGGGGAGAAGTGGGTGGCCTGAATTAATTGATCTCCTGTCGCTGCCCAGAAGGGTATATTCAAAAACCACTAGCGCTTGTCAGAGAATATGTGCACCGATGTGTACCGTACTCTTGTCAGTAACGGTCGACTCTAGTCAAGATTCTTTGGTTTTGTGTGTACATGTACTTGCATTGGAGTTCAGTTATACAGCGGTACACAGTTTGTTGGGGGGATTTTCAAACACATGTACATCTGAGCTGGTCAGCCTGCCCACTACATGGTATCCCTATGCTACCGTGTCTTTCATTTTGTTTGACAGTAAATGTATTGCACAATTAGTGTCAATGCTTATTTTCAAATTCATTTTTCTCTCTTCCATTTTTCTTGTTTGATCTACAGAAACATGGCAGGCTAAAGATTACTAGGAGATGTAAATGCAGCAAGGATAATACAGAATTCCTTTTGCAGATTTAAAAATATATTGCTTTGCCTATTTATGGTCTAATTATAAATACATATATAGTATTCACTTAAGAGCTTTTAGTGGCACCCGAGTGAATAGTGTAGTTACATGTATTAATTGCTTTGTGAAATATGAAACTGTCAAGATATCAAGACCCTCCTGGTAGATTTTTGCAGAAATAATGACCCTATATTATTTCAGCAGGGAGATGTCTCCCTTTTATGAAACTTGAGCCAAAAAATGCATGTGAAAGTGCTGCCTGTGTAATAGTGGTCTAAGCTTTCTGGACAGAAACAAGATTTTACATATCATGGCTCACTTTGTAATACAGTGTATTATGTTGCAATGACTATATTCTTAATCATCATTTTCTCCAATCTGGGTTTGTATTGTCCTCCTTTTGGTGGCCAGAATGATGTTGCATGCTGGAAGAATGTAAAAAAAAAAGAAGAGAAATGTGCAGAAATTTTCAGGATTGCCCTCTCTCGTTGCCAAATTTAGAACCAGTTAGATCTCAGGTGGCTCCATGCGGAATGCCTCACAAAGGTGTACTACTTGCCATATATAGTGACATATCAAAAAGGGTAAAGAAACAAAAAAGGAAAGAGAAGCGAATTATCTTGATTGTGAAATTATCCTGATTGTGAAATGTGAAAACACTTGGAGAAATTTTGGCTAGGGTTTCTCTCCTGCCAGGTAATGTGTCACTGTAATCGTGTGAATGCTACTTATGCATATTTGCAGTCTGGCAAAATGTTAACGATCAGAATCCACATGGTCCTTCCTCATAGTCCTTCTATGTGCTGCATTTCCAGAGATTTAAAAGGGAAATCCAGGCGATTTTCATAATTTCACATCATGTCATACATAAATCAACGGCTCCATGTTAAGAGTTCTGGAATTAATTGTGGTCCTTGAGCAGAGAGACCAGGGAGGTACCTGTGAGGTACCTGTGAGGGAGGTACCTCCCTGGAGAGACCAATACTCTGAAAAAACCCAAAACAAATTACACTGAACAAGCTAGGTAGCAGCTTCACCATAAGAATGCACGAGTGGAGGCTGAAAATAAGAGTGCACGAGTAGGAGGCTCACATACAATGTAGCAATGTGATTTATTACAATACTGCTTGCTTAACAAGGTCACCTGTGTAGAATGTATTTTATGCATGCTTTCTTCTTGTGTTTGTTGACAACCCGCTCAGGCATTATTACTGTGAGGCTGCTACACAGTCACCATCCTTGTTCATTGTGATTTGTTATAAATTTTGAAAACATTCTTATTCCTTATCAGAGTCACTATTAATTCTGAAACACTGTACTGATTTTAACCAATTTATAGTTGTTCAATTGTAAGCGTCTGAAAAACAGGTGGAATTCTCCATATAACTTTGTGCAGAATTCTAGAATGTTCAGCATTGACAACATGCATGTCAAACAGAAACGCCTTGTTTTTCTTAAGGCACAATGACGTGTTTGATGGGAAAGCCCCATTGTGATCACTACTGCTACATGTAGTTTCCTGTTGCAGTCTTTAAGAGAAGCACCTTGTGTACTGTACACATTGTGTAATGAGATTGTTATGCAATTTACTGGTAAGCAAGCAGTTTCCCCTCACAGTGTGGAACAAAACAGTGTGAAACAAAAAAATAAAATAGTATCTTGTGTTCTTTACTCTCCGAAGAGCCATTATGTTTCTATCTTTGAATGTGTAGACAAATATCTGCTTAGCAGCATGTAAAGTGTAGTTTCTAGTGTGCACTACGACTCTTCGAAGGATGTTCTTCAGCACGTGAAATTATATTTATGAAAATATATATTGCACTGAAAGACAGACGATTTCTGTAAATACATTTCTGGGTAAGAGAAAAATAAAATGTCCATTGACAATGAATTGTTTTTTGTTTCTGGTGAAACAACTTAATTTTCTTTTGGTGTGAAGGATAGTTCATCTTACAAGTTCATTCCCTAATAAAGCAGGAACAAAAAGGACATTTAAAAAAAAATTGTGTGTGTTATTAGCTGTTATTAGCATGTGAGGCAATTGGCATTTTAAAGATTGCAACACGTTATTTACATGCAAATTTTAAAGTAGTCCTCACACCAAAATTAGCTTGATTTTAGACAACAATCGATCGATCATTTTGCATCGGTAGCATGTGTAAAGTGCTATACATGTACTTACCCGTTGAGGATGGTTTGATTTTGCTACAACACGCATTTCCCATAGACACCTGGCTGAGTTCTTGGGACTCGTCCCCAAAGGGTTAATAGGCTTCCATAGACCACTTTGTAAATGACATTCACAGTACTACACTGATTGGCTATGTGCTGCAACATTTAAACAACCAAATTAAATGGCAGCTTCCCAACTTTATATGTATTTTAGATAAGATTTGATGGAGGGATATACATACTGTAAAACATATAAAGAATGAACTGTTTCTACGGGTGTCTCGGTGACAGAAATAGCACTTTTCCTGCCCCCCCCCCCCCCAGAATCCGTCATTTCCACTAGACCTGCCATTGCATGCTGTATTTGTTCAATATTTTGTTTCCAAAATTACAGTTTATCAACAGCACCTACCCCCCCCCCCCCACACACACACACCACCTTGTTCTATACAGAAGCAGTGTAAGAACACTGTTTCAACACTAAATAATTGGTATCATCAGATTAAATCTGCTAGACCTTTATGTAGTCACTTCTATGGGGAGCTGTTTGAATGTTGGTAGGCCTCAAAGGCACTGTTTCAAGTTGTGGTGACTCATTGTAAGTTCTTGTCAAACTTTGCTCACTGACCTCTCTTAGACAAAAACAAAAACAAAACAAAACAAAAACATCCTCAGCATCAAAACGTTTTGGAAATCATGCTGTCACTACCAAGACATCTATGAACACAACTGACTGTAAAGGGAAGTACAATAGTTTTTATCACAGGAAGTATCAAGTACATGCAGATTTTCACTTTTTTGACATACAAGTATTTGGCATTTATTTTTGACTGTCATTTCTGCATAGGTTCATACACAATATCAAAGACTTTGGTAGCTTGTAGGATAATGGACTTCACATTTGAATCATAAAAAGAGTGCCTTCAACATTTGGTCAGATGGAAGAGAACGTGCTGGTTTGGAAGAAATTGTAACACAAGAGTACAAATTTCGTAAACTTTAGAATTACAATGTATTGTTCATGTTTTCATTGGAAACTAAAAGTACACAGAAACACAAAACAGAAAATATAACAGTATCTGTGGTTACAGGAAATACAAACTTCAAAAATGCAACGCCTTCAACAGAAAAATACATACTGCTCGCTTGAACAGAAAAAGGAATAACCTTGCACATAATTAGTACTCTGAAATTACCCCAGGTGATGCAAAAACGTACACATACCTATTATTTATTGATCTATCCATTTCGTTGCCGGTCACACGAACCGACGAATCCCTCAGGTTTGCGTAAGAATGACAATTTGAGAAAATCGCATTTGAATTTAACCCATTTTTGACTTATGGTTGCTACAGTTTCATGTCTAAAATTTCCAATTATTTTTGGAGTACATCAGACTTCAATACTTGCTCTAACTTGTGAAGTTTTTATCGAATTGTATTGTTAACAAATAAGCGGGAAATCGTCAAAGAGCTGCATGCATGTATTTTCGGTCTGCAAAGAACGTTGTCATTTTCCATGTGTGTCCATATGTACATGTACATTGAGCGTTGTCATTGTCAACACATGTATTACATACATGTAGTACGCGCACTGTGCGCGCGGTCAATGAACTGTTGAATCTAAAAAATTACACGCAAGTCAATGCGCACTGATTCGACGGTTTCGGTGACCGCGTGTACACGCGGTCACCGAACCGTCGAATCGCCTGATTGTTTAACACACGCGTCTATGGGGAAAACAAATAATTTTCACAAATGGAATTACATACTTCTACAAAAGTGATAACTACGTAAAAATTACACCGAATTGCACACTGAGAATTTCAGAATATGTAGTATGGAATATCTACTATCAAAATGGTTGAAAATCTCAAAATCGAAAATTTGACCCAAAATCGAGTGATTCGTCGGTTCGTGTGACCGGCGACGATTTATACAAATCATAAACATATGTGTACAGACTGTAGGGGAATGTAAGCTACATGTATGTGGGGACTGGGATAGGAACACAGGAGTTTGTAGGAAGTGGTGGGAAGGGCATGAGGGATCAAGTGGAAAAATCAAAGTCTATGCAGAGGATACATTGTGGTTTTAATAGGTCAGTGGATAGGGATTGTAGCAAGTTCAGGTATAGGCACATAATTATAGTAAGTGATGGGGACAGTACAGTATACGGGGGGGGGGGGGGGGGGGGGGAGGAGTAGAGAAACACATTGTGGAGTATCACATAGTAGAGAGACTGTGCAGAGTATGTATGTAAGCAAATATTAAGTTCTATATAAATATGTGACCATACACCACAAAATCAACAAAAAGTCATCAGACATGGATTCTGAAAGAGTTAACTTGAAGCTTTACAATGATGTATAACTCAATTCAAATTGACTTTTCTAACCTATCAAAATATTGAACAGAAAACACTTACTCTGGAAATGTGTTAACTGGCAAAAGAGGCTCTAAAATATATGGTCTATTCATGCACTTAGTCTTACCAAGCGTTGATAGCTGTGCAATAAATGGGGGGGGGGGGGGGCATGTGAAACTCTGTGCCATAAACAATGAAGGGATTATCAGATTCAGCTGAAATTGATCAGCATTTTCCTTTAAAAAGTTATTAGAGTTGAAAGTAAAGAGTGTGTAAAGGGTTTTTCACCCGTTAAGGACGAGTCCCGAGTATACTCGGGGAGGTGTCTATGGGAAATGCGTGTTGAAGCAAAATCAGTCTGTCCTCAACTGGTTAAGAAATAAAAAGGGGACTCGAGGAGACACCTAATCACACTTTTCTACCAAAAAAGAGAGAAAAAGATAATTAGGGAGATATAAGATTGGGAGGGCTACAGGGAAAGGGAAGATGGCTACGTAGAGGGTTCAAAAAGGGTAAATGAGGCAGGTTGGTTATACAATGAAGAAGAGTAGGTTCAGAGGGCATTCTGAGAATTCACTCAATCAATTACTTACCTGTGCACAGTTCAGATTTTGTTCTCTGGCCAATATGAATACACTTGTAAATATGCTACAACTAAGTTCTTCCTGTTACATAGACCCATTACAGACACAGTCCCTACAAATTGAATTTTTCATTTTTGACTTCTAGCAGTACATATTTTCTCATAGTATTTACAATTTAGTCCAATTTCAATTTTCTTACAATTTGTTTTCATTTGACCCAGTTTCAATTTAGATTATAGCCTGTGCAGCAGCACCAGCTTTTGCACTACCATGTCCAGCACTCGCGGGTGACCAGTGGTCACATGGACCTTATGCTGTCGCTGGCAAGCCAGCCTCAGTAGATTAGAACAGTAGAATAGATTAGTATTTGTTTGTGTTTTAGTTATGTAGTATAATGTAGCTTTTGACATTCAATGATTTACACAATTTAGAATACTCATCTGGATAATTTGCAAAGGTGAAAACACAGTTTAAAAGAAGTCTTTATTCCAGTTGCAAGTTGGCATCACTTGCAGTGAAATGTTTTGTGAGTGGCTGACAGTATTTTCCTCATATATATATCTAGTTATACCAACAAAAACTGTTGCTAAGTGACATGTAATTGACAAGTACCATGACTATGATCAGTCAAGGAAGTTGACTTTAGTCTGCTGTGGGTCATTGGAATATGGTCATAATGACGGGGAGATTGTATGCACTGTACCTGAATTCTAATGTCTTTTTATTTCCGTTGTTTTCTCAAATCTTGTTATTCAATAATTTTGATTACAAGTTTAAAAGATAGACCGACAATCCTTTTGTCATATTGACTTGACAGTTGGAATGAATCATGTTGAAATGTTGCTGAATGGGATGTCTGAATGTTTTTCTTGTCATTTTGATAGAAGATTAATAATGAATGACATGAATACATAATTGGCTGATCTTGTGTGTGATTGGCCAACTTAAACAATCATTCAACATAAAATGAATGTTAAGTAACAAAATGATAAATTATAAAAATTTGGACTGATTTGAAATCAGAGTTTAACTCAAGCTTTCAAATAGTATTATATATTTTTCTACCTTATTTTCTTTGTATGAAAATCAGGTTGTGTGGTGTCAAGATTACATAGTTATATATTCAAAACCTACTGTATATGACGGTATGCCTTGTTTGTCAACATTTAAAAATGTAAAGTACGCACACAGGGCTCCACACTCGCCTCCTACAACATATTTGTCACAATACTGTAGTGAGCACCAAATTAAAAAAAAAAATGTGTGCAGTACAAGAGAAAGAAGTCATGTGATCAAAACTGCCACTTGATTTGCCCATGAGATAGTTTGCATACACATAAGTAGTTAGATTTCACATCAACTATCTGATTCTATCACGGATTTCTTCTTTCTTTCCTGCTTGGTTGCTGTAGCGTCCTTGCACTATATTCCAAACGTCCATCTTGTCCCATTCTCCTTTGGTGATGATGGTCCTTATATCCTATCTTTGTCACATCAGGTTCATTGCACCGACAGGTTTTTGCCATCACATAGTGATTTCACCACAGGCACTATTATCACGAAGTCACAGTGTCTCCCATCAGTTCATCAAGACGCTGTCTCGCATCGGACAAATCTGCCCTCACCCAATCCGGGCAGTCCGTGGAGGCATCCTTCCTTAGTTCGCTCAGTCTCCTCAAGGCCTCCCTCAAGTTGGCACACGCCTCCGTGTAGGCTTCTGCTGCATCACCGCGACGACGCTTGGATTGCGGGGTGGTCTGGAGAAATTCACAAGGGAGCAGGTTGGTCAAGGTAGAAAAATTCAGTGTCATTCAAATGTAAGCAGTTTGCCTGAACCAACATCATTGACAGAATAAGGAAATGATTTTTCTCATGGCAATCACATCACAGACATCTAGTGAAATCACTCATACTTCCCAATTACATTAACGGCTTGAAAGCTCTCTTTGAGGGATAGGAACAAAACAAATCTACTTACACTGGACACCAGTAATAAGCTGCCACTCCTTTTACTGCAATCATTGATGCGAAAGACACTATGTAATACCAGTAAATAACTTGACCAACCAATGCTTTACACTCCACTGTTTAGGTGTGCCACTCAAAGGGCGATGACCTTTGTAACTATAGAGTGTATCTATCCTCTTGTAACTAAATTCCTACTCATCCCATCCCCCCCCCCCCCCCTCTAAATTTTCACACACACTAACAGACGCACAAACACACACAAATTGCAGAAACAAATTCCAGGGAAGGTGAAAAGCTTACTCTTAAAAGTGTATTGTCTCCTTATTTGTGACAGCATGGAACCTATGCTACTCAACCATGAGTGCAGATTATGCAAGACTGCATTGAAGGCATTGAAACAGAGTCTAAACCTGTCAAGTATTAAAGCTTGTTCAACCTGAATTCAAAGAATGTCTCCTATTCAAAGATGATTTCTTTCACATTTAAAAGAGCAATTATAGGTGTTGGGATATTGTGCATTAAGTTGACAAACATTGGCTGAGTGTCATAGGAGTGCTACATTCTGAACAATACTTCAATGAGCAGTTTGCATTTAACTGCCACTACTGTCAATCTTCAATTGAATGTCTTTGTAGTACATAGCCATTATAGATATCTTGCAGGTTATTTGAGAGCAATCGAATGTGTACCTCATCAACGTCCATAGCATTCTCTCCCGGTGCACATGTCTGCTCTGTTCTGCTTGTGGCTTGGTCCTCAGTCAATGTCTGCCCTGTGAGCCTCTCGCAGACCTCTTTAAGGTGTTTCCCCTGAGCTGACAGCAAGTCGACCTCTGACCTCTCCAACAGGAGGTCAGCATGTGCCGGAATCTTGGTAAACCAAAGCGAGAAGGTTTCACTGACGACATTCACAGAGCACCTACAAATGGTTACATTTTTTTTCCTCAAATTTGATTAGGGTACCAAGCACTCCGTAATTGAGAGAACCATAATCCCTAGAACACAGCTTCTCTTTGCACTACTTGGTAAATATCAGACAATTGCACCTACAGACTGGAAAACACCAACTCAAAACAGAAAAAAAAAAAAAAAGAAAACAGATAAGAAACTGGGGGTCTAATGCAGTGGGTTTAACACTGGCTGTCAAAGTGTCAAAAGTGACGACGAGCACGTCAATCCATCACTTTAGGAACGGAGAAGAGAAATAGTACAAATGCAACTGAAAGATGCAATCCTGTGAATTACTACCGAATCAAGTCCATCATGAATTTGAACACTGATACATCTAAAACATCCTCTACAATTACATTAACATCTGAAGGTATCAGTGCATTTAAGATTAAACTGAAGTGATTACAAATGTATGACAACTCCTTAAAGAACATTTGACCATGTTCACACAGCTATTCAATATTTCTACAAAAAGACTCTAGTGTCCTTACCTGATTGAGGTAATCCACCACTCTGCTCTGCACCTCTTCCTCTCTGATGCATTCTGGGACGATGGCCTCATGGCAAGTTTCCTTTCAAACATTAAAAGCAGCAACACAACAAAAGGAAGAACAGCTATCAATTACACATACACATGCATCACTGATTAATATAAACAACTTACATCATGCTAAACCTGCTGTTATCCAAAGAATATCACCATTTCATTGCTCACACAAAGTCATCACAGATTGATAAACTGGAAAGACTGATATCATCCAACATATCATCCTTCTTTTATTTATTTATTTATTTATTTATTTATTTATTGTTGTTTTTTGCACCTACAGCCACTTCTTTTATCTTTTGCAGCTACAGCACATGATTTTACCAAACACAGCATCATAGCCCTCCATTATCTGTTCTGTTCTGGTTCTACAGTTGTATAATTTATTTCACAAATGTTGGGACTGCATATAAGGTAGAAGGTCCTGCATAGGAGATTTCAGCTGAACCGTTTTCTTTTGCTGTCACATAGCACAATTTAGAACAGTGTAATTAAGCACTGCAGATGGATGATGGCAGGAAAGTTGAGAAAGTATTAATGAATCCAAGCCATTACATAATAGACATGTACAGCTGTTCACTGTGGAGATGGGGTAGCCCGTAAGCCTGAATTCAATTGAAAGCATGATTTTTATTCCCTGCTATTCATGCCTTTAACCCGTGAAGAACGGACTGATTTTGCTACAACACGCATTTCCCATTCCCATCTGCGGGACTCATCCTCACCAGGGTAACATTTAAAATCCCCTGCTTATTGTCAAAATTGTTGTTTGTATCTCACAAAGACACCTTCAATACAGATCTCCACTGCTGCTAGCCGTACCAAACACAAATATTCAACAACAAAGTAACCAAAACAAAAAACAACAACAATAACAACTCTTGCTAATCTTGTCCCCTTCTTGTTGAAAGGTATCCATTACAAGTTAAAGAAATTCTTGTATGACAACAGTCTAAACAGAGCATTATTACAATCACCAGTACTATTATTGTAATAAGATTGCTAAAGCTGCACTAGTACTATTGAAGTAACAGCAGTAATATCATTCATACTACTTCTGCCACTACTACTTCTACTATATGACTATTTACTGCAGTTGTAGTGCCGGGGAGCGTCTGGAACACAAACAAGGATTAATTATCACTCCACTCTTCTCACCTCAGCAAAGAGACTGAAGGCTTCCAACGCTTGCTGTTGGATAACGAAGCAGGGATCGGAGAGGACCTTTGCAAACAGGACTGGAATATCAGCCAGGATCGCTGCTTGCTGTAAGGAAGAGGAAGAGAGAAAAGAAATCAAATGTGAAAAGAAACATTTCTGGGAATTGATGGGTGCAGAATGGGTGTCAGAAAGTGGAATCAATCAAGTGCTACTGGAAATTCTGTTGAGTGAAAAGCAAACTGTCGTCACTTGGAGAAAACAGATTGGAATTTCCATGACTTTTACATTACACCATGTTTAAATCACACAGGCATGTGCAAGATTAGAATATCAATAAATCAAAAAGCATTAAAAATAAAAAAGCATATTGATCAGCTTTTACTCTTGACACACCTGAGCTATCAGACACACACTTGCATTAAATCTGACCATGAACAACTTAGCTTCTGTCTCATAAACACCACTTAAATTTTACAGCATAACACACATTAAAGCAAGAAATGACACAAAATACATATTTATGATATGATACATGAAACAACTATCTACATGCTGTATGAGATGGACAAAACATAGACATCTATGCCATGTTAGATGAAATAAGAATCTATACAAAATTTTAAACTGAAACTATTCATGAGACAAATTTGCGCAACCTCAGGACATGCTGAAGGTGTTCCCTTCCCAAGTTTACGAAGGAAGTTGATGCATGCCAATCGCAGGGTCAAAGGTGAATCTTTTCCAATGGCAGCACAAGCTGTGTGTAGGAGCTGGAAATCAAAACAAAAAGCAAAACATGATTTTGAATACATAATCTCTTTTAAAAAAAAAAAAAAAAAAGCTTGCTCTGAGCAAATGCGATGTAAATTTCTAACTGTGAGATGATTCTGATGCTATCCAGAATTACACTGACGTCAAACATTTGCAAAAAAGAAGTGAAGATTGCACCAAAGATTCAAGATAGCCATTTGGATAACTTTGCTACAATGTAGCTGTATGAGACATGAAATAGGCCTCATTGCATTTGGCAGGGGTCATTGAATCTTCCAGTGAAAGTCTAGCCAGCCTCTTAACCCTAACTAGGCCGGGGGGGGGCCTCCGAGGCCCCCCCCTCGACGTTCCGCGCGATGTATCGCAATCGCAAAAAGCTATCGCCGCGACGTTTCATGACTTTTTTCTTTCAAGTCTCCCGCATCTTTTGACACCAAATTTGCGACGCCCGGGCGCGTGGTTCCGAAGTTACGCATAAATATGTACATGCATGTCAGACCAAAAATAGCTCAAAAACGTGAATTCGTGTACAATTTCAATGCAAACTGTGCTTGCAGGCAAATTTCATAAAAGCATGATTATTTTGGTGTTTTATTGATTAAAATCAATGAATAACATATTTTCTTGTTCGGAGCAATGTCGCGAATAAATTCCATCAAAAAACAATGAAAAACATAAAGTCGAAAAAACAAAGAAATACATAAGAAATTCAAAAAAACAATAAAATACTTAAGAATTTTTTCTGATATCACAAATTTTTTTTACTACATTTGCTAAGGACACTAAAAAGAATACTTACACAAAAAATGTGCCTGTTCTGAGCTTTATTTTGTGATTTATACCAAATAGTCTGATTTCATACATCATTATGCATAAATTAGCATAATTTAGCATAAATGATAATTTTTTTTAAAATTAACTTCATGGTATTTTAGATTACATCATAGGCAATGTGTGTGCCAATTTTCGTCGCGATCGCGCTGTCGACGGCCGAGATCTGGAGGGGGGGCCTGGGAGGCCCCCCCCCGGCTCTATCAACTACCTAAATAGCCCGGCCTAGTTAGGGATAAGACAGGGTAACTTTGGATTTGCATTTATAACAGGGGCATATTTTTGATGTTGAATCAATTGGTCATAACACTATTAAAAGAAAAAGCACTGGCCTACCTCTGCGATGTGGCCTGGTTTAAGGTGCTGCAAGAGGTGTGCTGAGATCTCAACGAAACTACCAAGGACGTCTTGGGACAGCTTGTCCAATGACAGGACAGAATAGAGCCTCGAGAGGGCTTCAGCTAACCGCTGTATAAGACCGGCTGCGATAGGATGATTTGTAGCAAAGAATGTGCGCAAACACCAAATGCTTTCAATCTATGAGAATAAGACAGGGAAAAAGATTGCAAAATTACAACCATTATTTTTTGTAGCTGTAAATGGCATTGGAGAGAGAGGAGAGTCTGATTTTCAAAGTTAGTCCCTATAGCCCTTTAAATAACCTGTTTCGGACATCAACCTAATACAGGAAAAATGTCAACGCCCCTGGTAAATACTCATTTAGGAACTCATTACGGGGTAGCAGAAGGGTCAGTAGATCTCATAGTTCTAAAAAAAAAAAAAAAAAAAAAAAAAAAAAAAAATCAATTTTCAAGACAAGTAAAGCTGGACTACAAATACGCCGACAAGGGAAAGAAACACCTGCTCATTGAAATACATTGTCATACAAGTCTTCCAGAAAGCATGGAGGACATAATAAGGAATTATGCACATACCAAATGTTCAGCAGAAGCAGCATCCCTTCTCTTGCCAGAATCTTCCCAGTCACTTAGAGCTTTAACGCAGGTTGTGACGACTTTCTCACACAACAGATCCTTTGACGAGTCTGGTAAAGAGGCTAGTGGAAGGCTTGCCCACAATGTCAGGTGCTTCTCAATAGCAAAGGCTGAAATCAGCTCCAACTTGAAAGATGGAACGGGAAAGAAATCAAACTTCCACGATAATCATTGCACTAGGTTTATTTCATTCACAGAAGAAGAGTTTGTTTGTTTACTTGGCAAAACAAGGATGACAGACAGCAAAATCAGATGAGCTATGAAAATGGAGCCAACTGTTTGCACACAAGTGGATCACTAGATTTATAATTCACAAAGGCTGGTGAATCTCTCAGTTTGTTGTGGAAGGATGTAGTAAGACTGGTGGTAATGATAGCAACTTCTAGCAAAAAGTGACCCATATATGATGTGTCATCTCTCAAAGCCGGGTGAAAGGAATTTAATTTGTTAATGAGTTTTTGGACTCGATGTTCAGTATACATGACAATCCCAAAGTAATTATTAGTATACTGCTATTCATTTCAAGTTTCAACATAAAATATCTCCTGATATTTCCACTGAAACCAAGTATTCCAAAGTGTCACAAGAATATATTTTGTCCAAATACCTGTCAATCAAAATTTGGGAACAGTACTGATAAGAAAATTGAGGTGATATCCTGACCTCAAACGATAGCGATGTCATAAATGTACATGTATCAAGATCCATACAGATTGCTGGCAATTTAAAGGGACATTCCAGACGATTTTCATAATTTCACATCATGTAGTACATAAATCGACAACTCCATGTATAGATTTGTGGAATTTATTGTGGTTCTTGAGCAGAGAAACAATACTTTAACAAATTACACTGAACAAGGATGATGACATAGAAGGTTCACATATTTCAGAAATGTAGCAGTGTAATTCCATTACAATACCGCTTGCTTGCGAGTTCACCTGTGTATAATATATGCATGTCTTCTTCTTTTGTTCTGCTTCCTTGAGCCCCAACTCATGCATTCTTATGGTGACACTGCCATGTCATCATCCTTGTTCATTACAATTTGTTCTAAATTTTGAAAATACTCTTATTCTTCATCCCAATTATCACAAATTCTGAAACTCTGTCCTCAGTATAACTAATTTATAGTTGTTCCAATGTAAAAATCTGAAAATCATCCGGAGGTCTCCTTTAAGAGTACCACAACACAGCTCTTGGCAGTACCTGGTGCTCACTGGCCATGAGTGGAATCAATCTACGAAGGAGCAAACTGACATGAAGGTACACCGGACTTTGATTACTCGGCATGGAGGTCAGGAGGTCAAAGAGAAATCTCACATGACGGTAGCAGAGCTCCGCTGAACTATACCTGCAGCGTAAAGAGAGAGGAGTTTGCAGTAAGAAATGATAGATGATTGCTGAAATAGTTTCCTTTCATTTCCCTGTGGCTAAATATATCTTTACAACAGCAACTCTTCCCTAGCTAGAATTGTGGGACACAATGCAGAATAAATTTATCCCAACATTCAGCTATAAGTGGAAATTACTCTATGTTGTTAGATTTGCTTATCAGGTTCTACATTAGCTCTTATGTGCACAGGTTCTTAGTTTAAATTGCCAAGATTTTTCATCAGCATTCATTAATCCCTCCAAATTTGACTGTGTAGAGTTTAATAGCAAGCCCAATAAGGGATAGCACTGTGCCTTAGTCCAACATGAAGGCCACGATAGGGTCATAGGGGATTAGGTGATTTCCACTCATTAACAATTAGTTTCCATACATCTGTGCCAATCAGCAAAGAAAGTACTCCCGTAGGAGTGCCAATCAGTGAACGAAGCACAGTGAGGTTTAAACATCCATGCATCCTCATTGCAAGAAATTCACTGTTTGTTTTGTTGGAAGTTATTACATACAGTGCTGTCACTACATTGTATATGTATGCATGTGTACAGTATGTTGAACACTAGCTTTCACTGCACTTTTAATTTAAATCCCAATTGCTTTGTTAATACTGCTTTCATTCAATCGACTCACACATGATCAGATCTAAGACTACATTGCAATTCAATAATGATGCATTTGAATCAAATCTTGGATGTTTGTCGAACCCAACAAACCTTGCTAGAAAGCACCAGACATCTGCAGCGATCATCACACAGGACCAGCTGCTACCCAGGACGTTCTTCAAGAGGCACTTCTCAAAGGCGTGGAAATATTTGGCTGGTAGGGTAGCCAGGAAGCCACAGAGGTGTGTGACAACGTGCTCATGGAGACTAACATCGACCAATGGCTTGCCTTGACACATGACCCCTGGCAGTGTCACAGGGAGGTTGAGTTCTACATAACCTGGGGTGACACACAATGAGTTTTAGACAGTTTGAAATGCAAACAGCATGAACTAAACTTAACTGAGCGAGCAAAGTGTCAGGATCTCTTCAGGGCCATCCAAGAGCTCAGATCTTGGGGACAAAACATTAATGACAAGAGTCTATTACATTGGGGAATATACATATCATTTGATAGGGAAGAATCTTACAAAAGTAACCAGGGTCAAGATGAAATTACATATTACCATGAAGTCTTCTTGACTGCTACTTATTCCATAATATGCAAACTTTCTGTGAAGTTTTGTCAATATCTGGTGAAAACTTGAAGGTCATGCTTACTGACAAACTAAACAATACTCTGACAAATTCCATCTCTGTATAGCAACCAAAAGTCAACAAACACGTTTCTTTACACTGCACATATTCAGTTGCCAATTGAATGCATTAGCTGTTTCTGACCAGCTTATAAGGTGTAATACTTCCCTTCTTGTCTGAAGGAGAAGTGTGCCGCAAAGGGAATCCCAAGGAAATAAACTTATTTAACTTTTTTAGTAGCAAAAGCTCTCCTATTAAATCTGTACAGTGCACTCCCGTTAAAACAAACACAGTTACAACGAAATTTCGGTTAAAACTAAGTAAAAATTCAGACTACAAAATTATCTGCTCTTAATTCTTTACTTTTTGTTTGTTAGGTTATAATGAAATTTTGATAAAACAAAAGAAAATTGCCAGTCCCGAGGACTTCCCTGTAACAGGTGTCCACTGTATAGTGTCTGCAGTATCCTTGGACATACGCAATAATAAATCTTTAAAAATAGCTCAATCGGAAAAGAAGTAATACAAAGGAAACACAGTTACAGAGTCATTTTACACTACAAGCAAAACATGCGATAAAAAACAAACAAACAAACAAACAAAATGAAGTCATCTCGATCTGCATTTACGCACATTTTGTGGGAGCAGAGAATACACCCGATATTACATCCTCACGTGGCTCATCCTCTGGAAACAAAACTGGATCCAGCCATGCTGCCTGGGCATCTTCGGTTGCCGATGGCAACAGCTTCAAGATGAGGAGGAGGGTGAGCAGTCTAGGTAGGTTCTGGTGTGATGGGTGTTCTTAATAAAATGAACAAATCAAAATACAAAACAGTTCTTGCCAATGGATGAAAATACAACAACTTGTGCAATTCAAGAGGCATATACATGTATGCATGCAAAGAATGATTCTGTGATTCTCGGGGGAAGTATCAAGTCTGCAAAAACATAAATGCATAGCCAGGCAATAGACATAGTTTCAAAACAATACCAGAGACAACTCTAGACATTAACCCTATTCTAACTGGGGGGGTCAAATTGACCCCCCCCCCCTCGACGTTTCGCGCCACGATTTCGCAACGCGCAAAGATTTTGCTGCGTCGTTTCACGACTTTTTTCATTGAAGTCTCCCGCATATTTTGAAACCAAATTTGCGACGTCCGGGTGCACCGTTTTGAAGTTACGTAATGTTTTGCATATGCATGTCAACCAAAAAACAGCTCAAATTCATGATATCGTGTGCAAATCCAATGCAAATTGTGTTTTTTGGCTAAATTGATATAAATTAGATTATTTCAACTTTTAACCATTGAAATTAATCAATTCTAGTGTAGATAAGCCTGAAAAAGTGCCTGCAACAAATTTTGGCAAAAAAACAATAGAAAACAGAAGGTCGAAAAAACAATAAAATACATAAGAAATTAACAAAACAATAAAAAACAAAAGAAATTGATTTCGATTGTGCTATTTTTTTATACGAAAATTGTTTGATGTGTCTTGAGGAATTCTGACATAAAAATGGAATTATAGGTGAAAATATGATTTCATGCACAAATTTGCATAATTAATTTATTAAAAATAGAAAGGCAATATTTTTCTATTGTATGACCATGTAATCTTGTAGTTGACATCCAGCTCTATCTTCAGGCAAAATTTCGCGGCGATTGCACGATCGGCGGCCGAGATCTGAAGGGGGGGTCAAATTGACCCCCCTCAGTAAAAACTTGGTCTCAAATAGCCCAGTTAGAATAGGGTTAACTCAATTTATTTTTTTTACTCATAATAACAAATTGGCAAGCATGTTAACCTCAGTTTCCACAAGAAATATACCCTTAAAATGAATTATGTACCACCAGTATTCTCTCTCAGTTTGAGAAAAGTAGAATTTAACTTGCAGCCGTAGTAAATGGCATTCATAAGATCTATGTTTTTCTGATGATGTCACTGCACAATAACTTTCACAGATTCATTTCATTAAGAAATTGCATGCTTCATAACCCACTTTAGTGGGATGTTAAAAATGTAAAAAATGATGTAAAGGTACTGTGCCTGCCTATACCTTTATTGGTTGCCAGTAAAGATGCACACAAGTCCCTGCTAGGAAGGAAAAGCTGCAAAAGTGGCTCGATCCCAACCAACACAGATCTCTGGACATCTGAGAGGGCTCCCTCATTGACGGGTTGAGCCCCAGGGTTTGGCGGAATGAGGCTGAGGAGGGGCAAAACACAGGTTAGAAATTCAATGAGATGACGTCACACTCTCCACTTACAATGATAGACAGCAGGGGAATTTCAAAACATGTAAATACATTATGCCCAATCTAGATTGTATTCAGTGCGAGTTTCCTTTGTTTTCAGAATGGCAAATAGCAATGACACTTCACATTACTTTAACAGTTGAAGAGACTTACAGCTTTCTTGTTTTTTGATTTTTTAACCAGCTACGAGGTCTTCTCTTCAGTACCATCTTTACTTAAGTTATGATTATGATAGTCTTCACCATCATCATCATAGCCACAATCATTCTTATCATCATCATGACAATCCTGTAATTGATTTTAGATTGAAATGTAAACACCAACCCATTATTCATTGAATTATTACAATCATATCATTTTTTACACATTGATTTTATCATGAGAAATACACACAACATGTCATCAAGCAGTCAAGCATTGCCTAGTACCTCTGGAGGAGGAGGAGAAGCTCCAAGACCCGAGGGGCGCTTTGCTCCAAGCACTCGTCAGCAAACTCCTTCAGGACGTGGTTCAGCATCTTGAAGCACAGACTGCACACCTTCAGGGTGCGGGCAAAGGCCTTCTCATCCCCGCCCTGGGATCCACCACCCTCTGGGGGAGGGCGGGGCGCCAGCTGGAGGGCGTGTCGGTAGTGCAATTCCACTTCCGAACACAGCGAAGTCACCAGTGGGGCAGCCTACAAGGGTATGGAATGAAACACTCTTCTCTATTATGTACTATTGGTACATTATAAGTTTAGTTCACAAGTGTCGTCATGATTAGCATCATGTCAATATTGGTTTATTTACCTACCATTTGACTTCTCAATCATTTCCTCTTGAAAGGAAATCTTATTAGCCATGGTCAAGCAATCTGTCCAGAATACTGCTGCATTTGAAAATCTGGCTCTGGTGCAATTAGAACACACCTTCATGAATGAATTGCCTCATAGTACTTCCCAGGGATCTCACAGGGTGCTCCACAAACCATCTACATCTAGTAAAACTGCTTTCTTCATTGAAGAGGAGTTACATGTTATAAACCTTAAAATAGTCACTGCAGATGAAAGGAAACAGAGTCAGGATTCAAGAGGGTGCTTCCCCATGGTCACATCTACCATGTTCATACTGTGTGAATAAAACCCATTTGTATGTCGAGCACAGCAAAAATGGTAGAAATAATATCAATTTCAATTCATCTCTTGACTTGGCCTTTGTTCCTGGCAGGTTCCACCTACTTCATACGGATTCTTCGGAGACAAAGTTTACTTGATAGCTTGCCACAGAAACTTGTGTGTAACTACGTGTAACAGGTATGTGGAAGTCGACGAATTGCTGTGTAAAGTGCATGATTAGATCTCAATCTACAAAAGATAGATACAATTGAACCGATTCAACTTGCACCGTATACTATTAGGCTATGTAGGTTTACAGCTAATCTGAGTCAATTGATCCTGTGTAAAAGAGAGCACATATGTACATTGGTCATTATGCACCTGAGATTTATTGTGCTTGACAATTAACTACAAATGTAGCTTTACATTGTTATACTTCGTAACCAAGATGGTGGCAATCACCACACCATCCAAAAGCATCCTCTTGAATCCCATGCCTCTGTACCTGTAACAGAAATAAGTCTCGATTAAACACAAAGGTTCCAAAGAAACCTCAACTGCAGCCATGTGCTTTCAAACAAGAATGTGAATGACAAAAAAAAAAGGAAAACAATTTGGTGTTGTAGAACTGTGGATGTGGAGCACTGCTGATTAAGAAAAGGACATCACTGCATTCGAATTGACAAAAAGGTGATCATTCATAAAAGGCTTGACATACCTGGAATGAGATGTGGATTGTGTCTCTGTGCCTACTGACAAGCTTGACCAGAAACCTCCAAGTACTGACCAGAAGAGTGGTGTCCATTCCACTAATGATGCTGCACAGCTCATGAAAGCCACTGCACACTGCGGAAGGTTTATAAGAACCAGAAGATGTTTTAGAGTTTATAAGAATATATCAAAGAACACGACCAGATTCCATACTTTAAATCATCCTTCCACAAGAAGTTTAAAGTTACAACAACAGAAACTTTTAAGATTTCACATTATAAAGTAAAGAGCAGGTTACAAATGAAATGGATTTCACAGATAATAAAATAATATTGAAATCATAACTAAACAGGTCTGTTTTCAACATATTGCTAAACAAATTCTTGGATCTTTATTTAAGTTCATTTTAAATTTTGCATCAGATGCGATGGTGATCTTGTCTCATACTACAATGTAGATTAAGTTTTATAAACATATGTGACCCGCTACAACAAAAGGATCCTAAAGTCGCTGACGGCTGAGCCGAGAAAATTGAGTTTGAAGTCACATCATCAAAATTGGTCAAAACAATCGGATTTCTGTTTTTGGCAGAATTTTGTAGTCTAATGTTTTGTCTATCATATGCTGAAATTTCAAAGCTAAATGATCAAAGGAAAGGCAAGAAATCAGCGTTTTTCTGGGCCACGATTTTCTGACTTTCAACGTAACAGAAACGGCATCCTGATTACTGATTGGTCATGCGTAGACAGCTGGCGCTAAGCTTGAATGAACACTGAATAAAAATAGAAATAAAATCATCAATATCTCTCAGCCCAGTATGTTTATGAGTTGTGCTATATATGAAATGAAAGTAGAAGAGTAAAAGAATAATGTCATGTCATTTTAAGAAAATTGTCCTCCCCAGACTTTCGGATCCTTTTGTTGTAGCGGGTCACATATTTTCTACACTGCCATTGACAGAGAGCAATAGATTAGGAGTTTTCCATTGTAACATAGACTGCACAAAAACTAGGAGGTATTTGGTTCGTAAGGTAATCCAGCAAAATTAAATGTAGTGCTGTATGCATTGTAGGAGAGCCATTATACAAAAATATTTCTGCTAGGCGTGAAAGTAATCCTTACAAATGAGACGGGATGCTGCCTTTGCTATTAACCTGCTCAACAGACAGTGATCATCCAGGTCAGTTGGTAAAGTACATGTACATTTCACAAGTATTCATCAAATCAACACAGGGAATGCATTCTTTTCTTCCAAGCAACTTTGCTGACTGAATTCCTGTCTGCCGCAAATCCTGCCATGATTATTGAGGAGCTGTCCACTTAACACACCTTGCGAAAGATGGTCACCATGGCAACCGGAGTCTGCAATGGATTCCAGAAGAGCCATCAGCGCTTTCTGCAAACTGTAGGCGCGCTTGAAGAGAGACGAAAGCTGCTCTGCTGCGGCTGAAAAGTGCTCGCCATACACACTGTGGCTTTCCTGCAGAGGGGTTTAATAGGGCAGGTAAAATGCAGCGTTCAAGATACACATGGAAAATTTATGTTGAAAAATTCTATACCACTAATGTTCCTGCTAGAATATTCAGGTTATATACAGGTTATGAGTTATCAAGTTATCCCACTATGCCCCAAAGCAGCAATATGTGGCTAATGAATGACAACTGCTTCTGTAATAAACACTTGCTGTAGTTTACACAAAGCTTTACTTCCTACATGTATTGCATGAAAAATACTCAGTTATCAGTACAAAAAAAAAAAACAAAAAAAAAACAATGCAAACCATTTGGTTCCACGACATTTGTCCTCCGACAATTGCTCCCATCAAATATCTGCACGCTAAGCCAAACATAAATTCTACCCACAAGCATAACCCTAACCCTAATCCTAATATCAAAGTAAACCTAACACCCTATCACAACCCTAACCATAACCCTAAGTCCTTGGAAACAAGGAAAAGTAGAAATTTACGCGGTGCGTAATATATGTCCCCGCCGGAAGTAGCATTCAGTAGCAAAATGTACAATATAGGTAAAAAGATGAAGGTCAAAGGTCAAAGAGGTCAAAGGTCAAAATTCTATGTAGAAGTTTTGAAGCCCTCACCTAGTGCCATCACATAAAGCAAACGGAATCGAAATCGGGTTAGAAATGGCGAAGGAGTAGCATTTTGTAGCCAATGTACAATATAGGTAAAAAAATCAAGGTCAAAGGTCAAAGAAGTCAAAGGTCAAAATTCTGTGTAGAAGTTTTGAAGCCCTCACCTAGTGCCATCACATAAAGCAAACGGAATCGAAATCGGGTTAGAAATGGCGAGGGAGTAGCATTTGGTAGGAAAATGTACAATACAGGTAAAAAATCAAGGTCAAAGGTCAAAGAAGTCAAAGGTCAAAATTCTGTGTAGAAGTTTTGAAGCCCTCACCTAGTGCCATCACATAAAGCAAACGGAATCAAAATCGGGTTACAAATGGCGAAGGAGTAGCATTTTGTAGGCAATGTACAATATAGGTCAAAAATCAAGGTCAAAGGTCAAAGAAGTCAAAGGTCAAAATTCTGTGTAGAAGTTTTGAAGCCCTCACCTAGTGCCATCATATAAGGCAAACGGAATCAAAATCGGGTTAGAAATGGCGAAGGAGTAGCATTTTGAAGCAAAATGTACAATATAGGTCAAAGGTCAAGGTCAAAGGTCACAACTGAAATTCTGTATAAAAGTTTCAAAGCTCCCATGTAGTGCTATCATATAAAGCAACAGAATCAAAATCGGGTTAGAAATGGCGAAGGAGTAGCATTTTGAACATTTTGATCACACACGGACGCACACACGGACACACGGACGGACGGACGGACGGACGGACGGACACACGGACGGACACACGGACACAAACACGTACGGAGCCCGTTTCATAGTCCCCTGCTCGAACTCGTTCGGCGGGGACAAAAACAACACTGGAGCAAATGTCATGTCATAGAATTGTATACATGTATATATGTATATATATATATATATATATAGATATATATATATATATATATATATACATTTAAATCCACGCATGATCACTCTGAAAACTTTCATCTGACCTTGCAGTGATTGAATGACTGCTTGATCACTGCCAGGACGTTGCAGGGAAGTGAGTCTATGGTATCCATGGTAACCGTTTGACCTCTAGGGGGCATCAGTTGCTGAACACAGGATTCCAGACTGTTGATGATCTCCACTAGAAGCTGTCAGATGAATAGATAGAAATGAAAAATAATAAATGAATATACTGTGCTCATCTGAGCTTTTAGCTGGGCTATTTTCCTGCAGCTAAAAAAGAAAAAAAAATCAAAAATAAATGAAACAAGCATGTTATGAGGCTCTGCAATGTTCAAGACATCTTAAGACCAATGAAAATTCAGATTACATTATGGTTGCTCAATTGTCAATCTAATGCAGACTTTGTATTCTATAATTTTAAATGAAATACATTTCACACCTCTTATTTCCAGTGTACCGTATCTGCTGCAATGTTTTACATGTTTCATGCAATGCAAGCACACAGAAACAAGGATATTCTGGAAAGCTGACGAGCAGGGTCCGCTTAAACAAATTAACATCTTTTGTTTTTTAAGGAAATCATATCATTTTGTCATTGTTTCTTTTGTTGCAGTTTTAATGAATATTAGTTTGGAAAGCCGGCTTGACTGACTTACAGCGAGATTCTGGTTCAGTGTGTGGTGACAATCTTGAGAAGAGGATGATTGCTGCAGTGCATCTAGGATGGCGCTGCAAACATTTCCAAACAGCGTCTTGGTCTGTGGGGAAAGCAGGGATGCCGATGGTGAGGTTTTTTTAAGGGGAAAAAAATGGAAATCAGAATTTTCAGATAATTCTGATACACAAAAACAGTAAATGTGTACAGACTTGGAGAGAGAGAAAGAGAGAAAAAAAAACAGATTTAAATCTGCAGAATATCATACCTGTGAAAAAGAAAAAGAGATAAAGGGACAAAAGCTTAGAATTTGTTACGGGGTTAGGAAAAAACAAATTTTAATATTGGCCCACCCTAAGGTGCTGTATAAGTTTGGGTAAAGCGCACGGACTACAATAAGTAAACATTGTGCTTGCCTCCCCACAGAAACAAAACCATAAACAGCAATGAGTTTACAAATCAAAAACCACTACCGGGCAGCAATGCATTGTAACATTTTAACACAATACAATCACAAAAAACACATTCACTTACAAGGTACATTTTCATTTGAAAATACACTTTGACAGCTCCTCAGAACTTCTCTTTTGGCTATACATTTTATCACAGAGCATGCAAAACGTGCACTTTATTCAGTCACAATTCTGCAAGAAATGTGCAATTACTGTGGACTGCTTGAATGATCACACAAACAACAAACTCCCCTGACACTGTGTGCACTAACTATTGGGGCAGTACAAGCATGACCTCCACCACTATCCCAGTACAAGATGATGTGTGCTTCAAATTAACACTTCACCATTCCCTCATCTCTTGTTAACTTTGTACGCTGGGCCATGTATCTCTCTGTTTGGGTTTTCTCTTTTCAAATTAAATTTGTCTCAATTTCTCTGACCACATGCCCTGTTTTTGTGTCAATTCTACAAGTCTTTCTATCTCTGATTTACCTGTGGCATGACAGGACACAGGAAGTCTACCTCCCTCCGATCAACTTCAATGATGGGAAGCAGTGACTCCACCATTGTCCTCAGAATGTCCACTTTCACTGCCGATGAGGTCCCATTACAATACTGAGCTTAAGAGCATTCAGTCAAGGATATTTAACCAATGACCGAGTTGTGAATGACTCTTTTGTATCATGCACAAATGAGCTGTCACAAATTGTTTGATATGCACATACACACACACACACACACTTCAACTGAATTAGACATACATCATGTTTACCATGAATTCACTGTACAATCAGCGAATATTTCTCAAAACACATTTTTTTCAAAGTCTTCCTTTTTCCTTTTTTTTTTTTCTTTTTTTTTTTTTACACAACTTCCCTAATGAAGCATATCATGGGTCACAGTCACTTTTTAGTTACCGGTACAGTATTCATCGCATAATCGGGCATCTGATAATCGGGAACCTCGCTTAAATGACATACGCTTCCAAGAAACATTTCCAATGCACGTTATTTTCACTGGATAATCGGGCGGGGACCTCTGATAAACGGGACAATTTTTCTTCAAGCGATCTTTGATTTTGTTGACATTTTACACAAAAAAATCTACCAAAATGCCACAACAATATTTCAAAGATTCCTAACAGTTGTCGTTTACATCGAACTTACAAAGCAAGCTTCGGACTGGTGTGTTTTGACCTCCGTCCATCCAGTACATGTACATTTCAGCTCGCTGCCCGCCTTCGCTTTTCTGTACATGTGTATATATGGCGAGCTAGATCGCTACATATTGACAACACATGTACAGTGCAGTGATCGCGGCAAGTAAACAATCAAGCCATGATGACTGAATGATTGATGGACTTCTCATTGACGTTCCCACATCAGTTCTGGGCAATCATTTCCCATGGTTGTGGATATGTATTTATACGGAACGCCCTACGTGTCCAAGAATTCTACGAATGGTTAAGAAAGTGCTAGCTTTTAATCCACATATTTTGTGTTCGAAGAGAGGTGACAGAAGAAGAACCCGGTTGCGATTACTCTACATCATTGCGAGAATGCAGGGAGAGCTAGAGGGTCGCGCCGAGGGGTAGCGCGGCTGTGTATTCATGTACATGTACAGTACGTCACTATGCATGTGTGTGTGTGTGTGTGTGTGTGTATGTGTGCACTACATGTACATGTCATATGCCGTTAGTGTATAGTGAGTGCTCATCGCGAAATCGGGCACCCCGCTTAAAGGGGCCATGTTTGCTACTCCCAACCTGTCCCGATTATGCGATGAGTACTGTACTTGCTGCAAAAGGAAGCCAAACAAAAGGATATCAACAGCTTAGGAAGGGTTTCGTCCAGCTTTTGCTTGCGGGTTTCTTGGCTCCATGTGGAGACATCATTGATGAGTGATTCCTGCGACATCTTGACGAGTTTTTAGTGATCAACCTACAAAGCTGTAGAATCTTCATCTATCTGAGGCAGCACCCAATCCGCCATGGCATCAGTTCTATCTTCCTGTGTACAAGTAAAGTACATGTTACAAATTGATATAATTGTTTGATACAATGGGTCAGTACAAGCATGACCTCCACCACTATCCCAGTACAAGATGATATGTGCTTCAAATCAACACTTCACCATTCCCTCATCCCTTATCATTGTTAACAATACATATGTAAAATGTTATGGTTAAATTCAGTACCAGTACTGAAGAGTGTATGTACGTGCCAAACTAATCACTTCTGTGCTGTGGTGTGCAAGATACTTTTTTAGTGGAATAGGATAGCACATAGTACAACATACACCGTGATCTGTCAGCTAACGTCAATTACCGCTTTAGCCGCCACTTGCGTGTATTTCCTATGGACTCCTGGGTTGGCGAACTAACGATAGGCGCTGTATTAGTTCGCCGCCCATAGCGTGTATACTTTTCTACACACTTCCGTGTAGGATGCATTGTGCATCATTGCGTTTGAAAGACTTTCATGATCTGCCACCTGAAATCCATTCAAAATCAAAAACATTCTCGCATTAAAAATGGTTTTGTCACCTTTTATGTATGGTAAAGTACACTTGGATTACAATTATTTGTGTTTTTATGGAGGATAAAGGTGAATTACGTAGGAATGTCTTTTGAGAGCAATGAAAATCCGTCGCCCCAGCTGATCTCTGATCACGGCGCACGTTACATACGATGTGAATGTCTGCCGACTTTAGGTAGTTAATACTAATAGCGACTTAATGGTAGAACCCCAATTGACGTTACAACTCAACATTAAAGGACAAGTTCAACTTCATAAACATGAGGATTGAGAGAATGCAGCAATATTAGTAGAACACATCAGTGAAAGTTTGAGGAAAATTGGACAATCGATGCAAAAGTTATGAATTTTTAAAATTTTTGTGTTGGAACCGCTGGATGAGGAGACTACTAAGGCTCGTGAAGTCATATGAGTACACCGACAACAGTATAAAGAAAATGTAAAGAAAATTCAACATATTTTCACTTTTTTCGCATAATAAAAGAGCACTTGACTTGCCTCTTTCTAAAGGCAATGGGAATAACATTACCCGACATATGTCAGTAACAAGTCAAGGGAATGTGTACTTTTTTCAAAAGATGAAATTTTGTGAAATTCTCTTTATATTTTCCTCATATTGTTGTACGCATGTGACATCATACACTGCAGTAGTCTTCTCATCCAGCGGTGACTGCACAAAAACTTCAAAAATTCATAACTTTTGAATAGCTTGTCCGATTTTCCTCAAACTTTCAATGATGTGTTCTACTAATTGTTACAAGATGTGATAGCTTCTACTTGCTGTCTAACTATACACAGCCCAGTCGCTGTACATGGTACGTCGCGACAGGGCTGTACGCGCGCGACCACCAACCACTAGGAGAGCGACGTAATCGTATCACGATAGCTTTGACTTTTGATACTTACGTTCCATTTTTGTCACCTCAAACCCATCGAGTATACTCTTCAATATTTACTCTACATCTGATGCTATCAGTATTCAAATGTACAAAATGAAACTTACCGAAATTGATCATCATATCCAGCATGTCCACACCGTACACAATCTTTCACGCCAGGCCAAGTTTAGATATCGGGTGGTCACGTGATGTGAATGCCCTTTCAAAAGGTCGCGCTGTCGACCGTGCTGTTACACTCAAGCAGCGTACGCACGGTTACTAGTATACAGCTATAAACTGTACTGGGCTTGGCGGCGGCTGGCGTCTGGTCGGGCGACGAGCATTGAGCTCCATACCACGGTTATTGTGTAGCAGACGCCAAGGTTTGTTTGACACTTTCAACGCACACGCGCTCGCTCTGGAGCACATCCGGTCACGCATGCGCATAAGTCAAGGTCAAGGACGGTCAGGAATTGCGCCAGAAAGTGTAATTTTATTTGTTCCACGGACTTATCGCAAGTGGTCTCCATGGACCCAGTGTGGCGGACTATTCTTCTGTAATAGAAACATGCATTTAACGTGAGTAAAGTATTCTGTTTAAAGGAGAAAAGAATACATTTTCCTAAGTTTTGTAGTTGTGTTGAGGTTCCTCACTTCAAGGCTGCATGCCGCGCACGTCAGACGCTGTTTTCGCATAGCGTAACAGCGTCTGGTCGGGCTACTTGCTGTCTAACTAAATGCATTCGGCCATCATTCGGGTGATCTTGTTGTTTGTTAGACAGAAAGATCCGTCTGTCCGGAGGAGTCGTTATTAATTTTTTTTGACGTTATCACTCGACAAATCTCCTCCGTGAAGCCAGACGCAGTCTCCGCGGAATGTATTGTATCCCCGACGACCAGATACAGACCAATCTTTTGCCGGTCAAGTTGTTTGTAATTTTAACCCCTTTGCCTTGCCACTTGGAGTTGGACCTTCTTAAAATCAAAATCTAACGGTTAAACCTTTTGGTCTTGTGATATTTACTTCTTACTCTTGACTAAACTTACTTAGTTAGTAGGGCCTACTACTAACGTTAGATCTTAGTAGTACTAGCCTCTGATTGACGATTTAAATAGCCCGACCAGACGCCGTGCATGCGCGACTTACACTTGTGTACAGCGACAGGGCTGTGTATAGTTACATGTAATTGACGATGTAACATTAGAAGACATTAATTTTAAATGATCACAGACGCAGCTCTGCTCTGCAATGCAATCCAATGGCAACCAGCCAATAGAATGGTCTAGATTAGTAGATATAGCATTGCTATAGAAAAGTCTATACATCGTAGTCTGTAATAGTAATACGCTTAATACTAGATTATTAGCAACCAACAGATCATTGGATAAATAAGGTGTCTAGCAGCCGTGCAGAAATTGGCTGTCATACTACCGTTAACATGGTTAATGTTGTCGTTTATATTAGGCGTAGTGTTGTAGATGCTGTAGCCTGTGTTAGGCCTACTTGTTTGTTGTTTGTAGGCTGATCCTAAATTGACGGTCACACAGACTAACTCTTTAACGTTAACATTAACGTTAGACATGTAAATTTACAGTTGCATTTCAACGTCAACATAAAAACTGATCACCTTCTCAATGTTGAATCCGTACACCGTGCCTGCGGCCCATAGTCGTCATTCAATCGTCACGTCCCCAGATCCAGTCCACTGGTCCGTCCATGGCCGGTCTATCGTCAAATTTCGCGCTGTGTATGTAACGTTTAGACCTCAACGTGTAGAGAGGGCCATCCGGCCGGCGTGTTTTTTTTAGACGGCACAGATTGGGGAAACTAAAAATCTATCGGGGACCCTATCCCTAAACCTAACCCTAATCCTAATCCTAACCCTAACCATCAAACCCTAACCCTAACCCTAACCCTAACCCTAACCCCAACCCTAACCCTAACCCTAACCATAACCATAACCAAAAACCCTAACCCAACGTTTTTCCCATAGGTTTAACACGCGCCATGCCCCAATCTGTGCCGTCTTAAAAAAAAAACGCATCCGGCCGGGGAACGTCCATTTAGTAGTGCATGTGGCAGGATAGGAGCCATGGCGCATGGCATGGACTTCGTGCTTGGGTTTCGGTGGTCTGTATTTTACAGACCTTGATTACTAGTAGAAGAGAAAGTCCAGAACAGGGAAGCCGTCGGACGTTTTAACTTTTTGTGAACAGGTATCATTTGACTCCCAATATGGCAAATTTTATGATTTCCATGGATACAACTTTTAGATGCAGCAGTTTTTTGCATTTTTCATGTTCTCATTGTTCTGCTGGAATAAAAGAAATAAGCAGGTTTAGAAATAAGAATAAGAATATTTGAACTTTTTTGTTTAGGCCTATAGACCGATTCAAGTGACTGTTCATGGAAGTGCGCCCTCTTAAGGCGACGCCATTACTGGGGGCCAACCAGGCCGGGTCGGCAAGCGCCGTGCGTGCGTGGCAAGGGTGCCAGCGGCAGCCAGTGCTTTTACCACACGGCGCCAGCCGGCCAGCTAGCTATCTCTGGCGCTGGCAGCGATCGACGCATCTGGATTTGTGACAACTCTAACGTCTACTTTTTTTTTTTTCGTTAACTAATTAATAAAATTAAACAACTTATACCGGCTATGAGCGAATGGGCACATGGCATATACGGCTGTAGCCAAAACTTGAACTTCAAGGTAAATATCGGTACGATCCGTGAGTGGAATTGTAACACGTTAGACTCTAGTCTATTTCTTTTGCGATGACTTGGGTACTCGCGTGTAAGCTTAACATTAGATCTATTCACATTTGTGTAAGAGGATAAAATACACCTGGGGAGAACTATGGCTAGGCGCAGACAGACGTCTAGATAGTAAGCCTAGACTGTTGAGCAGTTAACTGATATAATAAAATACAAATAATGAATCAGTTTTGAGCTAGATAGTAGATATGGCGCTATCAAAGCAACTAATAAGATCAGTTAACTTAAACCTTTTTAGGTTTTTGCCTTTTCTCGGACCAGTGGGGTAAAGTCTGTCTAACGTTTTTTAGATCTTGTCTAGAATTCTAGGCAACAGTCCAGACTAGATCTAGACCCGTCTAGACCTATTGACTTCTACCTAGAACCCTCTAACGTTAGCTACATCCTATATTATCATTTTCGGTTGTCACTAACTTCCGGCAAGTCTAAGTAAACCAAACTGAAGGCAAATCTAGGCGTTTCTAAGCCGTACAAACTGAAGAAGTTAATTTACGTCGCCTGATGTCAACAACCAAACATTCTACTGTTTAAGGTCTAAGTAACCTTGCATTTAACATCGCGCTAACGCCTAAAATTATAATCTACAAAAGTGATTTTCAAATCAAACTTTCTTAATATGAATTATTCTTATGAAACGCGGATGTTTGCCACCATTCATGGCAGTTTAATATCTATAAGTATCACTTTATCAAAAATTAATTCAAATTCAGAGTTCCAGGCCCAAATTGAATATGGTCAATTTAATGCTGAACGCTTAGTGCAGAAGTAAAAATTTACAATATAAGATTTTTTTTTTACACATCTTGAAACATACATTTGGCTGTAGTGTAGGCTTTAAAATGTTTGTCATATACAATGTAGTATACTAGTAGCCAGGAAGTGTATTCTAACTTTTGTAAGTATTGCACCAAGCATTTAAAATATATATATATATATATATATATATATATATATATATATATATTTAATTAATTCTTAAAATCTTTCATCTGAACCTGTCTTCTAAAATGAACAACTTTATTTCACGAATATGAATATGCAGTGATTTAGCCTAATCAAATAGAGAATCTATTAGGCATAGGCCATATATTATATTCATCATGCGTCAGTAGTGTCTGAATTTCACACACTGACGTGCAGCTTCCATTTCCGTTTTTTTCGCCTGTTATTTTATTTTGTGCACCCAAACAACTGCACAATATGTGTTTTTTTTTTCTGATCCTTTGAGTCTTTCATTAATTTTAGATCGATATGTCTGAATTACTCAATTTGTCCAAAAGAAAGGCATTAAATGCCGCTGAATGACTTTTCCACAGTGAGTAAAACAATCACAATTTTAGCGCGGCGGTCGCCGACCCAGCGGCCGCCGGCGGCGCATGCGGCCGCGCCCGGCTAACTATGCGCGATGGGTACGCTGGGCTGCTAGCTGCAAGTGCAACTCGCTGGGTAGCTAGCTCGCTGGGAGCCCCCGTTGGCCCCCAGTTATGGCGGCCGTTATAGCGCCGCTAGCGGCGGTAGGTGAATAGGTCATCGAAATTGAATCGGTCTATTACAAGCAGAGGTAATAAATTATTGGAAACTATCATTAAAAAGTACTACATATTTTTAATTTTTGAAACAGAATTTTGATGAAGATCTATACTAAATATGTTTTCCCAGTCATAATTTTGTAGACCAAAGCTTAATTTTATGAATAAAAAGTCCAATGGATTATGTACATCCCCTATTTAATAATGCACTCGTCCATTTCGCGCCAAAAATACCGCGCGACTTTCATTATGATTGCTGATCGTAAACACCACAAATTGCATTCGCACTTGTGCGTGTACACTATTCCATTGACAGCTGCACCTGTACCGAGATACAGTACAGTACCGTACCGTCGCGTAATACTCTCGTACTTCAGCTCGAGCTGAGCTTATCGACACATGTGTGATGCGATACATTGATCACAACCACTGTTATAATTAGCATTTCTGTCATAATTCTACCACCTGTGTCCTTGGCTCCATTGAAGAGATGCCGTCGAAGGTCATATCTGTCATTCCAGCAGATGTGAAAGCCAGGTAAGCCTGAAAAATCTGAAGATTGAACATCTGATTCATTGTGTTGTGGTTGTCATGTCGCGTATACGTCTCTGTAACACGGTATGAAACAGTGCGGTGCAGTAGTACCCGATGGCCGATTGCCGATCTCTGCATATGAGCAACGTTGATGTTGATGTTTGTGATGTTACGAAGAAAATTGAAATCAAAGTTTACTTTTTAGAGTGGTCAAGCTTGTGCTCATTGAATAACAAGTAATTATCCTTGTTCAGTTGTTTGCAAGTAGCAGAGAGCCTATTTCAGTATTTGTGGCAGGTGCAGTTTCATCAATAACTAAATTGGTAAAAGTGAAACAGCCACCATGCCATGGCGGGTGGCCACTGTCTGTAGTAAATACCAGGTTTTGTAAATCTTTAGAGCATCAACAATCCCAAGTGTACTTAATCCCATTTTAAAGTTACAGTACTCACTAACACTGGGGTGCTGTAAGTAGTCAGTATACAGTGCCCCAACGATTTACGTGCAATTTGTTGAAGTAAATTTAGACCCTAATCGAAGTGCGCTGCAATGCATCGCTTATATGCAACTCCATCATCAGTCACTCGATTGTTCAAAACAAAACTTGGATTTGCAACAAAAAGCAGCTTGTTGTGATACCATATTGTTGAATATTTTAAATGTAAATGGATATGTGTCCCTCACCATTTAATTCCTCCAAAAACAAGATTGATTGCCATCATCATGATCATCTTTGAGGCCATCTCCACCACGACGCGACCACTGCCATTTTGGCCATCTCTCACGGAAGTACAGTAAACTGTGCATGCGCAAATGAATATCATGTTTTATGTAAAGTCATCTGCCATGTGCAGTATATACAATGTTGCTCATCGTCCTCACGGACAAGGTAAGTTAGTGTTTTGCATTGTATGTCATAAAGTTAAACTGAGGTAGAGCGAGGAGGAGGCACAAATTACTTTTAAAGTGGAAATCGGATAAGAAGTTATGATGTTTTGAAATTTTCACTAAAAAAAAATTGCAAATATGGGGAGGAGTCAAACTTGCTAAAGTAAAATGCAAGCAAAAGTTTTTATCCTACCCAGTGAATTGTAAAAATTTTCTTCTCATTTTCTTAAATCAGTTATCTCATTAATTCATTGAATACTAAATTTTCTTCAATGTCCTGTAGAGATCATATTAACTGCGACCAGCAGCCCCAAACGCTTAGCGCAATGGGGCTGCAGACTGTAGCATTTAGGATCATGACAGGGGTAGTATTGCGGATAAATGTCAACTTAAAATCAAAAAATTTCTTCAGTTTGAAGACTTAGGCTGCTTTCACATAGAAGTATTCGGTATTCGGTATTCGCTATTCGCTATTCGCTATTCGAGCACCGAATACACCATCACCTGCACCGTCAACTCACCATCCCATGTAGTGAGGATTTCTTCCTCCTACATCGCAGCAAATCTTATTAACAATTTCTAAACTGCATCAGAATGTCGGTCTACATGCTTATATTTGCTAACGGGCAAATCCAGACCAAAAGTGTCATTATTTCATAAACGAGAGACGGTATACGCTGCAAGAAAATCGAACAAGCTCGATTCCCACTTTGCTATACTTTTCGCAGGTATTCGGTACTTTCGAATAGTGCCCTAGCTCTTATGTGAACCGGTGTGAGGAAATCCTATCGTTCGATTCAAGCTATTCGCGTGCCCTCGAAAAACGAGCCCGAATACCCGAATAGTATACACCGTACTTCTATGTGAAAGCAGCCTTACAGGTGAAGTTGAAGTGTTGACAGCAGTTGTTGTTATTTTAAAGATCGAAAGAAGAGAGAGAGAGAGAAATGGGGCCCTATACAAATAATTTGCCCCAGACAGCACTTATACAGATGTAACATAAAACAAACATCATAGATCTTAAAGAGATATAAACAAGAAAGCATACCAAGTCTCCTCGAGGGAGCTCATATCGTCTCCACGAGGGAGCTCATATTGTCTCCACAGAGGAGCTCATAAATTCTCCACGAGGGAGCTCATATTGTCTCCATAAAGGAGCTCATTACGTCTCCACGAGGGAGCTCATATGATATTGATGAATACCTCATATTCTTCAGACAAACTCAAATAACTACACAATACACGCGCGCGTGTACCGCACACTAACTCATCCACGTGCACACACTCAACCACATACACACACCTCCAACCACGCACAGACACACCCATATCATGGTTCAACCCAAAATAATGTACAGTATTTAAATAGAGCACACACTCAATTATGTTTTTTACAAAATAGATAAAATTACTATAACTGTATCATTGTTTCGAAAGAAAGAAGAAGAAAAAAATATATATATATGCAGTGTTTATATCAAGGAGCTCTAAGGCGTTGATACAGAAAAATATTTGCATTTTATATACAGAAAAATATTTGCAGTGTTTATATCAAGGAGCTCTAAGGCGTTGATACAGAAAAATATTTGCAGCAAACAACGGAGAAATATGATACAGACAACAGGTAACGTTCAACGTTTGGTTCTGCCAATTAGTCCCTTTCTGTTCGAATTTAAGACTTAATGTGACTCGGTCGAGAGAAACCTGGGAGAGCTACACTGAATTCTCGCTATCGCCAATGACGTAAGAAACTCCTGTGCACGCTGAAGAGCTCTGTCACAGGTGCACTGTGGGATTCCTCGGTCCCTTGTTTGCTTCCGTTTGTCTCATGCGAGTCACAGTTCCCATACAATTCAGTGGAGTTCTTTGTCTGCTTTTCTGTTGTTAACCCTTTTTTCCTGAGCTATAATTTAGCTTAAAAGAGTTGAAAGTGTCTAAGGTTTACTGATTTGCGGTCACTAGAGTCATGGTTCACTAATGCAAGGCTTCAATTTGCTGGTCACATGATGGAAAGCGAAGAAATCTTCAACAAAAAACACCTCTTTATAAAGACAGAGCGTGATGTAAGTGCATGTGCAGCCAAAACCGGGGCAAGTTTGTCCCATGAGCTATCCCATAATGCATCTAAAACGCTGCACCTACGTATTGGCGATACCCTCAATTGACGGCCAGCGTATGCGCAGACATCACATGCGCACAAATTTCAAATCCATTGACCGGACAAGATGTCTGTGTGCGCATGCGCTGGCCGTCAATTCAGTGTAGCTCTCCCAGATTCCTGAGTCACATTAAGTCATCAATTCGAACAGAAAGGGACTATTGGCAGAACCAAATGTTGCACGTTACCTGTTGTCAACACTTCAACTTCACCTGTAAGTCTTTAAATTGAAGAAATATTTTGATTTTAAGTTGACATTTATCCGCGATACTACCCTTGTCATGATCCTGAATGCTACAGTCTGCAGCCCCATTATGCTACGCATGTGGGGTTGCTGGTTGCAGTTCAGATCATATAATGTAAACTATGAAAAGTAAATTTATCTACATTGATCACCAGATTTTGTATTTGTATACTCATCAGGAGAGTTGCACAGTAAAAGGTGTTTCATTGTTTTAATCCTTTTTAGGGTTGAGGAGCTGGATGTTGATCTTCAAGATGGCCTGCTCACAGAAAAGGTACCGTAAATCCTTGTCTAAATCATCGCCTGCATTTATTTTTTTTTTTTTGAAAATTACAATGATCATTTTTTTGTTGTTGTTCTTGCAATAACAAAGTCATATAATACTGTATACGCCGAATATTTCGCGAGGTTTTTAGTTTCGCAAATTTCGCGAGTCAGGTGCTACTATATTAACAAAATTAAAGACACGCGAAAATATTGACTCTAATCCCGATGTGAATGTGACGTACGCGTGTACTCTTCTCCGTTCAGTGCACGACTCGAAAATCGCGAATTTAACCACTCGCGAAATCGTCGGGAATTCCCGATTCGCGAAAATTTATACTCGCAAAATATATGGCGTATACGGTAGTAAACTAATATTAACTTCGGTATCAGGGCAATTACCCCCCCCCCCCCCCCCCCCCCCCCCCCCCCCCCCCCCCCGAGGACGATTACCCCTTGGCTAAATACTGGTTAGTGATAGGGTCAGAGTAAAGATTGGGGCTAGGATTAGGATTAGATTTAGGATTAGGGTTGGGTTAGGGGAAGGGTCAGGGGTAATTGTCCAGGGGATAATTGCCCTAGAACCATTAACTTCCGGTTCCAACTTGATTGTTTTCTTAATTTTTGATCAGCTGTGGCAGCATTACAATATGTTACATTGGGGTAATATACGCTGTACATGTACATGTGATTGATATTCCAGCTTCTGATGCAGGTGGCTAGCACCAAAAAACAAACAAACAAACAAAAAACAAAAACAGGAATCCTCTTCATGCATACAATGTTTTTCAGTGTGTGTGCACACAGTGCATGTAGGTCAGTAACTGGTTCTTTGATAAAGAGCCAGCCAAATGGAAGCCAGTCTAAAGTATACTTTTAGGAGGTCATTACATTTTTCGCATGGGATTTCACCAAGTGATGATAACCACATCAACTCGTCCATCTATTGAGTAAAGGAGAGCGAAGAAAATGTACGTTTCATGTTATTGGATTGTCTTTTGGCTGTTATTGCTACCTAGTACAAAATAATGCAAAAGCTGTGCAAGACATCAGACACATTTGGCCTACATGTTAGGTGAATTATATGGCACTTTGATATTTGATATCTGGCTTGATATTTTGTGACCAACAGCTAGGTAAGTAATATGTTTAATATTTATTTGCTATGCAATTGTTCTGAATGCTTTAACTGTCAGCTGCTGCCCACATATCAGGTAGAAATGAAGAGGGATCAAGAACTCTCTGAAGTATAGATAATGGATGTGTGGCAGTGAAGATCTTATAGTCCTTTTTAAACCCTTTTTATGCCTCCGCCAACGAAGTGGCCGGAGGCATTATGTTTTCGGGTCGTCCGTCCGTCCGTCCGTCCGTCTGTCCCGTTTTGTTTTTGTCGATATCTCAAGAACCGTGTGGTGGTTTTACATCAAACTTGGTATGAGGGTATATCCTGGGGGAATAATACTTTGTTTGGATTTTAGGGTCACGGGTCAAAGGTCAAAGGTCACAGGTTATTTTGTGAAAAAAAGGTTGAAATTTCATGTTTTTCTCCATATCTCGCAAATGGTTCAAGGTATCTTCATGGAACTTAGTATATATGCATGTACCAATGGGCAGTGATTATCTAGGGAAGTTGGGGGTCATGGGTCAAAGGTCAGGGGTCAAAGGTCAAGGTCAACTCCTCAAAATATCACTACTTTCCTTATATTTATGCACTGCCTGAAGTTTTTTTTTTTTAAACTTGTTGTATGCATGTATTACCCATATATTCTGTGGGAAGTTTCTTGCCAAAAAGGTCAAAGGTCAAGTGAAAGTGCTAAATTGCACTTTTTCCTCCATATCTCGAAAGTAACTCAAGGTATCATCATGAAACTTACATATTTATGCATGTTCTACCCAACAGTGATTCTCTTTGAAACTGTGAGGTCAAAGGTCAAAGGCCAGGTTTAGATAATACTATTTTACCATTTGATACTGAAATTATACTTTTTCTCAATACCTTGAAAATTACTCAATGCATAAACTTATAAAAAGGTCAAAAGCCAAGTAAAAATCATCAGTTCCCCAAATACCTGCACTCTGACGTTTTAATCATTCATCCAATTGAACCTAGTTCTAGGAAAGTGAACATTCAGCACATTTGTGGCAAACCTGTCATTTTGATATTTTGCCAATTGTGTGAAACTGTCATCACACATTGTCAAGACATTGTACTATAGACCTATTAGGAGAACCATGCATTATGACGGAGGCATACCAGTCGCCGTAGCGACATTTCTAGTTAAACAATGAACTTTACTTTCAGCAATTAGTAAAAGCCGTGTTTTAGCTGAGATCACCTTTATTCTCCTGGATTATTTTGGTATATGCAGGGCTATCTCAAGAAGAAGAGTAAACTCCTGTTTGAACACATGCCAGATGGTATGCAAAAAAGGTAAGACCAACCTATCAAGTTAAAAGCACTACATCATTCTTGCAGATTACAAGGAGAAATTTCACTTTGCCACTCAAAATTCATGGGACTTGTGCATACAAATTGTAGGCAGATGATGTCTTACTTTTTACTACTACAGTTAGCATTTTGTAACCAAGTGCAGATAATAATTTTCCTCTCATCACTTAGCAATTTGCTACAATTGTATGCATTTTGGATATATATGACTGTCATGCAAAATATCATTTGTGTTAAAAATGTGTTTAAAATTCCTATTCAATTGCAAGAAAGGAATTATTCCCTGATGTGATGTTCTGCAAAATATGTCACTAAATATCTATCACAAAGATATGTCAAACACATCAATAATAATTTACTTTTTAAAATTGAGAGCCTTTTCATTTCTCTGTTATTGGCAGTGTTGCAACTACAATAATGATGTGTTTTCACAAGATGGTGGCAGAGATGTGCTACTCAGTACAGCAGGTCTTTCTCCCTACGTCATCAAACCAAGAGGATTCTAATAATAACATGCTTGAAAAAAACATGGATGCGAAAAGCTGCATATTTCAGATGGAAATATTTCTATACATATTAACAATTAGGTGGATATTGATGGAACTTTAGTTGTATTCCTTTTTTTTTTCAAATTTACTCTTCTTTTTTTTCAATGTCCATTACCAGGTTGAAGTCCTTTGAGGATGAACTGAAAGATGAAGAACTCACAGAGGTAAGTCTGCATTGGTGATGCATGCTAATGAGTAATTTACAAGAAAAGGTGTTTTACTTTTGACAGTCGCAGCGGACGGGTGCCATTAACTCACTGTTTTCATTTTGACGTGACCTTACTTATATCTCTTGAATGAACACGTTTCGCACGAAAACCGCTAGGAAAGTGTCACAGCAAAACTACTGTAACTTTATCATAATTAATATTTTTTGATAATCCAAACGGTTATGAAAAGTAAAAACCTAATTTTAACCTGCCATTATGTTATCTTGTTTAAATAATGACGATAAAATATTCCAAAATGGAGCAGAACTTCACTCTCAAAACGGAAAATAATTGTCAGAAATCGTTGCTAAAATTTCACATTTTGACTTCGTGAACATCAAAAAAAAAACTTTCAAGTATGTTACTAAGTATGTATTTCTTTACGGAACTCTAAAATATCGCATTCGAGAAGTCATGCGTCCGGATAGGTCTGGAAAAAATCGAAAGAGGTGCACTTTCTACCTTCGTTCCGAGCACGAAATTTCTTGGTCATTCGCACACGGGAAGACAAGGTACAGTCCCACGTACCCACATCTTTGTGGCGCTCACATTACCTGTACTCTGATCATAACTCGTACCAGGAATTCGTAGTTGTATTGTTACTTACTAGTGCTGTAAAATCTGCGTAAAGTCCGAATAATCCAATGTCATGAATTTACAAGTGGTATCATAGCTGGTAGATATTCACATTTTTGCTTCTTTCTTTTTAATAGGCCAGATTTGATAAAGTAAGTGCTTGTTTATGAGGTGGCGAAGTCCCCTGCAGCACATGCGGCCCACTCTCATGCATGTATGTACAGTGTACTAGGCATCCGCAGCATGCAGCCACCTCGCATCGCACAGTACGCATCGACCAGTCAGCTCGCTGGATCGAAGCAGCATGGGAAAGTCCATTCATTGCGCTAGCGCAAATCAATTTTTCTGAGAATATGACGTCATTATTCTCGTTTGCTGCTCCCGCACAATTTGAGATTTCTGACAAAACACCTCATTTATTTTCACTTGTAACTTCAAAAATAGGTCTTCGGCAAAGCGAACAGCACTCTGCTAACGTCCGCTCATGTCTTATGAATATGTATGTTAAAGATAATAAAAAGTTTTGGTACCTCAAAAGCTTCCCTGAATTTCCTTGTCTTGGTTTGTGTTTCGGGTTAAAGTACGTTGTCTGTGAGAATTACTCGCCCCAAAGTGCTCTCATGTCTTAGTAATCATGCAATAATGGTTTCGTACCAGAGCCGACGCTGACCAGCGTCGATAAATATTGTACGAAACCACTGACTGCGACCAGCAGCGTGCAGCCCATTGTACGCATAGCTAACTGCGACCAGCAGCCCCATACGCAGAGCGTAATGGGGCTTCGCATTGTAGCATTCAGAATCATGACAGATTTAGTATCGCGGATAAATGTCAACTTAAAATCCAAAAATTTCTTCGATTTGAAGACTTACCAATTAAGTTGAAGTATTGAAAACAGGCTTCGAACAACGTTTGGTTCTGCCAATAGTCCCTTTCTGTTCGAATTGATGACTGAATGTGACTCGGTCGAGAGGACCTTGGGAGAGCTACATACACTGGATACTATGGCCAGCGCATGCGCACACAAACATCTTATCCGTTCATGGATTTGAAATTTGTGTGCGGGCTGCATATGATGTGTTCGCAGGCACTGGCTGTAGTATTCAGTGTACTGTATGTAGCTCTCCTAAGGTCCTGTCGACCGAGTCACATTCAGTCATCAATTCGAACAGAAAGGGACTATAGGCAGAACCAAACGTTGCCCGAAGCCTGTTTTCAATACTTCAACTGAATTGGTAAGTCTTCAAATTGAAGAATTTATGGGATTTGAAGTTGACATTTACCCTGCGATACTAAATCTGTCATGATCCTGAATGCTACAATGCGAAGCCCGATTACGCTATGCGTATGGGACTGCTGGTCGCTATGCGTATGGAGCTGCTGGTCGCAGTTAATTGCATGATTACTAAGACATGAGAGCACTTTGGAGCGAGTAAGTCTCACAGTGTTAGTTATATGAAAGGTACTTTAACCTGAAACACAAACTAAGGCAAGGAAATTCAAGGACACTTTTGAGGTACCAAAACTTTTTATTATCTTTAAGTGTCATGAATATCTAATGGTGGGACCAGATGTGTCTGGAAATAATCAGAGGGTAGTTTTTTGAGACAGCGAAACATGAAATGTTGAATAACTTAAAAAGTACTTAATCGTTTCTCGTGATTTTTTTTTTTATGTGGATAGAAATCATAATTTTGCATTGATACTGAAAGTTTGAGCGATTTTGGTCAATGTATAGCGGAGATATGAGAAGGTGAAATTTTGGTGAAAATGAGAACTCCTGATTCGCACTGCATCGATGACGGTTGAAAATTCAAAACGTTCCGTGGGTTTCGGGGAGTTAATTATAGTCGTCCGCTGCAACTGTTGAGGCCTTCAGGTGAAATTGTCTTCCATAACATATCTTTAGTTTGTATGCCTTCACCACAAAGTGTCACCAGAGGCATTATGTTTTCGGGTTGTCTGCCCATCCGTCCATTCTTCTCACAGCTCTAGTTTTTGTTATCTGTTTGTTTGCTTGTTTGTTTGTTTTTGAGGTAATGCTGCATCATGTGCAATGTGTCATATTTTAGCTGAAATTCATATTTTCTTTCAAGTTACCTTTGATATTCTCAAGATTCCCAGAGCCTTGCTGTGGAGAATGGCCTCTAATCAAAGTTCTCACACTCCATGAATAAAGTGAGACAGTATCAACAGGTTTAATACTGAATAGATGATTGAAATTAAATGCTATGCATAATGAAATGGTATGTGTGTGTTTTTTAATCAGTGTAGAGATGCACTTAAAAAAATACAACAAAAAAGACTTTAGAAAATGACAACTCCCCATGCTCTTTGATAGTTCATTCGTTATACATGCACATATAAAAGGGCCTTTGTCTGAGATAGGAAGTAATGTAAAAGTCACTATAACATGGAGTGACAAAAATGCAAGTATAACTCCTTGGAAGATTACTTGTATGATAACACTTATTGTGCTGTGTGTCATTTGCAGAAGGGCTACTTTGCTAAAGTGACAACTCTCCTCACCAAGTTTCTGGACTCCTCCCCTCTGAGTAATGGAAGTGCCCAAGATCATTCTGGTCCACCAGGCATGGGTAATGGAGTTGCCAAGAATGGTGTATCCACTCCATCATCCAATGGGGAAGGGAATCATCATCCTGGATCTGGTAAGGCCAATGGGCACTCCAATGGTGAGAGCAGTGCATCACCCACCACTAGAGATGAAACAACCAGCCAATCAGAGGAAGACATGGATGCAGACTCATCCCCTTCGGAAAAGGAGGAGTCCAAAATGAGAAAGAAGAAGCAGAAGAGGGACAGTGGTGGTAGTGGTGAGGGGAAAGGGCGGAAGAGGAGAGTTCTGGGAGATGATGATGAAAAAGATGAAGAGAAGAGAGAGAAAGGGGAGGAGAACAATGAAGAAAAGACCACACCCGACTCAAACTCTACCAGGTCTGCTAAGAGGAAGCGGTCTCCAAAAGTTGATGCCAGACAGCCCAGTATTCTCTCCATGTTTTCCAAAGTGTACGTTACCAGATATCACAAGAGAGCACTTAGATATATGCACAGAGTTTGCATTAAAATCTTGTGCAGTTTTCATGCCTTTGTGTTCTATCTTTTTAAATATGTCTGTGGTGTGCTGTAGAGTTCAAGTCCTAACTTGAAAATGTATATGGTGGGACCTGGCATGTGTAGACATGTAGTGGGGGAACACAAATCAAAGATATTGTAAGGCACATTTTACCCCCCAAATTGTTGCTGCCGAAGTCTTGAAAACTTCTGAATGAGTAAACTCTGTCTTCATTATGTTCATTCCAGACCTGTCAAGAAGGAAGAAGGGAAGAAGGAAGTAGAAGAATCTTCTGCCAACACCTTGAAAGAAGAACCAGAAGAAGTTGGGGAGGGCTGTGAAAAGGATGATGATGCAGAGATGAAGGAAGAGGGAGAACCAGAACCAAGTGGACCAGGTGGAAAAAGAATCAAGAAGGAAGAAGATGAAGAGAGCAAAGAAGATGAACCTCTCTCTCCCTCGTGAGTAAAGAAACTTTTTTTCTTTTTCTTATACAACTGTTCGTTTGTATGTTTGTTTGTTGTTGTTTTTTTGCACACACCACCATTCAATTTTGTTCCTTTTGGGGTTTGTTTTTGTGAATCAGCTACATGAAACTTGGAATCCTACCCATCACTAGATTGTGGAATGTGTCATCAAAACCCTTCTGCTGTTTGCAGTATTTGTAGCATAATTTGTTTCTCTGAACTTTCTCAATCAGATCAGATAATGTGTATCAGTGTGTATCTGCAGGCGCTTTTTTCAAGTGGTAATAGTGGATCACAAGTTGGCATACTTTGATATATTTCTCTTCTTTTTTTTTTTGAGTTGTGTGGTTTTCTGTTGTATTCCCACCTTAATATCATGCAGGAGGGAGTTGAGGCAAAAACCAAAGACGGCTACTCCAAGCTCAGAACCTGTGGCAAAGGTAAGGCATGCATCATTGTCAGATTATCTAACTTGATTCACCATTTTGTGTTGTAAAGAGAAAGAGAAATTAATCACCCTTATTCTGGTCTGTGTGGCAAGCAATAGAGTTTAGCCATGTAGCATCACATTCATTTAACCTGTTAGTAAAGGACAAACTGACTTTGCTCTAACACACATTTCCTAGACGTACCTGTCTGTATATACTAGAGACTTTTCTTCAGCAGGTTAATAGATGAAGTATGAACATTATGATTGGTAAAGATGTGTGTGCACATGTACACATAACTTACAAAGTATAATTTTGCTCATGAGGGTGGGGGATTCACTTAAAAAGTTTTTTTTCCTCTCTCTCTATTTTTGAGGCTGAATAAGTATTGTCCCTGATTTACTGTTATCATAAACACTTAGTCTTTGTGACATGCATAATCAAAGATACATTTTGAAATTCAGGAGGTAATTGCCAGAGTTCCTCTCTGTATTGGATTTAAAGACCAGTTAGGTTTTTGTCTTCTTACAGTGATGTCATGGTATCATCCTTGATTTGTTTGAGCAGTTGTTTTATAAAAATGAATAGATATTCAGAATACATGTACATTTTAAAGGGTGTGTACAGTTCTGGTCGAGGTGAAGATTTAGCTTTTAACGTTTTGCGAGATATTCAGAAAATACTCTATGAGATGTCACAGAGCATGTAATTCTAAGGGGTATCAAAAGTTTATTTGATGAAAATTGGCTTTGAAATGGCTGAGATATCCAAAAACAAGGTGAAACAAAGAGATCCTAATAAAGTTGTGGCCTGTCGCCTTTTATTATTATCACTTTTTTGGATATCTCAGCCATTTGAAAACCAATTTTCATCAAATAAATGTTGAATCCTTCTAAAAATTACATACTCTTTCATATTTCATAAGAGGTTTCTCATTATCTCACTTAAGAATGATCAAAACATGAATCCCCACCTCAACCAGTACTGTACAGTCCCTTTAAACTTAATAGCACAATTCATTTGACATCAAAAGAATGTGCATGTTGTAACTCTGTTTCCACAGCAACCTCCTCTTCGCTGCAAGGAGTGTAGACAGCTGCTTGATGACCCAGACTTGAAGCTCTTCCCTGGAGATCCCGATGATGCTGTAAGTATCAACAGTTTTTTTCTTCATTTGTTTTCATGTATGTGTGCGTCTTTGTGTTTGCACACAGAATGTGGCCTTTCAGATCAATATCCAGAAACATACCATGCATTGATTTTATTCATTTGATTGTCATGATAACTTTGTTTCATTGACACTTAGATTCTATATCAGTTACAGGTGAACTCTATTCATTCATATCTACTTGGGTAGGATACCAACTTAGACATTTAAAAAGATAGTCACATTAGAAGTACTAGTCAATGTACCTGTGGAGTGCTGAATCAGCCGAAGTGGGGCATATGGGGGGGGGGGGGGGGCTATGATGAAGTTATCGCAGTAGTTTGGTAAGTACTGAGAACTTCTCTGTATACAACATTGTCTACTATCAGAGAGTACATGTACATGTATCATGCTTGTTTGGCTTCAGCCAGTGCCCAGAAATCCTCTGTGGGGATTCCCCCGGAAATGGTCAAGGTCACTGGGTCAATGGGGGTCAAATAACTGTTTTGCGCTACTCCTTTGGTCCGATCTTGGCCAAACTTGCTGGAAGCATAAGTAGGCCTACACCTGGGAAATCCCCATTGAGGATATTTCTGGGGGGATCCCCATATTAGTAGACCTACACCTGGGAGATCCCCATTGAAGGAGTAGCGAAAACAGTTATTTGACCTTTGACCCCAGTGACCTTGACTTTTCCAAAAATGAACCCCTCAAGGGCAATTTCGCGGTCAACCTGCATCCACCCACCAAGTTTGATGGAGATCGGACCAAGGACCTGGGAGGAGTAGAGGAACAAACAGACAAACAGACAAAGGTTACTCGAATTATAGTATGATTTCTACGTACAATCATAGTCAAGACCATCACTTTCTGATTTTGCTGAAACTTGCTGGAATTTCAAAGACTGTGTTATGCAAATAGCCATTATCAATATTTCAAGTGATATCCATGTTTCAATTTCCATTTTCATTATTCCTTGCATCTCTACCCCACCATCCCCCCCCCCCCACCCCAGCGTGAAGAGTACATCACCCTCACTGACCCTCGACTGTCTCTTCTGACGGGAGATGAGGAGGAGACAATGAGTTACGACGAGAGGCTGCAGTACAAGATCACCAATTTTAGGTACTGTAGGTGTTAACCTCTTCCTCTAGAGAAATGTCAGTTAGCTTGTCCTAACAGTTAAAAATGCTGAGGATGAGTGCTCGAAAATAATCAGACAGCATGGGCAAAGTTTGTTCTTTGAGGTTAAATGAATTAAATTACTACTTGAATACCTGTGCAAACATCTATTTTCTGCATCAAACAGTTTCGGAAGTAATAACTAAATTTTTTTAACAGAAAAAAAAGCTTGGTATTTATTTGATCATACCCCATGTACAAGAAAAAATAAACAGGGATAAGTAAACACCTAGTTATTTCCCATATTATCTATCTGAATATCTACTATATAGTCTCCAGCTCTCTGTCTATCTGTCTGTCTGTCCATTTATCTATCTATCTTTGTGTGCATTATGTAGATCAAGGGAGAGAAAGGTTTGAATAAGCTGTTTAATTATATTGAGTGATATATTAACTCAACCAGTATGCATTCATAATATATGTACAATACCAAATTTCTGATACAGTGTCTATGACAAGAGCACCCATCTGTGTGCGTTCGATGGAGGCTTGATCGAGAAGAACAAGGAGCTCTACTTCAGTGGCTACGTGAAGCCAATCTACGATGAGAACCCGAGCAACGAAGGAGGCATCCCCACTAAGAAGATGGGACCCATCAATGAATGGTATACGACGGGATTCGACGGAGGAGAGAAGGCCCTCATTGGCTTCAGCACAGGTCAGTTGTGTGGCGGCCATTTTGGATGAGAACTGTACTCGCCGTTTCCATTATCGTGAAAAGTGATAATGGTTGTAACAGGTGACAGTGAGCTGGAATCTGAGCTCAGAGAAAGAGAATTATTTTTTGTTTTCCAAGTGTGGGGAAAAGTTTTTAAAGAAATTTGATAATAAACTAGAGACAGTACAGTGCTTCAAAGATGCTTAGAGTAGAGTAGAACCTAAGCATATTTCAATACTCAATGTTGTGTATCATCTGTTTGATAAAATATGTGAAATTCTTATGATGCAAAAGAAAAAGAAATCTTACAATGTGTAATCATCTAATGCTTATAGAAATCCAGTAAAATAGAAGTTTTGTCAAGTGTGGTAGATTCTTTTTGGTAATCAACATTTGACTTTTGATATAGAATTAATTGTTGAATGGATTTTGTTTTTGTTTTTTTGTTGTTGTTTTTTTTTTTTTGGGGGGGGGGGAGTATTCAGAAATTTCAACCTTAAATATCTTGTACACTGGAGATTCTTCTGTGTGGACCTCATAGTAAAAGGGAGACTGACCACGCAAGCATGCACGCAATATTATGTGCACGGTATGCACGCAAAGTGTAACTGGTGGAAAAAGAGGCAGGAAGTACATTGTAATGTAAGCTGGAGACACACACCTATAGTGAAAGAAATTTGAACTCAAGAGGAATAGCGAGACATTTTGTTGAAATGGCCTCAATGTTGGAGATCTCCTGCAAAAACATGAGAACTGGAGTCCCTTAGTATTCAACAAATTGAGAATATGCTGGAGATTTTAGGGGAACATGATTACAACTTCCATATAACACAATGTCATATAATCATCCGCAGCCTTTGCTGAGTACATCGTGATGAACCCCAGCGAAGAATACAAACCATTTTGGACAGCTGTACAGGAGAAGATCTACATGAGCAAAATAGTGATTGAATTCCTCCAGAACAACCCAGAGTCTGTGTACGAGGACCTTCTAAACAAGATCCAGGTGAAAGACTGATTTCAAATGTCTGATATTTTTGATCACCTTACTCCAATAACTTACATTTATGCACTCTTTGCTGTAGGGTTCTGTTTTGACCTACATGTAGCATAGTAGCTCAATTATGCCTGTTGTGAAAGTGGACATTTTTGCACAAGAAACCAGTGCAAAAATAAAAACATGCACATTTTTTTGCTCATTATGTAACTGTTTTATGTTTTGATTCTAGGAAATTAGAAACACATGAAATTCATCTTACCTGACAGAGCATGAAATATTACTTGCACCAACATTTCCACCTTTGCAGTATACTTTTGTTGAATGATACTCATTTACACTCATAATAAGTCTTCAGTGATATGAATTATTTCTTATTTCACTTTGTTGCTGAAGAAGCATCAGAGGCTGACAGGCCTCGAATTAACCGACGGCCACCGACGGCCATGGCCGTCGGTGCCCCTCTCGTTGGCCGCAATGCCTTTTTTCCTTGATCAAAGTTACGGCCAAAAAAATAATGTGCCCTTTTTCTTGTGGCCGTGGTGCCCTTTTTTAGAATGAAAGTTATTATTTATGACGTATAATATGCCCTTTCTCAAAGTCTACACTTTAATAAGCTTGAACAACTTTCGTGATCTCAAATATCATACCTTCAGTTCACTCACATCCCAATATATCTGATTCAATCTCAAAGTATCTTTCCGAGATACGAGACGACGTGTAGAAGTCTACGTACATGTACTGTACGCCCGACCGGCTTTTACCGTCCCAACTGCCTCCGCAGCGCAGCGGCCATAGAGTTACTAGCTAGGCAGCGGCGGGCCGGAGCAAGACAAATTTAGTGGTCGCAAGCCATGCTAAAAAATGCCAGGCCTGTCGGACGGCTAGCTGCGAGCATTGCCATCTCTCTCGCGCGCTCTGCATTCATGCCCGCATGCTCAAAGCAAAATGGCGCCGGAAGTGCTCCAAAGCGAGCGCGGGGTACGCATTGAGAACGTACTGTATTACAGAACCTACATTGTATTGCGTATGGCCTACTGCCTAACGTCGTCTGCTGCGGAGAGATCTTATGCGTGCGTGCGCTGCTGGAGTGTAGCAACACGGTCGATAGCATACAGCTCTATGGGGCATTCACATCACGTATAAACACCCAACATGCCCTTTCTAATGTGGCCTTGGTGCCCCTCTGACTGACCTAAGTGCCCTGGCCTCTTGGAAAAAGTGCCCTTTTTTAAATGGCCTTGCCCCTCCAAAATCCTATTTCGAGGCCTGGGCTGACATACAAGGGTAGGACAATTCACCTGAGAATTATTACTAGAGAGCAATGCACTGATCAGTATTTGTTCATTTTACTTGAATATACTTGAATTCTGTCACACAGTTATCTTTTCTTGAATTGCTTTACAGATGATTAGATCACCTTTAAGTAGATAGTACAAGCTACTTTGCCTACTTGCTAAGTGTCCCATTTCATGCAAACTTAGGGAGTCATGGTTTTACACTTGTCAATCAATAGGTCCTAGTGATGTTTGGTCCTGGTCAAATGGCTGATTCGAAAGTTGGATTAGATCCACAAAATTTTGGCAACATAGATATCTTAGAAACTTTGTTACATAACCTACTAGTTTGTTTTACAACACTGACCAACAGCACATGTACACATCTGGGGCCCATTTCTTAAAAAGAGGCTAGTCTTGCTGGAATGGCAAAGGTGATGGTGACAACAAGAATCTAGCTTCCTGATTGGTTGTTGCTACGAAAAGTTGCTATTCTAGCCAATTTTGCTATTCTAACATCTTTCATGAAATGCGACACTATTCACTGGGTCACTGGAAGTGAGTTAATGTTTATTAATTGACCACCAGACCACCGTGCCTCCAGATGACTGTGGGCGCTTCACAGAGGACTCCCTCCTCCGCCATGCCCAGTTTGTTGTGGAACAGGTGGAGAGCTACGACGAGGCGGCCGACTCAGATGAGGTGCTACTCATCACCACACCGTGCATGCGTGACCTCATCAAGCTGGCTGGAGTGACCCTAGGCAAGAGGTCAGTGAAGTGTCCATCGGTCAGCAAAGAGCGATGGTTGTTTTAAAGTGTGCAATTTACCCTGTGCACGTCTTATTGATGGTTTTGTTGGTTATTTTTCCTGAAGTGAGTTTGAGTCCCATTGACTGCCAAACCCTGATGGACTCTATGTAAAGTGTGTAGAAATTTTAGAATCCCACAGAAAATGGGTTAAAAGAACTAAACTCTCCACTCTTATGTTTCATGTGTTGGACAGGTTGATTGGCCGTCATCATGAGTGAAGATTGACAGGTGGAAAGCGACAGGTGGTTTTCAATGTTGATGGAAGAGATGTCAAAAGAGCCTTCTCATATTGAAAGTCATGTAGAAAAAGAATGGGATTCTGTGCAGAATGTTGAGCAGATTGCAGTCCTGGCTGTAAAAAGGAATGTCTTTTTTTTTAGGTTTTAGAGTATTTTAGAGTCATGTCAGTCAAATATCTCTCTTTATTTAATCTTTTGGGCCTTGTTCCACAATATGAAGAAGATGAGAATCACAATAATATGATGAGAGCAAATGTCACTTGATAATAGGTACACACATACATGAAAGAAGGTGAGATTGTCATAGTATATCATCATTACACAACAATGTAGATTATTTTTATATGTATCTGGGATACTAAAGTGAATGATCATATTGCCACTCATGTTAGCATTAAATGATATTAGCTTTTGCTTCAAACCTGTTGATCTGTTATTTCTGCAGCATTATCTCTGTCAAAAGAACCCTCTTTGATGCATCCAACTGTACATTTGCTCAGTAAACTTGATTTGCAGTAACTATCTTATTGGCTACAATCGCTCAGGAAATGTGAAGTAATTCATTGATGATAACCTTGAAATGTTTGTCACAGACGAGCAGTTCGCAAGGCAGCCACCGTCAAGAAGGAGAAGAAGCCTACCCACACCATGGCAACCGTGACCCCCCTGGTCAGCCACATCTTCGATGCCATCTTCCAGGACCAGATCGCTGATGAGATGAAGGCATCGATGGGGAGAAAGCAGCGATGTGGGGTCTGTGAAGTAAGTGCTTATTAAAGGGATGGTACAGTATTGGTGGAGATGAGAATTGGGCTTTGAACTTTTTGCGAGATACCAAGAAAACACTTATGATACAGTACAGAGCACACCATTTTAAGAGGAATTCAAAGTTTATTTGATGAAAATCGGGTTTGGAATGACTGAAACATCCAAAAACAAAGTAAAACAAAGCGATCGTAATCAGTGGGTCCCACACTTCATTAGAATCGCTCTTGTTTGGGTATCTCGGCCATTTCAAAACCAATTTTCATCAAATAAACGTTGAATTCCTCATAGAATTACATGCTCTTTCATATTTCATACGAGGTTTCTCATTATCTCACCAAAAAGTGTTAGAAACCTGAAATTAGGTCTCAACCAATACTATACGATTTCTTTAACCTATAAACCTGCATAACACACTACCACATAAATACTCCCATGATAAGTGTTTATCCAGCAAGAAAGAATTCAAATCACATGCCCATACTCATTACCTTCGTCAAGGAAGGAGGAGGTTATGTGATCATCAGCATGGGTTTGTCTGTTTGCAAAATAACTCAAAAAGTTGTGAACTGATTTGAATGAAACTTGCAAGAAAAGTTGATGATAACACAAGGAACAGATGATGCAATTTTGGTAGTGATCCAGGGATTTTTATGAATTTTTTGTAGGATTTTTTAATTTTTTAGCAGATGGGGTCAATGAACTTGGGAGTTCAAGCTGCACATATTTAAATGGTTTGCATACTTGCTCTAAAGTGTATGCTCTACTTGGGCGAGGCGCCGTGTAGCTGAAACTGATGACGTAAACAAAAGGCTTCTATATTGGGACATTGGGCGATTTTTCAGCATGCATGTATAATGGGTGGAAATGAGCTGCTTGGCAGAGTTCTGCACTCTACGAGTGCTTTCCTAGTGTGATTTTTTTTTTTTTTTTTTTATCAAAGAGTAATTCTCTGTCTTGTCTTGTTTTGTTTTGTTTTGTTTTGTTTTGTTTTTGAACACTCATGCATTTGATTCTGGTTTGTTTGACAATACCATTTGCCATTTGCCTCTTCTTAGGTAATCATTGTGGCATATTGTTTAGTAGTAGTTTAAATGGCTGAATGCTAGAATGTTCAAGATGGTGAAAATGATAATGGGTCATTGGTAGATAAAGTGAAAACTCGTTCTGAAATTTTCAGTTTGATTTAACAGTTCTTGACTTCTCTGTATGTATTTGCGTGGTTATTTTTTTCTTTGTTTTTTTTTTTTCAAATCTTTAGATATGTCAAGCCCCTGATTGTGGGAAGTGTGCGGCATGTAAGGACATGGTGAAGTTTGGTGGGTCAGGCAAAGCCAAGCAAGCCTGCAGCCAGAGAAGGTAGGCAAATTGTGGATGTCCAGTGAGTCATAAGAAAAATATGGAAGGAAAAATATGAATATACATGTACTTATTATTAACATTTTCTTGCCAAGTTACAGTAATTATAAGTTGTAATACTATAAAGACAAAATGCACCTGTACATTGTATTTTAAACAAATGCTTCAAAAAAGATATCCTTGTTTTTGTGTTATGTTTTATTACGGGTACAGGAGAACAGCTGCAATTATAACTACATGTACTGAAATTTGCATGCTTCAGTATTCAAAAAAGGCAAAATCAGAATAAATCTCAGACTGTGTCAATGAGATTCCTGCTGTTGGGGAAAAAAAAAGAAAAGATATCATTTGTTACGAAACTTGTGATAATCCAACAGTGAGCTCTATGAGTTAGATCCAGCCATGGGGTGTTTTCTCAGAACAATGAAAATTTTAACATGAAGGCTGATTATTGTTATTCCTATGTCGCTATGCAATCTTTCCTGCTGTCTTTCACACAGGTGTCCCAACATGGCAGTAAAGGAGGCAGACGAGAATGATTTGGATGATTTGGAAGACTCGGATAACAAGGAAAATATTGATGAGAAGAAATTCAAGAAAAGCAGGAAATTGGGCTCCCCACTCAAAAAGAAGAAAAGGGTAAGGAATATAGAGTAGCTGAGAAGTCTCGTCTTTTTGACCTTTGCACATGCCTTTAAGTTTTGTTACTGCTAAACAGTATTGAAATACTTATTTGTTTTATTCTTGTGTCCATACACATTTGAGGTGCATTTCCTTTATTGCTAAATTGTTATTCTTGTGTATCATTGGACATTTGCACTAGTGTCAGAAATAAAACTTTTTATAAGTTAGCGTTACTATTAAAGGGGATAAATCCATGACCAAAGTTTACCATATAGAAATTGGAGAGATTCCAGCTTTGAAGATACTTCAAACTTTTTTTTTTTCCTCATGGAAAGAGAGAAAAGTGAATATGCTAGTGCTCTTTTCCTTGCAGTAAGAGGCATTTCAGTGAATTGTTCTGGTTAGAAACAAAAACCAGGATTTGAAGTTCAGAAGGAGCATGTTTAGTACTATGAAGAGGATGTGATATGGAGTGATTGATTTTCTAATACCACCTTCCCCATCCCCAGGCAAAGGTGACATGGATTGGAGATCCATCAGAAGTGACAGAGACCAGAGCATACTACACTGCAGCCATGATTGGAGATGAAAGGGTAGGTTGCAGAGAAGGTAGGAGCTTTAGATTTGCGACGTGGATGTTTGAAACGACGATTGCGCTAGATGTTTTCCTCTATCCCTGCGTCATGTTGAAAAGTAGCTCTAGCTTACACGATTATGCAACCTATACAAAATAAAATGATGCCCCTACATGATCGATGCGTCAAATAGCTCTCTGCGTTGTGAATTGAGCAGACATAAAAATAGCCCACTATGCGGCGTGAAAATTCAGTTGACGCAAGTTATCACTTTTGATAACAATTTTGCGCATGCTCAGAACAGGTTTTTTTCTTCTGAAGGTCCACGTCGCGTACATCTAAAGCTCCCTAATTTCTATTGCATTGGGGGCAGCAGGCAAGCTCTTAAGGTCTATCTAGATATTCTTGAAGTCGGGTACACACCACTTCCGGTAGCTGGAGTGAAAACAGACGGCTTACCTGTACATATGTGGAGCTTTCACATGAATGCAGTGCACACTAGCAGTGTACAAATCTACATGGTGATGCAGACACTAGTACGGTGTTTATGAACTTGGGCTGTCGGCATGCAGAATTCTTTATCCACCCTTCTCATTTGTAATTTGTCAGTAAAATTTCTTGTGGCTGTTAGAAATGTTCAGATGGACCATATCTGATGATTTGATGGAATTTTGAAGCCAACTACATAAGAAAAGTAGATAATTGTGTCTCGAAAGTACGCTGATTATGAGTTTGTTTTTCACTCTAGCCTCTACTCTCTGTGACCTTGTGCCACATAAATACCTGGATGTCCAACTATAAGAATACTGAAATGAATCCAACATGTAATATGGCCATATCCCTGAAGACAGAAAACAGCTGTAGTAACACAGTGAATCTCTGGAAATTTATCCAGTTCAGAATAAGTATCAATTTTTGCTGTGTTTAGTGACTCCTGTTATGAACATTTTGATTTGGTTTGATTTTATCTCATTGCCCAAGAGGTGCTTGATGTATTCACAGTAGTTAGATCACAACCAGGTTCCAATTTTGATTGACAGTTACTGTATGCTCTGTGCAATGTAAAGATACACTTTTTTGACTGACAAAGCTTTCAAGAAAATTTAGGGATAATCAAGTATAAAGGATCTTCATACATTTACTTTCAAAAAATAATCTCTGGTAAGTAATGATTCGTATAATGTCAGCTGCTTTCAGCATTTGGCTGAGGTAAATTGAAGAACAGAGGGGTTTTATGGTCCTGCCATTTTTAATTTTTTCTTTCTTTTTAACCATGGTAAGAGCAGCACTTTTTTTCAGCACTTTTACACTGCATGGTACCTAGAGATTCAATTTTGTTGGCACATCTTTTCTGTCGTTTGTCCCAATCTGGCAGGTTGAAAATGGTGACTGCGTTCACATCCATCCAGACGATCCGACCAAGCCTCTTTTCATCGCCAAGGTGGTCTACATGTGGGAGGATAAGGAAGGGGAGATGATGTTCCATGCTCGCTGGTTTGTGTGAGTCAGCCACCATCTTTAAGTGATGCCACCTTTTTTTTATTGCCTCACCCCCCCCCCCCCACACACACACACATACACCATCACTACCACCCCCACCCCTCGTGTTTGACATCTGTCAATGTAATAAAAAAAAACTCACTGCTTTTGTCCAGTTAATATTGAAAATTGGTTGAAGCACTGCATCAATGAAAGCTGTGCTGAATGTGTAGATAGGGTTCAAGAGTGTATTTTGAATGACTAGTCATTAAATATACAAGTCAGATACTGACTTTACTGTAAAAGGTGAAATATATTCTAGGAAATTGAGAGCAAGAGGCTTTTTCGTATATTTGCCAGGTCTTATGGTATTAAAATGAGAGTATACCAAAGTTTGTTCAGTATTTTGGTCTTCTACGTGTATTTATATTTGGGGACAGCCAGGACTGCAAACCTATTGGCTATGACATAAAGGGATCATGTTTATAAATCATGACTTTGGTTACTCCCCAGATATGGTTCTGAGACTGTGCTTGGGGAGACGTCTGACCACCTGGAGGTCTTCCTCGTCGACGAGTGCCAAGACACGTACCTCGCCTCCGTCAATTCAAAGTGCACCGTCATCTACAAGGCGCCCTCGCCCGACTGGCACATGCTCGGTGGCATCGACGACCCAGAGTCGGACCGCGTGGTCAAGGAGGATGATGGGAAGACATTCTTCTACCAGAAGTGGTACGATCCCGATCTGGCTCGCTTCGAAGACGAGGAGGTTCTGGAACGGCCAGACTCTATCCCACTGCATCGTTTCTGCACCTGTTGCCTGAAACTAGAAAAGATAGAAAAGGTTTGTGTGTCAACATTAGCTTGAACTTTTGTGTGTCCTTGATTGTAGCTTTTATCTGCCATTATCTATTTTCTATGATTTGACTCTTTTTTTTTTTTTTTTCCGGGGGGAGGGAGGGGATGGGATGAAGTGAGACTGAATATTTCATATTTATGCCAGCTTGCATTCCAGCAGTGCAACATTGCCACAACGAGTCATTGTGTTATAGTTAGTATTTGGAAGATTGCTAACTGTAATCAAAACATCTGTGGCAAGCAGGGCATGTCAGCCAGTCTGCCAGCTGGTAAATATGTTGCAATGAGGGATTATAAAAACAAAGTTATTAAACATATATATATATATCCATGCCAGAGGTCTTGTGACTCTGTGCAGACAGGTCCTGTAAAGGCCACAGATATGCTTCTATTTAAGTGACTGTCCTATACAGATTTGACTGTATTCTCACTGTAAGACAGCGATAATGTGTTCCTTTTTACGATCAGGATGAAACTCCAAGACCAGGCGCGAAGACAGAAGTGCAAGACTCAAAGACACTGTACAGGTAAAGGATCACCCCAAAGTTTTGTGTTTTGTAGAGTCTGCCATCTATGATACTTTTGTGTACCATCATCAAATGATAGAATCCCAGTAAGCATGCAAGCAAAGCTGCCAAGTCCCCCTGATACTCCAGGAGCCTCTCGGTAAAATGACATACAGTGTATTTCTTCATATCCTAACTAGAGAATATGACAATATTCCTGATTTAATGATTTTTGCCTGTTGATGTGCATATACAACCAAAGTATATCCCAGAACTCTCTTTAAAATTCCCCTGATGTTTTGATGTATATTGGCAGCCCTTATGCAGGTAGCTACATGTAGTTACTTGTCATGTGAATGTGCTGTTACTAATTGGCCAAATTCAAGGATTTCTAGATTCATTGTTTACTTTAAAGAATATAGTGGTGACAGTTTGTTTCAGAGCTATTAAAAGGGATGTTGAAACAAAGTTTAACTTGTAGAAGCTGTGTTTACACCAATCATGTCAAAGCTGTCAAGCTAGGACGTGGAAAACTTAAAGCCAAAAAAAGAGACAGTCAATGACAGATGTTCAACAAGTGTCATCACAGCAGAAGAAAGATACATAGAGGTTTAAAGAAGATTGGTTAAACACCAAAAACAGAAGTTCTTAGCACTGAACTTTGACCTCAAATCTTTTTATGTACTCTTTGCAGTACCTGCCACTTCAAAGGAGTGGAGTACCAGATTGGAGATGGTGTTTACCTACTCCCAGAGGCCTACTCCTTCAACATCAAGCAGAAGGCTCCACCCAAGAAATCTGTCTCTAAGAAAGATCTGGTAAGTCTTTGCAAGAGACACTTCTGTTTGACTAGAATATTCCTCCCCATCTTGTATAACTCAGTTTTATTCAAGGATGGATTGGCTGTCAGTTTGATTGTTGATTTTTTTTTTTTTTTTTGATATCTATGTCTTGTTTTTCAGTCCTGTGGTGTTTTTGTGTGCACAGAAACTGCCATGAAGTAAACTTGTTTGCTAAGTGCCTTGTGTTTTACATTGAAAAAAAAACAACAACTGCAAATGAGATTGTAGGTGAATTCAGTGTGAATGATTCTAAAGGTAATAGCTGGGATGATTTCAGAATTTGATGCTAATTCATCCTAAAATGACAGTGCTCAGTAAATAGGACCATGTTAACGCATTGCTTCTTAGATTTTTCACTTCACATATGATTGATAAAGGAACAAGTATCCTCCTGGGGGTCAAAGGGTTAATCCCTCCATCTCTGTCCCTTCTAGGATGAGGATCTGTACCCTGAAAACTACCGCAAGAGCTCAGAGTATGTGAAGGGCAGCAACCTGGAGTGCCCGGAGCCCTTCCGGATCGGTCAGATCACATCCATCTACACCACCAAGTCAAACTCGGTGGTCAAGCTCAGGGTCAATAAGATGTACAGACCAGAGGACACTCACAAGGGGCGTGGCGCTGCTCATCAGTCTGACCTTAATGTCCTCTACTGGAGTGAAGAAGGTTAGCTCTTCCAACTTTATACGTCTGTTCATTTTCATACCTAAATCATACCTTGGAAGTGGGCATTATGCCATACTTTTTGTTTAAATTTCCAAACTCATGCTCTTTGTAACCTGTTCAGTATACCATGCTATGCTATTTTTGTTGTCATGTCAAGAGGTAATGTTGGCAGTTTTTATGCCTCCACCAACGAAGTGGCCGGAGGCATTATGTTTTCGGGTCGTCCGTCCGTCCCGTTTTGTTTTTGTCGATATCTCAACAACCGTGTGGTGGTTTTGCATCAAACTTGGTATGAGGGTATATCCTTGGGGGATGATACTTTGTGTGGATTTTAGGGTCACAGGGTCAAAGGTCACAGGTTATTTTGTAAAAAAAAAATTTGAAATTTCATGTTTTTCTCCGTATCTCGCAAATGGTTCAAGGTATCTTCATGGAACTTCGTATATAATTATGCTTGTACCGATGGGCAGTGATTATCTAGGGAAGTTTGGGGTCATGGGTCAAAGGTCAGGGGTCAAAGGTCAAGGTCAACTCCTCAAAATATAACTACTTTCCTTATATTTATGCAATGCCTGAAGGATTTTTTTAAAACTTGATGTATGCATGTATAACCCAATATATATTCTGTGGGAAGTTTCTTGCCAAAAGGTCAAAGGTCCAAAGGTCAAGTGAAAGTGCTAAATTGCACTTTTTCCTCCATATCTCAAAAATAACTCAAGGTATTGTCATGAAACTTACATATTTATGCATGTTCTACCTAACAGTGATTCTCTTTGGAACTGTGGGGTCAAAGGTCAAAGGCCAGGTTTCGATAATACTATTTTACCATTTGATACTGAAATTATACTTTTTCTCAATACCTTGAAAATTACTCAATGCATAAACTTGTAAAAGGGTCAAAAGTCAAGTGAAAATCATCAGTTCCCCCAAATACCTGCACTCTGACGTTTTAATCATTCATCCAATTGAACCTAGTTCTAGGAAAGTGAACATTCAGCACATTTGTGGCAAACCTGTCATTTTAATATTTTGCCAATTGTGTGAAACTGTCATCACACATTGTCAAGACATTGTACTACAGACCTATTAGGAGAACCATGTATTATGGCGGAAGCATACACCAGTCGCCGTAGCGTGTGGTTTTTTTTTTTTTTTGATAGGGTCTAGTCAATCAGCTTTGCAGTTTACAAACACCTTCCCGTGGACATAACTCAGTAAAATTACTTAATCATGAAAGATCAAATGAGTTTATTCAACTAAACAGCTTTGCTGCCATAAAATTTCAGAATTTAATGAAATATTTTATCTTTTCGATAGTTTGCACTATTTCCCACAAACTTATAAGTAGGTAATGCTTTATGATTGTGTCTTATCATTTTATGACAATCTAAATCAAGTGATGTAGATTTGGAAAAAGTTTAATGCTTACCACAGGTTACTATAATACTTATTATATATGTCAACTTAGACTCTGTGTGGGTAAGAACTTTTTAAAATCTTGTTGATGTGTCTAGATGCTTTGGTGGAGCTGACCTGCGTTCAAGGAAAATGTTCTGTTGTTTATGCCGAAGACCTGAATGAGAGTGTGGAGGAATACAGCATGGGTGGTGCCCACAGGTTTTACTTCAGAGAGGTGAGAGGTCATACCCTGCATAGAATGACAGTGACAGAACCCTGATGATTAATATTCTTTATACAAAGCTGCCAGTTGTGATATAATATGCTCAATTCACACTTATGTCTTTGTGATGTTGCCTGTATTTACTGTGTACGTGGTATATTTTGCAGTGCCTTTATTTTTCGCAAGTCAGCCAATATTTGTGAAATGAAGAACTCCTTTTAAAAAAATTGCCTTCCAATACAAATGGGTTGTTTATTTTCTTTTGCTTTTGAAACGTGATAGTATTTCTGTCCCATTCCATCTATGAGAGTGAGGCTTGCAAATTTACCCACTTTAAAAATTGCCTTACACATCTCACTTTGTGAAATGCATGGTGTATACAGCAGCTATAATTATTTATGACTAACCCTAAGTTGCGGGTTGTGTTGGTCATTAACATGTTTGTATGCACTTTGATTCAATAAAGGGAGGGGGAAATGAAGTAAAGAGCATAGAAATATTATATGCCCTGCATATCCGCTCTGTTCTGTAGCAATTTCATTTGATATTTCATTTATAATGAAATGGTCTGTTCATGAAGACATGTTGGAATGCTGACATAATTGTAGTGCAGTTTAAGATGTTCCTTTCAATGTTTCCTCCTCCTCTCCCATAGGCCTATGACAGTGAGAGGAAGACATTTGAAGATCCACCCAGTAAGGCACGAAACACAAAGATGAAGGGAAAGGTATGTTTTAACATCCTTTTTCATCTTTTTTCTTTATCTCCAGGTTTTAATTTTCATGGAAGGAATTGTGGAGTTAAAAAAAAAAAATGGCTATGCAACTCAATCATAATTTTGCATGTGAATTGCTGAAGAACAAGTAATTGTGCATCCATCAGCCAGTACAACAGTCAATATTTCAGACCTGACGATATGTACCTACAAATACATACAAACACAAATCAGTAGCCTTGGTCAGCTTATGAAGTCTTAAAGCCGTTGCCATAATGAGTATTTTAGTATTGCAATTCGACACAGTTATGTTTATAATGTTTGTTTGTTATATTGACACCTATTGACCTTTATCAGACTCACGTGCTATTAACAAGAAACTTTGATATTACCTTACCATTGTGGCCTTTTTATGCCAGGAAAATATAAATGGACAGTATAAATATATTATGTCCGTTGACTGAAAGAAAATGTTTTTGCTGCATGGTAATTTACATGGAATCACGTTAGATTCCATCAGAATTGTTGAATTGTCTGATCATTATTCACTTCCTGTACTATGTTTCCTTGCCCAGCAGTGCCAAGGTTTTCAATTTAGCAGCATGGCAGTAAATGTCTTCATGTGTTCTTGTGTTACATATGCCATTCTTTGTCTGTTTCATTCAGGGCAAGGGGAAAGGAAAAGGGAAAGGAAAAGGGAAGTCTAGCAGCGAGAAGACAGAGGAGAAACCTTCTGAGGAAGTCTCCTTCAACAAGTTGCGCTGTCTTGATGTCTTTGCCGGCTGTGGAGGTATGTGTGATGTCCAGATATGTGTTTAACAGCTGCAAGATCTACAAAGTGTAGGATCATCTCTGATTCAACATTGTCAAACAGTTATATCCCTCTATCATCTTTCCCCTGGCCCATTTTTCCATTTTTGTTGGATGATTGTGATGTGCAACAAACACAGTATCATCAGTGAGAGATAACGAAGTACCGAGGTTAGATTCAAAATGATGAGAATAGGACCCAACATTTGTTTCATTTTGAAATATCTTCGGAGATTGAAAATGAGTGGGGTTCTCTCTGTTGCACATAACCTGTGTGAATCTTTGGCTATCTTCCCAGATTGGACAATGTAATACTGGTTGTAGGTTTTACCCCTTTAGATAAGGGGTTGCTATTACAGTGAGTGTAAGTGAAAGTATTACCAGTAAATGCAGTGTGACCTTGTGCTGGAAAAGTAACCAGAATACTGCACACTTGAAGAAGTGGGATACCATGTCTGTAACATTGCAACAACATGTTTTGTTTATTGCATATTTGGACAATAGCATCTTTGTTTTGATAGAAGAAACACACAAGTACTTCACTTGTTTTTAATGTCAAGTTATTCCAAAGGCTTGGTTCAATCCTGGGTAAATGGATTGTGAACTCATGATTTTAGTAGTCCTCCTTGGAATGGTATTCACACCTCTCTCTTTCCCTACAAACTCCTTTACTGCTTGCCCTGTAGGTCTGTCAGAAGGTTTTCACCAGGCTGGTATCTGTGAGAGCAGCTGGGCCATCGAGAAGGAGGAGCCTGCAGCACAGGCCTTCCGACTCAACAATCCAGGCTCCATCGTCTTCAGTGACGACTGCAACGAACTTCTACGCCTTGTCATGCAGGTGTGGGTCAGAGCCAGAACATTCCCCTTTAGCTCGCAGAACTCTGTCCAGATAATTTTAGGGGCATTGGCTGGTTTTCACAGTTGGTGAAATCATCCAAATTCATTCAGTGCCATCTTTTTTCATGTTGTTATTAAGTTACCTGGTAATTGCAATGAAGTGTAAATTTGTCTCGACTTGTACCACTATTGACCTAGAGCATATGATGATGCCCCATGTACGACGCCAGTCACATCTGCCAACTGAACAATTTCATTGTTTGTTTGTTTGTTTGTTTACTTGTTTGTTTGTTGGGTAAAATTATAGGACTCATAACATCTTCTGTAATCATGGAAGAATGCCAACAGTTTAGGTATTTGCATTCATTCATATTTATTTCCATTTTGGTATGATGCAAGATTAGCATTTATGCAACTGTTCATCAAGAGTTAAAAACTTCAAGCATGAGAGGGTGCAGTGAACCTCACCTAAGTCAACCTCACACAGGTTGAAAATTTGGTTGAGTGAAAAAACAATTCTACCTTGAATGGCTGTAAACGTGTGCTAGTTCTACTGTGTAAGATAAATTACGTGTAACTTCAGTCAAAGGTATTTCTCCAATCCCTTTCAATTCATATTGCACTGGCCCAGATTATGAAAACATATCTGTGATCTTGATATCCAGGGTGAGAAGACGAATGCAACCGGTCAGAAGCTACCTCAAAAGGGAGATGTTGAGCTGCTGTGTGGAGGACCGCCATGCCAAGGATTCAGTGGGATGAACCGCTTTAACTCCAGAGAATATTCCAAGTTCAAGGTGAGCGCCAAACTCTTTTTTTTTTCGCAAAAAGTCTGACTTAGCAACAGCCTGCAAGACTTCTCGGTGTGGTGAACTAATGAGTCATTGTGAAATGTGATCAATTTTTTCTCCCAACACCCTCCAGAATGGACTAGATGTAAATATGAACAGACTCTTCCATGTTGATTACAAGGATGAATGAAGAAATTGAACCTGAACTGTACTCAAAATTATTTAATACCAGTCCTTTGTGTGTGCAACCTGTTCACAGGACCTGTTCTACAGGATCCAGACTGTTAACCAGACTATCTTCTTGTCCTGCAAACCTTACATAATCATTTCTTTGTTGTTGTTGTTGTTGGTTTTTTTTTTTTTTAAACTAATGACAGGATTTACAATTACGTTTTTTATTGTAATAGTGGAATGTTAGGGTAATTGACTAAATTCCTAGTATGAAAGTTGTCTTTTCCGTTTCTACTCTTAAGGTGAACATTTGCTGTTTCTTCCACCTTTGCAGAATTCACTGATTTCGTCATACCTGAGCTACTGTGACTACTACCGACCACGATTCTTCCTCCTCGAGAATGTTCGTAATTTTGTGTCGTACAAGAAGAACATGGTGTTGAAGCTTGCACTGAGATGTCTTGTCAGAATGGGTTATCAGGTATGAACTTAGGGATCTTTTTCTTTTAGTCTGAAACCATAAACTTGTCACTGCTTGTACCATTTACTCACTATACCAGTTGATAGTCTGCATGTATTTCCACACACTATCAGTGGTAGGATAATGCTGTCCTAATCACACACATGTAGAGCATTTTGTAAATGTAGATAAAGACAACTGAAAGTAACAAATGTATTTATACCCTCACAAGTTTTCATGTATGTCATATATGAAACTTGGAAAATTGTTACTTTTAGCTAATACAAGAAAATGCATGTTCCCATACCAAGATATGTCTGAGTAAACATTTGATTTTAAGACAAGTTTTATATTTATACAGCTGGAATATGAGATATTTGTCATTTTTGTATATGAAATGAATAAGAAATTGTGAGAGCATGACATCCTCAACTTGCTGATTTGAATATTCATAAGGACTGGTCAAGAAATGTCTTCCAGAAATATGTGAAATTTCAAAATGTTTTATTTTCCTTATTTCTTATCCCATTTTTGTGATTTTTTGAATCATTCTGTAGGGAGTATTTTTCTCTTTCTTTGAACATTTAATAATTTTTGGGGTGGATTTCCTCTTAAAGTCATAAAAAGTGACACTACCTTCTGATTTGTTTATGGTCACTTTCGTCATGTCTCTCTCTTTTATCACTCTTTTTGTTTGGGGGTTTAGTGCACCTTTGGCATTCTTCAAGCTGGCCAGTATGGAGTCCCCCAGACCCGTCGTAGAGCTATCATCCTTGCTGCGGCTCCAGGCGAGAAGCTTCCGAAGTACCCAGAGCCCCTGCACGTGTTCTCACCACGAGCCTGTCAGCTGAGCGTCATGATCGGCGATCGCAAGATCGAGTCCAACAACCTTTGGTCCCAGTCCGCGCCCTTCCGCACCATCACCGTCCGGGATGCCATGTCCGACCTCCCATCCATCGGTAACGGCGCCAACAAACTGGAGATCTCGTACGACGGCGAGCCGCAGTCTGCTTTCCAACGCTCGGTGAGGCAGAGGTTTAGTAACTTCTTCAGAGTAGATTAGTTCAGGTTTATCACCAGTCCCACATATATTTATTTACAGATATTACCATATCTGTACACCACCTGTCCATGCAAACTCATTAAATATTAACTAGTTTATATTATACACTGGCAGAAAGTATTGGCTACTATGACATATATATGTGAAATGTTTCTCTGCATTATTCTAGCTTGTTTGGATTGTGATAATCAGTCAGTAAGGTAATCTATGTCTAATTACAAATCAAATCATGAAGCTTGGACAAAAGGCTTGAGTGAACTTCCAGATATCAGATTTGCTCTTATATGACTAAAGTGTTACCACATGCCCTGCAATTTCCTAACCCCCCTCCCCCCAAACTGGTACCTGTACTTCTCTGTCCTACTTAAGCTGTCTATGACTTCTACATGTAGTTCTCTATAAGTTTTCTCGAGTCTGTTGTTTGTTAGCAATATAGAGGGGGTGCCATGATTTTCTCGAAATAAGAAAATGAGTATCTCTGAAATTTATTTTGTTTGAAGAAAAGATTTCCTCAAACATTTGCTGACCCACCTGTTGTAGATTCGAGGCAACCAGTACCAGCCCATCCTGAGGGACCACATCTGCAAGGACATGAGCGCCCTCGTTGCTGCCCGCATGAAGCACATCCCGCTAGCCCCAGGATCAGATTGGCGTGACCTTCCCAACATTCCAGTGACACTTCGTGATGGCACTGTCTGCAGAAAGCTGTGAGTATTCATTAGTCAGCGATTGCTGTATCCTGCTCAAATACACAGTCAAGGCAACTCCCCCCATGTAGACAACTTCCCTTCATACGGTATTGATAAGGAAAACAGAGAAGGAAAAAGATGCCTGTCTTAAACTGTATCATTGTTTTATTGATAGTCTCTAAAATACTAGTGTCATTGTGGTGTCAATTGTTTTATACAAGTATCATGAAATTTCCTTAAAGGACAAGTTCACCTTCTTTAACATAAGGATTGAGAGAATGTAGCAATATTAGTAGAACACATCAGGGAAAGTTTGAGGAAAATCGGACAATCCGTTCAAAAGTTATGAATTTTTGAAGTTTTTGTGCAGTCACTGCTGGATGAGAAGACTACTGCAGTGTATGATGTCACATGCGTACAACAATATAAGGAAAATATAAAGAGAATTTCACAAAATTTCATCTTTTGAAAAAAGTACATATTCCCATGACTCGTTACTGACATAGGTTATGGGTAATATTATTCCCATTGCTTTTAGAAAGAGGCAAGTCAAGTGCTCTTTTACTATGCAAAAAAATTGAAAATATGTTGAATTTTCTTTACATTTTCTTTTTACTGTTGTACTCATATGACATCACGAGCCTTAGTAGTCTCCTCATCCAGCGGTTCCAACACAAAGTTTTTTAAAATTCATAACTTTTGCATTGATTGTCCAATTTTCCTCAATCTTTCACTGATGTGTTCTACTGATATTGCTGCATTCTCTCAATCCTTATGTTTATGAAGGTGAACTTGTCCTTTAACTGACAGATGAAAAAGATGAAGATTGTATTGGCATATCCAGCAAAGAAACAACCCCCCTAAAAAAAAATAAAAAAAAAAAAAATAAAATATATATATATATATATATATATATATATATATATCTGGCAAAGAAATGGACTTTTCTTGAAATATTTACATGTTGAAGAGACTACACTACGAGTGCAGCAACCCCCTCCCCACACACACAAAAAAAAAACAAAAAAAAAAACAACTGATGCAATGAATTCATGTCATGCAAGAATATCTTTGTAATTATTTTAAGGCGATACACCCACCATGACAAGAAGAACGGCAAATCTTGGACCGGTGCCCTGAGGGGTGTATGTTCCTGTGCCGAGGGTGATGCATGCGACCCGTCAGATCGCCAGTTCAACACCCTAATTCCATGGTGCCTGCCCCACACGGGGAACCGCCACAACAACTGGGCGGGGCTCTACGGGAGACTGGAGTGGAATGGCTTCTTCAGCACCACAGTAACCAACCCTGAGCCAATGGGGAAACAGGTGAGGAAGACACTTCAGACGTTAAGAAGAAGAATACATAGAGTAAGGCGTTGGTAAGAGTTTACTCTGAGGGACTAAAATCTGAAGACTTTCATGAATGTGTCCATTCCTGTTGATGCCATGCTTGTGACAGGACAGCTTCCACTCTTTGTATGTGTAGACTGATTTTAAGAAAATGAATCAGTTTAGCACATTCTGTCATATGGTGAAGGACATGCCATGTACATATAGCAATTTCAATCCTTTATAAAGATAAAGCACTAACGAAGCTCTGGTGAAAAGGATTAATCAGTGGGTGGTGACTTTCAAACGTTGCCTGTCATATTTTGTGGTTTTAGTGTACAAGTAGTATATGTGTGCTTCAGATTGAAACTGATATCAGATGTTTCAAGTGAGAAGAAATGCCTGATTTTGTGTGCAGAGAATTGCTTGCATTGTACAGAGTCAGCAAAGACATGTAACTAGCTGCATGATAATATCTAAATAAAGATAATTTCTGTATTTCCTTGACCAGACTGAAGGGCAAACTTGTTTACCTATTTTTTTTTTCCTGCTGAATTTTTATAGGGGCGAGTTCTACACCCAGAGCAGCACCGTGTGGTCAGTGTCCGAGAGTGCGCCAGGTCCCAGGGATTCCCAGACACCTACCGCTTCTTTGGCACCATCCTGGACAAGCACAGACAGGTGAGAAAGCAGTGCTGGCCTAGATAGAGGGAAACAACATCTTTATCAGTGTATAAGACATAATTATGTGTATCATCTAACCCTGCATGATTAATTCAAAGTGTAGTCACTGCATGAGACACTGCTCTTAATGTGTGCAGGGATTTGAGAGTTCAGAGTTTAATCTGATTGCAGACTTTTTTACTCTGCGCAGAGCCCATTTTTCAGACCTTTTTTTTTTTTTTTTCAGTTCAAATGCATTGAAATGTTCACAGTTTAATGCCCTTCAGATGTTTTTTCATAAGTTTCAGATTTTTTCAGACTTTGATTTAACTGGTATCTCACTGTATAAGACCCTGTTATGATTAGGCTCCATTGTACTCTTAACCCGTTGAGGACGAGTCCCGAGTACACTCGGGCAAGCGTTTGGGAAATGCGTGTTGGAGCAAAATCAAACCGTCCTCAACGGGTTAATATTGGTAAAATAAATGACTGCCTTGTGTGATGGTCTCCTGTGGATACTGTCGTGCTCCTTGATTCTAATGTGACAACTTGAAATGATTTTGTGTTGCTTGAAGGTTTGAAATGATTTTCTGGTGAAGCAGTTTCACCATGCAGGCGAAGGGTAACCAGCCTTTCATGGTGTATTTTGATTTTGGAAATATTCCGCAAGCCCTCCTCTGTCCCAACTTTATATCCTCATTTGTGGTATGAGCAGAGATTTTGATCTATATAATCAATTTTTGCCTTAGACTGTCTTTAATGCAAATTTTTTTTCTGCGGTTTTTCACAAGGTTGGCAACGCTGTACCGCCCCCGATGGCTGCCGCCATTGGACAGGAGATCAAGGTTTGTCTACAGGAGAAGGCCAGGAGGGAGCAGAAGGTGAAACTGGAGACTTTTAAGGAGGAGAATGGGGACTGCATGGATTAACTTACCTTCTCATACTGCAGAGTGCAGCCTCCACCTTAATCCTCTCGGCACTTGTGATTTAAAGTGTTGTTAGGATTGTCTGAGGTTGGTCTTCAGTGGAGGAGGAGTAGATATCATGAATGAATTCTCATGCTCAGAGTCAAGATTGAAATGGGGAAAATGGAGAATCAACAACATACCCTGATTTGTAAACTATGATGACTAACTCTAAGAACCGGCACACTTCTGGGGCTTGTTGCATAAAAGTTACAATTATGGTAACTTGGCCATCCAATGGTAACTACCATAGCAACAATACTCCACAGCCAATCACAATCAAGAATTCCATGGAAGTTACCATTGGATGGCAAAGTTACCATAATAGTAACTTTTATGCAACGCCCCCCTGTTCCTTTTCTTATAACTTTGTTCTCAGGAGTGGTTTTCTCTTTAAAACCCAATACCAAATGAAACCTGGGTCTTGTTGCATAAAAGTTGTGATTAAACATGAGTCAGAAAAACGAACATCAGTCTGGTATCAGCCAATCAGAATTGAGTTTTCAGAGAATTATGTTGGATTTTCTGACTTAAAAACATATACAATAACTTATTGACCGATTCTGTGACGCGCTATGTGTATTTTTGGCACGGGCAGCGCCATTACGCGGTGTCTTAGCCGACCCCTCTCCCCCACCCCCTTTCGCGCACAGAATGAAAAACTGATGCATGGTTGTTTTAGCCAATGGGCGTGTCATACTGAGTGCGCGAATGCTTGCTTAGTGCGCGAACCTTTGTTACAAGTGCGCGATAAACATGTTGCCCGGGGGTGGGGGAGAGGAGGGGGGGTCGGCTAAGACACCTCAAAATGAGCTCATGGCTGCGCCCAGTGCCACAAATTGTCTGCTGCCCTCAACGAACCCGAATCGGTCAATACAATAAAACTGAAGATGACAGCAGGCGCTTAGTACAAGCCCACTGTGGTTTCTATACCTACTACTCTCTTGATGGTTTTTCTCACCTCAAAACTTTTGTATGTTTGAAAGTCGTGTAAGGGCTTTCCCTTGAAATTGTACCATTTTGACTGAGGGTAGTCTTGCAACAAGCTCAGAGAAAGTTTTCAGTGTGTCAACTAGCAATGTAAGGGTATTTTGTGTGCTGCTTTGTAAAAAGTCTGACAACCAATTTTAAAACTTATACTGAAACAGAAGATGATTGTGGTTTCTATACCTACTACTCTCCTGATGGTTTTTCTCACCTCAAAACTTTTGTATGTTTGAAAGTCGGGCAAGGACTTTCCCTGGAAATTTTACCATTTTGCCTGTGCAACAAGCTCAGAGAAAGTTTTCATTGTGTCAACTAACAATGTAAGGGCATTTTGTGTGCTGCTTTGTACTACTCAATTGTAGTCACTCTTTCTTAATCATGCAGTTGTAAAAATTAAGCTTTAAGAATTTTGCGACCAAATGCATGCTATGGAGAGGCAAATACATAAGAATAAGATACATGAGATTTTATTCCAATGTTTGTTCAGCTGTCTCCACAGAAGATTAGCTGTATTTGTGACCATTTTGATAAAAGCTAAAAATCTTTTATTAATGTGATGGTTAGGCAAGTGTATTTACAATCCATGTAACTTTATTTTGTTATGTTGCTCAGTATGTACAGATGTGACAAATTGACAATGCAAAGCTTTGATTTCAATGTATAGCATTAAGTGTTTCATGTAACCACCTAAATTTAAGGCAGATATTACAAGAAAATACTTAGATATAGATGTACCATGAAGTGAACACATATTAAAGAGAATAAATGAAAGGGTCAGGGTGGATTTTTATGGGGTTTTTTTTCTTCTCAAGATTGATTCTTGTTCTGCAAATGTTGATTACTTCAGGTAGATATTTTCTGTGGTAAAGGAAAACATTGTCGTTGAAATTTGCATTTTAAGGCTTACAGAGAAAAATGTTCGGAAAAATCAGGATGTTGGTCTATACTGTGAATACAGCTGTATTTGACGTACATACCTGGTACGGGAGGGGGGGGGGGGGAGGGGGGATGTCGGAAATTCATAGCTTGGTCTTGATAGCCCTCATCAACAGGAGGGGATTACACTTAGTCTTATGTACCTTAAAAATACACAGCTGCCTTCATCAAACTGTTGTAGTGTACTTGACTGACTTGTTGCATCCCTCATACACCCCTCCCAACTTGGATAAGTAAATATTACGTCAAATCAATTTACCAAAGTGTGTACAGTTAACATAAAAGATGACCATGGAAAACTCACTGAATTAAATCTTGAATGTTATATATCCTATGTTTGTTTCTGAAAGAAAGTAATTGTACTACAGGGTAACAATTTGTACTACATTGAGGCAGTGGCATCTTGACTTTGTGACTTCAGTGCCAAATTTCAAGCTCATATCTGTGTGTTTTTGTCGTTCATGTTGGAAAGAGTTACGTTTTTTGGCTCTCGTGTTGGTGTGTCTATATTGTTGCACTGTCTTTGTCGCACACATGAGGAGAAGTAGAGCGTGGATGGCGTGTGGTTTTTGAATCCTTGTCCACCATCACAAAAGTATTTTTTTACACCTCTCTCAGCCTCCTTAAGCCTTACACCGTTTATTTTTAAACTTCCTCATTACATTTCTCTTGGCTGTATGATGTATTCGAAGTTTGTAATAAAAAGTTGCATGCATGTGGCATAATTGATATAATGCACCCCCTTTTGCACAAATCACCATTATGTCAAAAATGTCCGAGTTCATTCTCTGATTCTCTGTGTTTGGATAGCTGAATGAATTTATGTCATGTAAGGTATTTAGTCTTCCAAATACATTTGTATTTTCATGTCACTTTAGAGTGTTCTAGACAGCAGATTGGATTGATATGAATTGTCTGTAATTTCATATTGTGTCAATTAAAAGATGGATTAGTGAATGTATTATTATTCATGTACATAGGTGTTGGTTCTTGTGATCTTTTTGTTCTATGCTCTGTCGAGTCATTTCCTCTGAATGATAGCTATAAGTTATGCAAGCAAATGAGGTCATGTGAGGCTGAGAAATACACGTACATACACTTTATCAGACATACTTACTGCCTAGTAAACAACTGTGACTTGATGGACTACAATTATTGTACTACAGTACACTCCCTCTATAACAAATGTAGTTATAAAAAATTCTTGTTAGAACAAAGTAAAACTTAATTCAGGTCCCAAAATTATCATCTACATGTATTATATCTTCATATACTTGTACATGTAGTTTGGCTGTGATGAAATTTTGATACATGTACATTGTATAACAAAAACCTGCAGGTCCCAAGGATTTGGTTATAATGGGAGTGCACTGTACCTAAACCTGCTGGATTACTGCCCTGATTATTTATACATGAAAATTAATTTATGGTAGAGAAGAGAAGCAGATACATTGATTTTAGAAACATTCCAAGTTTAAAAAGGAATACACCAAAAGATTTGTCAGAAAATTGTGCATACAAAATCTCGCAGGTTTCTCTGCATCTGACTTACTGTTATGTCACAATGTGGAATGTCAAAGGTAAATACAGTTGTGATCTAAAAGCAAATACATGCTGTATGCAAATATGGTTCTGGTTAGAACTGATCAATTTTTATTCAAGTTGACTTGAAACCTAAAAAATTTATGTCACACCCCTTCAGTGTTAGTAACACTGTTACAAAAATCTCTTCTTCTTTTTTTCTGTATTCTATGGGTGTGAGTCTGTGTGTGCATTTTTTAAAATTTATGTCACACCCCTTCAGTGTTAGTAACACTGTTACAAAAATCTGTTCTTTTTTTTTTCTTTATTCTATGGGTGTGAATTTGTGTGTGCATTTTTTATTTGTATTTTTTTGATGGGGGGGGGGGGGGGGGGAGTATGACGGAAAGGGATCTTAGTTACCAACACATGGTGTTGCTTTACAAAACATATGCAAAGTCGTGCTAACAAAACATGATGTGCTGGACAAATCATAATTGTGTGTGGATTTTGAAACATTTGCAGCTTATAGCACAACAGATATTTGAAAAATACATCACTGTACTGATGTTACACAAATTTTCAAAGTCAAAATAGAACCCTATTATCCAACGAATACTCTATACAGTATTACCTTGACATACATCCAGTGCTTAAGCCAAGGATTATCTTCTCAACTAATTGACTTCTGAACATAAAACCATTTAGGATTGTGAACATAGTGTATTCACACAACAAACACGCCCACACGTGCACACACCCACAGGTTGTTATTGCGTTTGTCCCAAATTTGCCACGAGACGTTCATTACATCCGCAGCCATAAGTGAAAACCTAAATGTTACGGATTGTTTTATTTGTTAGTTTGTTTGTTTGTTTGTTGTTTGTTTGTTTGTTTGTTTGTTTTTTTTTTTTTTTTTGCTTAGCTTTCAGAAACATAGGCATCCGTAATCTTGATCTATAAGCTTTAATACAAGATGTCTCTGCCATTATCCCCCCCCCCCCCCACGGGAATGAGTAGAGTGAGTTTTCCTCATACATATATTCACATTTAAGGTTTGCCTTCATACCTCTATATTATAAGGTTTCCGTGAAACCTTATGCCAATACCTGAGCAATTTGTGCATTGTTTGTTTTTATAAAAATGATGAGACAGATCCTTTTCATTCGATTAGGGTCTGTTTCAGCATTTCATCTTTATTTCTTATGCTGTCTTGCCGTAAAGGCTCATTTAGACCTCTTGCGATCGACATTCATCATGCGTTGTTCGTCGTGCGATGTGCAACATACGTATTGTCACATTTTCAAGCCTCTTGAAAAACCTAATTGGCAGGTAGGCCAATAATATGCCCAAATGTGATAGCATCTCAGGTTTGTTCATGGTAGATCCAGGGATATACTCTTCGCAGACTGGGGGGGGGGGGGGTTGGGTCCAGTTATTTTCCAAATTCCCATCTTGTCTTTGAAACCCATAATCAAATTTGCAACAAGCTAGGTATAGAAGCTATCATCGCCAGTATGATAAAATATGTGCCCCGCGCCCCCCCCCCCCCCCCTCCATCTCTTAGGCAGGTAGGTCACGATAGTCTGCAAGAACGTGTGAAAGGTAGCCTTGCGATACTCGGGTGAGCGCTAGACTCACCGGGTCGCGCACCACTGGGTCTCTTTTTCAACACAGAGCCTATTTTCATACGCTGGAGAACCAGTCCAGTATATGCTCTTCGTATGGATAAGAGAGTGCGTACAGTATTGGTGGAGATGAGAATTGGGCATTTAACTTTTGCGAGATACCAAGAAAACACTTATGATAGAGTACAGAGCATACCAATTTCAGAGGAATTCAAAGTTTATTTGGTGAAAATCGGGTTTGGAATGACTGAAACATAAAAAAACAAAGTAAAACTAGACTCGGAATTTGTCAACACTGACAAATTAGGTGATCCGATTTTTTTTTAATCGATGATTCGAGTCCTGATCGCAATAGGCATGACCATACAGGTTTCATCTGTGTTTAGAGACATTGGCCGTGTGATGTTTGGATTCTCATTTAGAAAAGAGAGTCAGGTCTGCCATCTTTGGTACCAAATTCGGTATACACTATAACGAAGATACAGAATGAAGTATATTTGACCATTGACCCCACTTTGCACAGCCAAGATGGCATCTGAGCAAAAAGTGAATATTTTATGAAATGATCATTGTGACATGGTCTTTGCGTATGCAAAATATGGAAAATATTGGACATGTATTCACCAAGATACAGGATGAAACATTTATGACCTTTGACCCTATTTACCTACCCAAGATGGTGTTCGATCAAGTAGTTGTTATCTTATAAAATAATGTACGCATGAACTAAACATGTGCAAAATATGGGGGTAATAGGGAATGTCTTTCTTGAGTTATTACAAAGTAAAACAAAGCGATCGTAATAAAGTGTGGGTCCCAGGCTTTAGAATCGTTCTTTTTTTGGATATCTCAGCCATTGCAAAACCAATTTTCATCAAATAAACGTTGAATTCCTCATAGAATTACATGCTCTTTCATATGTCATAAGAGGTTTCTCATTATCTCACCAAAAATGTTAGAAACCTGAAATTAGGTCTCAACCAAAACGATACAATCCCTTTAATGTACCGACGAAAAGTTATTACATTATCGAAATATCGTCAAATGAATTACTAGGCCCTACCTGCAGATAAAAGTATTCCATTGTTTCTGCGTTTGATGTAGACAACTCAATCTGACAGCCATTGAGCCGACCCACATCTATGATATAGCCAACATTCGATAGTTTCATTAATCCTAAAGCTTTGACATTGCCGGAAAGATAGAACATGGATTCTACACGGAGTACAAGCAAGGACACGAGTAATCCCACAAAAGCTGACAATTTAAACTGAACTCAGCATCGGGTTTTATTTCCTCCCCGTTCCTATTCTTTCCTATGTGACCAATTTCTCCCTTACTATTAAGTACGGTAAGGAATGTTCTATAGAATGACATTTCTATGTTGATTGATCGAAAGTAGATTATCCTTGGCTGCTGTTAATTCAATTTGCCTGAATACATTTAATTTCGTTATAGGACTACTCTCCAGTGTCTACTTTAGGCATCACTAAATCAATCTGTGTTTGTATGTTACCCACCTTTTAAATCCCATGTTTCCCTACCTCTGGCTGTCTTTCTGTTAATACATACATATATATATATATATATATATATATATATATATATATATATATATATATATATATATATGTATATATATATATATATATTCAGGTGTTACAAGAAAACATTTCCCACTTTTGATCCATAATAACTACAGCTGTAGTTCAAAACACTAGATATCACATAAAACTGACATTGATATGAGCAATAGCTGAATAGTGTACAGGTGTAGGTAATTTAAAAATGAAAGAATGATTCGCTTTTATTAAATTCAAGATCTATTGTTAAGTTACGGTTCAGATTTAGCTCAATTTTCAACCCTCCGTACAAACTTTAACTTTTCACAGGGGTCAAGTGTGTATGGGAGTGTGTGGTTAACACCCAGACAATGGTCCTGAAAAATGACCAGGGTTTGAATGCTCTATTACATATTCATGAGAAATTCCAATATCATATCTAGTCTTTATTCATCCTGAAATGCAGTGTATGCAAGCACATGGAAACATGTGCTTACTTTTTTCATGTGCATGCTTTTTACCTTTTACAATGAATTCAGACAAGCAGTGCCGAGGGCAATCCACTATGAATTATTAATAAAGCATTCATGTGCCTTGGAGCAAAACACCAGAAGCCTATAGTCAGCAGAGCTCTAAAAAGGCGGTATTCGTGATATTTATGTCTATTGTTCATTGCCATTGTATGCACACACACACTTGCACATCATTGTATCCTGTGTACAGTTCATATACAGAGGGTTCAAATTTGACCAAAATCTGGAACTTAACTTTCAAATCAATCATGGATTTACTGGTTCATGCATGCTTTCATATTCAATTCACCTCCAACCAAATTGTATACTATGGGATTCAGCTATTACTCATATCAATGACAGTGTTGTCTGATACATATATAGTTTTCGAACTATCAAGGATCAAAAGTGGGAAATGTTTTTTTTTTTTCTTCTTCTTCTTTGTAACCTGATCATCGAAAGATAGGGAGGGCGCGGAGGGAGGGAGGTTCAGTATTTGTTGCACTAATTAATTTGTTTTCAGTGGATGCAAACTGAATTTTTTGTAATGTACTGATATAAATTTCATTAAAACATGGTATCAGCGAAACTCATTTAATTATACACTGTCGTCGGGCGTGTTATTAATACAATTAATATCACATTACAGTAATAAGTACAACTACAGGTCCCGCGTTCCATACATAAACTTACATTCAGAGTACTATAGGTTCTTGCCTTTGGAAATGTAGAGCTTTAGGCAACTGGATATGCAAGGCTCGGCATTGTTATCAATGGCCAGGTGGCCCGGGACCACTTAAAAATTGATGTAGGTCCATCAAAAGATCAAAGATATCAGTGGCCCGAACGGGCATCATCACAGAACGAATTGTTGAACCCTGCATTATGGCAGTCACACCAACCACACATAATAATAAGAACGTGGACATCAAGTTAAGCATAAAACCTAGATAGCAGCAAGATTGTAATGGTGAATTTGTGCTGTTGTTGTTGTTGTTGTTGTTATCATTTTTAAAGCGGGATTTGGGCTTTTGGAATTCAAATAATTAACACATCAACCACCATGCAGTCATGTGATGAACAAACGCCAAACTTGTAACTGGCGGTGAGTTGGCTCAGTCGGTAGCGCGTCTGCCTCACGATCACGCGGCCCGGGTTCGAACCCGAGTCTGGACAGAGCAATGTTGTGTGTAAGCATACCGTCCCCTCTAGCAAGAGGCAAAACACTCTGTCCCTCTGATAAAATGGAGGTCCCGTGTACAGGTGTATGAGAGAGTAACAACTCTTGCACGTAAAAGATCCCGTTTCAGTCATTCATCGCAAAGAGCAGGGTGTTTAACCCGGTGAAGTGGTCCTACCTCACATCCAACTGGACCCCATCAGGGCCGGCGCAGTGTTTTCAAAAGTGTGGGGGCCCACTTCCGGGTTTCATGAGCTAACAAGCGAAAAAAAAAAAAAAAAAAAAAAAGGTCCTCAGCTCATCTCTCCCCGTCCCCGTCCACTTCGGGGTTTCTTCAGCTGATAAGCCCCCCAAAAAAAAAAAAAAAAAAGGTCCTCAGCTCATTCTCTCCCCTCCCAATTTAGTGCCACTTACTTACTTCCGGGTTGAAAAAAGTGTGGGGGCCCAGGGGGCCCAAAGTGATGATCCTTTGTATGGTGCACAAAAAGTGTGGGGGCCCGAGCCCCCACGGCTGCACCGCCCCTGCCCATGGAAGACCGGCTTTAAGCTGGTATCTCACTGAGCGGCGAACGTTTGCGAACGTAGCGAATTTGAGATTCGCCAACTTTTCTGACGAATGTTTGCGAAAAATCAAGGTTCGCTTCTGCCATTAGCGACAGTTAGCGACTTTTAGCGATATTTTATAGCGACAATTAGCAACACTTGAGCGAATGCTTGCGAAACACAGGTGGCGACTATTAGCGACTGTTAGCAAAATCTAATGTTAGCGTTAGTTTTGCAAATGTTAGCGACAGTTTTACAAATGTTAGCGACAGCTTTGCAAATATTAGCAACCGTTTGCAAATCCCTTGCGACAGTTTGCGAATGTTTTGGGGACCTGGAAAAGTACCAGGCGATTATATATAGTCAGACCCATAAAACGAACGAACTTACATTCAGATCTCTTCTGATCACCGTTCAAGATGGATTTCCAGAATATGGAAATGAATTTCTGCCAAGAAGAGGCTCAACGTGCTGCTATCCTTGAAGAGCTGCTTTGCCTGGCTGCTGCTACAGCTGTCATGCAGCTTAAGAGAAAGAAGATAAAGAAAAACAAGAAAGGAAGAAGAAAAGGAATACTGTTTGGGTCAGAGTGTGGTTGTTGCAGAGGACAGACTTTGGTCAGTATGAAAAGTTTTTCCAGCAATTACATGATGGAGATGTCAAGAGCTGAACTTTCTTAGAGTGGAACCTTGCCTGTTCCAGGAGCTTTTATATAGGAACCATATGGTTACTTGTTCGCTAGCAGTGGCGAATCAAATAAAACTTTTAGCGACACCGTATTACGACCGTTTGCGAATTCTTACGAGTGTTTTACGAATGTTTGCAACTGTTAGCGAAAATAGAAACTCGCAAAGAAATTTTGAACATGTTCAAAATTTCTTTGCGACAAGAAAAACTGCTTGCGACAATAAAAACCGTTTGCGAACTTTCTTGCAACTGTACAGCTGGTATCTCACTGAGCGGCGAACGTTTGCGAAGGTAGCGAATTTGAGATTCGCCAACTTTTCTGACGAATGTTTGCGAAAAATCGAGGTTCGCTTCTGCCATTAGCGACAGTTAGCGACTTTTAGCGATGTTTAGCGACAATTAGCAACACTTCAGCGAATGTTTGCGAAAGTGTTTGCAAAACACAGGTGGCGACTATTAGCGAATGTAAGCAAATGTTAGCGACAATTTTGCAAATGTTAGCAACAGTTTTGCAAATATTAGCAACTGTTTGCAAATCCTTTGCGACAATTTTGCGAATGTTCTTGGACCTAGAAAAGTACCACGCGATTATATATAGTCAGACCCATAAAACAAACGTAAAACCTTCCACTGAATTCAGATCTCTTGTGACAACCGTTCAAGATAGATTTCCAGTATATGGAAATAAATTTCTGCCAAGAAGAGGCTCAATGTGTTGCTATCCTTGAAGAGCTGCTTTGTCAGGCTGCTGCTACAGCTATTGTGCAGCATAAGAGAAATAAAATAAAGAAAAACAAGAAAGGAAGAAGAAAAGAAAGACTGTTTGGGTCAGAGAGTGGTTGTTGCAGAGGACAGACTTGCAGCAATTACATGATGGAGATGTCAAGAGCTTCAAGAACTTTCTTAGAGTGGAACCTTGTCTGTTTCAGAAGCTTTTATATAGGAACCATATGGTTACTTGTTCGCTAGCAGTGGCGAATCAAATAAAAATGTTTGCGACACCGTATTACGACCGTTTGTGAATTCTTACAAGTGTTTTGCGAATGTTTGCAACTGTTAGCGAAAATACAAATTCGCAAAGGTTCCAGAAGAAATTTTGAACATGTTCAAAATTTCTTTGCGACAAGAAAAACTGTTTGCGACAATAAAAACCGTTTGCAAACTTTCTTGCGACTGTTAACGAACCTTTTGCAACCCTTTACGAACCCTGGCGAAATCCCAAATTCGCTACGTTCGCAAATGTTCGCCGCTCAGTGAGATACCCCCTTAACGTAGCTGAATATGGGCTATCCATCATCTCAGATGGAAAATGAACAAGCAAACAAACAAACAAACTACAGGGTTTAACTCTTGTTTGTTTTGTTTTTGTTTTTTGTTTGTTTAGTGTTTGTTTGTTTGTTTGTGTTTCGTGTTTTGTTTTGTTTTGTTTTTTTTTTTTTTTGGGGGGGGGGGGGGTCAAGCAGGTTTTGAAAGAAAGCCGACAATTAAGTCACAAATTTCGCTTTACATCATTTAACACGTGAGAACAACAGTATGAACTTAAGCCATGTAACTGGTGTCAAAAAGATAGCATTAAGCAAAAGATCAGAGAGACCCCTGACAATCTACATTGTATACACCGACTAAAATCATACATGCATTGCCATTTACCAAGCACCCGTTTATGATTTTTTTTTTTTTAATCATCACACCCTTCACTCAGAGGCTGATTAGTGAATGTTGACTTGATCTCATTTTTATCACTCGCGGCTATTTTCTTTTGATATTGCCAACTACCAAGTGCAGGCTTGTTATTAGGTGAATGTGCTGGCAAGCACCATCCAATATATCAGTATAAAAGGGATATGAATAACCATCACATCACAGAAACTTATCTCAGTGAATTAACAAACCAAAATGCCTGTTGTCACAAATTACATTTTTCTGCTCATGCGCAAAGTGGAACTACGAACTGGTTTATTGACGTCATGCATTTGTTGATGCTCGACGATGCTGTGCTTTGCTTTGCATTATGTTGCAAATAAATAGCAATACTTTGATACTTTGATAATTCAGTATATCTCAAATATTCCTCTCCCACTTCCCTTGCTCCATATCGTTTCATATGAGTCTATAGATTCTGTGTCTCTTGCTCTCCTACATCATTTTATCCGTGACAGTCATCGCACGGATCTGTCAATCGGAAACCCAACTATTGATTGATTGTGGAGTGGCCAACTGATAAAAATAACCGTCGTAAATTCTGAATTTGTTCGCGGCTGTCAGTCTCTCCTTCGTGATTTTTTTCTTTCACATTTGAATGCCTTGCTGTAGTTATAACTTCAACATGGGTACTCACGGAAAAGCCTTGGCCTGTCTCGAGTTATTGTTCTTCTCGATGCTGATATCCTTTGGAGGTGAGTTTTGATTATCTATTTACCTAAAATTTGATATTACAAGTGTACTCACAAACCAAATAGGGGAACGTGGGCCAGGATGGGCCACATTTCAGTAAAATGTGCTTAATTCAAATACTACGTAACAAACTACCACATGAAACAGGATCTACAAAGATTATGTAAGGCAACACTATCACACGTAATATCATCTTAATTGCCTACTTTTGTTTTACGTAATAGCCATCTCAAAATAGCCAAATCTGTCCCATCCTGCCCCACATACGTGGGGCACGATGGGACAAACAATGAAGACGCATATTTCCGTGTTCCACTTGAATCGGTCGCTCTTTCTTTTGTAATTCCGGACCATTCTGAAACTGAAAAAAGAATAAAACATATACATTAACCACATCAAATATGATGGGGCAAGATGGGACACCCGCCCATCCTGCCCCGAGGTAGATGTCCCATCCTGCCACATGCACACACGCACTATACTTCTAAGCTCTACACAATACATGCAATGACATACAGTCTGCCTACATTTTGTGAAATAAACTTGATGTATATACTATAAAAACCACACGATATCAACGTTCTACCTTTCTTCATATTATGCCAGGCGGGGATACTATACATTTCTTAACTGCAGAAATTCTGCCGTCTTCAATATCAATTTTTTGCGTTTGTCCACCAAAGCTCAAGAGAATCTCAGCTTCACAGAGCGTAAAGATGGCTTCCTGACGTGCTTTTTCAGTGCAGATTATAGTGCCCTCTGATTAGATAGTTATCGCATTGTTCCATCCTGCCCCGTGTCCCATCTTGCCCCACGTTCCCCTACATAAAGAGAACAAAACACGTGGCGTGTGTGCAACAGTTTTCATAGACATCAAAAAGCATGAATGCACACACACACACACACACACACACACACAACTATAGAAAAGGGTTTACCCGATTGGCATCTTTTATTCTTTTAACCGTATTTCTTTATGGAAAAAGTTGCGCACTTGAAGTTTAAGCCACGATGTCAATTCAAATTGCTAATTGCAAATGACTGCATAATGCCATAACTCTTTTTTTCCCATTTCTTAGCGGGTATCTCAGTAGCTTAAAGACTAGATAGCGACCTGGAGACTCGAGTCTCAATGGTCGCAGAGTGGTCGCCGAGTGGTTAACGGAGATGTCTCTGTCACGTCTTCGAGACGTCTGCTGGAAACTAGCCTGGTCTCCGGAGAGTGAATCGAACATGTTCGACTTTTTTTTTTTTTTTCGTAGACTTTTCCCGGTCTCCAGCTGTATGGTCTCGGGGACCTCTGCGCAACGTCTCCGCGATTTCCTCTCAGTCACAGCCAAGTTGTAGAGGCTAATTTTGTCCACGAGGTCTCCCACATGTCTCTGCGACCTTGCGGAGACCCATTGGTCACCTATCTGAGACGTCGCGGAGACGTAATCGCGGTTTCCGAGTGAATAAGTTGTCACCTTGCTTTGAGACGTCTCGGGCGTCGTCTTATAAGAGTCGCCTTCTTGGTGAGAATTTAAGGCAAGCCTTCTCACCAATCACCGCGATTCCTGTGACTCTAAAGAAAAAAAAAATGGCTTGCCTTCTAACAACTCAGAGTCGTCTCCACACAAGCTAGGTAACGACTTATCCTTCGTCTGGAAGTCGCAGAGACTTCTCCGAGCCCATGGAGTTGGAGCGACAGTCATGGCGCAGTCTCTTCCAGTGAGATAGGCCCTCAATCGTCTCACCGGGGGAGACGTTGCGGCGAGTGCCTTGACTCATGCTACTTGAAAGACCTCCAGAATGACTTGGTATGCCCTCTCACTACCAAGTCAACTCCAGGGATATTTCCGATTTGTCTCCAAACAATTAAGGTGATAACGTCGTATCAGTTGCGGAGACGTCTAACCAAGGAGGTTCTCTCATACCTCCTTGGTCTAACACGACGTCTCCGATAGGTTGCCATGCAATGAGTCTCGGCAAGGATGCGGAGACGTACATGTCGGAGACTTTGCGGACAAAATTTGGCTCCGCGACCACTCCACTTCTTGCAAGACCCGAGTCACCACCAGGTTGCCAGCTAGTCCCCAAGCCAATGAGATATACCCACTGCCACTTATAGCCAAGTCGTAGTCTAGAACTAGCGCGAGCTTTAACTCTTTTGAAGAAAAACATCTTGCACACTATCATATCTAAAACCTTGTTTCATTGAAAGAACTTCGGTTACTTAAAGTGATATTCAGCTATTTCGTATTCGGGGTATAGCTGTATGGCTATATCAGTGAGTTAAACAACAACAACAACAACTCTGAGAAAAGGGTATATTTCAAAACCCCACAAAGATCGAGAAAAAAACAGACAGATACATATAAGCCTCCAAGGGCAAGTTTACCATTACGAACATGTGGACTGAGAGAATGCAGCAATATTTTATAGTAGAACACATCAGTGAAAGAAAGTGTAAGGAAACTCCAACAATCTGTTCAAAAGTTATGAATCTTTGACGTTTTGGTGCCGCCACCGCTAAATGAGAAGACTACAACTGCTTGTGATGTCAAATGAGTACAACAATATAAAGAAAATATAAAGAAATTTCAACATATTTTCACTTTTCTCGTATTTAAAAAAAAAAAAAAAATCACTTGCTTGCCTCTTCCAGAAGACAGGGGAAATAATATCACCCCTAACATATAACAGTATCGAGTCGAAGGGTACCGGGTATGTGTTTTTTTTTTTTCAAAAAAAAAAAATTGTGGAACTCTCATTTGATTTCCATAATTGTTCTTCGCATGTGACATCATAAACTATGATAGTCTTCTGATCCAACAGTTACTGCACAGAAACTTTAAAGATTCATAACTTTTGAATGAGTAGGCTTGGTGTCCTATTTTCCTCAAACTTTTACTTATGTGTTTCTGTAATAATGATGCATTCACTAAATCCATATGTATGCTAAGGTGTACTTGTGCTTTCAGTATGATCAAAACAACACAATATTTGGGAATATAACTTTATAAACAAACAAAACACGAGAAATTTCGAGAGTATTTTGTCAAAAAAAAATATCATATTTCCTCTTGAAATGGCTCTTTCCGCCAGGTCCTGTTGCATCCGCCGGCAGCTCGGCCGCGACTTTCCGTCAGAAAGGACCATGCCTCACTGGTCTTGTCGAAGAAACAGCAAGAGATGTGGGTTTGGTGCACTGCGCAGCTCTCTGCGCAAGGGCAAATTCCAGCTGCGTTTCCTTCAACTACCTTGATGACGTTTGTGAACTGAATGGTAATAACAACACCACAGGCAGCGAGAGCGTCATATACAATAGTCCTTACTGCTCATGCTACAAGCTTAATTAGGATGTCTGATTTACTTATAGTTATTACCTAGTCTGATCGGATACTCGGGACTTCCATTTGTCTCTACTACAACAAGAAGCCGGAGCTATATGGGTCCTCCCAGATCTACGAGTCCACCTTGCACTAGTTTAATTGCTGTTTGGTCGAAAGAAACATAATTCATTACACATGCTTAATCTGGCACGAAGCAGAAATAATATAATAGTTGTATCGCATTAAAGAACATAATTATGTTTCTGCTGGGAAGGAAAGGGAATCTGAGGTCAAATGATAATTATGTTCGGAAAGCTGAGATGAGATTATTGTTATACACTGTATATGAAGAATGGGTGAATGGGCAACTGAAAAATGTAGAATTTTCTGTTTATAATCTTTCTTTTACGTTGAAAATGGTTTATAATATAATTGCAAAGATGGGTTTTGATTATTAATAGGTGGTGGGGGGGGGGTATGGGGCACAGAGCCAAATAAAGATTTAAGTTGGTGAAGATGTCATGAGATGATGATGATGATGATGATGATGATGATAAGGCTTGTATCTTATATGTTTGTATTACTTCATTTTTATTTTTTAAAGAGGATTATTGTATTAATATTGTGGAAGATAATTACACCACTGTCGTTATTGTAACGCAGGAATATCATATGTATTGATATTTGATTGATTGATTAATATTTGACAGTTTATGTGTGATATGGTATGTATATTTTGTGTAATGTAAACTTAAATAGTATTTTTTGTACCCATGTACGTGTCTTAACCTGCCATTCGTTTTGAATGAAACGGTGGACCTGGTTGTTTTTGTTTTTGTTTTTGTTTGTTTGTTTGTTTGTTTGTTTGTTTTTTTACATGTCATTCTAATACTTGCTTGGACTTGAATAAAGTCATGATTGAACAACAATGTAGCGCCATAGAATCTCAATCTCCCCTCCCCTGTTTTCTTACTGTACGATTTGCACAATATTTCCTAAATGTTTTTAAGCACAGCTCACATTATGAAAGAAATTTTGATGCAACAAAAACATTATTTCGTAACTGATTCTTCACCAGGTTACTGAGATAGAGTTTTGGTGACATATTATTAATAATGTTCGTCAAGATAAGGGTCTAGACACCGTAAACTGCATGGGTTGAGTGAAGTGCATGAAATGACATAAAACTCGAATATAATGTTATTTGTAATAAATCGTGCACTATAGTATACTAAGGGTTTAACACAGTAACCTACCCTCACGGATTACCTAATCAAGATTTTTGAAATTCTGCCGTGAATAATAATGCCCTTTTCTCCGTCATTAATAAAAACCTGTTTCCATTGCCTAAATACCTTTCCGGGCAAGCTACGCGGGCTTGTTGCTTGTATGGATTTTTCCAGCACGCAGAATAATTTTCTGCGGGCGGACAAGGATTTGGGCGAGTATCGCATGCGTCTTACCTGCTGGACGTGTGCTATCACACACTTACGTTCTACTCACGTTCTAGTTAGGGGAAAGTTGCGTGGGAGTTGACTGTGTGGTGCTATACAGCTACGGGCCTTCTACTGGTGATCTGCGTGGACCTCTGTGGGCAACCCCTGCGACTCACCCGGAACAAGTTGGAGCATGCTCAAGGACCCGTCACACCTTTCAGGGCAAGCCTTGCTTGTGACTTGCGGGGAACATGTTTTGCTTCCTAGAGGTCCCCGCAGATCGCCTGCACAATGACAGCACCTAGCACGTAGTCGCCCGTAGTTGCGCACGCAAGTCTAATTTACCCGCAGCCGAGTTTTGAGAATGCTCAAAACTTGTTCCTGGTGAGTCGCGGAGATTGCCATCAGAGGTCCACGCAGACGACCTTCTACGAGCATAATACGGATGTTTTACTGGCAAGGAACGGTGTCGATACTGCCAACACCCGTGTACCTGGTCAGTTTTGCAGGCGTGGAGCGAGATATAAGAGCAAATTGCCAAAAATCTGCCAAATAAATTAATAGTCCTTCAGAGGAATTCCGTCACTGACTGTCAGCCCCCACGCGCCTGGCACGCAGGTCAAATAGCGCGTCTAGTTGGTAAGACGCATGCTAAAAACCGCCCAAATCCTTGTCCGCCCTCTTACATTGTCCTGTATCCTGAAAAATCCCGACACGCAATAAGCCCGCGTAGCTTGCCCGGAAAGGTGTGACAGGGTCTAAATATGGCTGCGGGTTAATTGGAGTTGCGTGCGCACCTCCGGGCAACTACGGGCGAGGTACGTGCTAGGTACTGTTATGAGCGGTCCATCTGCGAGGATCTCCGGGTAGCAAAAATTGCTCTCCGCAAATCACACGCAAGGCTTACCTGGAAAGGTGTGACAGGGCCTTAACGTTGGTCTACACAATGGTGTCATGTGACACACAACATTGTCACTTTGAAGGCCTAATGCCGACTGGGAAAAATATGTGCCATATATACCGTGATGTCATATTCATTTCACGGTGCACTACACCCAGAGTCTTCTGAAGGCTCTGACTACTGATATGACGTCACACTCACATGGTTAATTCATCGATAGCGCGTGTTAAGTGCTCTCTGTAATTCGGCCTCATGGACAGATAGACCACTTTGTATAATATCAATTTTAATGAGGTCACCTGCTTCATCGTTTGTCCTGCAGTATGTAAACAAACAACAAAATCATAGAGGAACCCTTATTGCAAGGGAAAACGTTTCGTATTTTTTGAAGATGCATTTTCAGATGGAAAACAAATTATGCACTATTTCGAGCCTCTTTAGTGAAATATGGATTCCTCGGATTCCTCGATGTAGGCCCTATAAATACATATATACATATATACATATGTGTATATAAAAAAAAAAAAAAAAAATATATATATATATATATATATATATATATATATATATAATGTAATGTGTGTGAGTGTGATTTATATTATTATATATACACCACTACTGCCCTGCCCCGCATAGAATATATCGAATGATATCGTATGTATTATACTCATTATGTCTTGCCGACGTGCCATTCTGAGGTATTCTATTGTAACTTTTGAACTTTTGTATCTGCATAGAATGTCAATTGTGTTTTGTTGTACATCAAATCAATAAAATCTAATCAAATCATATCAAATAAAATCCTTTGCGCATAAATTTGTGGAATTCATGAAATTGTACGGTAGTATGCAAAAGCTAAATGTAATACTAAGGACCTGCATGACCGGATATAGATATCGATAATTTGATCATTTAACCTGATTAAAACCATTTGAATACAGCTATACTTATTCGATGTGAATATTTTACTTTTGAGTGTTTATTATACTGTTACATGACAAGAGTTTCGTTCTTTCATTTGTCCTCTAGCCTGTCACTCTTTTTTTCCCTCCCTGTGAATGATGAACAATACCAATTCAACAACAACTACAGCGACAAAACCCCTCCTTATAATATGCCACAAACCAGGACTTAGTGCTCTAGCAACCAATACAGAATCTATGTCTATTAGGGTATACTAATATGATCATGGCGACTAAGAAGAAAATCAGTGATACAACGTGGGCACAGCAGGTGAGAGGGCGTTAGTAGAGATGCCGCGCACTCGATGGTATTTAGTATAGTGTAGCCAGGGAGGTCTCACACCTCCCTGGTGTAACAAACGAAACAAACGTGAACAATGTGGATTTCTATGATAACAATTGTTTTGTTTTGTTTTTTTGGATGAACGAAATGAAATACATTAACGCAATTTTCATTACCAAATTGTGTGAAAGTGAGATCCTATAGTATTTATAATCCAAACTATATAACGGATTCTAAGGTCACTTTTCAAGTCTTGTACCTATTAAATGATGGGAGATATTAAAGATGATACTCATCTGCACGCACAAATTCTTATAGGGGTTACATTGTGGAACGCTACTATCTTTTTGTTTGTTTGTTTGTTTGATTGATTGTTTTTGACACAATGTGTACTGCGTTTGCTATGGTTCGTGTTAATCACATTCCTTTAAAAAAGGCTTCATGTAATTGAAAACAAGTCCTACTATACAGGCAGTGCACACTGACGTTCACCATTTACGTTTATTATTATTATTATTATTTATTTTTTTTTTTTGCTTCAGCAGAGCACAAATTATTGTGTACACTTTTGAAACAAGACCCTCACGGATTATACCAATTGCCATACAGGGGGAAACAAAGTAAACTTACAGTTGTCCTCGTTGTTGCTTTTATGCTACGTGTATCTCAACTATGCACTTCCAATTTCTGAAGTTCCTGGCTCTCTACATTCATAGATACCATAAAGCTGACTATTCAGAGACCAAAATTGATGAAAGGTATTTAAAATTTACTTTGGAACGTACACTGATAGACACCATAACGTTCGGTGCACTGACGTGGTTTTTATCGTGATCAGGAGCATTGGGCGAGCAAAGCGTGGGAGTAACATGGGCCAACGAACATGTCTGTCGTTTTATCCATGCGTATAGACACTATCAGCATTACTTGTTGTTGTTTTTTTCTTCTTTTTTTAATCAAAAGAGCTAGATACCTATATCCATTTCTACATGTACATTTCATCTACTTATCTATTCATTTACCAGTCATGGAATAGCAGTTAGAGATGGCAATCTGGGAAGAAAAAAAAAATAGTAAGCTTGCACACCACTCTATCTGTATCAGGCATATCTTAATTTTGCCAGACTCTTTTGTTTTGTTTTTGAACATTTTGATTCCTGTGAGAAGAGTTCCAGCTGCTTTGGGTCCCTTACATTGTATGTGTGCTTTGAAATAACTTTCATTCTACCGTTCATTTATTTTTTAACTTTCCTCGCCAAGCGCTCTCAACATTACACTCTTTTCAACAAGTCGCAATTATCATTATCAAGGCAAAAAACATACGTCAGAAGCAGTAAATAGACATTCGTCGCGTTTACCCCTCAGTTTCTGATATCAATAAAGAGGTTCGGCCTTCTTACTTCTTGTAAAGTTGTATGCAAGGGGGAAATGTATTTCATGTCATTTCGTTTCATTTCATTTATTTCCACTTTCATCATAGGGTTTACAAAGTTTGCATTATAAGAAAAGCAAAAACAAACATATAAACAAGATTACATGGTATCAAAATATGATATTGACGGAATCATGATCATGACCCCCCAAAAGAGAGACTTATTGAAAATAATCCCTAGACAAATAACATGATGTAAATACATGTAATCATTTATAGTCATTGTAGTTAGATTGAGACAAACAGATACAAAGAAAATATACAATGGAATTCACAGCAACTTTGAATTTAATTCAAAAAGCAATACACTACAAAAAAAAAAGAAAGCTCCACATTTAGCTATTCAACAATTTAATTGTAACTTAATAGCATAAAAAGTGTTATTTATTATTTATGTAATGTTGTAATTAATTGCCTCATACGCTCTTACTGACCCTAACAAGAAATCCAAACTTTTCCATAAAACTGAACCTTTGCAAAATATTGACGACAGCTACATGATGAACTATTCAGGGTAAAATAATCAGAGAATTGATACATTAGGAAGGAGATTATTATCAAGTTTGTACAAAAATATTGCAGACTGTAATGATATTAAGGCTCGAAATTGTAATAGATGTATCAATATTTCTAAAAACAGAGTTAGACTGGGGAAAATATGTTGAATTGGTTATTACATATATTCCTCGTTTTTGTAAGTTGTGTAGTCGATCAATATTCGTGTTAGAAGTGAAGCCCCATATGATATTACAATAGTTGATATATGTGAGTTGTAAATATGATACAAATGTTAAGAGCATTATTAGAGTGATACTATACAGTACTTTATACAAACCTATATATTTGATATGGTGGCTGGCTATTTTTTCGATATGACAATTCCGGGATAATCTTTCATCTACAATACTACTTCTATAATTTCTTTTTTCATACAACTCTGTAAATTTTCTCCATCCTAAAATATAATTGCAAATAATGATCTATTATATATATCATATGAAGTATAATTAGTTTTATCTTAATTCTAAATCAATTTATTTACTTCTACCAAATCACAAATATCAAATTGACTATTTACGATTTCAAATAATTTGGTGGGATCTGAGCCTTTACAAAACACACCGGTGTCATATATATATATATATATATATATACAAATATATATATATATACAAATATATATATACATATATATATATATATATATATATGTGTGTGTGTTTGTGTGTGTGTATATAAATAAAGTGTTGAGTTGATAAAGGCGAATCATTTACAAATACAAAAGGAAGGCCGAAAATCGATCCCTGTGTCACACTATAGTTAAATGTTTTGATATCGGATTCAATTCCTAAGTTAATTCCTAACGATCTTTAATAAGATAACTGCTTAAAAGTTTAAGTGGAGGCCACGTGCGCACCATGATAATGTAATTTTGTTAAAAAAACAAACAAAAACAAAAACAACCTAATATCAAAATCCTTCGTAAGATCAATAAATATTGTTAAAGCATACTTATTATCATCTATGGCATTGTAGGGCTCCGGGTTCACTCTCATATTCTTAGAGGCAGTACAACTTGGAGATACTTAGGAGGCAGCTGACACAGGTCTTGCTTGTACGAGATCTGCTGGCAAACTGTCCTTCCCAGCAATTTTATTGTATAACTAGTTCTTGTTCAGGCACTTGCCATTCAGTGAATATTCATTGTATACAAATAAGTTAACAAAGGGTCTGAATATTCAAGAGACTCAACAATGGATCTCAACAAAGGATGAATTACTATGCATGGCTCATATATGTGACTGCGTAACAAGGATGATTGCACAAATAAATATTCATTACCGGGAAAACCAATCAGGAGAAATGGAGGGAAATTCAAACAATGGCTCATGTACTGGTAGGACATGGAGATGTGCCTTGGGTATAGAAGGAGAGTGGAGTGTACCATATTGTGAAAGTGGTGTGACATGGTGGATGGCATGGGAAAGGATAAAACTGTATGAGCTCACTTAGCACAGGGAAAGTAAATTCAGTTCAAATTATGTCTCTACAAATGTGACAGTGCACCTCAAAACGAACATAAAGTCGCACACACTGTTTTTCCGTGAGGACTGAAAATATTAGTGAAATGGGTCAACTTAGCCGAACTTGACTTTTTTATATTTTCTGAAAGAGCGGGTCTTCTTTTACATTATGCTAAAATTTGGTATTATAAAACGGGCAGGAAAGTGTGTTTTTTTTAGCAGTTTATCTCGAAAATATTTGTAGAATAGTGTGATTAGGTGTGTCTTTAGAATCCCTGAAAAACCTTGTCCACACTCTTCACTTTCAACTCTAATAACTTTTCAAAGGATAGTGCTACTGCTTTGAAAGTTGGCATTAATTATAGACAGAATGTGTAAATGAGACATTCTTAATTTCAGTTTAATCTGATAATCCCTTCATTGTTGTTACTCTGGTGGTTTACTTCCTGTTTTTGTCCCATTCATCGCACAGCCAGCACAGTTTGGTAAAGATTAAGCGCTTGAATAGACACTGTACTTCAGAGCCTCTTTTCTCAGTTCACACTTTTCCTGAGTTTGTGCTTTCTTTCCAATATTTAGATAGGTTAGGAGAGTCCATTTGATTTGAGTTATACATCATTTTAAAGCTTAAAGTCTGCTCTTTCAGAATATTGTCTTAACTACAAATTCATGTCTGGCGACTTTCTGTTTGTTTTGAGGTGCAGGGTCACAAATAATCTCCTTCTCACAAATAAAATGTCCTCATTTTATATTGCATTCGTTCTCTATGAGACTGATCATAATCATTATCCAAATGCATAAATGCTTTTCTTTGATGTATCATAGCACATTATCATCTATTATCTACTGCAATTCCAATCAATCATTACACATAATGTACACCAAACTTAGAATCAACTCGAGCCAACAAAATAACACCTTTTACTATCGACACAAAAACTTAACCATCTCGGCTCACTTGACAGATACTTACTATCAAACACCTTTAAATTCACCAAAACAAAAAATGCAATGAATTACAATCCTGAAATATCTGTTTCCCGGTACTGGTGATCTTTCTGAATCATTATCACTCAGCTTAATCTCTACGAAATCATATACTCAACTTCTCAAACATATACATATTTACACAATACCATTCATTATATCAACAATAGATCGTTTCAGAATTTCTGTTCCTCAACACAATTTTTTCACAATCACTTCCAATGGTGCTCACTTTTCACTCCTTGCAATGGGTCAAAACAGGTAGAGATTTTGCGTTTTGTACTCTGTTGGTTGTTGACCTACGGGTTGGGTTGATGGGTTGACATATAGGCTGGATTGGTGATTCGGTTGGGCTTCTGGAGTAGAGTTTGGTCCTTCTCTCGCACTCTGGAGTGGTGGTCTAGGTAGAGGCACAGCAGTTGGTTGTGTACTGCATTCACCGGAGTTTGCCTGGGCTCGGGTCTGGACCGGTTGGCGCCGTCTCGGAGGTAGGTCAGCCTGGTTTGACCTCTGCCACAGGGATAGGTTGGTTGGTTGAGCCTCTGCAGTAGGTTGGCTCAGCCTCGGGAGTTGCTCGGCCTGGTTTGACCCTGATGGTAGGTCAAACTCACCTTTCCCAAAGGATTGGTCTGGCTGGTGACAGTGGAGATGACCCTGGCTCTGCCGTTGGTGAGGTAACTTTGACCGTGGCGTGTGGTCAAATTCACTCACCTGCAGGTTGGATTGGTCTGCAGCATATCGCACACTTGGCTGGGTTGGGTCTGGCTGGTTTGACCGTGGTGTTTGGTCAAATTCGCCTTGCCCCTGAAGAAGGATGTTTTGCCCTGATAGAGACTGGTCAACTGTTCTGGTCTGCGATGTGGGGTGGCTTGGCTCGATGTAGGACGTGGTGCCACTGGCTCTGGTTTCAAAAATGTCACCTCCAAATAACGAGTTGCAGGTGGCTTAGATGGAGAAGGAACTTTGGGTGGTCGCTTGGTAGATGACTGGGGTTGCGTAGAAGATTGCTCTCTCTGCAGGTCTTTTCTGGACCGAAATATCTTTAGTCTGTTGTGGTGCACAACTTTCTTCCTCCCCTCATCGTGGATGTCAGAGATCTGGTAGGTGAGTCCGTCGTCTGAGGAGGACATGACTTCATATGGGCCCTCCAGTTTGGTTCGAGTTTGTTTCGGCTGTTGGTTGGATCATGTAGCCACACTACATCATCTAGGTTGTATGTAGCAAGTCGCATCTTTCGGTCGTATATAGTTTTCCTTCTGTCGACTTTGTGCATGCTCTGTTTGTTGTATGACATGTACAAAGGCTTTCTTCAGACGGCTACCCAAATTGGTGACATATTCTTGTGGTGAGGAGTGTGACGGCAATGGTACTGGACAGGTGATGTTGACTGGTAGTCGGGCTTCCCTTCCATGGAGGATGAAGTAAGGTGTCAGTCCTGTGCTTGAATGAACAGTAGTGTTATATGCCAACTGGACTTGAGAGACGTGAGAGTCCCACTCATCTCCTTTGTCTGCGAGATATTTGGCTAGTTGCTCTTTAATTACTCGGTTGGCCCTTTCGACTATGCCCGCTCCTTGAGGGTGGTATGGGGATGACCTCGATTTCCTGATGCCGAGTTTGTTGCACAAATCTTGCACTAGTCTAGACTGGAATTGTCTGCCTTGATCTGTGTGGAGGGTTTCAGGTACTCCATGCTCTTTGATGTAATCCTCGAAGATATTATGTTTGGCTACTGTCGGCGCAGTCTGGGCCTTCATTGGATATATGTTGGTGAATTTACTGAAGTGATCGATGATGACTAGGATGTAGCGAAAGCCTTTCCGTGAGATTGGTAGCTGTGCAATGTCGGCGAACACGATTTCGAGAGGATGGTCAGATGAGATGCTTTGTAGTTGAGCTTGGTACTTGAGGTTTGGTAGACGAATTGATTCGCAGGCGTCGCATGTCTGACGGTAGTTCAAGATATCTCGATGCATAAATGGCCAAAAACAGGATGTCTTCGCCCTTTGGAGTGTTCTTTGTGTACCAAAGTGTCCGGCAATTGGATCTCCATGTAGTTGTTTGAGAACTGTAGGGACCAGTGTTCTCGGTACAACTGATTGTAGCCTGATATTGCCGAGGTTATCTTGTGTCTTACGATACAGGATGTCGTTAGTGATGACTAGACGATCACAGTTCCAAAGATAACGTCTTGACGAATTTCTCTGGTAGGTGGATGGTAACCTTCCGTCAAGTATGTCATAACTCGTTTGATGTCATCATCTTGTTGGTGCTGTCGCAAATCGAGATCTTGTGCAGAAAGACTGGAATTTTCAGGTGGTCTTTGCACTTGTGGTTGGTCTGCGACTGGATTCGACTTGGCTTGGTTTGTAGTAGAGCGAGTTTGGACGAGGCTACATTCTCCTTGGTTGTTAGCTTCACGGAGAGTAAGCTCGTCTGTCGTGGCACATGTCTGATATGTAGTCTGTAGAGGGCTTGGTGGCACACGAGACAGAGCGTCAGCATTGCTGTTTTGATGACCTTTGCGATGTTTGATTTGAAACTAGTAGGCACTGAGTTCTATGATTCAACGGGCTCGTCGTCCAGACACGTCATCTTGGGTTGATACCTTGTTGTATCCAAGAAGAGGCTGATGGTTCGTAAAGATCGTGAACTCCTATCCTCGTAAGTAGTGCCGAAAATGACGAACTGACGCAACAATAGCCCAAAGCTCTCTGTCGTAGGTAGACCATTTCTGTTGGGTCGTGGAGAGCATCTGACTGAAGTAGGCAATTACTCGATCGTTCTTTCCCCTCTTGTACTTGGGAGAGTACAGCGCCAATGTCAGTAAGGGAGGCGTCAGTAGACAGGGTGAACGTCTGTGTGAAGTCTGGGTACGCCAGTAAGGGTGGTGTGGTGAGAGCTTGCTTCAATGTCTCGAAGGCGACTTCGCATTCATCTGTCCAGATGGATTTCGCCCCTTTGTGAGTCAGATTGGTCAGAGGAGCTTCTATCTTCGAGAAGTTTCGAATGAAGCGGCGATAGAAGAATGCTAGTCCAATGAATGAGCGAACTTGAGTTGGGTTGAGTGGACGCGGCCAAGATGCTACCTTCTTGGTATTGCTGGGATCTGGAAGTACACTGTTTGTGTTGATGGTGTGACCGAGGTATGTGTCCTGCTTGCGGAAGAATTGACATTTTGATGGCTTCAGTTTGAGGCCAGCCCCTCGGAAACGTTCGAGAACATCTCGGAGATTGTGTAGGTGGTCATCAAATGTTTTTCCAAGCACAATGCAGTCATCCAGGTAGATAAGACATGTAGACCAGTGGAGGCCATGTAGTACTGCTTCCATTACCCGCTGAAAAGTCATGGGAGCATTGACTAGACCGAACGGCATGACGTTAAATTGATACAGTCCAGTCCCTGTTGTAAATGCCGTTTTGTCTCTGTCATCTGGATGTAGAGGTATCTGCCAATAACCACTTGACAGGTCCACAACTGAGAAGTAGGATGAAGATGATAATGCGTCAATGGAATCATCCTGTCTTGGTATCGGATATGCGAATCACGAACCGTCACAGCATTAAGGGCACGATAGTCAATGCAGAAACGATAGGTATTATCCTTCTTCTTGACCATTACAATGGGGCTCGCCCACGGGCTATAGCTCTCCTCGATGATTCCCCTTCTGAGTAGGTCGTCTACTTGAGACTGGATTTTCGTTCGCATGGCTGGGGAGGTGAGGTACGCTCGCTGACGAATAGGGACTTCGGTTGTAGTGTTGATGGGGTGGTGAGCTAAATGTGTCTGACCGATGTCCTCAAAGGATGAACTAAATATGTCGGAGTAGGCTGAAAGTAGCTGCTCTGCCTTCTCTTTCTCCCTCGCATTCATATCAGGTGGAATTAAGGATGAGTCCTGAAGTGGTGGACTGGATTTCTGGGTGCTTGCAATTGTATGTGAACCATCCAGAATTTCATAATCCTCTTGTAGATCGCCTGTTATGGAGTAGAACTGTCCAAGTGTGGTGTTAGCCGGTATATCGACTGGCTCTTGCGAAGGGTTGATGAGTCGGATCAGAATGAGGCCATCTTGTGGTCTTGCGAGACATCTGGCTGAGGCAACGTCAAAATGCAGTTGTGGATCCGGCTCAAACATTCCATCATACTCTGTTGGAATGAGGTCGGCTTGCGTAGAAGATAGTCGGCCATGAACGTGAGTTTCACACAAGGGAGGGATGGCTGCTTTTCCCACCAGTGAGACATTGCATTTCAAGGGTACTTGGTGTTGGTGCTTGTTCACAAGTGGTATAGTCTGTCCCGACATGTGAAATAAATGTGGAGGTAGAAAGGGAGGCATCATTCTTGCAGAAGAAGTCCCATCCAAGAATAAACAACCATGCATTTGTGCTCACATGTCATGTTTCCCAGATGTATCGTTGCACAAACTGTCCCAACAATGTCGATTGATTCTCCGGTCACTGATGTTGCAGCTGTCATCGACTTAATGAAGGGGCTCCTTTGGGATTTTGGAACAGACTCCCAAAAGTCATAGCTGATGATCGATGTATGTGCTCCGGAGTCTAAAAATGCTACGACGTAGGTATTGTCTACGATAACTGGGATGTAGGGTGGCTTTGGGTCCGGTTGGTTGTGTTGTATATTGATATGGGCCTGGGTAGGCTGGGCGGATGATTGGCCCTCATCACCAGCTAATTGAAGTTTCCCGTCTCATCTGCGAAGTGGATTTGACGACCGTATGTTTGTTGGCGCCAATCCCCTTGTGATGAATGACTAGGTGTCCTAGAGTTGGAGTGGTGTGGATTCCTATCTCAAAAGTGTTGACTCCTCACTTGGTAGGCAGTTCGCTGTGGACTGGGAGAGCGATATCGACTGTCTGAGCGAGGACTTGGTGAACGTCGGTGGTACTCGGCTCGTGGACTGGGAGAGCGATATCGACTGTCTGAGCGAGGACTTGGTGAACGTCGGTGGTACTCGGCTCGTGGACTGGGAGATTGAGAACATTGTTCATGTCCACTGTGAGAGTACTCTGCCTGTGATCTCGGTGGATGACAATGCCTGTAGTCTGGTGCATATCTGTGTTCTGGACTTGGTGACACTGTACCTACTGCTATTCTGTCGCATAGATGGTCTCTGGTCAAGGTGGTGAGAGTATCCACAGTGTTTATTCGGACTTGGTGATCTGGATGGTCTATGTTGCCCATCTCGCTCTAGCTTGAGACTGAATTGGTCCGTTTTCTTTTCCAGTTCATCAAGGCGTTTCATCATTTGCAGATAAAGAATGTCCTGCAGTTGGGGCTTGTTGGTTTGCTCTTTCCACACGAACTGCAATGTTGAGGGCATCCGTCGTTGTTGTACCCCCTAACTCACGGATTTTTTTTTCTGTAAAGCTGGATCAAGTCCTGCAGTGAAACGTCTGAAGGATTCCCCTTCCTTGGCTTCTTTGTCATACTTTGGGAAGGCTTCTTCAACCATCATGATTATTGCCGCAGCATACATCTCGAGTGGTTCCTCAGGATGACGCTTACGAGCTGTGATGGACGATCGGAAGGTCTGGAGGTCCTGCTCCCTTCCAAAAACCTTTGATAATTTCTCTTTCATCACTTTGAAGTCTTTCTTTTCTGATTCAGACAGTCCTTCCCACAGAATAAAAGCTGGCCCCGCTAAACATGCTGGTAGAAGCAAGTGTATCCTGTCTGATGCACCCTGTATAAATTCTGCAGCCAATTCAAAACGTCTGATAGATTGATGGAAATCTTTTCCATCATCACCTGAAAAAAAAAAAAAAAACTTCTGGTAAATCCATCCGAAAAGAACTCATTGTGGTCTGTCTCAATGAACTGGCTACTAGTTAGAATGGGAAGATTCACTACTTGTCCGAAGAATACCAGCTTTGACAGGCTAAACTGATGGCAGGTAGTGTATTAAGCTTCCTTATTGAGTAGCAGCAGTTTCAACATAATTGCACAAGTTTGTAGGATGGAGGAAGTACTCACCACAAGCAGTTGATTTCAAATCAAAATTGGCAGAAGGAATCTCTATATGTACAAGTTTCCAAATCCAAAGTGGTAACAAAATTCACCTTATGTAATTCAAGGTGGCGGATGTATGTACAGAACACATGTGCAATCCAAGATGGTGGATGCAAGCTATCTCCACAATGGTATAAGTACAGGGCTACATTCAAGATGGAGGGTGAAAACATGTGCTTTCCAAAATCCACTTGAGTACATGAAGCAAAGTAATTCACAAATTGAATGTAGAATGCTGCAAAATCTCAGTGATCCACGTTAAAAAAAAAAATGTCTGCTTGCACAAAATGGGAGCACCGCTGCCACCAGTTGTAGGGCTGCGGGTTCACTCTCATATTCGTAGAGGCAGTACAACTTGGAGGTACTTAGGAGGCAGCTGACACAGGTCTTGCTTGTACGAGATCTGCTGGCGAACTGTCCTTCCCAGTAATTCTATTGTATAGCTATTCATTACCGGGAAAACCAATCAGGAGAAATGGAGGGAAATTCAAACAATGGCTCATGTACTGGTAGGACATGGAGATGTGCCTTGGGTATAGAAGGAGAGTGGAGTGTACCATATTGTGAAAGAGGTGTGACATGGTGGATGGCATGGGAAGGGATAAAACTGTATGAGCTCACTTAGCACAGGGAAAATAAGTTCAGTTCAAATTAAGTCTCTACAGCATCATTTATTTCGCTTACAAGGTCTAATACTGAGTATTGCTGTGGCTGTTGTATTATATGGCCCCTCCTAAATTCAAATTGACTTTTAATCAAAACGCTTTGTTTTCCTATAAAATCAATTAATCTATCAAATTTACACATCTTTAATATCTTTGAAAATCTAGTTAAAACTGATATTGGTCTGCAATGAGTTATTATTCATATCATTACAGTTACCCTTGTTTATGAAAAGGTGTTTCCATGCATTTCCTGGCAAACGCCTCCGCCTTGCACGCTTGCTTGCCATCAATGCATTCAAGAGCGAATAATGTCAGTCACTCCCCAACACTTGGAGGTACAGGTTCCCCCAACATGGCATCCAACCGCCGCCAGGTAGTGGTTGTTCTCCTTCTCTTTGGCACCTCAACATGCTTCCTCGGAACGCTGAAGATGACTGCAGTGTACATGCCTGAAATCTTCAACAGCTTAGGCAGGGCTCGACACTAACTTTTTTGTTTGGTAGCCCGATGGGGCCACCAAAATCCTCAATTTCAAATTTTTGGTGGCCCGAGAGAAAAATTTGGTGGCCCCGGAAAAAAAAACAAAACATTAAAAGTCCTGTTTTTTTAATGAGTCAAATATCTAAGTTTTATCCAGTCATAGTAAGAATTGGAAGTTGGACATACATCTACTCATAAATAAACCTCAACAAACTCGCAACACTCACTCTCAGGCACTCATTCAGTCCTTTTCATCCATCCTTTAAACAAATATAACTGCTAATTTCCGGCGCAAGAAGTTACGAATTAATTGACGTACTTTTCAAAAAATTTTGGTTGCCCGAGGCGGGCCACCAAATTTGCCCTTTTTGGAAATTTGGTGGCCCGACTTTCAATTTTGGTGGCCCCGGGCCACCGGGCCACCATTAGTGTCGAGCCCTGGCTTAAGGGAGTACGGCTACGGACATCGGCAGAGCCCTAGGACTGTTCACGGCTCTCATATCGTTTCCAGGCGACTTCCAACACCTAAAATATACCAATGGCGTTCCGTATACCTACCATTCATCATGATATTATAAATACTTTATCACAAATTTGGTGCGAAGTGAGGGGATAACAACTTCTGGATTCTTCTATCAGGTATCATGGATCGAACCATTTGGATACTAAAGAACTATCTACATTCTGGTCTCAAGTCTATTATCTATGTATAATATCCCGTGAGCACAGCACATGATAGCTGGAGTAAGGCCAATTCTAATACCTGAAAATGATGAATGAAACAGAAGTTCAGTGTCCGGTTGGATATAAAGCAATGAGGTTACTGCTCTGTCCAAAAACCTAATGTCGTTTCTCGCACAAGTTTTGAAACAATACAGGTTATAATGTCGCACATATTTACACTTGATATATTTTTGCGTTTGCCTGTATCTATTGAATTTGTATTTATGAAACAGAAAGACATAGAGATGGAGGCACATATGGTAGGCCATATCGACATGAACAAACACGTATCAAGGCATTATAATGTTGTTTTAAAGATATAAGAAATCCGTGTGGATGGCTGTCTTTCTGATGTGTCTGCGAATATTTTATGTACCTCGAGGAGTATGTGATAATCGTACTATGAAGTTTGTTGACATGTGATGATTACATCTTTGGTTCATTAATTGTTTCGCTGTCTACTCAAGCAGTGATGACGGCAGGTTTAAATAGCGCAGAGTACCAGACCTTCCGCAGGGGAATAAGGGAGTTCATGATTAGCGCATGTCTCATATTTTGACTCCTACACCACACACTTTCAAAGAACATGGACATGTGCTGTGATCAAAAATTCCTTGTTGAAGCATGGCATCTTGTATTAAATCAATGTTGATAAAATGCATGGGAGATTTTTCTAAGCAGTGATGATGAGTGACTTACACCTGTACGTTCTAATTTAGTCTGAAACACATACATTATAATGACATAATTCAGATTCTCATAGTTGCCCGGGGATTCTTTCCGTTTTAAAGTCAGTGGCAAAACACACAGTTAGACAGTCTCATTTGACCTTTGTTTTGCACATGCCCAAATCACAACCGTGACCTCCTTTATAGAAGAGAAATGTTTGTGGAAGTTGAGTTCAAAAGAATTTGTTGTCACAAAGTTCATTTATAGCGGTCCTAGATACCCAGCTGAGAGCATTCCAGTCGAGTATTCCAAGCGTGCAACCGTCAAGTTAAAAACAAAAAACAAAAAACGAAAATGAAAAGGAAATGCACTTCTTCCCTGCTGGAAAGAACAATGTCCCACAGTGTGTTTACACAGTGTTCACGTAGTCGACTATGTGTTAACGCTCGAATTTAACAGTGTGAAGAGTATTTTACACTGTGGTGTGGTTTTTTCACAGGGTACTCATACAGTAATGTTCTTTTTCACACTGTGATTTGGTGATTCACAATGTGTTCACACTGTTACCGCTCGAATTTAACAGTGTGAAGAGACTTAATTCACACTGTGTTTCACATTGCGTCTCACACTTATATGGGACACTGTGTTCTTTCCAGCAGGGGATTACTCGGTAATAAAGAGAGCTTACGTGAAGACATACATAATCATACATAGATATGCTTTCATTAAAAAAAAAGAAAAATACTAATACTTTGAGGTGGTGGGTGGAACCACATTCACTTGAGGACAAAAGACAATGATGACATGAAATCATCCATAGGTTTCGTTTGAGTATAAATTTGTGTGATATTCTGACTTTGATTGAACTTGCTATAAATTCATGAACTTATATATATAGACAGCTCACTCACTGAAACATACCTACAAAACACACATACACACACACTATTACAATCAGCTTTACTCATCAAAGCAGTCGAGTTTATTACAAAATTGAATTGCAGTGCAACCAAAAATCAGTTTTATTACTGAATTATGGCTAAAATATAGATTTGAAAAAAAAAGGCGTTTTGTTCCCATGCAGGCCTGTAATCAACGCTTTAATTAAAAAGAAATTTTGTAAGAATAACGGCAAAATGATGGTCGCAACAACGTTGTTGTAATGGATATCGACTACAGTATGATGCAATATCATTTTGATTCCCCCCCCCCCCCAATACGACACAACGATCTGGCTCGGGAAACAAATATCCAAATATCAGAGCTAGAAAGCACAGGTTTTTTTTTTCCGGTAGCAGATGACAAAACTTATGTATTAAAGAGCAAGATCAGAGGGCAAGAAAACAAAACAAAACAAAAGTTGACAATATAGACCTATACCTGAACACATGAAAATATGAAAACATTATGTTCCGTATAAAAACAAAAGGATTTTGACAGTTACAATTAAGGCAGACCAAAAAGAAATTCTGCAGTAGCTTTTAAGATTCTTTCATGAATCCGCCTTTCCAGCTGGGGAATACAATTCAGTCACTTACTGTATCCAACTTCCCCGTTTCCCATTTCTTTTCATTTTAGAGAAAGCGTCTGGCTTGTTTATGTTTGTTTGTTTTTTCATGCCATTGTAGTTTATGAGTGCACAGTGCACTGAGTAGTCAACCCCAATGAGCGTGCCTTTGCTATTGATCAATGTGTAAATGAATAATGTTAATAGATATAGACGTAATACAGTAGACCAATAGCCAATCATTTAGTTACATGTATTTGATTTCCGAACTTTCCTCAAACCCAATATATTACAAGAGATTTACAGTTAATAAATGGGTAATTTTACCACTCCACAATTTGCACTGCATGAAATTGCATTGTGTGTTATGCGATACGGGAAGAATGGACAAATTAAAATGCATGTTTACTCACTTTAATGGAATCAATTCCTGTTGTTGTCTTGGCAGAAAACGCATCAATACTTTGCAATGTTGTTGTTACAAACTTTTCCCTCGCCATCACGTGTAAGTATGGAATGTATTGATCAAAGTTGTTGGTGCTGTCGAAAAATGCGAGGTTGTATTGCAAGTGGCCCTGAATTTTTTTTTTTAACATTAGATTGACATTGTTACAGACGGTGACTCTTGAAATGCCTCTTTTCTTTTGAAATGCTATGAAAAGCTTCTGCTTGATTTCACACGAGCCGCGGCTGGCTATCAGTTGTCTTTCTGTTGTCATGGTTGTAGTCTCGTGAGAAGCCGTTTCTCTTCAAAAGACAGCATTACAATGGCCACTTTACGGTTGATCCTCTACACACACTCCAACCCACACGTCTACCATGAGACATCTGTTGTGGTATATAGAGCATTATCTTCCCTCCCCATTGTCAGCCTTAAAGGGATCGAATAGTTTTGGTTGAGACCTAATTTCAGGTTTCTAACATGTGTGTTTTTGTGTGTGTGATAATGAGAAAAGTTCTTATGAAATATGAAAGAGCATATAATTCCATGAGGAATTCAACATTTATTTGATGAAAATTGGTTTTGAAATGGCTGAGATATCCAAAACAGAGCGATTCTAATAAAGTGTGGGGCCCACCTTTTATTGCGATCGCTGTGTTTTACTTTGTTTTTTGATGTTTTAGTCATTCCAAACTCGCTTTTTATCACATAAACTTAGTATTCTTCTTAAAATGGTATGCTCTGTACTATTTCATACGTGTTTTCTTGGTATCTCGCAAAAAGTTAAAAGCCCAATTCTCATCTCCACCAATACTGTACCATCCCTTGAACATTATCTCATTAAGCGATACTCTTCTTTTCTTTCCCCTATTAACAAAGAAATTAAGCAGGAAGCATTGACAAATTCGCACATATTGTTTACATTTCCCATCACGATGTGTTTTCACGTTGGAATTTTCATGCACATCTGTTGCTTGCGAATGAATTTTTAAGACAATAGTCAGGTTCCAAAGAAACATTTAGGTTCCTACTTATCTCATTCGGCTGAGTGATTTATACTCATCGTCTTCCACGTGCACGTAAAATATGTTTACAAGACTGCAAACAGTAGAATGATTTGCCCCTTGACAAAACTCAGACTATCCCATCTCTTCAAATGTCTCCAAGCGTACATGTATATATTAGTTAAACTCATTCATGAATTAAATGATTACTCTCTTGTCGGCTATGTATATGCATCTCAAATAACAATTACAAACGTGTAGGGCCTACTCAGGTTCTGTGGAGACATGTATCATGGGTCCGCTGTCATGTGTATTTTAACCTACTAATCATGTATAATGTAGTGAGTTAACTCACTTTACTTATGAAACTAGCGGGGAAGGGGCGGGGTCGACACTACTGAATCACTGAAAGCCAAGTTATTGATGTGTTCACTGGAAAAATATAGCATAGCCATTAATCCTAGCGAGATAATTATTGTACTTGCTTTTAGATGATACTACTGCGCTGATGTCATTGGAATCGACAGCACAATCTGGGGCCCGTTGCATAAAACTTACCGTTGAATTTCAATGGTAACTACCGTCAAAATTAGGCGTCACAGCCAATCAGAATCAAGGATTATAAAATTTAACGCTAATTTCAAGACTTACCGCCAGAAAGGAGCGGTAAGTCCAGCGATAAGGGTTTTATGCAACAGGGCCCTGTTCATTTACAAGAAGTACAATGTACAGTGCGTATCAAAAAAAAAAGGTATTCCAACCTTGGAGGTCTACTACAGCAGGGAGAGCACAATTTTAGTTGTGAGGAAGAAAGAACTCTTTCTCTTTCCATTGGACCTAATTATGTTGACTAACGTCACGCATGAATGAGCACATGATCTTTGAAGACAACAATGGCAAATTGCACTTTTTTCCAGGTTTAATTGTCACGGAACAATAAGATCTGTCAATGAAAGTGGCCCAAATAGGACGGACTGTACAAATGCAGGTTTGTGTTTAATGCTTGTTTTTCTGGTTTCTTCTGACATTTTATGGTCCATAACCTTTAACATGACCACGTACCTGTCCGATAACTTGGTCACTCCCACAAAGGCCAACCCACATAGTCAATTTTCACTGTTCATATTCAACATATAGCTCGAAGCGACAAACCATGTCTTGAATAATGCATTTGCAGTATCGAAAAAGAGATAAAAATAAGGAAAATGGTTGTACGACGACGTAATTGCCACGCTGCCCTGAGAAGCGCCCGTATTACATCATGTATTACAAGAATAGAATACTGTCAAGACCTTATTGCTAGAAAGGTGCTGCGAGCAAGTAATGGGTTCATGCAATTACAGGATAAAAATCAGGCATTCCTTCATTGGAGTGTCAGCCTCTAACACATACATGGATGTAAATAAAATGGTTGCGGTCGTACTACGTGACATTCTGGAAATCAAGTGCGATTGTTCCAAATCTACATGAGCGTGCGAGTTTAACCGTTTTATATTCAACGACGGGAAGAGGAGTTGAATAGAACGGTTAAACTTACACCGAATGTATATTCGAACCGTCGCACAAAAACATTGAATATTTGTTTTATACAACACACGAAAGAGGCCTGGTCTGGACCAAAATAGATCTAACGTTAAGCCTATCTAGATGGAGGACTAAAAATCAGGCCTAGATCTAGTTCTGGCTTTAGGTCTTGAAGCGGGTGCGCGTATGCATCGAATGCTTTACGATATTCGTACACAACTTCAATGTCCTATAGGCCTAGGTTTATAGATAGGATCTATTGCCCTGCTGGCTAGCTTGATTTACCGTTCGATAGAAGTCTGTTGCACTGCCATTGAGAGCGAGCGTAGGATAGCTGTTTCTTCTGAATGTCATGTGACCCGCATTCATCCTATCAGATGACAAGGATCTATGCATTTGTTATATTGACAGTCCCCACACTTGCCAAGGAGGGCATGGTGTGGGACTTCTATAATAGATCGTTGTTGTTTATACGATTTTATTCATCCAATGATGAAAACAGACACTTGACAGTCTTAGACAGGAAATGTATGCAATACGAATGATACACAAGACAAAAGACAAACAACAGAGACAAGAATATAGAAGAGATGTCTGAGAATAATATATATAGGGCCAGGGATGAAGTCGAGTATTGTCGCTCTGAAGCATGTTACTCCGTAGCATTCTCTTATGTTACAATCGTGTAGTATAATCACATTCAGAATCCATTGGCAAACTTTAATACGTTGTACATTTAAAAGAGTTTATACCTTTACGATAAAGGGTAACTAAAGGGCACTAATAAAACTTGTGATTTGAAGTGTGTTACACATAAAAGTGTAACCCCGGTTCTAAACAATAGCAGTCCTTCAAGCTTTTATGATTCAACATCTTTTGATAGTTTTTTTTTTGTTGTTGTTGTTGTGAGTAACATATCATTTTAAAAGTTGAATATACGTATATGATTCTCTTTCAAAATTTTGCCTACCATGAAAGATTAACATAATTGCTTTGAAGCAAGATAACCTAATGTTGATGATATGGCTCTAATAAATTCCGTATTTTTCATCCGAATGCTTTTCCTCTTCGTTGTTTGTTTTTCCCTGGCAGCTCCCCTTGTGGCATATCTGTATCGCAGGATGCCTCGTTCTCTGCTCATCACGGGAGCAGTTACTTACGCTCTAAGCTTGGTCTTGGCTAGCTTAGCAAAGAGCAACGCAGAACTAACAGCTGCCCTATCATTGGCTGGTAAGATTTGAAACAATCATTACTGAGTTATTGATTAATATTGTCCCAATCTTCAAATGCCTTGATTCTTCGTTCATCCTCAAATGTAATTATTGTGTTTTACCCTCCATAACATCTCTTATTCCCTTTATAGTGCCATTTTGAGAATGTTCGAGCAAGCATTTTTTGCGTACTGAACTAGTTAGTAGACGGCGAGTTGTAATGTTCTTAAAATTTTCTGTAGATTTTGATTTTTTGGGCTATTTCCCCTATTTTGGGGGTCCTAAACACGAATCCACTTGTTGCCATTTTTCTAACTGACGTCTTCATCCGTTGCCATGGCAATGCATTATTTTCCGTAAAAGAACATGTATTCTTCATTAAACATAATAAAAACATGTTTTAAACACCAAAATATGTCATTATAAACGCTCTTTAATCAAATTTGAAAAAAAATACAATTTTTATAATGTCATGGTTACCCTATAGCAATGACGGTTACCATGGCAACAACTATATATAAAGAAAACATATATACTTTCATAAAAAAGCAAAAAAAAAAAAGACAAGATTCAGTGAAATATCTATCATAAACTACTATCTTGATTTTCATATTATTCTTCCACTATGTTCATTTCACATCATTTTCGTTGCTATAGCAACAACATGACAAAAGCTGCCTTTTGATAAGCATTGCGATTGAAAGAAAAGCAAGAAAATGATACGTTGGTAGAAAATAGATTTCTGTATAATGAGATTTTTTGTGTTATTTGCTTTATTTTGGAAGTGCCGAACACGAATGCACCTGTTGCCATATTTCTAAATGATATCTTTAGCCGTTGCCATGGCAACAAATTATTTTCTTAAAAGAACATGTATTCTTCATTAAACATCATAAAAACGTGTTATAAACACCAAAATAAGTCAATATCACTTCAATCAAATTAAAAAATCACAATTTCCGACTGTCACAGCAACCTCATAGCAGTGACGGTTGCCATGGTAACAACTATTTTTTTAAGAAAATGATTTTTTTAATAAAAAATCGTGAAAACATGAAAAGTTCGAGTAGCATACTCATTACAAATTACTATGATAATTATCAGGTTTTTTTTTTTCACTATGCTCATGCCACATTATTATCGTTGCTATGGCAACAACCTGATTTTCTTTCCCTAAAAGGGAGAAATATCCTATCAAAAGAAATAAATGAATAAATGATCAATTTTTGTAGAGTTCAACTTTATCGGCTCTTTTCTTCTATTTTGGGAATGCTGAAAAGAAATCCACCTGTGGCCACTTCTCCAAATGATGTCTTCAGCCGTTGCCATGGCAACAAATTATTTTAAGAGAACATGTGTTCTTCATTAAACATTGTAAAGACATGTTGGTAAGGCAAAATATGTCAACATATACATTTCTCTTCAATAAATTAAAAACAATCCCTTTTTTAATTACATTTTTTACCTCACAGTAATGACAGTTGCCAGAGTAACAGTTCTTTAAAAGAAAATACCGATATTTTAATGAAAAAATATAAACAATGATGAGATTGACTAGCATATTCATTACAAATTTCTATCAGCTTTTGTTTTCACAACGTTCATTCCACATGATTTCTGTTGCTATAGAAATAACATAAGATTTTTTTCCAAGGAAAAAAGTTCTATGAGTAGAGCGGTTAAGCCCTCAAAATCATGAGAATTGTGGTTGATGAAACTTTTCAGTTTTAGTACATACCATAAGATTCATTTTAAGATCAGGAGGTAAGTCTGATTTGATCTCTGATGACCTCCAGAGGTCAATGAACTTTAAATATCAGAATATTGATGTTTGAAGGCATTTTTGAATGATAGGCTTAGATCTTGGTTACGCTGCACTAAATATGCATTTGTACTACAAATCTTTGGTTCCACAGGGCATTGAAAGGTTTCTACCTTTGACCTCTGATGACCTTTAGAGGTCAATGACCTTAAAATACCATAATATTGATCTGTGATGTTATTAGTTAATGATAAACATGGTTAAGATGTGCAAAACAAGCATATCTTTTTTGCAATGAAACTGTCTTCATATTCCAAAGAGCAAAGACAGGTTTCTAACTCTGACCTCTGGTGACCTTTTAGAGGTCAATGACCTCAAAATATTATAATATTAATCTGTAGTGTCATTAGTTAATGATAAACATGGTTAAGATGTACAAAACAAGCATACCTGTTTTTACAAGAAATTGTCTTCATATTCCAAGGAGCACAGATAGGACTCTACCTTTGACCTCTGGTGACCTTTAGAGGATGTACAAAACAAAAACACAATTGTAGCCCAGATGGCTACTAGCATATGTTTATAATTAAGAATGAAATAGAATAGAATAGAATAGAATAGGATAGAGAGTAAAAGAAAACGGAACACTGCAGTCGTTTTCCTAGACACCCTGTGAGGTCAATACAGGGGCGTCACCAGCTTTTTTTCAAGGGGGGTGCGTTTTGACAGTAAATGTAAACTGTGAGATTTTTTTTTGATTGATTTATTGGCTCCTGTGTCATCATGTACATTTACACATACTCTCTATATTGTACACATTATACATGTGATTGTAATTATGATATATGCATATATACACGAATCTTTTGCTATGAAGGACTATACGGGGGTACATTATGTGACGGTGTGAGATCCTCGGCGATGATCCATTCCGCTCCTTCAGTGCGGAGGATGAGGGAGGGGGATACTGCCCCTCCCACTGTAGGAACTTTTTGTAAAAACAAGAGTGTAATAGTCGCGTTTACAGAGCATAGTGAAAATAAAAATACTATGAAGGACTATTACGGAGGTACATTATGTGACGGTGTGAGATCCTAGGCGAAGGAGCGACGCAACCGAGCGGGAGAGGGTGTAGGAGGGGGATACCCCTCCCACGGAGGGACTTTTTGTAAAAAGAAAAAAAAAAGAGAGAATTGCATAACAATTAAATGCGAGCGAGCTTGAAAAATTTGATATTTTACACTCCCAAACTGCGGTTTGTACATAGCTATATTTTTTTCGCTTTGGAAATGAAGGGGGCGCACCGCGCGCAACTGCTTACAATTACTGGCAGCAACATGAGGATAGTGGCATAACGATTAAATGCGAGCAAGCGGAGCGAGCGAGATTGAAAATTTTGACATTTTACAGTAAAAAAAAACTGCCGATTTTAGCTCTATCTTTTCGCTTTGGAGATTAAAGGGGGGGGGGGGGGTGGCGCACCGGGCGCAACTGCTCGCAATTACTGGCAGCAACGTCAGGAGAATGGCACAACGATTAAATGCGAGCGAGCGAAGCGAACGAGCTCGAAAATTTTGGCATTTCACAGTTTAAAAACCGAGCGGGAGAGGGTGTAGGAGGGGGATACCCCTTCCACGGAGGGACATTTTGTAAAAAGAAAAAAAAAAGAGAGAATTGCATAACAATTAAATGCGAGCGAGCTTGAAAAATTTGATATTTTACAATCCCAAACTGCGGTTTGTACATAGCTATATTTTTTTCGCTTTGGAAATGAAGGGGGCGCACCGCGCGCAACTGCTTACAATTACTGGCAGCAACATGAGGACAGTGGCATAACGATTAAATGCGAGCAAGCGGAGCGAGCGAGATTGAAAATTTTGACATTTTACAGTAAAAAAAAAACTGCCGATTTTAGCTCTATCTTTTCGCTTTGGAGATTAAAGGGGGGGGGGGGGTGGCGCACCGGGCGCAACTGCTCGCAATTACTGGCAGCAACGTCAGGAGAATGGCACAACGATTAAATGCGAGCGAGCGAAGCGAACGAGCTCGAAAATTTTGGCATTTCACAGTTTAAAAACCGAGCGGGAGAGGGTTTAGGAGGGGGATACCCCTACCACGGAGGGACTTTTTGTAAAAAGAAAAAAAAAGAGAGAGAATTGCATAACAATTAAATGCGAGCGAGCTTGAAAATTTTGATATTTTACAATCCCAAACTGCGGTTTGTACATAACTATATTTTTTCGCTTCGGAAATGAAGGGGGCGCACCGCGCGCAATTGCTTACAATTACTGGCAGCAACATGAGGATAGTGGCATAACGATTAAATGCGAGCAAGCGGAGCGAGCGAGATTGAAAATTTTGACATTTTACAGTAAAAAAAAAAACTGCCGATTTTAGCTCTATCTTTTCGCTTTGGAGATTAAAGGGGGGGGGGGGGGGTGGCGCACCGGGCGCAACTGTTTTCAATTACTGGCAGTAACATCAGGAGAATGGCAAAACGATTAAATGCGAGCGCGCTTGAAAATGTTGACATTTTACATTAAACAATTAACGTTTGTAGCTATATTTTTTCCGCTTTGGAAATTAAGCAGGGCGCACCGGGCGCAACTGCTGGCAATTGCTGGCAACAACATCGGGACAATTTCACAGAGATCAAATGCGAGCGAGCGAAGCGAGCGAGCTCGAAAATTTTGACATTTCACAGTTTTAAAAATGCCGTTTTTAGCTACATTTTTTCTCTTTGAAATTTTAAGGGGGGGGGGGGGAGCGCACCGGGCGCAACTGTTGGCAATTACTGGCAGTAACATCAGGAGAATGGCAAAGCGATTAAATGCGAGCGAGCTTGAAAATGTTGACAGTTTACATTAAAAAATTATCGTTTGTAGCTATATTTTTTGCTTTGGAAATTAAGCAGGGCGCACCGGGCGCAACTTCTGGCAATTACTGGCAACAACATCAGGAGAATGACATAAAATTAAATGCAAGCGAGCAGAACGAGTGAGCTTGAAAATTTTGACACAGTCAAAAAATTGCCGTGTGTAGCTATATTTTTTCGTTTTCGAAATTGAAGGGGTGGTGGCGCACCGGGCACAACTGCTGGCAGTTACTGGCAGCAACATCCAACATCAGGAGAATGGCATAACGATTATATCGTCTGTATCACTTCAGCCAATCAATTTTCCTTACAACGTTTTGTTACCCCAAGGTTCCGCAATAATGTTTTTTTTTTTTAGTTTACTTTGTTTTAATTATGCAACCTTATTCTATGTTACCCAAGAAAGTGGAATGTTTATGTTCTCTTCGAAAAATGAAATATAGTTTGAATTGAATCGAATTGATTAAAATGCGAGCGAGCGGAGCGAGCGAGCTTGAAAATTTTGACATTTTACAGTCTAAAAACTGCCGTTTGTAGCTAATCCTCTTCGCTTTGGAAATTAAGGAGGGGTGGCGCACCGGGCGCAACTGCTGGTAATTGAATACTGGCAGCAACATCAGGAGAATGGCATAGCATCTACATATAGTCCGGGAGCCAGCGGGGGTCAGCCTAGCTGAAAAGGTTACCAATTTTTATGTATATAGTAATTTAGTACATACGCCCCTAAGTATGGAAATGCACGTCTGGCTGGTCATCGGTGGTGGGTGTGGCCAGGAGGGCCAAAAAAAGGACCCCTCAAAATTAGGCTAGCCTAGCTGGAAAAGTAACCCCATGAAAACAACTGGAACTTGTTCGTTACACTTACAGGATAAATGAATGACCATTGCCAGACGTTTTAAGTGGTGGGGGGTAGCCGCCAGACGCTCTTAAAGGCCCAACTCCAGCTAGGCTAGCCTAGCTGAAAAAGTAACCTCATGAAAACCACTGGAACTTGTTCGTTACACTTACAGGATAAATGAATGACCATTGCCAGACGTTTTAAGTGGTGGGGGGTAGCCGCCAGACGCCCTTAAAGACCCAAATTTTTCCAGCTAGGCTAGCCTAGCTGGAAAAGTAACCCCATGAAAACAACTGGAACTTGTTCGTTACACTTACAGGATAAATGAATGACCATTGCCAGACGTTTTAAGTGGTGGGGGGTAGCCGCCAGACGCCCTTAAAGACCCAAATTTTTCCAGCTAGGCTAGCCTAGCTGAAAAAGTAACCTAATGAAACCCACTGGAACTTGTTCGTTACACTTACAGGATAAATGAATGACCATTGCCAGACGTTTTAAGTGGTGGGGGGTAGCCGCCAGACGCCCTTAAAGACCCAACTTTTTCCAGCTATAGCCTAGCTGAAAATATAACCTAATGAAACCCACTGGAACTTGTTATTTACACTTACAGGATATATGCATGGCCGTTGCCAGACGTTTTAAGAAGTGGGGGGGGGGGGGGGGGTAGCCGCCAGATGCCCTCAAAGACCCAATTTTACCAGCTACTCTCTAAAAAAAAATCGAGTGAAAATTTTCACTCTAAAAAGAGTGAATACAAAAAAGAGTGAAATTTCGAGTGAAATTGGAGTGAATTTTGAGTGAAAATGCTCATTTTCACTCATTTTGGAGTGACGTCAGGGATCACTCGAAGATTTTGGAGTGATCCCTGACGTCACTCCAAAATGAGTGAAAATGAACATTTTCAGTCAAAATTCACTCCAATTTCACTCGAAATTCACTCTTTTTTGTATTCACTCTTTTTAGAGTGAATATTTTCACTCGATTTTTTTAGAGAGTAGACTATAGCCCTGATGGCTGGAAAAGTAACCTCCTGAAACCCACTGGAACTTGTTCTATGTTTGTATCTCACCTGATAAACACTGTCGACATAGTATTCTGGTGTTCTTTCAATAACTTTCCACACTTTTGAGCTATATGACCACCAAATTCACTCCTCAGATCATCTAATGATTGCTGTCAAGTGTTAATATTGGTGAAGTCCGACTACGTCAACAGTCAAAAAGTCAATGAACTAGGCCTATGCCATTTGAAAATCTCTGTAATCACAAAGTCGATACGTGGACGAGACATCACTTCGCTTTTGCCTTGTTAGATGGTGAATATTTGTATGCTTCCGTTTCTAATTCATACAGCACCAACATACATGTCTGGGAATAGCGGTAAAGAAGATTAGAGTCTTTGGCAACAAGTGCAAAATTAAATTCTGTGCCTTATTTGCTAAACAAACGTGGTATAGTGATAGGAGGACAACGACCTGTTAGGCAATATGGCGGACCAATAGCTCTATATTATTAGTGTTATAGAATAAATGACAATGATGTAGTTCTGAAGCATACTTTTCATTAGATGCTTTTACAATGACTCAATGTATACTTTTAATCGAACTAAGTATATATCCATGACTTGCTCATGAATTACGGCAGAACGATTCGGTGAGGAAAGTTTTCTGTCATGTCATTACGGAAGAAGTGAACGTGTCAATATTTTGCTATTTGTTCCATAATTATTTCTGAAGTGAATGTATTTTCCTAAAACATTTTTTCTTTTATATATTACCTACGTTGCATCCAAATGCCTATTCGTTGAAAAAATGCGGGCCATGTATTCAAAGGTCAAAGATCATAGGTTAATGGAAGTAGGGCATACATTGTACAACATTTCACTAAGTTGTTGGTTTGTTTTTTGTTTGTTTGTTGTTGTTGTTGTGTTTTTTGTTTTTTTTTGGGGGGGGGGGCATGATTCAAAGTGTCCTAAAACCTTGTATAATACATGTATTTAGTTTTGTAGTCACGACTCTTGCTATGTATGATGCCAAACTCTTCCCTCTCATACAAATGCAGCCGTTTCAGGGAAATAATTATGATAGTGAATGTTTATGCTGAAGTGGTTCATAACATTCCATTGATACTATTTATAGAATTAAAGTGAATTTGACAATGGTATATGATATCCGCAATTTACTCTTTGACAGGTTCTATCATCCGATTAATAATGTATAAATTGAATATACAGTAGTCCCCTATTCAGTAACTACAGGTTAAGTTAGATAAGCTGCATTCATTTTGCACGCGACCATGGCGTTATAGCCAAAGATGATTGAATTCTGTAAAAATCTGTGTGCCTGCACAGGATTGGAAAACGAAACAACTTTCTGTGTATAGAACAACGAAACAGAAACTGGTGCATGCATTATTCTCAGTCACTTTGCTATGCATAATGATGGTTTGCTCATTGCAGTTCCGGAATCTCAGCTCGAGGGACTCGAATTGATCCCAAATCAGTCGGCATGCGTGTATCACCCAAAACAATATCTGAACACAATTATAACTGCAGTCCTCTATAGTCTCTATTGGTTGCCGATAAGGGCTGGTATCAAGTTTGATTTTCATATTATTTACAGTGCCTTGTATTTAAATGTTTTCATCGAAATGCCCGTATACGGTATGCGTATCTCAGTTAACTCTTTAAACCATAGTTGTAATCTACGTGCCAAGAATCTCATGTTTTCAATAAGCGTGAACTCCAAGACATGTCGTGATAAGGACTTTCAGACAATTGGCATCGTCATTATAAAACGAATTCCCCTTTAACAAGACACGTTTTAGATTTTAGATAGAAATATGGATTCGTTTGAATGCATACAAACAGCTTCTTAAATCCTCTTACATTTTGTTTTTAAGATATGGTGTATACTTTAGAAGTGTAAGAAGCATGCTTTTGTTTTAGAGGCTTTGAGTACTGGTAAGAAGCATAATATGTTATTCTTATAGATTATGTGAATAAGTACGCATTCAAACGTTTTGAATAACACGTATCCAGACAACTGCATATCATATTTTCACCTCTTCCGTCATGCAGATGTATACTCTTGCCGAGAAGGCTAACTGTTTGATAGATATAGTGCTCACCTTTTTTTAATATTGAAAAGGTAATTGGGTAAATTTTTGGTTTCAGTATATTATTCAAACACAACTAAGTTAACTTTTACATTAACATTTTCACAACTCACAAATTCCACACGCACACACATTTCATGATTCACAAGATCCAAGTTACACTAATCCTATTTACTTTGCAGAGTGCAACAACATAAGTTATATTCTGAGCAAATAGGCTTACATCAGTTCGCACTATTCAAGGTTTAGAGTAGTTAAGGAACTAAATCGTACCCGATTATGTGATGCTAAGTTGCACCTTGAGATGATGGGCAATATTGCCCCTATAAAGGAGCAGGCGATGACACTGACTTGCTCCTTTAAAGGAGCAATTTTGCAGCAGTCATGGAGCAAATAAGCACCACATAGGTGCAACATCATACCAATAAGGCACAAGATTGCACCCTCAAGAGAGGGTACATTCTTGCATCCTTCGGGCATAAAGTTGCACCTAAAGGAAAGAGGTTGCGCCTTTTTCAAGAGGGCAAAGTTGCTCCCGAGGGTGTAACTTTCACCCTTTCTTGAGGGTACAAAGTAGCACGCAAAGTTCCAAGATTGCACCCTCAAAACAAGGCACAATCTTGGAAATTTGGGTGTTTCTTTGCACCCTCACGAAAGGATGTAAAGTTGCACCAAGATGTAAAGGCTACACGGGGTGCAAAGGTGCGCCGAAAGGTAAAGGGTGCAAGATCGCACCCTCAAGAAAGGTGCAACTTAGCACCCCTTAGTGTGGGTGGAAAGATGCACCCTCAAGAAGAGGTGCAACCTAGCACCACTTAGTGTGGGTGGAAAGATGTATCCAAGGGAACATTTTCGCACCCTCAATAAAGGGTTCAACTTTGCACCCTCTCTGCAGTATTATTTTATACACACGAGAATTCCTTGTTCCTGTGAGCTACGTTTAATATGAGCGTGACCCAGTATTAGACACGTGTCAAGCCTTTGCAGACACAGAATTTTTTTCTTCATATTGTTTAAAGGTCATTTAAAACAAATTTAAATATATATTTATTTCTTTTAAGTTAAGAGGAGCAAAAATGTGGAGATCATGACCTGTGATACATGTTACGGAAAGTCTATATTTTTATGTGTACTCGGGTTTTTTTTTTTCAACTACAAGGAATTACCTATGGGCTAATTGGATAAAGAAGCTAAGCATTACTTTTTTCATCAGTTAATGTCAGTGCTAGTGTATTATTCTTGAAAAGTTGGCATCTAAATGTCCTCCAAACCAAGTACTTTTTACACTGTATAAAATTATATTCCTGTGAGTTACGTTTCTTATGAGCATGACAGATCTGTAGACACGTGTCATAGTGGTTACAAACACTAAGTTTCCTTTGCTTTCATCGTTATCAAGAAGCGATTTTGAACAATTTCAGATGTTCTGTTTTTGTTTCTTTTCTATTTCGTTACGAGAAGGCAATAATGATTTCATGTAAAACATGTTAAGGAAAGTTGATAGTTTGGTTATTCTATCATTACTCATCTTCGTCTTCTCAACAAGAAGATGATACACATGAGCTCATTTGCTAAAGAAGTTGAAGGATGTTTAATTGCTGGTAGCCACGTAGGGGCTTTTGTCATAACATTTTGCATCTAAATCCCTCGAAACTAAGTACATGCAGTATTAGTTTATAGATAACATAGTATTTTTGTTGTTGCTGTGAGCTTATTCATATGAATTTTAGACATGTTTCTCATATGTTTCTGTCATATGCTTTACTGAAGAACAGCAAATGTTGAGTTTATTGCCAAGAGAGGTTGATCATTACTTTACAGTTAAGTTCATTGAAGTGCCGGAGCATAAACTTGTCTTGAAATATTAGCATCCTAAACCCTCCAAACCAAAATACGTGCAATACTAGACACGACAGGAATTCCTTGTTGTTGTGAGTTATGTTTCTTAAAAACACTGATTTTTTTTCTGCTTTTGCAATGTACTATGTTCAAAAACACTCTTGAACAATTTTCCGATTTCGTTTCTTTCTTAAGAGAAGAAAACGGTGAGGTCATGTGAAGCATGTTCCTATAAGTTTTATTTCGTTAATACTTTTTCTTTACCCATCTCCTCAACCGTAAGGTGATACGGTACCTAAAAAAGTCATAGGCCAAAGGTGTTGAGCTTTAATTCTCCTTTTTAAAGTAAATTTAAGAGCTGGGGCATTATTTTTAAAAAGTTGGCATTTTAAGCGATGTACACCGAGGACGAGTCTTACTGAATGGATTTCTTGTTGCAGTAGAATTGTATTTTTTATGAGCTTGATGGAGTATTAGACAATTGTATAAAGTGTTTGCAAAAACTGTTAATGTATTCCCTTTTGCTAATGTCCAAAGAGTTCATTTGCCAAGTTTTGATTGTCTTTTGTTTTAATCATCAGGGGTTTGTTTTATCATGGTCAGAGGAAAGAAACTTAATTATAAAAAAAGCCTTCATGATATAAGAAGAGATACTGTAGGAGACAATTTCATCAAAAGTTGTGATTTCCAACATTTCCAAAATGCAATTGATGAATATTTCTCCCCAGGGCACAGAAAGAAAGTAGTTCTTGGTCTTGTTCTTTTTTTTTTTCACGTCAGTATGTTATAATACCCGCGGGTTTACGCCCATCCCACCAATTTCCATCCGGATACTGTATCCGGCCCTGCTTTTTTGTTTTTTATTTTTGTTTTACACTGCAAAGAAAATGAGAACACTGATGTTTGAGAAAAATCCCGACATGTTTGATTGGGCAATTCTTTTTTGATGTCTATCATTCTTTCCAAATAAGTTTTTTGGTTATCACTGAGGACAAATACAGATACCCTATTTCTTCTACCAAAACCACAGCACTGTATATTCTCATATTTCTACAGTATTTCGTCTCAACACTTGCCCTATTGATATTTCAAAGCATGTTTCCCTGTGCGCTCAAGAAACTCCCCCATTAAAGGAGACCTCCGGTTGATTCTCAGATTTTTACATTTGTACAACTATGAATTAGTTATACAATGAACAAGGATGATGACATGGGAGAGTCACCATAAGAATGCATAAGTTGGGGCTAAAGGAAGCAGAACAAAAGAATAAGGTATGCATAGACAGGTGAACTCGCAAGCAAGCGGTATAGTTATGGAATTACACTGCTATTATTTCTGAAATATGTGAACCTTATAGCTGGTAAAATTGGGTCTTTGAGAGCGTCTGGGGGCTACGCCCCACCACTGAAAGCGTCTGGCAACGGTCATGCATTTATTCTGTAAGTGTAAGAACAAGTTCCAGTGGGTTTCATGGGGTTACTTTCCTAATTTTCAGCTAGGCTAGCCTAGCTGGTAAGAGTTTGGTGTTTGGGGCGTCTGGCGGCTATTGTCTGGCAACGATCATTCAATTATCCCTTGAGTGTATCACAAGAACAAGTTCCAGTGGGTTTCAGGAGGTTATTTTTCCAGCTATATATAGGTTAGTCTAGCTGGTAAAATTGGGTCTTTGAGGGCGTCTGGCGGCTACCCCCCCCCCCCCCACACACACACACCACCACCACCATTTAAAACGTCTGGCAACGGTCATGCATATATCCTGTAAGTGTAAAGAACAAGTTCCAGTGGGTTTCACAAGGTTACTTGTTCAGCTAGGCAAGCCTAGCTGGAAAAAGTTGGGTCTTTAAGGGCGTCTGGCGGCTACCCCCCACCACTTAAAACGTATGGCAATGGTCATTCATATATCCTGTAAGTGTAACGAACAAGTTCCAGTGGGTTTCACAAGGTTACTTTTTCAGCTAGGCTATAGCCTAGCTGGAAAAAGTTGGGTCTTTAAGGGCGTCTGGCGGCTACCCCCCACCACTTAAAACGTATGGCAATGGTCATTCATTTATCCTGTAAGTGTAACGAACAAGTTCCAGTGGGTTTCACAAGGTTACTTTTTCAGCTAGGCTATAGCCTAGCTGGAAAAAGTTGGGTCTTTAAGGGCGTCTGGCGGCTACCCCCCACCACTTAAAACGTATGGCAATGGTCATTCATTTATCCTGTAAGTGTAACGAACAAGTTCCAGTGGGTTTCACAAGGTTACTTTTTCAGCTAGGCTAGCCTAGCTGGAAAAATTTGGGTCTTTAAGGGCGTCTGGCGGCTACCCCCACCACTTAAAACGTATGGCAATGGTCATTCATTTATCCTGTAAGTGTAACGAACAAGTTCCAGTGGGTTTCATGAGGTTACTTTTTCAGCTAGGCTAGCCTAGCTGGAAAAATTTGGGTCTTTAAGGGCGTCTGGCGGCTACCCCCCACCACTTAAAACGTCTGGCAATGGTCATTCATTTATCCTGTAAGTGTAACGAACAAGTTCCAGTGGTTTTCATGAGGTTACTTTTCCAGCTAGGCTAGCCTAGCTGGAGTTGGGCCTTTAAGAGCGTCTGGCGGCTACCCCCCACCACTTAAAACGTCTGGCAATGGTCATTCATTTATCCTGTAAGTGTAACGAACAAGTTCCAGTTGTTTTCATGGGGTTACTTTTCCAGCTAGGCTAGCCTAATTTTGGGGGGTCCTTTTTGTGGCCCTCCTGGCCACACCCACCACCTATGACCAGCCAGACGTGCATTTCCATACTCAGGGGCATATGTACTAAATTGCTATACACATAAAAATTGGTAACCTTTTCAGCTAGGCTGACCCCCGCTGGCTCCCGGACTAATACGAGCGAGCGGAGCGAGAGAGCGTGAAAATTTTGACATTTGACAGTCCAAAAACTGCCGTTTGTAGCTATGTTTTTTTCGCTTTGGAAATTAAGGGGGAGGCGGTGCGCCACTGGTAGTCAAAGATGTCGGTTTATGTTCATGATTGGGGGAGGTTATGACCAGCGAGGGGGCGTCGAAGTGACCAAGCGGGAGAAGAATGTCCAAAATCTGCACTGTAGAGCATCCCCTAATTCCCTAATTGTTTGTGTTTGTGTGTGTGTGTGTGTCTTATACATGTAAGCAGGGAAATAGCCCAGGTCAAGTCTTATTATTGACAATGCAAGGCATTTTTATATGTAAGCTATAGTATGTAAAGCAACACTCAATGATCTAGCTTTGATATAACGAAGTGTAAGGTACAGATGTGTCTATTCTATATCACATTGCCCAACATTGCAGCGACTCTTTGCCGCTCGGATGTTCTGAGTACACTGCTCCATCCTGCTTATCATTCAGAATGCCAACCAGGAATCACGCTGAATCACAATCTTTTTTTCGGCTCCGGGCTTTTTGAACAATGTTTCACACTATTGATGCCTCTCTAATTATGGTTAAAAGAAATCTTAGAAAAAAAAAATAATTTCTTGCTCACCCTTTCATGTCAATTTCAAAAGCAGTTTACCAACCCTTGAATCACCATTTTGTTTTGTTTTTTAAACCAGCGGATTGGGGGAGGGGGTACGTGCCCCCCCCCCCCCCAGTTACGCCACTGATTGGAGACATATAAGGGGGAGGGTGTGGGCGAGTTATCTCCCTCCCATGCGACAGAGCTTTTGTATTTTCTGAATTGATAATCCGTTACACAATGAATGAAATATACCTTAGGTATACAGTACGGGCGATAGATATACCACGTGATGTATGTATAGCATCAGTGCTGCCAGAGCCGGGGTGCGATTGTTTTTGTTTTTGTTTTTGTTTTGTGTGTGTGTTTTTTTTTTCCTCCTGGTGCAAAAAAAAAAAAAGAAGGAGAAGAAGAAGAAAAAAAAAAGAACAATTATTTAGCGTCCGGCGTAGAGGTCGCTCGCAGACTGAAGCATTTTTTTTTTTTTTTTTTTAGGTTCTGAAGGGGGGTGCGTTCGCACCCAGCGCACCCCCCCCCCCCCCCCTGGTGACGCCCATGCAATATATGCTCAGTCTTTTCCCCTTCTTGGAGTTTATGAAACCGTTTATCTTCCTTCCCGCTATTTTATCTTCCTTCCCGCTATATTCAACCATGATCTCCCCATATCTTAATTATGGAATTCTTGCGTGGGGTAACGCATCTAAATACTTACTGGATTCACTTTTTCTTCTTCAAAAGCGAGCGATCAGAATTATTAACCATGCTGGGTATTTATCTCACACTAACGCCTTATTTCAGAAAAATAAGATTTTAAAACTGATAGATTTGTTTGGTTATAATTTAGGTATTTTTATGTATAAACTTTCCTCAAAAGATCTTCCTGGTGTCTTTTTACAGATGTTCATAAGAAACAATTCTGTCCACCACTATCCAACTCGCCAGAGTGACGCTTATCACCTTCCACGAACTCGAACAGTTTTCGCTTAAAACACAATTATGTATACAGGTCCTAAATATTGGAATGATCTCCCAACAGAGGTTAAAAGCTGCTTGTCATTATCATCCTTTAAGCGTAAACTCAGACAGCATGTATTGAATAGCTACAACACACAAGTGCACTAAAATTCCTTTTTATTACGCTGATAGCTGCTCTGTTATACTACTCGGTTGTTGCCATGTGAACAGACTCATGCATATACATTTTAGTTGCATGCTCTCTCAAATTCCTTCCCATCGGTGTTTTTCCTTCCACTTCTAGTAAGACCTTGGTCGTGTCGCATAGTTTCCCCTCCTTTCTTTTTTTTTTTCCTTTCTTTTATGCATCATTGCAGCTGGCTGGTATATCACATATAGGAATTGCAATTGATTCATGTTCTCCATTTTTTTAATCTTTCCCCGTGTCTATGGAAGCCGGAATATTTAAACCCTAATAGTACTTAAGTATTCACGTCATTATCACTCCCATGTCTAAATTGCTATGAGAGCAACTGCTATAGTGTGCAGCATGTGGTTACTTGTTCTCATTTTATCACACACATAAATGCATGTGAGAAGAATCTTCTGAGCCCCGAGTAATAGTCATTCTCTTTTGTTTATCATTACTTCTGGTCTTACCCGTGCTCCTCATCCTGTTCCCCTTACTAGGCTTTTGTTGGGACCTACACTCAACAAGCTTTGCTTTTTAGTAGGTTCCATCGTATTTCTCTTCGCATCTTTTACTTTGATTGAAAATGACACATCGACCGTTATGTATTACTTTTGTATTCCTATTTCTTCATGTATATATCCAAGCTGGACATTCTGTATTATATTTTGTTATATACCATGTATTTTCCATCGAGAAATACGAAAATAAATTGAAATTGAAATTGAAAATTGAATTTCCTTTCTTTTTTCTTTTACTTTTTTTTTTGGTCAAAACCACCTCTTCCAAGAAAAGTCTATGGTCATAGGTATTTATGAGTTTGATGTTGGCTACTTTCCCCGCTAGTGGTCAGCACTCTCCATCCCCAAAGCCCCGCGCCAAATTACGGGGAATGACGTGATGACGTGTTTTTGCCCTCTGATCCCCAAACACAAATGACCCTCTGAGCTGGAAGGTGGCCCTCCTGCCAGAATTTATCCCTCGATTTTATCATTTATTGTTTAGTGGAGTGGGTCAAACAGGAACTCCAAAGACAAATTTAGGGATAATGACCCAGAACAACGATGACGTTGGTTGCCATAAGGACACTAATATTCATTTGGTTTATCATTTTGATATCCAAGAAACAATAAAGTCTTTACCAGTGGTTACAGAGAACAAGTGAATGAAGAAGCTAAAAGACAGTCAGACAGTGGGCGAGTTAATCAGAAATTGAGATGAATCATAGAAAATTGAGTTTTCACAAAAACGAATAGGAGGAGCAAATTGAACATTTGACCAGTAAGGAATTAATTTCTAGTGAACGCCACACCCCAATATAAGATTGAGCCAATGAAATGCTTTAGGGAAAGGAAGTTTGTTAGTAAATTAGTCATAAAAAAAATGTCTCAGCCGAGAAATCAGTTAGAGTGGGAAGCACAGTGGGAGCGGCTTCACGCTATGAAGTGAAGCAAAGGATGCTGAGTATTTTGGAATTTTGAGGAACTTTGAGAATAGTTGGAGACCACGGAGATAAAGTCAGGAGTTCCCCTTTCTTGGTATATCATGCCCCCCCCCCCCCACCTCCAAGTCAACCAACTAATCTTTATCGACGCTGAATGCACCATCGACCTACGTTGTGAATTTGATGAGGATCTGACTGTCATAACTGAACCGGCGAGCAGCAGGACATTAGGAAAAACTATGAGTCACGATAACACAAAACTTTGGTTTACGCTAATTTGGAGTGCAATTACAAACTCCAAATAGTCAACTGGTGTCATCGGAGATGTTAAAGCGCCCTGCCAGACTGATACAAAGTGGAGCGTGATGGTGACGAAGAGAATAGGCCTACTGACAGCGTGACGGCAGACCGCTCAACGGACGGCCCAGTCACACTGACGAGATCGACAATGACATGCAGACGAGGACCTCATTCGTCGACCGAGAGTAATCATTTACGAGGAATGACTTTAATTTACGTTTGAAGACATTTCAAGAGATGTAGCAGTCTGATATGTTAAGGGGCAAATCCTTAACTGTTTGCAGTCTTATGAACATACTTGTATCTTTAGCGAAAACTGTTCGAGTACGTGGACATAGTGATAAGTAGGCCCCTATAAATCACTCTGTCGAGTAAATTATATATGAACCAAATGGCTTCTTTTGGACATGTATTGTGTTGAAAAGTTCTTGGTAATTCTTTTCCAGGCAAAATGTGTACATGAAAATTCCGATGTTAAAAGCATGTGATGGGAAATGTAAACAGTATGTGCCAATGCTTCTATGTTTCCTGCTAAACTTGTTTGTCAGTGGGGAAAAGAAAAGAGAAGAGAAGTCTCGCTCTACCACGTCTACATACCACTACGCCTACGGATATCTTTGTTTCACATTGTTAGTGGGGAAAAGAAAAGAAAAGAAAAGAAAAGAGAAGTCTCGCTTCATGAGAGATGTTCAGATCCCGCTCGACACCACAACGCCTACGGATGTCTAAGCTGAAGGTGGGTTTGAATGTCTTATAGGGCCGATAGAGCACCAACAGTAAGTGCAGATTAATTAGCACGCTATCTTTTGAAGAGAAACAATACTTTGTTTCACACAAGATGATAGCAGAAAGACAACTGATAATCATCCGCTCTTGTAAAATCAAGCAGAAGTTTTTCAAAACATTTCAGGAGGCATCTTGGTGAGTTACAGTCTGTTAAACATGCCAATATACTGTGAAAAACAAATTGAAGGCCACCTTCAATAGGCCACCTGCAATACAGCCTCGCATTTTCCGACATCACAAAAACTTTGATCAAGACGTTCCATATAATTATACTCGTGATAGAGAGGGAAGATAATAAACAACAACATTGCAAGATTGGTGCATTTCTTCCGAGACAACAGACAGGAACTGATTCCACGTAAAATACATAAGCATGTATTTTATTTTTTCCATGCATTTTTCCCATATCATTACACACAATCATTACACACGTATACTTGAAATGGTGTTCAGCTCATTGTGTGCAGACTGAGCACGACCCGATAATTCAGAACCTCTGCCTGAGAAAGGCTTGTAGCCTATCCCGCGAGTCAAGAAGAAGCTTTCTTGCATCCTGTACTCTATGTGCAATGCACTCATCATAGAGACAAGTTTGCCTTCACCCAAACTTTAGATATTGCCATTGGAAGACTCTGATGATCGCACACAGTAGCTGTGCACCTATAAGAACGCTGGTCTGACCTCAGGATGTCTATCCAGTTTAGTCGTGGAGGAAATCTGTGTGCCGTTCGCGTGCTTCACTGAAGACGCAGATGCTGCCCTGTCCTGAAAGAGATCGAGGGTATAGATCTAGACCAATTTTAGCTGGTTACACTGAATCATCACTTGCTGGCAGAGAGTCTTAACCGGATCATGCAGGTGATATTACCCGCTGCCAGCGTACCCTGATTCACACATTGGATGCAAACCGGATGGCGGCATATTGGAAACAACCAATATTTGGGCATGGGGGCACAACTCTTGGCCAGGCCCAAGTGTTAAAAAGTATCGAGCATAAAGAAGACAATTAGAGTAAATAGCAGTTCCACTCCTATTTGGAATTGAGGTTCCTAAACAGGTCATCGAAAAATGCCCAAAATTGCCTGACGTAATGACCCAAACTTAATTGGATAACAATAGCAAGTTGCAAGACGTAGCTAGGGTTGCTTCGTGTGGAGTGCATGTTATGCCTCACAGAATGTCGCTTTCCAGATGGTCCATGACGTCACTGTATGCTCCAGGACCATACAGCCCACGAGCTTGACACTGACCAACACAAAGCTCGAAACTAGGTAGCATTGCCCATGAGCTTGACACTTAGGCAAACCAGGCCCATAAGAGTCCGACACATGGGGGGAGGGGGAGGTCCACAAGACCTACACTGAATAGATTAAGCTTTCTGATGTAATACATATATTAATCTCGTGGGCCTTGTTTTCCTCGAGTGTCGAGCTCGCGGACCGCACAGCTTGTGAACCTATTTATTATTTGATGTCGAGCTCATTGACCTTGTTCATCTAATGTTTAGGTCACGGGATGTATGACTCGTGGGCTGCGTAACTCATGGGCTGTACGACGTCTCGGGTTGTTTGACTCGTGACGTACATCTGATGAGGTGAATCTGTTGTTTTCTGGTTAGCATCTGTCACCCTTTCATCCAGTTCAAGGGACTTTGCCATATGCCTGTTCACAAACTATTAAGCATCAACCCAAAATATGGTACTCGTCTCCCCACCTTCCATGTTTAAGCGTACAAATTTTGTCCAGTGCAAATTGGATAATGTTGCACATAATTTCATGCAAGCTAGTCTTCATAACTAACCCAAACATGAATATTATATTTGAGGTCACTGCCATCACTGAAAACACGTAAGCTTCATTTCTGTAGTAATTAACCGTTCACATTCCTGAGACCTGTTACTATGAACCAATGCTTTGTGGAATGTGCATACATACTTTGATTATAACGTCAAGGCGTGATTTGTACATAATTAAACATTTAGGATTGAACCAATGAAGCCAAACATCAGTATTTGCAATCCTACACAAATTTTTAGTGATATTCTAAAAGTCTGACCTCACATTGTCCTTAGAGGTCAAAGTTGGATATACACAGGGTAATGACCACTGTTCTGTGGAATGAGAAGACACTTCTTGTACAATGTAGTATAAATGCTAATAGCATAATGCATGATTGCACACCAGGAATACAGTTAACCATTGAATATACATCAAATATCAACATTTTGATATTTTGAGGTCATTGACCTGTCACAGTCCTCAGACGTCAAAGGCAGGGACGTGTAAATGATTTGCCTTGATCTGAGGAATAGGAAAACGATTCAGTAGTAACACAAATGAATTTTTAGGACATCGTTATGTTTATCATCAACCAATTGCACCAAATATCAAAATTCTGATAATTTGAGGTTAATAATTGACCTCTGGAGGTCATTAGAGGTCAAAGGTAGAAACCTGTCAAGGATCTATGGAACATGAAGACAATTCCTCTCTAACAAAAATGAGTTTTTAGTACATCATTACCATACTTAACATTGATCAATGACGCAAAATATCAATTTTTATCAAATGTTGAGGTCATTGACCTCTGGAGGTCATTAGAGATCAAAGGTAGAAACCTGTCAAGGATCTATGGAACATGAAGACAATTCCACTGTAATAAAAATGAGTGTTTGGTACATCATTACCATATTTAACATTAATCAATGACGCAAAATATCAATTTTAGTCAAATTTTGAGGTCATTGACCTTTGGAGGTCATCAGAGGTCAATTCAGACTTACCTCCGGATCTTAAAATGAATCTTATAACATGTACTTACACTGGTGAAAGTTTCATGCTTTAGTCAAATTTTGCACAGTTTTTCGGCTTATTTGCTATATATAGTAATCTGTTGGAAATTGCTATAGGGGAGGTATCATAGTCATTTAAGGTTTTCAAATGTCTTTGATACATAAATGCTGAAACACAGTACATCATGACGAGAAAATTGGAACTTTTGGGGAGGTTTTTACACATTTGTATTGCTTGTTATTTGTATTTTATATTCCCTAGGTATTTCTACGGTAAAAAAGAAAACTCTTTCCCTTAACATGTTGTTGCTATAGGATCAGAAATGATGTTCCATAAACAGAATTATGTATAGCTAATAGTCTTGCTCATTTGTAATACTTCAAAATTTAGGCTTTAATTTGAACATTTTTTCTTGAAGATTTTTTTTAAATGATGCATTTCCATGGCAACCATGTTGAATACTGAGTATTAACCATTATCACGGATATTTAAGGTTTTGAAGGTTCAATGTGATCAGAAATTCTGGAATCTGGCTAAAATTTTGTGATTTTGGTATATTCTTTTCTTCCTTATCTGATGATTAACGTAATTTTTTTCTTTAAAAAGCAGTTTTTCTCATGTTATTGCTATAGCAACAAAGACGATGTGGGTTGAATATAGTAAAAAAAAAAGAACTGATAGTAATTTGTTACAAATATGTTAATCAATCTTGTCATTTTTCATGTTGTTAATGAAAATATTTTCTGTAATAAACTGTTGTTACCATGACAACTGTCATTGCTTTGAGGTAACAATGAAATTGAAAAATTGTGATGTTTTACTAATTCAAAGAGACATGTTTATCTTAACACATTTTGGTGTTAACAGCATGTTTTCATGATGTTTAAAGAAGAACACATGCTCTTTTAAAAATAATTTGTTGCCATGGCAACGGCTGAAGACGTCATTTAGAAAAATGAACATTGTTCAGCATCCCCATAATGGAGGAAAAAGCACAAAAGATTTAAACTTTACAGAAATTGATCATTTGTTTATTTTATTCTTTCTTTCCTTTTTAATGAAACAGTTCTTCTTTCTATCAAAGAAAGTTTTCCTCATAGCAACGATAAAAGTGTAGGGTGAGCATAGTGAAAAAAACAAGCTGATAATCATAATAGGACCCTAACTGGTAATGAGTAACTACTCACTCATGTTTTCGTGCTTTTTAATGAAAGAAAAATCACTTTCTTTTAAAAACAGCTGTTACCATGGCAACTGTCATCACTATGTGGTAGCTGTGACATTCAGAAATTGTAATTTTTCATTTAATCAAAGAAATATGTTTATATTGATATCTGTTTGAAATCAAAGTATGTTTTTATAAAGTTTAATGTAGAAAACATGTTCTTTTAAAGAAAATAATATGTTGCCTTGGCAACGGCTAAAGATAACATTGAGAAACATGGCAACAGGTGGATTCGTGTACGGCACTCCCAAATAAGGGAAAGAGCACAAAAAATCAAACTCTACAGAAATGTATTATCTACCGATTTATTTCATTTTTGCTTTCCTTTGAATTGAAATACATATTTCTTTTTTAAAAGGCAGCTTTTGTCATGTCGTTGCTATAGCAACGAAAAGGAAGTGAAATGAACATAGGGAGTGGGGAAAAGCTGATAATCCTGACAGTAGTTAGTATAAATCAATATTGCACTCGATCTAGTCATATTTTCTTGCTTTGTCTTGAAAGTACAGGTGTATCACTATTTTCTTTAGAAATAGTTGTTACCACGGCAACCATCTTTGCTATGAGGTAACCATGGTATTATAAGAATTGTGATTCTTAATTTGATTAAAGAGGTGTTTATAATGACATATTTTGGTGTTTACAACATGTTTTTATGACGTTTAATGAAGAATACATGTTCTTTTATGGAAAATAATGCGTTGCCATGGCAACGGGTGAAAACGTTTGTTAGAAAATGGCAACAAGGGGATTCGTGTTCAGCACCCCGAAAATAGGGGAAATCGCACAAAAAATCAAAATCTACAGACATTTTAAGAACACCCCAATATTGTGACAACTCGCCGTCTACTGACATTGGCGATGTTCGTTGTTTTGAAAATTCGTTAGTCCGAAAGAAATAAGGTTGGTTATTCCGAAAGTTGTTGGTTTTTTTTTTACTCCGAAACGTACAAATTCCCCATACCTGTACAGATGTTCGAAATGAAATAAGGCTCATTAATCCGAATATTTATGGTTTTATTCCAATTGTGCGTTATTTCGAGTGTTCGTTAAACCGTAAATGAGAAGGTTCGAACCTTCGGAATTACGAACTTTATTTCGTTTTCGGATTATGTAACCGTAACTGTTACCAAGCAGCATGCACACCGCAATTCTTCAGTTTTATATAACGCTTTCCATGCCTTGAAAAAAAAAAAGGACTTTTCCATATTTTTCGTTGTTTTTTTATAATATACATTCTGTTCTGTACAAGATCCTTAAAGATAGAATTTTCCCATCTGACCCTAAACTACAAAAATAATTGGTGGAAATCCACACAGTAATGTTTTTTTCTTTTGTTTTGTAAATCCAATATATCAGTTGCTTTCTGATATTTTTGCTTTAATTTGAGAAAAAATGTACCAGTGCATTTCTAGAAATTTAAAAATTCGATGGTTGTATATTCATAAATGACAACAATTAATCGTGTTTTAAAATGCATTGTTATATTAAGACAAAAGTACTGCAGACTAAAGGTTTCATTTGGATGACTTTTATTCTGTTGTCTTCTACGTGTGTTTGGTAGGTTTTGTGTTGGGGTTTGGGGGAGGGCGAATGTTGGTTTCTTTATTTATTACTTCTCTTTCTCTCTCTCTCTCTATAAATATATATATATATATATATATATATATATATATATATATATATTCTCTTCAGGAGGCGGTCTCGGCATACTGTGGATAGCTGGACTTCTCGAAGTGGGTCGTCTGCCCGAGAGCAACTTTGGCCTCTATTTCGGCCTAGGGTCCGTGGGCTTTTCCGTAGGCATGTTTGTTGTCCCACTCATCGGTGACTTCCTGATGAGAACGTACGGCTGGCGAGGAGCCATGTTGATCATGGGGGGTCTCGCGGCTCATTTAATTCCTTTAACCATGTTCAATCAACCTCAGATAGGTGATGAGCTACGCAATCCTCAGACCACGAACCGGGAACATATTAGAGGAGAGGGTGGAGCTACGAGTAAGGATGAAGAGATACAAGTAACCGCCCAACAAATCAGGCCTTCAACTTCAACTTATCGCCATGATGAGCAAGGAGTGTCTATTTGGGAAGATGCCTTACATGCTGAGACGGCAGAAATATACGAAGACGAAAGGTCAGAACTGTTGACGGAAACACCTGATTCACGTTCACAGGGTAACATACCAAGCAGACTGGAAAGATGGGCTCAGATTGTTTATAGAGAGTCTGACTTTTATACAAATCCTTGTCTTGTATTATTCCTGGTTGCTGCAATCGTCCATGCGATCACCTACGGCGGGTGGCACACCTTCCTGATACCTCGCGCTGTAGAACGGGGAATGCCCGTCCTCCAAGCCATCACACTCAGCTTCTGCGCGGGCCTGGCAAATTGTGTCGGTCGGATTGGTGTGGGGGTTTTCCGGGACAGATTTGGCAGAGTTATGGACACCATTCTCGTCTTGACATTTTTAATGACGCTCAGCCTCTTCTGCGATATTTTCACACCCAACTTTGCAGTCATGTATATCGCGACGTGTGTCGCGGCGTTTTCTCTCGCGAGTCGCGCCGTCTTAAGCCTGGTAGTCATAAAAGAGAAAGCTCCAAGGAGCTACGACACTGGCATGGCTCTACGATCCGAGGCAATGGGATTAGGCACTATGTTAGGTTCATACCTCGCAGGTGAGTTAGTGGTGAAATATTTCTTAGTCACTCTTCACAGGAGGAAAATTCCTTCTCGTTCGGTCTAATTCAATTACGTTATATAGGAAAAACAATCCGAGCAAATTCGTCAAACCTTAGATTGTGTTACAGTCTAATGTACTTTGCAAACAGAAGTAATGTTTCAAATGCTTTGTGGATCATGGAATTTAAGATTGGTTTCATGTTTTCTAGTTCCAAGGAAAATTGAAAAGAAAAAACTTAACAAATCTGAACCTCCTGTTTGTTACTTCACTTCCTCTGATACATAAGTACAATGTTATTTTCGCGATATGAAACTGTATCGGAGCAGGCGGTTTTTGTTTTGTTTTGTTTTGTTTTGTTTTTACTTGCATGAAACATCCTTGACAGTACTGTTGTCACTGGCATTCAATGCATTGTTTAGAATCGCGCGCATTTTGGTTTCACGAATCTTAGTTCCCAGCGAAATTTGCTAAGTTTCATTCACGCGAAATGAATTTTCTTCAAAACAAAATTCAGAATTTAAACCATAAAATAAACGATTCCAGAGGGTTCCTACGATTTAATATCAATGAGTACGTCATAAGATCATCTCTCCAAATCACATGATGGTTTTATCCGCCGTGTAGCGGTATACATAATCTCAGAATTTGAAGATAAGTGACCTTGCTATATTAATAAACTATTGTAAGTTAAAGAGGGATTTTTTTTTTCAAACTGTTTCGATTTTTTTTTTCTTCAAAAGTGACAGTGCAACTCGACGAGCGTGGCCGGATTGGGTGCGGAATGCCACTTCCTATAACCTCAGGCCTAACCCATGCCTATCGAGTTGCAGTGTCACAGAAAAAAAAAAGTCAGCCAAAACAAGTTTACATTTTTTCTCGTTGTCCCTAACTTTAATATCGGCCAACATCATATTAAACCGGCATGTCGGTGCCTTTCAAAAACTATAATTTCCTTAACCTACTTTAGAAATCGGAATATCACACTAAAACTCCATTAATTCCCCCAAAATAATCCTCCAGTACAATTCAGTAACATCTGTCATGTTTGGTTTTGCATGAATTAGAGCCTATACATTTAGTTCGGTCGATGCATTAAGCTGTGATGTCTGCATAGATATTATCATTATCATTTTGGCGAGGAAGTGCTCTCAAACTGCTATAATTAATTGTCATGTTATTACTTTAATCATAACTACGTATATTGTGGTGGAAGACGAATGTTTTACACTAGAGGGTAAGAGTTTATCTTTCAAAAATTGAAATAGTTTGAAATTTGATTTGATTTGATTTGATTGTTCCGCATCTCAAGCACGAGTAACATGATACCAACGATTGAACATATATGACAGGACATAGCGTCGTAATACAAAGAATACAAAAGAAGACAATTTTACAAACATGAAATGTGGGGGACCTATTAAAAAGCCGAGCTTGTAATGCATAGGTCCCTATATAGATAAAAATGTTAGTCTTATTAAACAAACAACCTAGTAACAAAAACTAGGATAGGAAGGAAAGGGACGTGAAGAAAAAGGAAGCCAAAAGAGCGAGAGAAACAAATAAAATACATCAGAACATAAATAGCCACCTTTAATGCGCTTGCAAGATTCCTCGCCACCCGAGCAACATGGTTACGTAACTGTAGGAATGCACAAAAATGCACATGATACATGATGATTTATGAATTCAGGAATAACTTTATTTGAACGACTCAGTAAAAAGAACGAAATGCGAACCCGGAATACTTAATAAACAACGAGTCTGATAAAGAGAAGGAAGTTCGAATAAAATAGTTTGAATAGTTCATCAATAGTTCATTTGTACTTACAATCCCTCTTTGAGATAGATAGTACTATCACTTTCAACTCTTTTATTTACATCCAGGTTTCGTTGCAGACAAGTTTCGGACTTACAACGCTTCGTTCATATTACTCGTGTGTGCCGAAGTACTACAGTTCGCGCTTTACTCTTTGATTCGCTGCAGCCCTTTCTGACAACATTGCACTCGTGTTTTCTATGTCCGTTACTTTCGTGTGTGATAACGGCGTCAATAGATGAAAGATTTTAATGACACCGTACTTATTCTTTGTAAAAAGCCGCAGCTATGGTGTTCGTTGTCGCTTGGGCATCCACGCCGCTCTTTTACAGTTAAAGATAATGAATATGCATTCTGTTTATGCATTTTTCGACGAATGCATTTCCAAGTTCATATCATATGTCATTTGTTACAACTTCAAATTTTGTGTAAAAACTCATATATTTTCAGGGAATCCAGGACTTATGCAATCAATTATTTCATGTATGAGGCGATTTTCCACATTGTGGTGATCGATAATTTACACATTAAGTTTGTGGTATGCTTATATTGTAACGACTTCATTCACATAAACACAGTGGTGATATCGAGTCACCTTTATCAGCAGTTGATGGCGCAATTCCTGATAACACATTAACCTGCGAAGCTGGCGTATTTTAATCTTTTCTTTCTTTTTTCACCTGAAAACACAACTATGACTATCAAAATTCTATTACATTTGCAGTACATCACTCTTATGATTTCTACACTAATTCTAAAATCTTATTTATGGTGCAAATAATAAACATGTGACAGACTTGTTAACTGTTTGGTGTATCACAGAAAAAAGAAGAAGATAATAATCATGGAGCATGTAATAATGTCTCTATCTTTCCACGAAACCTTAGAATACAGTAGATCTAGCATAATTTATCCATTCAAGGGAAACTGGCGAGTCTGGACAAAAACAAACATCTGGATTCCACAAATAAGACATCATCTGATCCACAAACTACCTCAATCATGAAATATTAGCTGGCAAGAAATCTAGCATAACTAAACCAATAAAACGAACATTATACTTTCATATTTCCTATCTTTCTCTCATTAAATGGGGACTAGGACACATAATTATGCACATAAAAGTGACAAAATTCTAAAAGCCTATATACATTTCTCAACCCGAAAACGGTATGTTTCAAAGTGTACTACAGACCAGATTTAAACTGTGTCTATTTTGCCAACCCCGCAAAATAGCAGTTACATATACTATTGATATAACTAGTACCTTAATGAAGAACTCCAGTGAAGGGCTATATATGTGCTGTCTTGATTTGATTTGATTTGATTTGATTTGATTTACTTCTGCATTCTTCGCAAAGTATATACAAAGTAACAAAAATATAAAAACATATTTTCCAATACTGATCGCATTATATCCAACACGAAATGGATATAATTATAATCAGAACGAATAATATTATGTGGGTGAATCATGCAAAAACAATTGGAAAATCATTGATTATTCAATCGAATGAATACATACAATATGCAGGAGACCATCATCTTAAAGGGGATGGCTAGTAACTGATCAGTGGGAATCAGTGGGAATGCTGGAGGATGATTGTTCCAATCCTTGTGGGATTCATTTAAGAGTACACTATATATCTATTCTTGTGTGAAAATTATTTGCTTCAGAATGGTCTCATATTCAAGTAATGTGCAGTTTAATGTTTCCAGGTGAGCGTCCCTGGTCAGTGACGGGGCATTAATCTGCACATTACTTGAATATGAGACCGTTCTGAAGCAAATAATTTTCACACAATAGTAGATATATAATGTACTCTTACCACAAGGATTGGAACAATCATCCCTCAGCATTCCCACTGATTCCCATTGATCGGTTACTAGCCATTCCCTTTAAGCTTATCCTTCATTACAAATCATTTAATACATAAATTGAATAACCGATTAGGGTAGGTACGAAATGTATCAGTGCAAAGGTGAGTTAGGGTAAAAATGTATAATGTGCATTTTTGTTGCTCTGTTATTGCTAATGCTATCAAAAAAAAAATGCGTAGATTAATTTTCCTATAGAAAAATAAAATAGGCCCTGTAATGTTTATGTATGCATATTATGTATGGACACGAGTCATGTAATGTAACATTGTGGTGGAAAGAATAGAGTGTATCTTGGCAATTATAAACTGTGTCCGCACACTGTGTTATAATTTACATTAATAGACATGGGACCCTTCAGACAGTTTCAGATATCAATTCAGAAATAATTCATGAACAAATCAAAAATGATACAACACATCAGAAAATAAAGACTGTTAAACTTAGTTAACTATCATGGAATAACAAAGAGAATCGGCAATCACCAGACATATGCAACGATAATAAATTGACTAGAAGATATTTTAATACAATTAGGAAGACTATTCCACAAATCAGGCCCATAATGTCGTTATGTGCTACTAAAAAAGTGGATTTATGAGATGAAAAGTTCTGGCATTACAAGTTGGGTACAAATAAATGCTGTTATCAAAAGCAAGATACATATACATTTATAAATTTTCAGGGATGAAGGAAGTTGTTTATAATACATAAAAACTGCGACTTGAAGAGCATTAAAATCAGCCACTTTTAATGTTTTCAACTTAAAAAAAAACAATGGATCCGTATCAGCAAGATAAGATGATCCTGTGCAAATGCGGACTGTTCTTTTTTTGTAATGATAGAATAAGATTAACTTTACTTTTACCACAATTAGCCCAAACATGTTATAAATACTTATATCATTATGGTAATACCATGGTTTCATATAATAAAAACATAATGCTTAAAGGTAAAGTAAACTCCAGTTTAGAGATTATTCCGACACCTCTAGATATCAAGCCTGTTTAACGGAAGCACTGTTTAATGTGAATGATTATTGTATCGTATTGGTTTGCTTCGTTTGTATATTTACATCACGAACACGCAATTCAGCCTCTGGGCTGCTATGTATTTTCCTTTTGATGAAACAAACCAAGATCTATCTATCTATCTATCTATCTATCTATCTATCTATACAGGGTGGCCCAAAAAGAACGGAACACCTAAGATCTTTAATTACAGCAATGTTGTTGCAAATATAGAATGACACCAAATTCTTTGATTTTGGTTAATGCGTTATAATTTTAGGACCATTTTTGTGAACCCTTGCAATTTTCAAAATGTGATCATTTTGCACTCTCAGAGATACCAAAATCAGTGATAATTCGGCTTACCGTAGAACCAGCAGTGTTCACAATGTGCGGAATGTGGGGCGGATGCACAGAACTCTTAAAAGAGTTCTGTGGGCGGACGGTGTGATTGTCGTCAGGTCTGAACGGACAATGACAGCCACATTCCACACATTGTGAACGTTACTGGTTCTATGGCAAGCCGAATTATGTCTCATTGAGGACTTTACATCTTCCGTGTACCTAAAAGCAGGGAAAGGGTCCCTTCTTCAGCATTATATAACGCATTTAAAATTTATAGTATCTAGATCAGAAAAACAAAATCTTAAGTAAAATGGTACCAACATTATTCCAGAGATTATCATGTCTTTTGCTAAAGGGAGTAAAATACCATAAAGTAGACATTAAGGCCTTGTTTAGGTAGATTGGTTTTCTTGTTTAGGGTATGAAAATCACCAATAGTACTCTACAATGTTTCTTAGTATGACGACGAATTTACAAAAAAAAATAGTGTTGTATGAGAATTATGTACATGCCTCAATTTCAATTTTAATTTTCAATTTCAATTTATTTTCATACTTCTCAATGAAGGAATGTACATCATAATTTAATATAATAAAAACATAGTGAATCATAATATCCGGCTTGGATGTACAGTAAATTAATGTAAGAATATAAAACATATAATGGTCAATCATCGTACGTTTGGTTCTATGTATAACGCTAAAGAAATATGACGGAACCTACTTAAAAGCGAGCTTGTTAAGCGTAGGTCCCTATAGTGGGGTGGCTTAGTGAAATTATCGTGACACGTACGGCGGACAAAAGCATGATTTTTTCACCAAAGGTACTTCATGATGTACCTTCTCAAAAAATAGGGTGCTCCAAGAAAATTGATGCTGGGAAGGAGGTCAGAGGTTAAAGGTCAATGACCTTTATTTGTTAAATAGGTTTTTTGGCTATTACTCAGGTCAGGAATATCCAATCTGGATAAAACTTGGCAGGAAGAATATTGAGAACAAGTAAAATATTTTGATTGAATTTGGGGTGAATTTTCCAAAGGTCAAAGGCCAAAGGTCAATGAACTTTTTCTAAAAATCATGTTTTTGTTTATTTCTCCAGGTAGGAAGATTCAATTTTCACAAAATTTGATATGAAAGTTGTATAGAAGGTACCAAGAGTATAAACCAGGGGTCAAATATAATTGTTGATTTGTGCGTTGCCATGGCAACCCAAAACTAGGGTTTTTAATTGAAGTTAGTTACAGGAGGCTATTTTCCAGTTTGGAAGAGATTCCATTTGAATAGGCACAACTGATCAACGGGATGTATAGAGGTTTGAAATACTTTTCATTAGTGTTAAGTGGTATGTTGCCATGGCAACTACATATATAGATTTTGGTTAAACTTAAAGGAGACTTCAGAACTTATGAATTTGAAGAGATTTCCATCAGGGTTGGTATAATTGATCAACAAAAAAGTCGCCAGACAAAGATTTGTCACCTTTATAGCATGTGGGTTGAGTGAATGAAGCAACAATAGTAGAACACATCAGTGAGAGTTTGAGGAAAATTGGACAATCCGTTCTAAAGTTATGAATTTTTGAAGTTTCTGCTCATGCAGTAGAGGCTGGATGAGAAGACTACTATACCTTGTAATGTGACATGTGTACAACGATATAAAGAATGAATAAAGAAAATTCAACATAAATTATTTTCGCTTACAAAAGGATACTCGACTTCTCTTTCAGAAGGCAGGGGGAATATTATTACCCTTGACATACGTCAGTAGCAAGTCAAAGAAACCATGTGAACTTTATTCAAAAAGTATGGTTTTGTGAAATTCTCATTTCATTTTCCTTAGTTAGAATGTGCGCATGTGACATCATACACTGTGGTAGTCTTTTCATCCAGCCGCGACTGTGCAGATACCTTAAAAAATCATAACTTTTGAACGGATTGTACGATTTTTTCCAAGCTTTCTGTGATGTGTCCTACTAATATTGTTGTATTCACTGAATCCACGTGCGCATGAAGGTGGACTTGTCCTTTAAGGACAGATTCTGAAAGAGCAGACTGTAAGCTTTTAAATGATGTATCACACAATTCAAAGGGATTCCCCTAACCTATCTAAATAATAATACCGGTAATGGAAAGAAAGCACACACTCTGGATAAGTATGAACTGAGAAAAGAGGCTGCATTGTCTATTTTAGCGTTTAATCTTTACCAAGCTGTCTCATGTCATTATGTTCATCTTTTCTTCCCCCCTCCAATTTTCATTTGAGTTTGTCATTATTAATTTTTGATGATAAGAACGATGCCACAAGGCATTGTTTCTTAAAAATGCTTCAACTGCTCCTTCAGGTCCAAAATCTACATCAATATATATTATTTTCCTGATCTCCTCAACATTTTCCTAAAATAAAGCATACACCTTTTATGCATTGAGTCCTCCTTTTTGTGGATAATTAAAGGCAAAAACCCAAAATTAGTGCTTGAAAATTATTCTTAAGTGTGAGTTACGGATAGAAAGAACCTCTGTAAAAAAAAATGAATCTGTATAATCAATGTTAAGTATTGTTAATAACACAAAATGTGAACAATATTTCTATGATAACATGTTTCCAGACTAAACCGTCCGCATTTATGCTTTAATGAGAAAAATACTGATATCTCTTTATATGTTTGCTTTGATTGCAAAAACTGTATATGGTAGGATGTCTTGTAATACAACAGGGGGGCATTTCATGAAGCAGTTTGGTCAGATATTTTTCTGACAAACTGTTACAAACTACAGAAATCCTTGCATCTGATTGGCAGAGAGCAAATTTGTCCGACAACTTGTCGGACAAAATCCTTCACGAAATGCCCCCAGACCTACACATATTATGCATAAAATGTGATATCCTGAACATTTTTTTCAAGTCACTCTCCCAAAAGTGTATATATAGGACCTTTAAGTTTTTCTTGTGTTTGTTCCTGGCAGATTACTAGTACACAAATGCTCCAATCCATGATGACCTAACGGAAATTAAGGAAATTAAAATGAATATACTGAAAACCAAAACTACAGATACTAATAACTTACTTCATTCTTCTCTCCCCACCCCACCCCTTCTTTTTGGTTTCTTGATATACTAGTAGATCTAGCTGACTTTGATAATTGTCATTATGTAACATCATCTTCAATTGACAAGGCAATAAAACTTAACAATCATTTCATTATGCTGCTGGACTAATGGGGTTAGTTGAACTATATTGTTTTTAATGTACTATACTTTTTCCTCCTATCAATCACATGTATTTTGGGTGGAATGTATTTTGACATAAAGCATCATAGAATCAACCGCCTTTGGGGTCGGGAATTTTGTCATATTATATTGTGATTTAGATTCTGCTCTTTGCCGATTTTGTTTTATTTCTATCAACTTTTTAAACTTCCCCATAGACTTTGTTCACTAGCCAACTACATCCCACCCTCTTTGGATAATGTGAACCAATCAAGCATTGCTTTTACTTTTTAATAACATGTCTATACATAGCTATCAGACCAAAAATATTCAAACCGCTTTAAGTCTTTATGAGTGAAATTACAAATATCAATATATTTTTAAAAATATTCAAATTGTCTAAATTCAACTTCATCTATGAAAACAGACTTTTAACCTTTTTAAACATTTAAATAACCCCCATAAGAAATAAGAAACATATATAGAGGGGAGGTGCGGACTATAAAAATTGCTTACCGGAACCAGGTAATCCCTGCGCTAAACCTATGGAATTCACACAATCTTGGAGGAAACGGGTTAAATTTGTCAGGAAATATGTAGGGCAATACCCAAAACCTTAAGCTCTCAATGGAATATGCAGCTCTTCTACTGGTAAACTAGTAGTTCTGGGAGAAAAAATGAACTGTGACATAGTCCTACACCTGGCTCAGTCATTGCCCAAGATTTAAAGTATCTGAGCCAGAGTCACATGTCACTCTTTGCCATTTCTCTACAGGAGGTAGACAGTACTAAAAAAAATCCTTTACCAGAATTATATGAAATTATTTAATGAAAAGGTGCTTAAGAAAACTGGACTATTCCAACACACCTCCCTCAGGTCTGCAACACAGACTAACCACCTGTTACCATAGGAAAACCAGTAAAAATGGTGTATTACTGTAAACATGCACATAATATGTCGTATTATGGGTCTGAATTTTAAGACTAGCAACCATGTACATTGCATTGCATTGTACAGAAACCTGGCGAATGCCCTGTGTATAGTCTTTGAATTCAGACATTATTGTTATGTACAAATTAAGGGCATTTTCTCATTTTTTCTGTTAGCGGATTTCTTGGAGCACCCCCTAATTTTGATCCTCTGATCCTTTGATGTCTGAGGAAAAAATGACACTTTTGTCCGGCGTGTCATGATTATCAGTATATTTGTCACTAAGCCACCCCACTACTAATTCTGAACAGAGTGTAAAGATGAGGAGCACGGATGCAACGTAGGACAAAAATAAAGAGAAACAAAAATGAATCCCCCTCCCTCCATATTCGTTGGTAAATGCAGCTGTGTGATACTATGCAGGAAAGTTCTCATTACGAAATGAATGACAAACTCTTAATGACAAAAATTCCATGAAAAGAACATTTCCAAAAAGCGAGAAAAAATGTCTTTGGAAGTCTGAACACTTATAAATTTCGCATATTTGGATAGACCATACATGTTGAAATACAATGTGCTAAATAAGACCAAAATAGATGGTAACTGCCAATGTACCGTTTATACCCAGTTGGTGTGTTTATATGCATACATTATACCCCATATGCAAATTTTCAGACCAGATTTGGATCATGAAGATCGCTTAGGGAAAAAAATGTTAAAATGTCAAACCTCATGTCAAACCTCTTACGATGACAAAAAAAAAAGGAAAAAAAGGATCAGGAGGTCGTAGGTTCGAATCCTGCTCGAGTGTGTACGCCCATGATTTTTTTTTTTTTTATCATGGCTACTATTAAAACACTGATCAATTCAGTGCTTATTTACGTCGATGTAGGGCAATTTGTCAATCAGTTGCAAAGAAAACATCTCGACGGAAGAAATTCATGAATTTGAGGACCACTCCCCCGGAGGACCACTGAACAGAGATTTATTTGTCCTTGAAATTAAAACTCAATTCATCTGTGTACAAACATTCTATCAATATAAAAGCCTGCTTAAAATCGGATTATACCAATTGCCATATAGGGGAAACAAAGTACATTTGCAGTTGTCATCGTTGTTTTTATACTACATGTATGCTAAACTGTGCACCTCGAATTTCTGAAGTTCCTAGCTCCCTACATTCATAGATACCCTAAAGCTGACTATTTAGAGACCAAAATCGATGAAAGGTATGTAAAATTTACTTTGGAATGCTCATACACTAATAAACATCATAACGTTCGGTGCACTTATGTGGGTTTTGTCGTGATCAGGAGCATTGGGCGAGCAAAGCGTGGGGAGTAACATGGACCAACGAATATGCCTGTCTTTTTATCCATGCGTAGACACTATCGGCATTACTTGGATTTGTTTTTGTTTTTGTTTTTGTAAAATCAACAAAGCTACATATCTGTATCTATATCCACATGTACATTTCATCTACTTATTTATTTACCAGTCATAGAATAGCAGTCAGATGACATTCTGATAAGAAAAAAAAAGAATAGTTACCTTGCACACCACTTCATCTATGTCAGGCATATCTTAATTTTGCCAGGCTCGTTTGTTTTGTGTTTGGACATTTTGATTCCTGTGAGAAGAGTTCCAGCTGCTTGAGGTCCCTTACATTGTATATCGTAGAATTAATGGTATTTTTTCCTGGATGTTCGCAATCTTGTCATCTATGCCTCTTCGTAGAATTAATGGTATTTTTTTCCTGGATGTTCGCAATGTTGTCATTTATGCCATGTTGCCCATAGCGTCTTGAAGTTGACTTTCCGTATGTTACTCCTGTTCATACGTCCCTCTATTTTTTATTTCCTTGTCTTTTCTTCAGGCGTCAAAATATTACTTTTTCCCCACAACTATCTTCTGTTTCTCTTGGCATGCTTCTGCCGAAGATCGCTGTTTCTGTTGTTCTGTTTCTATTTCTGTTGTGCTATTTTGTCTTCGGTTTGTCAGTCTTGTCCATCCCGTTTTGTCCTGTACAACCTTTTCTTCAGTAGCTATCCTGTTGTCTAGTCCTGTTTCATGTTTGTTCGCGTCTATGAAAGTGTATATCTGGTAATCTAACTTTCAGTGGGCTTCCAGACTTCTTCCACTTTGTTATTTTTTATCTTTCCATCGATGTTCTTTTTCAGAGGGGCCCACACATTACAAGCTCTGTCTTTTTAGTGGGTCCCTCCATTTTTCGCACTTTATGCAACGGTATACATGTACTTCACTTTGATCACTTCTGTTCTTTTGTACTATACTATGTATGATTACTATAGGTCCTCAATTGTACAGTCTTTTCATGTGTTTCTATGTTCTATTCACCTTATTCTCTGTTATCAAAAGAAGTGAAAAATATGTTTTGTCGAAAAATGAAATAAACTTTGAATTGAATTGAATTGAATTGAATATTTGCTTTGAAATAACTTTCATCCTGTAGTTCATTTAAGTTTTTTTTTTTTTATTTCCTCACCAAGCGATCTAAACATTACACTTTTTTCAACAAGTCGCAATTATCATTATCAAATAATTGAATTGAATTGAATATTTGATTTGAAATAACTTTCATCCTGTAGTTCATTTAAGTTTTTTTTTTTTAATTTCCTCACCAAGCGATCTAAACATTACACTTTTTTCAACAAGTCGCAATTATCATTATCAAAGCGAACAACATACGTCAGCAGCAATAAATAGATATTCGTTGAGTTTACCCCTCCGTTTCTGATAACAATAAAGGGGTTTGGCTTTCTTACGTCTTGTGTGCAAAGGGGGAAACATATTTCATGTCATGTCATGTCATTTGATTTATTTCCACTTTTATCATTGGGTTTACAAAGTTTGCATTTAAAGACAAACAAAAACAACAAAGAAACAAGATTACATGGTATCAGACATGATAGTGGCGAAATTATGATCATGATGAAAAAAAAAATAATCCCTAGACAAATAGCATGATATAAATACATGTAATCATTTATTATCATTTGTAATTAGACTGAACAAACAGACACAAAGAAAATATACAATGGAATTAGGCTAGGTAAAAAATGTTGAATTGGTTATTACATGTATTCTTCGTTTTCGTAATTTGTGTATTCGATCAATATTTTTATTAGAAGTGAAGCCCCATATAATATTACAATAGTTGATATATGTGAGTTGTAAATAATATACAAATGTTAAGAGCATTATCAGAGTGATCCTATATATATATATATATATATATATATATATATATATTTCATAGGGTACTGGCTATTTTTTTCGATATGAAATTCTGGGATAATCTTTCATCTATAATTACTTCTATAATTTTTTGTTCATAAAACTCTGTCAATTTTCTCCATCCTTAAATATAATTGCAAATAGTGATCTATCAAATTTATCAAATGAAGTACAATTAGTTTTATCTTTACTCAAATTGATTTATTTACTTCTATCAAATTACTAATATTAAATTGACTATTTACGATTTCAAACAATTTAGAGGGATCTGAGCCTTTACAAAACATACCGGAGTCATCTGCAAATACATCATATATATGTATATATATATATATATATATATAATATGTGTGTGTATGTGTATATATATATATATATATATATATATATATAAAGTGTTGAGTTGAAGAAGGCAAATCATTTATAAATAATAATAATAATAATAATAATAATAATAATAATAAGGTCTTATTTACCCAGGGTAGCCTCTTCAGTGTTGCCACTGCTCTACCAGAGGGCCCTGCTATTATTATTACCCTAGCGTTGCCAGGTACCCATTTATACATCTGGATCGAGAGGGACATTGTGGGTAAAAACATCTTGTCCAAGGATGTAAGCACTGGGCGGGATTCGAACTCACGGTCCTCCGTTCGGGAGTCGGAAGTCTTATCCACCAGTGCCGAATGGCACTGTTATCCACTATGCCACAGCGCCCCCACAAAAGGATACAAAAGGAAGGCAGAAAATCGATCCTTGTATCACATCACACTTAAATGTTTTGATATCGGATTCAATTTCTAAGTTAATTCCTAACGATCTTTTAGATAACTTCTTAAAAGTTTAAGTGGAGGCCACGCGCACACCATAATGTGATTTGGTAATAAAATGACATGATCGTTAACATACCCAAAAAATCCTTCGTAAGATCAATAAATATTGTTAAAGCATTTTTATTCTTTATCGTCTATGGCATAATTTTTTTGCTTGCAAGGTCTTGTAGCGGTTTTCTACTATGTATCATATTGTCTGGCATTCTGGCTGTTGTAAATTACGCTGTCTGGCGACCCCAGTATTTTGTCAACATCCACGCGAACTTTCTTTGTGCGCCGACACATGACAGGTGCGCATTACATTCTCCGCCTTTGTCATCGTGCCGAGGTACGCGTATTTCACATTCCAACAGTAGTCGGATTTTCATAAACACACCTCTTGTTTTGCTGTCACGGAAACAACCTATAGTAGAGCAGATAAGCCGAAGAATTGTGCAAAATTTGACTAAAGAATGAAACTTTCACCATTGTTAGTACATGCTATAAGATTAATTTTAAGATCGGGAGGTAAGTCTGAATTGACCTCTGATGACCTCTAGAGGTCAATGACCTCAAAATCTAAGAAAATTGATATTTACGTCATTGGTTAATGATAAACACAGTAATGATGAACTAAAACTTAATTTTTGTCACATTGAAATTGTCTTTATGTTCCACAGAGCCCTGACAGGTTTCTACCTTTGACCTCTGATGACCTCCAGAGGTCAATGACTTCAAAATGTCAGAAAATTGATATTTTGCATCATTGGTTAATGATAAAACAGTAATGATGTACTAAACTTAATTTTGTCACAGTGAAATTGTCTTTATATTCAACAGAGCCCTGACAGGTTTCTATCTTTGATCTCTGATGACCTCCAGAGGTCAATGACCCCAAAATGTCAGAAAATTGATATTTTAATGGGTCACTCATAACTGAAACACGGTAACTATGTACTAAAAACTAATCTTTGTAAGAGGAATTGCCTCAATGTTCCACTGAGTCTTTCGAGTCAGATTTCTACCTTTGACCTCTGATGACCTCAGATGACCTATGATGAGGCCAATGACCTCAAAATGTCAGAACATTGATATTTGGTGCAATTGGTTGATGACAAACATGATTTAGATGTTATATTCATTTGTATTACAATTGAATTGTTTTCCTATTCCACAGAGCAAGAGAAATTACTCACGTGTCTCTACCTTTGACCTGAAGGTGACAGATCAATGACCTCAAAATATCAGAATATTGATATTCTATGTGTAGTCAATGGTCAACATTGTAATACCCGATGTACAATCATTTATGCTATAATAGAAGAATCTTGTCATTCCATGGAACATTGGTCATTAGCCTGTGCATTATATCCAACTTTGACCTCTCAGGACAATGAGAGGTCACTGAGGTCACATGTGTAGGCTTACCTGTATTGGTGTTTGGCTTCATTGGTGTAATCGTAAATGCTTAATCATGTACAAATCACGCATTGACGTTTTGATCAAAGTATGTATGCATATTCCACAGAGCATTGGTTTATAGTAACAGGTCTCTGAAATGTGAGAGGTCAATTACTTCAGAAATAAAGCTTAAGTTTCTTGAGTGATGGCAGTGACGTCAGATATAACTGTTATATTTGGGTTAGTTATGTAGACTAGCAAATATAGGCAAATATGGCCATTATCTCGACACTCGAGGAAAACAAGGCCCACGAGACTGATATACAGAGTGTTTAATTTATTCAGTGTAAGTCTCATAGATCTTTTCCCACATTTGTCGGACTCATTATGGGACTGGTTTGCCTAAGTGTCAAGATCATGGGCAATATTTGCATAGTTTCCAGCTGGTGGGTTGTTACAGTATGACTGCGATGAATGACCCATGGTCCTGGCGTATACAGTCCACAGCTGCGACATCATGGACCATCTTGAAAACTTCGACATACTGTGAGGCCCAACATGCATTCCACACGAAGCAATCCTTTGTATTGCAACTAGCTATTGCCATCCGAGACCTACCCAGGGAATAGATAAACATTCATGGCAAACCATGCATGGAGAAAGCGGATTGTGCAAAATATTTTGGAGTTCCAATAGGAGGCTCAGCTGGAATCAAATCGCCAAAGCAGCTTAAAGGACAAGTTCACCTTCATAAACATAAGGATTGAGAGAGTGTAGCAATATTAGTAGAACACATCATTGAAAGTTTGAGGAAAATCAGACAATCCGTTCAAAAGTTATGAATTTTTGAAGGTTTTTTTTTGCAGTACCCGCTGGATGAGAAGACTACTGCCATGTATGAATAACTTAGATGTCACATGCGTACAACAATATAAGGAAAATATAAAGAGAATTTCACAAAATTCCATCTTTTGAAAAAAGTACACATTCCCCTGACTCGTTACCGATAAATGTTATGGGTAATATTATTCCCCCTGCTTTTAGAAAGAAGGAAGTCAGTTGCTCTTTTATTATGCGAAAAAAGTGAAAATATGTTGAATTTTGTTTTATATTTTCTTTATACTGTTGTACGCATATGACTCACAAGCTGTAGTAGTCTCCTCATCCAGTGGTTCCAACACAAAAATTTAAAAAATTCATAACTTTTGCATCGATTGTCCAATTTTCCTCAAACTTTCACTGATGTGTTCTACTAATATTGTTGCATTTTCTCAATCCTTATGTTTATGAAGGTGAACTTGTCCTTTAAAAAGGTCTAATTGAGTAATACTTATTGCGCTTCATCGCACATTTTATGGAGTATGAGCGACGGAAAGACTGCAGTCGATAATGCTGCCAGTGCACGAATCAAGGAGGAGAAAAAGGACATTTGGTTAATGAGTATGCAAATCTCTTAAATGTGAGATAAATCTTTTTCTCCTCGCCCCCTTTTCAGAGCCTGGAGCTATTCTTTGGAGCTTGGACTGCCCATTAATCAATAGCCAGCATCCTGTGTGTGGAATTCGATTCATCCATCCGGTAGAATATGCAGCTCTGCGTGAATTCACGGAGTAATCTCTTCCACATTGCGGACTAGGCAAATAACGCTGATGTCTTTTTCATCGACCCTTTCCCTTTTAATTTGGTCTAGGAAAATCAGTTACAAGCAAGGAAGTAAAATAGGCAATGTGTAAGACAGATTCCCTACATTACACACCGACGAGATCATGATTAGTATTATGGCTAGAAATACGAAGCATGATGTTAAAAGCTCTGATGATCTCGGAGCTCGAGATCATCAGAGGTCAAAGGCAGAAACTCGTCTTTGTGCCTTGGAATATGACGACAATGTCATTGTACACAGATAGGCTTGTTTTGTACATCTTTACCATGTTTGACCTTTCACCAATGATGTCATACTTCAATATTCTGATATTCTGAGGTCATTGACCTCTTAAGGTCATCAGAGGTCAAAGGTAGAAACCTGTCTGCTCTTTAGAATATGAAGACAATTTCATTGTAAGACAGATATGCTTGTTTTGTACATCTTAACAATGGTTACCATTAACCAATGACATCACAGATCAATATAATATTTTGAGGTCATTGACCTCCAAAGGTCATCAGAGGTCAAAGGTTAAAACCTGTCAATGCTCTGTGGAATCAGAAAATGGTTTCCCTGAAGTATAGATGCATGTTTAGTGAATCATAACCACATACATGTATATCATTCACAAATGTCTAAAAACATCAATATTTTGATATTTAAAGTTCATTGACCTCTGGAGGTCATCGGAGGTCAAAGGTAAAAACCTGTCAGTGCTCTGTTGAATCTGGAAATGATTTCTCTGTGGTATAAATGCATGTTTAGTGCAACATAACCACATATATCATTCGCAAATGTCTAAAAACATCGATTTTCTGACATCTAAAGTACATTGACCTCTGGAGGTCATCAGAGGTCAAATCAGACTTACCTCCCGATCTTAAAATAAATCTTATGGTATGTACTAACACTGGTGAAAGTTTCATGCTTTAGTCAAATTTTGCACAATTCACGTGATTTTGAGGGCTTAACTGCTCTACTACTACCCATTAGTGGCGAGCTGTACACCTTCACCAGCCAATTACCACTCTAAGGCTGCGTTCACATAGAAGTATTCGGTATTCGGTATTCGGTACTCGGTATTCGCTATTCGAGCACCGAATACACCATCACCCGCGCCGTCAACTCACCATCCCGTGCAGTGAGGATTTCTTCCTCCTACATCCCAGCAAATCTTATTAACAATTTCTAAACTGCATCAGAATGTCAGTCTACATGCTTATTTTTGCTAAAAGGCAAATCCAGACCAAAAGTGTCATTATTTCATAAACGAGAGACGGTATACGCTGCAAGAAAATCGAACAAGTTCGATTCCCACTTTGCTATACTTTTCGCAGGTATTCGTACTTTCGAATAGTGCCCTCCTATGTGAACCGGTGTGAGGAAATCCTATCGTTCGATTCAAGCTATTCGCGTGCCCTCGAAAAACGAGCCCGAATACCCGAATAGTATACTTCTATGTGAACGCAGCCTCAGAGCTCCTGTCCCGTGACGACACGTTTTCTCCGACCTCGCTGTTTCATTTTCCATGCTTCCTCACTTCACGATTAGCTTTCATCCTGAGAGCACGTTCTAATCGTTGGAGTCACTCACGTCCGTATATCACGTCCGTACATTACATTACTTTCCACGTCTTTTCTCGCGGACGATACCTCGCGCCGTGGACTGTCATTTCTTACGGATTATTACATTTCATACGGAATATTACACTTCCTCGGATTTTATACCTCGCGACATTCGCTCCTTTTTGTATCGTGACTCGCCCTTTCTTCATGCTCTACTCTCCAACCTGGGGATCTTCTACGTAGCTGCATTCAACGCGATTCGCGTCGTTACATCGCTGCATCGGTCCTGCTAGCGTGCTGTCGGTGGTGTGCAGACTCTATCAGGGACCTCGCAGTTCTTCGACCCAGCGCTCCAGCGGTGGATTCTACCCTCGCTTGTGCTAGCCGCGGCACCCGGAGGCTACTCCACGCTGTCGCTGGATCATTTGTACATATTTATATGGGACACTGTCGTCTTCGGACACCCAAAGTGCATTCGGAGTTAGTCCATATTATTTAATATCATTTCGGGAAGTGCAATACCCATTTCAAGGACACTGTTCACCTCTACTGGTGCCCTGGTGCTTTCTACAGTCCATACACTAGTCACTACTGTCATACGGTCGGCTACCATTCCTGCTGGTGGTGCCTTACTTCAGCCCTGTCGTCCTGTTTGCCATTCGGTGAGTTAGTTAGGTATTTCATTTTAGGCTTGTACCATAATACCTACAGTCTAATTCTGAGTATTGCTGTGGCTGTTGTATATATGACCCCTCCTAGATCCAAACTTACTTTCAATCAAAAGGCTTTGTTTTCCTATAAATTCAATTAATCTATCAAATATGCATATCTCTAATATCTTTGAAAATAAAGTTAAAACTGACATTCAGTTCGGGAAACTCACTCACAAGGGGGCCCCTCCTTATAAGTAACCAGGGATCTCGCTGGGCCAGCGTATATCACCCTTGTCGGTGCCGACAAGCGTGCGGTTTGAAGAAACAATTGCCGACAAGGGTAACACCACGCGTGAACTTGCCGACAAGGGTGACTTGCTTGACGAGCTAAGTTCGGACCAATTTCTCGCCTTTTTCAGTCTTTATTATCTGGCTAGAAAAGAAGCTAGATGTTGAAAGGAGCAGCAGTTTACAAATACAAGCGCAAAAAGTTATCCACGCAATCACCGCACCGATCACAACAACGCGGCTCAACAGAGCGACGTGCTAGCTGATACACACCACATCACACACTTGCTCACTTACATGCGCTCTGATTTGGGATCCACACACACTAACTGCGACCAGCATCCCCAACGTACAACGTACAGTGTTGGGGCTGCGCCGTTTTGGCCTCGATATTTTAATGTTGTACCAAACGGGTGCCGTTCCGGCGCTGTATTTCCTTAATTTTTCAACAAAAACTACTGGCAATACTTACATGGGTGGACTAAGCCTAAATGATTCTTATCGGCGACTGTTTGATGCATTTCATTGCTTATGATGCAGAAAATAGTGTCTTATAAGGCAAATATCTTCAGCTCACCGATGCTCACTAAAACTCACAATCACTTGCACATGCGCACACAATGCATTCAGTGCAGTGCATTGACAGCTGTATTACTCGCTACATGATGTCACCGTGCGATGATGCATTATTCATATCCTTTTGCGTCCGTAACGTTGACGTCATTGTTTACGCATGCGTAGATGCGTACTGATGGATAAACACATTCAAAATAGCAGCAAAGCTCTCCACTAGGGCAGACCGCCTACTCCTAAAAAATGTGGAAAATTATGCAGTTTCCAGATAAATTGGTGAGAAGGACCAAGGCAATGGGGTAGTGTATATTTCATTTTATATTGTCACTGTGTTTATGATGGACATTTAGCCATGGTTTATTTGTGAAGTTGCCGTATATGTGGCAATAGGGAGTTGTTCGTGATTCTCACTTGCACGAAACTGCGGGGTAGCCGCCAGGACCCCGCCGCAGAACGGCGGGTCTCCGGGGCTACACACACACATGCACAAAGGAGGTACACCTCCGTAGTTGCACCAGTCGCCTGCATGTACAACGGTACAGTGCATTGTGAGAGGGAGAGAGAGGACGGAAAGAGAGGGTCGGAGGCCGAAGGAGGCTGAGGAAGGCTGACACGTGCTCGCTTGTTGTCACGCTTGTTGTCGGGTTACGCAAAAACAAACGATATCAAATGCATGCCCCCCTCCGCCAAAGGTTGTATTTTTTTTTGGCTGCTTTGGTTTATTTGTTAGTTTGTCTGCCTGTCTGTCTCTCTATTCGCAAAATAAATCAAAATTTGGGAACAGATTAGGATGAAATTTTCAGGAACAGTTGGTTGGTAAAATGGCGCAAGGAACAGATGGTTAAATTTTGATAGTGAGCAGGATTTATAATACCACCGGAATTCACCGCCAGGATCCTGGATTTTTAGACTTTGTTTCGTATATTTGAAAGGATTCGTATCAATTCTTTTAGGAAGCTGGCCATCGGCAATGACGCAAAATTAGATGCGTTCAAAGCATTGCCGCAGAGAGAAAATTAACTCGATCTTTCGTTAAAAAAAAAAGAAAAAAGAAAAAAGAACGTATGATGGAGTAAGCAAATGCAAATTGTTATTTTGGTTTTGGTAGTTTCAGTGTTTCTTCTTTTTTTTTTTAATCTAAAAAGCCATGCGTTCCATTTTATTCTTTTCAATTTCCATGGATTTGTAAACATCATTCGTAAATATTCCATTTTCCTTTTCCGGGCCGAAATTTAATATAAAGTGTAGTAATTCTGTCATGATGTTCTTTCAAGTTCAACGTACGTAATGCTCCACGTGCTTCTGGCTTGGTTTGTTAAAAGGTGGGTTAGGGGGCCTTCATGGGCAGAAAATAAATGATGATCATTCATCAATGTTCCCAGTTGGTTTACATGCTATGTACACGCTGTTTACGACCACTGAAGCAAGGTGGCAGTACGCGCGGCATTCCTCTATCTGACACCTGGCTTTCGTGGAAATTTCATGGAAATTTCCACAAGCCATGATATCAAGTTTCCCCACTGCTTGTGGTCGTTTTTTTTTTTTTCATTCTTCATTACGAACATCAATTTGTTAAACTTGAAAAGTGCAGATAATTTGCGTCGAGGATGTGTTTCTTTTTTTTTTTATTGCAGCATCGGTAACATTTTGTTTTGTTCATCGTCCGTGCATGGCAGGGTTCATGGGAGAACGATAGGAATGACTGGGGAGAAAATAAACTGAAAGAGGGAAGCATCTTTCGGGCGAGCTGTCTTTGTTTTTCTCTACACCAGCATCAGTTATCACCACCAAGGTTCATTTTTTTTTCGTTACTCCGACAGATTAATGATAAAATGATGCTAGATTCTTTATTCTGAAGGTTCGTTAATCCAAAAATGATTAAGAAAAAATGTCCGTTCATTTCACAACGAAATCAGTTTTGTTATTTCGAACGTTCTGCCAGTGAAATTTCGGAATACAACGACGGCACAAAACAGCGTGTTTTCGTTTTCTAAGGGTCTGTTATTCCGACAGAAATAGTAATGATAAAATAATAAATTGTAGATTCTTTATTCTAAAGGTTCGTTAACCGAAAATCAAATAAAGAAATATGTCCGTAAATTTCAAAACGAAATCAGTGCGTCATTTCGAACGTTTTGCCAATGAAATTTTGGAATAAGACGACTGCCCAAAAACAGTTGCAGTTTTCTTACTCTGAGGGTTCGTTATTCTGAAGGTTCGTTAATCAAAAAATGATTAAGAAAAAATGTCCGTTCATTTCACAACGAAATCAGTTTTGTTATTTCGAACGTTTCTGTCAGTGAAATTTCGGAATAAAACGACGGCACAAAACAGCGTGTTTTCGTTTTCTAAGGGTCTGTTATTCCGACAGAAATAGTAATGATAAAATAATAAATTGTAGATTCTTTATTCTGAAGGTTCGTTAACCGAAAATCAAATAAAGAAATATGTCCGTAAATTTCAAGACGAAATCAGTGCGTCATTTCGAACGTTTTGCCAGTGAAATTTTGGAATACAGCGACTGCCCAAAAACAGTTGCAGTTTTCTTACTCTGAGGGTTCGTTACTCCGACAGATTAATGATAAAATAATGCTAGATTCCTTATTCTGAAGGTTCGTTAATCAAAAAAATGATTAAGAAAAAATGTCCGTTCATTTCACAACGAAATCAGTTTTGTTATTTCGAACGTTTCTGTCAGTGAAATTTCGGAATACTCAAAGAAAACGACGGCACAAAAAAGCGTGTTTTCGTACTCTAAGGGTCTGTTATTCCTACAAAAGTAGTAATGATAAAATAATAAATTGTAGATTCTTTATTCTGAAGGTTCGTTAACCGAAGATTGAATAAAGAAATATGTCCGTAAATTTCAAAACGAAATCAGTGCGTCATTTCGAACGTTTTGCCAGTGAAATTTGGAATAAAACAATTACTGCCCAAAAACGGTTGCAGTTTTCTTACTCTGAGGGTTCGTCACTCCGACAGATTAATGATAAAATAATGCTAGATTCCTTATTCTGAAGGTTCGTTAATCCAAAAATGATAAAAAAAAAATGTCCGTTCATTTCACAACGAAATCAGTTTTATTATTTCGAACGTTTATGTCAGTGAAATTCCAGAACAAAACGACGGCCCAAAAACGGTTACAGTTTTCTTTTACTCTGAAGGTTCGTTACTGCGAAAGAATAACGATAAAATACTTAAGATTCTTTATTCTGAACGATCGTTAATCGGAAAACGATAAAGAAGAAATGAAAACGGTTACAGTTTTCTTACCCTGAGGGTTCGTTACTCCCAAAGAATAATGGCAAAATAATACTCTACATTTTGAATGATCGTTAATAGAAAAATGATAAAGGAGAAAATATTCGTTTATATCCAAACGAAATCAATTTTGTTATTTCGAATGTTCTGCCAGTATTATTTCGGAATACAACGGCCCCAAAACGGTGTTTTCTTATTCTGAAGGTTTGTTATTCCGAAACAGTAACGATGATAGATGATAGATTCCTTTCTGAAGGTTCGTTGATCGGAAAATTATAAAGAAAAAATGCTTGTTAATCTTCGAACGAAATCAGTTTTATTTTGAACATTCATCTGTAGTACCGACCTTTGGTGGTGTTGTTGTTTTCGATTACAAACCTTTGAAGTACTCAGTAATGAATCGTTTCATTTTATGATTCAACAAACCTTCGGAATAATGACTATCATTACATTTTTGTATGATATTTCTTTGATGTCACGGCCAAACTACCGCAGTATAGGCCTACCCAGAAATGAAAGTGCAAACGATGTCCCGAAAGTTCTCGATCGCTTCTCGCGCATCTGCATGCGGTAAGCCTACCACGTGGTCGAGCAGACGGCGAGAAAGCAACACGGCGCGCGTTTTTGCGATGCAGAGACGGCTAATTATTGCAACAGTGAAACAGGAAGGCCTAAAAGAAATCGGAACCTTCACCATCGGCACCTACTTCTCTTTCATTTATTATTTAGGAACTGCCGCTAACAAAAGGTATGGAGTTTCTGCATTGTTTCTGTGAGAATATGCCCCTCACAACGTTCATTACATCTGCGTGAAAATGTCGCATTTAGTGGCATTTTAGCGGCGATTTATCTGTGTTGTATTGAGCATTAGCGAAGGCTTTCCACCCCCAGAACAGCGCGCATAAATGCCGACAAGCGTGAAGAAATTCCTGGCGAGAACCCTGGTAACCCCGTCCCCCTTATAAGTAACCCCCGGGGCACCCCTTATAAGGAGTCCCCACGCTTTTTTGCAATGCAACGCGAAAATGAAAGGACTGCGGCAATTCGCTTGATTATGTCCATAAAGCTTCACAAGTTTCCTAGTTACTCACGAAATTTGAGCAAAATCGGTTTGAGGCATCATATCTAAAATCATGGATTTAAATGCGATGTCAAACGACCCATGCGAATGCTGAAATGCGAGCGATTACTGGCGTGACTGTCGCCAGGCGCGGCGGCTCGGCAATGCTTCAGTGCAGACGTGGCGACTCAGTACATGTACTCAGTCGCCACGTCTGCACTCAAGCATTGCCGCGCCGACGCACCTGGCGACTCTCACGCCAGTAATCGCTCGCATTTTAGCATTCGCATGGGTCGTTTGACATTGCCTTTAAATCTATGATTTTATTACGTAAGTCTCCGATCGAGACTAGGCCCTACATGTCTCATCGGGTGTAATATGAGATCCCGCTGGTCACGTGTGTGGCAATTCGTTGGCGCGTTTTGTGTGTGTGAAAAGGATTTTTCACAACCCTCGAATATTCAAGAATTTCGCGGAAATTCTTCCTTTCGGACTTATCAGAATAATGAAAGAACAGAAGGATAGAAGATCCGCTGGCGTGGCCGCGGAAAAAGAAAACAAAGAGAAGAAAACTGACCGCGCAGCGGCAGAATCTTCGGGCGAACACAGAGCAGCAATGGAGTCACAACAGGCGGTGAGTGCTAGCCAAGCTGACCGCGCAGCGGCAGCGAAAGGTACGGCTGCCAACACGGGCCGTGGACAGGGAGTATCGGCGGTGATGGAGGCTGGCGACCGCGCGGCGGTAGCGGCGACTCGGCCTCGGATTGCTACGAAATCCAACTCGTCAAAGTTGACAAATGATAACTTTGGGACCGTAAGCAGTCGTCTTGATAGACTCGAAGGCTTGCTCTGTCAGTTCATGGAGGCTCTTCCCAGTAAAAGGGAAGGGGTGGCAGGCATGGGACATGCACAGCCAGACCGACATCTTGATCGCGGTGTCAGTGGAAGTGATTCAGCCTCTGCTTCAACTTCTAGCGTTAGTGCAGATTATGACTTGGCACATACAGAAGAAATGGATATTGAGGATGATGACATGGTGCATGCCTTGAGTGCAGGGCATAGCTCAGAGCTGGAGTCGTGCGTGGATAGGGCAGAAGCACAGACAGTACCAGCTTTTGCTGCTAAATTTGCGGTGGCATCAGATATTGGACAGCCTCTTGATGAGGAGCTAGCAAGCTCTGTCAACTACTTGATGAGCCATCATCTGGAAGAGACAGTGCTCGATGAGACAAGTAGCAAATACCCAGTGCCGTCGAACTGTCGAGGGATCGACACCCCGAAAGTGAATCAGACGATCTGGGACAACCTCTCTGCCCCTGTTCGTACGAAGGATGTGAAACTTCAGAGGGTCCAAAAATCCCTAACAAGAGGTATCTCGGCTTATGTCAGCCTGCTCGATCCAAGCAACATATCTCCCGAACAGCAAGACGTTCTAGCTTTGTTGTGCAACGCAAACTTTGAGATGAATGCTCTTCGTAAAGAATTGATCAAGCCGGATCTGAACACGAAATTTACTCATCTCTGCAAACCAACAAACCCGGTAACCAAGTATCTCTTTGGGGATGACTTGGACAAGCAAGTAAAGGACTTGCAAGACCAGCACAAAGCGGCGACCGGAGTGATGAGAGGCGGGTTTAAAAGACCCAAGCCGGCCTATCACCCCTACCCAAGCCAGGGGTCTCAACGCAGATACAAGGAAGCTGGTTGGGTGTCGCGGACATCCTACGCGGATTCGTCAGGGAGCACAGCTAGGCCTTTTTTAGGCCAACGAAACCAGTGGAGGAAGAGGACTCCACAAGCTCCCCATACGTTTACCCCGACAGCGTCTCGAGAGGGACGCCAAGCCCCACAGTACCGGAAGCTCGGCCAAGGGCAGGGCAGGATGAAATAGAGCAACTCCCAAACAGTGATGAGGTAAGGGAGACGATAACATCTAATGTCAATGATATTGCAGTCGGAGGTCGACTGAAGCTACATATGCACAACTGGGGAGAGCTTACATCTGATACATATATTTTGCAAGCTGTACAGGGCTACAAGCTTGAATTTGACCCAGCTAAATACCCCCCTTGTAGGGAAAAACCCGTTCATGAATTCAAAAGAAATTCTGAGGAAATGGCCTCGATTCAGGAAGAAATCAACAAACTGGTTGAGAAAAATGTCATAGAAGCATGTGAACATGTAGAAGGGGAATTCATATCAAATATTTTCACAAGGCCAAAGAAGAATGGCGGCCTCAGGGTCATCTTGGATTTGACAGAATTAAACAAGAGTATTTTGTATCAGCATTTTAAGATGGATAATATCAAGACAGCTCTACCTCTTATTTCTCCGGGAGATTATTTAGCTTCAGTCGATCTCCGAGACGCATACTTCACGGTTCCTATCCACCCAGATTCTCGAAAATTCCTGAGATTTACATGGCAGGGAAGGTTATGGCAATTTCAAGCACTTCCCAATGGGCTTAGTTCAGCACGAAGGCTCTTTACAAAACTGCTAAAGCCTGTTTTGGCAACGCTCAGGGAGCAGGGCCACATTGTAATTGCATATCTAGATGATACACTTATCATTGCAAAAACTGCCGAGGAAATGCAGGCAGCAGTGAGCGCAACTACTAAGTTGCTATCAAATTTGGGGTTTATTGTTCACCCTGAAAAATCAGTTTTAGAGCCTACTCATGAGATTACCTTTCTGGGTTTCAATCTGAACACTCTGAATATGAGTGTTAGGCTTCCAAAAGAAAAACAGGAGAACATAAAGCAGTCTTGTAAAGAACTGTTGGCTACTGAGAAGCCTGTTATCAGAACAGTTGCGAAGGTTATTGGACAACTAGTGGCATCATTCCCAGCAGTACAATATGGCCCTCTCTATTATAGAGCCTTAGAGAAAGACAAGATTCTTGCCCTTGCAAGGAACAAGGGACATTTCGATAGGCATATGACCTTGTCAAGAGAAAGCATCCATGAAATTCAGTGGTGGATATGGAACCTTGAGTCACAGTTTAGCCCAATGCAGAGGGCAAAACCAGATGTGGAAATCCACACAGATGCCAGTGGTAAAGGCTGGGGGGCAACAAATCTGTGCACTTCAACAGGTGGCAGATGGAATAGTGATGAGTTGAAAGAGGCAAATCAGAATAAAATTAACCTGCTAGAAATGGTAGCAGTTAGTCATGGGCTAAAAGCCTTTTGCTCAGAGAAAAGGAGCAATCCTGTACTTGTTAGAGCAGATAACATAACGGCTGTCGCATATCTGAACAATATGGGTGGCACAAAATCTCCTGAATGTAATCAAATGGCCATTGATATTTGGGAATGGTGTATTAGTAAGGACATCTGGCTTACAGCTGCTCACCTACCTGGGCGATTGAATACTGAAGCAGATCGCATGTCTCGAAAATTCTCGGACAGCACAGAATGGATGTTGAATAAGAGCATATTTCAACGAATAATCAGGAGATTTGGTGTGCCTGAAATTGACATGTTTGCCTCCCGCCTGAATAAACAGGTAGACCGATATATTTCTTGGAGGCCTGAACCAGAGGCCTGGGCAGTAGATGCCTTCACAGTTGATTGGAGTCAGTGGGACTTTTATGCCTTTCCCCCATTCAATCTAGTGCCAATGTGCTTGCAGAAAATTCAGAAGGATAAGGCATGTGGGATTTTAGTGGTGCCCAATTGGCCAACACAGGTTTGGTACCCTATCCTTACGAGTATGCTGGTTGAGGAACCCATGTTAATTCGAAAGAGTAAGACATTATTATGTCAACCAGTTTCAGGCACCCCACATCCTTTGAATAATCACTTGTCTCTATTATGTTGCAGGCTTGGAAGGGACTTTACGCAGAGCAAGGCCTCGCACAACGGACAATAGACATCATAGCTGCGTCGTGGAAAGGATCCACTAAAGCACAGTACCAGGTGTACATCAGAAAATGGAAAAGATTTTGTGCAGAGAGACGCATTAATTATTTGAATGCCCAAGTTTGTGATGTCCTTGCATTTCTTACAAATATGTTAGACAAAGAAAAAGTTGGATACAGTAGCCTGAATACAGCCAGGAGTGCCCTTTCCACGTTTCTCATAGTTGATGGTGGACGACAGCCTCTTGGGTCGCACCCACTTGTAAATAGGTTTATGAAAGGAGTTTTTCATATAAAGCCGCCTGCTCCTCGCTACTCTTCTATCTGGGATGTTAAAGTCGTCTTGGACTACCTCAGAAAGCTGTCTCCATCCAAGGCACTTAATCTGAAGCAACTTACTCAGAAATTGACTATGCTGATAGCACTTGTTTCTGCACAAAGGGTGCAGTCTCTTCATGTTATCCACCTGGACAGGATGAGGTGGAAAAAATCATCTGTTGAGATTTCTTTTGAGAACACACTGAAACAAAACAAGCCTGGAAATACGGGATTCAGTGTCACACTAAATGCGTACCCTCCAGATAGGAGATTGTGCATAGTGAATTATATGAAAGAGTATGTGCAGCGGACACAGAATCTACGAGGGATGGAGAGACATTTGTTAGTAGCTTACAAGAAGCCTCACCGTCGTGCATCAAAGCAAACAATTGCACGTTGGATTAAGACTGTCCTACATGACGCTGGTGTCGATACACAGATCTTCAGTGCTCACTCCACAAGGGCGGCCTCTACGTCAGCAGCACAAAGGAGTGAGGTGCCTTTGTCAGAAATCCTCTCAAGGGCTGGATGGGTGGCTGAGAAGACATTCCGAAAGTTTTATTGCAAGCCCTTACAAGATACTAACCAATTTGCCCAGGCTTTACTGAAAATGTGACTTGGCAACTTCAGTCTGCATATGGAATGGCAGTCTGCACAGAGTGCACAGGTATGTCTGTCTGTAGTGATGCCGTTGATGGCTTACAGATGTATTGTTCTGTACGTGACTACAGGGCTTTGAAATCTCATATTACACCCGATGAGACATGTAGTCTCGATCGGAGACTTACGTAATAAAATAGGAAGATTAAATGAGAACTTACCTGTTTGAAATTTAATCTTGATTTTATAAGTAAGTCGTAGAGAAGAGACTACATCCCTCCTCTTCCCACCCTGCGACTTCCGTAGCCTTATGCAGGTAAAGTTCTCAACATCTTCATCTTCCTATCAATATATCCTGTAGTCTCGTACAGCTTTAAAAAATTGCCACACACGTGACCAGCGGGATCTCATATTACACCCGATGAGACATGTAATCTCTTCTCTACGACTTACTTGTAAAATCAAGATTAAATTTCAAACAGGTAAGTTCTCATTTAATCTTCCTATTTTAGATATGATGCCTCAAACCGATTTTGCTCAAATTTCGTGAGTAACTAGGAAACTTGTGAAGCTTTATGGACATAATCAAGCGAATTGCCGCAGTCCTTTCATTTTCGCGTTGCATTGCAAAAAAGCGTGGAGACTCCTTATAAGGGGTGCCCCGGGGGTTACTTATAAGGGGGACGGGGTTACTTATAAGGGGGACGGGTTACTTATAGACCGTGGGCCCAGAAGATTTATTCAGCTGAAAAGGGTCACACTTTTTAATGGTCTCATCATATAAGGATGTGTCCAAGGGTCAATAAAATGAATTGCTGGCAAGTCACATCCTGTACCGTAAGCCTAGGGACCACAAAAAGGGACCCCGAAAAATGGATTTAGTCAGCCGAAGGGGGTCACGGACAAAAGTTGGTGGATATTGTTCCTTTGGGTGTACTTATCATGAAAACAGCAATGCCAGCTATTTTATCCTGTACGGGGCCCCAGACAGTAGCCCCAAAGGGCCCCACAAATATGGTATTATTCAGCTGAAAAGGGTCACGGCTAATTTCTTTTGCAATGGAAGTAGTTCCCATCAGAGATATCCAAAACACCAATGCCAGCTATTTTATCCTGTACGGGGCCCCAGACAGTAGCCCCAAAGGGCCCCACCCCCCATAGGCCTACGTACAAACACACACAAACATTGATTTTATTCAGTTGAAAAGAGTCACGGCTAATTTCTTTTGCAATTGAAGTAGTTCCCATCAGAGATATCCAAAACACCAATACCAGCTACTTTATTCTGTACGGGGCCCCAGACAGTAGCCCCAAAGTGCCCCACCCCCATGGGCCATACGTACACACACACACACAAACATTGATTTCATTCGTGCAGCTGAGAAGAGTCACAGCTAAATTCATTTGCAATGGAAGGAGTACCCATCAGAGATATCAAACACCAAAGTCAACTATGTTATCCAGTATGGGGCCCCGGACAGTAGCCCCAAAGGAGCTCCCCCCCCCCCCCCAACACACACACACACATTAGTTTCATTCAGCTGAAAAGAGTCACGGCTAATTTTCTTTTGCAATGGAAGTAGTACCCATCAGAGATATCCAAAATACCAAAGCCAGCTATTTTATCCTGCACGGGGCCCCAGTCAGTAGCCCCAAATTGCTCCCTCCTCCCCCCCCCCCCACACACATTGATTTTATTCAGCTGAAAAGGGTCATGGCTACTTTCTTTTGCAATTGGAAGTAGTAGGCATACTCATCAGAGATATCCAAAACACTATTTGTAAAGCCAGTTATTTTATCCTGTACGGGGTCCCAGACAGTAGCCCCGAAGTGCACCCCCCCCCCAACACACACACACACACACACACACACACATTAGTTTCATTCAGCCAAAATGGGTCACGGCTAATTTCTTTTGCAATGGAAGTATACCCATCAGAGATATCCAAAGCACCAAAGCCAGTTATTTTATCCTGTACGGGGCCCCAGACAGTAGCCCCAAAGTGCCCCCCCCCCTCTCCACATACACACACACACACACACACACACACACATTAGTTTCATTCAGCTGAAAAGGGTCACGGCTAATTTCTTTTGCAATGGAAGTAGTACCCATCAGAGATATCCAAAATACCAAAGCCAGTTATTTTATCCTGTACTGGGCCCCGCACAGTATAGCCCCAAACACGGGTAATTTCTTTTGCACTGGAAAAAGTACCTATCAGAGATATTCAACACACCAAGGCTAGTTATTTTATCCTTCACAGAGCCCCAGACAGTAGCTCCACAGTGTCCCATCCATTATACATGTACTGTGAATCAGCTGAAAATGGTCTTACAAATTCTTTTGTAACGTTAATATCAGGGCCTACTGAACAGAGATATCACAAACACTAAAGCAAGTCATCTTATCCTGTATACGGGGTCCCATAGGTTACAGTAGCAAAACTCTCAAGAAATTTGCAAAGGAAGCATACTTCTGTATAGTGCACAACCAAGATGACCATATTACGAAAACCAGTCATTTCATCATCTTGTACTGGGCCCAGGTTACAGTAGCCACAAAGTGCCCCTCCCCCACATAATTATTATGACATCATTTTAACTGAAAAGAGTCATAGTTGTTTTTCTTTTATAATCGAAGTAGGCCTTAGTTTACATCATAGATATCCAAAAACATCAAAGCCAGTTAGGTTTCCCCAGCCAATTTCGCACTTTTGTTGGTTAATTTGATAGAAGATTCGAATTCGTAAAATGGGTATTCAAATTGGCTGGTATACGTTCATTCAAATTCGCCTTGACTTGCCGAAAAAGGTATTTCAGTCATTAAATTTCGCGAAAGACAGTCGAATTCCAAACGTGTTCATTCAAATTCAAATCATGCTATTTCTTTGTTTCAGATCATTTTAACATGTCTTTCTATGTGTGTTTTCGTTTCATCTATAAATTACTGTTATAAAGCAGTAAAAGTATCATATTTCGTATCTAGTATAACTGGATTTGGTTGTTCTGAAACCAGACTGGTAACACTCCTTCTCTTTTATGTACATGTCATTATAGGCCTATACGTGTACCAGTAATGCAGATTAACTTCATTTTTTATAGTCATGATAGCACAATAGATACAGACGTGTATCTCTAGAAGACATAGAAAGAATTATAAAAAAAAACATTTGAGGATTATAATCTTGATTTCTTGGAACTGGCCGACCGCTCGTAATAAAGCGCTCGTAACGGCCAGATAATTTGTGGCTTCTTACTTCTTTGGATTCAAAAAGCACGTTAAAAAAATGGTGTCAAAGTCTCTTCAACGAATACGAAAACATGAAATGCTATGATGCTTACAAAACAATAACTACGATGAAAGAAAATAAGGAAAGAGGCCAAGCATGAACATATCTGTTTAATTGACTGCAGAACATGTTAAATTAGATGGCCAGAAATAAATTTGAATGAACGAGCGCAGCATGTAATCACGTGACTATATCATTATGAATTTATGAATGAACGGATAGTGGAATGGTACTTGTCTTATGGATTTCAGTTGAAAAAGTGTTATTTAGAATAAGGTAAGAGGTAATGTGAATGCTTCAAAATAAATTTGAATGAAGAGATTAATATGACATTGAACTACCATGTCATCTAGGCGAAATTTTTGCTAAATTTAATTCAACATTAAAGAACTCGATTAAAAGAGGTGCGATATTGGCCCGGATGCTGGGCCCTTGACAGGTATAGCCCCAAGGTATTCCCACCCCATATGAATTAAGTGTTTTTAGGTGAAAAGAGTCATGTATGCCTATTTCTTGGCAGTGGAATTAACAGCTGAGATCCGTAAAACACAAACCCATCCAGTTAAGGGGCCCCCAGCCAGTAGCTGGAAAGTGCTCCCGTATTATTTCATTCTAAGTGAAAAGAATCACTGCTATAATTTCTTTTGCAATGGAAGTAGTACTCAACGATGTATCAAAAACACCGAAACCACTTATATAGCTGTACGGGGCCCCACGGAGTGTTCCTAAAGTGTCCCCACATGTAATTCCACTATCAAGATCTGCATCCCGATCTATTCAATCTGTCAGATCGGGAGAGAGCGGCAAAAGTGTACGGGGACCGGGAGCATCGTAGTAGCAGCGTCTGGGTGATGGGGTTGGATCTGGCAATTTTACAGATCGGGAAGAAATTTTGAACTGGTTCAAAATTTCTTCCTCATCTCCCCATCAAGATTGACCTATTTTGAATCGTAGCTCAAACGGGGAGAGAGCAGTGACAGTGTAAATACCGCGGGATGAGCGTAAAAATTCCAGGTTTTTCTGACCGTAGTAACAGCGGCACAAGAACGGGAAATATAGACTAAACTAGACACCGACGACATGGTCCCGCTGTTGCGCCGCTTTCTTGATCAAAGCACGACCTTCCCGCTTTAACGACGCTCTCACTAAGTTCTCTACTCTCGTATAAAATCAAGGTCTGTTCCTACGACGCTTCATTCCTGCTTAGATAACGCTGTTGGCCGCTTTAGCTACGCTGTTCCTACGCTTTTCCAGACTCAATTATGCATGTCTTCCGCTCTCGCCGCTCTAAAATCGAACGTAGCCGATACGCTGAAAAATGTTTGCCAGAACAGCAAAACTGATGATGATGAGGAGGACGCGTTGTCGTTGTCGCGAAAATGAAGACGAAGGAGCGCATATTTAAGAAGAAGAAGAGATGCAAACAATAAAGAGAATAAAGCAAAACACTTTGGAGGCCGTGGAGCTACTGTACGGGGCCCCGTGCAGGATAAAATATCTGACTTTGGTATTTTGATATCCGATGGATACTACTTCCGTTGCAAAAGAAATTAGCCGTGACCCTTTTCGGCTGAATGAAACGAATATATGAGTGTGTGTGTGTGTGTGTGTATGTGTGTGTGTGTGTGTGTTTGTGTGTGTGTGTGTGTGTGTGTGTGTAGGGGGCACTTTGGGGCTACTGTCTGGGGCCCCGTACAGGATAAAATAACTGGCTTTAGTGCTTTGGATATCTCTGATGAGTACTACTTCCGATTGCAAAAGAAAGTAGCCGTGACCCTTTTCAGCTGAATAAAATCAATGTGTGTGTGTGTGTGTGGGGGGGGGGGGGGTAAGGGGGCAATTTGGGGCTACTGTCTTGGGCCCCATGCAGGATAAAATAACTGGCTTTGGTATTTTGGATTTCTCTGATGGGTACTAATTCCTTTGCAAAAGAAATTAGCCGTGACCCTTTTCAGCTGAATGAAACTATTGTGTGAGTATGTGTGTTGGGGGGGGGGGGCACTTTGGAGCTACTGTCTGGGGCCCCGTACAGGACAAAATAACTGGCTTTGGTGTTTTGTATGTCTCTGATGGGTACTACTTCCATTGCAAATGAAATTAGTCGTTACTCTTATCAGCTGAATAAAGTCAATGTGTGTGTGTGTGTGTGTTTGTATGTAGGGCTTATAGGGGGTGGGGCACTTTGGGGCTACGGTCTGGGGCCCCGTGCAGGATAAAATAGCTGGCTTTGGTGTTTTGGATATCTCTGATTGGTACTCCTTCCATTGCAAAAGAAATTAGCCGTGACTCTTTTCAACTAATATAAAATCAATGTTTGTGTGTGTTTGTACGTAGGCCTATGGGGGGTGGGGCCCTTTGGGGCTACTGTCTGGGGCCCCGTACAGGATAAAATAGCTGGCTTTGGTGTTTTGGATATCTCTGATGGGAACTACTTCCATTGCAAAAGAAATTAGCCGTGACCCTTTTCAGCTGAATAAAATCAATGTGTGTGTGTGTGTGGGGGGGGGGGGGGTAAGGGGGCAATTTGGGGCTACTGTCTTGGGCCCCATGCAGGATAAAATAACTGGCTTTGGTATTTTGGATTTCTCTGATGGGTACTAATTCCTTTGCAAAAGAAATTAGCCGTGACCCTTTTCAGCTGAATGAAACTATTGTGTGAGTATGTGTGTTGGGGGGGGGGGCACTTTGGAGCTACTGTCTGGGGCCCCGTACAGGACAAAATAACTGGCTTTGGTGTTTTGTATGTCTCTGATGGGTACTACTTCCATTGCAAATGAAATTAGTCGTTACTCTTATCAGCTGAATAAAGTCAATGTGTGTGTGTGTGTGTGTTTGTATGTAGGGCTTATAGGGGGTGGGGCACTTTGGGGCTACGGTCTGGGGCCCCGTGCAGGATAAAATAGCTGGCTTTGGTGTTTTGGATATCTCTGATGGGAACTACTTCCATTGCAAAAGAAATTAGCCGTGACTCTTTTCAACTAATATAAAATCAATGTTTGTGTGTGTTTGTACGTAGGCCTATGGGGGGTGGGGCCCTTTGGGGCTACTGTCTGGGGCCCCGTACAGGATAAAATAGCTGGCTTTGGTGTTTTGGATATCTCTGATGGGAACTACTTCCATTGCAAAAGAAATTAGCCGTGACCCTTTTCAGCTGAATAATACCATATTTGTGGGGCCCTTTGGGGCTACTGTCTGGGGCCCCGTACAGGATAAAATAGCTGGCATTGCTGTTTTCATGATAAGTACACCCAAAGGAACAATATCCACCAACTTTTGTCCGTAACCCCCTTCGGCTGAGTAAATCCATTTTTCGGGGTCCCTTTTTGTGGCCCCTAGGCTTACGGTACAGAATGTGACTTGCCAGCAATTCATTTTATTGACCCTTGGCCACATCCTTACATGATGAGACCATCAAAAAGTGTGACCCTTTTCAGCTGAATAAATGCTCTGGGCCCCCGGTCTATTATAAGGAGGGGCCCCCCTTGTGAGTGGGTTTCCCGAACTGCATTGGTCTGCAATGTGTTATTATTGATCATTACAGTTACCCTTGTTGACGAAAAGGTGCTACCATCCATTTCCTGGCAAACGCCTCCGCTTTGCACGCTTGCTGGCCACCCATACTGCATTCAAGAGCAAATAGTGTCAGTCATTCCCCAACGCTTGGAAGTAAAGGTTCCCCCAACATGGCATCCAGCCGCCGCCAGGTAGTGGTTGTTCTCCTGCTCTTTGGCTCCTCAACATGCTTCCTTGGAACGCTGAAGATGACTGCAGTCTACATGCCTGAAATCTTCAACAGTATAGGGAGTACGGCTACGGACATCGGCAGAGCCCTAGGTCTGTTCACGGCTCTCTTATTGTGTCCAGGTGAGTTCCAACACCTATTCCAATGGCGTTCAGTATTCCTATTATTCATCATGACATTTTACATCACAAACTTGGTGCGAAGTGACGGGATTTAAACTTCCGGATTCTTCTATCAGGTATCATGGATCAAACCATTAATTTGATACTAAAGAACTATATACATTCTGGTCTCAAGTCTTAAAACCCCGTGAGCACAGTTGTTAGGATAGCTGGAGTAAAGCCAGTTTTAATACCTGAAAACATGTGAGGTTACTGCTTTGTCCAAACACTGCCATTTCTCGCACAAACTTGAATGAAACATCAACTATAATTTTGCATACTATAAGTATATCTACACGAGATATTTGCGCTTGTCTGTATCTATCGAGTTTGTATTTACGAAACAGAAAAACATAGAGATGGACGCATCATAGGGTAGACCCTATGTAGAAACACGAATAAAGACATAATGTTGTTTTGAAAAAACATTGTATAAGAAATCCTCGTGGATGGCTCCGTTTCTGCTGTGTCTGCGGATATTTTATGTACCTCGAGAAGTAGGTGACAATCGTACTATGAAGTCTCCTGACATGTTTAACATCGATGATTACATCTGGTTCATGCATTGTTTAGCTGTCAGCCCAAGCAGTTGTGACGTCACTGTTGAATATCGCAGAGTCCCAGGCCCTGTGCAGGGGAATTAGGGAGGTTGTTCTTAAAAATTGGTTAGCGCATGGCTCAATGACCCCTACACCACAGACTTTCAAATAACACGGACATGTGTTATGATCAAAAATTCCTTATTGAAGTATGGCATCTCGAGATATTGCTAAAATGCGTGGAGAGATTTTGCTAAAAAGTGTTGTTGATGAATGACTTATACCTGTACGTTCTAATTTAGTATGAAACACGTACATTGTACTGATATAATTCAGATTCTCATAGTTGCCCGGGGATTTTTTCCGTTTTAAAGTCAGTGGCAAAATACACGGGCATTCTCATTTGACCTTTGCTTTGTACATGCCCAAATCACAACCGTGAACTCCATTGTAGAATAGAGATGTTTGTGAAGGTTGAGTTCAAAAGAATTTGTTGTCACAAAGTTTATATATAGCCGTCCTACCCAGCTGAGAGCATCCATTACATTCAATAGAGTATTTCAAGCGTAAAACCGTCAAGTTAAAAAAAAAAAACGAAAACGAAAACGAAACGTACTTCTTCCCTGCTGGAAAGAGCTGTGTCCCGCCGTGTGTTCACACAGTGTTCACGTAGTCGACTACATGTATGTGTTAACCATCGAATTTAACTGTGTGAAGAATATTTCACACTGTGGTGTGTTTTTTTTTTACAGGGTATTCACAGAGTAATGTTCTGTTTCACACTGTGAATTGGTGATTCGCAATGTGTTCACACTGTTAACGCTCGAATCTAACAGTGTGAAGAGACTTAATTCACACTGTGTTTCAAATTGCGCCTCACACTAATATGGGAGATTGTGTTCTTTCCAGCAGGGAATTACTCGGTAAGATAGTAAAAAGAACATACGTGAAGACATACATGTTCAGATATTCAGTTCAGTTCAAATTTATTTCATATTTCCACTTTCTCAGTGATGAGATTACAAAATTATTGACAATAAAACAAGAATACAAAATATATACAATCATGTCTTTTGATTGAAGAAGAAGAAAAAAAAACATACTTGACACAAATGTATATGGTCATATCATATGAAGATGTCACAAGTAAGTATCAGAAATATGATGGGGCCTAAAAACTTTAATGCTTGTAAATTTTACGTTTGTAAAACATTAATACGCTTTCAGAAAAAAAAAGGTAGGAATCCTAATACTTTGAGGTGGTGGGTGGAACCACATTTACTTGAGGACAACAGGCATTGATGACATGAAAATCATCTATAGGTTTCGTTATTAGAATTAATGTGTGTGATATTCTGACTTTGTTTGAACTTGCGATAAATTCATAAACGTATATCGGGTGTCCCAATAAAAGCGGAACGATGGATTTTCAGTATCTTGCGATCTAAAAGTGATACATTTTATGACATTATTAGAAAGAGCATCTTCCGTAGAAGACAATGATACCAAAATCAAAACTTTTTATTTTACGCCTAATTCTATAAATGCAGTCATTTTAAAATTTCGCTGGATTTGGGTTCCACACGCGTTCCATATACGGTGGAAGGTATTGTGTAAGCCCGTTGATAAATGTCAACAAAAGATACAGCTTTCACATTGGGCGTTTTCACACACACACACACACACACCCACTGTTTTTTCCTGGCCCGCTCCCATTGTGAAAGCTGTATCTTTTGTTGACATGGTACCTGTCGGCATCGGTGCCTGCATGCTAACTCGCGCTATAGAACTAGAAGCAGGTCGGGCTAGTAAATCCGAAATTTTGCACATCCATCTTCGATCGTCTGTAGATCTAACACGTTATTTTTTTTTTAGATACTTAGTAGATCCTTAGGCCAATCCTTTAGGGCTAGCTAGGTAACGTTCACTCAACAATCACGCTCTTGCTAAAAACGTTGAACACTCTGATACACGAGCGCGAGCAAGGCAACTTGACGTACGGTATACGTTAACATACGAGTCAACTTTAGACGTAGGCTGGCGGTAACAACACGGCATTGTACGCGTCTCACTCGGACGCTAAAATTGCGTTGCGCTGTGGTCTATCACTTGACCCAGGTCAAATGATAGACCACAGTGCAACGCACTTTCATTTCGCGCGTACTCAAAATTATAAGTTATATCACGCGTAGGACTGTGTGGACTAAGAGATCAGCGAACAAGAATGATTATATTCCACATACTAAGAATCTTGCTGTAGGATTGGTCAAGAGCTGATCACGTGATAAAACGTATTTTTGCCCATCACATCACCTGGAAAGAAAAGTTCGTTACACTCTATGATGATAGTAATTTTGTTTCGCTGATCTCTTAGTCCACACAGTCCCAACGCGTGATATAACTTACAATTTGAGTACGCGCGAAATGAAAGTGCGTTGCACTGTGGTCTATCGGTCTCTCATTTGACCTGGGTCAAGTGATAGACCACAGTGCAACGCACTTCTATTGAGCGCGGAGCAAATTCTTTGTTTTGTCATCTACGCGCATAAACGTCTAAAGTAAACTACGTAGTCTAAGCCCCCCCCCCCCCGATACCTAAAGAGAGCTAAAACGGTTTCAGATGTGGAATAAAATGGGAATATCTAGGACCCTAGCTGTGGAATATAAACGAATAATCAACTTTTAGTTTCAGGCAATGAGACAAACTATCACTTCCTCGGCGATCTGAATGTGAACGCTATCTTTCCTCAGCTGCGCGTCGCAAAGATACTAGTAGCTACATCCAGATCACCTTTGAAGTGATACTTTGTCCCATCACCCTCACCAACGTTGATTATTTGCTTACTATCATCAAATTCATCATAGAATGCAACGAACTTTTCTTCTTCGGTGATGTGATGGGCAAAACTGCGCTTTATCACATGATCAGCTCTTGACCAATCCTATAGCAAGATTCTTAGTATGTGGAATATAATCATTGCTAGCTCTCGCTAGTACGGTACGTGCTCGCTCATAACCCTATAGCTGCTCGTGTACACACCAGTAACCAGGTCTCACAAAGCTGTTCTTAAAGTTACGAAGGACTTAAGAACGACTGGTGACCAGTTCTTGTGTGCAATACTTGCCAGAATCTCAATAACTCAGCACAAGAACTGATCACCAGTCGTTCTTAAGTCCTTCGTAACTTTAAAAACAGCTTTGTGAAACACCCTAAGAGATTGCAGTGAGAGCACGGTAACGGCAATTGTCATAATTTTTTCTATGGTGCGCCAAAGGGAATCATGTCTGGTTCTCTTAAAGGCATAATTTACCATTAAATTTGCAGATAAAACAAAAAACCCAATTCTTTAAAATATTTACAAAAATGTGAGCTAGGGATAGAAACAACCACTGTAAAAATTTGAATCTGTATAATTGATGTTAAGTATGGTTAAATACACAAAATGTGAATAACAGATATAAGAAGACCTCATGTTTCCAGACTTAACCATCTACAGTTATGGTTTAATGAGAAAAATACTGATATCTCCTTATATTTTACGCTTTTTTGCAAAAATGTTATATGGTAGGATGTTTTGTGATAAAACAGACCTACACATACTATTGTGCATCAAATGTGATATTTTGAACATTTTTTTAATCACTGTCCCCAAAGGTAAACAGGACCTTTAAAGAAAAAAATAGTATTTCGGCACAAAACCACCCAAAATGTTATTCTTATGTCGGAATCAACATTAGCAATCAATCACCAGTCTAAGTTTAATTTTGTAACAAAATTATAAGCGCAGAAGTGATATTGTAACAGAATTAGACATGGTACATTTTGGCGCACGATAGCAAAAACCCGGTCCGCTGCCTGTACTGTGCTCGGTGTAAAAACGCGCCATTACAGATTTGCCCGTTGCATAAAAGTTACAATGTGGTAACTTTGCCATCCAATGGTAAGTACCATGGCAACAATACTCAGCAGCCAATCAAAATCAAGAATTCCATGGAAGATACCATTGGATGGCAAAGTTACCATAATAGTAACTTCTATGCAACGGGCCCTGCTGCAGCTGTGAAGTGCGCAGATATCAACATGAACATAAAAGCAAAAGAAAAAAAAAATCTGATCACCATGCTCTGTCATCGCATTGTCCTTGCTTCCTCTACCTACCCGACTTCGTCACTGTCGTTCTCAGTGTCATTTGTTACTGTCATCACTCAATTCACCCTCGACATCAAACTCGAAGTCTTTCAGTACCTTATAAGGTAAGAATTGGGCGTTTTAATGGCTTGATCTGCCGAGAAAGCCGATGCGAAGAAAATCAGGCCAGATATTACATCTGCTCGACTGGAAAAATACGTGCTTTATGAATGGCGGCCTGATATTGACGAAATTGAAGTTAGGTTTTGCCCTCCACGTGCTTCTCGGAACGAAATTGAATAATAAATCTTTCAAATTGAATGACAAAATTGCGAAAATGGATGGGAAAACCTATATTATTCACAATTATTCTAATTTTTAAAAAAATAAATGAAATTTCTACCATTTTCGTTAACATTGCTTTTTCTCTTATTTCATTTGAATTTGAGCTTCACCTAAGATTCTTCATGTTTCCCTTATTTTTGCCTTTATTGAGATTTTGGGCTTCAAAGATATAGAGATCAGGGGTTCATTTTTGCAGCTCAACGCATGTATCTAATTGTGTTAAATTTGTCTTGTTTTTATTGTTATATGGAGGAGCACTTGCGCATGAATGACTTTTTCATTTTTGTAATTTTGGCTTTTGTGCCTTGGAAGAGAAAAACAAAGGTGTTCATTCATGCGTAAAGTTTTCCATTTTATTGGCCTACTAGACTGAAATATAGCCAAATATTCTATGACAAATATAAACTTGAAAAAGTGTTTGCTTTTTTTTTTAGTATTTTTTTTTGCTGAGTGTATATAGGGTCAGGGATGAAGTTGAGTATTGTCGCTCTGAAGTATGTTACTCCAGAGCATTCTCTATGTTACAAAAGTGTAGTAATCACACGCAGAATCCATTGGCAAACTTTAATACATTTAAAAGAGTTTATACCTTGCAATAAAGGGTAACTAAAAGGCTGTAATAAAACTTGTGATTTGAAGTGTGTTACACATACAAGTGCAGCCCCGGTTCAAGTTCAAGTTGATTTATTTCACTTCCAACAAACAAATAAGAAATACAAAGAAACGCTCATATGCACAGACATCATGAAATCAGTACCACAATGCGATGAACAGAATAACATTGTAAGAAAAATATAGGTAAATTATCAACAGAGATACAAATAACTGTTACGTCACTGTGGTAAATGCATAAACGATATTGCTGGAAATGGAGGGGACTGCTAAAAAGCAGAGCTTGTAGAATGCAGTCCCTTCTAAACAATAGCAGTTTTTCAAGCTTTTATTATTCCATGTCTTTTGATACAGCATTTTTTTTTGGTGAGTAACATTATCATTTTAAAAGTTGAATATACGTACAATTATGATTCTCTTTCAAAATTTTGCCTTACCATGAAAAATTAACATAAGTGCTTTTAAGCAAGATAACCTAATGTTGATAATATGGCTCTAATAAATTCCGTATTTTTCATCCGAATGCATACCTTTTCGTTGTTTGTTTTTCCCTGGCAGCTCCCCTTGTGACATATCTGTATCGCAGGATGCCTCGCTCTCTGCTCATCACGGGAGCGGTTACCTACGCTCTTAGTTTGGTCCTGGCTAGCTTAGCAAATAGTAACGCAGAACTAACAGCTACCCTATTATTGGCTGGTAAGATTTGAAACAATCATTACTGAGTTATGAATTAATATTTGCCCCAATATTCGTTCATCTTCAAATTACCCTCCATAGCATCTCTTATTCCCTTTATAATGCCATTTTGAGAATATTCGAGTAAGCATTTTGTGCGTACTGAACTAGTGTCATTGGCGATGTTCGTTGTTTTGAAAGTTCGTTAAGGATTTATTTCTTATTCCGAAAAGCACAAATTCCCCATACCTATCGATATAATTCTGAAATTAAATAAGGTTCATTAATCCGAATACGATTTTATTCCAAACGTGCGTTATTTCGAGTGTTCGTTAAACCGAAAATGAGAAGGTGCGTAAAAACGAACCTTCGGAATTAAAAACTGTATTTCGTTTTCGGATTATGTAACCTTATGTAACCTTATAATGTTCAGATTAAAGAACATTCGAAATAGCGAGCCTTAAGATCAATGAATCTTGTACATGTACAAATTAACAAACTTGCAGAATAACAAACTGTAACCACTCAGCTATAAGTTATATAGCGCTTTTATGCATGCCTTAACCCTAACTAGGCCGGGGGGGGGGGGCCTCCGAGGCCCCCCCCCTCGACGTTCCGCGCGATGTATCGCAATCGAAAAAAGCTATCGCCGCGACGTTTCATGACTTTTTTTCTTTTGAGTCTCCCGCATCTTTTGACACCAAATTTGCGACGCCTGGGCGCGCGGTTCCGAAGTTATGCATAAATATGTACATGCATGTCAGACCAAAAATTGCTCAAAAACGTTAATTCATGGACAATTTCAATGCAAACTGTGCTTACTAGCAAATTTCATAAAAGCATGATTATTTTGGTGTTTTATTGATTAAAATCAATGAATAACATATTTTCTTGTTGGGAGCGATGTCGCGGACAAATTTCATCGAAAAAACAATGAAAAACATAAAGCCGAAAAAACAAAGAAATACATAAGAAATTCAAAAAAACAATAAAATACTTAAGAATTTTTTCTGATATCACAATTTTTTTTACTACATTTGCTAAGGACACTAAAAAGAATATTTACACAAAAAATGTGCCTGTTTTGAGCTTTTTTTGTGATTTATACCAAATAGTCTGATTTTATGCATCAGCATGCATAAATTAGCATAATTTAGCATAAATGATGATTTTTTGAAAAATTAACTTCATGGTATTTTAGATTACATCATAGGCAATGTGTGTGCCAATTTTCGTCGCGATCGCGCGGTCGACGGCCGAGATCTGGAGGGGGGCCTGGGAGGGCCCCCCCCCCCCCCCCGGCTCTATCAACTACCTAAATAGCCCGGCCTAGTTAGGGTTAAAAAAGAAGACTTCTCCATATTTCTAGTTGTTTATTTTTTTTTTTTGTAATATATTACGTTCTGTCCTTACATATAGAATTTTCCCATCTGACCCTAAACTACAAACATAATTGGTAAAAATACACAGTATTTTTTCTTATTTAGTAAATCCAATGTATTAGTCCCATTCTGATATTTTTGTTTCAGATGAAAAAAAAAAATGTACCAGCAAATGACTAAAGCATTTCTAGAAAATTCGATTCTTGTACATGAAAATGAGAACAATTAACCGTGCTAAAATGCATATTAGGAATCGTCGCAGGCAATTTTAAAAAAATGATATCAAGACAAAAGTGCTGTAGACCAAAGGTTTCATTTGAATTAGTTTTATTCTGTTGTCTTTTACTTGTGTTTGGTAGGTTTTGTGTTGGGTTTTGGGGGATATATATGCATATTTTTTTTCTCTCTTCAGGAGGCGGTATCGGCATACTGTGGATAGCTGGACTTCTCGAAGTGGGTCGTCTGCCCGAGAGCAACTTTGGCCTCTATTTCGGCCTAGGGTCCGTGGGCTTTCCCGTAGGCATGTTTGTTGTCCCACTCATCGGTGACTTCCTGATGAGAACGTACGGCTGGCGGGGAGCCATGTTAATCATGGGGGGTCTCGCGGCTCATTTAATTCCTTTAGCCATGTTCAATCAACCTCAGATAGGTGATGGGCTACGCAATCCTCAGACCACGAACCGGGAACATATCAGAGGAGAGGGTGGAGCTACGAGCAAGGAGGATGAAGAGATAATCGCCCAACAAAGCAGGACTTCAACTTCAACGTATCGCCATGATGAGCAAATGTCTATTTGTGAAGATGCCTTACATGAAGAGACAGTAGAAATAAACACAGAAGAAAGGGCAGAACTGTTGAGGGAAACACCTGATTCATGTTCACAGGGTAACATACAAAGCAGACTGGAAAGATGGGCTCAGATTGTTAAAGAGTCTGACTTTTACTCAAATCCTTGTCTTCTGTTATTCATGGTTGCTACAACCGTCCATGCAATCACGTATGGCGGGTGGCACACCTTTCTAATACCTCACGCTGTAGAACGAGGAATGCCCGTTCTCCAAGCCATCACACTCAGCTTCTGCGCGGGCCTGGCAAATTGTGTTGGTCGGATTGGTATAGGGGTTTTCCGGGACAGATTTGGCAGAGTTATGGGCACTATTCTCGTCTTGACATTTTTAATGACGCTCAGTCTTCTGTGCGATGTCTTCATACCCAACTTTGCAGTCATGTATATCGCGACGTGTTTCGCGGCGTTTTCTGTCGCGAGTCGCGCCGTCTTAGGCCTGGTATTCATAAAAGAGAAAGCTCCAAGGAGCTACGACACTGGCCTGGCTCTACATTCCGAGGCAATGGGATTAGGCACTATGTTAGGTTCATACCTTGCAGGTGAGTTACTCACAGGAGGGAAATTCCTTCTGATCCAGTCTAATTCAATTACGTTATAAGAAAAACAATCCGATCAAAGACGTCAAACCTTAAATTGTGTGAAAGTATGTACTTTGTAAACTTAAGGCTTTTTTTTTTTGTAGCTGCATGAAACCTCCGCGAATATTGTTGCCATTGGCATTCAATGCGTTGTTTAGAATCCCTCTCATTCTGCTTTCTTGAATCTTGGCTCCTGAAATTTGCCAAAGGAATTCATGCACGCGAAATTTTCTTCAAAATCAAATTCAGCATTTTATTCCATGAAAATAAGATTTAAAAAATCCAGAGGGTTCCTACTATCTAATATCAAAGAGTATGTCATTAGGGATCATCTCTCCAAATTTGGTGCTTTTATTCGACGTGTAGTGATAATCTAAAAATTTGACGATAAGCGACCTGACTATATATTAATGAACTATTGACATCTTTTCAAGTTGTAATAGCGTCCTTGCTCATATATTTTAAAGAGGGATTTGAAAGGAGAAATCCAGTCCAAATATAAGTTACTTATCTGATAAGAAAGAATAAAATATTTCAATTTCAACGGTAAAATTTTGATGGAAATCGGGTGAAATATAAGGTATAAAATTTCGCTTATTTTTCAGGAAACAGCTATTGAAAGGTCAATATGAATATGCAAATGTCAAAGTGAGTATGTCATCCCCTCACAACTTGCCATATAGTTTGTATATAAAATTTTGAAATTTCCAGATTTTCATTCAAATGCATCAGTTATGCCCGAGGCTCAAATCCCGATACATTGTATATCTAACTGATCACTATTCTGAGGTTATTCAACCAGGAATAACATCATGTTTTAGACATCCACTATGACAGAAATATTGAATTTTCGTCGTTTTTTTTTTTTTTGTACACGATCAATGAAATATTGTGAGATTATGACATGGTTAGCTCACTCATCAATCCATATCCACTGTACATAAACTGTTTGAAAAATTAGCAAAACTTAACTCAAAATGTCATAACTTCCTTATTTTCCATTCAACCAGTCCAATTTTTACTGTTGAACTCGCAAGATTTTACTCGTTTTTTTTATCAGACTAACTTATATTTGGACCGGATTCCCCCTTAAGTACAAATAAAATTTTAAACTGCTTCATTTTTTTTTTCAAAAGCGATACTGCAACTCGACGAGAGTGACCGGATTCGTTTCGTGTGGAATGTTACTGCCTAACTAACCCCAAGCATAACCCACGATTATCGAGTTGCAGTGTCACTGGAAAAAATAAAAGTCAGCCAAAACACGTCTAAATTGTTTCTCGTTGTCCCTAGCTAATCGGTCAACAACATATTAAACTGGCATGGTGGTGCCTTTCCAAAACAAATAATTTTCTAAACCTACTTCAGAAATCGGAACATCAAACTAAAACTCCATTAATTTGCAAAAATTGATCCTCCCAGTACAATGCAGTAGTATCTGTCATGTTGATTATGCATGGATAGGTGTCTATACATTTAACTCGGTCGATGCATGTAAGCTGTGATGTTTCGTTGTTATGACGTCTGCATATCATTATCAAAATTTGATCGGAAACTTTTTGGCGAGAAAGAGCTCTCAAATTGCTATAATTATTTGTCATGTTATCATTTCATCATAACTACGTATATTGTGGCGGAAGACGAATGTTCTACACTAGAGAGTAAGAGTTTATCTTTCGAAAAATTGCAACAGTTTGAAATCTCATTTGTACTTACAATCCTTCTTTAAAGGGGAAGGCTAGTACCTGATCAGTGGGAATCAGTGCGAATGCTGGGGGATGATTGTTCCAATCCTTGTGGAATTCATTTAAGTGTACATTATATATCTACTGTTGTGTGAAAATCATTTGCTTCAGAACGGTCTCATATTCAAGTAATGTGCAGATTAATGCCCCGTCACTGACCAGGGACGCTTACCTGGAAACATTAAACTGCACATTACTTGAATATGAGACCATTCTGAAGCAAATAGTTTTCACACAACAATAGATATGATAATGTACTCTTGAATGAATCCCATAAGGATTGGAACAATCATCTCCCAGCATTTCCACTGATTCCCACTGATCAGTTACTAGCCTTCCCCTTTAAGATAGATAGTACTATTACTTTCAACTCTTTTATCTAAATCCAGGTTTCGTTGCAGACAAGTTTCGGACTTACAACGCTTCGTTCATATTACTCGTGTGTGCCGAAGTACTACAGTTCGCGCTTTACTCTTTGATTCGCTGCAGCCCTTTCTGACAACATTGCACTCGTGTTTGTATATGTCCGTTACTTTCGTGTGTGATAACGGCGTCAATAGAAGAAAGATTTTAATTACACCGTACTTGTTCTTTGTAAAAAGCCGCAGTTATGGTGTTCGTTGTCGCTTGGGCATCCACGCCGCTCTTGTACAGTTAATGAATATGCATTCTGTTTATGCATTTTTCGACGAATGCATTTCCAAGTTCATATCATGTGTCATTTGTTACAACTTCAAATTTTGTGTAAAAACTCATATATTTTCAGGGAATCCAGGACTTATGCAATCAATTATTTTATGTATGAGTCGATTTTCCACATTGTGGTGATCGGTGATATCGAGCCACCTTTATCAGTAGTTGCCGTTGATGGCGCAATTCCTGATAACACATTAACCTGCGAAGCTGGCGTATTTTAATCTTTTCTTTCTTTTTTCACCTGAAAACACAACTATGACTATCAAAATTCTATTATATTTGCAGTACATCACTCTTTTTTTAACTAATCCTAAAATCTTATTTATGATGCAAATAATAAACATGTGACAGACTTGTTAACTGTTTGGTGTATCGCAGGAAAAAAAAAATTATGGAGCATGTAATTATGTCTCTATCTTTCCGTGAAACCTTAATAGGATACAGTAACATATTCAAGGGAAACTGGAGAGTCTGGACAAAACAAACATTTGGAATAAATAAATAAGACATCATCTGATCCACAAGCTACCTCAATCATATCAGCTGGCAAGGAATCTAGCATAAACTAACCCAATAAAACTAACTTTATACTTTCATATTTCCTATCTTTCTCTCCTCATTAAATGGGGACTAGGACACATGATTATGCACATAAAAGTGACAAAATTGTAAAAGCCTAACTTAAATACATTAATTTCTCAACCAAAACACGGTACGTCTCAACGTGCACTACAGACCAGGGCCCCATTTCATAAAATATGTTGGGATGGCAACTCTTGCTGGAATGACAACATCCAATAGCAGCAGCCAATCAGGAAGCTGGCTTGTTGTTGTTACCATGACAATTGCCATTCCAGCAAGAGTTGCATTCATTTCAAGTTTTTATGAAATGGGGCCCAGATTTCAACTGTGCCTATTTTGCCAACCCCACAAAATAAGTTACTATTTATATCACTAGTACCTTAATGGAGACCGCCAATGAAGGGCTACTTTACGTCCTCTCCTTATTTGAGTTGATTTATTTAGTATTTATTAAGTATATACAACGTAACAAACAAATAACATATTTTTCAATAGATCCAAAACAAAATGAATATAATTATAATCAGTACGAATAATGAAATATTATATAAATGAACCAACCAAAAACAACTGGAAAATCACTGATTATTCAATCGAATTGATATACAAAATGCAGGAGACCGTCATCTTAAGCTGAAGAAGATGAAGATCTGATGACGGCGTGTATACGTAATATATGCATTAAATTGGGAAGGTGCAAAATGTATCAGTGCAAAGGTGAGTTAGGGTAAAATTGTATAATGTGCATTTGTGTTGCTCTATTACTGTTAATGCTATTTTTAAAAATGTGAATATTAATTTTCAGAATTATAGAAAAATAAAATAGGCCCTGTAATGTTTATATATGCATATTGTGTATGGACACGAGTCATGTAATGTAACAGTGTGATGAAAAGAATAAAGTGTATCTTGGCAATTATAAACTGTGTCCGCACACTGTGTTATATTAGACATGAGACCCTTTAAAAAAATAAAGACTGTTAAACTTAGTTATCTGTCATGGAATAACAAAGAGAATCGGCAATCACCCGACATATACAACGATGATAAATGTCATTTCATACTTGCCTTGAGCGAGAATTGACTAGAAGATATTTTAATACAATTAGCAGATGATTAGGAAGACTATTCCACAAATTAGGCCTATAATGTCGTTATGTGCCACTAGAAATTTTTTATTTGTAAGATGAAAAGTTCTGCCATTACAAGTTGGATACAAATGAATGCTGTTATCAAAAGCAAATATATATATATATATATATATATATATATATATATCCATGATGAGAATCAACGTGTGATGTATGTGTGTGTGTATGTGTGTGTGTATGTGTGTGTGTGTGTGCTAGACTGCTAGTGATATCTATGTCCATAGTTATTATTATAGAGATCAGTGGTGTATGTGTGTGTGTATGTGTGTTAATCTTCGCTGCTATTGGTGACACTACAGTCGGCCATTTCCAATAGCCCTAGTTACGGATTTATTGTAGGCCTACTACTTGAGATTATTCTATTCTATCAACATCCGGACTTATTTACGATACAAAGGATACGTCATTCAATAATGAGTCATAAGTGTTGGTAACTTCTTTAGCTGCCGCTCTGACTATGTCAGTCAATGATTTCATTTCATTGTTTGACATCATGTGCTATAGAAGACTCAAGCTAATGTAACATGCATGGTTGGTGTCCTTTCTGGTTTCATATTGATATAAAGAACACTCGGACCACTCATAGGAATTAGTGTTTATTTTGTTTTACATTGAGCTTGAAGACCATCAGCAATCTCATAAAACTATGCCCGAAATGAGAAATTATTTGGCATACTCGAGGAAAACTACTGACGACAAGAGAAGATTTATGAAGGCGCAGGTAAGCCACCCTCCCCGCCCCACTGCACTGTGCACTCCGGTTGCATCTCCCGTACTTGCGATCATGTCGACGTATCGGCCACGTGACCCGTTGTTTGGTGCTGGATCTAGCCCCAGGATCTCGCACATGAGAGGGTAAATATCCACCTGCGGAAAAAAAAAAAGAAAGAAAACTTGCAAATAACACATTTTTTCTTGATCTTTATTGATTTAATTCAAATCATACATGAATAACACATTACACATTCTGGGTATAACAAGAAAAAAGACAATACAAATACAATTTAAAAACAAAAAAAAATTCAGTTGCAATAATCTCTCTTGATAAAAGAGAGATTATTGCAATTGAAAATTAAAAAAAAAAATGATGATTACAGTAACAAGCTTTAATCAATCCAACTAGTCAATATTAACGAGAAAATACTGACATATGCAATCATATATGTTCCCCTTTGATATGTTGGATCATAAAAATCATATTCCACTGTCCAAAACGCATCTTACTTATGAATACACAATTAATTAACAATCCTCAGCCTATATCATACGAGATTTTAAAATCACCATAGACTAGACATTCCACGTAGCCGAGGAGTTTATACACTGTGTATCCATGAAGAGAGATTGAATGTACTAAATCTTTAAGAAGAGCGAAAAGGCGAAGACTATAGAATTGGTTGAGCCCATTAGTCTTTCGGTTCTTTGTGGTAGAGGGAAAATTGCAGACCAGAAATCAAGTAAAAACAAATTAGTGATGAATACCGATTCGATAGGGGGTGAAGCATAATTTTCACGGAAGAATGGTCCTCGAGCATAGAAAGATGACTTCATTATCATCCACTGGTTGTCGTACCCGTGCGCAGATCCTGCATAGTCGGTGTCGTTCTCGCCAATCCTCTTCGGAGAAGAAATTCAACAACGGCTGACATATTTTCAATCATTGTGCAAATTCAACAAGTGCAATAAACTGTGGATTTTGTAAACACAATACGAACACGAAGTGTATGCATATTCACCTGTACACATAAAATGTATTCGAAAAATCAAATATATCACGTAGAAAGAAACTTTGTCATACTATAGTAAAGTTAATACTAACTCGTGTCAGCTCTTTATCTTCGTCTTGGAAAATTAAAACGTCATTATGTAAAAAGAAATAGACAACTTACCGTATGAAGATGCCACCCGGGGTCAACCAATCCAAAGATTGGTAATACTCGGTCACTTTTGCCATAGTGGAGTCGATCGGGGATGTCTTCCTTTTTGTAGACTGTTAGTGCCGGGTGAGCAGTTTTCAGGGCGTTGTAAATCTTTAAAAACAGCAGCCATAAGAAAAAATTATCGAATACAAATAATTTGACATAGGATAGGCCTACTAAATAATATCAACATCTTGATTGAAAAGTGGTGTATCTTCAATTGTGAAACATAATTTGCTTGTTTGTGAAACATAATTTACTTGTTTGTGATATCAGATTACTGGTAGAAAATGAATTCACTGCGTTTCGTAGTAAAGTATCAAGAACACGTTTTCCACCGTTCAAATTTCAACCAACTATTTCATGCGATTAATCCAAAAAAGGAACCTACTTAACATGGGCATTGATAGCGAAAATTTATTTATTTATTTATTTATTTATTTATTTCTAATCTTTTGTCAGGGTAGTCCATTCACCAATAGTGGTCTTCCATGGAGCCCTGAATAATATTGATGAACATATTATGTACATTAAATAGCAAAACGTATATACAGAAGATGACATAATACAGTGTAGATACATACCAGCATACTGTACATTGCAAAGTAACATAAAAAAGTACATGCCACAGCAAGAGTTCACCAGAATGCCGAAATAACAATTAAAACGCTATTATACAGGAATGATAAAGCCCAGAATGAATTTCGTGTGTTACTTACAAATAGCAACTTTGCTTAAACAATCTCTTAAATGAATATAATATGGAAGAAGCTGATCTAATTGAATGATCTAGCCTGGTCCATTCAAGTACAGAGGATACGATTGGGCTGCACTTGTGACAATCAGAGCGAAATTTTGAAAAAATCTTCATTTTCATCTTGAAAATTGAGTATCTCTGATACCTCATTCAATTTTCCATCATTGGGAACGAGCTGGAACGTCGGTCCATAATCAGCTATTATGAAGTCAACATCGGACTCATTGATGTAGTCATACAGACAAACATGTTTCCACTGCTGTTGATTGATATGCCCGTGATCGCTAGCGATGATGACGTTGATGATGTCCTCGAGTTGTCTCTCTGCTATGACGTCGAAAAGATAGCCAATGGCCTCATCTACCTCCTGCAATTTTTTGATCGATTCCAGATGACCGATGCCGTAGATGTGAAGCCATTCGTCGGGGTTGTCGAAGTACAGCATGACGAGGTCGAAATCATCCTCAGTCAGCCAGGAGATGGTATCATTAATCCGAGCTTTCATTTCGTAATTGTACCTGATAATAGAACAAGATAAGGGCGTGAATTCTTTGTCACATCGCAAACAAGACGGTGATCTTTTGTAGCTGTTAATGCAGGGCGGGGGGGGGGGCACTTTTTTGTATATACAATGCATAGGCATACATCGAATGTAATCACTTTGTTCCCCCCCCCCCCCCCCCACCTTTGTCACCCGGGCCCGGAAGTGGCACCAGAAAAAAAAAAAAACAAATAAACATCGAACGTGGTTAAGCTTTTGACGTTTGCCATTTGTTTTGCTAGCCGATGAAGAGCGGCAACAACCAGGAAATGTAGAAATGAAATCAGAAAGTCGCGCTCAAGGCTGAAGACCTTTCCTTCTTTTTTTTTTCTTGTTAGCTGATGAAACCCGGAAGTTTTCAAGTTTACGTGGTGCCGGCCATGCAAAGTGCTGTAAATGGCTTGTGATAATGTCACGGTAGGTCAGAACAATTTAAATTTTCACACGTAAGCGTCACGTCACTTCACGTTGACAAAGCTTGACTGAACATAATTACGAGATATAATATGTGGTTAACTGTCTGAATGTACAGGTATAAGATAATCCTTACCAGAACCATGACGTGCTTGGGACGTTTTTGTCGGGCCTGATGCCTTTGATTGGTACGTTCCCGCCAGGATACATTATTGTTCCCGCGTGTTTCCCCTGCAGAATGGCAGTCACCCAGATGGGCTCAGCTCCCGTGTCGAACCACTCAGTTACGTTAAGGGTATCGGCAAATGAGTAGGTCCGGTTCTTTGTGATGGGATCGAAGTAAACGTTGTGGATAACTCCATGGCTCTCTGGATACAGTCCTAAGTAGGGTTGGTAAATTTTTCACGAAATTACCAGTTTAAGAGAAGTGATTTATTCTCATCTTTGCGACAAAAAATACCAAGAAAATTTATCTTGATTAGTTCTGTATTCTGTATATTTCTGTATTCTGAAAATGTCCAACCCACCGTCTTTCATCCGAACGGAGACTGCAAACTTTGTATGACTGTTTGGAAGTTCTGATGAGTTTGAAGCGTATCTCCTGTTGAATTCATCTTACTAAGCGGCGTTGCATAATTCGAGGGCCACAAACCGAATGTATCTTTTTTTTTTTTTACATGGTGGGAGGGGATATTGAAGGCAATAATTATGTCTATTCAGATGACCTATGACATCAAATGAATGAATGCCATGCGTGACGCATTGGCCAAATGCAGTGAAATATTGAATGCGCAGAAGAAAGATACAAGAATGCAAAGGATTGTATTGAAGCTGTCTCGGCAGAGATACATTATTAAGCTTAACTCAATATGCATCCTGCACTCCAATTAAAAAACAAAACGACAGAACAAACGAAACCAAATATACATTGTGTCAACAGTCATATGTATCTATTTTGGGTAGATAGTATAGCAACTACAAACTTTTTCCCCTGAATGTCGTATTGGTAAGGTTGCTACAATAATTTGATAACGCGCTTTTTTACCTACGCCATAAAGGAATGTAATAAGGATTTGTGTGGTGGTCAACGGTCGAGATTTGTGAGGATATAAGATCTTCACCTCATCTAATTTGCATATTACAACATTCCTTTTACTGCTTTGTCACAACTTGTGAAACTTCGAATTCAGCAACTCTTTCATTGTAGATCTTACCATTCTGCTCATTTTGCTCTCTTTGATAAAATCAACTTGAACATGACACGGAATTGCATTCCATTAAAGCTAACGGTATCTCCATGGCTACCTGTTGCAATGGAGTACATGGATGTCGTGGACTGGGTCAGAAATACCCCGTCCATCCAGGCAGTTTTAACCCCAGTCCTTGCCACCTCGTTCAATTGAGGAAGATCCTGGCCGTAGCTGTCCCATCGCAAACCGTCAGTCAATAATAGTATCAGCTTTTGCTGCTTTTATACACGAAAGACAATGGCGAATGAATGATTGAATAGATTGATCAACAAGTCCATGCCAACGCAACCAATAACAAATGACTGCAGTGTTACACCAGCGGGTAGAGGATAATATGGGAAATTTGTTAATAATACTTGATTGAAGCCCATATCGGATTATCATGGATTACCCACCTTCAAAAAAAGGTAATGTTTGTAAAAGAAAGCACAACTTCTAATGTTATTGTGTGCTTTGTCGCTTTTCAGTTTGCCGGATAAAAAGAGTGGCTTGTTTAATACTCGTTATCGTTCATTATCTACAGCAACGATTGAAACATAGTCACGAGCACTTGGCCTTCAGTATACTCAGTAGATTGCAAATGATACGACGTACCATGATCACACAAAGTTTGACTTTGAACCCCTCGCGTTATCCCGAGTTCGACAAATGCTTTATGTATACTGTATAGGCCCTACATCGCGTATAAGTGACAGAAAAAGAAACAGAAACAAAGTTCTTTAACATACCTTTCCTTCCACAGCCTCTGATGTTGAAAGGGTAATGCTGAGAACCAACGCAGTAACAATGACAGTAACTTTTCCTGCACACATCTTGAGACAGTCGATATATTCCAGTGATAAGGCCTGTAGATGGCTGGGGCCTAGCTGCTGTTAAACATGGGAGTTAACCTGCAGGTGACTTTCAGGAAGCTGACCTTACAATAGCCGTTGTAATGATTTCAGCGTATCATATGATGCCTAACTCAGCCGGAACCATAACGGCAGCGAAATGTATTTCCTGTTGGCCTTATTTAAAAAGACTTTGGTCATACCTTTGGTAGCAAAGTACTCACGCCGCAATCAAACCATGCGATGAGTAGGGAGGGACTAACTTTTGCAGCTCACCAGTAAAGAGGAGCTTTAGTGTGTTACTTTATGCTAGCTAGGCTTAGTATGGTGCAGCCAATTATCTCAAGTATTAGCAGTGTTTACTTGACCAAGACCGCAGAGATGACTATTCAGTAAAGCCTCAGTGGGGGTAACTAAATTTAAGGGGACCCTTGATAATTTACGGGCAAACTTCGAGATAAATATGATGTTTACATTGTCGCCCGTGTAGCTCGTAACAGATAGAGCACGCGCGTCTGATTTATTACACGGGAACTAAATATGCATGTACATATTATTGTTTCCCTCTGCAGTATATAGTGTTTTCAGGCTCCCCGTAACCTTCGTGCCACCTTCCCTCATGTCAAAGATCAAGATTGCATTGTTGGCTGATGATGAGAGCTCGATGTTAAACCATGGAGGTATACTCGTTAAACTATCAAGCCGTTTAAACTCGTTATATCAATAAAAAATAATAACCGGTATATGCTGTGCATCATAACAGTCCTGCTATCAAGACTTTATACTGTAATTCATTCTTCTTTTCTCTCCTCCACCTCTCACAATAGACCCGCATTTACACTAAGCATTTAAACTGAGCCTATACGTGCAGGCATGGTTAGATATAATATTACTGACTTGAACTCTGACACCACTTAGACACTGAACCATTTGCCTGCATTGCTGATGGGGGGGGGGGGGGATTTGGACATGATCCCATGAAAAAGTGTTGTAATCATATTCTAACACTGCTGTGTAACACAGTGGATATGGGGGCTTCCATATCCCGTCCTTATTGATTTTGTTGATGAGCTTGTTATGGAGACTGTATAGATTCAAACGTTGGGGGCGGCTTTCATCTTCTTGACTGTTTGTTTCCATCCCCGCAATACAGGGCTTAGGCATTGTTAGGCCTATAAAAATATTCCTCGCATAGACTTTAGAACATACGTTGTGTCACACTTTATTCCATTACCTTGGTATGTAATCATAGATACATCGCTATTTAAGCTGGACATACGAAAGCAAAATTTACTCATATAAAAGTCAGTCATATCTTTACCCATGTGTACTTCCCATCTTATTCCCGTATTCCCTGAAATCTTAGGCTGCATGTTTGTAATAGAAAATTTAGCAAATGTTTTCTTTGTTATCATGTGTTCTGTGTAACAGACAAAAACAGGCAAAAACAAACAACAAAATCTTCGTGAAAGGAATTCCGATGACCTATTAAATTCAAAATATATGACTGTATAGTGGACTGATAGTGGAATCGATGTAAGTTATTTGCACATAAATCCCCGAGATTTTCACAAATTCTCCCAACACTTTGACAGTACACAACGCACCGACTTTATTTAATTTCAATTGACTTGTAAATTGTTAAGCTTTTGTTGAATGCATTGAATCGTCCTATTACACAATCAACCACGGAGTATCGGAGACATTGTTGCAAAAATAAAATGTTGACGATGCATTTTTGTTGTATTTCCAAATTATTAAATGTGCAAGAAGTGATAGAAGTGGAGGATTTTGCATTTATGTACCCAATACTTGAAAATTCAAAGATATGCATATTCAGTTATCTTAGTATGCATAATATTATACTAAGGACATCGCAAACATTTTCTCGAATTCAAGATTCAAGATTCAAGATTCAAATTTATTTTCACTTCCATCAAATAAAAAAGAAATTATATACAATGTATATGCACAGGATATTTGTAATAAATGCAGAATGTGATTTAACAAAGAACATAATTATGAAAATGAGAAACAGATGAAAAAAAACCCACAAATATGTCTTTTTTTAATATATACATGAAATATATAAATCAAGTTAACTAAGGGTGGGGATGGAAATGAAGGGTCCCACTAAGAAGCAAAGCTTGTACGATATGGAACCCTCAGAAAAAAAAAAACAAACAAAAACAAGACAGCAATATAAAACAAAATAAAACGATCCAATGTCAACTGACATGAAATCAAAATAATTGGGAATTTCATTGCGAATTTGATTTAATTGGAAATCTAATTGGGAATTTAACTGCGAATTTATGATGTGTTAAAAATAGCTCAGTACATAGTTAGTAGGCCTATACCTCCGCAAAGATGCCTGTTAAACTTAAATAAAGACTTTCAGCAATCTTTAAATTTTATTTTGAATGAGAGGAAAGAGGCATTTATATGAGGTGACTTTCAAATGCATTTGATTTTTATTTTATTTTGAATGAGAGGAAAGAGGCATTTATATGAGGTGACTTTCAAATGCATTTGATTTAAGAATGTGGGTGTATTTCCTTATGGTTATGAAGCGATTGATATGTTATGCTTATATTATTATATTATTCCTATGTTATCATTATATTCTTTTATACAATAAAATATTTTATAATTTCCTAGAAAAGATTAAATATATACTGCCGGGAGTATACACTGTTTAGTGTAAGTGATCATAATAGTCACGTGTTTTCGTGTGTATTACATGCTTATAAGTTCTCATGGTAATAAGCTTTATTTTCATAAAAGTAAGAAGTTTTTTTTTTTCCCGAATTGCAATGTTTTTTCCCGAATTGCAAAAAAAAAAAAGAGAAATGTTACATGGTAATAAGTTTTTGATTTTTCTAAATTAAAGTAAGATTTTTTTTTCCCAAATTGCAATGATCAATAAGGACATTTTCGGCAAATGTAATGCATGTAAAAGGATTGATTTTGAACAATGACAAATTTATGAAAGCTTATACTACGTTAGTTTTTTTTATGTAAAAATAGAAATAGATAAAATGTATGGATTACAAATGAAATTGGAAAATTAGATAAAAAGGGAGTTTTATGTTTACAGAAAATATGTAAAATATCAAACTTATGTCCGAAAAAAATAATCATGAACATAGGGGAGAAAATTTAAATGTTTTCATACAAGATTTACAAGATCAAATACGTAAATACGTCATTGTGAATTATATTACAAAAATTTTTTGTGTTACAAGTACATGCAATTCGGAACACAACTACAAGTAACTAGGCACATAAATACAAAATGTTTCCAATGTTTACGTCTTACGAATACATTATCAATTTAAAACTGGATCAATCTAGTACTCATATTCAACGGGATATTACCTAGGGATCATCATCCCTAGAAGCAGAGAAAAAAAAAAAAAACCTTCATGTGATAAGACTTCACGAATTGATGGTTCTCCGTTTCATGTCTCATTTTATTTATTGATATAGATACCTAGTTTGTGTCACTCACAGGAACTCACAATGCACTGACCTTGATAACCATCGGCTATATCTCATGAAGTTATTGTCCGAAACGATTGTAATTATCGGCCATTATACTCAAGGAAAACGAGTGCTGACAAAAGCAGACTTATCAAGGCACATGTTAACCATCCTCCCTGACCCACAGCGATCATGTCGACGTATCGGTCACGTGACCCGTTGTTTGGTGCCGGATCTAGCCCCAGGATCTCGCACATAAGTGGGTAGATATCCACCTGTGGATATAGAAATACAGGACACCTCGAATATTACACATATGTGAGAGGACAATGATAACAACTGATTTACTAGTATCGATTAAGCATGTACATGTATCAAGGTATATCTCTATGTTGAATTCAGACATTACCCAAATTACTCTACTACGTTTCTGTGCAGTGTTGTATTCTGTGCCTCTATACTACAGCACATTTTATCTACACTGTAATATACTGGGGCATAGGCAGGAAGCAATAAAAGAGTCAAGGCAGGAAGGGGGAACAATAACCCCCCCATCACACAGGATTGACTTGTGTATCTATGGCATTAGGTCTGGATACTCATAGGTGAAAGAAAGACCAGCTTGTCCCCTTCATCTTATTTAAGTCTTCATTGACTTGTATGTGGTCTGCGTGAAACAAAGACTAGCTTAAAAATGTCCTCCTCATCTGAGCAGTCATTCCACGCCACATATACTCACTATTAAAAGAGAAGCAGCCTCTCCTCAAAATCTCCACCTGCCTCGATTGTGGGAGACATGCAGCTTTGTACCAGAGAACTGTAAGTTTTGTACTACTTGTATTAATATCTCTAAACTTAACTTACTCTACGTGCCACAAGACATTTATATGTTATGAATATATCTTTAGTATTGGCTGACAACAAAGAATTTCATCAATGCGAGGGTTGTTTTTTTTTTTTAAGGATATTCCCAGTTCCAAGGACTCGAATTGTGAGGAGTAATTTGTCACAAGTATATGTTACTTTATACTCCATTGGTATTTACAGAATATTATACAGAATGTCTCATGCGGTTGTTCTCCTGTACATTATTCGATAATCATTGAGTAGAGCATTTGGGGGAATATATCTCCTTAATGTAGTAGTCACAGGTATAGCTTGGAATTTAAATTAGGTCACTTGTGTTCTGTATCTATTTCTTTGTATTCACCAACTGTGTATTATATTAGGCGCATGGTTTAACCTGAGCTGCGCATGATACACCTTGTAGTATGTTATTAGTGCTGTATAATAGTAATGCAGAGGAGGAATATGCAGTCATTTATCATATCGATCACAACATAATGATATACTAAGTAGTAGTTGCTCCCAAGAGTCACAAAGATGTCATTCGTTTTCTTCTATAGCATATCCTTGTAAATAGACTTCCAAGTCACGTGGATACTGCCTGTCTGGATGTATCCGCTAAAGGTAATTTGTTGATATTTTATGCCACCTGCTTCACTGTAAATATAATGTGTGTCTTAAAATGTTTTAGTGAGATATGTTTGGTATTTATAATAATGTTTTGTTGTTTGCAATTACATCGTATTCATTCAATGCACAGTCGTTTCCATAGATTATTGCAACTAGCAGGCAATTCTTAAATTGATGTGCTGTACTTCATCTCAATTAGCTGCATTCACAGGAATGAATTCATTCCTCCCTCCATATTATATGCAAATACAGCATGTACAGCAGCATTATGCTTGGTTTCAAAGCGGTGCATTTCATTGAAAACGTCATAATTCAGTATTGAGATCCGCTCGGTATATGTGTCGTTCGTCATCATGACATTCATATATTATTTTCCTTGCACTCTTTTCACCTGGTATAGGACATCTACATGTACTCTCAGTGACGTGCACGCAGTGGTGCTGTGTTGGTTTTCTTTGTCTTATCTTAATTAATTTGTCGGTGGAAACATTGTAAATGTGTGAATAAACAAATCCACCCTTTTCTTTGTAAATTTAAACGAAAGTCATTGTTTTGTGTCTTCCTTTACACATTCTCTTCAAGCGTTTGAGCCAGGCGTAATGTAAATTGTGTGAATGTTTGGTGCTATGGTTGTAAGGACACATTTGGTCCGTCACATACAAACACCATTACACATTATTGACCATCACACAACAAACACTACAATCACAGACACTATATTTATCGTTTGTCTCAAATCATGTATAGAGATATGGTGACTATAATCTGTGAAACATCACACATGGAGTTCTCCATAAAGGCTTGTACCGAAAGAGTTGTTAGCGTCGCACCACTTCGTGTTGACTGGAACCCTACTACAGACGAATGAGTGAATGAGGAGCATGTTGACTTTTCGATACGTTTTCTTGTTAATAAAAACAAAAATGGCAATAATAGAACAACTATGATCATAATAATTATTTCAAATCATCCAAGAAGATGAATAAAAGAAGGGGAAAAAAGTAGGAGATGGAGACGAAAAAGGCGGGCGATGTTGACCAATAGTGTTTTTATTGCAGCCTGAACCAATTTTCTTTTTGAATGCGAAATTAGACGGCATTGAACAAGGTTTTTTCTTGAATTCTAATTCATAAGTTACAAAATAAAGTATATACCTGTTTGCAAATGTTTAGAAAACGAAAAACACAGAATAGAACTGTTAAAGTCCATTTGTCTTTGGCTTTCTCGTGGCAAAGAGAAATCGCAGGAGAGAAAGGAAAATAACAGATTAAGGAAAACCAAGTTTGACGGCAAGGGATAAATACCGATTCGATAGGGGGTGCAGCATAGTTTTGGCGGAAGAATGGTCCTCGGGCATAGAACGATGACTTCATCATCATCCACTGGTTGTCGTACCCGTGAGACGCTCCCTCAAAGTAAGCTTCGTTCCTGCCAATCCTCTTCGGGGAGAAAAATCAAAAATTAATGACTGACATTTCATATTTTCCATCAATTGAAAATTCAAGCATCTAACGCTCTAGAGGCAATTTAAGTTCACACATTTTTTTTTTTTGTACAAATATAACAGGTCTATATACAATATACAACTGTATATAATCAACAAACAAACGTAATGACGAACTAACTAAAATACCGTGCACAATGAAACTTCGTCGCGCGATATTAGAAAACACAATACATTTCTTATATATATATATATGTATATATATATATATAAGAAATATATATATATATAACTTATATATAACTAATATATAAGTTATATATATATATATATATATATATAACTTATATATATAAGTTTTGTTACTTATCTTTTTATCTTGTCAACACGTGGATTACCTAATCAACATAATAGATAGATAGATAGATAGATACATTGTTATATATGCATATATCTTATAACATATTCCGTATTCCGTACCAAAATGAAAACACCAGGTTATGATACGAAATAAAACTGAGAATGACGCAATTTCACTTGCCGTATGAAGATGCCACCCGGGGTCAACCAATCCAAAGATTGGTAATACTCGGTCACTTTTGCCATAGTGGAGTCGATAGGGGATGTCTTCCTTTTTGTACACTGTTAGTGCCGGGTGAGCAGTTTTCAGGGCGCTGTAAATCTTTAAAAATCAGCAGTAAATAAAGCAGTAAATAAGAGCCATTATCAAATATAGATAATTCAATATTATCGTAATAATGATAATAACGTCTCGATGGAAAATATAGATTTTAGATTTTGATGTGTCACATCATTTGCAATGATAGTGACGTACATCATTGGGAGGCGATAAATTAATTTTGTTTCATAATACGGTAGACATTATATCTGACCACATTTAACTTGAATTTTGTCAAATTATCTCGCACTTTGCTTGCTTAACTTTTGTATTATTTATGAAACAAACCTCATCCAGTTTCCCATCATTGGGAACGAGCTGGAACATCGGTCCGTAATCAGCTACCATGAAGTCAACATCGGACTCATTTATGTAGTCGTATAGACAGACATGTTTCCACGGCTTTTGATTAATTTGCCCGTGGTCGCTGGCGATTATAACATTGAGGATGTCCTCCAGTTGTCTCTCTGCTATGACATCGAAGAGGAAACCAACAGCTTGGTCGACCTCCAGCAATTTTTTGATCGATTCGGGATGACCGATACCGTAGGCATGAAGCCATTCATCAGGTTGGTAGAAGTACAGCATGACGAGATCAAAGTTTTCCTCAGTCAGCCAGGATATTGCATCGTTGATCCGAGCTTTCATTTCGTAGTTGTCCCTGAAAAATGGAGCAGTGTCAAGGTGTGAATCTTTCGTTACATCACACTAAATACAATGTTACTTCTTAGTCAATTGAATACAGCAAGGAGCTTGTGGAAAATGAATACATGCCTGACTCCCAAATTGCTGATTTCCCACACGCCGAAATCTGTCGGTAGCCAAGGCTCGGCTCGGAAATCACTCCATTCGCGGACTGGTAAGTCCGCTAATGGAAGTCAAGCGCGAAGTTCAAAGGGTGATGGGGAAAAGAGCATGACGTCAGGTTGTATTATTTTCACGGCCGTGAGTTGAACGTAAATCCAAGGCTCCTGAAGACGTGCGAGATGCTTGTGCTAGCTAGAAGTGAAACTATCAGTCCGTCGAGCTCAATATCTACTTGAGTGCACTGTCCTTGGGTGGCTTTGGATTTGTTAACCAAGCCTATTTACTGCAGTTCGTCCGCCCGTTAAGAATAATAATAAAAAACAAAACAAAACAAAGCATCGTCTGATTGGCTGCCTCATGCGTCAGGATTTGGAGGTGTGGCCTGCAAACTTGACAATGAACGATGCCCAAGCTTGCATGAACTTGGTGAGTCATACTTGGTGTTCTCGGTGCTAAACCATGTAAACCTTTCTTTCAGAACCAATGCCTCTCTCTGTCGGAGTTCCTCAAGGTTCTGTATAGGCCCGCAACTTTTCAGTCTATATGCTCAGCCCATGCCTGACATCATCAAACACCATGAGGGCATACAACACCATAGCTATGCTGATGACGTGCAACTATACACCTCTGCAGACCAGAAGGACAGTCGGGCAATTGAACTTGCTCTCACCACTTTATCTGCATGTGTTAAGGATCTACAGCTGTGGATGGAGAATAATCTGTTGAAACTGAACTGTGAAAAAAAAAATAAAAACACGAATTCGTTGCTGTCGCTAATCCGTGGTTCCATCCCTTGATATCCGATGTCCCCCTGACTGTTGGTAATGTCGTCATTCATCCATCAAGTTCAGTTAGAAGCTTAGGGGTGTCGAAATTGACTCCTCCCTGAAGTTGGATCACCATGTTTCTTTTCTAAGCAGTTCGCTTCATCTCTCAGATATTGCACGTATCAGGTCCTTCCCTGATCAGAAAGCTTGTGAACATGCTGTGAGAGCTCTCATATCTTCAAGAATAGACTACGCAAACTCCATGCTATCTCGTACTTCTTCAGGTAATGACCAGCGCCTTCAACGTGCTCAAAACCGAGCGGCAAAGCTGGTTTTTCTGGCCAAGAAGCGTGACCATGCCTCTCCTCTTCTTCAGCAATTACACTGGCTCCCTGTGCAAAAGCGAATCACGTACAAAATCTTGTCAATCACCTATAAAATGTCTTAAGAATTGTGCTCCATCTTACCTTCAGAAACTAATCTCACGTCACCAATCTGAAAGACAAGGAATGCGATCAGGCCAAGACCCCAACCCGGCTGTCTGTCCCTAGGACTCTCACTCGGACAGGAGACAGATCCTTCTCAGCAGCTGCCCCACGCTTGTGGAATCAGCTCCCTCAAAGCAGGGAGGTGTAAGAAAAGGAGAGACAACTCGATCGTAATTCATGCAAACACATGTTTGGTTTCAAAGCGTTACAATGGGATGTCTATCATTCCACTATACGCTTTGAAGTCATGCTCGGCACCGCTCTAGTTGCAAGGCGAAGTTCGGAGACAAAGAACGCATTTCACCTTTCGTTGAATTACAACCTTTGTTCCCCCGTAAAATTTTTAAATGAAATACTCGAATTGATTAAGTGTAGTTTAGGAAAGAATTCAATATTATAAACATGTATTTCTAGTTTCTTCGTAATGCACAAATCGAAATGAAATGAAAATTAGGCCCTCTAAAAACCTAATATTTTTCTATAATGCGCACATTTCCGCATATTAGTTTTCTATCCTTTAATCTGGGATATTTTGATCTTTCAAATAAAGTACTCAGCTATATAAAGCGTGCTCCAGCGTGCTTTTAAAGTATTTGCTGTTAAAACTGTCAGTTTTACACTGCATTTTGATTCGCTGCTCCAATTTAAGATACACAAATTCATTGTTGCCATCACATTGAAAGAGACAGAGCGAAATGCAGTAGGGGCAAGTATTTCTAGATGTTAGAGCGCTAGTCCCGATTATTGATGCTCTCATTTGTCAAAGCACCTGATTTTCACCTGTAGTTAAAAGCGCATAACTTCTCGGAGGTGCCGAACATCCTTCAAAGGAGAGCAGGAGTTGTCACTCCTTTTCTTACACCTCCCTGCTCAAAGTATCAGAGAATCCCCATCCTGTCTATGTTCCAAAAATCGCTGCTGAAGACTTTCCTTTTCAATAACTGATTTCTTTATATTCCTTTAACCGCAAATTAAAAGAGTTCTTATTGAGTGCATATCTTGCAGACACTGAATAAATTTGTAATGTCTTATGTAATATTGTGGTATGTTATTGTCCGATTAAACACTCTTGTCAAGCCGCCGCAGATTGCGTTTTGGGCCTTACCGTCATGTTCTCCGAATTCATCATTAGCAATTCCACACTCTACTTCGTTTCCCTCTCTTCCTCCTTCCCTCTACCTCTCCCTCACTTTCTACCCAGAGCTTGACGACAGGCACCAAATGGCTTAATAGCTGAGCATAGTTTTAATGCAACAACAGTTTATAATGTATACCGAAGTAGGCTCTATAAGCATATTATCATGTTCTACTCCGGAAACAAAATGATAGCTCGGTCACAACAATTCTTCACATTTAAGTTTAGGTCTATTTTTCTTCCTTTTTTTCCTTTTTTTTAATCACATAGGCATACCCCGCTTTTCTTAGTTGGTACCATTAACTCGCCTGGTCTTATCTTCCATCCGTTCTCCGTTTCTTTTTCACAAGCACTGATTACTCGGGGCTTACAGCCAAACAAGCTTGCTTTCATGTAGGTCCCGTCATACTTCTCTTTGTTCAACCCCATTCGATTTCAACCAGTTATCATTACAATTGATGTGTTATTACCATGTATATTGTTTGTTCTTGCACATTGTTTACAAGGTAAAAGAACTTGTATTATTATTTCTGACGTAATATTCATATACGAGAAGTATGAAAATAAATTAATTGAACTGAATTGATTATTATGTACATTTTTGTTTTGTATTTCTTCTTGAGTTGTATTTTTTTTCCTACCTCCCAAGTGTAAGGTGGATACTATATTTCTGTGAAGCCCTGTGATACATGTTCACTCATTATAAGAGCACTATAATTATAAGTACCCAGTTATTGTATTGTAAATCATTTCTGGCACTTGCCGACGCCAAAGTCTGTTGAAGACAATTAATATTTCCGTCAAAACAAATACAAGTGGCTCCAAACTTGTAACATAAGTTACGTTCAGAGAGTGATCCTTAACCTCGAGGATAGTTATCTTCGAGGATAAGCTCATAGTCAAGCACCGTGTAGATGCACTCATTGATAGCTATCTTGAAGTTAAGTCGAAGATAGCTATCCACGAGATATGGTTAGCACTCTACCAACGAGCAGCGGGGTCCCCACTCATAATAAGAATCGTTTGGACAGAACTTAAAGGGGCATTCCAGACGATTGTCATATTTTTTCACATCATGTAGTACATAAATCGACCTCTCCATGCATAGATTTGTGGAATTTATTGTGGTCCTTGAGCAAAGAAAACAATACTCTGAAAAATCTTAAACAAAAAATTACACTGACCAGTGTTGATGACATAGAGCCTCACATATTTCAGAAAATCTCAGTGTAATTCCATTACAATACAACTTGCTTAATGGGTTCACCTGCGTAGAATCTATGCATGTCTTCTTCTTTTGTTCTGCTTTCTTAAACCTCAACTCATGCATTCTTATGGCGAGGCTGCCATGTTATCATCCATGTTCATTGCAGTTTGATATAGATTTTGAAAACATTCTTATTCCTCATCCCAAACACTATAAGTTTTGAAACTCTGTACTCAGTATAAGTAATTTATAGTTGTTAAAATGTTAAAGTCTGAAAATCATCCGTAGGTCTTCTTTATTGATATAAACTTGTAGATAAGCGTAGTTACCACTTGTTAGGAGAGGCAGTGACCCTATCTTCGAGGATAGCTACCTTCCAGGATACACTTTGCCGTGTGAATGCGCGTCGTAGTTTAGGGGACCAGAACTTATCCTCAAAGATAGCTATCCTCGGGGTTAAGGATCACAGTTTGAACGTAACTTTTCTCACAATAAACCATATCATTGTCACTACGTTTACGTTACGACTCATATCACAAGGCGGAAAAGCTATGTTACAATGCGTGTGGGTGGCAAACCAACAAGCCGTAGAAAGGCAAGATATCGGTGTATATTTTTTTTTTTAATTTACCTGAACCATGACGTAGATGGGACGTTTCTGTCGGGCCTGATGCCTTTGATTGGTACGTTACCACCAGGATACATTATTGTTCCCGCGTGTTTCCCCTGGAGAATGGCAGTCACCCAGATGGGTTCAGCTCCCGTGTCGAACCACTCGGTTACGTTAAGGGTATCGGCAAATTTGTAGGTCCGGTTCTTTGTAATGGGATCGAAGTAAACGTTGTGGATAACTCCATGACTCTCTGGATACAGCCCTGAATAGGGGTAGTAAAGTTGTCATGAAATGATCAGTTTATGAGCAATGATTTGTCCTCACTTTCTGTGACACAAAATACCAAGCAAATTTATCTTCGTTACTTAAGGAACCCATGCTTTTTTACAGTGAAAAGGTCCAACTCATCAGCTCTGATCCGAAGCGAAACTGACTATACTTAGTATGTTTGTAAATTGTAATTAGTGAGGTCTCTTCATTTTGACGAAAAAACAGATAAAATTTATCTTTTAATGTCACAAAATTCATGGTCCACAAGCAGAATGTATCACCTTTAAAGGGGAAGGCTAGTAACTGATCAGTGGGAATCAGTGGAAATGCTGGGAGGTGATTGTTCCAATCCTTATGGGATTCATTCAAGAGTTCATTGTATATCTATTGTTTTGTGAAAATGATTTGCTTCAGAACGGTCTCATATTCAAGTAATGTGCAGATTAATGCTCCGTCACTGACCAGGGACGCTAACCTGGAAGCATTAAACTGCACATTACTTGAATATGAGACCATTCTGAAGCAAATCATTTTCAAACAACAATAGATATACAATGAACTCTTGAATGAATCCCATAAGGATTGGAACAATCATCTCCCATCATTTCCACTGATTCCCACTGATCAGTTACTAGCCTTCCCCTTTAATTTGGCTTTTCTTAACCGTCGCGGATGGGGACATCGAGGGTACTATACAAGAAGTAATATTTTTACTTAGATGACTTAATTAGTTTTTCATTTGGAAGATTGTCCTGGGCATCGTTTCATGAAAGTTGCAGGCCTTGACAAGTTGTCAGTCTCGGACAATTACCACAGTAATAATCAGGGACCAGAGCTTCTCATCCAGTCAAAACCAAGGATTTTTACTAAGATTGTCAGAAACTGTATGAGAACAAGCTAAGCTAGGTCTTTTAGAGAATATTATGCGTCAGTCAATCAATATTCAACTTGTAAATTCTACTACATCAACACCTCATCTAAATTGTATACAATGTGATTCCACTTTTATTCTGTGAAAACATGTCAAACTTTCGAATTCCAAAACTTTTTTTCTGAACTTTACATCAAATTTTGATGACAGCTACCATTCCGGCTGTTTCATTTTGCTCAACTTGAACATGATGAATGAAATTGCACTTCAGGCTTACTGTGTCTCCATGGTTACCTGTTGCGATGGAGTACGTGGATGTCGTGGACAGGGTCGGAAATACTCCGTCCATCCAGGCAGTTTTAACCCCAGTCCTTGCCACCTCGTTCAGGTGAGGAAGATTCTGGCCGAAGCTGTCCCATCGCAAACCGTCGACCAACAGTAGTATCAGCTTCTGCTGCTTACGAAAGACAAAGTCAAATAGATAAGGGATATTGATCGATCGATCAATTTATGCACACACAGTTATGTCTACATTTCCAGCATTAGCAATTACACCATAGTTGTAACTTCACTGTTACGTCATGTACGTTGATTAGAAAGGCAAGATATGACATTTTGTTGACATTACTTGATTTAGTCACACAGCGGATGACAACCAGATAAGAAGAATCAAGTATGCAAAAGATGTTACAACTTCGTAAATATGTAACTTGTCAATTTAGTCTGTCGGATGAAGTGGTCAACTCGTTATCATGATCAACAGTGAAGATTGACACCTATAAAAGAGAGTACCTTGCCTTCCATGTATAAGGCTTTTATGCGTGGGTCTCCGAAAGAGCGTATAGATTGCAAAAGATTCGATTCTGATTGAACACACCCATGGTTTTCATCCTTTTGCAATATTCTCAAATCGACAATCATAATGATAACTGTACATGTTGACGGTACGTCACAGTCAAAGAGACAAATAGTAATATATAAAGGAATCAGATATGTATACCTTTCCCATCACAGCTCTTGACGTTGTAAGTGGGATACAGAGAAGCAGCACTGCTACTATGATAGTGACTTTTCCCCCACACATTCTTTGACAGTCGGTCGGTATCTCCAGTACTCATAGAAAAGCTATCTGAATGGAAATAATATTACTTACGAACGACGTACTTTCAGCGATGTATACACACGTAGTTTTGAACAGCCCGACTTGTACACATTGTGTACAGGAAAAAATGTATTACAGATATAAACTTGTTATGGAATTAGGCACTTGGGGCGCGGGGGTTGCGAGTGGGTGCATGCCGATTGGGGCATCGATGCATCGATCTGCATTATTGCACGGAAGGATAGATAGTCACAGAGCGTCACACAGGCATTTGAAAGATGCAAAATCGTTGTTCTTTTTTGGGTCGGTAGGTATGATAAAAAAAAAATGGAATAAATATAAAGTGCGATTTTTTTTTTTTTAATTTATGTATCTGTCATTGTACTACCAATAAAGTCCTTGCCTGACGGTGACGGAACACGAAGTTGTTGAACTTCGATATTGAACTTAGAGACTGTATACCGTATGCCGCCCCCCCCCCCAAAAAAAAAAAATAAATAAATAAATAGAGGACTTTCTCCAACGATAACTTCAAAAATAGAGAATCAATCAAAATGCCATTTCAAGGTATGAAACTAAAATTCATTACCTGTACCTTACAGAAAACACTATCCGATTTGCTGCACAGAGAAAATAAATGTGGATCTTTGTAGAGTATTTGAATCCCTTCCCTCCAAGTTTTGTCCATTGTCTGTACACAATAAATCCTAACGAACAAATGAACGAACTTTGGAAATACGCAGATCATCGTGGTCTCGCAGTAAAAAAAAAAAAAAAAAAAAAAAAAAAAAAAAAAAAATCAGCTCATGGAAAATTCGATTGATTTCTTCCTCTTTTGTGTCTTTTTGTTTTCTGTCTTATTTTTATTTCTATTTATTTTTTAAGATAATCATGAACGATAGTATTTACAAATACCATGCACGGAATTCTTATTCATTTTTTTAGTTGTCCAGTCACTTGTAAGCAAAATGTTTTCATTCATCTGGATGCCAAGGGCATCGAAGTGTAAACTTGGAAGAAACAGACCCATGACATGCTTTTACAACGATCCCACATTTCTCTGTGACCACTTCACCATTTTTTTTTTTTTTTGCAAGATGTAGGTAAGATGTGAAAGTTTCATATACTGAAATACATTGTAGCATTCACATTGTTTAATCATATTGAAAGTTTTTAATGGGAATATCCGACTGCTTTTTTTTTGGGGGGGGGGCACATAAGATAGGCCTACAAACTCGCCTGAGATTTCAATAGAGTTAACATAATTATGTACCATATTAATCTGTGTGTTTTTTATATCTTACCATGATTTGGTTAATTTACATGTATTGTACCTACCTAATGGCATGATGTCGAATTGTAATATGACGACGTTTGTTTGATTTCTTCACTGGAAAACCTTTGATGCGTTGATTGGCTTCTGAAAAACCCGGGTTAATTGGCATACTTGTATTGAATGTGAACTCCATTGCGCCATCTATTGATGATAAATGAGATACAGAGAGCCGTGTTAGTAGTGTTAGTAGGCAGGTAGGCAGGTAGGTAGGTATGTGGATCCTGTGATGTGACAAGGGCTGAATTCTACGCTTGTCTTGTTTAACAAGTGGGTTTTTTTTCTGAATGTGTGTTGTTGTTGTTGTTGTTTTTGTTTTTGTACAACATGTCCTCTCCGTGCTACCTGTGTTTACTTTTTTGTTCTTTTTTTTTATTTGCTTGCCTGCAGGCATGGATTTATAGCATCTTAAAACTATGTTGTTAGTGAGCCCCTCATCTGTAATATTCTACACAATGTCAGGCTCAATCGCTTACTTTTTCATCACTCCGAGGTACATGTACTTGCAAACTTATGCGGTAATCATTAATCCCCTGTTAGACTCCCGCCAATAATCGGCGAAGATTTTCCAAGTTAAACATAAGTGTCATGTGTTCAAGCGCTGTGCAATAACGTTACAAAATGACCCCACAAGAGCTTCTGATCTTTTTTAGTCGATATTGCATGTAATCAATTTCATACAAAATAACGTGGGTGGACTTTCAGTTGAGATACTGTCTCCGCTAGAATTCTATGTCAGTAAACGAATATTTTATCAAAGTTCAAATTTGCTTTATAAAGACCAGTTACAATGCAATGCTTTCTTCAGTGCATGAGCTCTGTATGGTAGCTTTGTGCAGTCTACAGGTCAGTACACAGATATTCGATTCTTAAAAAGGTCAGTAAAGACAAGTTTCAATTGTATGCTATTGGTTTCTGTACAGTTTTGAAGAAAGCTTTTTAACAAAGCCACAGATAAACATGCATGATTGTCGGAGTTTGGTGGCGGGTAAAAACTCAATCACCACCACATTACGTGCTAATACAAGTCGCCAATTCCAAACTAACTCACTCATGGATCCCGGAGGGGCAGAACGTCATTGTCTGATTGTACAATTCTTTCTTTCATGGCCATTGGCCACACACCTTTGTGAACTTTCTATGACTTTACCTGTATACAGCAAAGAATACGGACAATGGTTTGCTAATAATAATAATTCTATTCAAAGTGAATCTGTGGCTGCCTGGATGTACGGAGGAAAGATTATCACGACATCTATAGTTGGCCGTACGATTCACACATAACAACGTGGTAACAGATTGTTTGGGGCATGAAGTACCTGTCGTTGTAAGATGGCTTTCATATTTTTGTCACCAGGAAAAAGGGATGCACCTGGGGGTAGTATTTAAAAGGTAGAAAACATTAAGACATAATATATTAAAATGAAACACTCCACGAGAGCAAGGAAGAGACACAAGACGTAGTATATGCCTACATCTTTGAGAAAGAGAATGGGATAAGGAGACGGGGGGGGGGCGTCAGAAAAGAGAAAGGTTGGTTTTGTCAATTAATTATATTCTAGTTCCTTTCCTATGGTACGAAGTACAAAACTTTCTAATTAGAAACCTAAAACCTAGCACCCTGTGATGAATGAATGCTGTACCCTGTTCGAACCGACAAAGAGCGCGTATGGTTGCCGCGTTGGTGTCACAGGAACAGAATACATTGCCTCCGTATAACAGATCGGTTACCGCCCTCAGACTGTGTCAGGCGAGAAGTTTCCACGTAAAATATATTCGGCGTCAGGGACAATAGATATTGTTGGGTTCGAATATAATAGTCTGCTCGTGTAGTCTGCCCATGACGCAGATATAGTTCGTACTCAGAGCCTTATTAAAGAACGAACGGTTAGTCGAAGGTGTGCCACCGCACATGAGTGATCCCGCCCGAAGGTGGCACTTTACCGTGATAGCGCCGAGGATGCTCGCCTATCAGTCCTGAAAGTGAAGATTGAATTGATCTTTCCTTTGCTTTCCTGAATTTATTGTTCACCTCTGCATATCTCAACGTTTTCTTCATCATGGCGGATAACGGCAAAGTGGTAAGAGATAACAAAACATATCTGGCCATCTTGTTGTAACACTTTTTATTCAAAGAGATTGTCTTACGACGACGGATCGATGTGTAAAACATATTTTGTCTATGCTGTTAAAGAAAAATATCTTTGCTAACCCTTAAACAAAAGTCTTCTGATTCCTCATATTCCGACAAACAATGATTCTTCGTTTTAATTTTCACTTGAAAACGATGTTTTGAATGTCAAATGTTCGTGTTGGGACAATTTCAGTCTCTAGCTTTGGCTCGAGAAGTGAGATAAGTAAAATACTTTTGTGACAATTATTCAGATATTCACCAAAGAAAAACGACAGTATCTTGAATGTTTTACTGTGATTACAATTTTTGTACTACTAAGCCAGTGATCGACGTTTACACGGTTCATAATGCGAAAGCCTACGGATAGAGTGTTGATAACAGGTATAAGTTCAAAAAATAATGATAAAGTGTTGGTGAGTTTCTTTGAAATCCGTCGGTTTTCGATGTTGTATGATGCATGGAACAGCTCAGGCTGACAACTATTTCAGATTAACCCCGAAGCGATGTTCATGAATAAAACCTTGTGAAGTAGGGTTGGCCAATTTGGGTCACTCTGCTCTCCCTCTCTACCTCCCCCATCTATATATATATATATATATATAGAGAGAGAGAGAGAGAGAGACAGACAGACAGACAGAGAGACAGAGAGAGAGAGACAGAGATGTTTATATATATATATATATATATATATATATATATATAGTTGAGACAATGTAGATAACAGAAGATGTCGCATGAAACCGGCAGAGTTGTGAAGCTTTCGACCGTGGTCTTCCTCAGCTTTAATGTCTGTTTGTGAAACGAAATATGTGTTTTTGAGCATAACAAATCTGAAGTCATATACACAATATATCAAATATAAGTTGAGCATGAGTTAATAGTTACATGACATACTTGGCAATATTTTTTGGCACTTTGCAACACATTCAACAATGTATAACTGGAAATGAGTGTATAGTGAGTATATATAGCATACAAACATATCATACAATAAGAAATATCAAACATATATCATAAATAAACTAAATAATATGATTACCTGCTAAGCAGACGTTGTTGAATGTGTTGCAAAGTGCCAAAAAATATTGCCAAGTATGTCATGTAACTATTAACTCATGCTCAACTTATATTTAATATATTGTGTATATGACTTCAGATTTGTTATGCTCAAAAACATATATTTCGTTTCACAAACAGACATTAAAGCTGAGGAAGACCACGGTCGAAAGCTTCACAACTCTGCCGGTTTCATGCGACATCTTCTGTTATCTACATTGTCTCAACTATAATTTCACTTAAGATGACAGAGGCGTGCGGTAGGAATATCAGCATCATCACACTATATATATATATATATATATATATATATATATATATATATATATATATATATATATACATACATATATGAATCATTATATGCATTATGTATTATCATTAATCGAGTTGAACCCAGAGGTGTACAATAGGCAAAAACCTTTTTGATCTTTTTTTTCGTTTTATGCAAATAGTTATGATTTGATTTCATTTGATTTATCTATATATGATATAATAGTTGATATGAATATTGGCTAATATTTTGCTGTCTGATTGATTAAGTCATAATGTCATGGAAGACTCTCGGAAGTAATGGGATTTGGGGGTGATATTTTATTTTCTTGAAAAATATCCGCGGTCCCTAATCAGTAGTATTTTAGACACATTTGTATGCTGTTCCGGGAACTATCTTGGCTTTGTAACTTTCAGGAGTCATAAAATGCGATAAAAGTCGATAAAATGCATGGTTACCAGAGCAGAAATGTATGAAGGTTGTGAAATGAAGTGAGCGTTGTATTCATTGCGCCAAGCGCCACCCTACTTCTGCATTATGCTTACTAAAGGGAACGTGGAAAAAAAAAAAAGTAACCGAACTTGTGAAAAGGTATAGTGCCCGTTGAAGGACATTGATTCAGTCTTGTTTGTCATATTGGTCAATGTGATTAAGTGTATAATACGGGGATGACGGTTTCTCCCTTTCAAGTTGAGTAAAGCCTTCACATTTAACCATTGCCACTTTTTTTGACGATCCCTTTCAACAGGGCCTGTATTGCAGTCTCATGTCGATTTGATCGGCCTTGTGCGGCATTCGTTTAAATGTTAATCAAGCCACTCAATGTCGTTTGTTTAGAAAACTTCGATAAGGAGGTATTATAGGGTTGGGATCGATGTGGGAGTGTGGGATGATGTAGGAGTGGGGAGGCAATCTTCCGATTAGTGACAAAGAAAGCTGCAAAGTTTTTAAGGTACTGTTTATCATTGGGAGCAGTGATTAAAAAAAAATGTTCGAATTATCAAATTTAGTGTATATGTAGGTCAGTTGTATAACAAAACATCCTACCATGCCTACCATATCAAAATTTTGCAACAAAGCCTGAAACATAAGGAGATATCAGTATTTTCCTCAATGAACCATAAATGTAGACGGTTTATTCTAGAAACAATCAACTATTGTTCACATTTGGTATATTTAACAATAATTAATATTGATTATTATACATTATTATAACATATTTTTATATTGGTTGTTTCTATCCCTAACTTTTTTTTTTCATCTGCAAATAGTAGATAATGCCTTTAATAAGCATTGCCTCATTGATGGTGTTAAATACGCAAAACAACAATCTCAACATAAGTTAACAAGAATGCTGTTTTAATGTTAGTGAGGTTAATCATGCGGATGACGGCAAAGACCAAAGAAAAGCCACGGACAAAACACAGCAGTGGTAAACCTCAACTGCTTGTCATGATACTGTACAAGTGACAATTGAAAGTTGAAAAAGAAGAGAGTATGCCTACAATTTGGCACACTTTTTTTTGCCCTTCAGCAAGGCACTTTATCCACATTGCTGCTCTCCACCCAGGAGTATAAATGGGTACCCGGTAGGATGAGAAAGCTTATGTTGGTTGATCAGTAAGTGCGCGCCTGTAAAATGGCGACTGGATGGAATGCTCCCCAGGGAGTGGAGAGTGAGCATTGTCAGTGCTGGTGGGAAATAAGGTATCCAGAGACCGGGGTAATAATAGTATGCATGCGCTTTGAGCACTCTATAGAGTGGATTTAGCGCAATATAAATTCATAGTATCATTATGTTATTATTATTATTGAATATGGGCCTTATTCGTGCCATGGGAAGTTCATCGAACTCAGAATCATCGATCAATGAGAGCAGAGAGGTATCGGAGCCAAACTTTCGAGGAGTCCGAACAGCTTCCCGTGATGCGTTTTTCTTGTTGGGCGGGTCCAGTGTTTCAGTGAAGTCTTGATTTGATATTTGTGCGTAGCCTTCCTTTCAGGCTTATTTATAATGATATTATTTGTTATGCCACATTATTATTTGTGAATGATGTCTGTAACGAGAATGCGTAGGTTTGATAAAAAATGCCAATCAGCCGCAAAATTCTGGTGACAATTATATCTTGACAAATCACTCTTCGGGTTTGACTCTACACTCCCTGAACATGACGGAGTGACTCAATTTAATTTCACAGCCAATTTCTTGAGTCATAACTCGTCGTTGGGGGTACTTGTTTTTATCAGTCGCCTCTAACGTTGAAGGTTACTGTTTCCTCAAATCCATCTTTGCCAAGGCGATTGACTTTTGATAATGTAGACCAAACCCAGTTCGTGACCAAAGCGATCGTTTATTCTCAGAAAGTGGTTGTGACAACATCGCGTTAATTATGAAGCTGCAAGCATGTACTCGCATGATGATAGCTTTCATTTTGGCAATCGAATCCTGGCTTTTTGACCGACCACTTACGTGCGAGTAAACGCTACACAAGTACGCATTTGGGTATCCACTGTACTTTCATAAAAGGTTGTTTGTATACAGCAATGTACAACTGAGGCTCTATAGTACAGTTTGGTTTCAAGCCGAGTATCACATCAGAATCTGAAATTTATCAACGATAGCAGTATTTTTTTTTTTTTTGGCTTTGTCTCAGACGGTCAATGCAAGACATTGAGAGAAAATAAGATCAAGATTATCATTAACACCGTCATAAGAATGAAAAAAAAAAGAGTTCTCACAATTATTTGTAAACTTGATGCGCTTTGGTATGTATACTTGGCATGTTTCAAATAAGTCAAATTTCCATTAAAGTTTCTTATGATAAGAAACATTGGTAAGGCCATCTGCGATGTAAGCATTCATCTATTTGCACATCAGGTGAAATATACATGATTTACTCTTATGCCACATAAGGCACTTTCAAGTTATTTTGATCAAATATGATAATCAAATTATTGATTTCTTTCAATTATCTTGTTTATAAAGTGTATGCTGCCCCAAACAACTAGTATTTGTTTTCACTTTCTCAGTCAGACAAACGACCATGCTAGGAACGTGATAATATGATCTGAAGATTAATCAAGCATGAATGTTGAACCAAGTTCCAAAATCAGTCATCCATAGCAGTTGACCTCCTTTGTCACAAACAAGAGAGCGCGTTAAGGTGAAAGAGCTTAATGGTTCATAGTTTGATATCTCGACAAGATGGATTGCCGTGTTGTTAGATGAGAGGGGGATGTTTTGACGAAATGTGACATATTCTGCTGACAGTCAATAAGAGCTTATTCTAGAACATCCTTACGCTTAATCTTTGTGGGTCATGACTGACGTGCTATCGGTTCAAGGGCGTTGTTGACAGTATCTCCTTATAAAGGTATTATAGCTCCATATCGAGAACATGTGTTTGGCTGAAAATTGACATTTACCGATGAAGTTTTGCTGGATTATAGGCAAGATAGGTATGCAGTTCCCAGCAACAAGATCGACATCTTTATTTCTTTGTTTTTAACTTGGCGCCAATATGGTTAAATGTTTAAAATTGTTTTACGTGATAGAATGATGGCTTATATACAATTCCATTTAATCCATTAAACATTAGTGGAATAAGCCATACATGTGGTTCTTATCTTGCGGCTATACGAAGCCTCCTATACAAGGGAGAATGAACAACAATCCTAAATTCAGATTATTCTTGCAAGGTCACAAAATTTGAACGCTGGCGCCCACACTCATAATTTCTCATACTGAGAATAAAGAACAGGTAAAACAATTAACAACAGTGATTCATGTTGTTTTGTGATTGCGCTGTGTTAACCTTCGCTATTTTAGAATGATCTTTCTACAGCAATTCCTCAAAAGCACGCAGGAAATCGATGATACATCACATCAAGGCATTGGTCTGTATGCAATCTACCAATCTACCGATTCACTGAGCTGCATTTTTTTTTTTTGCGTTTAATTCTCTCTTGTTCTTTGTTCTGTCTTGTTTTGCTTGCACAGTAACGTCCATTGTCAAATTTGGGGGCTTTATTTAATTCTTCATACGATCAAGTCAAAGGGTCACAATGGCGTCTTTGTGCTTTAATATCGAATCACGGCACGACTTGGCAATGGAGTGGAGGCTTGACACCCCTCCCCCGCCAGTCTTTGTTTGACATAGTCAAACAAAACGTTTTTTTTTTTTTGGTTTTTTTTTTTTGATAAAAAGTCCTATAGAAAAATGTTCCACTGATTTCTATTTTATTTCGGAGATTGACTCGCACATTGTGAAAAAAAAAGGAGATAGTCAGAAATTACTGATCTGTATCACAACAACTTCAGTGTTGCTCAGTACAGGTAGTACATTTCATGAATGCAGTAAAATCAGATGAGACTGTATGATCTAAGGTCCCAAAGACTGCTGCACATTTACAAGAGTCAATCAAAAGAATCGCATGTATTGGTATTGCACTCATACAATGATAGTTCCAGGGTGTTAAACGCGACGTATGCGAATGAATCGTGTCTGAAGTATTCGCGGTGGTGATAAAAGAAAACGTGATGAATACAACAGGAGGGAGGAGAAAACCCCAAGGATGCAATGATCACAATGACCAGCCGTGCATGGCGCCCTTCCTCTCATCAGCGAGGTCGCTCTTTATTGTTATAAAAATGCGTAGCAGACGATTCTGCGAATCTGGCCAAAGGAGCAAGCATCATGGACATGGCAAAGGGCAACCAAAGGAGGCCAAATCCTGGTCAGCGGCTAACCGACCGGGGAGAAGCGTTGTATAGAAACACGCTATCTCTCCGAAATGCTGACAAACTTGCGATGTGGACACTGAAGAGAAGAAGTTTCTTTAGACAAACATCGACGTCTTTGTGTTTAGTTCACAGTTTGGGAAAAAGCTCTTAGCGAGTTGATTGCACAGCGAAGGCTCGGCGCATGAATAAGCAGACTATAGAAAGTATGTGATACAAAACAGCAGCGGGAGAATACACAAAGGGCGCTAAGTTGATGGCTCAATATTTGCGTTTCTTCGTCAATAATGATCTGTACTTTGAAGTTTTGTTTTTAGACACACAGTACAGGATTACTTCTCAATGGCACGAGTTCTGATGCATTCATACCATGCATATCCTTCGTGCTGTAACAGAGTCTACTTTATACCATGTAGGACACCAAGGACTATTGAAAACTCTGTTAATCTTCGTTTATGTTGTTTCTAAATAAACTATTAACTTACAAACAGTGCAATGTCAATACTGCAATTCAATAACACACCTTATCTTATTGATTGTGTATGGACCTACATGTCTTTGAGGCGGATGGTTGATGGTAACTTTCTTATCCCAAGTATTGTAAAGTTAGAAGAAAGAGAATTTATACTTCGTGAATATTTCCACGCTCTCACAAGCAGGATGGTTATCTGACGTTCGTACGTGTGCGGAATCAGAGAAAAATGAGCAACTTCTACTATGGTATGTCCATGAATGCAACTTATTAGAACAAAACACTGTACATTGACGTAATATCAATCTGAGGCGTCACTTTGTTGAATATCAAATGCCCTTATAAATCTCTCTCTCTTGACAGATGAAAAGAACAGCAAAATGAATATTTTTTTTTTCTACTCTGGGAAGCCTCTCCAGCTTCGGCACCATTATCCGAATCCCCTGATGACGTCATCATGATGAAACAATGACAGCGAGAATTATTTTGTATTAATGCTCCAGCTCCACACATTACCTGCCTACAGCTAGCTCAGCAAACTCGCATAAAGAGATGATGTAATTATACTTACATTACTCAAACATTGCTTTTCATACGCCCTGGTAAGGAGAAATTGTGATTCGAGCTCATTTTATTCTGTATAAGACCCTATTAGAGTCCTACTCGTTCTACTACAATACTGTGGATTAATATAATTTTGATAGTAAACTGTACTATACACGTAATAAAAAAGACAACCGGCAATGTAGGTATTAAAGGGATCGTATAGTTTTGGTAATTATCATCGTGAATATTACTCAACTATTTGCACAACGTCGAGCCCCCCCCCCCCCCCCCCCCCCCCCTCCCCGTCGCTCTGATAAAGATTGTTTCAAGCAATATGCATGGTACGCGGACTGGTAGATGAAGACGCCTTCACATGAAGAAGTTGCCAAATACATTAACTCACTCTTTCCGCCCACCCACCAGTCCACCCATCCCAGCAAAATAATAATGATTATTTCAAGTCTGTCGGAGGAATAGTACATCGACCTTATTTTTTACCCTTATAGTATATCTTAACAATGGCAATTGAACCGCATCATACTAATTTCATGAGATTGCAACAGGAAAATATGTGTGATTTTCTTTTTTGTCTTTATCAATTCGAATAAAACCGTTTGGTTTGCGGTGTAGATGACTGTGTAAGTTTCCAATAAAAGTCTGTCCCGGGGAATACACCCGGACGTTTTTAAGCTTTTAGCACGAAGGAATTAGCAATGATATTTGTTGCCAATTATCTTAAAGCTGGACAATCATGACAATTGGGATAAACTGGTACATCGTAAAGTTTCTTGCCTGGTTAAGCAACGTTTGATTTCGCACCAGTACTTGCCATGCATATTCATACATTTTAAACAACAAAAACTTGGTTAATTCATGGGGATTATGTGGAAGGATTTGCAAAAGAATCCTAGTCCTGCCTGTATTACACTTTTCAGCGGAAAAGTGAATCTCTTTTTTCCATACTTCCGACATCGTGGTATATTTCAGAATTTATTTGAGTTCAACCTCACTGTTTCGAGGAATTGAGCTTATTTGTTTTGCATACGGATGTGCATGAACATGATATCTTTGTATCGGTAATGCCGCGAGAAAATTAATATGCTGTTTGGGGAAAATATACTATTTTAATAGTGACATATTACTCCAATAAAGAGTGTGAGGCAAGCGGTGTGACGTTTGTGAATGCTCCAATATTAGTAGAACACATCAGAAATTGTCAGTGAAAGTTTGAAGTACATTGGTTAATTCGTTCTAAAGTTTTGATTTTTTTTTTCAAAGTTTTAGTCCCGTTCCTGGATGGAAAAGTTACTATGTCTTGTGACATCACACCAGAACAGTGATATAAAGAAAATATTAGGAGTATTTCACAGAATTTGATTTTCTTTTTCATGAAATTGATGTTCCTTTGACTTGTTGTTGACGTAATTGATTAAGGGTACTGTTGTTCTCCCTGCTTTTTTTTCAAAGACATGAAAGAGGTAAGTCAATTGCTCTTTAATTAGGGTAGAAAAAATGAAATGCCAAATTCTCATATCTTCTTTGCTTGAGTTTAATGGACCTTCCCAGTGGTTGTTTTATTACCTATGATCACGTGATATAACAACCCAGCATCTCATAGTGTAGTGTGTAGGCCTATACATTTGAATATTAATGGCCGTTTACCTTCGCTTCACTTTGTTCACGCAAAGTTGCGTCTCTTTGAGTAAATCAATGTTGTCTTTTCATTTTTGCGATCGTTCTTCGTCCGGCGTCCGTCGTTAATCGTGCGTCGTGCGTCGTGCGTCGTGCGTCGTGCGTCGTCCGTCGTCCGTCGTGGGTAAACTTTTTACATTTTCATCTTTTTCTTGAGAACCCCTCGACCGATTTTCACCAAACTTGGCAGGTAGCATCCCTAGGGGGATAAGATATCAATTTGCTCAAGTGGGCACCATACCCACCTAGGGGCCCCCAGAGGGGCCCAAACCCCCCAAAATCAAGGAATCTTAAAAAAAAAAAAAAAAAAAAAAAAAAAAAAACTTCTTCTCTAGAACCAGAAGTGATACAGCTAAGTTAATACTATGAGTTAGTACATTGATGACTGTAGTTTCAAGTTTGTTCATTGCGGAATCAGGGGTGCCCCCCTTGGGACCCTGGGAGGGGGGGGGGGGGTGGGGAAGGGTCCTAATGGAGCCAAAATTGTATATTTTCATATTTTTCTTGAAAATGCCATGATGAATTTTCACCAAACTTGGCAGGTAGCATTCCTAGGGGGATAGAATCTCATTCCCATCAAATGGGCACCATGCCCCACCTGGGGCCCCAGGGGGCCTAAATTGGGGACTAAATTGTAAATTTTCATCTTTTTCTTGAAAATCCCATGACGAATTTCCACCAAACTTGGCAGGTAGCATCCCTAGGGGAATAGAATCTCAATACCATCAAATGGGTACCGTTCCCCACTTGGGGCCCCAGCGGGGCTCAACCCACCCCCAGTAAGGAATTAAGGAATCTTCAAAGATTTTCTCTAGAACCAGAAGTGATTAGTTAGTTAATACAATGAGTCAGTATATTGATGACTGTTGTTTCAAGTTTGTTCATAGCAGAATCAGGAGTGCCTCCCCCCCCCCCCTCCACCCCGGACCCAAGGGAGTGGGATGGGATAGGTCCAAATGCTGCTGTAAGAATTGTACATGTTCTTAATCATTGAAAACTCCTCAATGAATATTCACCAAACTTGACATGTAGCATGCCAGGGGGGACCCGAGGGGGCCTAATTCTCCCCCCCCCCCAAAAAAAAAAAAAAAAATAAGGAATATTTACAATATTCTTCTCTAGAACCAGAAGTGATAAAGCAGTTACTTTGAGTTTGTACATTGATGACTGTAGTTCCAAGTTTGTTCATTGCAGATCCAGGGGGATCCAAATATGGACCTAAATTTTCATCTTCTTGCTGAAAACAACATTAATTGATTTTCACCAAAGTAGCATTCCTGGGGGGGGGGGGGATAGGATCTTAAAGTGTTTGAATGGGGACCATGCTTTCCTTGGTGGCCCCAGGGGGTCCAAACATCCTAAATTAAGGAATATTCAATAATATTCTTCTCTAGAATCAAAGGTGATAGAGCTTTAAGTCCTTTTTTTCCCGAACTGCATAATCCAACATTCTATAAAGTACAGTGTACTTGGCAGGTATTTTGACCAGTGTAATGGAACATGCAAATGGACACCGTTCCCCCAGCTCTCAAAGCTACCCCCACCCAAAATTTCCAATGTTCTCAGGTAAGAGTATGCAAGAATGCATGGAAGGTAAACTTGCGATACTCAGGTGAGCGCGAGACCCCCGGGTCTCTTGTTCAATTGAGTACAGTTAACCACGTCAACTATACTAATGCCCAGTAATGATAGAAGCAAGCTTTTCTCCCAAAAGCCCAAAATGTAGTGGTATAAGAATATAGAAAAGCAGGAGGCCAAAGCAGGCAAGAATGGGGGGGGGGGGGCAGAAAGTCATCTGTCTGTCTGTTTGTCTGTCTGTGTTTGTGTGTGTATGTGGATATCATACATGAAATACTTTATAGCCAAATATTAATTCTGCAAGTGTACACAGTCTGGAATGTTATAAAGAGACCAGTAGCACAACCAGGGGATAAAGCTGTTCGTAAAGTTACGAACGACTTACGAGCGACTGGTGATTACTTCTTGTGCTGAATTATGGAAATTCTGATAAGTAATTATAGCACATCAGGACTATTCACCAGTCGCTCGTAAGCTGTTCGTAACTTTACGAACAGCTTTCAGGGCCCAGGCTGTTTTAATCAAACATACATACACACACACACACACACACACACACACATACTAAAAACAAGGAAATAGAATTGATAAGATAGAAATAAATATAGGGTAAAATCCCTCGTTTAATATGAATGTTTCTTTCGAGTGTCAGTTTTGGCAAGCGTGAGTTTTCTCCTGGTTTTGAACTGAAAATGGGAAAGCTATGATGCAAAATTGTAGCGCTATGTTCAAGGCTTGTAATCGGGTGCTTCTAGGGAAGGAAACAGTTACTTGTTAATTAAAAGGTCGCTTGGAGGTCGGCGATAAGACCGCACGGTCTCATTTTGTTTCTTCACAACTTGCAATACAGTCAGTGAACTTGGTTTTGGTTCAGACCCAAGTAAACTTGGCAACTTGCTCTTAATTGTCTTCACGTAACTCTCGTACGGATTGTCAGCGTTCTCGGATTTGTGCTCCAGAAGTTCTCGTAGGAAGTGATAATGATACCAGGGAGCTAGAACTGCATCGTCTTCTAGCATCCAGGATTATAGAAAATATCATTTAATAACGGTGAAGATCATATCAGTTTTATAGATATTGATTATCCTGGAATATATTTTGCTCATTCATACTCGTGTGTGCGAGTGCATCATGCTGAACTTAGATTGTCGCTTTTACTTCGAAAATAAGGTCATTCTTTTCAGTGCCAATAAGTCTGAATAGATATATTGATATTCTGTATATAGGAAGATGAAATATGAGATTCCAAAAGTTTGAAAGCATGGCCATGTTAACAACAACGTTTCATCTATTTTCAGAATTTTCTGGAGCGCTTACGCGCCCATGTGGAAACATGTTTGGCAGAAACCAGTGGTCTGTATTGGTTTTATTATTTTATTTTCTTGGTCGGTGCTTTGTCGTGAGATTTTGTTGCCTAGGGGCGAAGAGAACCCTTTTTTTTAATTCAGCATTGAAATATTGTGGCACCTCGCGTAAACATCATCAAAATAGACCATTGTGCTTAACTAGAGCGAGATGTTCTTGTGATGCTGGGGTGGGGTGTAGAGGAGATGGGAGGTGGGGCTGCAACCATCCAAGAGTGAAAAGTCATGTGTACATTAATTGAAATCAGTCGGTATCCGTTCCACCACATCATAAGTGACGTCTTGAATCACAAGAGTCAATATTTCTCATCAAGACTTCTCAGCACATGTGCCTCGGATGGTAGCCGTATGAGGATGATTCAAGTTCAAGTTTATTTCTCATCTAAACAAAATCTCTACAAAATTGATAACACACACATACGAAAAATATGTCAATATAAGTAATCCCCCAAAACAGGGTATAGATGAAAATTAAAAAAGTGGATGATTTGAGTGATGAATAACTTTAGGATGAAAATTGGTGAATTCATGGCACTAAAAAGGGAAGCTTGCAGATTGTGGGTCCCACCGGTAACAACATCGGCTATATTGGGGCAATAAAAAAAAAATAAAATATGCGTGGCCACCAAATCCAGTATGTACTGCAACAACAATTGACCAAATCAAATAAATGCGTATTCATAAACATATCATTTTGTTTAGGGGTTAGTCAAACTAAATAAAATGTATGAATCCAGCAACGACGAGGCCAACAAACAGGATAAAGCGAGCACTGGCAAGACAGGTACATGAGCTAAGACACGTTTAAGAACAAACAAGACCACTAATTTGAAATTGCGACAATCCAAAGAAAATAGAAGGAAGAATTTCCTCACCTTACGTGTCTTAAGATTGCTAGCTGCCTTATCAACCAATCTTCGCTTTGATATTTTGTTTACAGGCCCTACTGTGAGTGGTTATCGTTTCACCTTCATGTTGGGTGTTGGTGTTGTTCGAGGACGACACACGATAGATATACGCTGTTTGTTCGCATTTGCAACACATTGTCCGCATCTCTAAAAGAGAATTCTCTACAATAGAAAAGGGAAATTCATAATAGAAATTCAGAAGTCAATACATCTACTCTTCTGGTTGTTTCACAGTCATCGTTCACACACTCCGTACGTGCTAATGTAAGCCTAAGGTTAGACGTGAAGAAAACAATCCATGATTATATTCATTTTATGACATCCACCTACACAATGTTGTAAGACTTTAACATGCGTGACGAAGTCATGAAGGTGGTGTTCAGTTGTACCATACAGCGTTCTAAGATCTGGGGAACATGCGAGAGCTTTGTTCACCACCCACCATGTCAATCAAATGCTTTTAGCAAGCCTTGGGAGAAGGGAACTGGGAACGCCACTAATTCATATGTGAAACTTGCGCCGTTCTGCCTGTAACATTTCGCTCCTCTTGAGCCCGTATGCGTATAGCAGCACAAAAGAAACTGGGACTGCGTATCTCTGTCCATTGTGTCAAATACCCAACCGATGCAATCTGGTGAAGACATCCCTATATTTCATATTGATATATGGTGGGCTGGTTGTTTGTTATGCGTTTTTGTTTTGTTTTGTTTCGTTTTGTTTTTTCTGACGTGCAAGTCTTTTGACATCAGTTTAGTTTAGTCTACTATAGGCCTACATAGGGTCAAACGGGTTCGAGTTGTATATGGCGCATCCTTCGTTCTAGATGATGGGTGATTGATGCGGTTTCCTGACATATTTGCCACAAATAAGCTCAAATCGACGTCATTATGGTGGTGAAAAGCTCGATCTCTTAATTCTCCAGTCAGAATACCCCGAATTACCGCTCATGTCCACCATTATTATGTACACATAGCTCACTCGCAGAGTGCGCGAGCTGACCTGAATGATAGCGAGAATGATGACGTCATAAAAGGTGACCTCCTATGGCATTATGGTTTTCTCTGGAGGTCTTTTGCGGGGGTCTGAAGAGCCAAAAAGTGTGATTTGGCTACCAGTACGGAGTCCATCTCAGGAGCGATATATTTTAAGAATAATGACCACACCCTTACGTGGATTACTGCATTAGTGATGACACTAAAAAAATAAAGAAAAATGAATCCTATCTTTCAAAGAGCCCTTTCAAAGAGCGCTCGCACTGTTGACATAATTCTCGATAAGCAACTTCGAAATTCTTGCAAATTCAATGAAGAGTGAAAAAAATATTTCTGGTAGTCAATTAATAAACTAAGCTGTTTGCCCGAGTGATCTCTCTCCTCCACCGCCCTGTTTTGACATCAATCTGACATTTTCAGGGAAGGTCTGTTCAAACTCTGCCCAGAGATCCTTACAGTCAGCTAGATTATTTCTGTTTATTTCTCTTTAAAAACAACAACAACAACAAATATCCTATGAATCAATTACATCCCCCCCCCCCTCTCTCATGCTCTAAATGAGGTCATAAAACCTCTCATTTCACGAAGTCGGGCGGAGCTATCAGCAACTGCAGCTATTCATATTCAAAGTGATGCCACTTTTTTGACCATTTTTTTTGTGTGTGTGTGTGATCTCGACAATGTATAGCGCAGAAAGTGTCACAGGGTTCGCTGTGAGAGTATGAGGACCATCTGTTCTCACGGCTCCAGAAGGCTTGTGCGATCGATCAGACGCCCCCATTGTACTTCAAAGAAGTTGGCTTGTGCAGTCATGTGTGTAAAGAGGCAATCTCATGTTCCTCATTTACTAGTAGAGTACCTTGACGTGGCTTCACAGTACAGACAGTAGGGTTTGTAGCATTCATACGCAAATATTCAATGTAGGGCCTAGACCACAACAAGGGCACAGTGATGTGCAAACAGCATCAGGTGTGTATACTATACAACAATGTTAGACCAAGGAGGTGCAAGGCGAGCCATACCCCCTTGACTAGACATGACTGAAAATTCAAGGCATATAATACTCATTGTTTGCTTTCTGTCTTTATTTGAGCAAGATTCATACCTCAGTTCACTTGGGCAAGACATTGTAGTCTTTTGGTGAACGCACTGCTTTACTAGCGATAAAAGAACTTTGGGTTTGGGAATGGGTTCTCATGATGATCATTAATTTTGTCTTGCACAGGATCCTGATGTGTTATTAATTCTGAAGTAAACAACTAGAACAACGTCAATAAAACAGACATTTTGTCAAACGCGGTCAATACGATTAACACTGATTTTGTGAACATTGTGGTTCTTGGCTTGTTCTTCTTATATAGTGGCAACACCTCACATGCCTATAATTTTGTCATTCATTAAAACTTCAGTAAAAAGTAGGTTTATGTTTCTAGATTTATCATTATACATTATACATACATTCACACAAAACATTATGTTCATTTTTTAATCATAGCCCAGTTTTGCAGATAACTTTACATATTATTGTCAACATTTAAATCGTACAACGAAATACAAAAGTTGTAGACTGCAAACAAAATGGCAAATAATGTGTAAAAGGATGCCTTTGTCTGAAAAAAAGTAAGAAAACTTAGATAAGTACAAAACAATGATTAATACGTATGTGAATATCTCATAACTATTCATGTATGGGTGTATGTATATCTCATCGATTACTAGCATGTAAAATTTTATATAGGCCTACACGCACACACACACACACACACACACACACTCATATATATATTATATATTACATATCTATCTATCTACTTATTTGTTTGTTTATTTATGTATGCATAAGTACATTTGTTATGTATGGATATATATTTTTCTTTATTATGTTTAGGTTCAAAATGGCACTTCAGCGCAGGTAGAAGGAGAATTCCAGAATGACGAGAACAAGGAGAGAGGGAACTGGACCAACAAGATGGACTTTGTCTTGTCCTGTCTCGGCTATGCCGTGGGTCTGGGCAACGTGTGGCGCTTTCCCTACCTTGCCTACAGGAACGGAGGGGGTACGTAAAGAGCATTGGTCCTTACCTTTTCCTTGGAAGTGATTCTAAACGAAACCGTAGGAGGATATATAAATATAATGACAAACAACCGTTAATCTGGAAGAAAAAAGAGTAAAATCATACAAGCACAACAGTGGAAGTGTAATCAAAGTCGGATAAAAATATAGGAAGTTATGAAATTAATAGTGCAGTTTTCATTTACAGTTCAAGAACAATCAATAATCTGCAAATAGTGAATCGATGTCTTCCCTTTACAATTTTCCTCAAAGTAAATAAACAAAATCATAAAATTTTTAGTTTTTGGCCAAACACAATTATGCCCCAGTCTCAAATCCAGATTTATCTGACTGATAATTATTTGAAGTTAATCAACCAGGAATAACGTGATGTCTTCTTGAGGACGAGAAAACTAAATTTTCGCCATTTTTGCGGTACGAGATTAATGGAAAATGTGAGGTGAGGACGTCATCATCTCACTCACCTACATATTCATATCAATTGTTTAAGTTACTGTAGTATGGTTCTTTCAAATTTCATAATTTCCTTAATTTGGTCCAATTCTGATCAAATTTTCACTGTCGTGCTTGTCGATTTTTTCTCTTTCTTTTCAGAGTCACTTTTAATTGGCCTAATAATTAATATTAAATAGTAGTATTTTCTTATTTGAGCTTCCTCGTTGAGACTGTATCAGCTCCTTTGCGGAGACACCCATTATGAGCTCCCTCGTGGAGACGTTATGACCTCCCTTGTGGAGACATCTCCATATATTTAGTATTCTTGTTTAATATCTCTAAGATTTACTGTATTTGTTTTATATTAGTATTGTCTGGGGCAAATTATTTGATGTATAGGGCCCCATTTTTTCTTTCTTTCTTTTCTTCCTTTAAAACAACAACAACAATTGGCCTGGAATTTCCCATTAAAACATCTCGGTTTGACGTGTCTTTAGTGCGAAAGAAAAACTTCTTTCCCCTCCCTCCCCCTCCCTCACAGCTCCCTGATGCACGATGAGTTTGTCAAGTTGTCCGCTGTCCCCTCTATGACCTTTGACATAAAAGAGACCTTAGAACCAGACACCATGCAGCTATACTGTCTACACAAATGAGTGGAAGGATGCAGATGAATGAAAGATGTTTGTTATTACAATCAGAACCTTTTATCTGATCGAACGGCCAATGTCCTACACAGTGCAAACAAACGAAATAATGTATAAGCAGTGGCGTATCTAGGGGGGGGGGGGGCAAGGGGGCACGTGCCCCGGGCGCCACTCCTTGGGGGCGCAAAAAAACGGGAAAAAAGAAGGAAAAAAAGAAAGAAAAAGAAGAAGAAGAAGGAGGAAAAAAAAAGAAAACCAAATCAAACAAGATAAAAACAAAACATGATGATGACGCGGACAAATAACAATGTTTATTGTGTTCACACAAGAATTCCCAATTCCATGTTTTGTAAGCTGAAATACAAAAATTTTCGGCTCGCTCGCTACGCTCGCTCGCCAAAAAAAAAAAAGAATGAAGATAAGAACAAAACGTGATGATGACGCAGAAATATACAAATTTCGGCTCATCACTCGCGCATACTAATTTAGAGTATTTTTCAAGTCCTCAGTCTGTTGGTATGAATCGTTATCTATGGCGTCACTATATCTTGACTAGAATTGTAAGATTTAATAAGCAAAAAAGAGAAGAATTCCATGTTTTGTAAGCTGAAATACAAAAATTTTGGGCTCTCTCGCTGCGCTCGCTCGCCAAAAAAAAAAAAGAAGAAAAAAAAAAGAAGATAAGAACGAAACGTGATGATGACGCAGAAATATACAATTTTCGGCTCATTACTCGCGCATACTCATTTAGAGTATTTTTCAAGTCCTCAGTTTGTTGGTATGAATCGCTATCTATAATGCCGTCACTATATCTTGATTAGAACTGTAAGATTTAATAAGCCAAAAAAAAAACAAGAATTTCATGTTTTGTGAGCTGAAATACACAAATTTTCGGCTCGCTAGCCAAAATTTATCCCCCCCCCAAAAAAAAAAAAGAAGATAAGAAGGAAACGTGATGATGACCCAGAAATATACAAATTTCGGCTCACTCGCGCATATATACTAATTTAGAGTATTTTTTCAAGTCCTTAGTTTGTTGGTATTAATCGTTATCTCTAAAGCCGTCACTATATCTTGATTAGAATTGTAAGATTTAATAAGCAAAAACGATAAGAATTCCATGTTTTGTAAGCTGAAATATGAGTTTTCGGCTCGCTCGCTGCGCTCGCTCGCCAAAATTTATCCCCCCAAAAAAGAAGATAAGAACAAAACGTGATGATGACGAAGAAATATACAAATTTCGGCTCACTCGCGCATGTGATTATACTAATTTAGAGTATTTTTTCAAGTCCTTAGTTTGTTGTTATAAATCGTTATCTATAAGGCCATTACTATATCTAGATTAGAATTGTAAGATTTAATAAGAAAAAATGACATGAATTCCATGTTTTGTAAGCTGAAATACAAAAATTTTCGGCTCGCTCGCTACACTCGCTCGCCAAAATTTGTCAAAATCTATTTCATTTAAATCACCCTCAAAAGACCCCTCTTAGGTGCTTCAAAAAGCATATCATGTGGACCTTTTTTTTAGAGTCCCTACCGGGATGGGGTTGGGGTTGAACACTTTTTCAGAAATCAGAGGCGCAATTTTCACGCTTGCCCCGGGCGCCGTTTTCCCTAGATACGCCACTGTGTATAAGTTACAGAAGCTTCACCCATACACGAACAATTGATTTTGTGTCCTTTAACATGTCTGTGAGAGCGTAGATAATACTATGCTGAAAAAAATACACAACAAATTTTACTTGTAAGTTTACGCGAAACACCTTGAAGAACAGATCTTCGGTGGATGTCACGATGACTTAACACGGATTGACTTTTTTTCAACCTTTTACAATATAAATATATATATGTTGGTGTGCTTATACGCTTCTTATATACGTTAGCTGTACTTACCAATGTGACGAGAAATACGTCTCACGTCATCTTTCCGAGAACATGAGAACGTCCATGAATCTGAATACAAATGTTATTGGTCAAATCGTAGCAATGATAAAGGTGTCGCAAGGAAATAACAGAAATATGATTCGGCCTATATATATAAGCTAATTTGTAAAACTGTAGGTCCTAAATTCATAGGCGTGGAATTATTACGGAGAACGATATGTATTTATTGACCTACTAAAATTATTCCAATACTAAAATCAGTATCAAAAAATGAACAAATAGACCACATGTTGCTTCTAACTGTCTATTAAATAAGTGTGTTACATTTCATACATGATATGCCATAGTCAAAACGTTACTCAGTGTTCAGTGCATATAAAACAAGGTACAATATTCAGACGGTGTATATTATATTAGAACCATTTTAATTCAGTGTAGTAGTGACAATTTAAATGACAAAATTAACAATCAACATTGAGAACAATGATCTGAGAGTCAACCATTCTTAAGTACTGTAACTTTACGCAGGGAATGAATGCAAAAAACTCGGAATATCGAAAGAGAGATGATGTAGAGATGATGTCGTCAATAACCAAAGGCAGCATTTATATATTCTCAGCCTTTTTGTAATTTCGCTGCATGGATCCAAACCTTATTTTCCGGACTCTCAAGTTATTTTAAATTCATCGATCACAGGCGCATTCCTCATTCCCTACGTCATCATGTTGTTTTTCGCTGGTCTGCCTCTCTTCATTCTGGAGGTCTCCCTCGGCCAATACTGCAGTTTGGGACCGATTCAGTGCTGGAAATCTGTACCACTTTTCAAAGGTGGGTCAGCGAAAATCACATGCAAGCATATACCACAATGTCCGGGTAAAGCTCCGGTTATTGACATTGCAATGCATTTTATCAATTTTCTTACTTTTATTGTTATTATTTTGCTATCGTTGTGATCATCACTGCTACTTCTTTTCCTACGTTCGCTGTCGTTCATAGCAAGCCAGGTAAAATAGGTCAGTTGTAGAAAGGTGAAGCAAGCTATGATGACCAGAAATAATGAATGGACAATACTATGGAAGAAAAAAAAAGCGAGAGAGTGGTCTGATGAAAGATTGGCCACATAGACTGGTGGACGGTGATAAAGACATCCCATTTTTTTTTCTTATCATTTTTTTTTTCATTTCTCCTAAATTATGTCTTGCCGTACGATGAACATGATTTTCCTGGCCGATGATTATGTCGAGCACATATTAGGCCATCAAACTGAGCTCATAAGATTTGGAAAATGACGTTGATATGAGAAGTGTCGATTGCGAATACTTACACAATTAATGAACACAAATAATGATGGCAACAATGTTTCCATAAAAATAAAAAAATAAAAAAACAATAATGATATCAATGATAATGATAACATCAAAACAACAGTAATGATAATAGTTACAATAAAAATAATGATGACAATAATAACAGTAATGATGATGATCATCATCATCATCGACATCATATTTACAATAAAAAACATCATCATCATTATCATCGTCGTCGTCATCCCTTCCCTAGGTATCGGGTACTGTCAGATGGTGACTGCCGCGTACGTCGGTATTTACTACAACGTGATCATCACGTATACCGTCTACTACTTCGGCGTCTCCTTCACCAGTAAACTACCCTGGGTCGGGTGCACTCACACCTGGAACGACGAATACTGCTACGACATCTACCGCAATTGCATAGACGGAGACGGTATCATCTTCGAGAACGGCACTTGCGTCCTGCTCAACTCCACGAGCGACGCCACTCTCGATTACTACAACGTCACCCGCAACGCTGACGGCACGTTTAACATCTCGGACTACGTGGATCCCCTGGCGAGCTCGCGTCAGTTGGCGAGCGAACAGTACTGGAAGTACGTGTTCATGGCGACGGACTTTTCCGTGCTCTTTATACATAACTCCTTGTACTGAAGACGGTGATGTTTGGATAGATATGGAGTCAAACTTACAAAATGCCCACAAAAGGACAAAATAATTCTGAAAATGTACATTATCTCGTTTGAAAACAAAAGTCTTCTCTCTGTTTTCCCCTCCTATCCCCCCCCCCACACCCCTCTTCTCTGTCGCCCTGCCCATTCATCCTTTTCTTCATGAATGATCACTCTTTTTGTGCATTTATTCATTTTCACCTTATAGAGACAACTTGTGTCAATCTCTCATGCAGTACCCCTTGATCCAAGCAATGTGCGGTACTGTTGATGTTAGAATGTAAAGTGAAAGGGCCAATAATTCACAATCCCGGGAACACTCGTGTCAACAGTAAAACGTTACTACTCTTGACGAATTTTCCCTCTCCGTGATAATAACCAATGTCATTAATATTATTGTTGTTATTATTATCACGATTATGGTAATTTCTATTGATATTTATTACTCTTATCATTATACTGCTATCATACTTAAGTGTATAACTATGAATATTATCTTAAGCATTGTCATTATCACTCATTATCATCATTATCATCATCATCTTCATCATCATTGAAATCATGAATATCATTACCTTGTATCGTATTCATTAGTATTACAGATTGTTGAGATTGATATCGTTAGTGCCACTCACATGAATTCATATCATCTATTTATTCAGCCAGCTTACGTTTAAATACGTCATTTTTATAAGCCTATGTTCCATCTTGCTGTATCATTTTTCCAGGAGAGCGGTGCTCCAGGAGGCACCCAATATGAACGAACCAAACGGAATAATCTGGCAGCTTTTGATATGCCTCTTCGTGTCTTGGCTCATCGTCTACCTCTGTCTCGTGAGGGGCATCAAGTCATCTGGAAAGGTAGGTACCACGCGAAACTCAGTGGCGGGGTCTTGTAATTCTATTTATATATCTTTTTTGTCAATTATGTCAAAACTGTCATCACAAGACGTACTTTATCCTACACATATTGGGAGAACCATGCATTATGGCGGAGGCATACCAGCGACATTCTAGTGTTTGTTTGCTTTTTTTTTTACTTTTACCAATGTGATTAGTATTAGGTAACCGCAGTGACGTATAAAACGTTACCATCATTGCTAATTTAGCAATAACATTATCCATTTTATTTTTTTTCTTTCTCTCTTACATACACAAAATGCTATCTAAACACTAAATGATTTGAAAGAGATACTTGATGAATTTTGGCAAGCTCACGTGACGCCAAAGTGATAAGCTGATTTACACAGTTCACAAGTTTAGAGCAAAGATTAGGGTAAGGGTTAGGATCAGAGTTTTGATTTGGGTTAGGATTAGGATTAGGGTTAGGGTCAGGTGAAGGGTCCGGGGTATTGCCCAGGAGGTAATTGCCCTATAGAGACGCGCACCTCAAGCCTGTTTGTGAATAGTACTGTACGTGGGTGGTTTGATTGTCACATTGAAGGGAATATATTTTTAGAAACCACAAGTTTCCTATCCCTTTATGCATGTTTATTTTATGTATATTGTGTGTATGTATGCATGTGTTCTGTGCATGTGTGTATGTGTGTATGCATGTATGTGTGTATGTATACATGTTCGTTTGCACAATGTATAGGCCTACCTATGAGTATGGGTATGTAAACATTGCCAAAATGCCTCCAATATATAGGTATGTGCCACTTCCCTCGTGAATTTACACCCTTTGTGAAAGGATGCCCATGTTTAACCTTATGGAGTTTGAAAATAAATCGCACGTAATTCATTTAAAATAAACATGGAAGCAAGAAGTAAATTTTCTATCTTTCTTTCAGGTTGTTTATTTCACGGCTACCTTCCCGTATGTTGTGCTACTGATTCTTCTCATCCGAGGAGTCACGCTGCCAGGAGCGGGTGATGGCATCAACTTCTTCGTCACCCCAGACCTCTCCAAACTTTCCGACGCTCGGGTAGGTTCTGAGATTAAAAGCCCTGTAAAAAGATAATTTTCTTAAAAAGAACAAACAAGAAAGAGAAGAAAATGTAGCTAAAGTAAAGAGAGATGACAATGGGGGAAACAACGGTGTCAGTGGTCGGAATTTTCAGGATTTATCGCTACATCATTATCATTTCTGAAACTTTTCTTGTCCAAATACTGTAAAGTCCCGAAAAGTTATAGTCAATATCTAGCTTGAATTTGCAACATTGAAATGAAATCAGCAACTCACTTACCTTCTTCTATTTTTTTTTTCATATCATGGTAGTCTTAGAAACTCTTGTAAACAATACGAGTGGCACGATACATGTTTGGTTTTTCGTTTGTTAGAGTGATTCGGCTAGTTTAAGCTTTTCCTTCGTGACTAATGGTCTTTCAGACTCAAATGAGACTAAATATTTCATCCTCTTTAAACGAATTCAAGAAATTGCGAATGATTGCTCTATTGCGTTTATCCTCATATGTATACAAAGTCAACAAAGCACCACAGTAGATGTTTGTTCCCTCTCTTTAAAAAATACAAAGCTGTTGCACAACTGGGAACATTTAGCGTTGTGGGCGTGGTGTTCTTTTATGTATTCTTACCCAAAATTATGTTACTACAACCTTGTTTTTTATATCTACATTGCATGACATGCTAATGAACATTCCTTACATAAAAAATGATATTTCATGTAAGCAATATTAAAAGAAGAGTGTCATCTGTTGATTACGAGGCAATTTTCAGAAATGCATAATTGTCTTCTCATTTCATTTTGCAGGTGTGGCAGGACGCCGCTATCCAAATCTTCTACTCACTCAGCGCCGCAGGGGGCGGACTCACCACCCTAGCTTCGTACAACAAATTCCACAACAATGCATACGGGTACGAATCCTTCTGTTTTACTTCCTTTTATTTTTTGATTGAGCTTAATAATGATAATGTAATAACTACAATAATCACCATCAAAGGGAAAATGAAAATCTCAGAAAACAGCCTGAAGACAAAGAACAAAGGAAAACTAGGAGAAGGATTTAATAATCAATAAACAATACAGTACACAAACATCACACGCTCACACATTTTTTTTTAATTTGATAGATAGATAGATAGATAGATAGATAGATGGATGGATAGATAGATAGATAGATAGATAGATAGGCAGATAGACAGATAGATAGATAGATACATACATACATACATACATACATACATACATACATTCATTCATTCATACATACATTCATACATACATACATACATAGTAGAGAGGGGGACAGAGAGAGAATACATAGATTCAGGCGAAGACAAAGATAAACACATGTTGTCTCTTAATGTGTATTGTATTTTATATCCTGTACATGGTACAAGCATGAAGTAATAAAGGCGGTTGTATTTTTTGATTACTAGTATCTGTACCCTGAATAGATCTCTGTACATGTGTTTGTCTGTTATGTCAAGGAACCCATAATCAACATGATCAAGTCATTATGAACTCTTATAACTTTTGTTAATTTTACAACAGCGACTCGCTATTCGTGGCCATCGCCAACTGCTGTACCAGCGTCTTCGCCGGCTTCGTCATCTTCTCCATCGTGGGATTCATGGCCCAAGAACTCAACCAGCCCGTAGAATCCGTTGTGCAACAAGGTAGACTGCCTCAGTAGTGCCAGGCTTTCCATTAAAAAAAAAGATATTAGTGTGAAACTTTGATCTTTAACAACCCGGTCAGACTAGGAACTCAAGTGATGTGAAACTGAGCATACAGTAAAGTTATTGTCGGCATATTTATTATGCGCTTGCTCTATTCAGGTGTATTGTTTGTGTTTTGAATGAATCATGACACAAGTCTGTCTGAATGTTGTTGCTTCTACCGCCTTCAGGAGAACAACTGAGGCCTTACTTTATAATTGTGAGGTTGCAAAATGTTTCTCTCCCGTGCAGCGAGAAACCGTCGTAAAGACTGTTGTAAAGACAAAAACGTGAAGAACAATTTACAGGAAACCCGGTAAATCCTACATACAACAACTTGTACAAGGGTTCCATGGCATTTGCTCCTATGACAATTGCTCCAATGAAATGTTTGCACGCTAAGCCAAACATACATTCTACCCACAATCATGACCCTAACCATAATCCTAATCAATTCATCAAATTAAACCTAAAACCCTATCACTGTCCTAATCCTAACCCCATGTGATTGGAGACTAGACAGGAGCAATTGTCACAGGGGCAAAATGTCGAGTCACCATGATTATAAAAGAGCATTGCCATCCAACATTTAGCTTTGCTTTGATTATTCTTCACAAGCTAGGGATGATCCTTCTGGACGGTTTTGATTCGAACTTGGAGAGTAAGATACACTATATTTTCATCAAGTCCCCTCTGTCTTTTCACAGGTTTTGGTCTGGCCTTCGTGGCTTACCCGGCCGCCGTCGCCCGCATGCCCGTCTCGCCTCTCTGGTCTATTCTCTTCTTCGGCATGTTGATCACTCTTGGGTTGGACAGTCAGGTACGAGAGAATCCAGTATGAGCAGAGATATCTGCAAGTCGCTTTGCCCCGACTGCCATTAAGAACAGAAAGAGAGAATATGCAAGGACCTCGCCGAGAAGTTTTCATATCCTGGAGTTATTCGTGCTATCTAAAGGACTGGCTGTTTTAGCCTCGGTCGATCTAATGTCTGGTGCAGGCCTATTTTCCAAGGATAATTGTAGTGGTTTGACAAAAAAAAAAAAAAAAAATGTGTACTGACAGCTTACGTGGAAAATATGAAAATCACAGATGTTATCGACAAGAAAAAAAAACATACAGTAACCCTTTTAAAATAAACAAATCGAGGTTCATCGTTCATGTAAAACAGTGGTCTGAAAACTTATATACGATCGATTTTAGTGTCAGCGAAAACATCTAACGTAGTCAAAACAACTATTAGAGTGCAATTGGCTGAAATTCGACTGCATTTTTGTAGATAACACATGATTTCAAATTCAGATATGAAGTTTGATCGGCTTCTGAACTCGAATGTTTAATAACCATACCCGCTGCACCAACATGAACACCAGTTGACGATTTTCTTTTCTTAGTTCTTCTTTGTATTGACTATAATTATTATGTCTTTTGTTTTCATTCCTTAGTTTGCCATCATGGAAAATCTGGTCACAATGATCGTGGACGAGTTCCCCGGCACACTGCGTAAGCGCAAGAATTACGTCATGTTGGTTGCATGCATCGTAATGTTCTTCCTTGGATTCACCTGTATCACCCACGTGAGTCCTTTCGAGTTCGCATGTGCTATGATAAATACTCAGTAATTTGGTGTCTAGTGTTTTAGTCAAATGACATATATAATGTGTTTGGTTATTAGGAAATATTGGTATGATGAATTATTGAGAAATGAAGTAAGATTCAAAACCTCTTGAAATACATGTATACATCAGGTGACGACGGAAATCATCTCGAGCTCAATGTGGTTTGTGCAGATCAACGAAAGGCAGTATAATATCAGGATTGTCACGAAGATTGACATTGCTAGAGACAAGAAGTATGTTGATGATAAAAGTCACCCTATTTTCTATGAGAGTAAAAGATGAATAAATTATATAGATTATGCTTGAACTAATCAACTCTCTAATTCATCAAGTATAACGTTTTGAGGCTGTAAGTTTATATCATTTTTTACTTGTAGACTACATGAGTTGCTTTGAATAATGTTAATGGTTGCATGATCAATCAGTTATTTGGGGTTCATTGAAATAATGGCTCTATCAGACCGGAAGTTACTGGGTCGCTCACTTGGACAGCTATGGTGCCTTCTTCAACTATCTGGTGTACGCCCTCCTGGAGTGCATAGCGATCGCCTGGCTCTATGGCGTCAAACGCTTCACCAATGACATCAAGACCATGGTGGGCGAGAAGCTGATTGGTCACTTCACCTTCCTGTGGTGGCCTCTCAACTGGGCAGCCTTCACTCCGTCTCTCATGCTGGTAAGTTTGCCGAGATGAGAAAAATAGTCCCGTCGACCGATGAGATTACTGCGAGCGGTTATCAATGCGAACGTAATATTAGTTACTTGGCAGGATTCGTAATCTGCCACAATATGTATATTCACTGAATTGATAATTTGTATTAGTGGAATTAGTGCAATGGTGAGCCGATAAGTGTTCAATTTATCTACTTATATATTCATGATCCTTCAGTTTGTTCCCTGCAGCATGCAAGAGCCCAAGATCAGAATGTTTTGACAATAACGCCGATTAAGATGAACGGAATGCCACTGACATTCAAACGAACTTCATTCGTGTTCTCCTTTTGATATTACGATATCACCACCGTGTTTCGGTCTTTGTCTGTAGTTTGTGCTGTTGTTCAACTGGTTGAACTGGGAGGAGCCGAGCTACAACGGGCCCTTCCCGACTTGGGCCGTGATCGTTGGATGGCTGATGACCATGATGTCGCTCATCTGGATCCCCATCGTCATGATCTACGAATTCGTGGCTGCCGACGGCAGCCTTGCCGAGGTGAGTGTACCCCAAGAACCCGCGTTCACATTGGTCCCCGCGGCGCGGGGAAAGTCCCGAGCTGTGGGACTTTCTCCTCCAAAACCATAATGTGAACGCTCGCTGGGACTTGTCCCCTCGTCCCCGCGAAGCAAGTCGGGTACGGGGACAAGATTTGGAGGGGAGAGTGACCTTGGGGCGCAATTGATAGCGTCCAGCTGTGGTCATCAAATGTGCGCATGCGCTATGCTTGGATTCAAGTGGCAGAGCTCGCTCCAAGCCCCAAAATGCCCCCACAGCTCGGGGACAGATGAGATACCAATGTGAACGGTCAGTCGTAAAAAAGATAAGATCTCCTGTGGCTGTCCCCGCGTCGCGGGGACCAATGTGAACGCGGGGCCCTGGGCCAGTGGGCTGGGCTTTGAGTTCGAGAGGGACAGGGTTGAGTCACGTGAGTGCGCGGGGGTAGAAAAAGTGGAGATGTAATGGAAGGTGCTTGATAGTATCCCTCACGGCTATGCAATCTTATAAAACGAAGATTGTGTAAAGAGTGTGGTATTTGAGAGCATTGTAGTGGACAGTGCACCATGGTATACAGCAAAAATACACGTTCACCTTGTATGTGATGCCCACAAAAGTTACTTTGCGGTTTCATACGGGTTAGTCCAAACAATGGTAATCATGCATTGGTAAATTACCCTACCATTTCGTTACCAGTAATGCAACCGATAATGACAAAATACTGGAAATATCCCCTGAGACAAAAATCAGTACTGCTTCTTAAAGTTCACATCCCGTCAGAAATTATCATTGATGTTCAGAGGGATGTTGCCAAAAGATCTTTTAATAGAGAAAGGTAAGTTCAATGGCATAATGTGTTTGGATAGTGTATATTGCACTGGGTGCATCATTTAATTTACTAGTAAATAGTGTGAAACTGAATATGACGCATTATGATTTCAGATCTCATGGCTTAAAACCTTTCTAATACTTTATATACTAATCAATACTAATAGTTTATTTCTACCTTCTAGTTTCTCTCTCCTTCCATACCGCTACTCCTACTACTTCAACTTAATCCATCTAAATATGTGATATACCGTATGTCCCCCCCCCAAAAAAAAAAAAAAATTACGAGACCCTCCGCAATGATATCTTTAGAAATAGTGAATCAATCCATATACAAATTCAATGTATGAAACTATAACTCATTGCCCACATCTTACAAAAAACCCCATTCGATTTGCTTCAGTGGTTAAAGAGAAATGAGAAATTTTGTAGAGGATATCAAGAATCTCTCCCTCCAAGTTCTGTCTATACAGTATACACACACAAAAGCATCAAAGTGCCAGACTTGAAAGAATCAGACTCATGACATGCTTTACAACATTTCGTATTTCTCTGTGACCGCTTAACCAAATTGAATGGGATTTTCTGCAATATAGAGCTAAGGTGTTATATTTTAAGACCCTGGAGTAGCGATTTCATTTCTTTCCTCTCGTCTGATCCTCTCGTTTACTGTATTGTGGTTGCAGCGTTGGCACGCAGTGGTGAACCCGCGTGAAGACTGGGGCCCAGCCCTGCCCAAGTTCCGCATCGAGGCGGCCCAGATGCACAGTAAGCACGGGACGACGATGGGCGGACGGATCGACATCGATGGGAGCGGTCGCCGAGTGGACCCGGGAAATGTCGAGTTGGACCCCAGCCCCAAGGTGTGAAAAGGCTCCTATACCTACTACGCCCAGTTTTCCATCGGCCGTGCACGTCACTAAATACTAACACGACACCTTCGCTAGTTCCACCTAAGCAGACTGGACTTTGTCCTAACTCAGATCCTCCTTCCATCTATTTTTTTTTTTCTCTCTCTCTAACAATGAAAAGTTGTAAATGATAGTTTTTGCATAACAGCACAAAGCATCAAGCTTAAAGGAGGAAGACAATCAATACATCATACACTATGAACGAAGAATATAACTAAAAAAAAAAAACCACACAACTTACGAATGCTTAGAGGGTGCACAGGCATGGCAACATGAGCATTGTGCTTGTATTGCAGCCAGGCCATAGTTGACACATCGTGTGTATTTCTGATTGATAGTAACGACAAAATGCATTTAAAGACATTGCATGACAGTGTGAAAAAATAATCGAAACTTGTCCAAAACTCGTTTACTCTGTCAAGAACCAAATGAATGTGCTCATACTGTGGTTTTAACAGAGAAAACATGTTTATGATTTAGGAAAACGCTACAATTGCAATAATAATCATAGAAGTTTGATTACACAGTGTCACAGTTTATACCTTATCATTTTCAGATATTATTTTTGTGTCACCTCAATTGTTTTCAAAAGATTAATTTTCAATTTTCAGGCTTGTAACGTAAACGCTTAATTGTGCTTTGAAAAGAACAAACAAATTGGAGATAACATGTACTTTGAGGTATTGAGTTGAGTTGAGTTTATTAACAACATACATGTGAATATGATAACATGATAACATGAAATTCCATAGGGTAAGATACAATAACATGAAATGTTTTTTTAATGAGAATACAATGATTTTGTACGTGGTTCTGACAGCTATGCAAGCATAGATGTTACATACTTATATTTATCTTACATAAGAATACATGTGGTATAATAGATTTAGTTTCGTTGTGATACATTTATCATTGAAAAGGCAGAGTATGAATAAGTATGTAATGTAGAAATACGCATAGACAAAGGTTCTGAAAAAAAAAATAGTAAAAAAAAAAATTAGAAAAACAGAAGATAATGTTGTTAAAGGGGGGACCCAAAGTTAGCACAAGTGCTAGTCGAGAATGGTTCTCCCATTATAGCTACATGTATATTTAAGCTGCTTATTGCAAGGTCTACTCTTTTAAAGTAACTGTACTATAAAAGCACAAACTAAACACTGAATATTCTTTTCTTCACTAAACTTCGGTTAAAAAAAAAAATCTCAATTGACTATCAGGATCAGCCCGCCTGATGGAGTTAAAATACAGAGATTATAATTTTTATGTAGATGCAAGTTTTACAGTCTGGCTCGTTGAATAAGGGCAACTATCCTCGTTTAACAGCCACACGTGAGGGACTGGACCAGCTTAACGATACATGAATAAAGATATCCAATGGAAATAAACGTAGTCAACTCTAAGACATCACTTTCCGCAAAAAAAAAAAAAAGTATTTGTGGAATCACCAGAACATGCTTCAGTATACAAGACGTCTCATTTTCCTTTGGGTATTTTTTTTAATGTAATATTGATGAATTAGGACGTGTATCTGTAATATTATTCTTCGTTGCATAACCTAGGAAATATTTCAATATAGGACAGAAAGGTTTTGATACTCTCCTTATGTCTTCTCGACATTACACACATTTAGCATGTAGCACCTAAAGTGAGAATATCTAGTCAATGATGGTATAGAGGATCTGCTGCCAGCGTTTGTGGGAAACATGTACTTTGCACTTTTGTTATGGTATCGAGCTTTACGCAGGAAAAAAAGAAAGAGTAAACATGATGGTACTATGTACATGATAATAATCTTCATACATTGTTTTGCCAAAGCGACACCCCCATATCCACAACGAAGACCTAATGTGCACGAAAGTATGATTTATGTAGACACTTGAGACAGCGAAAACAATGCAAATACTAGGATATTAAACTATGTATTTTTCCTGCTTCATAGATGTTGGATATTCATTTGTTTTTTATCTTAACTGTAAGAATTAATTATATATTGGTTAATATTATTATCATTATGCGTGCACGGCCTGTTGAGGATAATGCACGACAAACAATAGGTTCAATAAATGAGCCAAGAAACAAGAACAGGGTATATCATTTACATGTCATGTACTTCCATTTTACTACTATATGACCCCAGAAAAATACTTATGAATGCAGTATCACTTTGTCTCTTACCAATTTTCGTTTGTCATAGAGAACTCTATAGAATCTTGTGGGGCATTGTGGTATAGTGAATAAGGCTGTGGATTTGTAAACAAAAGAACTGCGGTTAATGCCTATACATGCTGTTTTGTCCACAATGTTCCATGAACGAGATGTACTATTACTCACGATCTCCCTCTTGACCCTAGGTGTAAAAATGAGTACACATGCCAACGATATTGTATAATAACAATGGCAGGGCTTTCTTATAGGAGAGCAGTACTTACACTGAAGAGGTCACGCTGGGAGAATAAAACTATATTACAATTTTATCGAAATTAATATACAAATATACCAGGCCTGAGAGGCTCTGGTTGAAACTATGCGCATGAGGTGACTTCAGTAGCACTATTTTCTGAGGGGCGCAGCCCCGAAGAAAATAGTGCTACTGAAGTCACCGAAGGCACATAGTTTCAACCGGTGCCTCGAAAAATTGGCCTGGCATATTTGTTTTATATCCCTCCCAATGAATTTAAGAGTATTCGACTGCTGGTATTCTGTAATTTACCTCTTTTTTAAGGGCATCTTGCTTTACTTTTCAAGAAGATTGACTAGTCATTCACGCTCGGGAAAGCAGCTCAGCAGCAGGGCAGCGCGTACGCGTACTATGAAGAGACAATTGCGCGCTCAGCCGCTGAAGTGTACTCGGTGCATTGCTGTACAACGTACTGGTAAACATGCGCAAACTGCAAACTCACTACGCGCTTCATACATGCAATACGCCTACGCCTATCCGATCTGTCAACAAGTACGTTCGGTTGCCATGCAGTGCGGTGATGATGTGCGTGCTCGAGCTGATCAACTGATGTGACTGTGAGCTGCAGTTGATTGTGTTTTCTGTCGTCTTCCTACCTAGCTGTCATGTCTGTACATGAATATGGACCATCATTTCCTGTTAAAATGCAAGTATACATTGTAAATTTGGGGGGGGGGGTAGCATTCAGTAACAGCGTATAAGGTTAGATTAGGCACTGGAAAAATTCTAGCAATTAAAGCATCGAGTGCCACTAAATTCGTGTGATTCGTACGGTGTTCTAACGTAAACAGTGAACAAGTTTATCTAACTTACTCGCTAGACACTCTAAAAAATAATTATTAGGAATGAGATTACGGGAAATAGGGCATACTGTCAGACAGGTAGAACTAACGTATAGGCTTAACTAGCGCTAACGTTAGAGCAGGCCTACTATCTACTGCAGTTTCGTTTGTCAACATCTTTTGGGTGGATCGCTCGAGTTAAATAGTGAACTGCGAGACCAACTTTCAAACGGCGAAGCATGAACTCCCCAAAGGCCTACGGTACGTCGAAGAACCCTAGCTTGCTTATTGTTGTCTAATTATAGATCTACGATATCGCCTACTCTGTTGTAACGTAGAATGAGGGCTTTGTAAGAGTCTGAGTCTGAGTCTCTCCAACGTAACCCGTGTCGCATTGAGTGTATGCGTGCCTTGTGGTTCTCGCGAAGTGCAGTGATCTAAGGCGCCGCGATACCCATTCATTTGTACATGAAATCTCTCGCGAAGCGAAGGTGCTGCGATACCCATTCATTTACACGTGAAATATTTCGCGTCGCGACGCGAAGCAAAAAAGGCGCGAAAATCACCAGCGTGGTATAGTTTTTACCATTTCCCTAGGGAGTATAGTCTTTTTCGCGCACTTGTATGGTAGAATTATGTTTTGTTGTTTACAGTGCTCTCGACCAATCAGAGGACGAGATGCATTTTGTGAGGGATATAATGGGTTATATTTACAGTTGTATTATGCTTCACAGTTGTTGCATTCAACATTTTGAAAAAAAGAAAGAAGAAAAACCTTCAAAACAGAGTATTTTTGTATGGATTGCTTTCAATGGTATATAAGAAGGTGGTATTGTGGAATGTTTTATCTTTTTTTATATACATATCATAATATAGGCAGGATAATATATTCGTTGTATACAGCCTGCTTCCTCTTAAAGTGCCTTTGCTTTGTTTTGTACATTCCTACCAGCATCAGGTATTATGTACATTACAAAACTTTGTCATTCAGTCAAGTCTTGCATCTGTATGATTAAGATAGAGCGTAAACGCATTAAGATTAATTGATTAAGAAACGTTTGTACTTTTGTACTTTTGAAAATAAAAGATGCATTGAGGGGAAGAACGTATATCTTGATATCTTTAATCACGTCCAAAAATGGTTGTCGGGAAAAGTGTGGTTTCCGATAAATAAAATGTACGATAAAACGGGATATAACACAGTGTACTTGTGTTTACTCACTGTCCTGTGTGAATGCTGGTAGGACTAGACTATGAGCGCAGGTATTTGCGCTAAAGCGCAACTGCTTCGTAATTATTTCGTCGACGATATGACTGATATGGTGACGAAATGGATCGTTTTGTGATATGGTGACGAAATGGATCGTTTTGTCGACGAGATTACTGATTTCGTAACGAAATTGACCGTGCGACACTTGGCGCCCCATAGAGCTTATTCTCGATGTTAAAGGGATCGTACAGTTTTGGTTGAGACCAAATTTCAGGTTTCTAACATTTTTTGGTGAGATAATGAGAACCCTCTTATGAAATATGAAAGAGCATGTAATTCTATGAAGAATTCAACATTTATTTGATGAAAATTGGTTTTGAAATGGCTGAGTTATCCAACAATGAGCGATTCTGATTAAGTGTGGGACCCACACTTCATTACAATCGCTTTGTTTTACTTTGTTTTTGGATGTTTCAGTCATTCCAAACCCGATTTTCATCAAATAAACTTTGAATTCCTCTTAGAATGGTATGCTCTGTACTATATCATAAGTGTTTTCTTGGTATCTCGCAAAAAGTTAAAAGCCCAATTCTCATCTCCACCAATACTGTACCATCCCTTTAAGAATCACCGTCTGAACATAGCTACTATAATCCCCCTTACCGTTAATCCATTCATCAGTGAGTTAGTTATACCTCATTACAATGGGTTTAACACACCAGTGTGTGTAGGCTCCATACACGTCAAATTGAAACAGCTACATACATGAGTGTATATACAATGCAAAATACATGTGTGTACACTCATGTAGGCCCTATATTAGGTATTTTTGCAGTTTTTATTTCATCCTCTCTTGTGTTTGTGTAAATTTAACTGACGCAAATACACTGAACTCATCCACTCAAACACACTATGAATGTACTTCTTCAAACATACACCACACACACACACATGTACGCAGGGCAGGCATATGTAAATATTTATTATATCATGATGATGATGAAACACCATTTATATAGCGCCATTCATCTCTAGAAACATTCAAACATTGTACATTAGTGCATGATCAGATTGGTTTTATGATTGTTCAAATTTGTACACGTAGAATTCATTGATTTCATTAAAGTTCGCTATCATAGTCTTTTATTCTATGTTATGAATACATTTTATAGTATAACTATGCGCCTTCATGTATCATTCTATCCAATACACATTCCAAATACAGCTGTATGCATAATCGAACTTCCGAAGATCTAGGTGAAATAAAGCTTCACTTGGGCTTATCATGATCAAGCACTTATCATTTATTTCATCATACATTCAAGATCGTGTGTTATACTTGTAAAATGTGTATAAAAATTCACATAAATTATGTCTGAATATCATATTATGTATATGTGCATATGGGTGTGTATTCATACAAACATACCTTGCATATTATCTGCATAATATACATTAACTCAAAACATCATGTGACACTATAATCATTCTTTTATTTGCCATTGAAGTATTTAATTGATTGATCTACAGCGTTTTACACTGCAGTGCAAATGTTATATACAATTGCGATTCACCACATTGAAACAGCCTCCGTGAGTACTAAAATATGACAATATAAACATTTAAAAATAAGAACATTTTACAGGGCTGCACACACTTCACATGTCTTATGTACATTATACATTACAAAGACCGACCCTGTATGCGACATAAAATTAGGGGGATTCGTCTCCAATTGATATTGACATTGCGTCCGTTATTTAGGATGTTTGGGGATTTTTTCAGGTACAATATTCATAACATCCTACATTAAAACCCTTGTGGGCCAAAAAAAAAAACAAAAACAAAACAACAACAGAAAGACATGTTTTGCACATAAAAGTTTCTTTATCTGTAAGGGTTTCCACTGGATCTACGAAACAGTGTCCGCCCTACATTAGCCCAAGATGACCTGAAACATGACACGTGATTAATGTGGCGCACCATAGCACCAATACACAGCTTTCGGAATATATATTGCTGTCTTTAAAATTAACCACATTAACATACAATGTGTTTACCTCCTCTAGATCTGTAATAAACCCAGGCGCTCTTGGTTAGGTTTCCTCACTGAATGTGAATTCGCCCTTTGACCTCATCGGCTTATGATTGAAAATCTGCAACAAAGCGCTTTGTTGTGATTTCGCGTTTGGAGAGAAATTTACACAATACTCCATGTAGCAACTTTAGTTATAAGGCCGATTGGACAGTCAGTAGAGACCAGCACGTCACGCACCATTTAGACCCGAATCCACGAAGGTGGCATACAATCTTTGTCCATTGTTTAAAACATGGACAAAGATCGTAGTTTTGTATGAGACGCATGGCTTATTTCGTAGAAATGAAAGATTTCGTAACGAAATAGGCCATGCGCCACTTGGCGCCCCATACAAACTACGGTCTTTGTCCATGGTTTAAAACATGAACAAATCCCTATGTGAATTAAGCCCATACAGTCTACGTCATGACTATGAGTCACTGTCATTTAATCCTACCATCTTTCTTACTCATTGATCAGTCCAGTATGTTAAGAGGAAAGGGGTATTTTGTTTTTATGAAACGCTTATATCTAGCACATTCCCTCTGGAAGCGAATGACAACACACATTACCATTTCTCACTATTACAGCATTGTGAACTTTGGTCTTCGGACGCAAAACTTCTCAGTCATAATCTCAGCGTGGAAACTTTACGCCAGAATGTTAAGGGTACAAATTGTACTTGCATCTCATACGTAATGTTCGTAACGGTGACACGGCATGTGCTCCTCTTAATTTCTTAGGCCTTAGTGTTAGGGTTGGGTTTGTGATAGGGTTTTGGGTTTAGTTTGATGTGAGGATTGGGGTTGTGATAGGAGTTTGGGTTTAGTTTGATGTGAGGACTAGGATTAGGGTATAGGTTATGTTTGTGTTCAGATAATTCATAGGAGTAACTGTGGCAGGCAGGAGCAAAACCGTTCGTAACAGCTGAACACAAGTTAATTTAAAAACTATAAAGCCATCCAAATGTTTCAGTGCAAACAGACCTACAAACATCTTTCGAGTTGTATATTGTTCAAAAAATAATTTCTTGGCAAAATTATTTTGACATCACAACATGAACATGCATTGAGCGAACATTGGCACTTCAACAGCAAGGTAACAAATAAGTAAGAGTCGATACCATTTTTCTTTCTTACACATGCATTGTTTGGATGAAATAATGGCATCAAAATAATATGTAGTATGTGAAAAAAGCCCATTCTTAGTTTCCAGGGAGACTTTCGACTTTATTGTTAAAAACTTAAACTTCAGCCATACGACAACGGCCACAACATGGCCCGCAGTTGAATGGTTGTGGTGGTAATTTTTAACATTACACGGTGAGACTAATGGGGCACTTTCGATTTGCACGGCCGAAATGATTACGGGCAAATAATTCACCGATCGAGGCGCGAGCCCATTGAAGTCTCGGTCTCGCAGAAAACGACTTGGAGAGAGGGTTCTCACCACAACGCAATGTTACACTGTATGCGGTCAGCTTGACGCACGCGCAGATGGTTCTTGGGCCAACTTTAAGTCGCAGGTCACGTCGGTTGTGCAAATGGAAATGTTACAAAATAAAAATGAAAGTACTTACGAAATGTAGGGACTACGAAATATGTCAATACATCGATATGACATATTAATATGAAACCATAGTAAGCTTTTGGAACACATTGCTCATATATAATGGACATAACTACACGAAGCATATATCCAATGTAGTATAAAGGGTAGACACATATCACATCGCCTACATTTTCGATTGCTATTTTGGAGGGTAACTCAGCAATGTAAGGGTTTCAGCCTTTCAGGTGTGCGGTCATAGTATACCTATTCTAATTCTTATTTAAAAATAGTAAGCAAAGTGAGATATGAAATGAAAATATTCTTTAATACTATTATATCTAGCACTTTAGATTCGCTTATTGACAATGAAAAGTTATTACAAAATCCACTTTAATCTGTTTGTAAAGAGCTTTTAAAAGAAAATATACCAGTACTGTTCCTAAGTGACGATAGTCGAGACCACTGCAGCAGATATAACTTTTCAGAGCACATGGAGTCATGTGATCATACATTAATGACTGGAAGGTACAGAGTCGTGCATTTATGTCGTAAAGATTATGAGCCACAATGTCATATTAAATTCGTTTTTGTGATCATGTGCATGGTGATGGGGAAATACCCGTATCTTTTCCTACTTGATATTCATTAAATCGATGAAGGATCCGCCTCCAATCGCCGCGTAAGACCGTCCCAAGCTGTTTTCTCCTATATACTCCATCTATCACCTTTCAGGCAATGGTGTCACTCACGGGCCCTTCGTTGTGGAATACAGCATAAAGAAAAGATCGAGGGGCGCGCCCATCCGGCTCCTCCCGAGCAGGCGTTTCCATGGGAACGAGGCCTGGTCCGGTGGTGTTGCCGCTCCCCGCGTTTAAAGTACCTCCCATCGAAGTCCCGTTCTTCTCGTGTACTTCCCACGAATGTAACCTGTCCGCAGGTAGTAAAGGGCCCCATGAATCCTTGGGCCTTGTGATGAGTATCAAACGCTAATTGTAAGACAACAAAAATGTCAAATGCACGTTAGCTTTACGGCCATTCCATCCCAATCCACCTACACACATAGACTAGTCTATATAGCACACCATCCAACCACAGTACGAACTAGGTCACATACAAGGAGCAAGTCGCGTTTTGTTCTGGTCACGTGAGCAGCCGTCCTGCTGTTTCCATGGGGACGACGTCGGCTTCCGCATTATCTCTCAGGTGCAATTTCCCGCCCATCGTGGTTCCGTTCTTCTCGTGGACCTGCCAGGAATGTAATCTGTTTTCAGTCAGCAGCGGACCCCACGACTCCTTCGGTCTGGCGATCAGAGCTAGGCGCTGATGAGACAAAAATCACAGGGTGTTAGTGACACCGACACCGAGAAATCGATTCGATATAAGGCAAATCCAGGAGATATCTCCGACATTGACATTTAGACGTAAATAATCAGCACATGCACAAAGATACCATACTGTAGTTTATCAGGAGCGTGGCTACAAACGAATTCTTACCTTACTGATTCAACATTTCGAGGGTTCAGTGCTCAAATCGCACACGCGTGCAAACAGTGATAAGAACATTGAATATAGGTGATGCCATGCAAGTTATGACAACATTAAGAAGCATCCCGCTCTCGCTATGCATTTAGACAAATAATTCGACAAATCAGCAAAAGCAATTAATGGCACACTCAACCAATTAGAAATTTGTATTTTATTTGTTACCTTTCTCAGTTAATAGTGCGCATTTCAAAATTGGTCCGTATTTTGTTAACCTTTACAAAATTGCGGGTTAGAGACAGCAGCATCAATAGGTTTTGAAGGAGGATTATGCTTCTGTTTTGGAGAGGGTGCTGATATGATTTCACTATTATTTCCCTTAGATTTTCAATTAGATCATGACATTCTTTTCCTCTGAGTCACTCATCATGGATTTGCTTATACGAATCTGGAAAAATGAGAATAGGACATGCAGATATTCCACCGTACGTGATATGACAATGTTAGGACAATATGTTTGTTTGTTTGTTTGTTTGTTTGTTTCCTTGTTCATTTTTTCCATCTGAGAAGATGGCTGGATAGCCCATATTCAGCTACGTTAAGCTGGTCTTCCATGGGGTCCAGTTGGATGTGAGGTGGGACCACTTCACCGGGTTAAACACCCTGCTCTTTGCGATGAATGAATGAAGCGGGATCTTTTACGTGCATGAGTTGTTACTCTCTCATACACGGGACCTCCATTTTATGTCCTATCCGAGGGACAGAGTGTTTTGCCTCTTGCTAGAGGGGACGGTATGTTTACACACAACATTGCTCAGTCCAGACTCGGGTTCGAACCCGGGCCGCATGATCGTGAGGCAGACGCGCTACCGACTGAGCCAACTCAATGAAACATTGACGTCAAACAAATCAACTGGAGCTACTATGATTTTATTTTTCTTTATCTAAATAGAGTTGGTAAATAGTAGTAGAGTTAGTAAGTAAAGCAGTACAAAACATCAACAGACAGGAATGGTTTAGATAATAAGAGTATCAGTTAATTGTCACACAATGAATTGGATTATGCACCTCCCAAGCTTAATCAGTGACATAATTCATGTGACAGCTTCGTTCATAGTCATTACTTTTTGTGCAACAATATCAAAACTTCTGGTGTAAGTTTCTTCAGTTTGTCTCCCTCTACAAATTAAATTTGTTAAGATCGCAACTGCTGATCTGTAAATTAACAATCATGTCGGAAAAAAGGAACCAGTGTGTCGCTGCCCGGAAAGCAGTAGATGGCAGGTTCGAGTCCCACTGGTTCCTTTTTCCGACATTTGTTAATTTACAGATCAGCAGTTGCGATATTAACAAATTTAATTTGTAGAGGGAGACAAACTGAAGAAACTTACACCTGAACCTTCAACCCTCTGAATAATATCCTTCTTTCAATATCAAAACTGGCGCCATCACCCAATCGAAGCCCAAAGCCACAATTGCACCGTATCAAACCCCAGAGCGAGATGCCAGCACACCCCATGATGCCATCAAATTAAACCACAATCGAGTGCCAACACACCCATCACATCACATCACATCACATCACATCACATCACATCACATCACATCACATCACATCACATCACATCACATCACATCACATCACATCACATCACATCACATCACATTATCACATCACATCACATCACATTATCACATCACATCACATCACATCACATCACATCACATCACATCACATCACATCACATCACATCACATCACATCACATCACATCACATCACATCACATCACATCACATCACATCACATCACATCACATCACATCACATCACATCACATCACATTACATCAAACACGTTTTAACCATGACCCCGTCCAATTGCAATTCAATTCAACTCCAGCCCAAGATGTTATTCTCACAAGCCCATTCACCCCATCCCGACATCATGCCGACTTCAAATAAACCCCGGGCCCTGTTTCATAAAGCTGTTCGCTGTACGACTATACGTACGACATAAATATGGCACGCCAAGTGGGTTTCCTAATCACTGTTAATTTCAATAGCTGAAGTTGGAATTTGCAGATGATATTAGATAATGATTATTCTTACATGTTAAGACACGTTTGGTTGAAAGTGTATTTTTGACCCAATGTAGATGAAATACTGACATACAGTCGTACTTTGTTAAAACGTAAGGAAAAAATGAGCACACATATTGGCACTTCATAATCCAGTCGTTCTTAAAGTCATGGGTAACAGTTTTATGAAACAGGGCCCCGGTTTATCATCACATACCTGAAGGAGAGCTCTGGGTGTGAGGAATTCAGCCGTTGGGACGCCAGGCTTTTTGAAGAAGAAGTCGAAGATCCAGAAGGCGGGAAAACAGAGGAGCGCAGACAGCATCATGAGGTAGCCAATGGCCGTCGCCCATCCCGGGAAGGGTTTCCCATTGTACGTTGGCTGTTCGTATGTTGCCCAGTGACATATCAACACCACCTGATTGGGTCGGATAGAGAGGAAAGTGTGGCACACTATCAAAGTAAAGCGATTTCTGATTGAGGCAAAATTTGATGAGTAAATTTCTCTAGCGTTTCATCATTGATATCGATGCAACACATTTTTGGGGTATTTTCAATTGAAATCGTATTATTTTTCAAATCGTTCATGATCATTAATCCTAATCCCTTTTCATGGACTTAATCATGGACACCAGACTGCAGGAAAAATAGCCAAAAAAAAAAAATAAAGAAAGAGAGAGAGAGAGAGAGAGAAAGAAAGAAAAGTGCAAGTCTACATCATTCCCACGAGTGCGGCAATACAGTGTCTATTGTTTTGTTGTTGTTGTTGTTATTATTGCTTTTGTTGTGTTGACATAGCATTCACTGCAGAAACCAGTAAAAATCAAAGTCACAGTTACCATAATAGTGGATAGCACAGGGAAAGCAAGTAGTTGTCCAAGAAGAAGAAGTAGTAGTAGTAGTAGTAGTAGTAGTAGAAGTAGTAGTAGTAGTAGTGGTAGTATTAGTAGTAGCAGTAGTAGTAGTAATAGCAGTATTAAGGCAGTGTTCTTTGCAGTTGTTGGTAGTGAAACAGCTGGAGTTGTATTAAAAGAAATAATTGCAATGCAGTCGAATAAATTGGTCGTGGTAGTCGTGGCTGATCAAACTGTTATTGAGGATACAAATTGTGGTGGCTGTATGTAGAGTTATATTCATAGGACTTGTGTAGTTTCAGTGACAAAAGAAGTGACAACAGTCCTGGTCGTAACACTGCGGACAGCTGCTATTGAATCGACCAGACTTACCCCAAGGGTCAGCGGCGTTACAAGCACCCACATGATAGGCCAGTAGTAAAAGTGAACGTGATCTACCATCACAGAGCCGATCATAGCCCTGATGTCGTTGAGGAAACGTTTGTAGCCGTAGACCAAGCTGATGATGCAGGAGAAGAGGATGCCGGCCACGATGGGGACAAAGCTGACGGCGTAGTGGTTGAAAAGCGACATCCAGTAACCACCGGCCTGAAAGAAACGATTCGCCGAGTTAGAAGATCGGTAATACCCCCATTCCACCGAATTTTTTTCTCATCGGTCAATCATCGACAGCAAAGTTTGTTGCTTCCGGCCAACCATTGAAGTGTATCGGATGGCAGTCTGATAAACCAGACTTGTGTTGATCGACTATCGGGTCAGCGTCAGACATGTCGCGCGTGATCCTCCCCGGACGATTTTGCCTCATCGGCTCACACCCTGCGTGCCTGGCACTGACCCGATAGTCGACCAACACAAGACGAATTCATTAGACTGCCATCCTATGCATTTCTGAAGTGGTCTTGGTTTCTTGGTGGTCTAAAGCAACAAACTTTGCTTGCGACGAGTGACCGATGAGAGAAAATCTCTGTGGAATGGGGGCATTACGTCACAACCACCTCAACACCGCCAAGCTTCATTGAATCGTTTGCTATTGAAATATTACGTAATGGTATCAATTGATTCATTGTCACTCCGCGTTTATCGAATGTCATATAATTTCAAGATGACTGCAGTAACCCTTAAGAAATCATTAAATATGACATACAGGGTTATCAACTGAACAGGCAGATTAAGTAATGAGCAGCCTTTATAGGTTAAAGTGCACTCAACGGTACATTAAGTTCGACAAAACAAAATCATAAATACTGTATATTCATTCAGGGAGGTGGGAAGAGAAGTGTTCCCATCTCCCTGATTCATTAGAAAGAGTATACACTTATTATCTGTAGGAATGTAAAAATGACAGGTCGTTTTGGCTTTCAAAATACGTTGCAGTTCTAAACAGAAAGATCTCACCACAGCTGGAAGAAATTAAAGAACGTTCAAATCTCTGATTCTCTTATTGGAGTAATGTTATTTTATTCCATACGCGGAAAGGCGAAAGATTTGGGTGAATTAACATCATCACAAGCATAGTAATTTGCAAATATATTCTATATCAGCAAGACGTGAAGTTATTCAGTAACGAAATTCTTTTAACATGAATACGATTCTCCATCGGATGGCGGACTCACATTGGAGACAAACGGTAGGCCCAAGAGGAACATAAAGAAGCACAGAGCACCCGTCACTTGAGTTCGGAGCGGTCGTAACCGTTCCGGAAACTGGTCGACGATGACGGAAACGATTATTTCGACGCCCACGAACTGGAGAACAAAAGAGATAGATTTACTGAGTATGCGGACAAATTTATGCCTTTTTTTAAGATAAGATGGAGGTGTATACCAAACTTACTTTATGATAGGAGAAGGCAGCATTTCTATCGTTCAACTATATACTTTCGAGTCTCACTCAAGCCATGTTACTGAACTCATTGCTGGAGGAAAACTAGTGGGTCTTGTGCAAATTATAAAGACGTCATACGTTGGCACGAAACTGGTTAATGATCTGTCCTTGAACTAACATGGTGATCCCTCCCTTCACTAAATCAACGCAGAAAAATTGAATATTGGTTTCAACTTAGTTGAGAATCGGAAAAGAAAGAGAGACAAAAAAATCTCTTCCGTTATTAAGTGTCATGATCGATCTAAAGAGCAAGAAGAAAGGAATTCGACGAGACGTTGTCAGTTTAATGTGCTTGGTTGCTTGGTGTCTTGTTACGAATTCAATTGGGAATATAACCATAAAATACAACTAGGGAGTCTCACATGTGTATAAACACTATACTTCGGTCGACCATTCAGAGACTACCATACTCAAGCAAGTATATCAAACCATCATTACTTACATTATTGCAACTCTGCTGTCAATCCACAGAATTTAATTTTTCTCGGTGATTCAAGTATTTTCAGAGGAAAATTCCATGACTTGTGATCAGGTCAATGGAAGACTGCACTGATTACTCTATGGTACAAGAGTTTCAATCTAGGTTTAGCTAGCGGCATTTGAACAGGTGCGTATATGTGACAATGTCCTTAATGGATGGAGCATTATAACACAGTGCTTGAACGTATCGTATCTTTCTAGACAAAAAATGTAGGATTCCGCGACGCCGTGGGGAAAACGCTTACCTGACTGTCGACAGCTAAAAGAATCAGCATAAAGAAGAACATCAACGACCAGAACGGGGCTCCGGGAAGCTTGGTCAACGCCTCGGGACAAGCCACGAAGACCAGCCCAAAACCAGACAAATCTGCCAAGATAATAATATATATCAGAAACTTTTTGGAAGGCATCCACAGTCAATTAACGTCATACCATTTTATTGGCCCCTACAGCGAAGTTCTGGTTGTAAAGAAAATTATACTTATTCAGGTCAACGGTATACACTTAGGGAAAATTTACCTTTACTTGTTTAATGCAAATGTGAATTATATTCAAATCTTTAAAAAAAAATAAAAATCACGTTATTACTCCTCTCTCTTTAAAATGTTCCTTCACTGCTCTCGCTTACCAACTCCTACCAAACATTACACCCTGAACTTTTCAGACAGGCTATGCATAGTTAAGAAACAAAGGATTTGATAAAATTAAATAAATTTCATGACGTTTGCAAAAGGGATATACGACCTTTAACGGCTTTCAAACATTGTCGTTATTTTTTAAGCAAGCGAACAAAGTAAAAGAATATATGTCTGAAAAAAACAACAAGGTTTTGCATCGAATATCAACTGAAATCGTATTCATATTATTTAGAGTACTGTATGTTGCTGCCTGTCAAATTGTATTATTTGTTTTATGTATCAGGTATGATGTGTCATTTATTTGTACCTGAATGCTGATAAGTGAACAAATTTCTTTGTGGGGGAAAAAAAAAAACGTTGCTGTTACCATCTTGGGCGAAGTCTTCAACTGACTTTCCGAGTTTGAACGCCATGTGACCTACGATGGCGAAGACCATAAAGCCCGAGACGAAACTCGTCACGCAGTTGATGATCGCCACAAACAAGGAATTACTGCAATCAGAACAAAATAGCGCTTGAACAGGAATGACAATAGTCGCAGTCATGATATGCCGATTGTGTAGACGCTTTACACAACTGAAGATGCACACACAACTATCTAGGTGCAACCCGAGATACTTCTTAAAATTCTGACTTATGGCTACAAAACTGAAGGGTTTTCAGGAAGAACATACCACACCATGGTCGTTACAAAGTGTTTTTACTACATGATTTCTCTTATTTATTGAGGAATCACGACAGAATTCCCTTGCCATATCAACTTTGAAAGTCGCAACGCAAAACCCAGATGCGATGCACGGCATGTTGTGGAATGCCTGTTTGCATTTCCCCGTGTCTGCAGTTTTGCATTTCCCCGCTGCAGTTTTGCATTTCCCCGTGTCTGAAGTGACGCTAAAAAAATCACCACATCGTATTTATAATTCATTTTGGGAATATAGACATACCTAACTTAACCCTAACTAGGCGTGACGTTCCGCGCGATGTATCGCTAACGCGAAAAGCTATCGCCGCGACGTTTCATTACTTTTTTCTTTCGAGTCTCCCGCATCTTTTGACACCAAATCTGCGATGCCCGGGCGCGCAGTTCCGAAGTTGCGCATGAATATGTATGTGCATGTCTGACCAAAAATTGCTCAAAAACGTGAATTCGTGTACAATTTCAATGCAAACTGTGCTTACAGGCAAATTTTATAAAAGTATGATTATTTTGGCGTTTTATTGATTGAAATCAATTAATAACATGTTTTCTTGATCGGAACAATGTCGCGGACAAGTTTCATGGAAAAAACAATGAAAAACATAAAGTTGAAAAAAAACAAAGAAATACATTAAAAAAAAAATACTTAAGAAATTTTTTTCTGATGGCACAATTTTTTCTCTTATGTTTGCTCAGGACAATAAAAAGAACATTTACACAAAATGTGCCCATTTTGAGCTCTAGTGATTATACCAAATTGTCTGATTTCATGCATCATTATGCATAAATTAGCATAATTTAGCATAAATGATAATTTTTCAAAAATTTAACTTCATGATACTTTAGATTACATCATAGGCAATGTGTGTGCCAATTTTCGTCGCGATCGCGCGGTCGACGGCCGAGATCTGGAGGGGGCCTGGGAGCCCCCCCCCCCCCCCCCCCCCCCGCTCTATGATCTACCCAAATAGCCCGACCTAGTTAGGGTTAAGATTATCTGCTATCACTCCTGATTCAATATCTCCGATGACAATTCATTCACTGTTGAATGTGGGCTTTACTTTAGTGGGCATATTATGTACCTTCTTTCCTGCGTTTTTTTTTTTTTTTATATCATCAAAAGGAATACAATGCGACTTGAACTAAAGAGGAAGATAACACACTCGAAGCATTGAATACGTCATTGTAAGCAATTCTACGAGATAATTCGAGTAAACTTAATACTTACAAGTAGCAGTTGCTTCGGAATTTATTATAAGAGGCAAGGGTGAGAAGCCCGCCTCCACCGGCACCGAGCGAGAAGAAAATCTGAACCGCTGCATCCCGCCATATCTGCATTGAGATTTAAGAGTGGTGGAGCAGAGTAATTCACTGATGGAAATGAAGTAAAGTCGTAACGGCAGTCTAACACCTTTGTAATGACAATTACTATCAAAGATGGTTTAACCGACGATGTTTGACAGAAGCCAATAGATAGAGATTGAATCAAAGTCATGTAATATTGGGTACTCAACTTTGTACATAGATAGATCTGACGGATGGATACAGTGTGAACCATTACTAGTAATGATACAATCTGCCTTCACACCCTGTAAACAGTTTGAAGAGAATATCAACAATCATAACGATAATTATAACAACAGTTATTACAAGATCATCAGTATTATTTCTATCATTGTTATTACAATTATTATCATTCTCAGTATATTACAATCACCGTATTCATCGTAACTATTGTCAGGTTATTAATAATAATGATGAATGATGATCCTTAATGAAAAAAAAAAATCATTGGAAAAGTATCATACGTTAAGCATTAGCGTGTCTTGGTGGAGAAAGATGACGAGGCATTTTTACACTTACAACGATGGAACTAAGATCTACTAAAGTTTGGCCCCCTAAAGCGGGCAAATATCACCGCTGTATACTCACCACTGCGTGGCCAAGGCGACTCCATTCTGGGTATATGTAGTATTTGATGCCTTGGTCGTGACCCGGAAGTGTTACGGCTCGGATAAGGAGTATGAAGAGCACAATGAATGGGAAGATGGCCGTAAAATACACCACCTGTTGGAAAAGAGAAATAGAACCTTACATCTATTATGATAAACGGCGAGAGTAATTTGTCACTCTACTACAAACAGGGGAAATGTGTATAAATGCAGGGTACTGCTACTCAACTACAACTACTAGGTCCTACTACTACAACTACTAGGTCCTACTACTACTACAACTTTTCATCGGATCAGTATCTTAGTATGAACAGTCCAAGCAAGTACCCTGTGAGGGATAAACCTGAAATACCCTCTCAGGGCTATTCAGCGGCTCAATGAAGCGTTGCGATCCTTATCTCTATTCTCATTGCCGGTCGTTCCGATTTATGACTAGAAATTCTGCGGATTTTGCTGGCTCGTGCGAGCGCTGCACGCTCGCCATGAGCTGGGTGGCCCTGTACACCCACATGCAGGCCGGACAAGTCGCAGCGTCACATACCAGCCGGGGAGATACCACACACAGTCTTCACATCCACCAAGTATTGTAAAGTAACTCGCGCTAAGATGGATTGCAACAATTTGCACAAATCCAAACTAATTTCAACTACACTAAGTACACGTCGTTGCAGGACGATATAAACACAAAAAATACACAAAATACACAGTTCCCCCACACTCATGTACGCACACAAGCACAAGCACCCACAGCAAACACAAGGGTGTCAACAACATCAAAAGCAAAAACAAAACGAAAACTGGCATCATTCAGAAAGTGTTGAATTCGAGTATCTTATATGTTATCAAGATACAGTTGTGACTTGTTTCTTGATGAGAAGAACGTATAACTATTTTTTTTCTTTTCAAATTATTTCATGATGTATCAATTATTAAATCTGTGTTTAATAGTCACATCTTGTATCATCTGCAGTGTGGATATTAGTATAATATACGCATCTATAATATAAGAGTAAGAACATCTACTATAGACGATCGAACGCAATTTCAAAACCCAGTTTTGGCAACTGAATGGATTTCGTTCTCCTACCTGCCCGTGGCCGGTACACTTGCCGAACTGTAAAGACGATGGTATCACATGTACATCTCCTCAACTGGAACTACAGCTGTATTTTCAGTTATGATTCTCTCACAGTCCCAAGTAGATATAACACAAAACGCCATCTTTGTCTTCATAAAATGTTATCGATGCAGTCATGGCAGCGTATATTCCATAATTCAGGGAGGTGGAAAGAGAATTGAATAATTATGCCTAGTTAGTGCACAGGGATAGACTGTACCATGCTAATGTAAGGTCTCAGTGGCAGCTGACTGGTATCGAGGAAACCCCACTCCCCCACCCCACCGAAGAACCCTGGCTGGTATGTGTACGTAACTTTCCACAGCAGACACTCTGCCGAGCGAGACTGCCTTTTCAATGTCACAGCACTTTCCCAACGACGCAGGGACGTGATCAGTTCACATTTGATTTTTCTGATAAACTGCGTTGATACCATCTTTTAATGTCCCCTGAAGTTCATACTATAAAGATGTAAGCATCGATTTCATTCTACATAATTCATTTCCAAAATTTACAGTTGTGATTACATGTACATTACATCAAATGTGAGATGAGTGAGGTTCCTTCGTACAGCAGCGAACGGCGGCAACCAAGCAAGCAACGCGAGCCAGAGAGCATATCGATAACCATTCCACGTGGGCTAACAGCACGGAGGCACGCTGTGTGTGCGCGTTTTTCTCTGTTTCAGTAGCGATAGCCTGACAAAATTCAGACCGGATTGAATGAGACTAAGTGGACAAAATTTTCGAACATGTTGTGCTATGACAGAGAGCGTGTGAATTTTGCTCCCCGCGGATTATCCTGCAAAAGGGTCTATGAAAGGAAAGACTAATAATCTTCACTCTGAGGGAAAAGGAGCGCAATCCGCGGGGAGCAAAATACATCGTGTGTGTTTAAACACACGCATGTCGAAGCGGTTTTGTCGGTTCCCATAGACCTTACACGTGAAGGCGATTCGCTTGGCACTGAGCCAGGTTCGGCGAGCTCGCGCGGTTCTCCCGTTTTATCCTCTATAGGGTATTTCGGCGTTATCCTTCACAGGGTAGTTGCCTGGACTGATGAATATGCACATTGGTGTATTCATGAATCGGTTCCCGGACAAGCCCCCAATTGTACGACTTCGAGAAGATGGTGACGATCAACCGCACACGTATCATTTCTGTGACACACTATAAAACTGCATCACCATCAATCTTTAAGGAGGAAATAACAATTTCCATTTCTGACATATGTCCCACTTAAAATATGAGAAAGATATTTTCTGCTTCCTATACCTTTCCAGCAGATTTGACACCCTTGATGAGGCAGAGAAAAATAACAATCCAGGCGAAGAGAAGGCACAGTAAGAGCTGCCACACCAGTGTTCCTGACTGGTTTATGCTACCGGATTCCTGAAGCACTTGGTGCCTGGAAAAAAAAAAATCACACACACACACAGGGCGGATACCCACTAAACTGTACTCTGAATGTAGAGAATGTAATAGATAGGCAGTTATTGCATCAGTCACGTAATCAAATGGGGAAGGGCATCACATGATGAGAAAACTGGTTTATCCAGCTCATTTCAGATTATGTTGCATAATTCACTAAACATACTACTGCACTCCATTACGAAAAAGACGCTCTGAAATAGTCAAAACTGCAACTTACTTATTATGGAATATATTTTGTTGCAATTTGTAATTTGATGACTGTGTATTTTCACGAGTTACGGAATACAAATATTCCCTGGATTGTTACGATTCTGATCCCATACGTTATATACTTGAGAAACCTCCCCTATATGCCATTAATTTTCTCTCTACTGCGTAGACCCACATACCCGAGGTACCTACTTCCAATATTCCAGACTGGGTAGCGCCCTCTGGTGAATAAAGGGATCCGTATACCGACTGAGGTTAAAAGTCCCAGTGCCCCGGTTAATGCTGATGTTGTAATGCAACAGCTCGTCTTGCCCCAAGGCTTCAAGCTTTGTGCAGTTCGTGTCGTCCGTCACTATGCCATCGTTTGCTATGCACATGTCGAAGAGCTCGCTGCAGAACCGTGTGTTCCAACCGTTCTGACAACCAGTCCACGGCAAACGACTGGTGAAGGAGGCAAAGAAGTAGTAGAAGCAGTAGGCAAGGATGACGTTGTAGAATATGGAAACGTAGAATGCGATGAACAGCTGACCGTACCCAAGACCTATAGAAGAGACAAGATAGTATGCACAAAAAATAAAAACCTTGCACATTATCATGTTCATTCTAACATAATACATCCCACTGAAAAAAAAAAATGCAAATGTTTGAAATAGTCGTATACAGGTGTGCACAGTATGTTAATACAACAAGCTAGAGTGAAGGCATTAGTGAACAAAAGACTAACTTGAGTACTTTCGACATTATGACCACATAAATCTTTCACAAAAAGTTTCGCTTTGATCATGAGAGGAAAATAAGGAAACATAAAGAGTGGGCATTCATACGGGGCATAACGGCATTTTGCGATCTCGATCTCCGTTGCATTCATCGTTCATGACGAGCTGTGTCTTTTAAGTAGCTTTTAAATTTTATCAGTTTATCAAAAGTTTGCACGTACAGAGGGAGAGTTTTTTCTTTTCGGGAGAGCAGACTCGGAATATAAAGGGCGTTAGGTATATCTCCTCCAGCTTTGAGAACAATGAGATAAATGCAGGGCACATTCACGATATAGGAATATCGTGGATTAATTAGGTCATTAAAGGCAGGTATTACATGCTTCGCTCTAATTTTGATCTGTCACTGATTGTTGACAGTGTTTCCTCTTTCTCTCTCTCTCTCTCTCTCTCTCCCTCCCTCTCTCTCTCTCTCGCTCGTGAAGATAATAAGAGTGTAGTCATCAGGATCGGCTTTCATGACTCTCTATAAATTAATCCATTCTTGTCATTACTTGCAGCAACCTGCGCATGAGGTCAGTGGCGTTTGTAGATGGCATTACAGACAAGGTTCATACGTTCAATGAAGTATACGTATGTGATGAATTATATAACGAGAGTTGTATGGTTTGTAAGGTGACATGTAAGATTGGCAAGATAAACGAGCACAAACACAAAAAAGCATATAATTTTGATGCGCTATTCATCCAAACAGCAATAAACTAGCAATGACATTGTCGGAAAAAGTACTTCAAAACGACCAAAAAAAAAAAAAAAAGAAGGCTTGCCAAATTTGAAGTTACAAGGACATGATGCTAGTCTATCGTTACAATAATAATCTTCGTTTAGCAACGTTTATACACTTCCCTGCTCTCTGGTGCTTGGTGGTACAACGTTAACTAGTGGCATTTCAACATTACATCTGGATATTTCGTATGATGTATTCTCAGTCTTCTTTGGACAGTGAGTCATTATCGTATGACTGAAGAGATACAACCACTGCTGCGGGGATTCCCTTGTACCTCTGAGACAATGTGGGGGAATTCTCCTAACAGGAAGACTGGTGCTCACCTCTCATGGGCGGGACGGCTCGCCAGACTTTGAGAAGACTGCTGCTGCTGTATTGACCCAGAGCAACTTCCATGAAGTAGAGTGGTAGACCCGCCAGGAATAACATCAGTACGTATGGTAACAGAAAAGCACCTATTACAAGCAAAGAAAATGAAGAGGTAAACCTTTGTTTATCGACACCAATTGCTAGGCTGACCAGTGATTTGTGAATCTTAGTCACGACTAGCATAACTACCGATAATTACTGTCATGACTAAATCTTCACGTCTAGAAACAAAGCAACATTTCTACTACTTACATATTTAGCAGTCTAATCACACACTAAAAACGTTTTCTGATTGAGTCATATTGTGGATGACTCACAAGTCGTTCGCAGATCGTTATAGCATTCTCTGGAGATAGTAAAATCATTGGTGTGTGTGCTGCAACCACTTGGGATATCTAATTATACTTAATCATTTCCGAACTTTTTGTGTGGTATCTCCTTATTTGACTAGATTACTTTATTATTATTTATCAGGTCAAATTACATCCAGGCTGCCAGATTTAGAACAGGCAGCCTGGATGTAATTTGACCTGATAAATAACGCTTCACCGGTAATCTAGTCACATAAGGAGATACCACACAAAAAGTTCGGAAATAATTAAGTATAATTAGATATCCCAAGTGGTTGCAGCACACACACCAATGATTTTACTATCTCCAGAGAATGCTATAACGATCTGCAAACGACAATGTGTTGGTCCTGCGGTACATGTGGTAATAATCTAGCCAGCGGCTCTGATATCATGACTATTATGGTCTCGTAAAACTCTGTCTTCCTCGTGAACAACGTTAACGCAAACAATAACTAATAAATATCATCAAGAGACATTGAGCGTATTCCCTTTCATTGAGATAGAGCTTGGCTGTAGATTTGCGTTAATTCGTTCAGAATAAAACGTAGCGGGCCTGTACATGTATATCAGACGTGGGTGTTAAGAGGGACTTGTGCATTATAATGAACGCAATGTAGGCAGAGAACTTGGCAGCCACCACAATGTAAATCCGCTCCTATATGCGGGATATTACCAGACGTCGTAGTAACATTACTTTTTATTCTCTTTCTTTTCCTATGTATCCGTTTAACACTCACTCTATCTATCTATCTATCTGTATCCGTCTATCATTCTATTTATCTACCTCTTCTTGCCCATGTTTCGACCTACCTCTCTCTCTCTCTCTCTGAATTTCTCCATTTTGCATGATCACACTTTGGGAGTTTAGTATGCACTATATACTAACAGAGGGGGAATACCGCGAGTATTGACTTATCTTTGAGTAACAGCTCACTGATTGTGCATTGCTTACCTTTGAGTTTCCTCAAGGGCGAGCATAAAGCATATAATACATGGAATTTAGCTGATTGTTGATACAGTTTCCTATACAAACAACGCCTGAATCAACAACAAAAAATACTGTGTACCATTTAAACAGGCACTTTGCTGCTAAAACTCTACAAAACTCTACAAAATTACAATAAAGTGAACTATGGATCAAGTCTCAGAGTGCCTTCAGATTCTCAGTGTGGAAATGATATAACGCATTAAGTTTGTCAGCGGTATGCGAATCCACAATCAAAGTTGGTGCGTATACCTCCATCGAGTGCAGGTATAGATACGTCTTGGTATTGTCGACTGTTCAGCGTTGAATCTGATTAGTTAGTGGGGGTCACATAACGCGCATGGACTTTCAGAATCTCGGAAAGAATGGTTTAAGTGACTTTAAAGAGCACGCCCCTTATCAAGCTGGATTTGGCATTAATACAGTCAAATCAACTAAACAGCACATTGAACAGGTAAAAGTTTTGGGATTCCAGGTGGTTGTAAATAATGATTATACTTACCGCCACCGTTCCTGTAGCAGAGGTACGGGAACCGCCACACGTTCCCGAGCCCTATGGCAAATCCCATGCTTGACAGGACGAAGTCTAGAGACCGGCTCCATGTTTCCCGCTGTTGCGTCTGGCTGGTCGGCGTCGTCACGTGAACAGCTTCCTGAGTGTGACGAGAAAGACAATCTCCATGAGTGAATTATTATTACTATTACTATTATTATTATTATTATTATTATTATTATTATTATTATTATTATTATTATTATTATTATCATTATTATTATTATTATCATTATTATTATTATTATTATTATTACATGTTGAAATATGTATTAAATATAGGCATATATATTTTATTAATACATTATCAAGTAAAAAAAAAGTACATATTCATCGTGTTCAATGGAGCTTCAGATAAAATAAACACACAGTTTGCATTACAAAATGATTCCTTAATTTTATGAAGAAAAATGAAACTGAACGTCGTAAGAACATATTGGTGGGCAGCCTTAAATCAGCGCCAACAACTATCTAAGGTGCATTCAATCTTCATAAGTGCACATAGAAAATAATCATCGTTCGATTCTAACGGACTGAAAATACACAATGTGCGTGATTCTTGATGGTGAAGTGTGTGAGTACGTGTAAAGTGCTAATTCGTATGAAAAATGACTTTTTCTGTTGCTGTTGTTGTTGTTGTTGTTGTTGTTGTGTATGTTTGTGTGTGTGCTTATATATTTAATATTATGTGTGCATATGTTTATTCACTTATTGTACTCCTTTCAATGAGAGCTGCTGCAAGTAATCACCTGCATGCTCCTCGTCAAGCCTGCCTTGTCCCTGGGCAGCATTTAAAGCAAGCACTGGTAGTGTGGCTCGTTTGTCACTACGGTAATAGTTCGTCACGGCCAGGCTATTAATTTATTCATACTACACTGCAGCATCACCTGACCATAAGGATTGAGAAATTAGTCTGACTTCCAGGCTCAGGGATTATTTAAATCCTTACAAGACATACGCGTCTCGTATGTAATTCCCTTCGTCTTGAATGTAATTCAGTGCTTAATTTCTTTATCACTTACATAATAATTATCAACTCGCATTGGAAATAATTTATGCAACACGCCCTTGCTGACAATCCTTACACACTATAGGGCTGACGCCAACGTGTGACTCTATTCGGAACCCAATAAGGAAATTCACATCGAACTTTACAAAAACAAAAAAACCCTATCAAATTATAATAGGTATGGATCAGCAAGAGCACCATTATCCCTGTCCGATAACACTCTGTGCATGAAACAATGCTTCGGATAGCAATGATGCAGACTCAATATCTGAACCTGGAGCAGAGTGGCGTGTTGGCCGAGGCTCGTAACTCAAAAACTGGAGATCAAAGATTCGAATCCTGTCAAACCACTTTGCTCATGGATGTTTGGTAATGCTTGGCTGAAAGCGATGGTAGAGGCCTTTGGGGGAGCTCTTAAAATACAGAGGGCAACACTGCAAGAAGGGGAGATAATGTTAGTGTGACAAAAGTAGCTTGTGTATTAAGTCGTGCAACGAAAACCGTTCCTAGATGTGTGTGTAATAAATACACTGTATAGTATTACAAACCGACATACAATGTAGGCCTATTTCACATCGTGAACGACAATGTCCTGATCCTCAGAAGAGAAGACAAGATAGTTTCCAATCAACATATCCTTCCTTCCTTTCTTCCTTCAAGTACTTATACATGTATTATGAGACTTTTGGGCGTGTGTGTGTGTGTTTTGTTTTTCCCCAGACAAGAAACGAGTATACTGTCATTCCACACAGCTCCGCCAGGCACACTTCCGCTACTTGACCCTGAATTCTGTCGCACTTATCTGCTCCGAGACAAAAAGAATAATTTGTGTGATGGTCTTAGGAAGTTTCCCCCGGAAATTTCACCCAGCGCGCTCCAGCAGTGCACACAGTACATACAGTGGCATGAAAGTACAATCCAATATTTCCGTACAGGATGACTACACATGACACAATAATGAATTCTAATCCCAAATGGAGAATGAAACCATTATTCACATAAACATTGCACAGGCCACACTATAATGACTTTCGGTCGCACGACTGACCGACTTTGGATCTGAAATAAACAAGCGTGTTTATTCTGAGGCTATTGTGATTTATTTCAGATCCAAAGTCGGCCAGTCGTGCGACCGAAAGTCGTATACTGTATAGTGTGCGGTGGCCTTTAATGTTACTTGCGACTTTCCCAACACAGGAATAACAAAATTGCATATAGAGTAGACTTTTAGTGTTATGTATTGGTAGCAATGTCTCCTTTTTCTTCTATCTGGTCACAACATCGCCAACAACGCCAATCTTAGACTCATAGGATTTTATTCGTCATCGCGTCTTTCTATGGACACATACATTTCAAAATTAAATGCACAAACGACCAATTATTTCCTTTCCCATTTGTATAAATCTTCTGACACTTAACTGTTAACGTTGAAACAGTTCGTTCGAAATACGTATTTGTCCATCATAGCAACATGGAATAAGCAGAAAACACAAATCGCATAATACCTTCCTTTCCTCTACGCCTTGAGATTCTTTCGTCTTATTCCATAACTTGTTTTTTTTTTCTCATGGAAAATTTGCGTTAATTTCGCGACAGCGTGCATGAAAGTTATGATGTTTTAAAATTTTGAGGGACTTTTCTCAACACTGAAACCACAATATTTCATAAAATAATGTTGCATTTTTTTAATGATTTAACATAAAAACCGTATTTCATGACAATACCACGTTAATCAATATGACTCAACTTACGAGAAAATAATGCCTAACAGCATACAGAGGAACAACTAAATATGACTTTATCAATTACTAAAAGTGATAAAAGCACGTAATATCAACAAAATCTGACCAAAACGTCTGCGGTCAACAGAAATCATAATTCCTGTGTGAGGTCCTGCAAGAATCTGAATATTGTATACCAACGTTTGTGCAATAAAATGCATGCGTACCTGGTGTGTGGGTGCGTGTCTGTGTATTTAGGTGTAGGTGGGCGAGTAGGGTGTGGGTTAGTGTTCCTCTTTTTCCGTATAATGCAAACCCCTTGCAGGAAAAGGTGCAGAGTAGTTTCACCTCAAAGCCACTTTTGACACCCTGTGCCTCACCAGCGATGTCATGACGTCATCATATTAATTAGTCTACCATCAGTGGTCGTGTTATTGCGTATAACAGAAAAAAAAAATAAGCGTTAACTTCACTTAATCTTCATATTATTCATGATAGAGCGTAATGATTCCATCAAATTCATAATATTCACCCGCGTTCAATACACAATGCTATTAGATTCTTCGAGGAGTAAATATTGATACTACAAAAACTCCTTAGGACCCTACTATATTATTGATGATGATGATGATGATGATGATGATGATGATGATAATAATAATAATAATAATAATAATAATAATAATAATAATAATAATAATAATGATAATAATAATAATAATAACAATAATAATAATAATAACAATAATAATAATTATAATAATAACAATAATATCGATTATAATGATAACAATGGTGAGAATAATACTTTCTACAGACGTTTTTCAACCATCTCATGTAACTGTTCAACCTAGGGCCTATATAATATATACAATACATCCGGTATGATATGAACAAAACCCGCACTTAACTGCACTCATTCTATACTGTTAAATAGCCTACTCACAATGCACAGCATGTGAATTATAAGCTGTCAAGCATGCAAACGAACATGACAATAATTATTGAATACAAGGAGCTAGGCTTTGCTGGCATGTTTCGCCGTGTGTAGCCTATAACCAGCAGCTCTGTGTGATGAACGACATGCCATATACAGGGCAAAAGAGACGGTATCTCTACTCTTTGCATGGAAATCCTTGACATAGTATGTGCACTGCATCGGTTGTGAAGGGCATAAGAACGCAGACTACAACGCCTCTACTGTAGAAAGAGGATGTACATAGTCAACCGTGCGATTCAGTCACCAAGCCATGTCACTGTGAATACTATTATACGACGCCGGAGTATAACAAATGATGACAATAAACTGTAACATGGCAACTGAAGGGATCCATGACACATCAAAGCTGTTTAAGCACCTGCTGATCCTGATTGATGTTCTCTCGCCTATGACCGTAGGCATCCACATCTTGTTGCTGTTTCCGTGGGCACAAAAAGCTACAATTTATCAAATCAGGCCTATTTCCTACATTGCCATGTGACCTGCACTGCCTATGAACTGCGCGTGAGATACAATACATGGACTTATAAGAAATCTCCTATGAAAGTGTTCCTATGGTAATGAAGTTTGAAAATGTTCTCTAATTCAAAAATGGCAAATATTTAATGTCCAAAGCTCCTTTATTCAAGTAGCATGAATTGTTTCCCTGTTTCAGTGAAAGCAATGTATTCGTGTAAAGGTTTTCTAACCACAATAACGTGATAGCTGTTTCAGTGTACAACTGTCATTTCACCATTGCAATGATGATGATAGAAACATACAGTATAAGCAGGGAAATGGGCAGAGATCCCCTCCCTAATGGAACATAACGATGAAATAATATATCATACTGATGTATATGGTACGATCATTTTCCATTTCACGTAAACACCTGATACCCTGAACAGCAGTCCTTGACCTTTGCCCGAACTACAGGTCTGCACCTGACGTATTGATAGCAGCAAAATAAAAAATGAATTAAAAAAATAAAAAATAGATAAATGAACACACAACAAATTCATAAGAAGTGTCTCATATTATGATCAATAATATGAGATACAGGAAGAATCGGCGGGGGGGGGGGGGGGCGGGGAGATTTGCATGATCCAACATCTAGATGCATTCATTTTAAGTAGGTACATCAGCTGCTATCTAGGAGGCAATCGCGTACATAGCCAGGTTCTAATTTTAACTTCGCTAATCATTGATATTTTATGCTGGTAGCCTGAATTTCTTCACCCATCTTTCTATTTCATGATGGTATCTACAGGCTACAGCAATGCTATACTGATAGTCGTAACAGATCGAGATGGCAGCTTAGCAGATAAAAGAGTGATTCTCGTACCACTGGCAAAAGACAGGACTTTCCCTTAAATGGGGAAACGAAATGTAGGAGACGCATAAAAATAGATACAATACAATTTTATAGGTGAAAAATTGACCAAAGAAAATGGGATGACCCTCATTGAATCCCATTTTCTTCGCTCATTTTTTATCACATTCAAATTATATACATTCCTGGTCAGCTTCCCTTTGTTTGCGTTTATTACAGCTCACTTTTGTACAACATCTTTTCACTGACATTTACAATGTACAAATTTATGCCAACACTATGAGGTCTTTCGACTGATTTACGCATACTGACGTCACGCTAATGAAAATATTATCATTATTGTTTATATTATACAGTGTTGTTTACAGGAAACCTTAGCTTACACACTTTACACTTAAATCTATCCACGTCTGTCGTACGTATACGTATTATACTAGGGCAAGTCCATGAAAAAAGTTACCTCAGGGTGAAAAAATAAATTTCACAGACTTTAGCTGAATTTATGTTCAAAGTATTCAGAAAAGCCTATATTTAGATAAATATAAAGAAAATTTGAGGAAAATCTAGCGAAATTGATTTTTTCACCATGACAAACTAAATTTAGCTTCATTTTGAATGTAGTGCTCAAAAGCACTGTTTTGCACACATTTTATTAATGAGAGAAAAATTAGAATGTTTAAGCCCATCTTGGCTGCATTTTATCTTTTTTCTACTGTCCATGGAATGCACTAAATGAAACAAAAAGAATTTTTCAAAAATATATTATATTAAGAAAAACACAGCGTATTGAAATTTGGTGATTTCTACCTTTTTGAAAGTGTAATGTCCGTGACGTTTTAGGTATAAAAGTTTTTGTACAGAGATTAAAATTGATCCAAGTAAGTTAAAATTTGGTTTGCAAAGCTAGAATATGGTGTTACACAAGATTACAAATTAATTTTTGAAACACACAAATACTTTTTCAGTAAAATGCGTCACGGACATTACAATATTATAAATCCCATAGACGTCACGGACATTACTAAGTATCAAAAATTTAGAAATACTTTTTAAAAAATGCTGAAGTTTTGTAATTAAACAATGTTTTTCTAATCATTAATCAATCTGTTACACACGACTATCAATTAAATTTTGAAACACATGAGTACTTTTCCAGTAAAATGCGTCACTGACATTACAATGTTATAAATCCCGTAGACGTGACGGACATTACGAAGTATGAAAAATTTAGAAATACCTGTAAATAATAATGAAGTTTTCTAATATTGCCTGTAATCTTTCTTTGTTAGTGTGAATGTGTGTGTGTGTGTGTGTGGGGGGGGGGGGCATGTATATGGGGGGGGGGGGCAGGTATGTGTGTGTGTGGGGGGGGGGGTAATACCTTGTTCATCAAATCTTTACCCTTGCCTTTAATCTGTTTCTACTTTCATTATCTCACCAACCTGCAGTTGGGTCGTTCGTTTGAGTCAAGTTCTTAACCAAAAAGTCAGTGAAATATTTTGTAGCTCAAATCACTGCAGTTCATGGAGATGGATGTACTGTTACATTCATGAAAAGACAGGGTACATCTAATCTGTTCATCTATAGCAATGAAGAAGAGTCTTTCATCAAGAAGACACAGATTATTGAGTGTCTGTCTTCTCTAACAATGGACAATCGAAATAGATGTTCCTTTAAACAAAACTTTGAAGCTGAATAACTAAACTTTTTTTTTACAAAATAGCAGTAGCTCACAATCTACCCTGTAGAAGAATTGCATCTAGGCATTTTTTGCTTGTGTTATGTGTTCTCTTAACTGTACTTAATTTTGTGGTATAATGAACCACTTAAATTAGTCTGTATTGTACCATGATTGTACATTCATGTTTATTATTGCCACTTATTAAAGAAAATCATGTATCAAAGAAATGCTATAGGTTGTAAAGCTAGCTCATACAAAAAAAGATGTCAGCAGAAAGAACTAAACAAAAAGTTAATCACTTATTGTGTTCAAGGTTCATCAAAGGTGTAATATCTGTAACATCCATAGGCTTGTTCCTATGCATAAAAAAGTTGTACATGTATCATCAATATCATTCGAATATCAGAGATAAATATCAATATTACTGATTATGTATTCTTCATGTTATGATCTACTTATGAAGATTGTTTCATTTGTCAGTATTGAGCCATTGTTTGATATCATTTCATTTTTGTATTATTACATTGCATCATTCATATAACATGTTTATTTTTACCGTGGAAGGTGAACAGAGAAGACATAAATATTTCAGAGAAATTGTTTAAAGTTGACATGATTTATTTCATGGCATTGTATGTTAAAGAAAATGAGAAAAAATGAAAACAAAAGAAAAAGAAAGTAAGTAACTGACTGATATTTCATATATTTTCAAAACGCAGTACAAGATTGTAATGTCCGTGACGTTTTAAGACTTTTCTCTTTGAGTTTTCTTTTCAGTTTAAGTTTTAGGGATTGCTTCAATGACAGTGTTTATCTATTCTTAGATGATTGTAGAAGACATACCATGTAGAATAGTCTAAATTGTGAAAGTACTTTCATTTTACCATATCTATATACTTTCATTAAATAATATTGAGTTGTTTATTGTTGCCATGGAAACTGAAAAACATTGTTTATTTCACAGAATGGACTAAACAGTATCTTTATGTACCCTACAGTCCTTTTGCTTCAGAAAAAGTAGAAAAAATAGTTTTTCACTAACCTTAATTTCAGTTTTTAATAAGTGGACAAAAGTGTAATGTCCGTGACGCTCAAAATGTAATGTCCGTGACGCCAGATTTCTTTCCATCATTGTCATTTGAAACACTTTTTAATTTAAATTTGTTTAAAATATGTTACAGCAATATCAAAACATTCATTGTAAAGGAAAAATGTCTTATTAAGATGAGTAAACTCACAGAGTTTGCAAACTATTTGTTGGCATGTAAAGAGTTGTGTCCAAAAAATGTAATGTCCGTGACGCACAACATTTTCTGGCATAATTAAACAACGACTGTATATTTTTTTCTTATATTCACAGTGTTGTTTTATCTAGATGAGTGGTGTGTGATCACCAAGTATTAGCTTCAAATAAATGTTTTCTCTTTTAAAACTAACCTCATAAAGTGTCAAAAAATGTCTGAAATGTAATGTCCGTGACACTGGACTTGCCCACTAACGTTTTGGGGTATAGCAACTTAAAAGTTTTCTTTTTTTTTTACTCGCCATTATTAAATATCGCTGAGGCACGAAAGCGAAATATTTTTTTTGTCGTTCTGCTGTTCAATGTATGTTTGTTTGTGAGTTCCTGTGTTTAACAGAGCTTTGTTGAAAAGTGCATGGCTCCCTACATTCAGGCTATTCATGGTATCAGATACTACACGGTTGGTTTGCGCATTATTAAGCAAGGAGGCCCCCAATGTATTTTTGGTTTGCTGTATAAGAAAAGAATCTGTTGAAATGCTTGTACATTTTCTCCTTCGTCAAACTATAAACGATGTCACTAGCTGAGGGTTACCACGAACTTCATACACGATGTATGCATGTACCGGAGTCATATTCGGCATATGTGCATCATTATCAATGTTAGGAAGATTTTTGGTGGCACAACTTTCTCCACTCATGGACACTCAGATGATATTGGTTACATGTAGTGGTAAAGCCTACTTAAGTATTCGTCAACACACACACACACACACGCACACATTTCCATTACGGACACGGGGAATGGAAAAGAAAACGACTCTTTTCTATCACTTGTCTATTATCTGTTTGCATCTTGTACATTTGATTTGGCGTCACCGAACCTAAGCAGATACCAGTAATCCAAATAAAGGTTGTTTATTGCGATAAATATGCATAAGGGGGACAATACTGGAATATTTTTTTTACACAGCCAGGAAAATCAGTGATTATAATAGTGTAAGTTTACCCAATTTGATGACGGATATCGAAATATCGGGGGACAATCGGTATTTGGAAAAAAAAAATACAGACACACGGATTGAAATACACTGTACTTAGTAACGAGGATGTCATTACTATTTTCATCAATAGCTAATACATGTAACAACATTACAGAACAATCGTAGCTATCTTTACCTTACTTTTACAAGTGTTATACGTATGGAAATCAATGCACTTATAGGGTTGGCACATGTAACAACAACAATAATTATAACAGTTTTAACTAGATCTTTTAATCACGTATGGAAGTGAATGCATTGTGTAATAGGGCTGGCACATTTCATCTTGAAAGATGCATACAAGAGTGCGTCCTTGTCGGAAGAACGGATGCTTCAACTGGGGCCAAACGGACTCATGGGTCCGTTTATTCATTTTGTCCCCGGAGAAAAAAAGTCCTTCATCCCACATCGACCTACCGGGGAATACCGTGCGGCCAGTGACCTCTAAATGAAACAGATGCAAATTCATCACTTAACGCATTCACGTCTGGTAACAAAATCATTCACTATCGTAAAATACTAAAAGTCAGAAAGTGAAATATACTTTGTATATAGGGGGCCTAGATCATAAAATATCATCCGGTACCCTTCATTTTGTATTTGGCGCTGTGGAAAGACATTTTTTTTCGCAGCTGGGGACGAACTTTTTGCTATACATAGAACACTCCCCTTTATTTTTCAAAGACAATTTGGTCAGTTATTATTACATGTATCTATATCAACAGTTCATGGAGATAATGGGGTGGGTGCATCTTACCAAAGGGGTCCGTTTTACCTCACTTCCTTATATTGCTCAAGAATAAACGGAAAACATGCACCTGGACGCATTATTGGAAGAGTCAATATATACGTTAACGCTGTGGGCCAGTATAATGTAGCTCTCGGACGAAAATCTTTCGTCATCGTGTGGCAGCAGCCAAGGCTACAGTATATCGGAATGATGTATATTTATTATGTTGATTAAGTGCGTGATTAGTCATTAACTCTAACGTGACAGATTGTAAATCCAGACTATTTGGGTCAATCCATGTCAAATCATCCAGTGCTTGTCACCCGACCCCCTCCGATTTTCTTAAAAATCGCACCAAATGTTCCCCAAAGTGTCTGACGGAAAATCCCGAAATATTTTGCCCCAAGGTCAATTGGTTGCTAAGATACAGCCTCACATAGCAACCGGTGCGCATTCCAAAATATTAGTTAAAAGAAAATTAGGCATTTTTGATTGACTGTTTTAGCATAGATATTTACGCAAAAATGTTCATTATCTGGAAATTGAGAGAACTTTATAGTCTTTGTAGAAAAAACTTACTGTGACGCGAAGTTGACTTTTCGTTAACGTGCACGAGGTCACCGAAAATGGTGTTAAATGTTAATTTCGAAAATTTTAATGCATATTTAGAGGCTAATATCTTCCACATTTCATCACCTTAGGTTCTAAAATATTATGCTGTTGAAGGCTTTGACTTGCTCAGTAATTTTGAAAAAAATCAGCGCATTCATGCGCATCCTTTTTACGGAGAGCGCCCTCAAAGTTGACAAAAATGAAAAATGTGCCAAATTCAAGGTCACGGATCACCCTTCGTCCCATCTAGGAATGGCATCAATTTTTGTGTATTGATAGACATTTACCTATATTATCTTGGGTTACCAAAGAAATTTTGCTACCGAAATGTTCAATGGCAAATTTACCCCACCGAAAATGGTCGTAAACGGCCAAATTTCCATGTAATATCACATATTGGGTTTAGAGGACATTTCAAATGTCCACACTTTCAAGATGAAAAGCACTAGCCCTGTGATATTTGCAGTAGGCATAGTCTGTTACGCATATTTCAGTAATATATACCACAAAACACTTTTATTACTAAATATTGACCTTGAAATTTAATCCAAAATTTGATAAAAACAATAAATTGCTTCATTTTCCTCATTGCACTGCATATAAATACGTGTTTTGAAAGACATTTCACAGAGCAATATTTCAAGAATTATGAAAGTTGAAAGCCTACCTTATTAAAGTTCTAAAGTATTTGTGTTCTTCTTTCAGATTTAGTGTCAATTTGATCATGAATGTTATACCATTGACCTTGAAGCCCTTCTAAAAATAGCTGTAAATTTGTTAACTACAAATTACACACACGACAGGTGTATTATGGCATGATATACTTGTGATTCTTTCACAAACACAAAAGCTTTTTATGGTGTAAATGTATATACTGGAATTAATCTACACATGCTTGCAAGATATGTTACAATTAATAACTTTGTTCTGACAATGACCCTCAATTTCAATCAAAAAAGGGGACAGTAATATTTTGTGATTTTGTGTGCATTTCCTATGGAAAACAGTGCTTTGTTTGGAAACTCATAAAAAACTTGACCATTTTTACCATCTATCACTTTGATTGATTAATTTCATTCAAGTTATGGTAGAAAAGTGGCCTGTGACAATTTCCAATAAAAGAAAACACAGTTATGCTTTAGAAAATGAAAAACGAAGAAATACATAAGAAATTCCAAAAACAAGAAAATACATAAGAATTGAAATGATTTTGGAAGTTTTCATAAGGTACAGAACAAATCCTTCGAAAAAGAAGACTCTCAGTTCTTTTAACGTGCGTTTCACAGGCTAGAATAAGAATCTATATATATGTTGGGCACAACGTCCATAAAATTATTATCAACTATTATTCAGTACATAAATACAGGTCTTTATGGAGAGGAATAGGCATTTCTCATGATTTTGAAGGTCATAAATTGAGGGTCATTGTCAGAACAAAGTAATTGATTGTAACATATCTTGCAAGCATGTATAGATTAATTCCAGTATATACATTTACACCATAAAAAGCTTTTGTGTTTGTGAAAGAATCACAAGTATATCATGCCATAATACACCTGTCGTGTGTGTAATTTGTAGTTAACAAATTTACAGCTATTTTTAGAAGGGCTTCAAGGTCAAGGGTAAAACATTCATGATCAAATTGACACTAAATCTGAAAGAAGAACACAAATACTTTAGAACTTTAATAAGGTAGACTTTCAACTTTCATAATTCTTGAAATATTGTTCTGTGAAATGTCTTTCAAAACACGTATTTATATGCAGTGCAATGAGGAAAACGGAGCAATTTATTGTTTTTATCAAATTTTGGATTAAATTTCAAGGTCATTATTAAGTAATAAAAAGTGTTTTGTGGTATGTATTACTGAAATATGTATAACAGACTATACCTACTGCAAATATCACAGGGCTAGTGCTTTTCATCTTGAAAGTGTGGACATTTGAAATGTCCTCTAAACCCAATATGTGATATTACATGGAAATTTGGCCATTTACGACCATTTTCGGTGGGGTAAATTTGCCATTAAACATTTCGGTAGCAAAATTTCTTTGGTAACCCAAGATAATATAGGTAAATGTCTATCAATACACAAAAATTGATGCCATTCCTAGGTGGGACGAAGGGTGATCCGCGACCTTGAATTTGGCACATTTTTCATTTTTGTCAACTTTGAGGGCGCTCTCCGTAAAAACGGTGCACATGAATGCGCTGATTTTTTTCAAAATTACTGAGCAAGTCAAAGCCTTCAACAGCATAATATTTTAGAACCTAAGGTGATGAAATGTGGAAGATATTAGCCTCTAAATATGCATTAAAATTTTCGAAATTAAAATTTAACACCATTTTCGGTGACCTCGTGCACGTTAACGAAAAGTCAATTTCGCGTCACAGTAAGTTTTTTCTGCAAAGACTATAAAGTTCTCTCAATTTCCAGATAATGAACATTTTTGCGTAAATATCTATGCTAAAACAGTCAATCAAAAATGCCTAATTTTCTTTTAACTAATATTTTGGAATGCGCACCGGTTGCTATGTGAGGCTGTATCTTAGCAACCAATTGACCTTGGGGCAAAATATTTCGGGATTTTCCGTCAGACACTTTGGGGAACATTTGGTGCGATTTTTAAGAAAATCGGAGGGGGTCGGGTGACAACTTTTCTGAAAATTGGATGATTTGACGTGGATTGACCCATTTAAAATTGATTTCATCATTCAAGTGATCGGGTATTGTAACTTCCCTCTGCCAGTCAGTGAATGAAGTGACTCAATCCTTACGCATGACGGAAGAGAAATGTTCATTACTACATCAAAAATACTAACAGTTGTTTTTTCCTATATGCCATAATCATATTAATACATATTGGGTACGTATCAACATCTAAACCATAATAATAAAATAATACTTTTTTGGTGTCTTCTCTACCTTGAATTCTATTGGCACTTTGTATACCGGTATAACGTAATTCCTACAGTCTGTAGTATGATGAAATCCGAGCTTGCAACAGGGAAATGGAAAATCCCTCCAAGCTCCCTGCTTGCAGCGTATATATTTTCTGTGCACTGTTTGTGTCTGTTTATGTACCATGTAGGCCTATTTCGTGGAGTTGACAATGGAATACGCCGGAAGCCCCTCGCATTCATAGACACAGTTGATTCATCCCATCCATGACCAAGGTCGATCGGAATGCATTTCACGATCACTAATATCATTGACGTCAATTGAAATACTGAAGGCCTGCAAAGCAAAATTTTGCAATCATTAACTTAATAACAGGCTCTATGAAACAGTCACAGCACAGCTTTTGAGCCATATACCAGTGGCCGGTGGTGTATCATCACACAGAGATATATACTACCACTAAATCGTCGCCACTCGTAGCGCAGCTGTACGAAGTGAATGTAGCTGTAGCTTGGCTGTAGTTCAGTAGCCTGTCACTCAATAACAGCAGCAACACTATCACTCTCGCTTCACTTACCGGGTCACTCTGGGACGTTTCCCGGGCTGCGGACGGAGGAGGTTCACCCGCTGTTTCGGTGCTGGCGGCCATTTCTTCGGCTGTGGCGGCCGTTGCTTCCGTGGTGGTGGTGGAAGCAGCCTCAGTGGGGTGCTGCTTGGAAGGCGATGTGTTGCTTTCATTACTATCTTCTGCCATGTTCCAGTGTTTGGTACGAGAGGTGAATTGATTAAAAGTTCAGCGACCTTTCTCCATGAAAAAAACGAAGGATCTGTTTGACCACTGTATAACACACTACGACAAGATTCGAACGAGACACTCCCGCGCGGCGGTTTACGGAGTAATTTCTCAGTTGCTCTTGTGTTATGGTGCTGTGCCCTTTACGAATGGTTTTCCGGAAATGCAACGGTTTATAATTTGTTCGCATAACGCTGGTGGCGCATCCTTGTGCGCGTTCGCCGTATCGCGTCGCCGTCAACAACCCACCAAATACGAAATCGCGTGTCCACGCGATGTATTGCATTATGTGGGCACTAAGCATATTTTGCGTTATTATGATCGTGAAATAAGAATGGTATATGCACATACATGTATACGTGTACATGTGTGTATTCAATCATGGACCTCGTTGTAGTAGGTCCATGATTCAATGTACATGTATATCTAGGCTACTAATCCTAGGAGTATATTACAAATGCATATATATATATATATATATATAATGTGAGAAATAGTTCCCTGGGTCCCGAACGTACGCGGTGCCGCATTGTTGGATGTATATAGTTGAAAGAAATTGGACTGAGGCGGGACGTTGCTCTCGATCTTAGTCTCCCTTTTATATGATTATTATATGGCAGCATTATGATATAAGAATTTATTTATATATTTTTTGGACATATGATGTTATTCTGATGATGACTGGAGGTTAGAGTGGATATTTGTATTGAATTGAATGATTGATTTGTGTATATAAAGGAAAGGATTGAGAAGATTGGTAATATGTGAAATTGCATTATATATTATATGACACATCAGGTTATTCATATAATAATCGTTCTGTTGGTAGGTCCTGACGAAGGCCCAATGACGGGCCGAAAGCTTGACAAATAAAAGGGAGACTAAGATCGAGAGCAACGTCCCGCCTCAGTCCAATTTCTTTCAACTATATATATATATATATATATATATATATATATATATATATATATATGTATATATATATATATATATATATACATATATATATATATATATACATATATACAAATACACATATTATATATATATATAATATACATATACATATATCATTTCTTTCTTGTACTCTCTATATATTATATATATATATATACATATATTATTTCTCTTCTTTTTTTGTATGATACTATGATACACACACATAGATAAAGGTAGAGAGAGAGTGTGTGTATACAATTAAGTATTACAGTGTGGGCCCTATTCTTGCCAGTGCACACATACTGGTGCTCTTTGATAGGCCTATGGTAACTTCAAGCTTTGTAGGCCTATATCAGGCGAAATACATGTATACACATAATAATACAGAGGATAAATTAAAGGATGCATATTTGAATTTGATACTGTATACTGCTGTATATGCATAGTGAAACACATTCACATATAATATACTCAGTACATGTATGTGTATTTTTTCTTTTTTAAACTGTAAAGTGTATGAAATGAAATGAACTAATCATACATGCCTATGATTGTAATTGTAGTATATATACTAATTATACTGTCTTACGCATACGTATATAATGTCTCCACGACCTGGAAGTTTAAATGTTGGCACATTTCTTGCATCTCTCTATATATATGCTTAATTATATAGATATAGATATAGATATAGATATAGATATAGATATAGATGCATGGACAGACAGTGGATGCAATGTATGAATATAATTATGTAATCTTAGAGGTACACACTGTAGGCCTACTACTTACTAGTCCAGTCGAATATAGTTAAGTACAGTACATTTAATGAATCTATGGATCAATAATCCGTAAATACACTGTACTTTAATGTTCTTAAATCGGTAAATGAAACCATATTGCTACCTTCAAGCAAACCCCAATTGCACCAGTACATACAGAAGCTTACAAGAGCCACCAAGAAGACAAGAAGGCGAGAGCCTAGATTTCATCTCGTTGATTTCCCCCGAGATTGAGAAGACGATACACTGTCATTCCCTTCTTCTCTCAGACCCTAAAAGGTTGAATGGTGAGGAATCACGTCTTCTTGCTTCCGTAGCATAAAGATCCTGTAATGTGACTAAATAACCGCATTAGTCTGCTGGCTGTCGATTCTTAAAGAAATAAAAAATAAAAAGATAATAATGATAATGATAATAATAATAATAATAATAATAATAATAATAATAATAATAATAATAATAATAATAATAATAATAATAATAATAATAATAATAATAATAATAATAATAAATGATAATAACAATAGGCCTAATAATAATAATAACAAAATAAAATAAAAATGTGTGCCAGCAAGGAGTACATTTCAAATCATCATCAGCAGGAGAATCCGTATCACAGTCACCAAAATCATCCCCACCAAACTAATCCTATTCACAATATGATCATCTTCACTGTCGGCCTATCACTATCACCGTCATGACCCCATCACCATTACTTACCCAACCATCACTGTACAATCACCATCACCATCAGTAAGATGATCATTACCATCATCACCGGTGTCATCATCATCATCATCACCATCATCGCAACTACCTACCATCAGCCACCTTCATCATCACCAACATCACTATCACTCTCAGCATCACCACAACCATCATCACCTCCTTCATTATTGCTGTCAGTCACTCTGAATAATCATTCTTTTGCCCTTTTTTTTAATCATCTTTCACATGTGGATTTTGTATTTTCTCTATCCCAACCAAGAAATCTCTTCCATTAGAATTCATCCTATGAAAAATGCTGATGATAACACAATCATTGTAGCAATGCTACTAACATTCTACATATGTATTTCTATATTTTCATAATTTCCCATCACCTTAATAAATCTAAACTTTCCAGAGACGCTGCATGTGGATATCACTGTTCTGTCCTAAAACAAGTGTAAATAAGAACATTCATATTTCATATGACAATGTACTTTTTGGTGTTTTATTACTTCCACTGTGTGACTACCAGTGTCTTAATGCATACAATATGAAGACACAATAGGACAGTGTTTTCCTTTGAACAGATGGACTCTTGTTTCATGAAGCACTTCAGGAAAACTGTTACTTAGAGCAATAGTTTCAGTTTCCATAGCGACAGATACACAACCAATCAGCTACAGCCATTTCATTTCTTGATTCAATGACAACTACTAAAAATAGCATATGAAATTGGGCCAAGGTGGATGACTTAATTACAAAATCACAAATTAAACTTTCGTCACTAATTTCATTTCTTAACAACAAAGAAAGAGACTGTTTATAAATCTGAAATACATCCAATGAAATCAACACATCACATCATGTTTTGGCAAGGCAACGGTAGAGGTTTTCAAAGAAACAATATTTCAAACTTTCACATAGTGTTTGATTAATACAGAATTGTCCAGCATTGCCATGAACTTGAACAGCAACTGGAATAGAAATAACATTTGAAAAGGCAATATGATTCTCCAAAACCAATTGCAAGTTCATGTCATTCAAACCACATAATCAAAAACTTTTTTATCCTAAATCAACTGCAACTGTAACTATGAGAGAAATGCACATTTTACTTCATTTGAAAATGTAGCTTTCAGTAACCAAAGAAAGTGTAGTAAGTATTATGCTATATTCCAATTTAGTCCTACCGTTTCCAATTCCCTGCTATGAATGATCACACAGCTGAAAACCCAGATGTCAAACTTGGTATTGTATCACTGTTAAAGGCTTGCACAAAACAACAACACAAACAATGTAGTTCTGGAAACAAAACTACTGTATGTGCCATGAAAACCTGGCTTACTTTATTTCTACACACAAGATTTTGACAATTGCCCTCATGTTCTTGATAAAACTGCAGATGGCATAAAAGAGAAAAAAATACCAAACACATGTACTGACATGTTAATGAGTGATTTAAAAAAGGAAAACATACTGCAAAAAAGATGTTTTTTGGGTTTCTTCTTTTTTTTTCGCAACTTGATCTAAAGTTTGAACTCACTTATGTGGAAGATAAAATCTTCTATCATATGCCAAATGTCTGCAATGTGGAGCATTGAAAAGCCTTTCTTTTTTCTGTAAATTCTTTTAACTGTGCTACATGGAAAAATCAAAATTTTATAGTGCTGCAAGCATTCTGCTTCTAGGGTCACTTTCTGGATTTTTTCCTCAGTCTTGATGAATTGACTCTTTAAATAAACTGGCTGGATTATGTATGTCATATTATATGAGGTTTAGATTTCACTTGACCATAAATATCTATAACATGAATATCATCCTGTATATTGTTGGTCAACTTCATAATGTAGCCTGCAAACATAGAGGCACTTTGCATTTCAACACAATGCCAATATAGATATGTTAAGTTCCTCAAAATTTTTAGGAAACACTCATTCACTTTTTTTTTTTTTTTGGTCATGTACCCTTTCTGTTATAGTTTTTCAATAATGCCAAACTTTTCCTCAATTCATGGATAAGGTATATATATATATTTTTTTTAATGCAAAAGTACATATAATCTGTTTGTCTTAGAAGTCATAAATTAAGGGCTAGCATTTCACATAATTTTAATATTATATTAATCACAACATCGGTAGGTACCCAGACACTGATGAACAGGCTAGTCTCACACGTTGATGGTCACTTTGAAATTGCAAAATCACAGGTACTTTCAGTAATACATCTTTCAATGAATCAAAATACAAGTATACAAAAAGAATCATCCTCAGGCACCATTTCTCTCTGCTGCACACTGAGAGAGTTGTTCATGAGTTCATAAGAAGCAGGAATGTAAGGAACGTTGTGTAAAATGTCTTCTCACTATGTGTATTTCACCGCTGTGAAGCATATGTTGATTGCTAGGCTGTCACTTCTCCCGTCATCACTCCTTCTAAAATCCTCTGCGAATACTGCTTCACTTTTGCTTCGTTTTGACAGCTTCACAGCTTCCATACCAAAGGAATATGCTGACTCCCAATACTGCTACAAGTTGTGCTAACAGATGATCAAAACTCACACTCTTTTGTATTTGTGCATGTACCAACATAGTTGACTCCTCCAAAACATGAAGAAATTCCTTATCAGTATGGTGTCTTTAAATGACATCTCACAACAGCTGTATCCTCTCACTAATTTCAGTCGTATTGCACTGCTCCATGCTCAGTGTGTCATGAAAGTGTCCGTGTGAACAAGGCCACTCCTGCTAGTCCAACAAATGCACTGCTGGCAATGACAAAGAGGAATGAGAACTTTGTCCCACTTTTTCCCTGCAGTAAGAACACAGAGAGAAAAAAATGAAATGTAAGTTACAAAACTTCTCAAGCTTTGTAATGCTTAAATACCTGCCACAGCACAAACTCATCAAGATAAAGATGATAAAGTGAAATCCATTTGATGAATACATGTATAACATGAGGCAACCAATAGATACTGCTTCCCCCCTGCTAATAAGACTAATGTCTAACATATGTACATAAAATAATATATACACATATATGCCAAGGGCAGACATTTTGCTTCATTAATTCTGTTTCCCTGCCCTGTCAACAATTCACCTCAGGAGGTGGTCAGGTCACAGTTCATGACCTTTGACCATGTGTCACATGATGGCACTCACCTTGTCTGGGCTGATCTTTAAAGCCTCGTCGGGAAACTGAGACACATAAGCCAGCTTCTTCCCACCTATCTTGCGCTCCTCCTTTTGAACACTGTCCGCTTCCCTAGATGATGCAATGCTGGAGAGGTTGAGTCTTGCCGTGGAGACCTCCACGTTTCGCACGCTGCCAAAGAAGTCGGTGACGAGGGTCTTTTTGGGGTCCCTCTGGAACAGGTCTGCCCGAACTCCTGGTGTTGATTTGCACACTCGCTGCGGACAAACTTTGAACTGTGTAAAAGAAGCAAAACCATCTGATTTCAGTCACTACATCACTCTTGCGACTAACAGTCTGCAAACATGTGAAAAAAATTCCACTTAAAACACACCATATTTGCATCAAATTCAATATCTTTATTGTCCTGACAACTAGGTACTCAATATCATAACTTTCACTTTTTCATATTGATATCATTAGCTTGCCCTATCTAACCTGGAATCCTCGTGTGCACATTGACAATGGCATCAAATTTGTCCAACAAAGTAGGTTAGTAATGAGGATACAATGTTGGCTTAATGTTGTGGCCTGCATTCAGTTGAAATTTACCCCATATGATTCATATTTAAAAGAGAAATATGATGCAGAATTCAACACAAATGCTTGGCACAAAGTTGACACAACAAGCCTTTGCTTTGCCTGTTAGGCAGCAGTAGCTGATAATCATCAATTAGTTTATGCTTTGGATGACATTAGCAGTGGCATGGTGGTCCTATGGCCCCAGTGACCCAGGGTCACCAGAAATAGATGCCAGGCCACCACTTTTTGAGGAAAGATACATTGTATGTGTTGGTGGCCTGATCACGCTACCAAATTTCATTGTCAGCAACCACAAAAAAAAAAGAAAAGAAGTTAGTGTCAAGCCTTGGTTTAGATGATTTCTACTCTTTACAAAGTTAGTCATAACCATGTTCATTCAAAATGCAACTTCTTGGCAACTGCACCACCAAACTTCAAAATTCAATATGATAATGATCAAGTACAAAGTGTCACAGTGTACCACCAAATGGCAATGACCGATGCATGCCACATTTCATACAGACCACATAAAGGCAATATAATAAGATCTCAGAAAAAAAAAAAATTACGTCAGTTATACTGGAACAAGTCCAAATCGCATGTACATATTCAACTTTATCTCACACATTACCATTCTGAAGTCACCTTATGTTGATAGTGGATCTTACTTTCATGAATGATTTCAAAATGACATGTAGCACATAGAACACAAGAAAAGATACCCACTACATTAATGGTAAAAATTGAATATTATCATACTCACAAAATCATCCATGGTCTTCTGACTTGATGGTGTCATTTTCTCCAAGAACTCCAGCACATAGTATGTATATCTATCAATGATGTAGACACCAATGGCTGAATCATGGTGATGCTGCGTGAGGGAGAGAAGTTGATAAATATGCTAACTACCAGTATCTTGGGTGAAACATGTACAGAACAGAAAACTAGCTTCTGCCTTAACCACAAGCACATCATGGCAAACCTGGAAGATTCATTTATTTATACAATAATGATATCTTCAATTGTTGGTGTTCCCATAAAGTTATTATGGCAGTTTACTAGATAACAGTGTGCAATCATCATTTATGCCCTATACCAAATATTATCATAATATAATAAACATGATGCATAAAGGTTATTTGAGGAAGACCTCCACATGTGCTGACAATGGTTTCTTCTGGATCATTCAAATACTTATTATGTACCATCTCAACAATTGTCTTTCCCTTGTATTTGTAAAAGAGATAATGTATTATGTGTATGAATGTTTTAATATATGTACATTGTACATGTATTATGTACATACATGTAGCTTCAGACATCCCACACACCACACAAAGATGAAATGAACCTTTTTGAATTTGTTCCATATTTTTGCCAAATTTTTGCCAAAAGTTCAGAACAACCAAGAACGATTACTGAACAATGAGGAAAGAAATCACAGAAAGAAAGGATCACTGTAAGTTTACAAGAAAGTATTGGAATTCCATCAAATTTCTATCCCTCCCCATTTGGTCCTTCAAAGCCTCTACGCAATAATATTTTGTCATCTATGGAATAGCTTTCACACAGATACGAAGTACAGAACCCCGGCCTTAAATCTCCTTTGTATCTGTTATAAGGTTCAATCAAGCATTTTAATCAATTCATTACTTAGGTGCCCAGAAAAATAGATATATTATCTGGGTTTTACAAGCAATTTAGAATCACAATTGATTATATTTCACCCTGACAAAAAGCAAAGAAACATTCTGTCTTGGCCAAAATTACCAAACAGGAAAACAATACACTTTACATCAAACCCAACACTGAGGAGAGGTGATATATGTAAATAGTGAAAACATAAGAATGAGAAGAATACATAAGAATGAGAAGGGGGGGGGGGGGGGACTGCAAGAGATCAATGTATGTGTAAACCATGAGATACTCACCGACAGTGAATCCTCACCAACTTGGCTGCTACCTATGCCGATAATGTTGGGTGAGTAGAAATACTTGTACATGGAGACAGCTTGGCAGGTGTCAACGATGAACAACAATTCATGGTACCTGGAAAGGAGAGTTTCAGAGTGTGTCATTCAATCACTGGATCTATTCTCTCACACTTTTAAAATCTAAGCCTTATTTCAATTCAATTCAATAGTTTGTTTGTTTTTTCAAATAAATTCAATGACATTTTTTTTTTTCATTCCCGAGTCAGGGTACAGCCTATCTTGCATTTCTAGAATGAAAGCCCAAAACAGTACTTACCTACCCAATAATCAGATGCAACTTGGATGCACTGAAGCAGGTATCCTATGCTTCAATGCAGCAAGTTTCCATGCACTATGCCTCACATATTCCCATGAATTCGAATAGCAGAGCTAAAATCTTTAATGAAAATATTTTAAAGGCATTATTTACCATTTGCAGATGAAACACAACCCAGCTTTAGTACTTCTAAATAGTTCTAAAATGTGAGATAGGGATAGAAACAACCAATGTAAAAATTTTAATCAGCATAATCAATGTTAAGTATTGTTAAATATACAAAAAGTGAACAATAGTTGTAATAAAATTGTTTCTAGAATAAACTGTCTACAGTTATGGTTTATTGAGGAAAATAGTAATATCTCCTTATATTTGTGGCTTTATTGTGAAATTTTCATATGGTAGGATGTTTTGTGATAAAACTGACCTATAACATATGCATCAAATGTGATGACTCAAACATTTCTAACTGCTCCAAATGGTAAACAGTAGCTTTAACAGCTGATTATTTTGCCCCGAGGCACATCTATGTTGCTTGAGGTGGTTTTGATGGCTGTGTCACTGAATGAACAGCACATCACTGCACTGCTGCCTAACAACAAATTGTCAGAGAATTCAACCACACCCTCACCTGCTCTTCTTCCACATCTGCTGGAAAGCATCGGCCAGCTCAATGCTACTGATCTCCTCAGCATCCTGAAACTTGAGAAATCCATCGCCACCGTGGCCAGTCATGTACACCAGGACATTGCTGCGGTCATCGGTCAGCAGACGCTTGGACCGTGGGGTGCTTGGTGGCAGGCGCCCGGTCAGCACACGAATGAAATTCTCAACTGTTACCTTCAAGGAGGCAAAATTGCACAAAATATCACTTTTTGCTACATTACGGTATTAAAAATAGCCTTTATATTTATTTGGCCCTTTCTTACCTTGCTCAGTTTTTTCTTTGAAATTACGCGAGAATTTCATTGTCTTTCCTTACATATCAGGACTGCAGAGTTGCAATCAGAATGTTCTTTCTTCATGAAGAATGAATATCAGAGAGAGGTGATGATTGATGATTAGAAGCAACACAAAAAGTGTGAGAAACAAAGTGAGATCAAACAAGTGACAGGATTACAGATTTTACAAAGTCAAGACACAGGCAAGAAACCACACCTTCAGATTCCATCAATTCCTCAAAGAAATAGAACAGCAACACCACTATCACTTTAAAGGGATCGTATAGTTTTGGTCGAGACCTAATTTCAGGTTTCTAACATTTTTTGGTGAGATAATGAGAAACCTCTTGTGAAATATGAAAGAGCATGTAATACTATGAGGAATTCAACATTTATTTGATGAAAATTGATTTTGAAATGGCCGAGATATCCAAAACAGAGCGATTCTAATAAGTGTGGGATCCACACTTTATTACGATCGCTTTGTTTTACTTTGTTTTTGGATGTCTCAGCCATTCCAAACCCAATTTTCATCAAATAAACTTTGAATTCCTCTTGAAATGGTTAGCTCTGTACTATTTCATAAGTGTTTTCTTGGTATCTCGCAAAAAGTTAAAAGCCCAATTCTCATCTCCACCAATACTGTCCCTCCTCATCAGTGTCATCCTTGCTAGAGTACCTGCTCATAACAAGGATACATACAATGCTCCTTGTAGCTCATGTTGCCTTTCAGAGTATGAGACACATTTCTCCAAGGTGAGGTAAAAACATATCAAATCTACATGTATTTTTAAATGTAAATATTTACCTCGTATCCCCTGTAATCCACCTCAATGTCATCCCCGTATACATTGATATGCTGCTTTGCATTGTTGAATACAGCCGCTAGAAGGTAGAACAAAGTAGAAACTCAATCAGTGATCACAAAGTTCTTATATGCCTGAAATAAACCTGATGTACAACAAAGGCAGCAGTCAAGATCTAAAAGTACTTGAAATTTTACTAATGTTTCATATAAGTCTATAGGTTCCATCTTTTTTTTTTTTAATTCTAAACACAAATTGTGTTGACTGTATGTGAGTGCCATGGACATGATGGAAAATAAACTTTTATATATATTATGTAGAAAAAAAATCACACTAACAGGTCAAATGGAAATCCTGCTTCTTCCAATTCAGGCAATGAGCAAGAAAATATTCCTCCACCTGCTATTTTCTTTGATTACTGAAAGCATTTTCTTGTCCTGTTGAAGCAATTCATTACATATCATAAAGCAAATATTGTATTTTCTGCAAAATCACATTCTGGACAGGACACTGGTACTGCTTTGCCAGCAAAAAAAAAAAAAATAATAATAAAAAATACAACAAAACAACACAAAACACCAGTATTATCCATATTTGAACATATGATTCACTCACTCTATCAATCCAAAACTAACTGATCTATAACTGAATGGATTTCTAAATCATTTGATTAACGAATTATTCAGACAAAATATGTCATCATACGTAGGTGAGGGGCTTATTACAGCATGCTTCACAGAATTAATTGCAGTGTAACATGTAATAAGTATACATCAGCATCCAAACTGAGTTGAAAAATAATGATGAATGGTAATGGGAATAGGTTGAAAGTAGTTTGTAGTGTTAAGTGTCCAGTCCATAAGAGAATTTCAGAACCTCAGAGGGAACAGGTTACAGGTAGTCCTTTAGTGTAAAGTGTAAGATTTACATCAGGATTTCAGAATCGCACAAGGAACTGATAGAGATAGTCCTGTAGTGTAAACTCTTAAGTCCACAGGAATTTCAGAATCTTATAGGGAACGAGTAGTCTGTACAGTGTAACATCCATATGAGGACCTGAATCTCACAGGGAATGGGTTACAAGTGGTCCTACAGTGTAAAGTGTAAAGCCCGTATGACTAGATTTCAGAATCTCACAAAATGGATAGCAGGTAATCCTTTAGTTTTAAGTGTACAGTCCATAACAGGATTTCAAAATCTCACAAGAAATGGGTTACAGGTAGTGGTTTAGTATAAAGTGTGCAGTCCATACAAGGATTTCAAAATCTCAAAGGAAATGGGTTACAGGAACACTGTAGTCCTTTACTTTACAGTGTCATACATGAAGATTATGGTGAGTGACCCATGCATGATTGATTTCACCTGGCCTTGGATTGCGAGCATTGCAGGCCATGTCGTCAGCAATCATGAGAATAATTTGACTGTCTGGGATGCCAAGTCTCTTCACACTGTGGTAGATGGACAGCGCATTGGCCACATGCCGGTAATTGAACCAAAATCGGGAGGTGCAGACCTGGAATTAACGTACAGGGCAAAGGAATAAATCCTGATGAAACATAAAGGAGTAAGTCATACTCGGGTAAATAAATTCAAACTTCACATCTTAGTTCTTCTTTTTTCTTAATTCTGAAATTTACAATGTACAAGCAATGATTGGATGCAGACAATGAAAATGAAATTTCACGGCATTACACAAGCAAATTCACACTTCAATACTTTTATTCACAAATGAACCATCTCTGATACTTATCCTACATACATGTACAAAAAGAGATTCCAAGGTTGCAAAACTGCCAAATTATATTTCACTGTAATGGATCTACCATACACTTAAGAATCACACACACAATGCCAAATTAGTGCAGCTGACAAAGAGAGTAACTTTTGTGCTCCTGAAACTAAAGACCCATGCTTGAAAAAGAAAAAGAAAACATATGTGACCCGCTACAACAAAAAGGTCCTAAAGTCGCGCACGGTCGAAGCCGTGAAAATTGAGTTTGAAGTCAGAGCATTAAAATTGGTCAAAACTTACGATTTTCTGATTTTGATATATTATTGGAGTCTAACATGTCTTCTATCTTCTGTCGAAATTTTGAAGCAAAATGATCAAAGGAAAGATTTAAAAATAGCGTTTTTCTGAGCCATGTTTTTTGGGCGTTTCCACGAAGCAGAAACTGGTTTGAAAATTTGGATTGAGCGCCACAGATAGGTTCCGCCCCTAACAACGACCAGAGTGATCTCATTGGTCAGTTTGCCGCTTGCTGCTAACCGAGGCGTGAAGCTCGCACACTGCCCAGTCGACTGGTGCGTGTCAGCGGAGTGCGCTATGCTCAGCCGCTTCTCACATCCTGGTCACTGATTGGTTGTTGAGGAGACCGCCGACGCTGATGTGCTTGAATGAACTCTTTGGGGGTTGCTAGGGCTTACCTTCTATTGTCCAGAGGTGAAAACTCACTTGTGTGTCCCTTGATCGCGATTGCGTCGAAAGGAAGACTTTTAGGGCGCTTTTCTCGAAACAGTGATTTTCCAGACGTCTCGACATGCTCTCTTTTAAACATCGATATTTCCGCAGCCGATTATTTTTATAAAATGTGTTATATATCAATTTAACGCAGAAAGATTAGGGGATTATATCATGCAATTTTCAAATAATCGACCTCGCCCGACTTTAGGATCATTTTGTTGTAGCGGGTCACATATATATTCATAGAGTTATAATCTCATAGTCAATTTTAAAAAATACACTTCCATTCTTTAGTTGAATATCAGAGTGCTCTCAAAATATCAAATTCACATTTTCTCAAGTAGAATTTTCTTTTAGACTGTGCTCAATGCATGTGAAGTACATCATTTTCTCCCTTGTCAACACACGAGTAATACACTGTTGTATAGTCAAGTTTTAGAAGCATTATTAACTCTTAATATCTTTGTGTACACACAAGGAGAAGATGTATGCCTCAGCATCTCTCAGCAATGTAAAAATGCTGAACAATCAAGGTAGATGGCTTCTTGGAGGAAACAAAAAAAGAACACCAGTTCTAGGATAAAATGATCTATAGACTGTACTAAACATTACAATTGTACTTCAGTATTTTGCTGTGTCTGAATAGCTTTGATCTACAGCACTGCAATCACCAATTAGCAAACAAAAAAGAAACCCTCTCTTTGATGGAAATGCTCCTGTACAACATCACAAAAAACTTCAAGGCACTGAATTTATTATTCATTACACTCTTGAGCTTAGCAGAGGAATAGAAACTCGATCACTGTTTCTGTATTATGCAGGCCTGTTTCCAACCTCAGTAATTTGGAGCAGACTTACCAACACCGCCCAGTTGTTTGTGTGGCCTTTGTTGAAAAATTTCTCAGCTTCATTCTGTGAATATCAATAACAGAGTATAAGATTGAATTTTGTTTTTCAAAATAACCACAAAACAAAAACAAAAACTCCAGGCAGAGTAACAGACATTGTAACTGTTGCTTGACGCAGTCCTTTTAGTTAGATTTTATTTTTGGAAGAATCTGTCACTGTTCATAGTTGATAGGAAGTGATCTGTAATCAAAAGCAATGTTTCCACTGTGTTTCCCATTTTGAGAATCCAGTTGTTGTCACTTGTTGTTCAAGCTGTTGTACAGTACCACCAAGTGCTAGCATAGCTAAAAGATAAAGGTGCATCATTCAATAATAAATTTTATCACTAGATTCACATTCAGTCTTTGGGGGAAAAAAAAGAGAAAATTGAATTCACAATGTAACATTCTGGCACAGGGAGGATGCTCACATTTAACTAGAATAGCCCCGTCGCTGTATAGAAGCCATGCTTTGCAAAGCGTCTAGTCGGGCTGGCTCACATTGTATTAGTCATTACAATTGTACATTCCCGGTTCATTGACATTGTATACTATTATGTAGGTTGAGACAGAGACCAAGCGACTCTGTTTATTCTTGGTCTTTTACATATCATGTAATATGCAGGGGCAGCGCAGCCTGGGGGCCGTGGGGGCCCGGGCCCCCACACTTTTTGTGCACCATACAAAGGAATACATAAGGTGCCATCACTTTGGGCCCCCACACTTTTTTCAACCCTGAAGTACGTAAGAGGCACTACAATGGGAGGGGAGAGAATGAGCTGAGGACCTTTTTTTTTTGCTTGCCAGCTGAAGAAACCCGGAAGTGGACGGGTAGAGATGAGCTGAGGACCCTTTTTTTTTTTTTTTTTTTTTGATTGTCAGCTGAAGAAACCCAGAAGTGGACGGGGACGGGGAGAGATGAGCTGAGGACCTTTTTTTTTTTTTTTTTTTGCTTGTTAGCTCATGAAACCCGGAAGTGGGCCCCCACATTTTTGAAAACAGTGCGCCGGCCCTGATATGCTGCTGTTTCACTAGTTCAACTGCTGGCCTCCACTCTAGCTCTGTAATAACAAACATTGCTCCAGAACGATAGAACTAGAATATAGAGTGTAGACTAGCTACATGAATATTAGAGTAAAACACCCCGTTAGCGGTAGCCTTTTGACAAGGCCTTGTGGCTGAAGATTGAGACTAACTCGCCACACCAAGAATTGCGAGAAACGGGTGAACGTGAGACCGAGTGGCGCAGCCACAAGGCCTTTTGAAACCTGGGTTTTTTTCCCTACCGCCTCCCGACAAAGGTGAATATGAATCATTCACGTATTCATGAGTCAGAGCACAGTTGGTATGCTAATAAGGACGTGTAAACGCTGCGCTGGCAATGCAGGCAGCTACGGATGAGCGAACCGCCAACATGCATACTTATGCGTATTCATTAGATGCGACGGCGTGGTGAGCAATGCAGTCGCTGATTGGCTGCTACCCTATAAGGGTAGCAGAATCGGCGAGAAACAAAGCTCAAGATAAAAAATTCATGTCAGGTTTCAAAAGGCCTCGCGGCTGCGCCGATCGGTCTCTCATTCACCAGTTCTCTCGCAGTTAGTCTCTTTCACAGCCACAAGGCCTTGCCAAAAAGGCTATGTTAGCAGCAGATTTTGTACAGGGTGCCTTCATCTGTGCCTGTGGCAGGGCAGGGGTCATTGATGTGAAGGCCCAATAATTAGGTGTCACTTTCCATAACATACACTTGCGAGTATAAAAGTTTGCACATGTGAAACTCCTGCTTGTGTGTTAATCCGTCGGCGTCGAGGACGAGTCCCAAGTCAAGTATACTCGGTCAGGCCAGGTGTCTATCAGAAATGTGTGTCATACCAAGGAGGTATCTCCTTGGTCATACTCACTCATAACAAAATCAAACCATCCTCAATGGCCTTAAAAGGGACTAAGCAAACATGATGATGTTCACTAGCTGTTTCTTTTCCCATGTTTCCTGCTGAATGAAAGTGCCCCTACCAGACCAGAAATAGGCACCATGCCGCAAACTCTAGTCCCAGATACCGACATTTATACAGTGACAATCGACAATGAGGCTCTCTCAGATCACTAGCCTACATCCATCTATATCTACAGCATACACACTTGTACCTGCATGCGTGCTTAGACATTATTTGAGTGGCCACAACAACGGTGTATAGGCCTGGCGTGGCCTGGCCTACACACAGCCCGTCCAGACAGATGCCGGGCGCAGTACGCGAACGGTTCTGAGCTGTGCAGTGAGTGCACGAGTACAGTGCATGCAGCACAGCGCAGCGGCGAGCGGCCGGGCTGCCGGCTAGGCTGTGTGTAGTAGGCGAGCCTGACGCTGCTGTAAAGTGTCCCAGTGATGAAGAATGTTGTAAGTTTTTAACCTGTTTTTACTGGCATCATCAGCCAAACAATCCATAAAATCATATAGATATTACGAGTTGAAAAGTGATAACCTAGACTCTCTACCTCAATTCCATTTCCTGTGACAGTAGACGAGCACAGCATCAACAAAAGAAATCCGACAATGCACACAGACAGCCCAGCAGCGGTCTGGATCATGGAGGTCGCCATCTTGTGGTGCGTAGTATCACGTGACAGCGATCTCGAGGTTGACGATCCTTATCGCCCCGCCCACTTTTGGGTAGCGACTGCACGCCGTATCCAACCGTAGCTCCATGGTTGTACCATGTACCGCTCGTATTTTCAGCAGGTTGATTGTCGGGTGCTGGATTTCACACAAGTACAGTAGGCAAGCGGAGGAAAGACACGTCGAAGTGGTCAGAAAACCAGCTTCTCTTCTCACTTGTGGAACCGACCGAGTACAAACCATGGGAGAGAAAGAGAGCTCAGAATCATACATTACTAGAAGAAGAATTCGACAACTCTTCCAGGTACAGTTTACAATTTGATTGCTGGCAAACCTCCAGTGTAGGGACCTAAAGGTGTATTGAGTTTCAGTGGTATCCAAATGTCGGTTTACCATTGCCCGCATGAGCATTATGATAGTGAGCTCTGGTATTGATGGTAATCTCTCCTTTGACAGCTTATTGTTACCTTGTATTCTGTGGGCCGTAGATATGGAGAGAAGGTTGTTCGGTACAGCCGAGTATTGATTTTTGGACATCGCTCCCAGATTTGCTTGCTATAGGTGCAGTTTGCTGTTTGCATTGTGTGTTGCTCAATGACCTCGTTCGTTCGATTTGTGTACGTCCTTAGCAAATACACACATTTTTCATGGAAACAATATCGCTTTGTGTCTGTCATTCGAAAAACAATCCACATAGGTCTACTGGGGGCAAACGTCTTCTTAAAAAGCGAAAAGTAGGATCCTGGTGACTGGCAATCAGCAGATATGGTACCGGGTATAAATAGTTATAAACTTGCGTTCTAAAAGCTTGTTTTGCGCCTTGGAGGAAGCGCAATGAACCCCAGGCGGCAAAATCTCACGTATCTTGCCGTTAGGCTGTACACTCAGTACCGTACTATGCTGCTATGGAAACGGATAGTCGAGCGACATGACAATTACTACATAGTATAATAGAGGGATGAAAAGTCGTAATTTTAATGATTATGACTGTGACTATAAATACAAATTACACTTAGCAGACTGCTTAAAATTTTTGATCCACTAGCTTACATGCAGCACCCCCGAAGTTTCAAGGAAGTCGATGTCATTATGAGATATGCAATTCATGGTGATCTTTTTTATCGTAAGGGTTGATATAAACAGTGGCGTATCTAGGGAAAACGGCGCCCGGGGCAAGCACGAAAATTGCGCCCCTAATTTCTGAAAAAGTGTTCAACCCCAACACCATCCCGGTAGGGACTTTAAACAAAGTCCACATGATGCTTTTTCAAGCACTTATAAAAGGGATCTTTTTGAGGGTGATTTAAATGTAATGAATTTTGATAGATTTTGGCGAGCGAGCGCAGCGAGCGAGCCGAAAATTTTCGTATTTCAGCTTACAAAACATGGAATTCTTGTCATTTTTTGCTTCCCAAATCTTACAATTCTAATCAAGATATAGTGACGGCCTTATAGATAACGATTTATACCAAAAAACTGAAGACTTTAAAAAAATACTCTAAATTAGTGAGGTGAAATTTGTATATGTCCTCGTCATCATCACGTATTGTTCTTATCTTTTTTTACATAAATTAGCGAGCGCAGCGAGCGAGCCGAAAATTTTTGTATTTCAGCTTACAAAACATGGAATTCTTATCATTTTTTGCTTATTAAATCTCACAATTATAGTGACGACCTTATAGATAACGATTTATACCAACAAACTGAGGACTTATACTCTAAATCAGTACGAGCGAGTGAGCCTAAATGTGTATATTTCTGATTCATCATTACGTTTTTTTTTTCTTATCTTTTTATTTTTTTTTGCGCCCCCCCCCCCCCCCGTATGTTCGAAACCGTTGGCGTCCTCTTTTGATCCAATCGGCGATCGCTTCAGAACGAATGAAATTGCAGTCGCTGCTCCGTGTAACATTAATTTTTTCCTACTAAATATTATCATTTTGTCCGCGTCATCGTCACGTTTTGTTCTTATCTTCTCTTTTTTTATACAAATTTTGGCGAGCGAGCGCAGCGAGCGAGCCGAAAATTGTTGTATTTCAGCTTACAAATCATGAAACTCTTGTCATTTTTTGCTTATTAAATCGTACAATAATAAGATATAGTGACGGCCTTATAGATAACGATTTATACCAACAAACTGAGGACTTGAAAAAATACTCTAAATTAGTACGAGCGAGTGAGCCGAAATTTGTATATTTCCGCGTCATCATTACGTTTTGTTGTTATCTTGTTTGATTCGGGTTTTTTGCGCCCCCCCCCCCCCCCCCGTATGTTCGAAACCGTTGGCGCCTTCTTTTGATCCAATTGGCGATCGCTTCAGAACGAAAGAAATTTCAGCCGCTGATGCTCCGTGAAACATTTTGCCTGCTAGATATAAAATGACATATGTGAACACAATAGACACTGTCATTTTGTCGTCATCACGTTTTGTTCTTACCTTCTTTTTTATATAAATTTTGGCGAGCGAGCGCAGCGAGCGAGCCAAAAATGTTTGTATTTCAGCTCACAGAACATGGAATTTTTGTGTGAACACAATAAACATTGTCATTTTGTCCGCGTCATCATCATGTTTTGTTTTTATCTTGTTTGATTTTGTTTTCTGCCCCCCCCCCCACCATTCTCCCTCCCCCCCCCCCCCCCCTTTCCGGGCGATTTTTTTTTTCCTTCTTCTTCTCCTTTTCTTTTTCTTCTTCTTCGTTTTTTTTTTCCTTTTTTTTTCTTCTTCTTCTTCGTTTTTTCCCCGTTTTTTGCGCCCCCAAGGAGTGGCGCCCGGGGCACGTGCCCCCCTTGCCCCCCCCCCCCCCCCCCCCTAGATACGCCACTGGATATAAACATGCATTTACTGAAAATTGACTGTGTTTATATTTCGTTGTGGCAAGTAGATGTTCAGATTTATTGGCTTACAAAATTAAAACAAGTCATAGATAGGCCTATACACTTTAATAATGATCGCATGACTTCGCTATAAAGTTACCCACAATAATGATATTTGGCAGAAGATGATATACTTGTACTTTTCTTTCATTTGGAAAAAAAAAAGATAAATGATGATTTTTTTTTAAATGAATCTACTTCTATATACATATACATTCATTTATCTGTGTAATCATATATTTCTTTTTACCTTCAATTCATCTTTTCATATATTGAATATGTCTATTGTCAATAACTTTTAACGTATATTATTTGCTTTAATATATTATCTACTTTATTCCCATATTATGTTTATTGCATGATATCTGTGTGTGTGTGTCACAGATTTTATCATAGGATTTTTGTCTTCTGTAACAAAATGTGAGAGATTTTTATTTCGTATTTTCGGAATAGGAGGAGGGTTTCAACAGTTAATAACAAATTTCACAGAGAGAAAGGGGCAACGACGAGATGAACAGAGGTTGAAAAAGATATAAATTAACGTAATACATAGTTTCCGTAGGAATGAAGGTTGAAAAAGCTGAATTGAATATCATTTTCATGTATTGGCTCTATGTGTAGTATACGGATGAATGTTGGTTATTGCTTCTGATTTCTGCGTCGGCATAATAGTAAGGACTTCATTCCAATACTTTGGGATTATAATATATTATATTCTTATGAATACCCATTGCGCTTTTGATCACTTGGATTTGCGATTATTATGAAGCCTATTATGTCACAGCGTTTCGAGTTTTATTTGTTGTTGTTTTTGTTTGTTTGTTTGGTTTTTGTTGGTTGTTGTTGTTTGTTTTTTGTTGTTTGTTTTGTTTTTGTTTTGTTTTGTTTTGTTTTTGTTTTTGTTTGGTTTTTTTTTTTTTTTTGTTGTTGTTTTTTTTTTTTTTGGGGGGGGGGGTAATCATCTCTGTTCTGAATGGCCTGCTTTGGAATACCACTACATGTATAGGCCCTACTAATATAGTGGACTCCTGTTAAAACAAGGTTCTCGGGACCCGGGTCGTTTTCTTTCGTTATTATCGAAATTTCGTAATAACCGAACATATAAACAATAAAAAGATATAAAACCTATAATGTTGCGGCTTGAATTTTTTTTTTTTTTTCGTTGTAACCGGAATTTCGTTATAACCGTGTTCGTTACGGGAGTGCACTGTATCAATATACTGTAGCTGGACACAGAAAAGTACAGAAGAGTCGGACGCAGCTCTAGTCCGATGATGTGCAACTTATAATCATGGACAAGCTATCATAGGTATAGTATTTTACAGTGACACACGAGATTACAACATTCTAGAAATTTTGGTGGTAGGCATTATGATCGTAATTGTACGATTTCATGTCGGGATGTATAATACGGATAGAAGTAGTGGTTAATAAACAGCAACTACATTCTACAGTATTAAAGATATATACCAACTACCAAGGTGTTGCAAAGAGTTATAATGGATCACAAATTAATCTAATATCATTCGCAACATATGCAATTTACTGTGAATGAAATAAGTCTCAAACGATGTTGTGGTATTCCTCTACGATTCTGTGACGATCGATAGCATCAATCTAGATACAATGTATACCGCCTCAGTTGTCATTTTCTTTAACACTGGTCCTTGGGTAGAGAGTGAACAGTTATTGCTGTCACATTGTCACTTAACAACCTACGATATACTTGGAAACTAAAAAAGGGGGATGCTTTGTAAGTTTGTAAGTCCATGGAGGTATCAACACTCACCAAGCATTGCAGCTTTTGACTCGCTAGTGCAGTCAAAATGTAGGCCTGTAATATCGTAACTTTGTGATAATTTTTGCGTTTGGTTGTCAGGCTATGTGGCCGTGAGCTTTGTGGTCAGCGACCGGCCTTGTTTGATTTATTGATTACCTGTCCAGTCGGAGAGCTGTGTAACCGTCTTCTAATGTAATCGCCCTGCTCCACATCGGACTGACATACACGTACGCATGTATACTGATACTGGGTATACCACACAAAAACACACAAAGTATGGTACCCTCAGATGATACAATTGGAATATGTTTGCTTATGAAAAAGTACTCGAGCGCATTACGTAATCGAGCCATAACAAGGCAGTCCGAAAGAGCAGGAAGAAACTACATGTACCTTGCAGAGAGCGATGTTTATCTTGATCCACACTCTTCACCAACACAACACACACATCAATTGACTGTACGCTCAGGTGTACCTTATGAAAAGGGGCATGTCATATTCTGTTATTTGAGATGGATAAGTGCAACTTCATATATCACGACACATCAAAGATATGTTGATATTGTACCTATACCATTTGACTTTGAATTTAGTTGGGGTGGCGAACAGAATAAGTGTTCACTTTAGCACGTACATCTAAAAAACGTTGCATGCCTAAGAACAGACTCGCATCCAACAGTATTGAGACGCCATTGTGATTATGATTTCAGTCTTTTTTCTCACATTATGTGACGTTTATAGAATTTTTTGTTTTCTTGCCCCGGAATTTTTACATTTGAATATACAGTATATACAGTCACCAAGTTTTAATCGAGGATAACAAGTAATTATTTCTGAGATGAGGCTAAAACGAGCGATCAATGGACATATAAAGTGCCGACGTCGGAAAAAAAATAAAAAAAAACTCGGCCTATTTTATTATCAAAGGTAAATTTGTTTTGCGTGGCGGTCATTGCAGTCAGTCAGACATAGCATTCTTTCACGATACCGATCAAAACTACAGCAACAAAGTTTTTGTGTGAGCTTCTTCACTTTGTCTCCCTCTACATTATTAAAGGGAAGATAAACCCCAAGAGCAATGTGGATTTAGTGAAAGCAGCAACATTAGTAGAACACATCAGTGAAAGTTTGAAGAAAATCGGACAATCGATGCAAAAGTTATGAATTTTTAAAGTTTTGGTGTTGGAACCGCTGGATGAGGAGACTACTAGAGGTTATGACGTATGAGTGGACAACAATACCAAGAAAATATAAAGAAAATTCTACAAAAATCCATTTTTCTTGAAAATTACAAATTCCATCAACTTGATATTGACATATGTTAAGGGTAGCAATTATTCCCCCTGCTTTCTGAAAGAGGTTGGTCCATTGCTCTTTCATGATTCTAGAAAAGTGAATTTTTGTTGAATTTCCTTTATATTTTCTTTGTATTGTTGTCCACTCATACGTCATATCCTCTAGTAGTCTCCTCATCCAGCGGTTCCAACAACAAAACTTTAAAAATTCATAACTTTTGCATCGATTGTCCGATTTTCCTCAAACTTTCACTGATGTGCTCTACTAATGTTGCTGCTTTCACTCAATCCACATTGCTCTTGGGGTTTATCTTCCCTTTAAATTTGTTAAGATCGCAACTGCTGACCTGTAAAACAAACATGTCGGAAAAAAGGAACCAGTGCGACTCGAATCTGCCATCTACTGCTACTGTCATTTACAAAACAAAGTTTTTGTGTCAAAGCTATTGAGGCATTGCTCGCGCAATACTTTAAAATCTTGAATTTCACTGTAATTCTTTGGTTTCTCGAAGCAGTTTCTTATAATTCGTGTGTGATTACAATGTTAATAATATGAGATCTTCTTTTGATAGTGTAGGAAACGCCTTTGTCCTGTATCAGATTAAGTGGTAAAGATACGAAGATAGAGAGAAATATAAGTATTATTATTATTTTCTGAGCGAGTGACTTTCAGCCGGCAGTATGATTTGTTGTCGAAAAAATGTACACAAATCGCGTTTCACGTAAAAAGAGGAACTTGAAAGTTCATCCATGCACTATTTGCAGCCTATCGGGATGAACGGGCCAATGACGTCAATGTATAATAACGCATGCAAGCAAAGTGACTGAGCAAAGATAATTCTCCACTGGTCGGCGAAAAACGTGGCTTATTGCACAGGTATTAGCAGACTGCAATATGCATTTCGCTGGGATGATTGACGATTTTTCACCTGTCATGTCTGTTTTGCTTGAAAATGTGCGTAGGGGCCTATATACGTAGAGCTGCAGATTTGTAGTTCCTATACTTTGCGAAGGAAGCGGTGAACTCGACCGACGGGAACTGCAGGCCGGCGCGTGAAGATGGAGACTTGGCCTTGGTGGGAGCCTTGCCAGATTTTCCTCGTTTAGACATGATTGGAGCCGGAGAGACTGATGCTACCGGAGTAGCATGCATAAATTTATAGTCTGTGTGAAATGTGACAAGAAAGCACAATGATTGGTATATATACGTCGACACTCTGCTCTGTATTCATACGCATTCTTAATCTTCAAAGGTGATTGGACGTTGATGAAGTTATACAATTACAGTAATCAACCATCCATGTGCAGTCCAGAATTTACGATATTTGCCCCGTAACATGTTGAACACAGTCCGGTGATTATATTAATTCATGATGCGCAAATTGTCGCAAAGTGGCTGTCATGCATCAACCATCAGTGAAAAATTTCGTTTCCTCATATCCCCATCAAAATTAGTGAAGTAATTCTGTGCATTCTTTAAATACTAGAAATTGGTGTGAGAACTCGAGGAGAGACAGCTTTCATTAGTGGACTTCTGCCATTGCCAAGTGCGATCAATTTTAGTACAATATTTTAGTATTCATCCGGGGTATACTGGGAAAAGAACTAAACGTACAACGTTTAATCTGTACTTGCTCTTTACAAGGAACTTAGTGCATGATGTACCATCACATAAATTGTTATTACTTCAAATTATCCTCTCTTTTTTCAGCATTAAATGTTCCTTTCTAGTAATCTACTGCCTATCAAACCACGCTGCCTCCTTCTTCAGGTTGATGTACTCTATGTAAGCTATGTACCTACGATTATAACATACAGATATTATACACCTCTGTGTGAAGCCACGTTGCCATGGTAGCGTAGCTTCAATGATGCGAAATTCATCGCATCATTCGTTCATCTCTTGCTGTGACATTTCCATTCAATTGTACAGAACCGAACTCGATGCCAATTTATTTTGTCAAAGAGTCTAAACGCGGGGAAGATATGATTTAAACGACTGCGAGACGATAAAGCTCAATAGTCTTGTGATGTTTTTTTTTTTTTTCTTCACTTCAGCACACAGGATTACAGCGTTGATACTACGGTTTAGATACCGTTTTAGATAAGAAGAAGAAATAGAAGAAGAAAAAAAAACTACACGCAATCAAGACAGGTTGTTGTTAATGAGTATCGAAGTAGATTCAAATGACATTTTGCGGTATTCAGATTATACCCTTGCCCGTATAATACCTTTTCAATTTCTTTCCTATAGCTTTTTATGGGAAAGAAATACCTTCGCGCCCAATATACTCGATCATCTGCATTTCAAAGTTAGTAATACATGACGTTGTGGAAGACACGTGAAGAGACAGCTAGGCGTGCATGGATAGAGTAAAGAAAGAAAGCAGAACAGAAAGAAAAAAGGAAAGAAAGAAATTTGGTGCATTCCCTCGATCTTCCTCATTTTTTTTTTATCCTGCACGGTCTACGTGCACCTAAACTTAGAGATCACAATGATATCGATTTCATGTTCTATTTCACTTATTTTGCTCTCATATCCAATTGATACACCCTGGCATTTCTTTTCCTTGTCACCCCCACCACCCCCACGCACCCCCCCCCCCCACACACACACACACGGATACACACACACATACACGCACACACACACACACACACACACACACACACACACACTGCAAAACGAGGGAAGCAAACATTAGAAAGGAATGTCAGTATAGTTTGCCCTTTGTTCCGTCATGTCTTTGAAAACGCGGAAACGACTTCTCCAAGACATTAGTATTGTTTGTTGTTGTCCACATTGCACGGACGCTCAGTTCGTTGCCATGGTGACATACGGCGTCTCACGACAAAGTGGTGATTAACGGTATCATTGCGCAGGTGTATGCATCATTTGACTACGATAAGTAATGATAGGGAAATTGCCGTCTTGTCGGTAAAATGGGAATGTAGTCATGACTGATTTTTTTTTTCCATTTGATATGGGAGTTACTCACTCTGTTGTCGATCATTTTCATTTTATGTCGGAAGTTTCTCTATACAGCAAACTGATCGAGTTGGATATTACAAGTGCAAAAAATGAGACTATACTTGATGAGATTATGATGTGATTTCCCATTAGGCCGATAGGTCTTGTGAATCTGCTGCTGGTTGTGTTTTGATTTGTTGTCTTACAATATCACATGAATAGAATAACAAATTCAGGAAAAAGTATAATAGGATGTATAGTTTTTTTATTTATACACGATCTTCCTTCTTCATGTTATGCAGACTCATGTATTTTGTTATGATAGCTGTTCACGAATGCTTTGCGTGAGGTATGGCTACAAACAGTTAATTTAAAAACAAGATGAAAACGTGTACCTTTTTCCGCCCTGAGCAATCAGAAATTCAATGATAAATGTTCTGCTTCAACAAATTAGATTTTTCTCCTTCTTTTGCAATGATTGCAAGTTATATCTAAAGCAGTGGCGTATCTTGGGGGGGGGGGGGGGGGCAAGGGGGGCACGTGGCCCGGGCGCCACTCCTTGGGGGCGCAAAAAGAAACGAAAAAAAAAAACGAAGAAGAAGAAGAAAGAAAAAAAGAAAAAAAAAAAACGAAGAAGAAGAAGAAAAAAAGAAAAGAAGAAGAAGAAGGAAAAAAAAAAAAACTCGCCGGGAAGGGGGGGAGGGAGAATGGTGGGGGGGGGGGGGGCAGAAAACCAAATCAAACAAGATAGAAACAAACCATGATGATGACGCGGACAAAATGACAATGTTTATTGTGTTCACACAAAAATTCCATGTTCTGTGAGCTGAAATACAAAAATTTTCTATCAAAATTCATTACAATTAAATCACCCTCAAAAAGATCCCTTTTAAGTGCTTGAAAAAGCATCATGTGGACCTTGTTTAAAGTCCCTACCGGGATGGGGCTGGGGTTGAACACTTTTTCAGAAATTAGGGGCGCAATTTTCGTGCTTGCCCCGGGCGCCGTTTTCCCTAGATACGCCACTGATCTAAAGGTAACCATACCAACAGCCTGAGTGAAATTATCTGTGATCAGTTGCTGTCATATTGAGAAAATATAAGTTGCATGTGTCAGTGTATGTTGTAATTATTCTATAACTTAATTGTTTTGTCGTAATTCTATAACTTAATTGTTTTGTCGTAATTCTATAACTTGTTTTGTGTCAAAATTCTGGAAGAATTACTCGTCTTAATCTAATTTTCCAGCAACAAGCCCAGCATAGATCATATTCAGAGTATTATATTCAAGTATAAATCATTAGATAATACTGTCCCTTTTTCTGATATCTTCGCAGAGTCTAATGGCGGGAATTTTGTACCACAAGCCAGATGACCACGTGGCGTTCTTAATGGCGTGCCTCCGCCGTCTTGAGGATGACCCGTTGGCTGCCCTCAACGTCCGCTGGAATACATTCATTGACCTCGAGACAGAAGGTCCCAATGGTTCCAGAGTCAGTCCAGGAGGGCCGTTGTGTGAAGGCGGACTGTCACCGGAAGAAATCAACCAACAACTCCAGACTTTCCTAACCGGAACTGGTTTCCTGTACTAACAACAAGAGACAGTTGGGAGAATTCTATTCGAGGAGTAGATTACTTCTATATTATAGCGATATCGCTAAAATCACAGCAGCACATTGGAGAAGAATAGATGTAGTCGAATGTAATGATGATACAGTGAGTCAGGAAGCCAAGCAGCATGACGTCCTATGAGCGGGACTTAGCTTGAAGTCTGTCACGCAACCATAACGCCGTTCTCGAGTGAACAAGACGTAATTTCTTCTGTTAGCAAACAAATCACATTCTGCTAATTGATGACTTTGCGGACCGAATCAAGCTCATATCACTAAGTCGGGAGTTATGTTACGGTGTATGAACTCGATTTGATAATCTGGATCTGAAGGAGGTCCGACAGGAACGTTTGTCTGTCTAGAAAGTACCTGGCATTCCATTGACGAGGATGATGTACATGTACAAAGGCTTTAACCACAGCATCTATATATGCCTTTCGATGTACTCGTCGAGTGGCCTATTGCACAAATTAATTGCAATGGTCACAATTTTGTGTCCGATTTCTCTCAACATTTTTACTCATTAGTTGACCCTACTGTCACTTCGCCCAAGCAAAACCCAGTTGTCCCCAGAGTGCATTTCCCTTCAGAGAGACATAAACTCAACATTGTCAAACGTCCTGATATTTATGTCAGTCATTTTTCCCATGAGCAACTCGATATTGTCTCTCGCAACGAGTCATGATAATCTTCAATACGAAAGTTAGAATATTACCCCATTACACATCGTGGTGGTACATCAGGGAGATACTTAAATCACATTTCATGCGACTCAATCACTTTTATGTGACGATCTACTTTGTGAAAAAGAAGAGATCCGATGGGCCAGTTTTTCCCCCCATATGCTCGCCGAAAATAAGAGTTGTCAGAGTTGATCGTAAGTTTAAGGTCAGTCTCTCGCTAGACCTGAGACACACACTGAAGTCACTGTGAAAAAAAAAAAACCTTTCTCTAGAAACCTGCTGGGATTCGAATCGTACAGTTCTCATAACTTGACTTTTTGCTTGATTATAACGGCGTGATGATATGGGATGTTTAGAGCCTTTTGTATTTGTATATTCGACAAGAGCACTAAATTCTTACGACTTTTTTTTTTCTGTACGAGTGTAAGTATTTTTAAGATTAAGGAGATCTCGCATCAGATATATAAATGTACCAGACTTGTTGCTAACTGTTATTCCAGTTTGATGTAAAGTAAGTCACGTTGTCATGGGTGCCAATCAAAATTTTGTAAGACAATCACAGATCTGTAATAGAATTGAGGTTTTGTGACAGATTTGATGAATAATGTAACGCTGCCTATGATATATGAAGGTCGGAAGTTGATGTGTCAGAGATTTGAGATGTTATACACTACATGTATATAGTAGGCAGCTGAGATGTGTGAACCACGATTGTAGCAGGATTGAATTCAGTTTCGTAATAGAATAGCAGCGTCGAAAGAAAATGTATAAAGTTGGAAAATGCTACTTAACCTTGCTGGAAAAGAAAGGAAATTATTTTAATAATTCTACTACATTGTTGTAGTTCGTTTGCAGATCTGCTAATCATTGGGCTGCGTGAAAAGAAGCAACGATCTGGTGAAAGGGTAAAGGAATCAATTTCAAAAAAACATATATCGTTTGGGTATATATTACTAATCTTTGTATACCTTGTGTTTTCTGTGTGTGTGTGTGTGTGCCACGTTGAATATTACTGAATGTGCATAAAGCCAATTATTGATTATTCATGAGGATGTGGTAAAACTCATGAGTACTTGTGAAGGCTTTTCTTATCTTCTTTTTGATGGTGTAATTGGGTCAGGATAATGAACGAATCTTTCATATTTTGCGTGCAATAAAGCGGCGAAATTTACATAGCCGCTTGACGGTTTATTTGTGCCGGATATTTACTCGATAGGCTAAATTTATTTGTTTTATGCTTGTATTGTTGTATGCGTAATATTGGAAAATAACCACAGTTATCGATTGCTCTTAAGGACATTCAACATTCCTACCACTTTTCTTGCTTGATACTACAACTTTTTTCAGCACTTTACATCTGGTTTTATCAAAGATCAACTCTCATGTACTATACATTCTCTACCCTACTAAAATGGGACAAGTGTATTCTTAGCGGTTGTTATGATATCTTATCGTAACATCGAGTTGATAACAAAATGAACGAATGTATGTGTATTACTTCTTAGCGGTTACTTCAATTTCTTATCGTAATATTGAGCTGATAACGAACATTTCTACTGCAACCATAGCCTGTATCATAGGCTGTCCATTCAACGATTCTTCTATTCGTAGAACTAATGTTTCCTGTCTACCGTGAATGGCTGAAGTAAATGATTTTGATGTTGTTTTTTTCTAAAGTGTGATGAAAGATTAGAATAAGATTTGTAAAATTAATGCCCCAGTCACATAGACATCCCGGATCACCCCGGACCACCCCGGATCTGATCCGGGGTGATCCGGGGGTGAGATCTGTGTTGACGCATTGGACATCCGTGGACATCCGTGAATGTCCGTGTAGATCCGAGGACATCCGGGAGGCCAACACGGCAACCTTAGGAGGTCAAAAACATCCGGCGTCATCCGGGGATTGCCGTGTTGGCAGAGCAATCCGGGGTGATCCGTGTGGCTGCCGTGTAGCTGCCGTGTAGATCCGTGTAGATGCCGTGTAGACGCCGCGCTCTTCCGGCCTTATCCGTGTAGCAGCCGTGTTGATACCGTGTGTACAGTCTTACCAACGTTCGTCGACACTCCAAACTATCCCGGATCTCCCCGGATCATCGTGTAAATCCTTGAGCATCCGTGTTTATATGTAACTGGGGCATTAGCGGTCTTCACGGGTTTGATTTCAACAAGTCTATGCATCTGTGACTGCGTATCCGTCCATTATCTTACCTTTTACACTTTTTCATCACAGTATACTAGTAATAAACGGTAATTTTGGTGTTTAGGCCTTTATGTGTGTGTTGTTATAGTTATATCAAATGTCCAGTGTAATCACTCACTTTGCCATGCAATTCCACCTTGCTTGTTACTGTGAAACAACTTAGTCGACAGGTCAGAATTTCCACTGGAATTAAAAAAAAAAAAAAAAAAATGAGCTGGATCATGTCTGTGCGTCTGTTCAATAATGTTCACCTGCCATTTGCGATCATGTGAATTGAGAATCCTGGAGTTTCAAGAATTCAGTTTCCAACCAGGACCTTGGTCAGTATGAACCCTTTTTGTACCATTGAGTTGAGTGTTCACAAATTACACACACATACCTATAATGGACAGGAAATTCATGTAGCATGCAGAGGGTTAATGGGTGATCTTATTATGTCAAATGGGTTAGTCAAACAATACCGGTTAGTGATTGGCTAAACACAGTCACGTGATGGAGGCGCATTGGTTATGTTCGCCCATGGCCAGAACATTTTTGTAATGTTCTCCCATGGGAAAACATTTTCACATAACAAATGACAAACGATACCAAACGATTGAACGATCATATTTTTCACGCAATCGATAGGATTTCCTATTCCATACAATGTGAAACGCTGGTGATTTGACTAACCCATGTAATGACTTGTAACAGATGGTGACTTTTGTTGTCGGGAACATGTACCAAACGTTCCACCCTCAGGGTTTGAAATGCTATTTCGGGAGGCTATAAGTCCCTCGACTTCGTCTCGGGACTTATAACCTCCCTCAATAGCATTTCAAACCCTTCGGGTGGAACAATCGGTATGTTCCCTCCCCCGCCAGTCATCATCTACATATAATGTTCAACACATCACACCTTCTCACCCCAATAATACACGAAAGACAATGATTATGTTATGCATGTATGTAATATACGCCATCATCCTCTTCTTCAGGCAAGATGACGTCATATCTATATGTGTTGCGAGCTCTGAGTAGGATATGCTTAGTAGAGAACATTGATTATGCTACTGCAGCCATGGGTACACTATCAGCTTGTGTTAGAGTGGTATGCATGGAAGCATTTAAAGGGATGGTACAGTATTGGTGGAGATGAGAATATGGCTTTTAACTTTTTGCGAGATACCAAGAAAACACTTATGATATAGTACAAAGCATACCATTTTAAGAGGAATTCAAAGTTTATTTGAGGAAAATCGGGTTTGGAATGACTGAAACATCCAAAAACAAAGTAAAACAAAACGATCGTAATAAAGTGTGGGTCCCACACTTTATTGGAATCGCTCTTTTTTTTTTTTCTTTTTTTTTGATATCTCAGCCATTTCAAACCCAATTTTCATCAAATAAACGTTGAATTCCTCATAGAATTACATGCTCTTTCATATTTCATAAGAGGTTTGTCATTATTTCACCAAAAAAAAAAAAAAAGAAAAATGGAAACCTGAAATTAGGTCTCAACCAAAACTGTACGAATTAACAGCATCAGATCACCGGAAATTTTCATACAGTTCACTATATAGGATAGATATACTGTTTGCATAATATGCAGCGTCTCAGAACTTTGAAGTCTCGGAATATCGGAATATCTAAGCAGATTCTAGTACACATGTACATTCATTGTTCAGTGAACATCCGTCTAGATTAACAATGATATAAAATCATAAGTCATCGTATAACTGTTTGCTAATTACCAAGAGTGTTTGAAAAACTTCTTATGACTACGATTGTGATACTTCGATATGCGTCAAGTTTACAGGAACACCGAGTGCCATTTCTTTTTCTCATTCAAAATTCGATTCCTATCGTTAATAAAGTACTTTTCTTTTGACACATTACTTTCTTTTCCTTCTTTCTGTACATCACTTTCGTTACTTTCGTAATTACTTTTTGATGTGTATGTAGTTGCATTTTCGAATGGTTGGTATTTTTTCGATCACTGATATAAAATAAAAGTTTAAAATTGCTCGCATTTAAACGATTTCGATACCATACACTAGCGGGTATGAATGTGGTAGACCATTTTTGTATTTGGGATGCAGGCTCTTTCTTTCCTTTTCCTAGACGGTTCTGTGAAAGACAAAAGACTCACATTTTCATGAAATTTCATCAGCGTGTGAGAAGGAAACCGATTTGAAAGGCAGTCTTTCACGCCTTGTTCATGGAAATGGCTTATAAGTCTTGCAAGTATCTCGAGACGGTCTTTGTTCTACTGTATCTCATCAACTTGTCAGGGAACATATTTTCGACTGCAAATCTCATTTCGCTTGATTACTTGTTGGAAGGAAAAGTATGGGGGAAGTGGCACTTTACATGTATAATGAAGACAATTATCGATGTTCAAGGATTTATGCAGCATACAAACTTCTGTCACTTAGAGCTCTATTTCTCATCTTCATTACTGCTTGATTATTCATAATACGGGTGTAAGAGAGGAAATTATATTTGAACATGAACACACACACACAACCTCACACTCACACGCCCATTAATATATATATATATATTACCAAAAAACAACAACCACAACTACACCTTATTCAGAGGTAGACCTAAGTGGTCACGTGCATGGTTACGAGTTATGCAGTATTATAGGCCCTACATTTAGCGTTTCGAGCTAAACAATCCAAGCAAGCTCGGCTGTAGATCATACTATACGAATTAATCTCGAACTAGGATGGGAAAGAAACCATAAAATTTCATTAACTTGATAAGCTAATTTTCTACAGCACAAGTACACGTACAATAGATAAGCCAAATTGCAGAGAAAGGTGAAATTAAACAGGTTGTATGCTCTTCTCGTAGGAGTTTAATTTCCCGTCATTAAATAAAAGATGGCATCTTCATTGTGTTGTGCGGTAACATAAAAACGAGATTCTATCATTGTTACACAAGTCGCCACCACCTGCTCTGCCTGGTACGTACACGATCCTCCGCAAATTGCACCACCTCCCACAGCCTATATACCATTCAATACCGATTTTCCCTGATTGAAGTTGCCTCTCCATTCAGCCATTCCTGAAAATCGATGACTGTTCAAAAGAGTTCGATGCGTTGCTGTGATCGAGCTGAAGTATCGCATTTATCTGCGTATCGATCGTCTGTTGGGCATATGTGTGAACGCTCTTCACTTCGAGACTTTAAAATCGCATCATGGTAATGGGGGCAGTGCTTACAGTGCTGTCTTGTTCCTGAGACTCGTTTGTGCTGTCAGTAAAGCATTTTACGTAAATCGCAATAATAACAAATTTATGAAAACGTATCCATGATTAAAGTTTTGATGATGCTTTCCTCTGTCGAGCCAGCTGGAGAGAGGAGGCATCCAGCACACACCAGTTCACTTCGAATGAAACAGGGAAAAATTGGTTTGAATATGGATATATATATATATAATGTTGTGGTGAACTGATCAAGTGGAAAATATTGGAAAATGTATTTTTTTTTTTTTTTTTTACTGATCTACAGACGAAAACACGTTGAAGCACATAGACAAGATCAGGCCTATGTTTAATGCACGTCGTGATTGGATTCACTATGCCTTCTTGCTAAAAGAAATCGATAGTATACAAATAATGAATGTTTTGAGTGCAATGGACAGAATATTACATGAGGTGAAAGGTGAAAGCAATGATCCATTCAAATCGGCTGCACCTCGTTGAATAGAGCAAACATTTCAGCTTTCACCGAATGAAATATTCTGTCCATTGCACGAATGAAAAACATTTATCATTTGTTTTATATAACGCCTAAAATAGATCCTTGCCATTTGATGTTTTATTAATTTAGAAACAAGAGAGAATCTGAGATCGCGAGAGCTCGTGCACACTGAGCGCTTTAAACTAGCGCGCTGTCGCATACACACACTGCATGAAACGCAAGCGTTTTACACGCGTAGTGTGCCGGGCTCTCAGCGAGCGTGCAATGGAGCAAATCGTATGGATCCAAAATTGAACGGTAAATGGAGTCATAATTGCACGGATGATGACGTCATAGTGAAATGAACCAAATGATCAATGTCAAACAACCAGTCAAATGACAAGGATCTCTTCAGGCGTTATATAATTACATTTATTCATTTTAATGCCGGATCTTAAGTACTGTAATACATTTCTATGTGATAGCGGAAATAATAATATTAATCACTCTCTGGGTTCTGCGACAGTAGGGCCTAATACAACCTCTGCTGAAACTAATTCATATTGAAAGCTAAGATAGCCATAGGATGTCAATATCGATATTGTCTTTCACGGCTGAAAAATCAATGAGTATAAATTGCCTTGTTATCAGTCGGATAGCTTATTCATTTCATTTTTATTGTTTTATTGTTTCTGCATGGTACAAATAATCAACTATGATCACTTTCAGAAATATACACATGGTTCATCATAATTCATGGACTATGAACGGAGGTCATTCTTTGATCCGACCTGCATCGCCGCCACCTGATTATGTGCATCCGTCGATGAGTACATTCAGATGTTTGGACAATGACAATTGTGAAATCGTTCATCGTCACTAACAAAAGAACCGTTTCCCTCATTTTCGGTTTTATTTCGCTGAGGTGCCTTTTCAGATACAACGCAACTGCCTTTGGAAAAATCGACAATGATGGGGAGCAGCAAACCACAAATCATGACAAATTTCGTGTCACAAAATTAGTTATTACTGAAGTGGACTCTTGTGTACTCGCACGTAAGACAAACATGTCGTCTACCATTACTGTCCATGTTTACTCTGAAGTAATGTGCGAAAAATTAGATTACAAATTACAACCAACCTGTCGAGATGCTTGCTTTCTCTCGTAAAGTACGTGCATCTCGCAAATGAAATCAACAGGGCGATGATTTCCAAATGTATACTACAACTGCACATGCATTTTCCTTGATTTATAGTTTTATAGTTCATGGGCCAGGCCAGATATTGGTACCACCTGAGGTGGCAAAACCTTTTTGGTGTCATTTTGTTTGTCGGCCATAGATTTATGCTTATCAAGCTATGATAGCATTTCCAAATGAGTAGCTTAGTCATAATAAATGAATGTTAAACCAATTTGGTCTCGTTGTTATATCCCTATACTAGTGAATCGAGACTGACCGCTTTACAAAGAAGAGCACTGTCTTCTGTATGTCCACAGGTGTTCTGTTGTAAACGCGGTGCCCTTAGTCTTTATTCAAGGCAGCGAAGGGAATATCCAAAGGTTATGATGTCCACAGCGCTTAGTCTTTATTCAAGACGGCGAACGGAGTATCCAAAGCTTATGATACAGTGTATATCCCTTTATCTAAAAACACACACAAAAAAAAAAACAATTCCTCGTGGAGTTTGCCGTATTTTTCCATTATTGTTTGTTTGTTTGTTTGTTTTTATTTCTGCATTCAATCAGATGCAATTTGAATACAAACTTCAAAAAGTACAAAGAACAAAGAATAACAGGTGCAGTGAAATACATCGATAACAGTAAATAGATACACATAAGTGATTGCATTGAGCAATGTAGATACACAGAAACATAAAATAAGATATACAGTATTTTTTCAGTAAACAACAGAGATCAATGAATGCAGGAGACCACCATCATAAGCGATTAAGCTTGAAATGGATGGAGGCCTCATAAAATGACTATCCAACGACATAACTCTCTTGGAGGAAGGTGATCAGGTGAGTGCAGTGCAGTTGCAGGTGAGAGTGCAAGATGCAGTTGAAGGAAGAAAATAGAGATTGACAATAAGATGACAATCATTTACTATAGATATTTGTTAGCTTAATTGGTTTGGAGAATATAATTGTATAAAATATCGTTTTAGTGAGGCTTTCAAAGAATAAATACTTGAACAGGACTTTATATTATCCGGGAGATTATTCCAAATGTCCGGACCCGAATGTCTTATAGATTTATGTGTCACTAATAATTTGTGATTCAAAAGGTGGAAATTTCTACATATACGAGTAGGCTACGAATGGAAAGAAGTATCAAACCTAAACATGTTATTAAACGATGGTGGAAGTTGATCATGTATATATTTAAACATAATTACTGCTACTTGAATAATATTCAAATCAAAAACCTTCAATGTTTTAATCTCATGAAATAAAGAATCAGTATGAGCCAGAAAATGCGATCCTGTACAAATACGTATAATTTTTTTTTTTTTTTTTTTTGTAATTTGAATATAGAATCTATTTTGGTAGAGCCGCAAGTACCCCATACAACATTGCAATAACTTATATATGGGAGAATTAAGGAATTATATAATAGAAATAAAGTTGAACGAGGAAGAAAGAACTTCAGCTTGGAAATTATCCCTATATTTCTAGAAATACACGTTGCAACATAATACAAATGCTCATTCCAAGTCAAACTTTCATCTATATATACTCCCAGAAATTTTGAATTCGTTTTCTTTTCTAATGGGATATCATAATTGTTAATATGTACCAGCGTATCTTCATTATGAGAATGAAGTTTGAAATAAATGAAATGAGTCTTTTTTATATTCAAAGAAAGTTTATTAGACTTAAACCAATTTGATACTTTACTAATTTCAATATTTAAAGTATCATTTAAAATCTTAAGATCTGTATGAGAATAAAATATATTGGTATCATCAGCAAATAGAACAAAAGAGAGAAGAGAGGATGTATTAATGATATCATTGACATAAAGAAGGAATAATAGTGGGCCCAGAATTGAGCCTTGAGGAACACCACATTTGATTAAAAGGGGGTCAGATTCACAACCATTAAAAGTAACATATTGTCTTCTATTAGTTAGATAATCTTTAAGCCATAAAAGTGCTTGTCCTCGAATACCATAATGACTAAGTTTGGAGAGTAAAATAGAATACAATACAATACAATACAATCAGATCATTTATATAGCGCCCTTACACAGTCAATGACTGGTTTCACAGCACTTTACAACATTCAGTTACAGATTGGCATCAAAAAGGAAAGTCTTAAGATTCTTCTTGAAAACATCAAGGGATGGGGAAATGCGGACGCACCGAGGTAGATCATTCCACAATCGCGGTGCAGCCGTCACAAAAGCATTGTCCCCCGCTCTACTGATTGTTTTGGGTACATGGAGTAAGGTGCTATCTGCACTTGAACGTAGTCCAGGGCGAGCAGAACAGTATGGGGTGATCAGAGATCTAAGATAAGTAGGAGCTTTCCCTTGAAGACACTTGTATACAATTGTCAAGATCTTGAAAACAATGCGCTGTGAGACTGGTAGCCAATGTAGCTGCTTCAGCAAGGGGGTGACATGATCGCGCCTACGGCACATGAAGATGAGTTTTGCGGCACGATTCTGTACCCTCTGAAGGCGCTGGACCTGCTGGGAATTGATGCCATAAAGCAGCGAGTTGGCGTAATCCAGTCTGGATGCACAGATGGCTCTGACGGCATCCTCACATGCTTTCTTGTCAATGAATGGTCTAATGCGAGCGATGTTGGACAGATGGTAATGCAGTCCGCGACAGAGATCCGAAACATGCTTGTCCATCTTAAGTGCAGAGTCAAGCTGCACACCTAGACTCGTTGCTGAAAGCTTAGCTCTGATAGGGATGTCTGAGATGGTAAGCGTGACATTCTCTAAACGATGACGGGATTGTGTACTAGCAATTACCACAAACTCAGTCTTGTCACAGTTGAGCTTCAGCATATTGTCTTTCATCACCCCTGCAGATGTTCAATGCACCCGGACAGTGAAAGAAGAGCTTGTTTTACAGACTCAGGGGTTTTAGGATCCGCAAAAGCATACAGCGTCACATCATCCGCGTACGACTGGACATGCACACCATCATACTGCTCAGTTATGTCTTGTAAAGGATGAGTGTACATGCAAAAAAGTCTTGGGCCAACCACTGACCCTTGTGGAACACCGTATTCCAAGGACTCAGGAGTGGACAATTCACATGCAACTCTACATCTACTGGTGCGGCCAGACAAGTAAGAGGCAAACCAGGAATGTGCGGTGCCTGTGATGCAGAACAAGTCAGATAGTCGACGGAGTAAGATGGCATGATCCACAGAGTCAAAGGCGGCCGAAAGATCGAGTAAAACAACAAAAGCAACAAGTCTTCTGTCCAAAGCTTGAAGGATGTCACTCTTCATCTTCAGCAGTGCCGTCTCTGTGCTATGATCTTGTCGATACGCTGACTGGCAATCGTTGTTCAGGTCATGCAGTTCCAGGTGCTCTGAAACCTGGGCCAGTGCTGCCTTTTCTATTATCTTTGACAGGAAGGGTAGGTTCGATACAGGTCGATAGTTCTTTAGATCATCTCGATCCAGGTTTGACTTCTTAATTAAAGGAGTGACAATCGCTTCCTTAAGACACGATGGGAATTCACCAGAATCTAATGACGACCTGACTATAGACACGATGTAAGGTAGAAATGTGTCCATGCACTCCTTCAGCATCCACATTGGCAAAGGGTCAAGCGAACAAAATTTGTTTGGAGATGAGGAGATAAGTTTACGCACCGTATCAGCAGAAATAACATCAAATTCAGAGAACTCGGCAACACCTGACGTTAGTCCACTGGCTGTGTTATCTCCAGCACTACATGTCGAATTTGCTGATGAGGAAACTGATGAAATCAGAGTTTCACGTATTTTCACTACCTTCTGCTTGAAAAAAGTTGAAAATCTGTTAGACAGATCAATTGCTGAGACATGACATGGCAGAACCGATGGCTTTCTATTCAATAGAGAATTGAGGGCACGGAACACAGTCTTGGTGTCAGCATCACGCAATTGGTCCATGTAGAATGAAGACTTCTCTTTGCGAACGAGTCTGTCAAGGGTATGAATTTGCCTTAAGTACTTGGCGTAATCAGCATCACTGCGACTTTTATGCCAAGATCGTTCAAGCCTGCGTCGGGTACGTCTGGCACAATAGATATTATCAGTATACCATGCTGGACGAGAACAATTTCTGCGCTTCCATTCAGCGGCCGGGCATAGGTCATCCAGTACTCTAGTGGTGGTAGAGTCGTAGAATTCAGCTTGATCACTGGGCGAGCTATCAAAAGGAAACTGCACGAAGGCTTCGGCAATCCTTGCATTAAACTCATCCTTATCCAGCATTCGAAAGTTACGAGAAACAGATATTTCATGCTGTGACTTGGGTGTAGCTACATCCAGAACACAACTCACGAAATGGTGATCAGAGTACAATTTTTCATGGATTTGACATTTTTTCACAAATGACTCGTCATTGGCTCTCGAAATGATTAGATCAAGAGTGTGTCCACACTTGTGTGTTGGGCCATGTACATGCTGTTGGAGACCAGCTTCTTCAAGAGATGAGAGAAACTGAGTTACATCAGGCTTGTTAGGAATGTCTACATGCATGTTGAAGTCTCCAATTAACAGGAGTTTACCAGAACGTGTGGTCAGCTCTTTGACTAGCTCATCAAAATCTGCAAGGAAATCACTTGTCTTCAGCCTGTTACGTATGGAGGTGGAGGTCTGTGGATCAGAACATAGCTCACCATTTTTGCAGGGTCAGTAACACAGACTAGTTCGTAAGTGTTGTGTTTAGGACCAATGTTGACAGTAGAGAGGTTAAGACCAGTTCTATAGATAACAGCGACTCCACCCCCATGGGTGTTATCTCTGTCACGTGATGCATTGATAAAGGTATAAAGGGTGTGCTCTCACCAATCACAACTGGATCCTCACTCCTCAACCATGTCTCAGTCAGAAACATGATATCAACATTGTTCTCCAGTATGTAGTCGAACAAAAGAACAGATTTATTTCTGAGCGAGTTACAGTTCCAGAGATGAACATTGAGTTTATCATACCTCTCCCTTTGAACAGATACCAGATTCTTGGTGTGTAATCTACCTTTATGGGAACGTACTGGTTCTCTACAAGCAGTTACTAGCACCGGAATTGTACTGTTATTCACTTGAGAGTATACATACTTTTGTTGCAGTCGACCATTTTGTGCTTCACAAGTGCCAGTCCTATTACGAATATGTCGTCCACCTCTCCTGCCTCTCATGTGACTTATACCTAACTCCATGATGCGAGCATAAGTATCCGCGGGTAGATGTTGTGTACCAAGGCTGTGGCGAAGAGAGTACAAGGCTTGCCTTGTATAGCACACATTAGAGCCATTGGTATGAGAGCCTGGCTTCACAGCACAAGGTATTGAAGAAGTGCACTCATCCATTGTCACACTATTCATCCAAGGTGCAGAAAGAAATCCATCTATTGTAAGTGGTCTTGTCAATGGTGTGTAGCAAACAGCAACTGTCCCTGCTTCATGCACTGTGCTAAGACAGTGTGTAAAAAGCAGTAGCCAAGCAACCCAAACCTGCATGAAAATCATACCAATATTACTCCACAACCAATTGACCAAATGATGTTCAAAGTGTCCAGCCAGTGGACAGTTCCATGTAGAACCATCTGACACAAGATTTGAGGAAGGAAACAGTCAATGTCCCATAAAAATCAACAATCACAGGAAGCAGAAATGGCAGCAGCACAACAGCGCCAAAACAGATGTCACATCTGTTGAATGGTCAAGAGTATCGAATGCCTTACTCAAATCACAAAATATACCTACAACATGTTCTTTGTTTGCAAAACCACTCGTAATTTTATCATAAATTTGTATTAATGCTAAATCAGTTGAATAATTTTTTTCTGAAACCATATTGATTGGGAATAAGTAAATCATACTTATTGATAAACTTAAGAAGTCTATTATAAACAATTTTTTCTAAAATTTTGGATATACTAGGCAACAAAGAAATGGGACGATAATTACTAATTTCATGAGGATCATCTTTTTTATGGACAAGATTAACTTTCGCTATTTTCAGCAGATCAGGAAAAATACCTTGTGATAAAGAAAGATTAAATATATGGCTTAACGGTTCTGCGAGTGGATAAATTATTTCTTTCAATAACATCATACTTATTTTATCAAAACCACAAGATTTAGAACAATTTAAAGATTTAGTGATACTAATGATTTCACTGGGACTCGTTGGATTAAAATAAATAGACTCTTGATTTTGGTCAAAAAGATAATCTGTAAAATGAGCAGAAGTATTGCTAATTTTAGTAGCAAGTTCCGGACCGATGTTAACGAAAAATGAGTTAAATGAGTTAGCATACATATTGGGATCATTTATTTTGATGCCGTTTAATGTGATATCATCCGTTGGCGGAGAATCGGGCTTTTTACCTAGGACCTCTTTAATGATTTTCCATGTTGCATTAGTATTCGAAGAAACCTTTTTCATTCTATCAGAAAAATATAATCTACGGGATAAACGAATCAATTTTGTCAATTCGTTTCGATAAACTTTATACATATTCAAATTAAATTCAGTTGGGTTACGAATATGTAACTTATACAAAAAATTACGAGTGTTTATGGATTTCAAAATACCTTTTGTAATCCAAGGATTTCTTGGTTTACTTCGGTTACTTTTTATTCTACATAAAGGAATATTATTTTCATAATAATACAACAATTTATCATTAAAACATTTATATGCCAAATTAACATTATTAATACTATAAATATCTGTCCATTCCTCTAAAAAAAATATATTCTGTTTCAACAATTCCACATTACGTTTTGACTCTTTATAATACCATATTTTATCACGTAATTTGTTACGACCCAATTTACATTCACAAATTGAGAATATTGGTAAATGATCAGAAACTTCAGAACATAATATACCCCCCGTAATTGTATTATTATACACATTCGAAAATATATTATCAATCTGAGTTGATGAGTGCGGATTTATCCTGGTGGGTTTTATTGATAATCGACACAAAACCATATGAATACATTAAATGCATAAAATTAAGGGAATTATTGTAATCGGATGTGGGGGAAAAGTTGATGTTGAAATCACCAAAAATAAAAACATGTTTACTTTCATTACCTATATCTTATGAAGATATAAATCCAATTCATCACAAAATAATTCACAATTCAGATCAGGGGGTCGATAAATTAAACCTATAATAACATTTTTAGAAATTGGGTTATCAATTTCAATGAATAACGTTTCTGCATATCTTAACGTGATCTCAGAACGGATATTGAACTGTAAATGAAGGGTTTGTTTGCAAAAACCGATAAGTCCATTTTTGAAGATTTTGAAGTACGATCTTTGTCATAAAGTACAAAATAATACCTTTTAAATGATATATTGGTCACTACATATAAAGGTATATTTTTGAAGTTATGGTCAAAAGAAGCAAAATTTTTCTTATTATTCTTTTTATTTTTCTTGATTTTTAATCGCAAATATATCCATTTGGCAAATATGGACTTATCAGTTTTTGCAAACAAACTCTTCAAATTTTGCGCAATGTAAAACGCAACACCGCCACCCCTTTTTCCTTGACGATCAGCCCTAACTAATTTATAATTGGGTAAATTAAAGATATCTGGGGAGTTTTGATGTAACCAAGTTTCACTTATTCCAATAACAGAAAATTCAAAATTGTTTAAAGAGTGCAAAAGATTGTCCAAATATTCAAAATTTTTATTTAAACTCCTAGAGTTTATATGAAAAAGTGAAATCGTTTTCATCGTTTTCCGGTGAAAACGCTACGGTGAAAACGCTAATGCCACGCCAATGTCGCTTTATTTCCATCCAACAATGAAAGATAATGCAAAACCAATGTACCGGTACACTACAATACATTATAATAAATGATATTGTAAATGAACAGAGTGGTTTTTTTTTTAAACTGATGTATTTGTTGAGAGGGTAGTATTAAAAACAGTATAGGTAATCCCTTTTATTAGAAACTTTAGATATGATAACGGTACATTGTTTTGTTTTGTTTTGTTTTTCTTTTTTAGCAGTGTTTACCAAAATATTGTTGTTAATCAGGCAAAAAAGCAGAGCGCCACTACGACAAAATATTGAAAGGTTTGAATTAAAAGCGCGGCCGAGCCCGGCAGTGCAAACGGACAAAATTGCGGGGCTCGGCCGCGGCTCGGCCTACACACCCCGTTTACAGTGCGGGGCTGGGCCGAGCCGCGGCCGAGCCGGGGCCGAGCCCCGCAATTTTGTCCGTTTACACTATCGGGCTCGGCCGCGCTTTTAATTCAAACCTTTCAATATTTTGTCGTAGTGGCGCTCTGCTTGTAAACAAACACAATTTGGCATAGTCTGGTTTTCAGACCCTTTGCCAACTGAATTCCGTGGCGACGAAGTCGCCGTTCGGGCAAAGGCCTTTGCCGAAGGAAAAATCCTTTGCAGGACAAAACCACCTTAAACTATACTAGTTTTCGACGTTGAGGGGGTTAATATCCTGAATAGCGAAATAGTACGGGCAGAGGGTTTGGAAGCAAGACTAAAATTGGCCGCGCATTTGGCCCAGTTTGCGTTTACACTGAGAAAAGGCGAGCGCGGCCGAGCCATGGCCGAGACCACTTCCAGAGCGTGGCCTAATGCGCGGCCAATTTTGGCCCCGACTTGGCCTTTTGAGCGTTTACACTGAAATGAAGGCGGGCTCGGCCTCGGCCGAGCCGCGGCCGAGCCTCGCACTGTAAACGGGGTCAAAGAACATCACGGTGTCCAGTTCCCGTTTGCTTGCTCCATTGTTTACCTCGGATCACTCTTGGGAATCCTCGTAATGCCAATCTTCACGAATATCCTTCTGGAAGCCTATGACGTGATGGGCGCCCTTTTAGTATTAGGCGGTTTGACGCTGAATACGTTCCCTATTGGGTTAGTCCTTAAGGCGCCACGTGAAAGATACATACGTGCTGATCTGAACGAAGCAGTTGAAGAAGTAACCAATAACCACCAACATAGTTCACATCACTCCATTGTTGAGGTGAGGCAAGAAGAAATCCAATGTGGAGATGACGATTGCGATAAAAGGAACATATGGAATTAGATAGGTGTAGGGTCTCTCAAAGTTCGGATGAAGCAAAAGCAAGCGGAAGTTTACCTTGTCTGACAGATGCGGACAATAATGAACGTGGAATCCATTCAGCTTGGGAGACATACACCTCGGGTAAAAATGTCAACATTGAGAAGTTAGACATTGCGCAAGAAATATCAAACGCAGCACCTTCAAAAGTTGAAAATCCTGAAGACCTTCATGAAGGCAGCCGTGACTTTTTGTTTAGGCTTGTAATAGACATTAGAACATCTTTGAAGCGAAAGAAACATTTAATAGTCAAACATAAACTATTTTCCATAATTATGCTTCCGTGTGTCTTCCTTAACATCTTTGTTACGATAAGCTGGATGTTATTTCTGATACCCTTCGCCTTGTCGGTTGACATCGAAGAATCGCGAGCCGTGTTCATGGCAACCGCAGGTGCTTTTGGAGGCATGGCCTTCAGGATTGTCTCCTCTGTGATCCTCCGACTTCGCCCAACTTGGAGCCAGTACTGTTACGTATTTGCTTGCGCCATGACAATGTGTGCGCTGTTTGCGCAATCCATGATAACGTCGTACCAGCAACTGTTAGCATGTTCCTTTGCAGTTGGTGTAGGTACCTATGGATCAACTGGACTGTTTGTTCCAGTTGCAGCATTTCTTGTCGATCCCCAGTTCTTCCCAGCGGCTGTGTCTATCATGAATGTCGGCGTTGGGATCAGCGGAGTCTCGAGTTCTTATGTATCAGGTAAGGATTAGAAGTGGCCGGTGTATGTAACTGGACGGGAAATGGTGATACTTTTCAAGGGTAGGTCAAAACGATCTGGCATATATTTTCCTGTAGGCCTATTAGTTGTATAGTTTTGGTTGAGATGGGACTTCAGGTTTCCAACTTTTTGTGAGATATGAGAAACCCCTTAGGAATAAGATAGAATGTAATGTCTTGGAAAAATTCAACGTTTATTTGATGGAAATCTGTGTTTACAGCACGCTGTCTAGATGCTTGCCCACCTGACTGACGATTTATGCATTGGAATACTGTTTGTCCCCACAATGCTTTGTTCTAGACATTGGCATTTTTGCACTTGTCCTGGGGCATTAAAGTGTGTGTGTGTGTGTTTGTGTGTGTGCGTGTGTGTGTGTTTTGTTGTTGTTGTTGTTGTTGTTTTACTTCAGGACAAGCGAATGATACCTTTTGAATGTTTCTGCATTCAAACAGATTGGTATACAAGTGTTATCCTTCTCGCGTGCATAACACATTTTCTTACTCGTTCCAGTTCAATATGTGCTGATAAAAGTTTGTGATTGTTTTGACAGTATTGGCGTCATGATTTACGAGGTTGCGGAAAGCCAGTATGCGACTGCTTTATTTGACCAAGAAATCATTAAGCATGTAAAGTATATGCCGTATATTTTCTTTTTCAAGATGATAAAAATGTACATTTATTGCTGGTCATATAGTGGGGATATTTACATCGAGTTCACAACTCGTCAATTTACTCATTATTTGAAATGTATATGAAAAAGGGAAGATATGTCTCGTTGAATAAGCCACAACTCCGTTTTGGGCTTGTTATGAATGTGTGTATATCGTATGTATATCCATTGTTGTGAGTTTCTTTTGTTAAGTTTTGTTTGTCACCATTCTTCTGTTGGGTACACACGGCTCATCGAATAGTGCTTACAACCTTAACATAGCTAGATTTGCCTGAAATTGTATTTTCTTCATTTTAATATAATTACGGTTTGAATAACGATGATTACTTATATATCACGTTTTGAGTGATGTATGTATTACAAGCTTAGCTTTATAATGGAACACTCTTTTCCATACCTATTTTATTGTTACCTTCAAGAATGCCTGTCTTCCTAGTTATAATACTTGTATCGTATATTTTTGTATTATGAAATTGACTTTTCGTTTAGTATTTCCTTTTCCTTGATTAAAATTAATCAAACTACGTGATTGTCTGACGCTTGCTTTAAATCATATCATATCATATTATACCTTGTATCACTTCGTGCTTGATGGAAAATTAACTGACCTGAACTGACCTGAACTGAACTGAATCTAATCATCAGTTTCGTGATGAAATTTACGGTAAAATTTGAAGAGTTTGTTAGCAAAAACCGATAAGTCCATATTTGCCAAATGGAGATATTTGCGATTAAAGGTCAAGAAAAATAAAGAGAATAATAAGAAAATGTTTGCTTCTTTTGACCATAACTTCAAAAATGTACCTTTATATGTAGTGACTAATATATCATTTAAAAGGTATTATTTTGTATTTTATGAAAGAGACCGTACTTCAAAATCTTCAAAAATGGACTTATCGGTTTTTGCAAACAAACTCTTCATTTTTATACACACAGATATTTGCGTTGTTCTGTTGGGTCTAAATTGTACCGTCTTCTTTGGTTTCGTGAGGATATGCATGAAACGTGTTTTATATCGATTTTCACATGCTTTTCTTATTACATGAAATGTGTTGTTGTATTTGTCTCAAATTGCGAAATGAAAAATAGAACTTATCAAGATACACTTCCTCTACACCAATCTATGTATGTTTTCCTTTACGACTTACGATGTGATCATTCTGATGAATTGTTCAATAGAGGCAAACCCTCAAGGTTATAATAGATACATATATCTTTAGTGAATTAAATTGGTCTTACTTCCATCAACAAATTATGCCATGTTTACAGACATACAGGAAAATGATATAAAAAATGACACATGAACTGAAAATAGAACGTAAGATAAAGAGATGAAGCAATACACCTTAATAAAAGTTGATAATAACGATCCAAATGGAGAGATCCACCGAAAAGCTTAGCTTTTTGGTTCATCATATATGGAATCCTTATGAAACAAAAATAGAACAAATATAACGCTTTAGAAAGGAACATACAAACAAAAGTAATTAACAACAAAGTTAAATAACTGCAGTATACTACCTACAAAACTTACATCATATAGACTTCCTATCCAGATTGTGTTTGTCTGTCTGTCCGTCGGAGGCATGAGTATTGTGACCTTTTCTTCTTTTTTTTTTCTTTGGATACTTTGACGCATGCTAAAATATTGTATATAACACCAGAAGCTTTTCATCCCGGTTAAAAAACATAAGATGAAAGGTTTACGGCAGTTGATTGCAATTATAAATATGTAGGGCCAAAACATTAACATGTCCTAAATTATACTAATGCAAATCCCGGATTTTCAGTAGGCCTAATATATTCTGAAGTTGTAGAGGATCAGTGTGAAATTAGCAATACGAATTCGATATTCTCTAGGCTAACTTAAACCGTAATAATCTAAATACGGTAATTTAATGGATACATGGTAAGTAATCTATTATAATAGATGTTTAGCTGTTTATTCCACTAATGTTACGTGTGTGGGTTCTTTTTGTGTGCATATTTTAATGATAGTAGAAAAAAGAATTCGGAGTTTTTAATGTCCACGGACACACTAGACAACGGAGTATAATGCATAAATCCTTCCAAAGGAGTACCAGCGAATGCAATATTGGGTAATAATTCAGAAGAATTAATAATATTTTGCTCTATGAGTATTAAAAAAGCAAACAATTATTGACTTTAATTCAATGAGTTATTTTCATTAATCCGTTATCATTATAGGTGCTAACAAGCACAGAAATACCCCCCTCCAAAAAAGTAAGGGTTAGAGTGCAAAAAATAGACATTGATAAAGTGAGTTAACAATATCCTATAGATAAATAGATAAAGCATGAAATTTATCGGAAAATCTGCATAAGATATCATTTGCAGATAATAAAAATGTCTCTGAGAGATATCACTTTGAAATTCCTCAAATTATCGTGCAAATTCGTTTTATAATCATTCAAAATACATGTTCTGTTATGTCTACTAGAGAGATAACTCCCGAAGGCTGTCGTATCTTCAAGCTATATGCTAATTTGACGACAGTCTTCTGCATTCACACTCCCAATAAATATGGCATAATTAAGCCAGATCATTAGATTCATTACATCCCGAGTGGTTCCCAACTGACGTGTCCTCTTATTCTTTTGCTTCAATCTGTACACGTATATCTCAATTATGTTCGAATGTGCAGACTGTATGGTTTATTGTCTTGAAAATAAAAGGAAATGACTGTATTTCATTTGTAACATATATTCAGAGCAGAAAATTCCCAATAAATTCATTTGAACTGAATTGAATTAAATCACCCCAAGGCCATCCTACATACAATTATGTGTGAGAGTTTGAGGTATTCGTGGCTAATAGCGTCGGAGGCCTTTAAAGAAGAAATCGACCCCCCCCCCCCTCCTCCAAATTAATAAATAAATAAATAAGCTTCAAAAGTAGGAGAAAAGTATTCAATACAGAATGATATAAAAATCACAAAAATCGGATAAGACATTACGAAGATATGACATTTTGAAATTTCACATTACTTGACCAGTCTTTATGAATATTCAAATAAGCCAGTTGATGATGTCATGCCCTCACAATTTTTCATGTATGTTATATATGAAATTCGGAAAATTTGTTATTTTTTAGCTATTAAATACAAGTAGAAAATGTTCCTATACGAGGACACATATCGGAGCTAACATTGTTTTGTTCTTTAATATTTTGGGTGGTTTAAGACAGGTTTTATATTCATAGAGCTGATATATGATATTTTTGTCGTTTCTGCATATGAAATTGTGAGACCGTGACATCGTCAACTTGCTGATTTGAGTATTCATAAGGACTGGTCAAGAAATGTTTTCCTAAATAAAAGATGTGAAATTTCAAAATGCCATAACATCCTTAGGCCTAGTTCTTACCCGATTTTAGTGTTATCTGTATCGCACACACATATGCACACCCACATACACACACACAAACACACACACAATTCAGTAACAGATCATAAATGAAGTCAAAAAGTACACATGTAGATTGATAGCATTTTGGGTTTTCTTTTTCATTGTTCCATATTTCACATTTTACAAGTAGGCCTAATCCATAAACAAGGTACATGTATATTAAGAAATTAAATGTGCAAATTGACGAATTCAAGAAAATTGATACATGTTGAATACGAAGACTACATAAAAGCATTGCCTGTTTTAAAATCTTCTATATTTCAAGCAGATACTTTAAAGTGAATTCTTATAGAGATTTACAGTATATAGTAGTAATAAAAAATGACAAATTATGAAGTGGGAAAATGCGTGCGACGAAGAACAATAACATGTTAACGGGAGCAAGACAAGCCCAATACAATGAAGGAAATGTAAAGCATGCTCACAGAAAGCCAATCAAGATAAAAAGAATCTCTACGGATGCGAATTAAAAAGAAAGTGTTTGAGTTTAACATGCTTTAAAGATTCAAGACACGGTGGTTGAACCATTTTTCTGTCTATAAATCATTCAAAAAAAATATGGGTCCTTTGGGAGCAACAGATATACAGTTCATGGGATAGAGCGATATATTTTATATAGTATTATACAAGAAGGTTCTTTACTTTTAACAACCATCGATAAAAACACATCTGATAGAGATACCTTGATTAAAATGATACACGGATCCAAAGCTACAGAAGTACGAGTCCTGTCCTGTATATACCACTGGATTTTAAAAAAAAAAAAAAATAAAATAAAGAATTAGTTTGGTACGTATTTCGAACAAAAGTTTCGTACAAAATGTCTTGTCCGTATCATGCTTTTCTGTCTCAATAAGACATAAATTACCTGAATGTTATAAAGGAAATGAATACATTGTCTGTTAAAGCTGCGTGGGAAAGTGTTGGTTTAGCTTGTTTAGTTTCAATCTAATTCAGCGACAATTCGTTAGTATATGTTTGAGCTTTAATACAGTTTTTAATTCAGCGTTTGTTGCATCCAAGAGCATTTGCAGGTTCTAATTCCATTGTCAATGATTGTAGTTCGGAAAATTTTGACTATTGTATTAGACAGTATGAAAGCACTATTCGTCAACGCAATTTCTAGTGATATAGCACATCTTTTGCTTTTGAAATGCATTCATGGCTTTGGGTCTTAATAATTCATGGTCAAGGCCATAATGGTTCGCCCCCACCCCTCTGTCACTCTCTTTCTCTCCCTCTCTCTCTCTCTCTCTGTGTGTCATTGTTGAACGGTCGGACTGAGGTCAGTGCCGTACTGACTGTGGTCATCAGGCCTGAGCGTTCATTCCGTCTTTTGTTGTTCATTCTGTCTCAAGTTGCTGATTCCTGTCTGACCGTTTTAAAATCACGATCAGTGTAGTCATAAGGATTATTGGTATTGTCTGGACAATGGTCAGAATACAGTATACTCCCCAGAAAGAGCCTGTGACGTCATACATCCGACCTGGTGAGACAAGCGAAAATAAAAATGTAAGGAAGCTAATTTTACGAGATAAGCTAGGGGCATTCAACGTACAGCATGATTACTCGATTTATCTGTGTGCAGGCGTTACAGAGTCACAAGATGTTTAATGTATAATCATTAGATTAGCATCAAGAAGTATCAGTTCTACCCCTCAAAGGGAAATAATTAATTTTTTAAACTTCTCTTTTGCTTGGGTGAGTATGTGTTTGCCATGACAGATCTCATGACACATCGAAGAAAATTGGATATTCTTTGCAAGTCTTTGCAAAAAGTGTTGGAAAATTAAAGGACATGCAACTACACTCATGTAATTATGTTGTTGTTGCTTTTAAGAGTATAGCCTCCGTATTTAGAGGTCACGATATCTGCATTTTGCATGGACACCGGCCACGCGCTGTACAGTGTATTGGCCGTCAAGGCTTGGTTTTATCACGCATAAGAATAGTCTCTTGAGTATAGAGGAAACAATGAACTTGGAATTCCAATCTTCAAGAAGACATAAAAGGTAATTAAACAATGGACAGGTGTCTTAAATCAACTATAGGCAGGTTAGAACGAGTTTCATGGAATAATTTTGTGAACTTTTTAACTCAAAACAGCACCAAGAAGCTCAGATTCTACACCTACAGTCTTTTGTGTAAACCATGAAAAAAAAAAAAAACTCTTGACCAATTCTGAATCGAAGAATCTATGTTCTATGTCTGATTCGAAAGAAACCCTCATAGGGCTTGTAGGGTAACCAATATAGGAAACTATCTACACTGGAAGGTTTTTGTCTAAATTTTGCTGGGTAAGACAAAATCATCAAATCCCATCGGGTATTTGATATACATGTACGCTATTTTCTGCTAGTCCCTATACCTGAGATATAAGATGACAAGAGCCCACTGCTACCAATGCTGACATACATGACGGACACAGCCTTTGGGAAGAATTGAGGGTCGACAAGAAGAGCCGCGAGTGGTATAGACTGTCCGGCTGATCCGTAGATGCCAAAACCAATTGCAAATGAGCTTGCTACCAATTGCTCGTACGACGTCATCATGGACTGCACAAACAGAGCCAACGATGTCAAAACGCTTGCGAATAGATACCAGTACGGGCACCAAGTTGGCCGCAGTCGTAGGATCATAGAGGAGAGCATCCTGGAGGCGATGCCTCCGAAAGCACATGCGGTTGCCATGAAAGCAGCTAGGGACTCTTCAATGCCAACTGACAATACGTAGGGTACCAGATATACATACCAGCTGATCACAACGAAGTAAGCGAAGAAGTCACCTGGAAGTATGCAAGCGAAAAATAGTTTATGTCCGACAATTACATCCTTCAACCAAGTCACAAATGTTGTAATGTCTCTCCCAATTCTGCGAACCAAATTACCCGTGATTTTTTGCAAAGCTACGGCGTTTATTTCTCTAGATTTTACATTCGATGTTTTTCGGTAATCTGATTTCTCAAAGTTGATATTGTGATTTGTGCAGCATGTCTTCAAATCTAAATTAATTCCATCCTCATGATTACAGACATCGCTTAGGCAAGCTGAACTTTCGCTTGCTATCGCGTCATTCGAACGTTGGGAGACTCTGAACTCATTCGTTTCAAGATTCCTCTCATTGCAATCCATATCTCCACATTGGGTGTCTTCGCGCCTCACCTCAACATTGCAGTATCGTGATCTATGCGGACTTTTATCAGTAACTTCCTCAAAGACTGCATTTCGATCAGAATCATGATAGATTTCACGTGGCGCCTTGAGGACCAACCCAATGGGAAACACATTCAGCATCAGACCGCCTAATACCAAGAGGGCGCCCGTTACGTCGTAGGCTTCCAGAAGGATATTCGTGAAGACTGGCATTATGATGAAACCCAAGAGTGATCCGAAGGAAGCAATGGAGTAAGCTAACGGGAACTGGACACCGTAATGTTGTTTGAGGACTACCGTTGCTGGATTCATGACCATGCCTTGGCCGAAACCTTTATGGACATCGAGAAGAGATAATTCAATAATTGATTTAGATGTTTTGAAGGGGATGATAGTTCTACCAAATACATTGGTGAATGCAGACTTTCGTGCTTACGCATATGTTTAATATTTGTTAAATCCTTGCACTTTCGTTCTCTGGGGCATCGAGTGGACAGATATGATTGTTTGTTGTTGTGTTTTTACGTTGTCATAATCAACTATATACCTTCTGATCACATAAGCGTAACATAATCATTATATCTTTCTTTTTTCTCTTCCTCCTGCACATAATTTTGTAATACTGTATGTATTTCTGGTATTTTAAACCTGTGTAAATCCCCTGAAAACCAGTCCCTGGCTGACGAGAATTGATTGAATTGAATTTAATTGATATTATAGCGCTTATGACAATAATGCTTCATCTATATTCCATCTTTTGAAAATGTAATACAGGTTCCTGTTTTCTTTTTGAATCGTGGACCCATTAAGTAAAAGCTTTGTTATGTCATTGCTCATTATCATTGAATGGAATTAATTTTCAAAGACATTGTTATAGTTTTTTTTTTTCGTCGTTAGCATTTGTAATTGTTATATGTCATTGATCGGAATGGCGTTAATCTTATATCAATACAAACCCACAAAAGTGAAGAGAAGCCCGAACGTAAATGTATTGTTAACAAAGGCTGACAAGGTAAAGGCGACACCAGTGATCAGACCTCCAGCTGTGGACACGTTTTTGGCTCCGAAGCGCTCGACAAGCATACCTACTAGAATACCTGTGAAAACATGACAAGTCATGCTATGGTTTAAAACTTTAACAGGAAGATCAATGCCGATATTAAAACTTAAATATCCAAGTTAGAGGGTTGCTATAGTCTTGGTTGAGATGGGGATTCAGATTTAAACTTTTTGCAAGATAGTTAGAAACAATGTATATATGGAATATGTAAGGTAGCATACAATACTAAGAGGAATTCAAAGTTTATTTGACGAAAATCGGTTTTGAAATGGCTGGGATATCCAATAATAATATCATGGTGAAACAAAGTGGTCCTAATAAAAGGTGGTCCCATCTTTTATTAGGTCCTCAGCCATTTAAACTTCGAAATCCTCTTATATTATTGTATGCCCTTTGATACTTCACATGCTTCATAAGAACTTTGCCGTCTCACAAAAAAAAAAGAAAGAAAAAAAGTTGGGAACCTGAAGCCCATCTCAACCAGAACTATAACAACCCTTTAAGATGATAATGACAAACGACACTGAGTTTTATTTTGTTTTCCCTTTCATTAGTAGGCACAGGTGATTTTAAAAAATCAGCATTAGGATCAAATAATGCGCCAAGCCAGTGTCATAATTCAAATTTCACTTCGAATTAACAGAATCATTTCAATCCTTGAAACTGGACACCAACTGTGCCATTGTACACGCACACGCTTGTGGCATCAGACCGAGTAATATTGTTTTGTTTTGTTTTGTTTTGTTTTGTTTTGTTTTGTTTTCGAAAGGACAGATATTCTCCTTACTTGACAAATAATTAACCGACAACGGGAGTGATGCTACGGTACCGATGACGGCATAAGACGAGTCGCAGTGCTGCACCAAGGACGGTATCAGGACACCGAGGGACTTCAGCAATCCTGCGTGGATGAACAAGAATGAAAACACTGCCACCACGACAAGGTGACGCCATGGATCTAGTTCTTGGTGTCCGGTGGCGCATTTCGTCCGCATGGTCGTCATTCTTTCATTTCTTTTTCTTTTTCTCTCTCTGTTCACCATTGCCCAATCTACAATAGGACAAACAGAGCGTGGTACAAACTGTCAAATATATTCAAGTTGAGTTATCATTTTTTCTTTTGTTGTTCCTGCAGTCATCAGCTCGTTGATAAAAAAAAAAATGGATGTTCTCAAGTGCTTGTGAAAAAAGGTTACATTCTGTATTCTTTTTTTGATGAACGCAGTTCACAAGTTTACGTCATGATTCTGAGAAAAAAAAATATGTGAAAAATTAGTTGACAAAACTATCTTTTGATATTTCTCCAGGGAATTCAAATAAGCTTACTATTACTGAACTGATAAATCGTTAATGAATGATCCTGTTAAGATATAACCGATGTGATGTCTTGTTGATTTGGCCAATATTAAGAATGGTATCAATAAAATGATTTGTCCTATCACTCTTCCTTTGCATATCGGACAAGATAAACCCCTATTGAATTAGTTCAGATCCAGGTTGGAGAAGGCATTTTTAATCACAAGATTTTACTGTTGATTTTCTTTTGTAGCGATATATAACTCCAATGATGAGTTAATGTCTATTTCCTCGACAAAATATCAAACACCAGCAACCATTCTACGGAAGACTGATGTGATCAAAGTATGACTACATGAAGGGAAGGGAAATTGAAGGGTAGGAATGGGGAAAGGGACTCGCTCGCCCGAAGTTTGAAAGTAAAATCCGTTTCCCTCTTTTTGTAATAGCTGTTAGAGCCCGTCTCTAACGTCTGCCCATTCTAAATGAGATAAAACAATGTCGTCTTTACGTCTTTCATTTTGTTAACTGTTGTTTATTTTGTCCCTTAAAGTACTTTTCATGTACCTATTCATATTCTTATTTTCATAATACAGGCACTTGAATTAAGAAGACAAAAAGGGGTATATTGTGGACAAAACGAAAGAAACAACAACTCTACTTCTTAATCGGAGATTAGCCCCTCAGTGCAGTGCCAACGGGGTAGCACAAAAGGAACCCTGTCCACTCTTTGTTGAAAGGAAATTGCCCTAACGATTCTTTAAAAAAAAAAAAAAAATATATATATATATATATATATAATACACTATTATACATACATATTATATATATATATATATATATATATATATATATATATATATATATATACATACAGTCAACCTCGCGTAAGTCGACATAATCGGGACTGAGCAAAACACGTCGACTTACGCGAATGTCGACTTACGCGTAAGTCGACATTTTGTCGACTTATAAATGAAAATTAATTTCCCCTGTACAGAGTAAGATTTGGATCACGATGCGGATCGCTACCCATATCTTACTCTTTTTGCCGCCAAAACATGCCTACTGACATGAGCAACAATAATGTTCTAGTTCATGCATAAATCTTGCGCGGGTTAGTAACGACAACGCACAATTCCCAAATCTCTAGAGAGATTTTGAGAGAGCGGGATCGGAAACCTAGGCCCGTTTCTAGACACTTAACGTTTTAAACTTGATTTGAAATATCAAAGGCAAATTCCCCAAAATTGCATTAAACTTTGCAATTTAAATTCAAGTGCGTTGCTGGGAAGATATGAGTGTGATTTCGCATGATTCTGTCGAGATTATTTTTCAGTCCCGACTGAGTTGAAATATGTGTGATTTTCCTTCCCCAAGTCGCCATATTTGTTCTGCTTAAATTTGTATTGCCATACTCTGAAAATGAATTGTTCTCGCGCTCCGATTCGCAACATTACCGCTCTGTACGGCGCGGGCCTGTCTGAAATAAAAAGAAGAAGAAAAGTTTGTTCATCCGAAAACGACATCTTTCGGACTACTATAACCTTCGTAAAAACAAACCTCTTACCATTGTCGGACTAATTTAACTTTGGATTGAGATTTAAAACTTCGGCATAGCGAACTTTAACAATAATTCGTTATCATTTTTTTCATTGACATTTTGTGATGCAGCATGCGTTTCGGTAGTTTGAAACGTGTAAATGCTGCGATGTCTTTCCCCTGCAAGTGCAGACTAAGTTCGGTCACGGCGAAAGTTCCGTTACGAAATAAAAAAGCCTTTTCTACAATAATGCACTTCCGTACATTTTTATGCGTTTAAACGCAGTTTCTAGTTTCGGACAAGAGCCGCAAGTTTTTTCTGCAACGCTCTTGCGTTTTAAAAACAGCGTTGCTTGTGATTTGACGGACTTACATGTGATTTTTAGAGTTGCGTTTAAACGCAAGTCTTTTCAGCGTTCCGTGTGATTTGATGGACTTGTATTTGATTTTCAGAATTACGTTTGATTTTTAATTTTGCTTACGACACGTCTTTTAAACAATAACACACTTCCGTAGATGTTTAGAGATGCGTTTAAACGCAATTTTTTATAGTTTCGTACAAAAACCGCAAGTCTTCTCTGCAACGCTCTTACGTTTGAATACAGCGTTACGTGATTTGATGGAATTGCATTTGATTTTTAGAGTTGCGTTTAAACGCAATTGAGTTAAAAAAAAAAAAAGTTCCCTACAATTTTCTAGTATCGTGTGATTATCAAACGCAAGTCTTTCAGTGTTCCGTGTGATTTGATGGATTTCCATTTGATTTTTAGAGTTGCATTTAATTTGTAATTTTGTTTAGGAAATAAAAAATAATGCAAGTCTTTTAAACAATAACACACTTCCGTAGATGTTTAGAGATGCGTTTAAACACAGTTTCTTATAGTTTCGTACAAAAACCGCAAGTCTTCTCTGCAACGCACTTGCGTTTAAATACAGCGTTACGTGTGATATGATGGACTTGCATTTGATTTTTTAGAGTTGCGTTTAAACGCAATTGAGTTAAAAAAAGGTTCCCTACAATTTTCTAGTTTCGTATGATTATCAAACGCAAGTCTTTCAGCGTTCCGTGCGATTTGATGGACTTACATTTGATTTTTAGTGTTGCGTTAAACGCAATATATAGAGTTTAAGTTTCCTACAATATTCTGGTTTCGTGTGATTATCAAACGCAAGTCTTTTCAGCGTGCCATGTAATTTTAAGGACTTGCATTTGATTTTCAGAGTTGCGTTTAATTTTTGATTTTGCTTACGAAATGAAAAGAGTAATGCAAGTCTTTTCAACAATAACGCACTTCCGTAGATGTATAGAGATTTATTTAAACGTAATTTCTAGTTTCGTACAAAAACCGCAAGTCTTCTCTGCAACGCTCTTGCGTTTAAATACATCGTTGGGTGTGATTTGATGGACTTGCATTTGATTTTTAGAGTTGCGTTTAAACGCAATTGAGTTTCAGGTTCGTAACAATTATTTTCTAGTTTCTAGATTGTCAAACGCAAGTCTTTTCAGCAACGCACTTGCGTTTAAATGCAAAAGTTGCGTGTGATTTGATACACCTGCATTTGATTTTTTGAGTTGCATTATTAGTTGCATTGCAATAAATCTTTTTAGAAAGGGCCCTGGTTTTAATACCGCTTCGGAATAATCAACGTTAGAACATTCGGATTTACAAAAACACCTATTTCATGTTCGGATAATGAATACCTACTGGGACATATAAGTGTACAAAAATTTGTGCGTTTTGAGAAAAACGAGAGGGAGAAAAGGGGTAAAGTGAACTGTTTTGGGTACTACATGTAATGCTCCAGTGTAAATGAGTGTATGTCCTTTCTATATTCTGGCATACAAGACAATGGACGCATGGCGAGAACGCTACCGCGCCGTACACTTGCGAATTACAGAGTAGAAACGCAGCGAATCGGAGCGGGAAAACAATTCTTTTTCAGAGAATGGCGATAAGATTTTGAGCGAAAAATTATGTCGACTTAGACGAGGGAATTAACATGTATTTCAGCTCAGTTGGCACTGAAAAATCAGGTCGATTTACGCGAGTTGTCGACTTATAAATGTCGACTAAGACGAGGAAATTTTCAAGGAATAACAAAGGCAAAAATCGGGACTTTTTTATTGTGTCGACATAAGCGAGTTGTCGACTTACGCGATGTCGACTTAGGCGAGGTCTACTATATATATATATATATATATATATATATATATATATATATCGTTACGAATTTGCCCATGTAATCATTTTAGAATATAGTTCTATGTTTTATGATCATGTGTATGCGATCACACGTGCTCGATCCCGAATGTTTATAAACACCGCCGGTTACGTAATCTTAATGTTGAGTCATTCGTTTTGAACCGTAGCTTTATGCACTTCGCCCAGGTTGAGTAATAAGCCAGTTCGGAGTTCCACTTTGCGCATGAGCAGAAACAAGGTCATTCGGACCAACAGGCATGTTGGTTTTTAAATTTACTGGGATAAGCATCTGTCATGTAATGATTATTCATGTAATCCTTATAAATGCCGCTTGCCAGCACATCCACCTGACAGCAAAAGTGGTATTTGGCAATATCAATAGAAAGAGATTGTCAATACATCCAATGCAAAATAATGAAATGGATACTTTCTCAAGTGTGAATTGACAGATCATTCTGCTCATCTGGTCTACGCAAGTTTATTCTTGGTTTGAACGGGATTGATGAATCCCATAAATTGTTACGTAAAGCTTATGCATTATATGTCGCTCTGCAACTGAGAAAAAAGAAAGGTCATTCGTACCAATGTGCCCATGAGCTAACTCCGAACTGGCTTATATATTAAGCCGGGCGTGCCTGACGGAATTTTCCATGTATGTGAGAATGCTTATGTTAAAAACTCCATTGGTCGCGTCAGTCGACAATCGGACTCCGGTTAGAGAGGACCGTAATAACTTTCTCAGCGTTCCCGTCCACAATCTTGGGAGGAATTGCTTTCCCTTATAGACAAGTACGCTGCTAACTGAGTTTAAGCGCTAAGAGGCGGGATAAACCAGGACATGCCAACCTGCCTCTAGCCCGTTTTCCTTCGACGATGACGGCGACAATAAGTGTTCGTCGATTTGGCCAGGCGAACCACCAGGCGGTCTGGAGCCAACGCCCACCTGTGATTGCGTGGGAGCCACGCCGAGGTCGATCCCGGGCGCCGAGACGCTGTGAATGGCAACGCGCACCCAGCGGCCAACTCCCTTCTGTCTGGCATAGTCGCGGAGCTGCAAGCTGAGCTGAGATACTGTAGCGTCGCCCGCTGATCCGACGACGTCCCCGTGTATCGACGCGTTCTCCACGTGATAGCGTCTGACGTCGCCTCCCCGCCACGTCGCAGATGAGTTGGGCCCCGACGTTGATTCACTTAGGGCAAAACCCTGGCCAGGTATTACACCGTCTGAACTTAATATGTTTAATTTCTTTGTTGAATCAATCCCATCTAACCTTGAGTTGTTATGGTTAATTTCGCTGTAATTTTTAAAGCAAGAATTATTATTCTGGTTGGAAACCGATTGTTATGCATGTTTCCTAACAAAGCACCGGAAGATTTGTCTATTTCAATTCTCTAAGTCCGCCTTGCATTTATTAGCGTGAATTTGACCGTAACAAATTGGGGGCTTGTCCGGGAGCCGAACCCGGGACCTCTCGCACCCCAAGCGAGAATCATACCACTACACCAAACTAGACCATGTCCTGGTTTATCCCGCCTCTTAGCGCTTAAACTCAGTTAGCAGAGTGCTTGTCTAAGGGAAAACAATTCCTCCCAAGATTGTGGACGGGAACGCTGAGAAAGTTATTACGGTCCTTTCTAACCGGAGTCCGATTGTCGACTGACGCGACCAATGGAGTTTTTAACATCTGGAACATCTGGAAGCCCACTAAGAAGACAGAGTAACAGACAGACACACATACACAGGCGAATAAACATTAAACGAGACTGGGACGACAAAACTTATAAAGGGGGACTAAAATACAAAACAGAACGAGACAAGACTAACATAACAGGAAGACAATACAACGGACAGAAAGGCAAAACAGATCCAGCGATCCTTGACAGATTTATATCGAAAAAAATAATGGGATGCGTGAAAAAGATACGGAAATCTAGAAAAATAGAGAGAAATAGATGCGGAAGTAATACAAATAAAATCGAATCTACTCTGTAAGTGTTTCAGGACAACAGGGACGAGAAAATACTTGACAGTATATTATTTATAATTGGAATTCTTCGAAAAGAAATTAAAATGAGCCAAAAGGCTGCTTCAATTCTGGAAACATGAAATTGCAATAAAAAAAAAAGACTTTAATTTCCTTTTAAATGAATATATTATAGAGGGTGCATTTTTTATGTCATTATTCAGAAAATTGCAATAAGTTGGGCCAGTATAAATAAGTGTGTTCTTATGAAGAATTGTTCGTTTAAAAAAAAAAAAAATCGTTTATCAATATTAAACAAAGATGTATAAGGAAGTGCAGATTTTAAATGACATACGGTTTCATTTTACTAAACAGTGACAAAGGTTGCACCAAACATGTCTACATGATATGGATGAAAAGACTTGATTATTCCATTAGCTTAGTGTTAATATTATACATGTATATATAAATGTCAGGAAGGATAACATTTTCCGTGCGGTTTCGTCTATAGATTTGTATATATAGAATTATACAGGTCACTTGGGATGCCGTGGTGCCACTTCATTTCATTTACATCCATGGTTCTTGCTGAAACCATTGTTACGTGAAAACAATCACCAAACTTTGAAAATTCCATAACTTCATCGAGGTGTGTCCGATTTCAGTGTTTGTTGGATGCTGGTTTGTAAATTCAATTCAAATTGTAAGTTTGAGAAGGCTATCAAAATTGCTTTGAAGTTTACAATTACCATGCTGTTACATATTGCATGTATATCTCGTAATTCGACCTCTCTTCAAATATCTGTTGATCATACAATCGATGCTCTTCTATGCAATTTCATATTCAAGCATAATACATACTGTGACCTGCAGTCCGCACTACATCACTGTCTGTCTATTCTCTGGCTAATCAAAATATAAAACAAAAGAAAGTTATATACAGAATAACCTGGAAACAGGCTGTATGAGCATGAGTTTTTGGTGTTTTGAGGGTGTCTGTTGCGTAGCATTTGAACATTTGCACTAATCTTACACCATTTGACGCAATTAATCAACTAATTAGAACTGACTCGGAAAGTGTCCGTTGGGGTCACACTCCGTTCCGGGTCAGAAATGACAAGGAATGGGGTCAGATATGACCCCATTCACAGTCATGAAATTGGGTCAGGGTGACCCCATTTCGGGTCTTTATGACCAAATTCAAAGTCATTTTTGACCCGGAACGGAGTATGACCCCAGCGGACCCTTTCCGGGTCAGTTCTGACCCGTATGCGAATATTTTTTTCGTACATGGAAACGCTATGGGATATGAATTATTCATAAGTTGAGCTGAAAGACTGAAGTGCGCAAGCGCGTGGACTTAAATAGCTTGGCCAAATTGTACACAATGAACGGACTCGACTCGCATAGGCCTACTTTCTGTGTACACGTGCAGCGAGCTAGCTATTACTAGTAGTACCTGTGTATGTGTGTGTGTGTGTGTGTGTGTGTGTGTGTGTGTGTCTGTAGTGCATGTACACACTACTTTCGTGCGTAAACATGTCACTGCACTCACGAGGTTCGTCCGATCAATGAACAACATGCAGGAAAATAACTCGCTTGCGATGGCTCTACAACACACATCATCACCAAAGAGCGTTCTTTGCACATCACATCGCACACACATATCACCCTGTATACATCTGATACAATCACGCTGACATATCACGCACTTCTAATTAGCTAATCAGTTTGAAACACAGAACTAGACTCTATTGAAGTTCAGTCTACTATTATTAGTTTACATGTGGATTGGTAATGATCTTATCGTTGTAGTTCGAAAAGTGCACTGGAGATTCCCGAGTCACCATGTTCACTGGCAGCTTAGAAGTCGATTGTGAATACACGTCCGCTTTATAATCATTCATAGCCAAGTAGTAGTACGGAGCGGTGTATTCACGAATACTATAGTAGGGTGGCACATCCAATTACCGGACGCTTCGTGGCTTTGAATTCCGTACTCAGAGGATGAAATTTGGGCTAAAAATAACATCACTTATTCACAGACTCCTGGAAATTACGAATTCAGCCAACTGATGTCAATTGTTCACTCCAGTTTTTAGAAAATATGCTTCAAACATAACCCTCTACGAAAGTTGTCTTTTTGCGCGGTGCAAAATCGCATTGTATTACCGGACACGATTTTCGTAATGAAATAATCGACATCTTTCGCACCTAATCCTTGCACAAGAATTACAATTTATCCCACAAATCATCGTACACATTATCACTGAGCGGATGACAAAGAAAAAAACTGGCAAATGAGGCTAAAATTTCGTATTTTACGGTAAAATGTCTGTCTTGAACATTTCGAACAGTTCACAGAATAAAACCTTGTGAAAAAATCGACACTATTAATGTGTACTGGTTAGACTCTACTTCTAGTTTACATGCTTTGTCTATGGGAGCTGCACGCGCGGGTGATGAGTTGCGGGCCCCTTAGCGCACAACTATTCCGCATCGTTCGCGTTTGAGGACGATAGCTACAAATTTCCGATATCGATCAGTGAACTTTTGGTTCTGTTGGAATCTTCAGCATTTTTTTTTTTTTGTATGTGAGTGGGATTTCACAGAATTTCAGTCGCCAAATGTGATTCAAACATGCATAAAAATTAGCTATCTCGAGGTGCGGGTCACTGAACTATAAATTTGAGGTAAAATGTGAATTTTTTGTGTTTTTACATTTTTATGTGGCGTTTTTTGCGATTTTGGTCCGCACAAAGTTCTGTGAGGCTAATCTACGAAGTCTCGCGCGTACGCAGAATGTCATTATAGTACGCAAAAATGTGCGTGTCCGGTACAGTCCGGTAATCATGGGCGTAAATCCCGGGGGGGATGGGGGGGATATATCCCCCCCTGAAATGGAGGAGGGGGGGATGGCCTGTACAATCATCCCCCCCTGAATTTTGAGGGGAAAAATGGAGGAAGCAGAAATGTGATTGTATCAATTTTGGCATATTGCATGACGTTTGTACGCCGGCCTTCAGACAGGTAACAGAGCTGAACAGTATTCTATCTTGTAGGATTTTCTCAAGCGCTCGCTCGCTTCGCTCGCTCGCGAAGAAAGTAACATTGACATACACTGTAAGGTATGGCTCAGACGTTGACAACGTCAGTATAGGCCTACATGTAGGCCTAAACATGCTATGACGCGAGTAACTGGGGACCATCTGCAAAATATGTACGAAAACAAACAAACAAACAATAACAAAAACTATATCGCCATAATTGAACCCCCTCCATTTCCTGAATCATTCCTGAGAAACGACAGTGACTAATGACTCAGTCAGGATACATCTATGGGCATACCCAGGGAAGATCAGGGGCGTCGAATCTATGGGGGGGGGGGGGGCAAGGAGGCATTTGCCCCGCCCCTGCGGAAGCGTTTAGGCAGACAAATAATTTATCCCCCAAGCAATTCCCGAGATGAGGACAAATTTCGAACTTTCTTAATGGAAAATTGTCGAAAAATCGCCAGAACTCTGCACCAGATCGTTGTATTTCAATCATAAACATGCAAAAGCTCCGCTATACAGGATCCCTTTCGATAAACTTTGTACAATTTTGACATTGACGTATATTCCCCTAATTTATCAAGGAGTGTGCAGCAGATCTTTCTTTCAAAAGCGAAAAATATAGCTACAAACGGCAGTTTTTGGAGTGTAAAATGTCAAAATTTTCAAGCTCGCTCGCTCCGCTCGCTCGCATTTAACCGCTATGCCATTCTCCTGATGTTGCTGTCAGTGACTGACAGCAGTTGCGCCCAGTGCGCCCCCCCCCCCTTAATATCCAAAGCGAAAAATTTATCTACAAACGGCAGTTTGGGGACTGTAAAATGTCAAAATTTTCAAGCTCGCTCGCTTCGCTCGCTCGCATTTAATCATTATTCCATTCTCCTGAGGTTGCTGCCACTAATTGCCGGCAGTTTTCGCCCGATGCGCCCCCTTAATTTCCAAAGCGAAAATATAGCTACAAACGGCAGTTTGGGGATTGTAAAATGTCAAAATTTTCAAGCTCGCTCTCCTCGCTCGCTCGCATTTAATCATTATTCCATTCTCCTGATGTTGCTGCCAGTAATTGCCAGCAGTTTTCGCCCGGTGCGCCCCCCTTAATTTCCAGAGCGAAAAATATAGCTACAAACGGCAGTTTTGGGACTGTAAAATGTCAAAATTTTCAAGCTCGCTCGCTTCGCTCGCTCGCATTTAATCATTATTCCATTCTCCTGATGTTGCTGCCAGTAATTGCCAGCAGTTTTAGCCCGTGCGCCCCCCTTAATTTCCAAAGCGAAAAATATAGCTACAAGCGGCAGTTCTAGCTCGCTCGCTTCGCTCGCTCGCATTTAATCATTATTCCATTCTCCTGATGTTGCTGCCAGTAATTGCCAGCAGTTTTCGCCAGATGCGCCCCCTTAATTTCCAAAGCGAAAAAATATAGCTACAAACGGCAGTTTGGGGACTGTAAAATGTCAAAATTTTCAAACTCGCTCTCTTCGCTCGCTCGCATTTAATCATTCCATTCTCCCGATGTTGCTGCCAGTAATTGCCAGCAGTTTTCGCCCGGTGCGCCCCCCTTAGTTTCCAAAGCGAAAAATATAGCTTCAATCGGCAGTTTTGGGACTGTAAAATGTCACATAACCGCTCCTCCTATACAAATCCTGTCTACGCCGGTGATAGGCCCCATTATTTAGTAGGCCTTCACAGTGATGTCGCACAGGCGGAGCAAGAGCTGAAATCCCACGATTTAGTCATTCAATAATATATTGTGAATATTTCATTTTCTTATTGTTTTTTTAAAGAAAAGAAAACAAAATTTTCACCAAAAGTGTGCACCAGATCGCTGAATTTCAGGTCTGAAAATGCAAAATCTTCCACGTGTGGGAGAGGGATACCCCCCTCCCATACCCTCCCCCCGTTCGGTCGTTCCGCTCCCTCTCACAGGTATTTAAAAAAAAAACATGTTTTCATACTTTTAAGGTCTGATTTTCCGCCGAAAGTCATCTGACAAGCAAAAACAAAAAGCAACAAGAACAAACAGTCTTCATATTTTTGCTGCCACTTTCCTCCCACTTTATATTTCATGCAAAAGAGTGGGACATCCGATCCCTGTAAAGTGTGTGCGTGTGTGTGTGTGTGGGGGGGGGGGCACCAAGCTTCTCCCCCCCCCCCCCCCCCCAAAAAAAAGGCTGCGCCGGTCCGGTTATGGGCTTGTAATCGTGGTGATGGTGACCATCCCCCCCCCCCCCCCACTCCTCAGTACGGATTTACGCCGTTGCCGGTAATACCATGCTTGCCCCTACCCTATAACCCGAGCCACAAAAAAAAAATCGTGCAAAAGATTTTGAAAGAGCTCTTATTTGGCCATTTATGAATGTACGATGTGGCATCAATTCCACAAGCCTATGGCTGTAGAAGTTGTGACTTGTATAGTTGTACATTTCACGCGAACTACGCGTGTACATGCTCTCCTGTCCACGCCGCCTGCCCTGGCTGACAATCACGATGCTCTCCGCTAGCTCCCCGCATATTTCCAACTCCAGCGGGGTTACGCATAGTCCAGATTCTGGACGTTTTCTGTCCAGGCGCGGTGGAGCACCCCAATTATCTCGCAGAAATCCATCGGCAGCCGAGCCTCATTTGCATAAAGTAAACAACATGTACTCGCGTAGTTGAGAAAAAGTAAACAACTTCTCAAGCTAATAACAATTTGATGTAACCTATTTTCGGATTAAAATTGAGTTAGTTTGAATTTGAAAACATGTCCGAATATGCACATATAACATATTAAAGGATTTGACAATGATAAAATGTGAAATTTTAGCGAAAACCTGGCGAGCAAAATCACCAAAAATATGCCTCGAAAATCATCCTAAAGTTCACGAAGTGTGATTGCGGAACCAAAGCGCCATTCGAACAAAGTACACCGAAATTTATTTATCTGCTTGCATTTTAAATATCACACCGTAATATTCCCGGCCATGGTTGTGTCGGAAAAAAACAGAAGGTGATGTCAAAAATGACACGAACGCAAGGCGTACAGGTCGGTCCCATGTATATATAATCGCGTCACTGTATAGCGTTGCATGTAACAGCACACACAACGCATTGCTGCATGCAGCGTGCGCGGCAGCAGCTCAGCAGTCACCGTACCGCCGTGCGACACTCAGCAAAATTGACTGCGTCACATGCAAACCAACAATGAGCACGAAATCCTGAATCTCACGTACCACGCATGCCCAATATTACGGGAAAAGAAATGACGTCATTTTCAATTGTTTCGCTGACTATAATTTTCTATTCCAAACCCTGTAGAAACAAGTTGATTTCTCAAAAAGTACAGGTGGAACCAAGCGAAAACTTTCACCATATATGGATTGAGGCCTGATGAACTTATGTTGCCAATTTCGGACACATTGGAGCCCGGCCATAGTCCAGTCGGAAAAAAAAACAGAGAGCATGTTTCGCGAGAGGTGATTTTCAAAACGCTTTAATATATCAAGTTCTAGTGCAGCAAATTTCATAATTTTTTTCATCAAAAGGAAGGTTTTTAAAAACTTAGATAGTGTGGGAAGTTTGAGTTTACTGGCGGCACGCATAGCGGCACAAGGAGAAGGTAAAGATTTGACTTTTTCATGCACACAGTTTCGGGCAGCCGTGGATGCCCGTTGGAAATTCAAATAGAACGGGGCGATAATGAGATGCAAATTGGGGTGCTCCACCGCGCCTGTATCATTACGCATCCACGCGCCGCTCCACAGCTTATCGCGCTATCCCCTGCAACCGCTCGATGCCAACAAACCTGTCTGAAGGTCGAGATGCGTGCGTGCGCGGCAAATTAATACACGAGCGTACGGTGGGGCATACGCGTGCTGTTGCGGTGTGTGCGCGCGGTAAATGATCACACAAAACAGTCCAGGCAGTGGACTAGGTTACGCAGGGCGCCCGTGAACTGCGAATCGAATGTAGTAAACTGAATAATAGTAGAGCAGATAAGCCGAAAAATTGTGCAAATTTTGACTAAAGCATGAAACTTTCACCAGTGTTAGTACATGTTATAAGATTCATTTTAAGATCGGGAGGTAAGTCTGAATTGACCTCTAAAGACCTCCAAAGGTCAATGACCTCAAAATTTGATAAAAATAGATATTTTGCGTCATTGATGAATGTTAAAATGGTAATGATGTACTAAAAACTATTTTTTGTTACAATGGAATTGTCTTCATGTTCCATAGAACCCTGACAGTTTTCTACCTTTGACCTCTGATGACCTCCAGAGGTCAATGACCTCAAAATATCAGAATATTGATATTTTGTCATTGATTAATGATAAACACGGCAATGATGTACTTAAACCATGTTTGTTTGTTTGTTTTTTTTACAGTGGAATTGCCTCAATGTTCCACCGATCCTTGACAGGTTTCTACCTTTGACCTCTGATGACCACCAGAGGTCAATGACCTCAAATTATCAGAATTTTGATATTTTGTGCAATTGGTTGATGATAAACATGATAACGATGTCTTAAAAATTCATTTGTGTTACAACTGAATCGCTTTCCTATTCCTCAGATCAAGGGAAATTATTTACATGTCTCTGACTTTGACCTCCGAGGACTGTGACAGGTCAATGACCTCAAAATATCAGAATATTGATATTTGACGTATATTCAATGGTTAACTGTATACCTGGTGGGCAATCACGCATTATGCTATTAGCATTTATGCTACAATAGAAGTGTCTTCTCATTCCACAGAACATTGGTCATTACCCTGTATATAGCCAACTTTGACATCTAAGGTCAATGTGAGGTCAGACTTTAGAATATCAAAATTTGTGTAGGATTACAATTATTTATGTTTGGCTTCATTGGTTTAATCCAAAAAGTTTAATCATTTTTACAAATCACGCCTTGACGTTATAATCAAAGCATGTATGCATATTCCACAGAGCATTGGTTCATAGTAAAATGTTTCAGGAATGTGAGCGGTCAATTACTTCAGAAATGAAGCTTACGTGTCTTCAGTAATGACAGTGACATCAAATACCGTATGTCCCCCCCCCCCAAAAAAAAAAAAAAAAATCATACACAACGGGACCCTCCGCAATGATATCTTTAAAAATATTGAATCAATCTAAATACAAATTCAGGGTATGAAACTGTGCCTCATTGCCCACATCTTACAGGAAACCCCATTCGATTTGCTTCAGTGGTCAAAGAGAAATGAGGATTTTTGTAGAAGATGTCAGGAATCTCTTCCCTCCAAGTTCTGTCTATTGTATTCACACACAAGATCATCGAAGTGCTAAACTTGGAAGAATCAAACTCATGACATGCTTTAAAACAATCCACATTTCTCTGTGACCGCTTAACCAAATCGAATGGAGTTTACTGCAAAATAGAGCTAAAATTTTATATTTTAAGACCCTGGAGTAGCATTCAGAAAATCACATTGTGTGTTATCAATGCGAAAATCTGATTTTATATTTTTGGGGGGGACATACTGTATAATATTTATGTTTGGGTTAGTTGTGCAGCCTAGGTTGCATGAAATCATGTGCAACATTATCAAATTTGCACTGGACAAAATTTGTACGCTTAAACATGGAAAGTGGGGAGAGGAGTACCATGTTTTGGGTTGATGCTTAATGGTATGTGAACAGGCATATGGCAAAGTCCCTTGAACTGGATGAAAGGGTGAAAGATGCTAACCAGAAAACAACAGGCCCATCTCATCAGGTGTACATCACAAGTCAAACAACTCAAGAGTCGTACAGCCCATGAGTTACGCAGCTCACGAGTCATACATCCTGTGACCTAAACACTAAGGCCCGAATTCTCAAAGGTGGAATAACTTTATTACACCGCTTATTCCGCCGATTTATTACGCCTCTTATGCAAATCAGGCCCTCGTGACGTAAAATGACGCGATTTATTCCCCGGAATCTATTCTAAAAGGTGGAATAACTTATTCCCCGGAATAACTATTCCGCGGAATAGTTATTCCAGCTTTGAGAATTCGGGCCTAGATGAACAAGGGCCATGAGCTCGACATCAAATATGATAGGCCCACAAGTTGTGCGGTCCGCGAGCTCGACACTCGAGGAGAACTTGGCATACGGTACGAGATTAATATATGTATTTCAGAGAGCTTAATCTATTCAGTGTATTGGTCTCGTGGACCCCCCCCCCCCCCACGTGTCGGACACTTATGGGCCTGGTTTGCCTCAACTTAGTGTCAAGCTCATGGGCAATGGGCAATGCTACCTAGTTTCGAGCTCGTGGGCTGTATGGTTCCGATGACTGACTCCCACTCATGGTCCTGAAACATACGGTGACGTCATGGACCATCTGGAAAACGACATACTGTGAGGCCTAACATGCATTCCACATGAAGTAATCCTGTGTCTTGCTATTGTCATCCAGTTAAGTTTAGGTCATTAAGTCAGGCAACTTGGGGCATTTTTTTTTTTAATGATATCTTTAGGTACCTCACTTCCAAATAGGTGTGGAACTACTATTTGCTCTTATTGTCTTATTTATACTCGATACTCCTCAACAATTGGGCCTGGCCAAGAGTTGTGCCCCCATGCCCTAATGTTGCTTGTTTCCAATATGGCCGCCATCCGGTTTGCATCCAATGTGTGAATCAGGGTAATATGGCAGCGGGTAATATCATCCAGTTAAAACTCTCTACCAGCAAGTGATGATTCAGTGTAACCTCCTGCTGAAATTGGTCTAGATGTATACCCTCGATTTCTTTCAAGACAGGGCAGCATCTACGTCTTCAGTGAAGCACGCGATTGAGCTTACATTGCACGGATCGGCACACAGATCTCCACCACTAACTATCCTGAGGTCAGACCAGCGTTCTTCCAGGTGCACAGCCACTGTATGCGATCATCAGAGTCTTCCATTGGCAATATCTAAACAGTTTGGGTGAAGGCAAACTTGTCTCTATGATGGGTGCATTGCGCATAGAGTACAGGATGCACGAGATGATAAGGAAGCTTCTTTTTGACTCGCGGGATAGGCTACAATCCTTTCTCAGGCAAAGGTTCTGAATTATCGGATCGTGCTCAGTCTGCACACAGTGAGCTGAACACCATATCAAGTATACATGTGCAATGATTGTGTGTAATGATATGGGAAAATGCATGGAGAAATCAAAATACATATACTGTAGTATGTATATGTTTATGTATTTTACGTGAAATCAGTTCCCGTCTGTTGTCTTCATCAATCTTGCAATGTTGTTTATTATTTTCCCTCTCCATCACGAGTATAATATGGAACGTGTTGATTATTTCACGTGAAGTTGTGATGTCGGAAAATGCAAGGCTGTATTGCAGGTGGCCTATTGCAGGTGACCTTCAATTTGTTTTTCACATTATGTTGACATGTTTAACAGACTGTAATTCACCAAGATGCCTCTTGAAATGTTTTGAAAAATTTCTGCTTGATTTCACGCGAGCGGATGATTATCAACTGTCTTTCTGTGTGTGAAACAAAGTATTGTTCCTCTTCATTAATCTGCAATTATTGTTGGTGCTCTATTCCAACCCACCTCCAGCCTTGACATCCGTATTCCGAGGCGTTGTGGTGTAGAGCGGGATCTGAACATCTCTCATGAAGCGAGACTTCTCTTCTCTTTTCTTTTCTTTCCTTTTCTTTTCTTTTCCCCACTAACAATGTGAAACAAAGTGTTGTTTCTCTTCAAAAGATAGCGTGCCAATAATCTGTACTTAGGTTGATGCTCTAAACAAGACATTCCAACCCACCTCCAGCTTAGATATCCGTAGGTCTTGTGGTGTAGACATGGTAGAGCGAGACTTTTCTTTTCCCCACTCACAACTAAGTTTAACAGGAAACATAGAAGCATTCGCACATACTGTTTGCATTTCCCATTACATGCTTTGAATATCGGAATTTTCATGTACACATTTTCCCTGGAATTTTGCGAAGAACTTTTCAACACAATACACGTTCAAAAGAAAACAGTAGAATGATTTGCCCCTTAACAAATCAGACTACATCTCTTGAAATGTCTTCAAACGTAAATTAAAGTCATTCCTCTTGAAAGATTTCTCTCTTATATATATATGTATATATACATATGTATATATATATATATATATATATATATATATATATATACATATATGAAGACAACGTCATTATTGTGTAAGTTCTCAAAAGCTCCTTACGACCTTCTCCAAGCCGGCGACCCTCTTATTGTACAGATACATAGATATTGGATTTGTCATCAAATTTACAGCTTGCCACTCTAACTGATTTCTCGGCTCAAACATGTTTTTTTTTTTTTTTTTAATAAGTAATTTGCTAACAAACTTCCTCACCCTAAAGCATTTCATTGGCTCAATCTTATATTGGGGTGTGGTGTTCACTAGAAATAAATTCCTTATTGGTGGGGCTAAGACCCCCCCCCCCCCCCCCTCCCCTGAGCCCCACCGTCGGTACGGGACCAAGCAAAAATTTGCTAGTGTAAAAAGCCCTTTAGAGGGATAAATTCTGGCAGGAGGGCGACCTTCCAGCTCAGAAGATCATTTTATGTTGAGGGATCAGATGGTAAAAACACGCCATCATGTCATTCCACGTAATTTGGTGCGGGACTTTGGGGATGGAGAGCCATTGGAACTGACCACTAGCGGGGAAAGTAGCCAATGTCTAATTTGTAATCTCTATGACCATAGACTTTTCTTGGGAGAGGGGGTTTCGACAAGAAAAAAAAAATAGCTGGAAGGAAGATAAACGGTTTCATAAACTCCAAGAAGGGGAAAATACTGAGCATATTGACGTCACAGGGTAACTAGGAAAACGAATGCAGTGTTCTGTTTTCTTTTACTCTCTATCCTATTCTATTCTATTCTATTTTATTCTTTATTTTATGTGCTAGTAGCCATCTGGGCTACAATTGTAAAACAGATATGTTTGTTTTGTACATACTCTAAAGATCACCAGAGGTCAAAGGTAGAGCCCTGTCTGTGCTCTTTGGAATATGCAGACAATTTCATTGTAAAACAGATATGCTTGTTTTGTACATCTTAACCATGTTTATCATTAACTAATGACACCACAGATCAATATTATGATATTTTGAGGTCATAAAAACTTCTAAAGGTCACCAGAGGTCAGAGGTAGAAACCTGTCTTTGCTCTTTGGAATATGAAGACAATTTCAGTGTAAAACAGACATGCTTGTTTTGCACATCTTAACCATGTTTATCATTAACTAATAACATCACAGATCAATATTATGGTATTTTGAGGTCATTGACCTTTAAAGGTCATCAGAGGTCAAAGGTAGAAACCTGTCAATGCCCTGTGGAAACGGAAGATTTGTAGTACAAATGCATTTTAGTGCAGTGTACCCAAGATCTAGGCCTATCATTCACAAATGCCTCCAAACATCAATATTTTGATATTTAAAGTTCATTGACCTCTGGAGGTCATCAGAGGTCAAATCAGACTTACCTCCCGATCTTAAGATGAATCTTATGGTATGTACTAACACTGGTGAAAGTTTCATGCTTTAGTCAAATTTTGCACAATTCTCATGATTTAAATACCTTTGAGGGCTTAACTGCTCTACTATAGCGAGCACGTACGCACGCACGCAGTGATCACAATCCGGTCATGTGATCATGTATGTAAGTACATATATGCGAGGGGCCAGGATCCCGTATGCGAGTCGAGTCCGTTCATCCTGTACAAATTGGCCAAGCTACAGCATTTTAGTCAAGTCCACGCGCTTGCGCACTTCAAAATTTCAGTTAAACTTACGAATAATTCATGTCCCATAGCGTTTCCATGTACGAAAAAAATATTCGCGACCCGTATGTTTTCAGAGTCCAGATTGCATATTCCATTGTACATGATAAAAAAAGAATGTATATATAACAGTTTCTTTGTAAGTACTCTCTGAAAAGTGATTATCCATAGGTACAGTACATATAAAGATACCTTTATAAAAATGGTTAGCAAAACAGATGAGTCTCAAGTAGAAATACAACATTCAGTTTACCATGAACACACACACAACACTGTGACAACATTGACTTGGAAGCCCATGCTCTGTGCGATAATAGGAAGACAGAAGCAAAGCTGTAACTTCTTCTTCTTCTTGCTTATGAGGCAGCAGCATCTAAGTAATGTCCCTCAATTGTTGTAGCCAAGTTACAGTCTGTGGAGTAGGGTGTGTCAGCCCATACCGAAAAAGAATATCATCCGATAGCCATCGGATGATCATCCGATGGTTATCGGATAGCATTTGGGCAGTGATTTGGTAGCTATCAGCAATCACCCGCTACCCGATGTCTTCCTGATACAAGTTGTAGTTTCTAACCCAGTTATCAGCAAGACATCGGCTAGCCGATGGCCAATTGATAACTATCAGGAGCACATCAGCAAACTTGGTTTTCGAAACAGCTTCTCACCTAACCATCGGGAAGACATCAGGTAGCTGATGTCTTTCTGATTGTTTCTAACCCAGTTATCAACAAGACATCGGCTAGCCGATGGCCAATTGATAACTATCAGGAGCACATCAGCAAACTCGGTTTTTTAAACAGCTTCTCACCTAACCATCGGGAAGACATCAGGTAGCTGATGTCTTTCTGATGGCAAAGCATCAACCATCAAGATGACATTGGCAAATAAAAACAGTTATCAGGAAGCCATCAGAAAACTTGTAGTTTCAAAAATCTGATCATGTGTATCACCAGGAAGACATCAGCAAACATAGTCTCTGAAACCAGGAGTTCATATGCAATATATGTTTGTGTGTCATTAAGAAAATTTATGGGCCAGGCCAAGAGACTGGGGGAGAGACTGTATGGGGTGATGATGACCTTGTGGTCAGACCAATGAGGTGCCCACCTCCCTGGTTAAACCATCTTTGAAATAACCGTTGGCCATCATCATTCCTACACCACTCCATGCACAACTCCAGTAGGGTCTATGTCTCTCCTCCATCATTCATATCAGCAGGTAAGCAAGTTTCTCATTTTATCCCATACTGTAATGTCACACAGTAACAGAATGTTGTGAAAACTGAAGAGCCTGCAATTATGGTGGATCAAGTGTAGCTGCAATGTTCAGTATGAGCCTTATAGTATCCAGTCCCTGTGTCAGCTAGAAGATGATGAATCAACATGATTACCCGGTACTGTACAGCTGTACCAACTGAATGGTGAGTGATTGTGAACCCGCGAGATGTTAATGGTAGTCTCTAAAAGGACCAAGCAATGTTACATGGTATCAGGAGTGGAGCCTAAACGTTTTTGCATCGGAAATTGTGTCAATTAACTCCATGAGACATATTTACGCAAATAGCTATGAGTGGGACTGTGTGTGTTGTGCACTGGATATATACCTGCGTGATGGTAAGTCTACCGATCGGACTTTGAGATATTGGTGGGAAATGCTTTATAGTACTAGTATCTCTATGAACCGAGATGATAGAGTCTCTGCATGGATTGTGGCAATGACATATAAATTGAAAATTGATCGTAACAGAGATTCCTGCAGAAGGGTGCTGACTTCGTGTGACCGCGGATACACCAGCCAGAAATTGCCCCATTACTATAACATACAAGGATTGTGATGTGGTTTGTGGATGCATGCGGATTTCTTCATTTGATTTTACATGATGGAGTAGCTATACAGCCTCGACCCAAACGGCTTGAATTTGAATCTACAGCTAATCTTCCAAGAGAATGGACAGTGGAAAGAGGAATTCCTGCTACCGGTACTTATGTTTCTCTAGCAATTATGGATGGGAAAACTGAGCAAATCAAAGTTTAGATACTCGCAATACCGTACCTGATGTTGGCCAAGAGGTCATGAGGTACCAGATGGTCAAGCCTGCAGAAGAGACTCTTCAGAGTGTGTTCGAAATGTACCCGTCAGCAAGCCATTGCGGGTGGCTGGTATATAGGCATACATCCATAGTGCTATCAGCCATCGGAAAATGTACCCATGTATCGGAAAGCCATTGGCAAATGTATACCCATCAGCAAGCCATCGGGAAATTTACCCATCAGCAAGCCATCAGGAAATTTACCCATCAGCAAGCCATCGGGAGATTCACCCATCAGCAAGCCATCGGGAAATGTACTCATCAGCAAGCCATCTGCTAGCGGATGGCTTGCTGAAGGTAACTAATTTGCATGTGAAATTGCCATCCGATAGCCATCGGATAACCACCAGATAGCCATCGGATGGCCAGTAGGTATAGCGATCCGCAGTGCTATCAGCAAGCCATCAGGAAATGCACCCATCAGCAAGCCATCGGGAAATTTACCATCAGCAAGCCATCAGGAAATTTACCCATCAGCAAGCCATCTGCTAGCGGATGGCTTGCTGATGGTAACTAATTTGCATGTGAAATTGCCATCCGATAGCCATCGGATAACCACCGGATAGCCATCGGATGGCCAGTAGGTATAGCCATCCGCAGTGCTATCAGCAAGCCATCGGGAAATGTACCCATCGGCAAGCCATCGCGAAATGTACCCATCGGCAAGCCATCGGGAAATGTACCCATCAGCAAGCCATCTGCTAACCGATGGCTTGCTGATGGTAACTAATTTGCATGTGAAATTGCCATCCGATAGTTATCGGATGGCATAGCATCGGATAACTATCGGATGGCCTGCAGATGGCCATCTGCAGACCACATTTATTTCGCTATGGGAGGTCCATGTTGTCAGGAGGTCGGAGATCAGGGCACTCACTCAAGATGTGTTGAGCAGTCTGTTCTGGTGCACCACACTGGCAAGCTGCTGACGGGCGTAGCCCCCAACGATGCATGGCTGCACTGAAACGTCCAACTCCCGTTCGAATCCGATTTAGAGACACAAAGCTGTAACAAAATGTGACTAGAGTAGCAGTAACCACTGCCAAACAGCATTACGCATTTCTTTCTACACCATATCTTCTGACATACCTTGTTATGCTGTCCCATACAGTGTTCGTTTCTGCAACGGTTCTATCATCCCAGTTCATACATCGTTTGCTCCCACGTTTATTTTCCTTCCGGTTTATGTCTTCCTTTTCTGTCGCTCTCCAGTATAGGTTACTATAGTTGATATGACTATTCGCGTGATTTAACTTTGTGTTTGTCTATTCAAACAGAATTTGTGTGTGAGGCCTCTCACCACTGCCTAGGTTAAATACGGGTGATAGCAAGCGGTGCATGACAAAACAAACAAACGACAGACAGTCCATACCTTTACGTTTGAACAAAATAACAAACGTTTGCCATGTCGCAGTGCTGTAACAATATGAAGAAAACATGAGAATTCCACATCATTTTCATTTTTCTAGCATAACAAAAGAGAGCCCCTGACTTACCTCTTTCAGAAGGTATAGTGGAAATGATTAATTGTAAAAAAAAAAAAAAAAGAAGAAAAAAAAAGAAGAAAAGAAAATGAAATGGTAAATCAACATTTTGAATGTCGTCACTCCTCCAACCTTTTGTAAATGTTAAATTTAACACTCAAAATAGTAGATTTACAATTTCGGAAATGCTAAATGTAACATTTCGAATGTTAAATCTAACATTTAATAACGACAAGCAATTTCATTTTTAAAGTTTTATCACCTCTAAAATTGACAAAAATTAAAATCGACTCATAATACAACGCTTGCTTTTATAGCTGTCACAAATAACGTCTGAAATATGACCCCCCAAAAAAGAAATAAAACAAACAAATATATGGGACTTGTACGTAACTCTCAAGATCACACTTTCGAAGCATTTCTTAACCATTCATTATTTGGTTTTACGAAGATTCCACCAGCAATTATAGTCTCAGGCAACAGGTACAAATCTTTACCCGGATGAACCTTAACATTGTTATAGCTTGAATCTGTAACACACATTTTTTTTTTCAAAAAATTTTTATTTCATATTATTCAGTACATAATAATTGCATAAATCAAAATGAGAAAGCAAATGAAAATTCCAATACAATCATTATTCATTTGATAACAACTTTTACAAAAGCTCATGATACAAAACTAGTTCCTAAAGAATGAAATTGAACGCAATATCAAGTAATGAAGCCTATTTTTGAGCCCCTCTCTCTCTCTCCATATAAACTTGGATCCCACCTGACTGTCGCCGAGCTGATTGGTCGAGCAATGTTGAAAGGGCTGCCACGCGAGTGCAAGAGCCTGTGATGAAGGCTGCTATATTGCTAGTACAATTTGCACATGTCGGAATTTTGCTAAGAAATCTCTCTTTAGATGCTGTAAATGTTTTCTGCGCGCCTGCATGCACGAAGCAAGAGTATCGCAAGTTCCTGCAGACTATACAAATACCAAGGGGGTATCTCACTGACCGGCGAACGTTTGCGAACGTAGCGAATTTGGGATTTCGCCAGGGTTCGTTAAGGGTTGCAAAAGGTTCGTTAGCAGTCGCAAGAAAGTTCGCAAACGGTGTTTATTGTCGCAAACAGTTTTTCTTGTCGCAAAGAAATTTTGAACATGTTCAAAATTTCTTTGCGAACCTTTGCGAATTTGTATTTTCGCTAACAGTTGCAAACATTCGCAAAACACTTGTAAGAATTCGCAAACGGTCGTAATACGGTGTCGCTAACATTTTTATTTGATTCGCCACTGCTAGCGAACAAGTAACCATATGGTTCCTATATAAAAGCTTCTGAAACAGACATGGTTCCACTCTAAGAAAGTTCTTGAAGCTCTTGACATCTCCATCATGTAATTTCTGCAAGTCTGTCCTCTGCAACCACTCTCTGACCCAAACAGTCTTTCTTTTCTTCTTCCTTTCTTGTTTTTCTTTATTTTATTTCTCTTATGCTGCACAATAGCTGTAGCAGCAGCCTGACAAAGCAGCTCTTCAAGGATAGCAACACCTTGAGCCTCTTCTTGGCAGAAATTTATTTCCATACACTGGAAATCCATCTTGAACGGTTGTCACAAGAGATCTGAATTCAGTGGAAGGTTTTACGTTCGTTTTATGGATCTGACTATACATAATCGCCTGGTACTTTTTCTGGGTCCAAGAATATTCGCAAAATTGTCGCAAAGGATTTGCAAACAGTTGCTAATATTTGCAAAACTGTCGCAAACATTTTTGCAAAACTGTCGATAACATTTGCAAAACTGTCGCTAACATTTTTGCAAAACTGTCGCTAACATTTGCAAAATTGTCGCTAACCTTTGCTAACATTCGCTAATAGTCGCCATCTGTGTTTCGCAAACACTTTCGCAAACGTTCGCTCAAGTGTTGCTAATTGTCGCTAAACATCGCTAAAAGTCGCTAACTGTCGGTAATGGCAGAAGCGAACCTTGATTTTTCGCAAACGTTCGTCAGAAAAGTTGGCGAATCTCAAATTCGCTACGTTCGCAAACGTTCGCCGCTCAGTGAGATACGGACATCCGCGTATAGTAACTGATAGGGGAACTTTGAGGACCTATACAGTCGGCATAGTGACCATCTTGTACATTCTATCACGCTGGCAAATATAATTACTTACCAACTGTGTAGAAAATGTTGCCCTGCATTTTCCAGATTAAAAAATACCCCCCTTCCCTCGAAAAAAAAAAATGGCCACCAAATTGAAATTATGAAAAAAAAATCAATATCAATCAACCATACATGAGTAATGTCAGCAATTATTGATAAGCATTAACATGGTCGACCAACCCTATTATATATATCTTGCTCTATGTCACATACGAAAGGAACTCATTAAAGTAGGCTTACATGTATAACCAATATAGGGGAATATAATATTGGATCGTTCTGGGGCCCGTTCCATAAAACTTGACATCAGTGACAAGTTGTCATAGATGTGACAATCTACTGAAATCCTTGCATCTGATTGGCTGAGAGCAAATTAAATGTCATAGAAATGTGGCAGTTGTCACTGATGACAAGTTTTATGAAACGGGCCCCAGGTCTACACTTTGTATGAAATGAATCATCATAATTATCTCATCTGGTATAGATACACAATAGTCTTTTCTAGTCGTTATCTGATACATAAGAAGTCATGTTTCCACTGATCGCAGCGCAGACAAACAAGATGGACACAGCCGCTGGGAAGAACTGAGGATCGACAAGAAGACCTGCAATAGTAGGGACAGTCCACGTGATCCGTAGATGCCAATACCAATTGCAAATTAGCTTGCTATAGCAGTTGCTCGTACGAGCATGGAGGTACAAACAACCTCCATGGTACGATGTCATCATGGACTGCACAAACAGGGCAAACGATGTCAAAACGCATACTTTTAATAGATACCAAACTATGGGCTCCAAGTTGGGCGAAGTCGGAGGACCACAGAGGAGCTTATCCTGATAGCCAGGCCTCCGGAAGCACCCGCGGTTGCCATGAAAACGGTTCATGACTCTCCGATATACCAACAGACAACGCGTGTACGATGCCAAAACATCTAACTGATCATAACGAAATAAGTCAGGAACTCACACGTTAGTATACGAAAAATAGTTTGTGTTTGAAGATTAAATCCTTCAGCAAAGTCGTACTTATGGCAAGCCTTTTTTACATTTAAAGTTAATTTCTGATATCACGAATTCCATTTTGTGATATCAAAAAATCAAATTTCTGATATCAAGAATTCAACTTGTGATATCAAGAATTAAATTTGTGATATCACAAATTCCCGTAAGTGTAGCACATGAACTTAATTTGTGATATCAAGAAATCGAATTTGTGATATATCACTAAATCCATTCTTGATGTCACAAATTCATAGTGATATCAGAAATTCGAATTCGTGATATCAAAAATTCAATTTGTGATATCACTGAATGAATTTGTGATATCAGAAATTCGAATTCTTGATATCAAAAATAGATAGAGTGTCATCTGAACATAAGTACGTATGAACGTAACTAACTGAACGTAACTACAGTACTCATGCAGGGTGCGGAGAGGGAGTCGTAACAAAACCTGCCAAATGTCCACCACTGGTGTCGGCTGGTGGTCACATAACTCTCCTAAAGACATTTCTCACTCCTCAAAAATCACTCCTCCAGAACAATTGGGTGTATCCATTAAGACCAATAGTGTTGGGTATACAGTTTGCCTGCCCCAATATGTTTATGATTTTGTAAAATGATTTAAAGTGTAATCTGTTATAGGCAAGTTTATTCAAGAACCAAAACCGGGGAGAACAAAACTGGAATGCACAAGTCCAAAAATCTTCAGACCAGAGCAAGAAGAGTGAAGATATCCAGATATTCTGAGGAGTTTGGTGCAGCAGTATGCATGGCAAACAAACAGTTAGAATTTGTAGTGAGAAGAAAGTAGTGGTACAAAGGAATTCAATTTTGTTAATCTGCGTAATGAGAAATTTCTGTTATTAACTTGGAGGAGTTACAGGGGGAGGCCGGGAGAGAGTATCTTTCACAGAGTTAAGAGAAACGCAAACAAAAGTTGTAAGTCAACCAATCTCTGCCAATAATCAGTGGCGAGAAATGAGAGGGGAAAAAAGGAGAATTATGTAACTTTGAAGTAATTGACAACACATCAATAAAGGAATTTATAAAATGAAACACGGGTTGCCAAAAATCTTTATTTAGTTTTTTTTTTTCGTTAACTATCGTTATATACTATGTAAAGATAACACCTCAAATTCCATCGGAATTTCTGCGCTAAACTAACGCTCGAATTCAGTGTATATCTGCGTTCAACTAACGCTCGAATTCACAGGTGAATTTCAGCACAAAACAAACGCTCGAATTCCCTAGCTGTGCATTTCTGCGCTGAACTAACGCTCGAATTCAGTATATATCTGCGTTCAACTAACGCTCGAATTCACAGTTGAATTTCAGCACAAAACAAACGCTCGAATTCCCTAGCTGTGCATTTCTGCGCTCAACCAACGCTCGAATTCACAATAAATTTAATTCTAGCGCAAAATTAACGCTCGAATTCCCTGTGTATTTCTGCGCTCAACTAACGCTCGAATTCCCATTGGTTTTCTGCACTGAACTAAAGCTCGAATTCCCTGTGTATTTCTGCGCTAAACTAACGCTCGAAATCACAGTTGCTTTTCAGCACAAAACTAACGCTCGAATTCCCCGATTATATTTTCTGCGCTCAACTAACGCTCGAATTCACTGTTGAATTTTAGCGCAAAAGTAATGCTCGAATTCCCTGTGTGTTTCTGCGCTCAACTAACGCTCGAATTCACAGTAGTTTCCTGCGCAAAACTAATGCTCGAAATCAAATGATTTTTTTTTTTTTTTGCGAAAGATAAGTGCTAAAATTCCATGTAAATCAATGATATCACAAATTGGAATTAGTGATATCACAAAATGTATTTCTTGATATCAAGAATGTGAATTCGTGATATCTCGAATTGAATTTGTGATATCACGAATTGAATTTGTGATATCACTAATTCGATTTCGTGATATCAAAAATTTGTTTTACGTGATAAACCAATGGGTGTTTGTGATATCAAAAATTGAATTTGTGATATTAGAAATTCGAATTTTTGATATCACGAAATGGAATTCATGATATCAGAAAATCTTTTTACAAATCAAATTGGCTTGCCATACGTACTTGTGTTCTAAAATCAAGTCTACAAAGAAAGACACCACTTATTTTTTGCGAGGCTACGGAAGTTTCGCCATCAGTAGCTTTCACATCTGATGTTTTTCGGGCAATACATTTGTTGACTTCTCCGCACTGGGTGTTGCAGTATTGCGAACTATGCGGACTTTTATCAGTAACTTCCTCATACAGTGCATTTTGATTTTACATACACGTGGCGCCCTGAGGGCCAACTCTATGGGAAACATAATTATTCAGCGTCAGACCGCCTTTTACCAAGAGGGCGCCAGAAAAGTTGTAGGCATCCAGAAGAATATTTGTGAAGATTTGCATTACGAGGAAACCCAAAAATGATCCGACGAAAGTGATGGAGAAAGCGAACGGGAAGTAGACTCCGTCATGATCTTTGAGGTACAGCATGGCTGGATTTATCACCATGCCTTGACTGAAACCAATTATTGTTGGACATGAGGAAGATAAAATTCATTCGTATAATATCTTGGATATTGGGGGGGGGGAGGAACAGTCATGATAATTATGAGAACATTGCCGAATGGAAGCTTTTTATTAAGTGCTCCTTAAATTTTACATTCTTGACAGATATCAAGGTTATTTCTTTATGCTGTGATTATAAGCTTCAGGCCTTATGATTCTAAAACATGCAACAGAATTTCAATCGAAGTGCTTATGACAGCATTCTTCATTCAAAAATAAATTTTTCTATCTTGTATAACAGCTGCGTATTAAAATTGTCCGCTTGAATGTTATATGGGATATGATTCAAGACTGGCTGTCGGGCGGACCTCGGTAGTCTATAGTGAATAATGACGCCTATCTAGCAAACACAAAAATCATTCATTTGAATAAACATGCAGTAGCCCTATCCTTTAGTAAAATGGGTAAGAGCCATCAAGGGCGCCGGAAGCGGGGGGGGGGGGGGGGCAAAACGAGTTTTTTCCCCCAAAGTGCCCCCTGTAACAAACAATTAATCAATTATTTAAAGACCAAAATGAACAATGAAGGCACCTTTCTTGTCTAAAAGTGAATTTCATAACTGAAATTCATAATTTATTATTGATATACATTATCATATCTATACACTAATACTTTGATATGAGTAAATTTAGTGCATAGATGGTAGCCTCGCGTCCTCGAGTGTGCCCCCTGAAACATACTTTTAGTAAACCTTACATTTTCCCTTTCTTCTATGCTTTTTAGCACACAACATAATTATAAAATACTAATGTACCCCCCGAATGTTATAATCATAGTCCTTCGCAATGATTTTTTCGCTATGTTTAATTTCCTAGAAATTTGCTTTTAAATGCTCCATAAACGCGACTTTTGTCATGTTTGTACTCTGTTTTCACAGAAAGTCCCTACCGTGGGAGGGGGTTATCCCCCCTCCCACACCCTCGTCGAGGATCTCACACCGTCACATTAATGTACCCTCGTATGTTATAATCATAGTCCTTCGCACTAATTGTTTTCGCTATGTTTAATTTCCTACAAATTTGCTTTTAAATGCTCCATAAACGCGACTTTTATACTATGTTTTTACAAAAAGTCCCTACCGTGGGAGGGGGGTATCCCCCCTACCACACCATCCCCCTCCCCCCCCCCCCCCCCCGCTCGGTCGCTTCGCTCCCTCGCCGAGGATCTTAAACCGTCACGTAATGTACCCCCGTATGTTATAATCATAGTCCTTAGCACTAAATTTTGTACACTATGTGTAATTTCCTAGAAATGTGCTTTTAAATGCTCTATTAACCGTGGTACCCCCGCTCGGTCGCTTAGCTCCCTCGCCGAGGATTTCACACCGTCATTGTGCCCCGTCGAGATTTTACTCCCCCCACCTACCCCCCCCCCCCAAAAAAAAAACAACAACAACAACAACAAAAACAAAAATGCAAAGTTATTCCGGCGCGCTTGAGAGCCATCACTGGCTATCGGGAGGAAGCTCGGTAGTCAATGGATTATGGGGCCTGTCTAGCAGTCAGGAGGTTGATCGTGGGCTCGACTCCCTGCCTTGATTTTCATCACATCTATTACTCTGAATAATCGGTGCACTGAATAATCGGTGCTTATTTACATCGATGAAGGCAGTTTGTCAATCAGCTGCAATAAAAACAAAATTGACGCAAGAACATGACATTCAATAAAATGATATATGATTTTTCTTTCTTTTTTATGGTCTCATTACAACAGAAATGTTTAAATGCAGCAACACATTACATCATTAAATAAATCAGTTGTTATAGATATTGTAATCATGTAATCGTTCTCTTATATCGTCGGAATGTTTTTTGTTGTTGTTGTTGTTGTTGTTTGGTTTTTTTTTTGTTTTTTTGTTTTGTTTTTGTTTTTTTTTGTCAATACAGACCCACAGAAGTGAAGAGTAGCCTGAGTACAAGCGCATTGTTAACAAAAGCAGACAAGGTAAAGTCGACTCCAGCGATCAGACTCCCAACTGTGGACACATTGTTGGCTCCGAAGCGCACAAACCTGAGCAACCTCACAAGGATGCCTGAAATACAGACACCTGAATACGGGAATCAATGAGTTCACATTAATAACTGGATATCGAATCATATATTGTATATATAGCTAACAATTTATAATTTCCACGAGTCATAGGCTCCTACAGCCCACGAGCTATATAGTCAGGTCGCTTAACGTCAAATTTTGAGATTGCCGTTACACGGCGGATAAAAGCACCAAATTTTGAGAGATGACCTCTTAGGACCTACTCATTGACATTTGAGTAGGAGCCTTCTGTCAAATTCTTATTTTCATGGTATAAATGCTGAATTTCATTTTGCAGAAAATTTCGCGGGCATGAAACTTTCGCAAATTTCGCGAGGAGCTAATATTCGCGAAAGTAAAATGCGCGCGATTCTAAGCAATTAATTTAATGCCAAACGCAATTCGTGGAAGTTTCATGCTGCGAAAAAGACCGGCGGCTCCCATTTGCGAAATTTCATGTCTCGAAAAAATAACACCATATTTATGTATCTGAGGAAGTAAAGTGACGAAAAAAAAAAAAAAAAAGGTTTAGATTTTTTTTTTTCATGGAACTAGAAAACATGAACCCAAGAGTAAATATGGAATATGTTGGTGTTGGTGTGAGTTGGTGTGATGTCGGAAAATGTGAGGCTGTATTGCAGGTGGCATTTTTCAAATTACATTGACATGTTCAACAGACTGTAACTCACCAAGATGCCTCTTGAATTTGAATTTGAATTTGAATCTATTCGTTTCATTTCCATTTTACATTGCATTGTTCTTTACATATTGACACATTACAGTAATATATCAGCATGAATTGACAGAATATAGGGTACTTACACAAACGGAAATGGGGTGACCCAACTAAAAGCATAGCCTGTAAAATTTGTAGGCCACCATGACGAGTAATATTCATAATTATGTACAGAGTAATTGAGAATATAACATAAATATACAAACTCCTGAAACATATTTACTAACTTGTACATATTTACATCTTAAATGTAGTAAACATGAATGAGAAAGAGAGGGAGAGAAGGAGAGAACGAGAGAAATAGAGGAAATAAAGTGAGAACCGAAGGGGGAGAGAGGGGGAAGAAAAAGAAGGAAAGAAAGAAAGAAAGATAGAAAGAAAGAGAAAAAATAAACAGTGGAATTTAAATGAATAGGAATTCCACATGAATAATATACCATGTATTGACCGATTCGGGTTCGTTGAGGGCAGCAGACATTTTATGGCACTGGGCGCAGCCATGAGCTCAAATTGCGGTGTCTCAGCCGACCCCCCTCCCCCTGCTCTCCCCCACCCCCAGGGCAACATGTTTATCGCGCACTTGTAACAAAGGTTCGCGCACTAAGCAAGCATTCGCGCACTCAGTACGAGACGCCCATTGGCTAAAGCAACCATGCATCAGGTTTTCATTCTGCGCGCGTGCTAATGTAGGGAGAGGGGTGGGGGAGTGGGAAGGGGGGGGGGGTCGACTGAGACACCGCGTAATGGCGCTGCCCATGCCAAAAATACACATAGCGCGTCACAGAATCGGTCAATAAGTTGATACAAGATTACCTTATAGGGTAAAAGTGTCCAGAACTGGTATAGAATTATAGAGGCTAGTTACATCGTAACATATTTACTTAGAAGACTTAATTTTAATTTATATTTGAATGTTTTGAGGCTTGTGGTTTGTTGAAAAGAATAGGCTAAAAATTCCAATATTTTGGTCCAGCAAAAGCAAATGTATTGTGTGTAAAGTTGGTTCTATAATGGATGGCAGGTGGTAAGAAGAAGACTGCCGAGTGTAAGTACTTGTGCACTTGTTCATTCATAACAAAAAGTGACGAAATAACCTGTGGAAATTGAGAATCCTTCGAGCTGTACATAATGGATCCTAGATTCATAAGATATAGATCCTGTACTTTTAGAAATTTATTTTCATAGAAGAGTTCATTAAAGTGAGAACATGATGTTACTTAAATAGCATATATGCATTCTCCAATTCAATTTGTCATCTTGTAGGCCAAGAAATGTATTCGTGACTTTGTCTATTAGCACATTATTAAAGAGTATATGGCCTGGTAAAGATGATAATGAATTGCTAAATAGCATAATCTACATATAGTTGGTTTTCAAGAAATTTAAAGGTAACTTGTTTATATGGATCCATGTAACTACAGATTTCAGTTCTGAATTTATAATATTCAGTATAGTTGGTGTGGATTTTTGTGAGAGAAAAAATTACTACAATCGTCGGCAAATAATATGAAAGAAAGAAGTAGTGACGATTTGGGAAAATCGTTTATACACAAAATAAAACGTAGGGGACCAAGCAGCGACCCCTGCGGAACACAACAAGAAATAGTCAGTTAGGTAACTTCCAAACCATTCCAGAGCTTTTCCTCTGATTCCACATTAGGATAGTTTGTACAATAAAATATTATGATTAATGGTATCAAAAGCTTTAAAATAGTCTGAGAATATACCTACAGTATGTAAGTTCTTCTCAATTGCCGAGGCAACCTTATCAATAAAATGTAGTATCGCATGTGGTGTATGCTTTTCACGAAAGCCAAATATTGTACATTAGTTCATATTTCACATGACTTGAAAAATTTGATCAAACGAACATAAATGAGCTTTTCAAGGAATTTGGAAAAGGTTGTGAGCGAAGAAATAGGGCAGTGGTTATCTACTTCTTGAGGATCTCCTTTCTTGAAGATAGGTCTGTAGGTACTACTTTTGCAATTTTCATATTTTGTGGTACATCACCGATAAAAATAGATAAATTGAATACATGAGTAAGAGGTTTCACGAAAAATGCAGCGACTTTCTTCACTAGGTTGTTTGTGATGCCATCACATCCTAGGGACTTATCTTGAGGTTACTGATAATATCAATTACCTCCTCTTCCGTAACTGGAATCAAAAAACATGTTTCAGAATTCGGACTTTCTAAAAAGTCAAAAACGTTCTTTGTGCTGTTTAGAACATTTTCTGACAACCTTTTCTCTACATTCACAAAGTATTCATTGAATGATTCGCTAACAATTAATTTGTCTCCAGTTTGGTGACCATTAATCGTAAGTTTTGTGGGTCCTGTGAGTTTTGATTTTGTATTATGTAATTGCCTTATAACTTTCCAAGTTCCTTTCATGTCATTAGATGTAGCTTTGAATTGGTTACGAAAAAAAAAAACTCTCTCTTAGCACTACGCAAAGTAGTAGTAAGAATATTCCTATACTTTTGCTTTGATTCTGATGTTTTTTTATACTTATATTGATAAAAAGCCTATTTTTCTTATTTATTGATTTCAAACGTGTAATCCAAGGCATGCGAGGAGTTTTCTTAGAATGACAGGATTTCCTTTCTAGCACAGGGAAATTTTTATTGAATAACTTTATCATCTGCATGAAATTATTGAAAGATTTGTTCACATCAGTTTCACTCAAAACAGAGGTCCATTCTTCCGCAGCTAAGTCGTCCTTAAATTTCTTTTCATTCTTAGGGGTGAAACTTCGTACATATTCGTTACATAATTCATACCGTTTAATCTTTAGAGATAAACTAGCAAATATAGGAAAGTGATCTGAAATGTCACTTACTAGAATCCCTGCCGCTGGAAACGGCTGTAAATTTGTAAAGATATTATCTATCAAGGTGGACTAGGTGGTATCAGTGATTCTGGTTGGCTTATTAATGAGTGGGAACAAAGCAAATGAAATAGGAGTATTCAAGAAAGTATTCACATAAATATTTTCTCCAAATTCTAGGAGGTTTACGTTAAAATCTCCCATTAGAAACAACGTTTTGTTATTCAGTAAAGGGCTCGAGAGAATATCCTGTAATCCATTAATACAGACTTCAGTACTTCTCTGTGGCGGTCTATACATAATTCCGATTACAATATTTTTGTGGCCGGGAATAACCAATTCAGCGAATAGAGTCTCTAAAGCTTCAGTCATAACAGTGGTTTAAGCTTATATTCAAAATTAGAGGAGATATATAAAGCTACACCGCCACCTGTCATATTCAGCCTGCTATATTTGTAATTGGACTATGATAGCCAGGAAGAGCAAACATGCCGTTGCAATCGTAAGAGGTCCATGTTTTATTTAGTCCGACAACAGAATTTTATTTGTTTATGTTATTTTAGAATAAATTCAACTGATCAAAATTTTTGTTAATGCCACGGATATTAAAGTTAAAAAAGGAAAAATCATCATTCGCATTTTGATTTTCACAAACGTGTTCTTCAGTTTGGTAAAAAGAAGGTGGTAAAATTGTTTCAGAACCGTCATCGGTACAGTATTCAAGGACCATTGTGGTAGAATTTAGCCTTTCAGCAACTGTGTCTGCTTTCTGGCTATGATGAATATTATGGTTATTAATAGGATAAACTCTTCTGTTTCGTTTTCAATAGCATTGAATCTTAACATTGTATTATGAGATTAACAGTTAGAAATTAAAATTGATGGGAATATTTACTTAAGTTTAGACATGTCGTCTTTGCGGTGGATTATGATCGGGAAGGCCTTCTCGTTCTTCTTCACGTAGATCTTTCCATTATATAATGTTTTGAAAGGTTTTGAAAAACTTCTGCTTGATTTCACATGAGCAGATGATTATCAGTTGTCTTTCTGCTATCACCTTGTGTGAAACAAAGAATTGTTTCTCTTCAAAAGATAGCGTGCCAATTAATCTGCACTTACGGTTGTTGCTCTATACAATACATTCCAACCCACCTCCACCTTCAGACATCCGTAGGCGTTGTGGTGTAGACATGGTAGAGCGGGATCTTAACATCTCCCATGAAGCGAGACTTCTCTTTTCTTTTCTTTTTTCTTTTCTCCACTAACAAATAAGTTTAGGAGAATCATAGACACATTCCCACGTACTGTTTACATTTCCCATCATATGCTTTTAACATTGGAATTTTCATTTACACATTTTGCCTGCGAAAGAATTACCAAGAACTTTTCAACACAAAACTGTTCAAAAGAAACCATTTAGTTCATACATATTACTCGACAGATCTATTGATATACTGAGTATACTAAACCTTATCACCGTCCAAGTACTCGAACAGTTTTCACCAAAGATACAAGTATGTTTACAAGACTGCAAACAGTAGAATGATTTGCACCTTAACAAATCAGACTACTTATTCTCTTGAAATGTGTTCAAACGTAAATTTAAGTCATTCCTCTTAAATGATTACTCTCTTGTAAGGTGAAGTGGGCTCACTCTCGTACTTGGTGGGTGCTGCACAATTTTTATGTACAGGTGTGACGGAGGAATGACTGCTCGCAGATGTTGCAGTATGTTCACTTAGTGTATGTTTGTATGTTCACCTTTAATTCTCCCAAGCTTTCGACCGAATTACCGGTCTTTTTCAAGGGCTTGGGACGTAAACAAAAAAGCAAAAAAGCAACCACTGATTTGCATGCATTTGAACAAAATAAGGCAAAAACAATGCAAAATAAAACAGCCAAAAAAAATCAAAAGGAATATAGACAGCAACATGACATTCACTACAACAAAGTGGCAATATTATGACATACATTGGCAGTGAAAATAATGGAACAGTAGTAGCAGTATAGTATAAATAACATTGAGTGGTAATGATTGCAATGAAATCATTCGAAATACATAAACCAACGAAATAGGTGGAACAGTATAAAATAAAACACACTGGTTACCTTTTAAGGTTATCTTTTGGGTGTAAACCTGCAGTGTGTGGTGTCAGTGGGGTGAGTGTGAGGGGTATGCGAGCGTAATGTTTGGGTAGTGAAGTGTGTGGGTGTAACGGTATTTTGAACGTTGATGGCGCGAAGAACTTGAGACCTCCATCAGATTAATCATTATACTCAACTTCTTTCTTACATTTTTTATTTTACTCATGATCAGTGAATGCAGTTGTGCGTGCAGTAAAAACGCACACAAACTTTATAAGCAATAAAATGGGCGTGTGTGTACATAGGCAAGCATGTACACACAAGGGTGTGCACACACACACGTACACTCGCATACGTATACAGTTATCCACGCGCTTTCAAATTATACACACGTATTACTATAAACACACATGTGGATAAATACATGAAAGTGCTTCTAATACGGAAGCAGATATCCATATATGAATATAATTATTAGGTTTTAATAATCCGTCCAAACATAGATACATTATTCATTCTTGCTCCAAAACATGAAAATTATACACATCATTTCATTTAAACCCTTCATTCTTGACACTGTCAATAAATCATCATTACTTTTCATAGGTTCTGGGTGCCAGGTGAAAACAGGGCCTATAAAAATGAGGAGGGGGACTAAACGATTAAGGATCTACATTAATTCCATGTGGGTGTAAGGTGTGTAATTTGGATATCCAGTACGATTCTCGTTTGAGTATGATATGGGTTTCCTTCTTTTTGATGAGTTCGATGCCTATGATTTGTACATCGCGAATTGAATAATTTGGTAGGCCTACAGTATATTGGTAAAACTCAAACGTCTCTGTACACCCGCCTAAACAACACACGCTCTGATTCTCAACCACAGCACCTCAAGCCGCAAAATCCTTCCCTACACCGTATATTTCAACCTACCAATCCAAATTACACACCTTACGCTCAATTCTCGCTTACGTAAAATTTTTAAGACACCATGATAACATATAGAAAAAGAAATAGTTATATTACAATAGTTGTGCCGCAATACAGAAATTAGTCGAAGGCCTGCAGTTTTGTTTTGTTTTGTTTTTTTTTTCTTTTATATGAATATTTGTTTTGGTGAGTTCTTAGTCATTTCCGATCTGTATGTTGATGCTAAGAACTTACATTTCCTTGGAAACCTTAAATTCCTATTTCGTATAGGTTTCCTTCATGTTTCTCTCTCTGCTCTTTTACAGGAATAATGTCAGCATAAAATACAGTAAAGAGTGCCCCCCCCCCCCACAGCTCAAGCTAGAACATAATAGGTATATAGCAATATATTTTTTTTTATTTCTTATATTGATATCATAATATGTCTTCTTGTTATCGCAGTCTGAATAAGATCACATGAACCTTATACTCTTAGGAAGGTGTTGGTAGTAATGCCTGTATGCCTTTGTTTCCTTTAACGTGAAAAACAGACACATTGTATGTAAGTCGTGGAACAGCTATAGCTCCCATTACCCGCCCTTTCCAGCCGCCAGCCCCTTAAAGAGAGGGTGAGGGGAGCCTATATCCTTTCAAAGTCATGAAGCTCCTGTATAAAAAGTAATGCTTTCAGAAGAATCTGAGCTAAACACTTCTGATAACACCTATAACAGAGAAAATACTGTTTTTCCCAAATTATATTACTACTGTTATGGATACATGTGCATTGTATTATCATTTCTGGGCACTTTATCGTTCCGCGGAGGAATATGTAAATAAAGAGTTCGACAAGATGACCGAGATCGACCAAACACCTTGTTTGAGAGTCTGGGTATTTTTGGTGGTTATGATGGTTCGTTAGCCCAAGTTAACCTCCGTAACACTACGCATGTCTACTGCAGAAAGGTTAAGATACTGGGGGGTTTTTTTCACCAGAAAAACGCCCTTTTCAGCCCTCAGCAACTGCAATGCTATTTCCAAGCTTGCCTTTCCTGCTACAGTCGCTGTAGGCAAGCCATCTTTTAAATTACCCCTCACGAACATAATGGGTTAAAAGAAGACTCTATTGACATTTTCTATAATTGTCTTGTGATTCTTATCTACATTTTTTAATGCCTACTACTGGAAACAGAGGAATTTAAAACCCAGATTAAGCCTGTAATGATTTTTTTTGAAAAAAAAAATGAAAACGAGTAAGCCATGGAACGATCCACACAATTTGGCGTACGTCACAGGTGCACGACTCAGAAGATAAACTACACACGTCAATTATTTACTGATGACATCTCACACGAAGTACTGAAAAAGCTGTTATTTAGTCAAATGCAATATGGATCTGAAATGCACATGTCAAACAATATATTTTACAAAATAAAAAAAAACTAAAATGATAATAAAAAAAAAAAATGTAGGGAAATTTCCAGATATGCAAAGTGAAACTGGCATCGTTATCCGAACGTGCTGCTCGTAGAAAACTGTGTGCAAGTAATGTTACACTTGGTAAATGCATTAAGCGATACTTTACATGATCGACAGTTTTCTATCTAACGTAGATGATGAGGGGTGAGTGAATTTTAAAATCTAAATCCGAATAAACCTTCAACGACACTAACGATTTACGCCTAGTTTATAGAAGAAAATGGCACCCGGTGCACATAGTACAGTAGTCCTAATCCTAGTGCTCTAGACTAGAACTAGGATTAGGACTAGTCAAGTGGCAGTGATATAGTTTTGATGGGTAAACTCACTGGCGTCGCCGTCGACAGCTGCAGTTGTATTAACTGCGACCAGCCCGAACGCTTGTAGGATTTTGGATTTGGGAAGACGTAGTATCTCGGCTAAATTTCACCTTAAATACTTAAAAAAAAAAAATGCGTCAATATTACTCATGAAGTCCAATTATTGACAACAGGATACGGGGAACGGAATAGTCCGCTAACAGTACATTTCTGTTCAAATCGATGACTTTAATTATTGCATCGGTAAGGAGAGATCTGCGAGAACGACAACTGCTCAGAAAGACAGATTTGAAACCTCTGCGCTTGCGCGAGTCGGTAGCAGTGTAGCCTTTTTGACCAGGCACTCTTGTTGCGCGACTGTGGCGCCCGATCGCTCTCTGCTGCGCTGCATGTATACCATGGTGTGGGCGCGTTTCACACGAACCCATTCGCTCGCCACGACAAGACCACATGGGATCAGTGTCGAAATTAACAAGTGAACGTATCGTATTGTTGTAAGCTGGATTAAATGATGACGCTGCACGACGCTTCCAGTCTCCAGTTGAAATCAGGAATTTATTAGGCAAATAAAACAGCCCCTATAAAGGGTAAACAACACATATTATGATAGTCAAACTTTACAATTACAGCTATATCATGCATGGAATGATTTCAATCATTCTCATCATTATGCCATAAATATAAATTCCATATATCATTAGCTCAATGTTCTGATTTCATTCAATAATTCACGTTTAACAGCAAGTTCAGTTCGACTTAGCATTAGAAGTAGTAGAAGAAGAAGGAGAAAAAGAAGAAGGAGAAGGAGAAGAATAATCATAATAAATCGAAAAGGAAAAGGTTTCACTCACCAGTCTGTCGATCAACGGCGTAAATCCGTACTGAGGTGTGGGGGGGGGGGGGGATGGTCACCATCACCACGATTACAAGCCCATAACCGGACCGGGGGGGGGGGAAGAAGCTTGGTGCCCCCCCCCCCCCACACACACACACACACACTTTACAGGGACCGGATGTTCCACTCTTTTGCATGAAATATAAAGTGGGAGGAAAGTGGCAGCAAAAATATGAAGACTTTTTGTTCTTGTTGCTTTTTTTTTTGTGCTTGTCAGATGACTTTCGGCGGAAAGTCAGACCTTAAAAGTATGAAGACACTTTTTTGTTTTTTAAATATCTGTGAGAGGGAGCGGAGCGACCGAACGGGGGGAGGGTGTGTAGGGGGGTATCCCTCTCCCACACGAGGAAGATTTTGCATTTTCAGACCTGAAATTCAGCGATCTGGTGCACACTTCTGGTGAAAAGTTTATTTTCTTTTCTTAGAAGAAAAATAAGAAAATGAAATATTCACAATATATTATTGAAAGACTAAATCGTGGTATTTCAGCTCTTGCTCCGCCTGTGCGACATCACTGTGAAGGCCTACTAAATAATGGGGCCTATTACCGGCGTAGACAGGATTTGACCTATAGGAGGAGCGGTTATGACTGTGAGGGAGCGAAGCAAACGGGGGGGGGGGTATAAATCTTTTTGTATTGAAAATTTTGACATTTTACAGTCCAAAAACTGCCGTTTGTAGCTATATTTTCGCTTTGGAAATTAAGGGGGGCACACCGGGTGCAACTGCTGTCAACCACTGGCAGCATCATCAGGAGAATGGCCGCTATTTGATAGCGATTAAATGCGAGCGAGCTTGAAAATTTGACATTCTACAGTCTAAAAACTGCCGTTTGTCGCTATACTTTTTCGCTTTGGAAATTATGGGGGCCGCGCCGGGCGCAACTGCTGTCAATCACTGGCAGCAACATCAGGAGAATGGCATAGCGGTCAAATGCGAGCGAGTGGAGCGAGCGAGCTTGAAAGTTTTGACATTTTACAGTCCAAAGATTGCCGTTTGTGGCTGTATTTTTTCGCTTTGGAAATTAAGGGGGACACCCGCGGGCAAAACAGCCGGCAATTACTGGCAGCAACATCAGGAGAATAGAATAACGAATAAATGCGAGCGAGCGAAGCGAGTGAGCTTGAAAATTTTGATATTTTACAGTCCCAAAAACTGTCCTTTGTGGCTGTATTTTTTCGCTTGGGAAATAAAGGGGGCGCACCGGGCGAAAACTGCTGGCAATTACTGGCAGCAACATCAGGAGAATGCCATAATGATTAAATGCGAGCGAGCGAAGCGAGAGAGCTTCAAAATTTTCACATTTTACAGTAAAAAAACTACTGTTCGTAGTTATATTTTTCGCTTTGGAAATTAAGGGGGACCACACCGGGCGCAACTGCTGTCAATCACTGGCAGCAACATCAGGAGAATGGCATAGCGATTAAATGCGAGCGAGCTTGAAAATTCTGACATTTTAGAGTCTAAAAACTGCCGTTTGTAGCTATACTTTTTCGCTTTGAAAATTAAGGGGAGCCGCACCGGGCGCATCTGCTGGCAATCACTGGCAGCAATATCAGGAGAATGGCATAGCGGTTAATGCGAGCGAGCGGAGCGAGCGACCTTGAAAATTTTGACATTTTACAGTCCAAAGACTGCCGTTTGTGGCTGTATTATTTCACTTTGGAAATAAAGGGGAGCGCACCGGGGGAAAACTGCTGGCAATTACTGGCAGCAACATCAGGAGAATGGCATAATGATTAAATGCGAGCGAGCGAAGCGAGCGAGCTTCAAAATTTTCACATTTTACAGTCCCAAACTACCGTTCGTAGCTATATTTTTCGCTTTGGAAATTAAGGGGGGTGCACCGGGCGCAACTGCTGTCAATCACTGGCAGCAACTGGCGCCTCTGCATATGAGGGTGCTTTTGTTAAGTGAAAGATCTGCTGCACACTCTTTGATGAATTAGGGATATATACGTCAATGTCAAAAGTGTACAAAGTTTATTGAAAGGGATCCTGTATAGCGGAGCTTTTGCATGCTTATGATTGCAATACAACGATCTGGTGCATAGTTCTGGGGATATTTGGACAATTTTCCATTAAGAAAGTTCGAGATTTGTCCTCATCTCGGGAATTGCTTGGGGGATAAATGATTTGTCTGCCTAAACACTTCCAAAGGGGCGGGGCAAATGCTCTTTGCCCCCCCCCCCCCCCCCGAGATAGATTTGACGCCCCTGATCTTCCCTGGGAATGCCCATAGACGTGTCCTGACTGAGTAATCAGTCACTGTCGTTTCTCAGGAATGATTCAGGAAATGGAGGGGGTTCAATTATGACGATATAGTTTTTGGTATTGTTTGTTTGTTTGTTTGTTTGTTTGTTTGTTTGTTTGTTTTCATACATATTTTGCAGATGGTCCCCAGTTACTCGCGTCATAGCATGTTTACATGTAGGCCTATACTATTTGACGTTGTCAACGTCTGAGCCATACCTTACAGTGACTGTATGTCGATGTTACTTTCTTCGCGAGCGAGCGAAGCGAGCGAGCGCTTGAGAAAATTATGTATACATTTTCCTACAAGATAGAATACTGTTCAGCTATGTTACCTGTCTGAAGGCCGGCGTACAAACGTCATGCAATAATTATGTCAAAATTGTTACAATCACATTTCTGCTTCCTCCATTTATTCCTCAAAATTCAGGGGGGGGGGGATGATTGTACAGGCCATCCCCCCCTCCTCCATTTCAGGGGGGGGGATATATCCCCCCCATCCCCCCCCCCCCCCCGGGATTTACGCCCATGCTGTCGATACATGTACTATGTTATGATTACTTTAAACTCCAGTATTCTCCCGCCGCTATGTACGTGTACGTAGTGATGAAAATTTGAACCAAATCGCTTGTCGGGAAGCGTAATTGCAGATGTCGACTTTCATGTCGTCGCTAGAAATGATTTGCTCTAAACATGAGTGATCGCGGCGTACCTGCCTAGCCTGCGCGCGCACAGACTAAAGTTAGGCATGTAATATCATGAGACAAATCTTTCAAGTACTCGGGAGCAAAAAAATCAAAGTACAAATTATTTGTGGCAAATTGAATGAAAAATATAGTTCCTAAATCACACAAACCGCCAAAATCATTGCATTTTGAGTTTTATTTCCCGCGTAAATTCCCCGTTCGCACAGTATTAGTCGGCTAACATCAGTTCGAACGTTAGATTGTGCAGGTCGCGTTCGCCACGATCCCTCGCGAAGAGTGAGTTTGTTTTTAGTGACGACAAAAGTTGGTGTCGATATTGATATTTCCCGATAACCAATTATGTTCAAATATTAGTGAGTATTTTGAAATAAGGTATGAAGTATATCCTGTAATTTTGTTGAATTTGAGATATCTACATGGATAGGACAGTACATAAGCGCCGCCTGCTATAACTACTTGGGCCTACAAGCGTCGTCTGCTACTCGGTACGAATTAACGCACGCGTATGCAAGCGCTTGTAATCAGTATGTTAGTCCTTGTGCACCTGATACGCCGCGACATTTAGACTCGTCAGCTCATTAGCATAAATAGCACCAATAAAGGCTCATTTTCAATTTGAAATTACGGACTAAATTGCGATGAATTCCCGCTTTTATTTGTACAGCTTGGTCTTTTGGAATTAGAAGAACAACATATCAAAAAATTAAATACCGGTGCAGTCTTCTTTTAACCCCCAAATGACATTAAGGGTGACTTGATGAGACAAAGTTGATCTGAGATTACAAAAATAACTGAAGAATCGGCTTAATTTGACCTTGAAAAGCTCTTAAACTGATTTGTTAATGATAGTAAGCGTTTTAGTTTGTTTTTTTAACTGCTATTTACCTTTAAACCAATATGGTGGCCATATTGGATTTTTTGACAATATGACCGCCCCAGAGGGCGCCCTTCTCGGCGCCCATCAAAAATCGAAATAGTATGGTTTTGGCTACATGCAGTGGCGGACACTGGCGTAGCCAGGGGGGGGGGGGGGGCGATGGGGGCGGTCGCCCCCCCCCCCCCTAAGATTTGGACCGGGGATTTGGGAGGCGGAAAAAAAAATGCGTGTATACTGTATGCATGCACATGAAGCGGGTCTCCTTTGCAACCTTTCATCAAATGAGATCATATTTTTTGAATATTTCACTCAAAGTGTGCACCAGATCGTTGAATTTCAATTCAAAATATGCAAAATCTCTCGTGCTTGGGAGGGGGTAACCCCCCTCTCAAACCCTCCCCCTCTCAGCCTCTTTCCCTAGCTTAGTACACTTTTTAGATTTACAAAAAATTATGAATAATTCTGAGTGCACAAGACTTATCACTTTATATTCCGAAAACTCAAAGTTCCCTCATGTACAAGGGGAATTTCCCCTTTTAATCGACCCTTTCCTCTCTCAGTCCCCCCCCCCCCCATCATTTTTTTTTTATGATTTCCCAAATATTTCATCAAATATGCGTATACGAGATATCTCAATTTCAGCCTTAAAAAGGCAAAAGCTCCATCGTACGGGAAGGGTGGAGATAACACTCGCCCACGCCTTCTCCCTGCTCGCCCCCCCCCCCCCCCATGCATAGAAGTAGACTGTGGCTACACTTTGAACATAAACAGTTTTCCAAATATGACACAAAATGTGTGCACCAAAACGTTTAACTGCAATCAGAAAATCATACAGAATCTCTTTCCATAGACTTGCTACACTTCTCTTCTGATTGACAAATTTCCAGATATTCCAACAAAAGTGAGCGCCAGCTTGTTGAATTTCAGTTCTAAAAGCTTAAAACTGAAAAAAAAGGCTCCCTTGAATATGGGAGAGGTATCATGCCACCCTTCCATTGCTTAATTGTTACCCACTATAGACTTAGTACATTTTTGGGAATGACAATTTCCGAATTTTCCACAAAAAAGTGTGCTCCAGATCGCTTTATTTCAATTCTTCGGTGAAAAAGTATTGCACCAAAAATTTGCACCTGATCACTGAATTTCAGATCTGAAAATGCAAAATCACCTTCGTGTGGGAGGGGATATGCCCCTATCTACACCCTCGTCTTCATGCTTTCTCTTGATTGCTGAACAGACAGCGTTCATGATATTCAGTGTAAGAATTAATACAAGAAGGTTATCTAAATGACACCATTTTATAGGCAAATTGTTCAATAATAATCTACACTAAAATAATACTGCAACCTTAAACAAGTGGGACTGTTTCAACTCGTTATAACACGCAAAAACATGCATCAAATTGCACCATTTGCAACATCAAAATACAAAAAGTTCTCACCGTGGGAGGGGGGACACCCCCCTCCCACACCCTCCCCTCCCCCCTCGCTCGCTCCGCTCGCTCGGGTTCAGTCTCGTTCATGATATTCAGTGAAAAGAATTAATACAAGAAGTGTGTGATAAATATTGTTCAATAATAATCTACACTATTATTATACTGCAGCCTTAAACATGTGGGATTGTTTCAACTCCTTAAAACACGCAAAAACATGCATCAAATTGCACCATTTGCAACATCATAATGCAAAAAGTTCTCACCGTGGGAGAGGGGACGCCCCCCTCCAACACCCTCCCCTCCCCCCTCGCTCGCTCCGCTCGCTCGGGTTCAGTCTCGTTCATGATATTCAGTGAAAAGAATTAATACAAGAAGTGTATTTAAATTATACCATTTTATAGGCAAATTGTTCGATAATAATCTACACTAAAATATACTGCAACCTATAATAATAATCTACACTAAAATATACTGCAACCTTAAACAGGTGGGACTGTTTCAACTCGTTAAAACACGCAAAAACATGCATCAAATTGCACCATTTGCAACATCAAAATGCAAAAAGTTCTCACCGTGGGAGAGGGGACGCCCCCCTCCCACACCCTCCCCTCCCCCGTCGCTCGCTCCGCTCGCTCGGGTTCAGTCTCGTTCATGATATTCAGTGAAAAGAATTAATACAAGAAGTGTATTTAAATTATACCATTTTATAGGCAAATTGTTCGATAATAATCTACACTAAAATATACTGCAACCTTAAACAAGTGGGACTGTTTCAACTCGTTAAAACACGCAAAAACATGCATCAAATTGCACCATTTGCAACATCAAAATGCAAAAAGTTCTCACCGTGGGAGGGGGGACACCCCCCTCCCACACCCTCCCTTCACCCCTCGCTCGCTCCGCTCGCTCGGGTTCAGTCTCGTTCATGATATTCAGTGAAAAGAATTAATACAAGAAGTGTATTATAAATATTGCTCAATAATAATCTACACTAAAATCTACTGCAGCCTTAAACATGTGGGATTGTTTCAACTCCTTAAAACACGCAAAAACATGCCTCAAATTGCACCATTTGCAACATCATAATGCAAAAAGTTCTCACCGTGGGAGACGCCCCCCTCCCACACCCTCCCCTCCCCCCTCGCTCGCTCCGCTCGCTCGGGTTCAGTCTCGTTCATGATATTCAGTGAAAAGAATTAATACAAGAAGTGTATTTAAATTATATTTATAGGCAAATTGTTCGATAATAATCTACACTAAAGTATACTGCAACCTATAATAATAATCTACACTAAAATATACTGCAACCTTAAACAAGTGGGACTGCTTCAACTCGTTAAAACACGCAAAAACATGCATCAAATTGCACCATTTGCAACATCAAAATACAAAAAGTTCTCACCGTGGGAGGGGGGACACCCCCCTCCCACACCCTCCCCTCCCCCCTCGCTCGCTCCGCTCGCTCGGGTTCAGTCTCGTTCATGATATTCAGTGAAAAGAATTAATACAAGAAGTGTGTGATAAATATTGTTCAATAATAATCTACACTATTATTATACTGCAGCCTTAAACATGTGGGATTGTTTCAACTCCTTAAAACACGCAAAAACATGCATCAAATTGCACCATTTGCAACATCATAATGCAAAAAGTTCTCACCGTGGGAGAGGGGACGCCCCCCTCCAACACCCTCCCCTCCCCCCTCGCTCGCTCCGCTCGCTCGGGTTCAGTCTCGTTCATGATATTCAGTGAAAAGAATTAATACAAGAAGTGTATTTAAATTATATTCATAGGCAAATTGTTCGATAATAATCTACACTAAAATATACTGCAACCTTAAACAAGTGGGACTGTTTCAACTCGTTAAAACACGCAAAAACATGCATCAAATTGCACCATTTGCAACATCAAAATGCAAAAAGTTCTCACCGTGGGAGGCGGGACACCCCCCTCCCACACCCTCCCCTCCCCCATCACTCGCTCCGCTCGCTCGGGTTCAGTCTTGTTCATGATATTCAGTGAAAAGAATTAATACAAGAATTGTATTTAAATTATACCATTTTATAGGCAAATTGTTCGATAATAATCTACACTACAATATACTGCAACCTTAAACAAGTGGGACTGTTTCAACTCGTTAAAACACGCAAAAACATGCATCAAATTGCACCATTTGCAACATCATAATGCAAAAAGTTCTCACCGTGGGAGAGGGGACGCCCCCCTCCCACACCCTCCCCTCCCCCCTCGCTCGCTCTGCTCGCTCGGGTTCAGTCTCGTTCATGATATTCAGTGAAAAGAATTAATACAAGAAGTGTATTTAAATTATACCATTTTATAGGCAAATTGTTCGATAATAATCTACACTAAAATATACTGCAACCTATAATAATAATCTACACTAAAATATACTGCAACCTTAAACAAGTGGGACTGTTTCAACTCGTTAAAACACGCAAAAACATGCATCAAATTGCACCACTTGCAATATCAAAATGCAAAAAGTTCTCACCGTGGGAAAGGGGACGCCCCCCTCCCACACCCTCCCCTCCCCCGTCGCTCGCTCCGCTCGCTCGGGTTCAGTCTCGTTCATGATATTCAGTGAAAAGAATTAATACAAGAAGTGTATTTAAATTATACCATTTTATAGGCAAATTGTTCGATAATAATCTACACTACAATATACTGCAACCTTAAACAAGTGGGACTGTTTCAACTCGTTAAAACACGCAAAAACATGCATCAAATTGCACCATTTGCAACATCAAAATGCAAAAAGTTCTCACCGTGGGAGGGGGGAAAACCCCCCTCCCACACCCTCCCTTCACCCCTCGCTCGCTCCGCTCGCTCGGGTTCAGTCTCGTTCATGATATTCAGTGAAAAGAATTAATACAAGAAGTGTATTATAAATATTGCTCAATAATAATCTACACTAAAATATACTGCAGCCTTAAACATGTGGGATTGTTTCAACTCCTTAAAACACGCAAAAACATGCCTCAAATTGCACCATTTGCAACATCATATTGCAAAAAGTTCTCACCGTGGGAGACGCCCCCCTCCCACACCCTCCCCTCCCCCCTCGCTCGCTCCGCTCGCTCGGGTTCAGTCTCGTTGAATTGAATTGAATTGATTAACTGAAACTGCACTGGTCTTGCACTCGAGACACAGTGAACAGTTCCAGCACGTTTATTTTCATATTTCACTTGACATCAAAATACATCCAAAAAAAGAATACAAACCAAGTAAGATACAAAATATGTCATACGTCGGGACATGAACAGAAAAAAGTGTGTCAGCATACACAATGTACATAAGACTATTCTCTATAACTTGTGAAATATGATGGAACCGCAAAAGCAAAGCTTGTAAACGCAGGTTCCATGAAAAAATACCGGTGTAAATTTTCTATGCAATCAATGGAGATAGGACACAAAGTAATAATGACGAAACGATTATGAAAGCTAAAATATCAAAGTACAAGGGGAAAAAGAAATAAGAGAATAAAAAGAAAAAGTGAAAAAACAAAACAAAAAACAAGAACCCAAAGAATAAAAACTAAATGAAAATATGGCATATATAATTAGGTACACAAGTATATACGTGCACATTATCTATAATCAACTTCATAATGAGTTCAAAATGTTAATACAAATACGGGTGCAGTGATTATATAACGGGAGCATAAACCAGAAATAAACATTGAACGAGGATACTGCGCATATAACATATTGAAATATTCTAATCAGACTGATTATATTCATTTATTAACATTAATTTCAATTTTTGTTTAAATGTAAACATACTAGAACAATTGATTAAATCGGCGGGAAGATCATTCCAGAATTTAGGTCCGGTAAAAACAATTGTTTTTTGAGCAAGGAGTGTGCGAGTACGTGGAAGGTGAAATGATTCTCTTTGTCTTGTGGGGTAAGCATGGACGATATAGTTTTTCTGAAACATATGAGTAAATACGTCAGGCAAGCCGTTTGCTGATAACTGAAACATAAATGTGCCTAAGTTGTATAAAAACAAGTCAGCAACCTTAAGGAGTCTGTTTTCAAAGAAGAAATAATTCGTGTGACAATAATAATCGGCTAGATTTATTGAACGAATAGCCCGTTTTTGTAGTTTGAAAATTTTATCAATGTATAATTTGGCACAGTTTCCCCAGGCAAGTATTCCGTAACAGAGGTAGGGTAAAATGAGCGTTGAATATAAGTTTTTCAAAATATACTTTGGGAAAAAATGTTTTAGCTTATTTAAAATCCCAGTATTTCTCGAAAGCATTTTAGATAAATAATTCATGTGATATTTCCATGTTAATTCATGGTCAATATAAAGACCTAAAAATTTAAACGATTCAACTTGAATCAAACTATTATTATTCATTTTTATATCGCCAGGCAAATGGGTCACAGAATTACTAAATAACATATAAACAGTTTTGTTTATATTAAGAGACAACTTGTTAGCTTGGATCCACATTTGAACCGACTTTAATTCTCTGTTCACTACATCTAAAAGGGTTGTTGGGTTTCGATGGGAAAAAAAGATATTAGAATCATCGGCAAAAAGAAGAAAAGATAAAACATTAGATGAATTTTTGAAATCGTTTATATAAAGAATAAACAAAAGTGGGCCTAAAAGGGATCCTTGAGGGACCCCACAAGATAGTGTTTTTAAGTTGGAACTGAAGCCGTTGATATTTACAAACTGTTTCCTGTTAGTTAGGTAGCTCCTGAACCAGTCCAAGGCCTTTCCACGTATCCCATAGTGCGAGAGTTTGTATAGCAAAATACCGTGATCGATAGTGTCAAAGGCCTTGGACAGGTCCAGGAATATACCAACAGTATGTGACGAGTCGTCAATAGCGTGGGCTACTTTATCGATAAAAGCAAGCACAGCATGAGTAGTAGAGTGTTTTTTCCTAAATCCAAATTGAGACTCACAAAAAATATTGCATTCGTTTAGGAACTTAATTACACGAGAATATATCAACTGTTCAAGAATCTTAGACATCGCCGTCAGAAGAGAAATTGGACGATAATTACTTACATCTTGCTTGTTACCTTTTTTATAAATCGGAACAACTTTAGCAATTTTCATTTGACTAGGCACTACGCCAGTAACAAGGGACAGATTAAATATATATGTTAAAGGAGACAATATTGCCGATATAATATTTTTCAGTAAAAAATTTGTAATACCATCATGTCCAGCACTCATTTTTGCTTTCAACTTCAGAACTACATCCCTCACCTCGTATTCTTGGATGGGAGTAAAAAACACAGATTGAGGATTTGGATCAGTTAGAAAATAATGAAATTCTTTATCTGTTACTGGGATATTACTAGCAAGACTGGGGCCTAAATCAACAAAAAAATCATTAAACGCATTAGCAACATGTACCGGATTTTGGATCGAGATACCATGCTGAGATATTTCCTTCACTTGTTCCGATTTATCTTTAACTCTGAGAACTTCATTAATCACCTTCCACGTACTCTTGGTATCATTTTTGTAAAGGTCAAACTGCCTCGTGAAATACCTCCTCTTAGCAAATCTCAAAGTTGTTGTAAGAATATTACGATAACATGCATATTTACCTTTCGTATTTTCATTCGGATTCCTCTTATATTTACAAAATAAATTATTCTTATGATTGATAGACTTAAGGAGGGATTTGGTGATCCAAGGCATTCTTGGTGTTTTTTTATAGGTAGAACGGGTGGATTGTCGTAAAGGAATAATTTCATCATAAAGCCTAGAAAATTTATCCAGAAAAGTATGAAATGCAGTTTCTGCATCATTATCAATACCAAAAACTTCTTCCCAGTTAGCAGTCAACAATCTCTCCCTGAGTCTATCAATGTTGCTCTCAGAAAAATCACGAAAAGTAAATCTTTGAGTCTTAAGACAACAGCTTTTCACAAGAGGAACCTTGGCGTATATCGGGAAATGATCAGATATATCAGATACTATAACACCAGATGATACAAACGAAATATCGTTAGAAAAAATATTGTCTATCAAGGTGGATGATGTATCAGTCACACGGGTAGGTTTTCTAATTAACGGTATAAGATATTTGGATAACATCAGGTCTAAAAATTCTTGGCAGTGGACATTTTCATTGTAATGAAGCAAATTCAAATTAAAGTCCCCCATGATAAAAATATTCTTTTGGTGTAGGGAAGGCGTTAGCAACAAATCAGAAAACGTTTCAAAAAAGTCCCGGAAATTGGAAGAAGGCGGCTTATAAACTTCACCAACTACAATATTCTTTTGTTTTGATATTTCAATTTCAATAAAAATACATTCCAAACTATCACACATTATATTTAAATCCTTCAATGTTTTAACTTCCAAATTGTTTGTAACAAAAAAACCTACACCACCCCCTCTCCTGTCAAGCCTATTATTCGAATGAAAAGTATACCCTGGAATAGAATAAAATGAAGACGGCAAGTTGCTTATCCAAGTCTCTGATACACCAATAACAGAACAATCAGATTTCACTTGATTTAAAAATGTTCCCAGCTGATCAATCTTTTTATTAAGACTTCTGATATTATAATGCAAAAGAAGAAGTTCACTCAAAGGAGTCTTTTGCATTTGTTCAATCATTTCATTCACGGAATAATAATTAGTGGTAATGTTGTAAGCTAACCGATCATTGGGATCAAAATCAAATCGCAGCTCAGGTGTGGCCGTGTAAAGGGACGGTAAAAATACAGGGTTGTCAGTACAATCAGGGAGGTGAGTCACCTCCCTGGTACAATCTGAAGTCTTGGTCACAAATAGGGAGTTTGTATTCACCTCATTAGCCATTGTGAATTAGATTACAACTAGTGGGGGAGAAAAGGTTGACAATAAAGAAACTATCACTTTCAAGCCGGACGGGGACACAAACTAGACGTGGTTCCCAAACGTGTGACATACAAAAATAACACCTGTTGGGAGGTTTCAATATACATCGCGTAACATATTGACTTTGGAAATACGAGAAAAGCATGACATTACTGTTAAACAAAGAGACAACTTGACATACTTTGCCAGAAACGGAAACACCGTGTAAATAACAATTGGGAGATTTCGTTACCAAGTAGCATATAAACATTTCAAAAGGAAGCAGAAAATACCTAACATTGTCATTATGGAAAGAGACATTTAAGACAAGCTGGTGTGAAACGCAAACAGCGAGGAATACCAGTTGGTAAATTTCGATGCCAAGCAACATACTGACGCCAAGGATGCAAATTGCCGTTACGAAAACGGGTGAGTCATGTGTGAAGTCACACAAATGCATGTATAAGAGGAATCTTTTCGAGAAGAAATACAAGGAATGCTTCTGGAGCGTGGTACACAATAATGTTTTTCCAGTAAACCAGGTGAGAGACAAAAGGTTTCTTAATTCTATCAATAATACAAGTGGGCTATTAGAGTATTCACGTACAGCAATTATATTGTGTGAACGGAAACTGCTGAAGAGTTTTCCACAAGAAAGACATACGGTACAAACGAAATTCTGCGGGAAAAATCCCGGAAACAAAAAGACAAGACAAAAACAAAAGAAAAAATATACATATATATCAAAAACGAAACAAGGACCGAAATTAAAATCACGAGGAGTGAAGTAAAAAAGGGAACTAGACAAAAATCTCGTCATAGAGAAGACACGGTTGTCTGCTCGCAGCCACCACTTTCGGGCTAACTATAAATCAATGAACAAAATGTGGACTACAGTGAAAAGTTCAGCACTATTGGCCTACATAATCATACACAGAACTAACATTATGATTAGTAATGGCAATGCCCATAAAACGACTTCAATGAAGTGTTTTTTTTTTTCTTTTAACAAGCAACTAAAGCATCATCTTTTGGCTTATACACTGATGGAAAGCAACGTCAATTAGGCACATCATTACGAAAATGGTATATAGTGGTTTCAGAGAAACTGTACAAATAAACATGCTGAGCAAGCATACAAACAAGAGCAATGCAAAAAACACTTAACGTTAATCACTGTTAACGTTTATCTCAGTAAAGCGTTAAATATGTAGAAAAAAAAACCTGTCTTTGTTGGCAATGAAAACGACTATCACCGTTGAGCAGTAAAACACATTACCGCTTAGCATTGACAAACATTGATTGTATACATAAGAAGCTATCTGTATTGAAATCTATTATACATGACAAGACGAGATTTTATGACGAAAGTGCTTCATTGTAGAAACCAAAATGCATGAAACAAAGCTGACTCATTCTAGTCACTGTAGTCATTCCATTTGCTAGTATTTTTTTCTTTCCATTTCAAAATTACCTTCGTTCCCAGAACAGCAATCTTGGTCGACACTCCTTTCTCTTTCCTCAGTCTGTAGGCAGTTTTAGCTAGCTGTCCTCTGGTGATTTTCATGGCCGGTGGCAAATCAGTGCGGACCGTGATTCTTTTCCGTTGAAGGGGAGGTGGGGAGGGAGTCGCGTCAGGAGCTTGAGAAGCGAGGTCGGGCCGGCGTTGACGATCCTCAAAGGCCGCTAGGATCCTGTTTCTGTCCCGCATGTGAACAAACTTAGCGATAATGGGGTTTGGTTGGGGTGGGCGATTCTGCTCAGCCTGGTCATCGGCAACCTGGCGGCGCGGCAATCAGTGAGCGTTCACCAAGGCGATGTTACTGGCGTCGTCGATTTCGAGGCCGAGATAGGCGAAGGTATCCGATAGAACTTGGTAGATGTTTTCACCCCGTTTCTCCTCTACGCCGTAGAACAAAAGGTTAGAGCGCCGGTTGTACAATTCCATGGTCATGAGCTTTTCCTTCAGATCCGCAACTTCGGCCGCCATTTTGCTTTCAATCTCAGGCAGTTGTTTGCGCTCTATTTCAATAATTTTGTCGGAATTCATTGTCACGGAAGCTTCTATTTCCGACATTTTCCCTCTGAGTAAGGTAACCTCACTGGTGAGGGTGTCGAGCTTAGAGCTGAGATTAGCAGATGATTCTGTAATGCTGCGTTGAATATCGGCAAGCGTGGGCTTGCCGGCTTGCGTTGAATATCGGCAAGCGTTCATGATATTCAGTGAAAAGAATTAATACAAGAAGTGTATTTAAATTATATTTATAGGCAAATTGTTCGATAATAATCTACACTAAAATATACTGCAACCTATAATAATAATCTACACTAAAATATACTGCAACCTTAAACAAGTGGGACTGCTTCAACTCGTTAAAACACGCAAAAACATGCATCAAATTGCACCATTTACAACATCAAAATGCAAAAAGTTCTCACCGTGGGAGGTTGGATACCCCCCTCCCACACCCTCCCCTCCCCCATCGCTCGCTCCGCTCGCTCGGGTTCAGTCTTATTCATGATATTCAGTGAAAAGAATTAATACAAGAAGTGTATTTAAATTATACCATTTTATAGGCAAATTGTTCAATAATAATCTACATCAAAATATACTGCGATCTTAAACAAGTGGGACCGTTTCGAGTCGATAAAACGCGCAAAAACATGCATCAAATTGCACAATTTGCAACATCATAATGCAAAAAGTTCTCACCGTGGGAGACGCCCCCCTCCCACACCCTCCCCTCCCCCCTCGCTCGCTCCGCTCGCTCGGGTTCAGTCTCGTTCATGATATTCAGTGAAAAGAATTAATACAAGAAGTGTATTTAAATTATATTCATAGGCAAATTGTTCGATAATAATCTACACTAAAATATACTGCAACCTTAAACAAGTGGGACTGTTTCAACTCGTTAAAACACGCAAAAACATGCATCAAATTGCACCATTTACAACATCAAAATGCAAAAAGTTCTCACCGTGGGAGGGGGGATACCCCCCTCCCACACCCTCCCCTCCCCCATCGCTCGCTCCGCTCGCTCGGGTTCAGTCTTGTTCATGATATTCAGTGAAAAGAATTAATACAAGAAGTGTATTTAAATTATACCATTTTATAGGCAAATTGTTCAATAATAATCTACATCAAAATATACTGCGATCTTAAACAAGTGGGACTGTTTCACGTCGATAAAACGCGCAAAAACATGCATCAAATTGCACCATTTGCAACATCATAATGCAAAAAAGTCTCACCGTGGGAGACGCCCCCCTCCCACACCCTCCCCTCCCCCCTCGCTCGCTCCGCTCGCTCGGGTTCAGTCTCGTTCATGATATTCAGTGACAAGAATTAATACAAGAAGTGTATTTAAATTATACGATTTTATAGGCAAATTGTTCGATAATAATCTACACTAAAATATACTGCAACCTTAAACAAGTGGGACTGCTTCAACTCGTTAAAACACGCAAAAACATGCATCAAATTGCACCATTTACAACATCAAAATGCAAAAAGTTCTCACCGTGGGAGGGGGGATACCCCCCTCCCACACCCTCCCCTCCCCCATCACTCGCTCCGCTCGCTCGGGTTCAGTCTTGTTCATGATATTCAGTGAAAAGAATTAATACAAGAATTGTATTTAAATTATACCATTTTATAGGCAAATTGTTCGATAATAATCTACACTAAAATATACTGCAACCATAAACAAGTGGAACTGTTTCAACTTGTTAAAACACGCAAAAACATGCATCAAATTGCACCATTTGCAACATCAAAATGCAAAAAGTTCTCACCGTGGGAGGGGGGACACCCCCCTCCCACACCCTCCCCCCCTAGCTCGCTCCGCTCACTCGGGCTCGGTCGCTTCGCTCCCTCGCAGACTAACCGCCCCCCCCCCCCCCCGCCCTAAGATCAAATCCTGGCTACGCCGTTGGTGGCGGATCCAGAGGGGGCCGCAACCGGCGCGCGCCTCCCTCCCCCCCCCCTTATTTTTCGTTAGAAACAAAAGAACTAAAAAGAAAAATTGAAATGAAACCCGGATGTGGCACTAGAAATATCAGTTGTGTCCCCCCCCCCCCCTTTTACAGCATTCCTGGATCCGCCCCTGACATGTATGCCAAATTTGGTGCTTTCGGAAGAATTTTAACCAAAAAGTCCCTTGAGTCCTCCACTGTGAACAATCTCGTTCCTTATACAATTCTCTTTTCTTTTCAACTATATTGGAATAAAACACACCCATGCACATATCGGGGAGTCGATTTGGAAAGAGGGGTGGGGTGGTGGCGGGGGCGGTTTATCCATACCCCAATAATCCCTGAGATGCGCATAATTTTTTTTCTTTTTGCTTTGCTTTGCTTTTTCTTTTTTTTTTTTGAGAGAGAGAGAGACAGAAAACTGCCCAAAATTTTATACTCTGAAGTGTGCATCAGATTGCTGAAATTCAATTCTGAAAATGCAAAATCCCCCTTTTGTGAGAGGGGATATCTCCTTCCAAATGACTCCTACCCCCTGTTTGGTTCCTTCCATAGATGCAGCACACTTCGGGGATTGATGATTTCCTAACTCTATGAGTTACGAGATATTTTGATTTGAATTCTTAAGATGAAAAAGCTCTACCGTATGCATGGGTGTCCAACTCGGATGGCAACAGGCAGTTTAAATTTTGCCCCAAAGTATTTCCTGAGATGCTGTTTTTTGGGGGGGTTTTTTGATAGAAAATAAAATTGTCCGAATATTTCCCTACACAGTAGTGTTCACCAGATCGTTGAATTTCAATTCTTAAAATTAAAAAATTCGTTTGCATACTCCCTCCCCCCAACCTCTCCCATCAGGTCCCCTTCCATACACTTAGAAATTTTGAGATTAACCATTTTTGTTTTTACTATATATAAATTATTATGAAAAAGTATGCACCAGATCTATCATTTCAGTTCCAACAAATTCAAAGCTTTCCTCTTGTTGGAGGAGGTTATTCCCTCTTTCAATTTACCCTTCCCTTCTCGGTTTCTACCCATAGATGCAGTATACTCCTTTTATTGATAATTTCCCAAATATTCCGTTATCAGTAATGTGTATACAAGAGTTTTTATTTCCATTCTTAATGCAAAGGCTCCCTCGCATAAGAGGAGTTGGGGATTTTTTCTTTCATACTCTCCCCTCGCTATATCAGCCTCCCCTCCATGCATTGATCTGATGATTATGGCTACACTTTTAGGGTGGACATTATTTTTCCCCCAATCACTCCACCTAGAGTGGCACGAAATCATTGAATCGCAAACACAAAAATGCAAAAGCTCCATAATGTGGGAGGGGATACCCCCACAGTCCACCCACATCCTTCCCTCGATTGGTCTCCCTCCATAGATGGCTGACGTACGACATCTCTCTGATACAAATTTCGAGATATTCCTCCAAAAGTGCATGTGTACCAGATCACTGAATCTCAATTGTAAAAAATGCAAAAGCTCTCTCGAATGGGAGTGGAATACCATACCCTCTCCGACCCTGACCATGCTGGGTTCCCTTTCATATAGACTTTGGGGATCGATCATTTTCCGAATTTTCCATCAAAAGTATGCATCGATTCTAAAAATTGAAAAAAAAAAAAAAAACTTCGTCTGGAGGGGGATGCCCCCTCCAACACTCTGTCAACTCCCATAAGTGATGACGCATACGCTAAACACGAGCTCGTACCAAATCGCTAAATTTCAGGTCTAAAAATGCAAAATCCGACCCCCAACCACACCCTCCCCCTCCGCTTCGCTCCCTTGCACATATTTTCCAAGTTTCACCCCCCCCCCCCACGTGAAAACAGATTGACACCCCTATATTGCCATTGCTATTATGCACATATGCCCGATGTCAATAACCAAAGTTCTGTGGAATGAGTCGCCACTTTTTTTTTTCAACAGAACTATCGCAATATCAATATTATCTGGAGGTCTTTGGCCTTGTGTGTTTTTCACAGGTCAAAGGTACTAGTTGATAAATAGGGCCTACCAATGCTCTCTAGAACACCACCATGTTTACCATTAATCAATGATGGCAAACGTCAATATTCTGATACTTTAAGGTCATTGACCTCCCAAGGTCATCAGAGGTAAAAGATAGAAACCTGTCTGTGCTCTTTGGAATATATGAAGACAATTTCATTATTGCAAAACAGATATGCTAGTTCTGTACATGCTAACCATGTTTATCATTAAGTAATGACATCACAGATCAATATTATAATATTTTGAAATCATTGACCTCTAAAGGTCAACAGGGGTCAAAGGTAGAAACCTGTTTGTGCTCTTTGGAATGTGAAGACAATTTTATTGTAAAACAAATATTCATGTTTTGTACATCTTAACCATGTTCATCATTAACTAATGACATCACAGATCAATACTATGATATTTTGAGGTCATTGACCTCTAAAGGTCATCAGAGGTCAAAGGTAGAAACCTGTCAATGCCCTGTGGCACTACAAATTATTATACATATTTAGTGCATCGTAACCATATCTATCATTCACAAATGCCTCCAAACATCAATGTTCTGATATTTAAAGTTAATTGACCTGTGGAGGTCATCAGACATACCTCCCGTTCTCAAAATGAATCTTATGGTACGTACTAACACTGGTGAAAGTTTCATGCTTTAGTCAAATTTTGCACAATTCTCATGATTTTGAGGGATTGACCGCTCTACAATTATATATAATCATTTAAGTCAGGAAGGATAACAGTTTGCGTGTGATTTTGTCAAAAAATTTGTATATATACAGAATTCTACTATATAGAATTATACAGGTCACTTGGATGCCATGGTGCCACTTCATTTCATTTGCATCCATGGCTCTCACTGAAACCACCGTTACTTGAAAACAATCACCCAACTTTGTTATTGTTATTGTTATTGTTATTGTTATTGTTATTGTTATTGTTATTGTTATTGTTATTGTTATTGTTAATTTTCCATCTGGGAAGATGGCTGGATAGCCCAAATTCAGCTACGCTAAGCTGGTCTGCCATGCAATGGGGTCCAGTTGGATGTGAGGTAGACCACTTCACCGGGTTAAACACCCTGCTCTTTGCGATGAATGAATGAATCAACTAAAGAGGGCATATTTCATTGTAATTGACAAAATTATGACAGTTCTTTGTTGGTACTCTCTGAAAAATGATTATCCATAGATACAGTACATAATCAAGATTCCTTTATGAAACGGTTAGCAAAACAGCTGGTATAATGAATTACGCATTTTATTTTATCCCTTTGTTTGACAGCATTTCTATATACTTCCTTATTTTCTCAAACAATGTTATATTTAGGTGGATATTACGAATTCTATATTATCAGATATGATACTGATTAAGGTGGAAACAGGATTTTTTTTCTCTCTCTCTCTCATATGTTATATTATCTCAGCTACTATGAATGAAAGAATGGAATAGTGAGCAGGTTATTTGTGTTTATATATTCAGCTTGCCTGTCTTTAAAGACCCTGCCATTTATTGTAAAAATATACAAATTTATGTGTTGATTGTTTCCGAAAAAAGATTTTTTTATCATTTTAACAAATATATGATTATAATATGATGTGAAATGAAGAATTATGGATTATGCAATATAATATACATGTGCTGTAACCTAGACACATATTTTTTTCAACCATTCTCAATTATATCTCAACATATCACTTCTTAGTGAATTGCAACGTTAAAGACGAAGTTATTTATGTCTTTTTCTACCTCCGCAATACTCAACTATCTGCCCATGTTGTAAGTGTACCGTAATTTTATGTTATTTTCTTTTAATGTGTGTACAATGTATGTATTTCGTGATGTACGGTATTGTATGTGTAGGGCCTCTGATAATAACAGTGTTTAGCCACTGACAGAGTTACCCTACTGAAACAAAACAAATAAAGAAATAAAACATAAACAAATATATGGGACTCTATTGTATCTATAGTATCTCACACTTTTGAAGCATTTCTTAACCATTAATTATTTGGTTTTTCTAAGATTCCACCAGCAATTATAGTCCCAGGCAACAGGTACAGCGTTGTTTACCTGGATGAAACTGAACATTGTTATAGCTTGAATCTGTGACACATATTTTTTTTTCAGGAGTCTTTATCTAATATTATTTGAATTATTGTATAAATCAAAATGAGAAAGCAAATGTAAATACGGTCATCATTCATTTGAAAACAAATTTTACAAAACTCATGATACAACACTAAATTCTAAAGAATGAAACTGAACCCCAATTTCAAGTACATGTAGCATATTTTGAGCTTTTGAAAATTCATTCATCCCCCCCCCCCACCCTCTCTCTCTCTCTTTCTCTCCATATTATAAGCCTGGCTCCCATCTGACTGTCCCCGAGCTGATTGGTCAAGCAATGTTGAAAGGGCTGCCACACGAGTGCAACAGCCTGTGATGAAGGCTGCTATCAATTACTGCTTGTACAATTTGCGCATATATCTTAATTTTGCTAGTCTCTGCTGTACCTGCGTCCCTGCATGCGCGAAACAAGAGTATCGCAAGTTCGCGCAAACTATCTAAATAACTATACGGACATCGTAAACTGATGGGAGAGCTTTGATGGCCTAAACAGTCGGCCTAGTGACCATTTGTACATTCTATCACACTGGCAAATGTAATTACCTGCCAAGTGTGCAGAGAATTTTGCCCTGAATTTTCAGGAAGATTAAAAAATACCCCCCCCCCCCCCCATCCAAGCCCCTATGGGGCAACCCGTTATTCTGAAATACATTTACTAATGCATTAGAAAAGAGTATTTCTGGACTGTTAAGGTTTTTAATAATAATTTGTTTTTTATTTTCACCTTTCAATATTCATTTACCTATTTGAGATTCTCTGTTTGGGAGTTTCTGGGGTCCCCTGGGAGCCCTAGATGGATGGAACCATGGTGTCCATTTGCACAGTATATAAATCGTATAAAATCTAATTCATTGTACACTGTGCTGATAATGGCTGCCACGTTTGTTGAAAATCTGACCATGCATCTTCAAAAAGAAGACGAACACGTACTAAATGAGTGCCATTTGACCCCCGCCGGGAGTCGAGAAGACCGTTGGGGGCGCCACGGAAGACTTTGCAGCCAATTTCCTCCCTCCCTCCCTCTCCTCTGCCTTCCTTTGTGCCTCTCTCAATCTTAGGCCTGTCCAGTCTAGTATGTTGTCCTTCCATCTCTTCTTTGGTCTTCCTCTTGCCCTCTAGCTTACAGTACCTCTCACTGTGCCTTGTAAGATTGTTTTGGCCAGTCCTTATGATCTCACTGTGTGCCCATACCATTTGAGTTTGAGGGTGTGTTTTGTTTGTTCGTTTGTTTGTCTGTTTTTTTCACGGTTGACAGTCGGTTTTTAAAGGGCCCGATGGCTTGTTGGACTTGTTTTTTACCTCATCATTGGTAATGTGGTCTTTGTAGGAGATGCCAAGTAGTTTGCGATAGCATCTCATCCCTGGCCTGTCTCCTCCTTTCTAGATCCTTGTGATATGGTGCATGTCTCACATGCATACATGAATATGGAGAAGACAAGGGAGCTCATTAGTCTAATGTTTTACTTTATTGTGATGTTCCTATCACTCCAGTTGATCCTAAACTTTGTCAACACTGTAATGCTGTGCAATCTTCAACTTAGCAATTATTTCTGGCTTTGAACCTTGGTGTGTGACAATATTCCCCCAAGATATTTGAAGCTTTTCACCTTTTTCCAGCTTTTCACCTTCAAATTTGATGTCCAGATTGATGCCTTCGGTGAAGTTTGTCATTATATTTTGGTTTTGGTGGCCCTGATTTCCATTCCATAAGCATGCAGACTACTGCAGTCGAGGTCTTTCCAGGTGTTCAACCAGGCTAGCTAGTTCCTCCTCCTTTCCAGCTAAACCATCAATATCGTCAGCAAAATGTCAGTTTGTGACTATTCTGCCTCAAATCCTGACGGTTCCTTCATGTAAAGTTTACGTCAGTTTTGCTACGGATGACGTCATAAACTTAACGTATTACAGACGTAAAATTACTTAAGTCATTGTTCAATTTATTTGTGACGTCATGTTAACAGCGAATGAATGACGACTATCGTGCAGTGCGTCTGTCATGATCCTCTCAGTCATTGTCAGTAGGGAAGATATCGAAGAGGATGGGAGAGAGCAGACAGCCTTGTCTGACACCAACTGTAGTCCTGAACCAGTCTCTATGCACTGGTAGCCTTGTCATATATTGCCTTGGCAATGACTCTGGTCAGGTTGGCATTGATGTTGTAAAGCCTAATGGTGGCCCATAAGGCTGCATGAACAAACCCTGTCGAAGGCTTTCTTGAAGTCTACAAAGACATGGTAGAGGTCTTGGTGGTGTTGGAGGTACTTCTCGATTTTTTGTTCTGTAAGTGGTGCTGCGTGTAGCTCTAAAACCAGTGTGTTCTTTTGCAATGATAACCTCCGCTTGTGGCTTCTTAAGCAAAATTTTCAGCATGACCTTCGCTTGGGTGACAAATCAAGCTAATTGTGCGGATACGTAGGTGTAGGGTTGCAATAACGTCGTTATACCTAATAACCGGAGGACCAAACCCCCAAAACTCGCTTACTTTTCGAGTGAGTTCCACTCTCTCTACGAACTAAGTAGACCATGCTTATTTTCAAGTTTTAATTGTAACAAACAACATTCCACTGGTCTACCTCAAAAAAATTGTTGCGAAAGCCTCCAAATCCAAGACGGCGTCCAAGATGGCCGCCATATTTACTGAATTTGTTATTTGAAAGATAGAATTTGATAGAAACATTAAATTTCAACAAATTTGATGTCATATGAAAGAGAATAAAATTTTCTACAAGTTGATACCATTTTTGTGGGTTATTGTGATAACTGGATTGAGATTTTAAGGAAAAAACACTCATTTTTTGATATTTTTCTGAAAAAAGGAAAATTATGAAAATGCTTGATTCAGCATAAATCAGAGAAAGACTAAAGGATTATCTTGAAACGTTTCAAGAATTTTTTGAAAAATAATTTATATTTGGAGAAAATTAGGGGTCAGTTCCATTTTCGGTTCAGGAGTTATAATGTCTCAAACTTGAAAACTCACTATGTAAAAATGACCACTTTAATTGTGACAAGACCTTGTTGGTCATAAAAACGTCTGCGCACCAAGACTACTACACGCACCACTGGCACTGGCGCTTGTAGCAGTGCCAGTGGTGCGTGTAATAGTTTTGGCAAATTCACACTTTTTCTGTGACAAACAAGGGTTTGTGCCTGCAAACTAACTTTTCATTCCAAGTGGTAGCTCCGGTGACACTGATCGCTATTATTTCAAAGTAGATTGTTCTGAAGCAGATGAGATGAAGCAAAAATATTTTCAAATAGAGGTAGAAGCTTGAAACAACCTTGCTATAGAAAGTTTAAAACAAAATTTAGATCAATCACTCAAAAAATTCAAGATTGCAGGCCATCAAAGCTTACATAGTGTATTGCGCCAAAGTAAATGTATTCTTTCGATTTTGATACAATTTTGTCTGTTTTGCTATCTATCTATATGGTTTTATATATTCGGAACATTGTAATGCTATTTCAAACCGTTTTAGGTTTTTATGGAGACATTTTTCAGAATGCACCATGAATATTTCTCTAAAAATTCGAAAAAAAATTAAATTTAAAGATATTTATGAAAACCATGTGGAAATTAACATCTTTCCCACATAATTAATATTTGGAGAAAATAAGAGGCAAGTATTGTATTTGGTTCAGGAGTTATGATGTCTCAAACTTCAAATCTCATTTTGCAGAATATCATGTATTTACACGCATCTGTTCCCAAAGACTTCACAGAGGGTCAAATCCAAGATCGTGCTTACTTTTCGAGTTCCACTCTCTCTATAAACAAGACCATACATAATATTAAACATGCTAAGCAATGTTCCGTAAGTGCACCTCAGTAGATTTGATGCAAAAACCTCCAAAGTACAAATACGGTCCAATAGGGCCGCCATTTTTATCGAATTTAACATTTCAATTATAAAATTTGATAGAGACTTTGGATTGCAACAAATTTGATGTCATATGAAGGAGAGTTAAACTTCCTAAAAGTTAATACCACTTTAGCTGTGTATAGTGATAAATGTGGATGGGGGTTGTTTGCTTCTCTTTTTTTTTGGGGGGGGGGGGAGGAAATCCATATTTTTATATTGTTTTGAAATAAGGAAGAAATGCAAAAATGCATGATTTAGTATTTTAATATCAAAGAAGAACTGAAGGATTATTTTGAAACCTTGCGATTGAGATTGAGATTTACTGAGATTGAGACACAATTCATATTTATGGAATTATACAGGCAAGATCATACACTGTTGACAAGTTAACATCTCAAACTTGAAAAAAATTATATTTATGCATTATAAATTTTGCATACAATGTGTTTATATGGTCACATGTAATACTGTAATGGTCTAGTGACTTGCAAGTGCCTGCAAACTAACTTTTCATGCCAAGTGGTAGGTGACGCTGGTCGCTATTACTGTAGCATTTCATAGTAGATTGTTCTGAGGCAGATAAGATTAAACTGAAAGTATTTTCCACAAAGAGATAGGAGCTTGGAATTTGGCACAAACTTTGTCAATGTGTCATATTTGACGACAAAAATAGTATCCACACAAAATTCAAGATGGCGGTTGTCGATAAAGGCATTATTTACCATTAGTGCACTTGAAACAAAAACCCAGCTTTAGTTCCTCAAACTAGTTCTAAACTGTGAGTTGGGGATAGAACAACTAATGTACAGACTTAAATCAGTATAATGCTAAATATACCAAATAGATCTGATAAGCACGTTTTTTTTTAAATATATATAATAAGCTGTCAACAGTTATCATGGTTATGGTTTCTTGAAAAGAAAATGTGATATCTCCGTATGTTTTAGGCTTTATTATATATTTTTTTTTACATGGTAGAATGTTTTGTGATACAACTAACCTGCACATATAAATCGAATGTGCTATCTCTCCCAATGGTAAACAATACCTTTAGTGTGTTGCGTCAAAGTTAAATCTCAACTTATAATTTGATATATATATATTTTCAATCTTCTTATATTGCTGTCGATTATATGTTTCTATACATCCGAACGATATCGTACTAGTGCAAACCATATTAAGGGTCTTTTTTTTTGGGGGGGGGGGTGGAGGTCATTCCAGTGTTTTGGTAAGGCTCGGTCTTTGATAAAAAAAGAAACGCTCATGTATCAAATATATGCTTTTTACTTGTATGTTACTCTGCTGTTGTACAAACGTGAATGATGATGATAGATGTGTAATAATGTCTCATCCGTAGATGTCCTTGAAAGCCCTTCTGATCAGAGGAAAAAAACGCCCCCCCCCCCGAAAAATCCGACATGGCGGCAATTTCTCAAATTTTCCCTTAAATAAATGTGTTGTGCGAAATTACTTTTCAGTATATTGTTCGAATAAAACTGTCCAAATTGATTATTCGTGCTGTATATTCACATTTACAAATAAGCATGCTGAAACTATATTTACTGTTATTAGATTTTTCTTACATTATTTTTTGGCTGATTTCATGTGGGTTATAGTGTCACAATTGATCTGAACTTGTGCCATTGGCAGATGCTTTCCCTTATTAGATATCAGGATCACTCGAGAGGGAAAGTGTTCATTTTCATTCATTTTAGAGTGACCTCAGGGATCACTCGAAGAGTGACGAGTGATCCCTAGGATCACTCTAAAATGAGTGAAAATTAACATTTTCATTAAAAATTCACTCCAATTTCACTCTAAATTCACTGTTTTCTGTTATTCACTCCTTCAAAAGTGAAAACTTCCACTCGTTCGGAGAGTAGAATATCACTGGTTTTAAAAATGTCTCCATAAAAACCTAGGACGGTTTAGCTGAATAGCGTTACAATGTTCAAAATATCTAAAAACATATAAATAGACAGCCTAAAAGACAAAATTGTATCAAAATCGAAATAATACATTTAATTTGGCGCAATACACTATGTCAACTTCGATGGCTGTCATCTTGATTTTTGTTTTTGAGTGGTTGATCTAAATTCTGTCTTAAACTATCTATAACAAGATTGGTGCCAAGCTTCAAGCTATATACTACCTCAATTTGAAAATATTTTTTGCTTCATCTCATCTGCTTCAGAACAATCTACTTTGAAATAATAGCGATCAGCGTCACCTGAGCTACCACTTGATATGAAAAGTTAGTTTGCAGGTACAAACCCTTGTTTGTAGAAGAAAAAGTCTGCGTTTGTCAAGACTACTACACGCACCACTGGCACTGAGCACTACACGGCTCACACCCGTAATTACAATGGAATGTCCCAGACCCCTTCACATATTCGTTCCAGAGATACCAAAATAAATGAAGGAAAAAATTGATTAAAAATCAATGATGTAGTTTGGCAAAAAAAAAAAAAAAAAAAACTGAATAGCTGTAGATATTGAGTATGAATTCCTCTACAAACTGCATTTTGGTTGGAAGATGAAAGCTTTTCTGATGGAATTTGAAGGGACTATATTTCATTGGGTACGTGTACGAAAAATAGGTGATTTTTTGAGTGACAAGAACTCGTATTCTGGCTTTGCGGACCCCTGGACAGAATTTGGACTGAAGAGTCCACCCTGAAAATTTGATTGATGAAAGGGCATATCTCACCTATCCAGGTTAGTGAAGCTGAAACACCTCATTTCTCGCAGCTATTTTACAGAATTTTTTGAAATTTGATTTTTAACACACATCCCTATGGGGAAATATTTATGGGTGTGAGCCCTACAAGCGCCAGTGCCAGTGGTGCGTGTAGTAGTCTTGGCGCGGGCAGACGTTTTTATGACCAACAAGGTCTTGTCACAACTAAAGTGGTCATTTTTTACATAGTGAGTTTTCAAGTTTGAGACATTATTACTCCTGAACCGAAAATGGTACTGACCCCCAATTTTCTCCAAATATTAATTATATATCAGATAAAATTCTTGAAACGTTTCAAGTTAATCCTCCAGTCTTTCTCTGATTTATGCTGAATCAAGCATTTTCATAATTTTCCTTTTTTCAGAAAAATATAAAAAATGAGTGTTTTTTCCATAAAATCTCAATCCAGTTATCACAATAACCCACAAAAATGGTATCAACTGGTGAAAATTTTAATTCTGTTTCATATGACATCAAATTTGTTGAAATTTGATGTTTCTATCAAATTTTATCTTTCAAATAACAAATTCAGTAAATATGGCGGCCGTCTTGGACGCCATCTTGGATTTGGAGGCTTTCGCAACAATTTTTTTGAGGTATACCAGTGGAATGTTGTTTGTTACAATTAAAAATTGAAAATAAGCATGGTCTACTTAGTTTGTAGAGGGAGTGGAACTCGATCTCTGTTTTTAGCTTTCGGCCCCCGGTTATAATGGGTCAGCCCGGCTGCATGGTGACAAAACATAATCCTCCGCCGACAAAAACATTGCTCACTGACCTCCATCTACCTGCTCCTTAGCCTTTAAACAAGGCGACTCGCTCTGCGTGCCCCCGTATAGCGCGTTTACCCCACAAACCTGGTGGCCCGCGAGTGGAGCGAGCCGCCTTTATCCACTCGTTCAGGGATGTGTACTTTTGTCGTTGTTGTTGCTTTATATTCTTTGACAAAAATAATTTGCGTACAAATTTGACGCAGAAAATACACACGGCACCAAGGCAAGCCTCGTTAATATTAAGTAACTATTCTTATTCTACATAGTTACTTAATATTAACGAGGTTTGCCTTGGTGCCGTGTGTATTTTCTGCGTCAAATTTGTACGCAAATTTGTCAAAGAATATAAAGCAACAACAACGACAAAAGTACACATCCCTGAACGAGTGGATAAAGGCGGCTCGCTCCACTCGCCGGCCAACAGGTTTGTGGGGTAAACGCGCTATACGGGGGCACGCAGAGCGAGTCGCCTTGTTTAAAGGCTACCTGCTCCTCAACAAACGCTCCCAGACGTGTCTGCTCCGCCGATATTGAACTTGCTCCTTTGACATATCTTTGGATCTACAATCCACAATAAATACTCAATACACACACACACACACACACACACACACACACACATACTAACAAACAGGCACACACACACGCACATGCAGACACTCTCCACCACCCTACTAAACCCCACCTCATGCTCCAATAACCCCATCACTAGCCGCACAACCTCGCTGAGCTGCCCTCCTAGCCCACACACAACACCTCACCCTAGCTCGCAGGCCTAACTCCAACCACCACCACAGTAAGTAACAATCAGCACTTTTTTTCAATTCACGAAGTGTTTAGAACAACCCATAATGTTCCGAATATTCAGTATTGTCACTATGTCTACTTGCCCACTAGCCCACCCCCCTCTTTTATGTTTTTCTCCAATACCACCAGATTGTTCCGGTTCCCCACAACCGGCTGCAAATTGACTGCTGGCATGTAACCGGGCTAAGTGTGCAACTCACACCGTACGTATTTATAGATCTTGTAACCCTGAATGCTGTTAAACAAATTATTATACACTCATTCCCGGTTAAGAACGCTACTTATGTGCTCTTTTTGTGTGTACCTATGTTCCGCTTATTCATACATACACTCCTTAATTTAATTGTTATTATGATTTCATTTGTTGCCATTATTGTTTACATGGTTGCCTGCTGTGACATACGCGAGGAGTTTCACATTTGTGTTTGTGCGCACACCTCTTGACAATCCATTGTGTGTATGCAGAATTTTAGTCATACGTACATTGTACTTGTAAATGCTTTTGTATGATTGTATATCTGCAAGTTGTATTATGCAAGATTGAGGCATATATACACTCCCACCTATGTAATTATTCCCTGCCGTCTCTGCGTCTTTCACTGTAGTTATCAGTTCCGCTATTGTTTTGATCATCATTATTATTTTCTATTTGTATATGATATCCATGTTTTGTATCTTGTCCCCAGTCTTGACAAAGGGCAGGAAGCCCGAAAGCTTGAGTAAAATCACTTGTGAGGATTAAGCAACGTCTACCGCCTCTTTACTCTCGTTTATATATATATATATATATATATATATATATATATATATACATTATATATATATATATAGCGAAAACTTTGAGCAAAACTTTGGGCTATTATTATTACAATTGTTTCTGGTCAGTTTTTCCTTCCTTGTTTCAATATGTATATATATATATATATATATATATATATATATATATCCGTTGGGTATATAATATCCGTCGGGAATATATGGTTTGATTGTTGCGGATTGAAAAGTGCTCAATGCTGTAAAGCAGAGCATATTAGGCGTACCTGTGTTTTGGTGCCTTGTCTGCTACCGGCGGTTTCACGCTGTCGCGATCTTCAGGCAGACTGAAGTCGTGTGTTTCTGTGCTCATGTGGCACGGTGGATCGGTTTGACGCATGGATGGTTTTTCTTTTCCGGTGTCTGCATTTGGATATAAGTTCGGACCTTTCATTGAGTGCATTTTTGTTTCTGATGATGATGGCATTCTCATCGAGGCAAAGGTTGCATATATATATATATATATATATATATATATATATATATATATCATTCCCTTTAATTCAACCCTTATTCATTTTAAAGTGTGTCTAGCTTTTCATTATTCCGTGCCTGGCCATGTTGCTCTGCGCCACCCTGGCTATTAAGCTCTATTCTGTATATATGCATTTCATTTATCACATTTTGTTACCCATTGGAACCTGGTATTAACAGGGTACTTGCCTCAAAGATTTTGCAAACAATTTTAGTTTTTGTAATAGCATGTATGTATATCTCTATACCTCATACTGTTATTCTTTCTCAATTAAGCTAAAATGGAAAGATTTCGGAAACTCGGCACACTTCATATATTACTCAAGTGCAACCAAATTTTTCATTTCCAAATCCCTATCTCCCAAATCAACCAAACTATCATCTAAGCTACTGGAAAAACATTTTGACAGTGGTTAGCATCGCTTTAAGAATATAATAAACATAAGCTGTTTCCGTAATCCTTGAGATTGCAAGACAAAAGATAAATATATATTCAGGAATTCTCAACTCCTTATTATTCGTCAAGTTAGCAACGTTAAATGAACAAAACGACGGCAAGATTATAAATATCCTGCACAAGCACATTTTGGACATTCACCGTTTGTGATCGGCATATTGATAATAAGCGGGAATATGCACACACAAAATTAATGAAACCAGGTAGTTGTTTTGTGTGTTTGTTTGTTTTGTGTGTGTGTGTGGGGGGGGGGTACAATCAATAATATTTGTGTACCACGCTGTTTGTCCTTCTGTAGATTGAGCAATGGCGTACAGAGAAAAAAGAAACGATAAAATGGAGACCGAGACCATGAAGACAAAAGGCACCACCAGACACCAAGAACTGGATCCATGGCGTCACGTTGTCCTGGTGGCGGTATTTTCAATGTTTTTCATCGAGGCAGGGACGCTGAAGTCCCTCGGTGTCCTGATACCGTCCTTGGTGCAACACTTCGACTCGTCTTATGCCGTCATCGGTACTGTGACGTCACTCCCTTGGTCGATTGAATATTTGTCCAGTAAGAAAAAAAAAAAGGCCTTTTGAAATGTGTCGAATTACAGACCATAGATAAGAGCGAAAAAAAAAAGAAAGAAAGAAAGAACTCAGTGTGGTGTTACAAGAGTGTAGACAATGACGTACAAGCAATAGATAAGTTTGTGTCCAGTCTCGGGCATTTAAATCGTTTCCGTTTCCCTACGCCATTTAAATCGAAGTGATCTTAGAAATACTGTATGAGACTGGCTGGACATAATAAGTTGATGCGCGTTTCGATTTAAAAAACGATTCTCATTTCGATTTTTTACAAGTGTAGACCAATCCACTCTCGAAACAGTGCGAAAAGGAGAGCATCTCAGACTAAAATTGTTTGTCTTTTTAAACTTAATTTGATTTTTTTAAATCATGATGGTATAGGGAACATGAGATCAAGAATCATCCCACGAGCTAGACACTGATAACAAAAAAAAAAAAAAAAACATGAGCCGTACACCAATGCACGAGTCATACAACCCAGTCATAAATCACAGCCCACGAACTTGACACTAGGCAAACAATGCCCACGAGCTCGATACTAGGCAAATAAGGTTGCGCGAAACTACACAAAATATAGACCCTAATGATAACGGTCGAGCTCTTGAGCAGCTTTTTTTTTTTTTTTTTTTTTTTTTTTTTTTTTTTTTTTTTTACGTCGTGCTCGTGGGGATTTTTGCCGAGTGTCTCGTGGGCTGTATGACTCATGGATAATAATGACTCGAAGTCTGAATGATTAGTATACGAATAATTTATGAGTTGTGAGTGCATTGGGCACGAATATCGCACGAATCTCGCGTCGAGTGCGGTATTACGTGCCCCAATGCACGAACAAAATCATAAATTATTCGTTTTGTACCACAACACCTTGTCCATACTCAAAGTACTAAATCAGTGACCGGCAACTCGGGAAGCCCCAAAAATAAATGTAACAATTAGGTCGAGAATTCTAAACCACCCAGTGTATTCAAACACTCGTCATGAGTCGACCACACAGTCACAGGAATTGCAAACTCTGCAGGGTCTATACCCATTCTACACTAACGTTAGATCGTGAACGTTCTACTAGGCCTAACAGTTAGGCCGATCTGAGATGTCGGTAGATCTAACGTTAGTAGGTCTAGACTAGTTCTATGTCTATTTCCGACAATGATTTTGTATAAAAACACAGAACAATAATCAAATTGCGGTTTCTTAACTTCAATTGAAGTCTTGATTTTGAGATCACTGTGGTCCACGTCGTAGCAGATCAGAGTCAAAAGTAAAAACACAGCCGTACTAACGTAAGGCCGCAATACATGCAACTATTGACCGATTCGGGTTCGTTGAGGGCAGCAGACATTTTATGGCACTGGGCGCAGCCATGAGCTCAAATTGCGGTGTCTCAGCCGACCCCCCCCCCTGCTCTCCCCCACCCCACGGGCAACATGTTTATCGCGCACTTGTAACAAAGGTTCGCGCACTAAGCAAGCATTCGCGCACTCAGTACGAGACGCCTATTGGCTAAAACAACCATGCATCAGTTTCTCATTAAGCGCGCGTGAGAGGGGTGGGGAGAGAGAAGGGGGGGTCGGCTGAGACACCGCAGTAATGGCGCTGCCCGTGCCAAAAATACACATAGCGCGTCACAGAATCGGTCAATAGGTAAAGTACAAGGTAGCTGCGCGTCGCGTACACGTAACGTTGCAGTACTCCGCCGCGCCAGGGCGCCTGGCCTGTGAACCAGCGCAGCCGGCCAGCACGTAGTTTTCTGGCGCTTATTATAAAATGGGTTCAAGAATGTAGCCAATTGGAAGCGCTGAAATGAGTCACGTGTGCTTGTATTAATTTCTCACTAACATCCGGATCGGATCCAAGCCCGACGTCACAATGTTTGCACTAGCAGTGCGCACTCAATCAGTTGTTACAAGTGCGTCGCGCGCTACTATACGCGCTGTCAATCCTGTAAACAACTTCTAGTTCGGGCTGCCGGTGTCACAGTCGATCCGTTCCGGGTTCCGGGGGAACTGATATACCGGCCGAAACCAGTCGATTAGTTCCGCGGAACGAATATACCGCACAATAGGCAGTACGCAGAAACGTTCCGCAACCGCCGATCCTATCCGGGTTGTGCGAGTAGGCCCTATTAAAAACAAAATAATATCTGTTTATTGTGGATGTCTATACCCAAATAAAGAAATCTAAGAAAGCTATTTCTTCATTTTTCAAATGATATAAAGGACAATGTTATTTTTACGTTCTGATAATTTCCCTTTAAATAAATCATATTATAGCCTCGTACAAGTGGCGCGAAGAAATGAATTACTGTAGGGCCTACAATGTATTAGCTAAACAGCATGCACAAATACGTACGAGTCGATCATCTCAGGGAGGTGAGACTCACCTCCCTGATCATCTGGAGCCGTTGCACAGTGTGCGATTAGCCTTTATTTATAGACAAAACTTCAAAGAACAGTTCAACGAAAGAGCATGATAATACTATGGTTATAGGTCCTACATTTATAGGAGACTGCTTGAAGTGAGAAGGAAGAAAGAGGGAGGTTTTGCTGGTAGGGTACAGCAAGGATAAACATTTTGTTTTTTTCGGTGAGCTTTGTTCTGATAAGAAAATTATTGTTCAGCTGTACTTCAAAACAAAAAAAAAGAATGTTGGTCTAATAGTCTGCAAACAAATTGTTAATGTGTATGCAGGGGATTACAATGGAGCTATGCATGTGGATTTCATTTCATTTATTTATTTTATTCTCATTTTTCTTTCAACAAAACATAACACAAAGTAAATCAAAAATGTAATCATAAGCAAATATACATTACAAAGTATGACATTCAATGGTAATTAACAAACTAATAAAGATATGCACACATACTGGAATAACAAAGTTATGTTTGCAGGGTAAAAATGAGAACTAAGAGGTCCACTAAAAAGCATTGCTTGTAGATTTTAGACCACTCTAAAATATCTCCAAAAATACTTATTATAATTACAAGTACGTAATTATGTATAATGCAAAAAATAAGACAAAATAAAACAAACAAAAGAGACACAACAACGTGACATGACTAAACTTGAGGGGAATTTACGAATGAAAGGATTAGAGCAAAAACAAAATTAAAGGAAGAAGGAGAGAAAGTGAGAGAGAGAATGCCTACACGCTGAACAGGATAAACGGAAGAGGAGATTTATTGATTGATTACTCACAATGTCCACTCTGGAAATTCTTTATACGTTGGATATCGCAACAAAATTAACATTCAATTCATCACAGGTACACCACAATCAGACATGTCATAGAGTACAAAATGAAACTCACTCACATTAACATACAGTAACGTATGCACCATAATAACATAATACATTAACCCGACATTTACAACTACATGTATTCCACTCATAAATTTATTTGATAATATCCTTTCATATATCATCATTATACACCAAACAATTATATCACCTACATATCCAAATACATCTGTATAATTCATAATTCATAACATTCATATATATATATATATATATATATATATATATATGTCATAATAATAATTACCATGGCAGCGCCTTATCAAAATAACACCAAATGTGTCTTGCATGTACACCTGTAAATCATTACATATTCCAAGTTTAAAATTACATAGCTTAAATACTGTGGGAGTAAAAAAAAAAACAAACAAACAAAAAAAAACAACCAAAAATTACCATAACAATGATTTCTCTGTCAAACACACACGAGAAACATGACAGTCACCCAAACTCTCTGGATATGCGGGAGTAAAATAATAATGAGAATAATAAATACACCAAAAACTAATCATTACAACTTATACTCTGGTATTATACGTGTGAATGGAATCCGGGACAAATGCACTTCTAAATCGGGTACGCTTTGTGCGAGGAGGACAGAGTCTGATACCTGATCTGTTCAGGCAATAGTAACCGTACAGACGGTGTGTTAAATCGGTCATTATCTTGTTTACCTTGACCATCATTCTTTCCACGTGTAAATCCTGTGCCACTGGCAATTCCAACCCAATGATATTTTGCCACTTTCGCGGTCTATCGATTCTATAGCCTTGTCCTTTTGTGTAAGATTGCCATAAAAACAAAATCAAGCTATACATGACGATAGATTTGATAAAGGAATTGTAGAAAAGAACCATCAGTGTTCTATCCAGCCTCAGTTTGCTCAATTATTGCCTGATGATTGAGGATGTATTTCGGACAGCAGCTGGTGACTGCATGCAGCTGTGGAAAAATTATGGAAATGAAATGCCTAATTTCATTACTTTATAATGTGATTTTTTTCATTGCGTTAGGGTGTTACCGATGATGAATCTTTATTTGCTGTAACCTATATAGATAATGAAAAATAAATATCTGAGCCAGAATTTAAGAAAAAAAAAAACGCTTAAAGAGTATGATAATGGAGATTGTTTTTTCAGAACTGAAGAAATTTCAAAATCTAGAGCCAGTGTATATAAATGCATTCTGAGCTAAAGGTTCTCAAAAGGGGTAGATGAAACTCAGACCGCCTAGGTGTAAAGGATGACCATGAAACCATCGATTTCGTGGAAACATTGAATTAAAACTACTGGGGAGAACATTTGTGTTGTATAGATGAACATGAATTGACCCAGTTGAAAAAGAAACAAATCTTTAATTTTTCAAATCTTATATTTCTTTATGAATAATGAATCCGAGTGGCGAAACCCTACAGATAATACGAAGTAGGGCCTATATTTTTGCAATAACAATAATTTATCTAATAAAATTTGATGGGCGATGCCCCATGCTAAAATTGAGATAAGGTAATTTTATCAAAGAAAATACAATGTTAACAGAGAAGACATTGGAATGCGATACCAATATTACGCTAATCATTTTACTTATTTTAATAACATGAGGCCTCCACGAAAGTTTTTCATCTTCTCTGATACCAAGAAAGTTTACATAGGATACACGATCTAATCGAGTATCATCAAAATAATTTCTGTGCTTAATATTTATAAGGATTTACTAAAAAGTGTATGCTTAATTTTCTTAAGGGTTTATGAAGATCTTATCCACTGAGTTACTTTTTTTTTCAAATCAGAGTTGACGGTGTCTACGAGAGTAACTGGGTTTTGATGAGAAAAAAAAAAACCCACATTTGAATCATCATCAAAATGCATAAATGAGAATATGTCAGATGATTTGTAGAAATCATTAATGTAAACTATAAAAAGCAAAGCACCTAATTTATATTACCCTGAGGGACGCCACATTTAATATATTGAAACTTGAGTTATTCTCGTTCAGAGAATATTGTTTTTCGGTTCTCCTGAACCACTCCAAGGACTTCTCCCGTATGCCGTAATGAGACAAAATGGATTAAAATTTCTTTATTTTAAGCTGTTGATTTAAAGTTATTATAACTCGAGATGAATAACATTTTCCTTTGCTTACTTTTCTCCTTATTTTTCTCCTTTGCACTCTCAATCTCTTCTTTATTTTTCATTTTTAATTCTATGAGTTTTTTTCTCTCTTTGTTAGCCTACCGCTTTTACCCTTTTTACTTTTTATTTATGAAGATTCAATTTTGGGTACATTAAGCCACATTTCTGTCTGTTTCCTGTCAATTCATGTTACATGTAGTTTACTATAGCTGTTTTTTCATTTTCTTATCTCTTTCAATTTCTGTCTATCCCATTGCCACTATTGGCTTCACACCTTTTACATGTGCATGTAATATGTATTTCCATTAAAGATGTATGTACATAATTTTATATGAATGAAACTTAATGTTTACGAAGAGAAAATGTAACTTTTTTGTGGAACACCAGATTTCGGACATAGGTGCACTGTTTGGATATTCAAGTTATGGTATCACTAGAAATCAGAAAATTTACGTGAGTTTGTGATACCCCATATTTTGCATGCACTCTAATTTCTTTCAAGGGGAGGGCTAGTAACTAATCAATGGGAATCAGTGGGAATGCTCGGGGATGATTGTTCCAATTCTAGTGGGATTCATTAAAGAGTCCGTATGAAAATCATTTGCTTCAGAACGGTCTCATTTAGTAATGTGTTGTTTAATTCCCCGTCACTGGATACAGGCATGCTAACCCGGAAACATTAAACTGCACATTACTTGAATATGAGACCATTATGAAGCAAATAATTTTCACAGAACAAAAAATGTACTCTTAAATGAATCCCCCAAGGATTGGAACAATCATCCCCCAGCATTCCCACTGATTCCAATGATCAGTTATTAGCCATCCCCTTTCAATAACAGACGATTTTTTTTTGGGGGGGGGGGGGGCGGTCCCTATCATGAAAAGGGAAGACATTCAAGATTGAACAGATGGTACAGTATTGACTATAAGATGGTGTTCAGAACAAACAAATAATGAGTAACCTGTAATACTAAACAGCATTCAATTCTTTTAGAATTCAGAGTTCATTTTACACAAATTAGCTTCAAATTGCTGAGATATATGTACCTACAGTGCGTATAAAAAAAGCAACAAGATTTAATTTCGAATTTGTGAAGATGGTGTTTACTTTACTCCAAAGTAAGTAGCAACATCATAAATCTCCTCTTTTCAATGACATCCAATTTTTCCATTTCCAATGGTGTGGGGAAATGCAATTCACTCATAATTAGATCCCCTTCTCCGTATTCAGAAGCGTGCAATAAGAATCATAAACCACGCTGGATATTTTGCTCATACCAACTGTTTTGTTTTGTTTTTTTTTTTTCATCAAAACAGAATTCTGAAAATTCCAGACCTATTTTATTACAATCTCGGAATTTTCATGTATAAACTAACAACTAATTACCATCTGTTTTTATCCACATGTTCAAAAGGAACACTGTTATCCCACTTGCAAGAGTGACGCCTATATATAATATCACCTTCCCCGTACTCCCTCTATTTTTGCAAAGAAAACAATTATATTTACTGGACCCAGATATTGGAATGACCTCCCTCAAGATATTACTTCTTCTTTGTCTTTATTCACCTTCAAACGCAAATTAAAACAGATATTACTTAGTGCATACACACTTCCAAGTGCTTAGCAACTTTTTTTTTTTATACTCCCAGTCTTTTGTCGTTGTCCGCAGCTTCAAGTACACTTTTTAATACATAGCATTCCTTTTCAAACACCGCGAGATCCGTATACAGTTTGGTTTGTGATTACTTTATCCTTTATCGATTTTTGTACTGATATAATTTTAGTTGGTCAAGACAAACATATCCGTTCTCCGAATAATATATGCCTATGAATTAGGGAACCTACAGTTTTACAAGCGTTAAAGCTTTGTATGTAGGCCCCATCATATTTCTGATACTTATTTGTGACATCTTCATATGATATGACCATGTACATTTGTGTCAAGAATGTTTTTTTTTTTTCTTCTTCTTCTTCAATCAAAAGACATGATTCTTGTTTTATTGTCATTAATTTTGTAATCTCATCATTGAGGATATGGAAATATCAAATTTGAACTGAACATCTTATTCATTCTTACACGGTCATGGATGGCTGAGTAATCATTCTTTTTGGACAATGGGTCAAATTGGACTTGGGACCAAGTTTCAGTTAGTGAGACCAGCACAAATCCTTTGCAATTCACTTTTTTTTTTAATGTACAGACTGGTGAGACATACCTAGGGCCCCTCTTCTTTGCAACGAAAATGGATGCTTACAAATTTTAGATGAACATGTGATTCCTGAATTAATGGAAAATTTTCCTGTGCAACACAGGGATGTGTTCAGACGCCTATGGTGGGCACAGGATGGTGCACCAGCCCATCGACTTGTTGCAGTAAGAAACAGATTGGCTGAGGTATTTGGAAATCGGGCGATTGCCTTGTATCATGATGTGGATTGGCCACCAGAATCTCTGGATCTGACTTCTTGCGATTTGTTTTTTCTTTGGGGTTTTTTCAAGAGCAAAGTGTTCATTATCCCTCATACTGACATTGCAAAGAGACAAAGAATCACTGATGAATTTAAAGCTCTACGCCATCAAGCCACAATGATTCGCAGAGCTATGCGTGAGATGTAGAAAAGAGCTAATCTTTGTGTGGGAAGGAATGGTGGCCATGTTGAGGGGCATGGGATGTAATGTTAAAAAGAGATATCCGAAAGTTGTGATTATTAATTTCATTATTCCATTTGTTCAGTTAATTTCTGATGAGGTGCATTGGTTCTTGCAGTGTCTAAACTTGGTCCCAAGTCCAATTTACCCCGCAAGTTGTCTAAAAAGAATGATTACTTCGCCATCCATGACCATGTATGCATAAATATCATTTTGAAGAGGAGTATTATATGCTGCTACTCACTTTGGTGTAAAGTTAACACAATCTTCACAAATTTGAAATCAAATCTTGTTGCGTGTTTTTTTTTTTATACGTACTGTATAAACAAAGAGACCCTAATTAAAGGATTGACCCACCTTATCTGCCCACTACACATGTATTTTTTTTTCAGTCCAAACCGATTTTGTATAATGAACTTTCAATTTCTCTTAGAATCGTATGCTCTCTATTTCAAATGTGCTTTCTGATTATCTTGCAAAACGTTGAATTTTCAATCGCCCATCTCAACCAAAACTATACTGTATCTCTTTAGAATACCTTGCCTGTTTGAAGTAATCTCTGTGTACAGATAGACCGCCTCCCCAAAAGAGAAAAAAAAAACACATACTCACATACACACACACATTCATATGCACATACACACGGACACAAGATATAATAAAGACAACTGAACACACAAAAACAGAATTCATCCCGTCATTCTTACTTGTTACAACTGAAAAAATAATGAACCAAACGAACATGCATGTATCACGTTGGCGATTACATTGGTCGTTATAAAAATATCGCACTAAAATGATTAGGTTAGTAAATTAGACTCTGTGCCATGAAAATAGACATTGAAATGAAGGTGGACTATTTGAGCTCATAGTATGTTTAATATGAAGCTCCTTGTATTACAGAAGTTAACATGAAGCATGCCGAACATTCCAATTACAGTAACTCATTCGATTATTCTGTTCAAAGTGATTCAAATCAGAGATAGGTTCTAGCAACGGCGTAAATCCGTACTGAGGAGTGGGGGGGATGACTGGCGATAGTCACCATCACCACGATTACAAGCCCATAACCGGACAGGCGCAGCCCTGGGGGGGGGGAAGCTTGCCCCCCCCCCCCCACACACACACACACTTTACAGGGATCAAATGTCCCACTCTTTTCCATGCAAAGTGGGAGGGAAGTGGCAGCAAAAATATGACGACTTTTTGTTCTTGTTTTTGTTTTTTTTGTTTTTCCTTGTCAGTCAGACCTTAAAAGTATGAAGACTTTTTTATTGTTGTTTCTCTTGTCTTTTGATGTTCTTTCTTCTTGACTGACAGGCGATTTTGCCCCCCCCCCCCTTTCAAAAACGTAGCGCAGCCCTGAATAATACCCAAATAAATTCAATAAAATGCTAATAAGGATATCCATTTCTTGAATAACGTAGTAGATAGTTTCCTGTAGCTATTAATAAATTGTATTCTTCAATTTTCTTGATTTAAGTCAGTAAAGCAATCATCACAGAGGCATCGTTCCGTTTTAATGATGGGGGTAGGGGAAGGACTTTGAGTTTGAATATCTGTGTGAGGGAGCGGAGCGGCCTAGCGGGGGGAGGGTGTGGGAGGGGGGTATCCCCCTCCCACACGAAGAAAATTTGGCATTTTCAGACCTCAAATTCAGCGATCTGGTGCACACTTTTGGTGAAATTTGGGATTTTTTCCTATAAAAAACAAGTAAGAAAAAGAAATATTCATAGATAATTGAATGACTACATCGTGGTATTTCAGCTCTTGCTCCGCCTGTGCGACATCACTGTGAAGGCCTAAATAGTGGGGCCTATCACCGGCGTAGCCAGGATTTGATCTTAGGGGGAGCGATAAGATGCGAAGGAGCGATGCGAGCGAGGGGGGAGGGTGTGGGAGGGGGGGTTTCCCCCTCCCACAGTGAGAACTTTTTGCATATTGATGTTGCAAATGGTACAATTTGATTCATTTTCTTTTTTTTGCGTGTTCTATCGACTTGAAACAGTCCAACATGTTTAAGGTAGCAGTACATTTTATGAAGATTATTATTGAACAATTTTGCCTGTAAAATGGTATCATTTAGAGAAACTTCTTGTCGTAATTCTTACACTGAAGACCATGAACGCGATCATGAATTTTGACATTGTACAGTCCAAAAGCGGCCGTTTGTAGCTATTTTTTTTTTTTCGCTTTGGAAATTAAGGGGGCGCACCGGGCGCATTTGCTGGCAATTTAATACTGGCAGCAACATCAGGAGAATGACATAACGATTAAATGCGAGCGAGCGAAGCGAGCGAGCTTGAAAATTGTGACACTTTACAGTCCCAAAACTGCCGTTTGTAGCTACATTTTTTCGCTTTGAAAATTAAGGGGGGGGGGGCACCGGGCGCAACTGCTGGCAATTACCCGGCAGCAACATCAGGAGAATAGCATAGCGATTAAATGCGAGCGAGCGAAGCAAGCGAGCTTGAAAATTTTTACATTGTACAGTCCCAAAACGGCAGTTTGTAGCTATATTTTTTCGCCTAAAGGAAATTAAGGGGGGGGTGGGGGCGCACCGGGCGCAACTGCTGACAATTACTTGCAGCAACATCAGGAGAATGACCTAACGATTAAATGCGAGCGAGCTTGAAAATTTTGACATTTCACAGTCCAAAAACTGCCGTTTGTAGCTATATCTTTTTCGCTTTGAAAAATAAGGGGGGGGGCGCACCGAGTGCAACTGCTGGTAATTACCCGGCAGCAACATCAGGAGAATGGCATGACGATTAAGTGCGAGCGAGCGAAGCGAGCGAGCCTGAAAATTTTGACATTTTACAATCCAAAAACTGCCGTTTGTAGCTGTACTTTTTTCGCTTAGGAAATTAAGGGGGTGGGGGCGCACCGGGCGCAACTGCTGGCAATTACTGGTAGCAACATCAGGAGAATGACTTAACGATTAAATGCGAGCAGGGAGGTGTTTCTCTTCCCACCTCCCTGATGCGAGCGAGCTTGAAAATTTTGACATCTTACAGTCCCCAAACTGCCGTTTGTAGCTATATTTTTTTTTTCGCTTTGAAAAAATAAGGGGGGGGGGCGCACCGGGCGCAACTGCTGGCAATTACCCGGCAGCAACATCAGGAGAATGGCATGACGATTCAATGCGAGCGTGCGAAGCGAGCGAGCTTGAAAATTTTGACATTTTACAGTCCAAAAAACTGCCGTTTGGTTAATAGGTCTGAACCATTAATCTAAAGCAATGTTCATTAGATTAAAGGAGGTACTTGCATAAATTATGGCAAAATATGGGAATCGACATCCGTTCCTTTTGTTTAGGCAAACGAGGTGTACTAACTGAGCAAATATGAGCCAATATGGAGAGGGTAAATGCGTTGCAATTCCTACGACTGAAACTCGTACAAGGATGTTAACGAACTCGTTTGTTATCTAGATCTTAATTGGGTATCTTATGCGGAGCTCGACGTGAGTCGTATCGCGCTCGGCATGGTGCACTCGTTCACGCCTACGTCCATGGCCCTACAGACTGTGTTGCATCAAGGAGGTGGGAAGAGCACCTCCCTGGTTGAATGCAGCTGGTTGCCTGTAGTGTGGCTACGATAGTAGTTCAACATCCGAAGCATGCATTACGGTCGATATTGCTTTACATGCATTCAGTGGCGTATCTAGGGAAAACGGCGCCCGGGGCAAGCGAGAAAATTGCGCCCTTAATTTCTGAAAAAGTGTTTAACCCCAAACCCATCCCGGTAGGGACTTTAAAGAAAGTCCATATGATATGCTTTTTCAAGAACTTAAAAGGGGTCATTTTGAGGGTGATTTAAATGTAATGAATTTTGATAAATTTTGGCGAGCGAGCGCAGCGAGCGAGCCGAAAATTTTTGTATTTCAGCTTACAAAAATGGAATTCTTGTCATTTTTTGCTTATTAAATCTTACAATTCTAATCAAGATATAGTGACGGCCTTATAGATAACGATTTATACCAACAAGCTGAGGACTTTAAAAAATACCCTAAATTAGTACTCGCGAGTGAGCCGAAATTTGTATAGGCCTATTTCCGCATTATCATCACGTTTTGTTCTTATCTCTTTTTTTTTTTTCTTTGATAAATTTTGGCGAGCGAGCGCAGCGAGCGAGCCGAAAATTTTCGTATTTCATCTTACAAAACATGGAACTCTTGTCATTTTTTTGCTTATTACATCTTACAATTTTAATCAAGATATAGTGACGGCCTTATAGATAACGATTTATACCAACAAACCGAGGACTTGGAAAAAATATTCCAAGTTAGTACGAGCAAGTGAGCCGAAATTTGTATATTTTCCGCGTCATCATTACGTTTTGTTCTTATCTTGTTTAATTTGGGTTTTTTTGCGCCCCCCCCCCGTATGTTCGAAACCAATTGGCGATCGCTTCAGAACGAAAGAAATTGCAGCCGCTTCTTCGTGACATATTTTGCCTGCTAAATATAAAATGACAGGTGTGAACACAATAGACATTGTCATTTTGTCCGCGTCATCATCACGTTTTGTTCTTACCTTCTTTTTTTATATAAATTTTGGCGAGCGAGCGCAGCGAGCGAGCCGAAAATTTTTGTATTTCAGTTTACAGAACATGGAATTCTTGTGTGAACGCAATGAAAATTGTCATTTTGTCCGCGTCATCATCATGTTTTGTTTTTATCTTCTTTGATTTGGTTTTCTGTCCACCCCCCCCCCCCCCCCCACCATTCCCCCCCCCCTTTCCGGGCGAGTTTGTTCTTCTTCTTCTGTTATTTTTTTTTTCTTCTTCTTCGTTTTTTTTTTTTTTTTTTTTTTGCGCCCCCAAGGAGTGGCGCCCGGGGCACGTGCCCCCCTTGCCCCCCCTCCCCCCAGATACGCCACTGCATGCATTGGTATGCGAGAGAAGTACACGAGCGCTGCTAGCACTGTCCAGCAGTATATGCTCTCGTCACGAGGCGGGCGTGCGAACGTCATGGCTCATGCATTACAGATGTAGCCTATAACCTAGGTGGGGATGCAGCTGGTCTGATGCGACGAGACTACGAACAGTGGATGCGCGCGAATACACCGCCTATGAGCCAGTTGTTTGTCGTTGTTTTATTATTTTTTTTAATCGGTGGCAGTCTTCTTCTACGAAAAAAAAACAACAAAAAACTGCCACCGATCGTGGCGCCTAGCGGACGCGGTAGATGCGTCCACTGTTCGTAGTCTCGCCGCATCAGATGTATCGCTTGGCAAAGACAATTATCTCGCTGCATCATACGTTTAGCTTAACAGCAAATTACAAAAACAATAACTGCATTCTCCGCCTAGATTATAGGCTATGCAATAATCCATCATGCTGAAATCAATATCACCACATTTCTTTTTGTTTGTTTGTTTTTTTTTTTGTTCCTACATCTTTTTCTTGGGAGAATTTCAGGGGGGGATATTTGTACAGGCCATCCCCCCCTCCTTCAAAAGTGGGGGGGATATATCCCCCCCATCCCCCCCGGGATTTACGCCCATGATAGGTTGGCATGATCAACGTCACATCGTGCAGAACTCTACAGAGCAGAGTTCTGTGACTGTACCATGGCCACCATGACGACGAAAGAGATAAGGGAGGGTGAGAGGGGCAAAAGGGGAATCGCTTTGTAGTCCGGGCTGCAAATTGGCAACTTTATTCGGTTGGCTGGTCAGAGAGATTTGGAGAAGTTCATTTGCTGTAGAGGGAGACTGGAAGAGTACATTTTACTGAAGGGGTGTTTCCCCATTACCACTTTGTATACATTGTACGGTATAGACCCGGATCGAATCGGCGGTGGGGGATCTTATCGGCGGTGAGGCAAAAATCCCGCCGATTGGATCTGGGGGATCTGATATACCGGCCAAAGTCCGCCGATAAGTTCCGGCGGAACTTATCGACTGGCCGGAACGGATCGCCTGTGACACCGGCCGGCCTTTCTTGTGTGCATAACATGTGTGGCGTACGTATACTCTTGTACGTATAGTACTCTACGTGCGGGATTTCCGAGTGCGACGTGTTTGGGACGAACATCTTCGGACATCTTGATCCACAATAGTTTTCGACCCATTTTATAAAACAAATGATGCACAGGATTATTTCGTGGCGTTAGTAGAGACGCAGCTCACTCTATCCTGTGCATCATTTGTATACTCGTGAAGTCGAGTGGCCGTGCATTAGTAACCACCCGCGAAGCCGTGCATTAGTACCTGCGAACAGTGCATTAGGCCCACGCCAGGGGCCTAATGCACGGCTGTCACTCTCAATGAGTTTGATAGGTACAGTGTATTTTTTTATACAACACCTATTTAGAATGTAGCTATCCGATTGGTCGATTGCCCATCACGTGACATTTAGGGAAACGTTCTATTGCACGCTCTGTCTGTCTCAGCCGTGCAGTTTTGGTTCGACCAAAATGTTCTATTGCACGCGCTCTGGTGTCACAATAAACAAACATGTGCTCACTCAACAATTACAAGCGCGCTTACAAGCGCGCTTATAAACAAGCGCGTACTTTTGTCACTCATTTTTGTAAACAACTTCGTTTCGCATGTACGTAAGGAGTACGTGTACGTACACATGTAGTGTTATACAGTGACTGCGACCGTGAGGCTACTCATTCGTCTTTCACGGAAAATGGTTGCCATTTCTGTGCTAAATTCAAGAATCTGTGAGTACCAAATCTGTTGACGTTCGAGGTGTTGTATAAAACAAATAGTGTATGGTATTTACTCGTGCAATGGAACCAGATTTCGCACTCGGTGAAAGATGAGGCGCACTATTCAACTCGGCTTCGCCTCGTTGAATAGAGCGCCTCTATCTTTCACCTCGTGCGAAATCTTGTACCATTGCACTCGTGACCATTCACTATTTGTATACTATTGAATGTCATGTGACATGTTCTTGGCCAATCACAATTCGACATCATTCTAAGGTGTATAACGGACAATATGACTCGTGACGCATGATCTGATGATTTTCCGTATCGACTGTAATCTCATACCATCTTTATTACAGGTATTCTAGTTGGGATGCTTATAGTGCGCTTCGGAGCCAACAAGGTATCCACAGCTGGAGGTCTTATTGCTGGCGTCGCCTTCACCTTGTCTACCTTTGTTAACAATGCGTTTGTACTCGGGCTTCTCTTCACTTTTGTGGGTCTGTATTGACAAAAAAAAAATCCCATTCAGACGATACAAACGAACGATTACAACACTACAGTACCAATAAAAACTGGCTAATTTAATGATAATGTATAATATTTTAAGAATTTTTCTCTTATAAGACCATGAAATAAGAAAATTACATGTATCTATTCAAAGTCTCTTGCGACGAATTTGATTTTATTGCAACTGTTGGAGAAAGGAATGAAAACAATAACATGAATTGAACTGATTGACAAATTGCCCTTTATCGACGTAAACAAGCACCGATTACAGCATTCAGTGTTAAAGTAAAAAGACGTTATAAAAATCAAGGACTTACATACTCTGGTGGGATTCAAACCCACAACCTCCAGATTGCTAGACAGTCGTCATATATCCACTAGACTAACGAGCTCCAGCCCGAAAGCCAGTGATTATTCTTATCCTTTACAGCAGGGGTGAGACCTATACGTACTATATATTGATTCAAATTAATGATTCTTACGTTGAGTTGCTTATATTGAAATGATTGACAGATTTGTCCTACATTATTGACGTAAATCAGGGGCGGATCCAGGAATTCCGTAAAGGGGGGAGCCTTTACAAAATTAAAGGTTTACGGCCCCCCCCCCCCATTTTTTTATCTTTGTTTCTTTTGTTTGCAGCAAAAAAGGGGGGTGCGCGCCTCGTGCCCTCACCACACCCCGATGTACCACTGTTGATAAGCAGCGATTATTCATAATTAGAGAAATAGCCATGAGAAAAGTCATTGTCATACATACTCGAGAGGGATTCGAAGTTATATGACCTGATGATTGCTAGATAGGCGTCATATCCTCTGGACTACCGAGCTTCGTCCCGATAGACAGTGATCGTTCTTATCCCTGGTGATTGCAATGAATTAAACTTTTGTACATTATAGAGAAGAGAATAGAGAAGCTTTCATTCATCAATACTCTCATAGTGTGTTATTTTCCCCTCTAGGATATCTTAAGTATGCTTATAAATTATGTGTTTCCAATATCCACAAAGGTTTCGGCCAAGGCATGGTGATCAATCCAGCCATGCTATACCTCAAACAACATTACGGCGTCCAGTTCCCGTTTGCCTTCTCCATCACTTGTGTCGGATCACTCTTAGGAATCCTCGTAATGCCAATCTTCACGAATGTCCTTCTGGAAGCCTACGACGTGACGGGTGCCCTCTTGGTAATAGGCGGTCTGACGCTGAATATGTTTCCCATCGGGTTGGCCCTCAGGGCGCCACGTGAAAGATACAATAATGTAAATCAAAATGCAGGGTTTGAGGAAGTTGCTGAGAAAAGTCCACATCGTTCGCAATACTGCAACTTAGAAGACACCCAACTTGGAGATGCCAACAACGAGAAAATAGATATTGCCCGAAAAACTAGATCGGATGTAAAGGCTACTGATAGTGAAAATGCCGTAGCCCCGTCAAAGAGCAGCAGTGTATTTCTCTTTAGAATTTGGAGACTCTTTGGAACATATATGACTTGTTTGAAGAATCTAATCGTCATACATAAACTTTTTTTTGTATGCATACTTCCGTGTGAGTTCCTGACTTCATTTGTTATGATCAGCTGGATGTTATATTTGGTACCCTACGCGTTGTCAGTTGGCATTGAAGAGTCGCGGGCTGTTTTCATGGCAACAGCAGGTGCTTTCGGAGGCCTGGTCTTCAGGATGTTCTCCTCCGTAATCCTCTTGCTTCGCCCATCTTGGAGCCCTTACTGCTATCTATCCACGAGCGTTTTGGCAGTGTTGGCCCTGTTTGCGCAGTCCATGGTGACATCCTACAAGCTGCTGCTATCAAGCTCATTTGCGATTGGTGTAGGCATGTACGGATCACGTGCACTGTCTCTACCTGTTGCTACCCTTGTTGTCGATCCACAGTTCTTCCCAGCGGCTGTGTCCATCTTGTTTGTCGACGCTGGGGTCAGCGGAATCATGACTTCTTTTACATCAGGTAAGGACTAGGAAAGACTATCATGCATCAAATACCAGATGGGATAATGATACATTTCATGCAAAGTGTAGACCAGAACCATCCAGTGCAGATATTTCCCTGTTTCGGTTGTATACGTGCTCTCTAATTTGTTTCTCAAGCATGAGACAGAGCAAGATATCCTCGTAATATAGAGGGTTGGTCGACCATTTATTTTATCGCAGGCATATACCCAATTAGACATCAATGTTTCCCTCCAGGGGTAGAAGGCCCAAAACCACTATTTCGGCACAATTGGACAATCGCAAAACGCGAAAATTAAAGTTTTTAGAATAGGTTTCATTTTTATACCAATCCATGACACAAATATTCAAGTTTGTAGTTGAAAAATATGAACACACAATCTTGCTTTATTTTTGTGGTGTGATAATTTCTTTCATAGGGCGTAGATTTCATCATGTAACATACGTTACCAATGTCATTCTATTTCAAATGCTTTAAGATTGGTGACTACAGTCTATGATTGGGATAATTATGCGTCAGATGTGAAGTATACCATCGGCTGCCATATTTGTAAATGCTGCCTGCAGATGGGAAGGATGGCAAATGACCTGTATCCTATACTGAACACAGCATGTCCTATTGTGTTAAATCTTATTTCATGTAATGTTCATTTGTTTTCTCGATAATTTGATGTCAGACTTTCTTCAGAAAATATTTTCAACATTTATCAGTCCCAAATTACCAGCCAATTCTTGAGTATCATCGATGAAACATGTGAATCTATGTGCACAAAAATATATTCGTCAGATTCCACGTAACGTATGTTTCACGTTAATGTAACGTAAGTTACAAAGATAATACTACGACATGTGCAACTGATTTTGGTACTTTTTCTTTTTGGTTTTGGTATATATTCTTACATTAATTTCTCGTCAATTCTAAGTGAACGTATATTATACAAGACGTCGCAATATCATGGTGATACAATTCTCAAAAATTACAATTGAAACAGTTGTAAAACTGCAAGACTTTATAACATGTCCGCGTATAAACTCTGGAGTAGGACATTAATCCGTTACTGCTGATATTTTGAAGACAATTGGCTTCATACTTATGAATTTATGGCATTGAAATGCATATAAGAGTTGGGAACATGCTTTCACGTGCCTTCACGGACGGAAATATTGTCATGATGTACGCGTAATATAAAACGAGTGGTGGGTAACGTAGGTTTCACTTCAATTTTATCATAATGGAAGTTTTCGTATGCTTGACGTCTTGTAACGTGTTATCTTCATATTGATGTCTTTTAACTTGTTATCTTCAGCTGTCACTTCATGCTGTTGAAAGATATGTTTCGAATCCATAACTTTACAGACTCCATAATTTTGCTGTCGCAACAGTTATTCTATGCAGGAACAGTTTGAAAATAGCAGTTGCAATACAATAGTATTCACAAAATTTTTAACACTTGTATGAAACAAGAAATGGCAGAAACGAGATGGTTACTCTATTAAAGTGCTTCATAATGAACAATAACGCCGTATTGCTTGTATTTGAAATTTCTGAACTCGGTAAACAAGAGATATGGACAGAATGAACCAAGAAATGTTCTTTGTTAATTAAATAAATGACCACTTTACTAAGTTGACTATGGCAAATGAGGTCGATGAAATAACGTCAAATTACATAGTTGCATTAGCACAATACTGGGTAGGATGAATGAAATTGTCATTAGTGAATTGATGTACTCGATTGTCCTTGTTATGTTTGCATAAGACAGTATAATCCACAACGATAACAAGAATAACAAGTCTTGAATTAATAATTCTTGCCGTATCTGGAAATTGTCTCCTGCATGGAAAAATGTTTTTGAATCTTTCAAAAGAAAAGTGAAAGGACAAGTTGCTATACATGCACAACAAAGGTACTGATAATGATTACAGGCAGGCCCGTAAGTAGAATTTTCATGGGGTGGGGGATGGGGTCAGAGTTAGAAAAAGTCGACTACTTCCAGTTTTAATCACCTGACAGGGAGAAAAATAAAAGCTCCCGTGCCATTTTTCTTTTGTTTCATTTCTTTTACCGGGTTTCATCGACTGACAAGCAAGAAAAAAAAAAGAAAGAAAAGAAAATTTAAGAAATATAAAGAAAGGCTTCAGCTTAATTCTATGCTGCCAGTACAAGCCCAATTTCATGTTTTTTTTTTTATTTGTTTATTTCAAACTGGGGAGGAGGATTCTGCGATTCATTTTTTTCTTTTTATTTCCTTTTGTTTATATTTTGACTGCTGGCAAAGGAGCGGGGGACCTCGAACCCCCTCCCCTATAGTTACCCTGGTAGGGTAAATAAAAATAAAAAAAAGATGCGTGACTTTGCTTCTTTTTTTTTTTTTGTCAACTACGCGACGGGTACATGGTTTGTTTGTTTGTTTTTTTTTTGAATTTTTGCTCTAGAGATGTGATTTTTCGCCAATCTGATTGCAGCTTATACGTTCCCTATATATGGGGTTTTAATCTCAGCACTGCTCTTCCCCATTGCAACTGCATTAACTTCAACGAGAAGGAAGAACAAAAAATGTTGATGTCTTAAACATATATCTTACTGAAACATACATCACTGTAATTATTGTTAGCATTATTATTATCATGTAGGCCTGATCTATGATTGTATACTCAGTAACAGTTAAAATTACATTTCTTTAATGCACTTATATTTTTGTTACCTTTTCTTCATTCAAAGTGTGTTTTTCTTCACTTTGAGACCATCAACGATATAACGACACAAATTTGAGTTAATTTTCTCCGTTAAAAATAGTCAGGTAGTAGTAAATCACCATATTGATTTATGATAACCGAAGACAAATATAATTGAAAAGACTTATTTCCCTATGGAATTCCTTCAACTATAGTTCTAGAACAATTAAATGCTATTTTTATCCACGCAAATTCTCTAAAATATCCTTTTTCAATGACATGAATTGATGAAACTTACGTTACCAAAACTAGAAACTTACGTTACTATATTAATGCAGGGACCTGATCCAATAGTTTTGAAGTAGAGATCTGCGTAATCCCTAAGTTTATTAGCTATTCATTGAATTTTCTTAAAACAATGTCAAATTAATTGTTTATACCTGGAATATGACACCATTAAAGCCAAGTTGAACATCAACGCCCACCAAACGATTTTTTTTTCAAAGATACTATGATTATGTCCCCTTTTACTGCATCCTCCTAACAAACAAGAACATACAGCTGTAAATGAATTTGATGTTTTGACGGAGAAACTCATCAACATCATAACTGCAACAATTAAATTGTCTCAAATTAAATGGGATTTTCTGTGGATTGTCTAGATATCAACATGACAACATCTTGAAACTTACGTTACCAAAATTTGAAACATACGTTACGTAATAAATTGAGTGATTTATTTCAAAAGAATAAACCTGTACAGCAAAGCAATAACTCGATTTTTACGGTGGAATCTACTGACTTAATAAAGACACAATAAACAGAAGTAAAGCATGATTCTATGAAAAACAACAACACATTTCCAACAATCAAATACTTACTCAGTTTTTCAACACATCATGTAAAGGTATTTTGCGCACTGCCAATGCTCAAGATGCCATTGAAAGAAGTTGCTGAGCTATCCCATGACCTCAAATCGACGGCACAGATTCGAGAAATGTACATTTAGGTGGTAATTAATGGTGTAATTAAGCTTTCTGTCGTTTGGTGGTAACGTAAGTTACATCACGTATGTTACACTTGTGGATTAAATCGTATAAGTTAGCAACATAATAATGAATCTTTTGCCACCCATGGGTATGACGACAATCTACTCCATTAGTCTCAACTCTAGAACAATCATTCAGAGCCATGCACCTTCATACTTTTTACAAAGATGGTAACGTATGTTACTTCTCTTAAATCTACCTTTTTAAAATCTATATTTGCGAGATTAGCAGTCGCATGTCTTTTGAAGCTGAGTGATGAAATATCTTTTAACATAAACTTACACCCCTTTTGGTCAGAAAAACAATACAATTGTGTAGTACTCACTGTAATAGCATAACCAAGTTAGCAGTACAAAGATGGTAACGTATGTTTCAGCGGATCTGGCGACACATTTCCATCAGTTATTTTGTTGATAAAGAATGGTTAGTTTAAAAAGTTGTGATAGGTTTTCATAGAACCTTAAGCCACTTTTCTGAAACCGTGAGAAAGCTTCCTCTTTATGCTCATATTTTCCCACAAAGTTGAGAAAACATCAAAAATCATCGTTGGCGACATGCACTTTTAAGCCTGTTGGCCGAACTTAACCCTCCACCAATGGCTTACTGGTATAATTTCGCCTTCGAAATGATTTCAGTTTTTGTTTATATGTCCCTTGGCATCACATAAAATCACAGGAGCATTTTGAAAGAGCTTTTTATCTCTCCTAGGTCAGTAGGAACATAAGCGACACGATTTTTGACCAATTGCGCCGAAATAGTGGTTTTGGGCCAGAAGGGAAACTACTTAACCCTCTGCATGCCTCTGCATCTCTACGTCGCAAACTGTGCGGACGTAAAAATAGCCCAGTACGCGTAGTTAAAAAACTCAGGCGACGCAAGCTAAAAATAGATTGACTTTACGCGCGCTACTGCGCACGCTCAGAACATGTTTTTTTTTCCTTTGAACGTCCGCGCGTCTAAAATCTAAAGCTCCCTAACGTCTGAAAGTTGTGCACATTTGATTCATTGGTACAGAAATGGTTAACTATTGAATTAAACAACTTTTTGACTTTGAAACATCGCCTGCATATAGAGTAATAACATGGTGTTCGTTGAATGTCCGTCTCTGAATTATCTCGTAAAACTGGTTTTCTTCTATTTTCATTTCTTCTTGTCTTACCAGGTCGGATATATGACGTCACAGGCTCTTTCTGGGCAGTGAACTGTATTCTGACCGGTGTCCAGACAGTACCCGTAATCCTTATGACTAGTCTGATTGTGATTTTAAAACTGTCAAAGAGAAATCAACAACTTGAACAAAAGACGGAATGAAAGCTCAGAACTGGAAAGCTTGGGTTATTGAGATTTCAAAGAGGAGATTTCTGGTGATTTTTTCTAATGTTTATTTGTTTGTTTTTGTTTCTAATTCATCTGAGCCAAATGTTCAGTGAGTTCTTGCGAACATTGTGCGTCATGCGTGCAGTGTTGTCCTTCGTCGATCCGTACACATTACATTTTATAGGAATTTTACAAACATGTATATAGAACAAGAACCTAGAACCTGAAGTGACAGAGCTTAGCTATACGTTGGTGACTTTAAAAAGATCATTATTAATAATGTTAAAGTATTGATTGTAACCGAATTGGGATAGAATATTATCGCAGCTTAATGTATTTTCTGGTTAAAGTATATTGATTGGTACATGTAAATAATTTTCTCAGCTTAATGTATTTCCTGTTTCGCACAATGAACTGCAATAATGAGGATATACATTAGGTATGATTAACATACATTTTAAGATCAGGTCGTATTTCATGATTACATTGGTGATACCATCATATGTGTTAATGTTTTAGCAATTTCAGTACACTAGAGAACAATGTTTGAGTGCGTTTGTAATGTACTTATTGACAATGCCTTGGTGGAAGCGGTAACTTATACGGCAAAATTATCGTTGAGATCGATAATAATAGGACAGTTGTTTCCTACTACACAAACATGGTACATGTAATATCTACTTAGTCTGGACGGCAGATTATCTTTTATTTTAGAATGTATTCTTCAGAAGGCTGTTTAGAATAATACATGGCGAAGCTTTCGTCCATGCGCAATGGACATTTCGGAAGCTCGTCCCACTGGGTCGAGACACCTCGGGTGTTCCTCGTCAAGCCGGGGAAACGTGCCCCGGCTTCTCTCCTATTTATGTAATCCGCGTTTGAGGCGCGTCTCGCCCTCGGGTATACTTGGGCTGGATCCGTCACCAGAGTACGGTCGAACTAACATTGCGTCAATGTTCGACATCGAACTCTCCAAGAGACCGACTTTCAGCTGTTCATTGTCTTCCCAGGCACGAAGAGCACAGATCAGTCGCGGTTGAAAGTCAGTATTCAAATTTCGTTACAGTCATTTGGAAATTGGAGCCACACCTTTGAACTGAATTGAACTCCGAATAAATATTCGTGTATAATTTAGTATAACGTAACATACAACGTATATAATAACAGAGTTATTGCGACAGTTAGACCGGCTAACAAAGCCTGGATAAGTATATCATGTACAAATAGGTTATGATTACAAATCATATAGGATATTATTGCCGTCACTACTTATTTTATGATATTGTATGAGTTGACACTGAGCTGCTGAGTGAATTGAAGAGTAACATTAGTCAGCCTCGCAGCGTAGAGAGCGGTATCATTAGTATAGTTGAAATGTGTGAATTCACAGTAAATGAACGTACCATTGATTTTATGTTATCCCATTTCCTAGAGGTGTATTTCATTCTAGAGTATTTTAAACAGCCTAGTCTAGACGAATAGTGATACATGTAACACACTGTCTCCAGTGTGACAGATGTATTCATATTAACAACCCCTCAAAACATATTAAACTATTTTATATTCTATTCACACATCACTTACATCCACATTCGAGGGTTTTGTTTGTTTGTTTTTTGGTGCATAATAACATCTAATTATTTCAAATATTCGAGTAACAGCTTATCTGTATTGGTATACATGAACTTTATTTGAAATGGGTGTTAAAGGGCCCCTGAAATCCAATTGCATGTTGATTTGTGTTGATTTATGATACCCTCAACATCACTTTTGCGGTGAAACGAACATCTAGAAAAATCCCATATATATTTTACGATTTTTTTTTCTATTTTTCTTCAGATTACTTGGGAACGCCCATAAAAAATCTTTCCAAATCAACATTCCTCAGATGACCTCATCTGTCAATCATTGCTAAAGTACTGAAATGTTTAACAAAATACATTGGAATGCACCTTCCCTCGACTCAGCATAATTTGCATGTTCCCTCGCCATGTCTTTTGTTAGTCACATTAATATCACAGAAACATGCAAGTTATGCTGAGTGGAGGGGAAGATGCATTCCCTTGTCTTTTGTTAGACATTTCAGTACTTTAGCAATAATTGACAGATGAGGTCATCTGAGGACATCTGAGGAATATTGCTTTGGATTTTTTTTTTGTGGGCGTTCAAAAGTAATCTGAAGAAAAATAGAAAAAAAAATCGTTGAAAATACCTGTACATGTATATGGAATGTTTCTAGATATATGTATTCATTTCACCGCAAAAGTGATGTTGAGGGTATCATAAACCAATACAAATCAACATGCATTTGGATTTCAGGGGCCCTTTAAACTTTATTTGATCGCATTACACACGACTTTACATGATTTACCGTTAGAATTTTCAACTGTCTATGCTTATACAGCCTTCATCAGTTGACTAATCTATATCAAACTTGATCACGTGACGGTCTGTAGTCTATGCGGCTCATAGATTTTCGGATGGATACAATATGTAGCACCCCGTTCCCGCTGAGAGAAGGTGCCTTCCTATTACGAGTCTACATTTCGTGAAAACATGCGAAACGTTAAATTTCAATAACTATCCATACAATGTTGGGTCCGATTTCGATGGATTTTCTCCTGTTCTGTTTGTCGATTTTATACTCTCTTCAACAAATTCTACTTTGAGCTTGGGAGGCCTCACGCATGTGAACGCGAGTATGGCACGAGAATTATGCAGGATCACTAGTCAGTGTCATTCTTATTTATAACCCATTTATCACGTCATCAGTAGGCCTACAAACCGAAAGAAAACACAAAACACTAACACTAATGTCATCGAGTAAAAATAATATGTAAAAACTTTATTTTGCAAACGTAAAATTCACAAGCCACAACTTGTGCCTTTAGAAAAAAGCATAAGAATAAAACACTATCATGCTTCACTATCTTTTCTCATGGCTAAACGCATTTATAGACAGACATTGCTCCTGATGTGCAACCATTTAGATCAAAACAAACAACTGTGGCTCGTCTGACAATACACGCACAGTTACATGGAATAGAGCTCCTATTTCGGAGATATCTATAGCATTCCTAAACATAAATTCCATTCATTCGTTCAATCTTTGACAGTCGCGCACAGCTTGAAATCCTTCGCCTTGCTCTTACATGCGCCACACCTCGTGTTTAAATACTCCCTAAAAAATTAATGAAATCTATGTGTATCTAAGCTGAAGAGCGACTCCCCACCCATTCCCTGCTTTTTCTTCTTTTCTCCTTTTTCTTCTTCTTCTTCTTCTTTTTCTCCTCCTCCTCCTCTTCTTCTTCTTCTATTTTTCTTCTCCTCTTTCGTCAACATTTTAGTTCTGGTTGAAATGGGGGCTTCAGGTTTCCAGCTGTTTGTGTGAGATATGAGAAACCTCGGTTTTTACATGTCTGAGATACCCAAAAACAAAAGGTCCTTTGTCCTACCTTTCCTTCCAATTGCTTTGTTTTGCTTAGTTTGTTTGCTTGTGGGTTTGTTTTTTTTTTTGGGGGGGGGGTTTGGATATCTCAGCCATTAAAAAAAAAATCGAATAAACTTTAAATTCCTCTTTGAATTGTATGTTCTTTCATACACGGTATTTCACAAATGGTTTCTAGAAGTTAAAATCTGAATCCTCCATCTCAACCAAAACCATCCCTTTAATTCCCTCCTCTCTCCTCTTCTGACTGTTGCATAAGAACTAAACACTAACTTTCGCCTAACAGAGCATGGCTGGCTATAATAGACATTGTGAAAGGGCATATCGATAGACATATTCTCTCTATTCTATCTCTTCAAAACTAAGGTACAGTCTATCTCTTTCTCCTGAATTAGGTGTAGAACATGCGGCGGATGAAACAACTCATAGCGCGTATAATTATATTGGAGACATGTCATGTCAAAGGAGCAACATAGGCAATTTTATACTGGGTTTTTTTTTTCTGATAATAAGACTGCTGTTTGACCTAAACATTTTTAATCTAATAAGCATACATGTGTTCTATCGATGATTCATTCATTCAAGATTCAAGGGTGACTCTTTTCAGCTCTCAATGCCTGTAAAGGAGGGATCTTAACTAATTCTATTATTGGAAACTTTCACGACTTTGTTCAGAACAAACTTTTAAAACGAACTTACAGGTATAAACCCTACGTGGTGAAAAGTGTGATTATTATTGTTTTAATCGTGATCATTATCATACAAACAAGGCAAGTGCCAAATTGTGTCTCGCCCATTTGCGTACATGGAATTAATATTTTTTATAACTCCCAGAAGTTAATTGACCTGCTTATGACCTTTGACCTTGTGGTGACCTTCAACACCCCAAGGGACATTTACCATCCAAGTTTGGTCACAAACGGACAAAGGGATCAAAAGTAATGAGCCATAATCAAAACGCACCATAAAAACTTAACATTGGGCCCTAAAAATTTGTTGACCCCTTTCTGTGACCTTTGACCTTGTGATGCCCTTTAACTCCCCAAAAGACATCTACCGTCCAAGTGTGGTCACAAACGGACATAGGGATCAAAAGTTATGAGCCACAATCAAAACGTCCCTAAAAACATAACATTGGGCCCTAAAAGTTTGTTGACCCCTGTCTGTGACCTTTGACCTTGTGACGACCTTCACCTCCCCAAGGGACATCTTCCATTCAAGTTTGGTCACAAACGGACAAAGGGATCAAAAGTTATGAGCCATAAACGAAATGCGCCCTAAAAACTTAACATTGGGCCCTAAAAGTTCGTTGACCCCTGTCTGTGACCTTTGACCTTATGGTAACCTTCAACTTCCCAAGAGACATCTACCATCACCCAAGTTTGATTGCCATTGTGGCAACATGTGCTGAGTTACATGTGATAAGAGAGTCTTGTAAGTAAACTTTAACGTATGACCTCAAATGACCTTTGACCTTATCATGTGACCTCCAACGGCACCATAACATGAAGGTACCCCTAGTGCATCCATCACCCAAGTTTGATTGCCATTGTAGCAATATGTATCGAGTTACGTGTGATAAGAGAGTCTTGCAAGTAAACTTTAACGTATGACCTCAAATTACCTTTGACCTTATCCTGTGACCTCCAATGGCACCATAACATGAAGGTACCCCCAGTGCATCTATGACCCAAGTTAGGTTGTAATCCAAGCAACTTATGTGAAATTATTTGTCAAAAGAGAGTCTTGCAGGTAAACTTTAACATAGAAAAGAGAGTCTTGCACATACTCTTTAATATATGACCTCAAATGACCTTTGACATCATCACATGACCTCCGACAACACCATAACATGAAGATACCCCTAGTGCTTCTATCACCCAAGTTTGGCTGCCATTGCTGTAACAGTTGCCAAGTTATGCATCATAAGAGAGTCTTGCAGGTAAACTTCAACATTTGTGACGGACGACGGACGGACGCCATTTGGATCCCTTAGTCTCGCCTTCACCTCCGGTGGGCGAGACAAAAAACTAGAGATGTCGCTATGGCGACTGATGCCTCCGTCATAATGCACGATTCTCCCAATGGGCGTATAGTACAATGTCTTCACAGTGTGTGATCCATGATAGTTTCACATAACTGGCAAAATATTGAAATGACAGGTTTGTCAGAAATGTTTTGAACTGGGTTTGCTATAATTTTCTAAGAGTGCAGGTACACATATTTGGGGAATTTTGGGGAAGTTTATGCATTGAGTAATTTCCAAGGTACGAAGAAAGAGTGTGATGACGGTACAAAATAGATTTTTTTTTGGGGGGGGGGGGGAGGGGGGCATTGAAACCTGGCCTTTGACTCTTAACCTTTGACCTTTGACCTTCTGGCTGGAAATTTCCTGCAGAATCTCCATTAGGTAATGCATGTATTAAGTTTTGAAACTAATAATGCAAGCATTGCATATACTAGTATATGAGGGAAATAGTAAAATTTTGAGGAGTTGACCTTGACCTTTGACCCATGACTATTGACCCATGATCCCTAAATTCCCTAGATAATCCCTGCCAGACAGTACATGCATATGTACCAAGTTCCACGAAGATACATTGAACCATTTGCGAGAAAAGTAATATTGCAACACCTAACCTTTGACCTTATGACCCTTGACCTTCTGACATGAAACTCTCTCTAAAGAATCTTTACGCAGTAGTACATGTCCAAACCAAGTTTCAAGAAAATACCTTCGGGCATTGCATAGATATGGGGGAAATTGCAACATTTGTAGCATTTGACCTTGACTTTTTGACCTTTGACCTCTTGCCAATGTCACTAAAATCTACTCAACTAATTGTCCCATCATACATCATCCTTGGACCAAGTTTGGTGAAAGCTGCTTCATCCAGTTTTGAGTTATCACGTAAACAGATAAATTTTAGGATTTGACCTTGATCTTTGACCTTTGACCTCTGTCCGATTTCACTGAAAAACTAATCAAGTAATTGTCCCATCATAAATCATCCTCCAACAAAGTTTGGTGAAATTTGCTCCACCCAGTCTTGAGTTATCGCGTAAACGGATACAATTTCATGATTTGACCTTGACCTTTGACATTTGACCTTTAGCCAATTTCACCCAAAATCTAATCAAATAATTGCCCCATCATACTTCATACTTGGACCAAGTTTGGTAAAATTCCAGTAAATATTACTCAAGTTATCGCGTAAACGAAAGCGGACGTACGGGTGAAGGACGGACAACCCGAAAACATAATGCCTCCGGCACCACTTCGTGGCGGAGGCATAAAAAACAACAATTTTGTTAATTTAGAGATGTACGGTTTTCGTCAATTTCAGATTTTGCAGTAGGTATGATCGATTAATATTTCTATTGCACAAAGCATTGATAATGGCATGGATACGTGTATCATGCGCCAAAATCATGAAACATTTTCACTGATTGTAAATATATAATCGATAATAACCTTGACACGTGTATCTGCAATATATATAGCAGCCTAATGTCACTACGGTAGAACAAAACAAAACAAATAAGCGTATACGTTAAACATTAAATCAATCATTTTGGACCCTTGGCAACAGAACATTACGAGGAAACGGTCAAACCTCCGAATAACAGAACTCTCAATCAACTGACGAGTGAATCTGTACTATGTAGACAGCTAGTGTCTCACAAGCCACGTGCTCTAGGGTAATAGACACGACCCTGTGATCCTTCCACATGATTGGTCGATTTTAGAGGGTTAGCAAGACACGAAAACATAATATACATGTATAATCGTATCCTTTTCCTTTTCATGACAGGTCTCTCATCTCGATGGACCCCTTATAAAGATGAGACAGGGAGACAAAGTTTTTGATTTTTTTTCCCTTTCTGGATTTAAACACGAAAAAAAAAAAAAAATATATATATATATATATATGAAACGGTAGTGTAGACCTATATGAAATAATAATATCTACCCTGGAATTCTTCTCTCATTGAAACTTACAGAATCATGACAGTCCGACAAATGTCAACTCCCTCATAACTTGTAGTAGACAAGAAAGCAGAAAAAAAAAATCAAAATGTATAATGTATACTACATACTATAGTATATGACTACGACTACGAGTACAACTACGATTACGACTACCACTACTACTGTTCTGCTCTGCTCCTGCTATTACTTCAGGAAGTGAAAAGGATCGTGGCTCTCTCTGAATATTAACAGATAAATACAATTATTGGCAAGGAGCTCTAGCATTAAATAATAAGAGTGAACTACAGATTACTCAACACCTGGACCGGTTAATAATACATGTAGCAACTTTCTTTTGTGAAAGTCTTGTGTAACTTTCTCGCACTCCTTGAATGTATGGGCTATAAACATTTATATTTGACCACCTTCGTGTCATCTTTTCGTCCTTCGTTTTACTTTTTTTTTAATTAGGAGTGTTGTAAGAAGGCTAAAAGTTGCGAGTAATGAGAGGTTGCGTTTCATCTATCGACTGCAAAATTTGCAACTGACATTTGCAAACGTTATTCTAACTCCATTCTGCAATGGTCCATATTAGACCGACTCCTCCTTGATCATGGCAATATTTCATGTAAACACAATTTGTCTTTGGTGGCTTCTTTCTCTCCCTCCCTCTCTCTCTCTCTCTCTCTCTCTCTCTCTCTTAGAACTACAGAATCCCCTTAGGCACACATAAGAACTCGTTTTATATCATGCAACTATGTTGTTCTCGTGTTGGATTGTTTCACATTCGACGTATGTCCTCATATCTAAACGGTATGATTATATAACAATCTAATATATCGTACATTGTATACACTTCATTTCTCATCTAGACACGCAAATACGTTCTTACATATCATTCATAATTATATAAATGTCAAAAAGTTTAAAACATTTTAGGAGAAATCCCTAAAGATTTGATAGAAACATTCTATGAGTTATCGTCATGATAACCACAAAGAAAAAAAAATGAAATATTAGCGCATAACCATTTGCGACACATTTGGATTATGCATGTGCCATATCATTTCCAAATACATGGGGATGGGTTTTAAAAATTAGCACCAGTGACATGTGTATTATCATTCATCATATGCACATAAATATGATTCCAGTGAAGTTAATTGCACATCTAACCAGGGAGGTGTAAGAAAAGGAGACACAACTCGTTCGTAATTCATGCAAACACATGTTTGGTTTCAAAGCGTTACAATGGGATGTCTAGCATTCCACTATACGCTTTGAAGTCATGCTCTGCACCGCTCTTGTTGCAAGGCGAAGTTCGGAGACGAAGAACGCATTTCACCTTTCGTTGAATTACAAGCTTTATTCCCCCGTAAAATTTGAAATGAAATACTCGAATTGATTAAGAGCAGTTTAGGAAAGAATTCAATATTATTATGTATGTATTTCTAGTTTCTTCGTAATGCGCAAATCGAAATTAAATGAAAATTAGGCCCTCTTAAAAACCTAATATTTTTCTATAATGCTCACATTTCCGCATGTTAGTTTGCTATCCTTTAATCTGGGATATTTTGATCTTTCAAATAAAGTACTTCGCTAAAGCGTGCACCAGCGTGCTTTTAAACTATTTGCTATTAAAATTGTCAGTTTTACACTGCATTTTGATTCGCTGCTCCAATTCAAGGTACACAAATTCATTGTTGCCATCACATTGAAAGAGAGAGAGCGAAATGCAGTGGGGGCAAGTATTTCTAGATGTGAGATCGCTAGTCCTGATTAATTGATGCTCTCTTTTGTCAAAGCACCTGATTTCCACCTGTAGTTAAGCGCATTACTTCTCGGCGGTGCCGCGCATCCTTCAAAGGAGAGCAGGAGTTGTCTCTCCTTTTCTTACACCTCCCTAATCTAACAAACACTTCACAAAGACAACAGTAAGATGGATGTAACCTAAAGACATGGTTCTACAAAATTGTATTGAGATTGGTAAATACATGTTCCTGTCTGAATATCTGCAGTTGTGACTGACATTCTTCTGGAACTCATTCATAACCATGTAATACTTCTAAGCCACATTGAAGGCATGAAGTAAATCCACACTAGTAAAGATGCATTTCTTTGTAAAATCTATAAAACCAAAAGTGGTGAGATTTCTTAAAGAGTAGATAATTGAATCTATTTTCGGGATCAAGACATGTTGCTAAATGCATATCATTAATTGCTTGCAAAACAGAGTGGTACTAAAACGGTTTGTAAGGCATGTCATTCTTTTCGGGGTGAACAAAGCAATCATGATAAATCTGCCTCTCTGAAAATTATGTATTTTAGTCACATTGTAGACTCTTCCACAAGAATCAGCTATGAATTAATTCTGTCCATACTGGAAAAAAAAAAGCCTGCAGACAATCAAACAGAAGTTTGCAAGACATACCTTCATAATTAATATTTGATCAATATTGCATTACACTCACGCATCAAAATACTTGCACATACATTCTTTGAAATGTAGGCATCTCAAGCATTGATAATTTAAAAGAATGAGACGCAATTGGACATATCATTTGCCCTAATATACGGTCACATTACATCAAATAAGGAAATAAGATGATCACCCAAGTCATTATCCTACAAAGGCCACCACATTTTGAATAGTAAAAGACATAATCATGTTACTTTTTGTTTCTTTTTTTCTATTAATGTGGCAGTTTCTAGCTACCTACTATTTCACATGTCACGGCAGTTTCCTAATGGGAATGATGTAATTTTCCATTGTAATGAGTCATTTAGTCTGAAAATGTCATTCTGTGCTTGAAGTTCTGTGAATTTCCATTAATTGTTTTCGGCAAGCAACATCTGACATTGGGTAGAATGTGTAGACTCTAATTTGCACTTTAAGGGAGTTGGAGTTCAATATGACATAAGTTTTAAAATCACATCACCTTATCAGTAGAAGTCGTGTCCATCTGCAATGAAATGGGGAAATAGTAAAAAAAAAATGTAATAATGATCTACAGGAGGAAAAAAGGGAAGGATAGTGACAAGATGAATATAAGAAGATATGAGAATGCTGGAATGAATATAGCTAGAAGAAGGATTAAAATCACAAATCAGTATTTAACATTTCGGGATAAATCTATTAGGTAAAATATAGCCATGACACTTTGTGTCACTCATGGAGTCCTTATCAATTCAGAGACTGAATGGAGGTTAACCTGTCAAAAAAAACAACAACAAAAAATGGAAATATATTTAGTCCAGTCCCACTCTACACAATTTGTGTTCGTGAAAAGACTAAGTGCTCCATATGATGAATAGAAAAGTGCATAGATTAAAAACTTGTGTCTTTTATATAGCACTGCTTCTGTTCACATAGTTCACATACAAATGATTTGTCAACAGTGGTCCATGATTAATATGATAAAGGCAATTGTGGACACACTTTACAACTATCAATGGTAATATGTTACTGCATGCATTTTCTGCATAAATTGGTAACATTTCTCACAAAATGACAATGTCATTCTCAAACCCTAATTGCAATGTCGTTCAAGGCCACAATTTTTCCTATCTCAACCTTGTATAAAAATCACCCACACAAAATTCAGTATGTCATCACATCACATAACTGGCAGCACAAATGCAAAGGTGAATTTGAAGAGCAACATTATCACAGAGTTCTCTTCTGACAGCACCTTTGTCTTTCGAATCTATGAAACATCTATCAAACATTTAAATTCAAGAGCATTGACCCAAACAATTTCGAGCGATAATGATTTGTTATGCAATTGGGCCAGACCAAATTTTCATCCATGAGAAGATTTCATTAAATCTAGCTAGCCTGGTAAAGTAAACTTTGCCCTTGGTAGGGTCAACTTTAAAACACCTTGACTGCATAACTATGTAACACCACAACAGATGGCATAATATCGCAAGGATAGACATAATACATTTACAGCAGGCAAAAACAAAGAAAGAAAATTCAACGTTTGTGACAAACAACATCTAGGACGCTACAGCACATGCTCTTTGGTGATTTAAAGTCCAGCATTACATGTGGAAGGATTTTGCAATGCTACAAGCATACATTCATATTCAGAATACTTTAACATCTCTGCTTCCTATACACTTCTACATCATACCCTTTTCCCAAAAATCCAGCGCATTGCAGATGAAAGTACATGCAGACATGTACTTCTTCAAGAAGAAAAAAAAAATCACAAACTCGATGAGGTGACTGTCACGGAAAAGTGCAAAGAAAACAAAGCACAAAATAAAAGGGCGCAAAAGTTGTCATTAACACAATATTCTACAACAGTGGAAAAGAAAAAGTGCAGCAAACAGACTTATAATACTGTACATACCTGACATTTAGTGACCTTTCATCACAAAACAAAACAATTTTCTATATATGACCATGCATATTTAAAAAGGTCATCAGAAAACAAAACAAAACAAAGCAAAAATAAACTGCATCTAAAAGGCACAGAATTTCACATCAAAAGAGCAAATTGTTGGTTTTTTTTTTTCTTTTAAAAACATTAGAATGAAATATTCTCACTCGTAAATAAACCATTTATTACCTAGTTCAGGACATGCTATTTTTTTGTGACATGTGATAATGCATATTCCACATGTGATTCTTTGATGGCAGACCTCTACAGAATAATGTCGGATTTGTGTCTATCATTATGACTTAAGATGAGAATACCAAACTACTCATTACATGCCTTACAAAGTTGCATGTTTTTGAGCGTACACGCATGCTCTTAAACACAGGTGCAAGCGAGCAGGGGTGTATATGTGTTATTCAAAACCTTCAAAAAGATGCATCCTGAAATAAAGTCAGGAGTATCAATAGGATAAGACACAGACAGCTCCAACTGGCAAAGGTATTTTTGTCCTCAGGTCCATACTGAAAGTCTAACTTTCTTTTAAAGCTTTGGGGATAACCCTGTTTTAATTCATCCAATTTTCACGAATTAATCACTTACTATAGTGATCCTCACTGAATGATGGCCTTCAAAATAAACTTTTACATGGAATCTCAGTGAGTTTCACAAAAACAAGATGGCTGGCACAGAGCCTCTACTTTTCAGACACTAGAGGAACTTATAGAATAGACACAAAGATTTGTTCCCCATTACACAAAATTTACAAGGTTTGCTCCATTAGAAGACAAGTTTGACCATTTCCTGTTTTAACAGAGACAATGTCTAGCTCTAAAACGCTTCAATTGACAATAAGACATGAATGATGCTGAGATTATCGGAGTGTCAACCACACAGTGAAAAACTTTACAAACATGCAGCAGATCAAATGGCAGGTGTATGAAACCACAAACAGGTAGTTGGTTGTTCAGTAGAAAAGTGAGGTGTCTCCATGACAACGAGTTCAGAATCACTTGTACAAGGTACTTACTACACAGTTATCCTGAGGATTCTTCAGTAAAAAAAAAAAAAAATGGTGAGTCATTGAGTCCGGCTGTTCACACCTAGGCAGCCAGCCGCATGTCTTACAGGCTCCATTGTGGCATTTGAGAATCCTTTTTGTTTGATCTTTTTTTTTTATATCCATGAACAGTGTTCCATACTGACTTGGCTGATGAGGCAAGAACCACTATGGCATTTTCCATCAACAGAAAAATTACATGACAGCACATAAAGTCATTCTACATGTACATACTGATTTTCTCATTTTCTCACAGTAATATCATAATGCCACAAAAAAAAAAAAAAAATCCTTTAAAAAGTAATTGAAGGTTTTTCTTTCTGACCCATGAGGCCTTCATTTCACAATGAGGAAATAAAAATGGTACATGTATAAATTTCATACAAAACTTATCCTGTCTCTACACTTTGCATACCACATTTGTATGCATTCTGTGATTAAAAATGACCACATTGAAAAAGTGCAGCAGAAGTCAAGTATTAGACAGACATGTCATGGGGATGAATTCAGGATACTCCTGTCAAGTTCATCTAAATGTTGGGGTACAAGTGATTATCACCCACATCATTTGGTTTATAATTCATAATCTATTGCTTTGATTGTGTACTATACAGTTATCCCTTATAAGAGACTTTTCTCCTTTGAGAGTGTTGATATGCTCCATTCCAGCCTTGAAACACTTTCTGTCACTTGAATTCGGAGAGTGTTTGTTAGAAATGAGCAGCACTTTGCACATCACAATGTGTTCATCTCTAAAGAACACATGATGAATAATACGCTATGCTGAAACTGCTAATTTACAACAATGTTTTACGATTGCGTCACTGAACAGGACAACAGGAAATTTAATCCAGTACCCCTGTTATGACCAAAATCCTTTTGACAATGGCCTTATAGAAAATTTGCATCGATCCCTCACGTCAGAAAGCCCAGGCAGGAAGCGCTGGAGGACTGGCTTTGTGTGCCCTGTTGAGGGCGGTGTGACGGCGACGGGTTGTCCGTCTGTTCCTGCTCCCGGTCTCTCTTGATCCGTGCGACGAGGGCATTGGTGGCCTCCGTCACGTCGCTGAAGACAGGGACACGTTCTCGGCTGGCCACGTCCGCCAGGTACTGTCTGCCTCGGTTGTAGTCCTTCACTGCTCTTGGAGTCAGCTATGAAAAGAAGGTGTTGGATGTGTGGAAAGTGTATTCAGGAATGGCAACACAAGAACTAATGAAAGGGCTGCCAAACACTCCAAACACAAGACATATACTGGTTGCACAGTGAAACACATATTTTGGTTAAAACATGGAGATATAACATCTACAAAGCCTGCTAACCAAAATCTTAGAAAAAAACAAGATACCTACAAAAGTTGAAAAAAAAAATACTTTCTTACAATTGGATGAAGGCATGAATATTGTATAAACTTACTAATGGGCAGCCCTGCCTTCATGAGAAGTATCTTCAGTTTACTGCTTGTCTAGCTGAGACCGGAACAAATACTTGGGCAATGCAAGTCTTAGAGATTTAAACTAGCCGCATTAACTTTATTCTCAATTTCAAAATGCACCTGTCTGCTGAATTTAACTTGTCATAGCTGCCATCACACTACACTGGCACACTGAATCACAGAACCTCTGGACTCTCACAAGTGGTGACAGTGACACATGTAACTCTTCTATCACACAAAGAAACCACCCCATCCCCATCCATGCACTATCAGTCTTGCATACCGGTATATGATGCACATGATTTTATAAAATCAGAAATTGTGAAGTAACTGTGAAGAAATTGGGGAGATGGTGTGCAAATAACTGCATCTACATACATGCTATAACCTGTATGCAAGCACCACCCTGTCTCATTGTACCTGACGAAGTTCAGCAGTAGTGAGAGAAATGTTGCACATCTCATCTACGATTTTCTTTGCGAGACAAACAACTAATTGCATCCACATCGTCTTAAAGGCATAATTTACCATTTGCAGATGAAACTAGATATATCGCTACGGCGACTGATATGCCTCCGCCATAATGCATGGTTCTCCTAATAGGTCTATAGTACAATGTCTTGACAATGTGTGATGACAGTTTCAAACAATTGGCAAAATATTAAAATGACAGGTTTGACACAAATGTGCTGAATGTTCACTTTCCTAGAACTAGGTTCAATTGGATGAATGATTCAAATGTCAGAGTGCAGGTATTTGGGGAACTGATGATTTTTACTTGACTTTTGACCCTTTTATAAGTTTATGCATTGAGTAATTTTTCAAGGTATTGAGAACAAGTATAATTTCAGTATCAAATGGGGAAATAAATAACATTATCTAAACCTGGCCTTTGACCTTTGACCTCACAGTTCCAAACAGAATCACTGTTAGGTTGAACATGCATTAATATGTAAGTTTCATGATGATACCCTGAGTTACATGTACTTTTGAGATATGGAGGAAAAAGTGCAATTCAGCACTTGACCTTTGACCTTTTGACCTTTGACCTTTTGGCAAGAAACCTCCCACAGAATATATATTGGGTAATACATGTATGCATTAAGTTAAAAAGAAAACCTTCATTCATTGCATATATATAAGGAAAGTAGTGATATTTTGAGAAGTTGACCTTGACCTTTGACCCCCCTGACCTTTGACCCATGACCCCCAACTTCTCTAGATAATCACTGCCCATCGGTACAAGCATATATACTAAGTTCCATGAAGATACCTTGAACCATTTGCGAGATATGGAGAAAAACATGAAATTTCTTTTTTTTTCACAAAATAACCTGTGACCTTTGACCTTTGACCCTGTGACCCTAAAATGCACACAAAGTATTATCCCCCAAGGATATACCCTCATACCAAGTTTGATGTAAAACCATCACACGGTTGTTGAGATATCGACAAAAACAAAATGGGACGGACGGACGGACGGACGACCCGAAAACATAATGCCTCCGGCCACTTTGTTGCGGAGGCATAATAAAAAACCCAGTATTAGTGCTTCAAAACGGTTCTAAAATATCATTAAAATATACAAAATGTGAACATGGCTTATTCTGAAAATGTTTCCAGACTAAACTGTGTACAGTTATGGGAAAAATAGTGATATCTCCTATATTTTAGGCTTTATTATTAAGGCTTTGTTTGTTTGGAAGTTTTTTGTTTGTTTTTGCAAAATACCACTACTCTTCAGTTACATTGTACAAAAATGTCATGACTCACAAGTATTTCCTCAACCATTGCACCGAGGTTTATCACAAATGGGATGACCCAATATTTACATTGTGAGGATTTAAAATAAGCATATGCAACACTTAATTTGATTTAGGTGGAATGGTGCAATATTTTCACCTGGAGGATGGAGAGCAGTTATCTTTGTACACAACGTAAACTGACTCATATGGTTGGCCATATGGAACAGTTTGCCTGAAACTATTCCTACTCAACTGCCCAAGAGTCTTACCTTTTCTCCGTCAACCACCAGGCCCTCTTGAATGTCCTGGACACAAAGGATGACCTTTCTGTCTTGACCGATGTAGTGAGCCACCTAGGTGACAGGATCACATGTGATACAGGTGTTCATATTCAAATTGTCAGTGTATACCAAAGCTGTGACAATCTATAGAAGATATGAAAAGGGCAGATTTGGCCATTTTGACTGGGGACAAAGTAACAAATATCAAAGGAGAGTACAAGTTGTTATTAAATCAACTCAAATGCTTACAGTCATATGAATTAATCTCCTATTCCACACCAGGTCTCATAAAAGCTTGATCTCAATAGAGATAAACTGCATCACTGACTGATTTCAAAGGCAGATGGATGTATTAATCAGTAAGTACCATGGTCACTAAACTTGTGGGATCCTAGACATCATAATTATCACTTGTCATGCATGCATTGTCACTAATTCTACACTTTCTTGCCCATTTTCAACTTAGTCAACTCCTAAATGGAATCCTATGCACAATGCATTTAATCTATTTGGAGTCAATATATCTGGGTACCCATGCTGAACAGATCGGTTCCAAAACATTTGCTCCTGCAACGATTGCTCCCATGAAATATCTGCACGCTAAGCCAAACATAAATTCTACCCACAAACATAACCTTGGCCCTAATCCTAATCCTCACATCAAACTAAACCCGAAAACCTATCACAATCACAACCCTAACCCTAAGTCCTTCGAGAAAATAACACCAGAGCAATTGTTGCAGGAGCAAATGTCCTGTCCCAAAATCCGTACCTAAACCACACCCACGATCTACAACTAAACCATTTACGACCACACACAGGCCACAGGCCACATCCCATTCCCACATCTAAACCATACATACATCCAATTCCATACCTAAACCACACCCACACCTAAACCACACGCTACACAGACTCGATTCTCACCTCAATCATTGAGCCGGCTGATCGTGCCTGGCTACTGATGACATACAGTAGGTAGTTACAGTTCTCCTTGGCCTGGGCCTCCAATGGCAAGTAGCGCAGGTTCCACTTTGGCATTACAGGGTCAAAGTAGGTAAAACCATTCTTCCTGTTCAGAAATGGCAAAATAACATTTGACAGAATGACACAATCCTATTCATCCTCTGGATCAAACTGAAATCACAACGGCACGAGTGTTTGAATACCTAATGCCTCACACTGTTAGTAGAGGGATCATAAAAACAAAATGTATGATCTATCCTTTACTCGATTAAAGATATGTACATACTCAAAGAGAAAGAGGGAGCAAAGGGTATTGAAGTAGAAAAATGATGTGTCTTTGACTTTGAACAACACCATTATATTCTTACAGCTCCTTTTTAAAGGGTGAGATTAAACCAAAGGTCACACAAGTTGACAGGAAGACGTACCTAAGGATGGGGATGACAATCTCCTCTCTCCAGTTACTGTTCCTGCAGGACCCACCCAGAAAGACATCCCTACTGATCTCAAGACTCTCAACCTCCTCTTCCGCATCCCGTCGTCCAATCTGACGGAAAAACCCTGAAAAAAAAAGAGAGCACAGAGTCACTGCTTAGTAAGCTACACTGGAATCAAGTTGCTCTTCTGATTGAAAAAAAGAAAGGAATGCAATTTTTTTTTGTTCTGTTTGTTTAACATAGCACACTGCTGCAGCCCACCAAGTTGCTTTTGGGTCAGCCAAGGTTGGACCTCTCACGGAACCTTCAAAAGACTGGACATCTCACAAAGTTCATACAAATCATCAGATAAAATGAGCTCCTCAGAATAAATGCAGTCTAGTTCATCCCCCCCCCCCCCCCTTGTTCAAAATCTTTATTAATATCCATACTTCACCTATAAGTTTTTCCAATAAACAATTAAGGGTTCTTGAAGAAGTTTATGGTATCCTAGATAGCAGCTCTATAATAATAACAAATATTTTTCCTAAACAGAAGTTAACAATCGAGACCTAATCAAAAAGAGACTCGAAATCAGAATAGCACTAGCATCTCATCATTAGCTTTGCCTGGGTTTTATAAAGATATAATATTTGTCAAAAAATAATAATAATAAACAAAGTGTACCATTGTGTACTTACTGTATGTAGACTGGAAGAACTGTGATAACCCACTACGATTGGGTTCATAGAACAGGTACTCAGTAACTAGGCAACAGAACTCGTTGAAATCAAACTCTGGGGTGTCCCCCAACTTGCTGCAACTCTGGACAATCTGATCGTAGGCAGGGAAGGACAGGTTCTTCTGGGTCAGAGATCTCATTGCCAGCAAAGCCTATGAAGGAGATATAATAAACATGATGAGATTGTCAGGACTAATTGAATGATAGAAGATGTCTTCTGAAAATCTGAAAAATGAACATTGATTTTGAATGCAGAATCGATTGTTACGAACTGGCATCATTGGATAGTTCCAAAACTTCCAAAACTTTACATGAAGATAGCATCTGCCTGCATAATATGATGACAACATAATGTGCCATTTCTTTAATTGAACTAAATAATGGTTTGGTAATACAAAGCATACGCATTCTTGATGTCCCTCTACTTTATTTGCGGCTTGAAAAGCGTACACACATACATTACAGTACAGTACACAATACACAAGTACATTTATATCAAATTCATAATTTTGCATTCAAGTGGAGCATTAAATGTTGTGATACATTTACTTTGTACTGAGTTGCCAATTTCAGGAACATTGAGCCAATGTCTATTTATGCTTCTGGCAAAACTTTGCCCTCAAGTCCTTAGACTTGCATTTCATAAATACAATAGCTTAAAATCAATACATGGCAAGACTTAACTTGATGATGCTAAAGTTGGAAATTGAAATAATAAAGGTAAATGAATAAATGTAATAAATAAATGTAGAAACTTACATCAGGCATTCCAATTTTCCCTGTGTTCTGGGGATCATAGGTCCTGAATGTCTCCTTCAGGTTTCTGGAAATTGAAATAGGAGTGAAAGAGAAACTGTTCATGAAAGTCTGTAACAACTCATATGAAAATATGAGCTGGAGTTATAAAGACAAATGAGCATATTGCTGGATAGTGACCAATTTGCTCTTTTAAAACCTGTTAAGGACAAACTGATTTTGCTATAACATGCATTTCCCATATACACATGCCCAGGTGTTCTTGGGACTCATCTTTAACAGGTTAAATCCAGCTAAAAAAGTTGCCAGCATATATGCACATTATGAATACAAAAACTGACACAAAGGAAACAAAATTATGAAGTGAACAGAGAATGCCCATGCTGAATTTACAGTATGTAAAAAAAAAAAAAAATGCAATCAAATTTCTGCATTGATAAAGTCCCTTCCAATATGATTAAACTGTCTGAATGCAAGTCCCTTCCAATATGATTAAACTGTCTGAATGCTATTTCAGGGTCTAAAAAATATAACATCTTACCTATATTTTTCAGAAAACCCCATTCAATTTAGTTAAGTGGTCACAGAGAACATGAATCGCTGTAAAGCATGTCATGAATGTGATTCTTCCAAGTTTAGCACTTGGATGCTCTTGGAGCTGCATATTAAATGTGTGAACACAATGGACAGAACTTAGATGGAAGGGATTCCTGACATGCTCTACAAAAATCCTCATTTCTCTTTGACCACTGAAGCAAATCAAATGGGGTTTTCTGCAAGACATGGGTAATAAGTTATAGTTTCATACCCTGAAATCGCATTTGGATTGATTCACTATTTTTAAAATTATCATTGTGGAGAGTGCCGTTGTAATTTTGGGGGGACATACGGTACAATATATCATAATAATCACAGAGAGAGGTAGAAAACTAACCCTTCTTAATCGTAAGTTTTCATTGCATATTACTTGTACTAGGTCTAGGTCTATATTTCCAATATTACAATGTAATTGAAATGTGTAGAAATTAACTTTCTTGTAGAACTTACAGGACAAGTCGACCTTCATACACATGTGGATTGAGATGATGCAGCAATATTAATAGAACACATCAGTGACAGTTTGAGGAAAATCGGACAATCCGTCTAAAAGTTATGAATTTTTTAAGTTTCTGCACAATCACTGCTGGATGAGAAGACTACTACAGCGTATGATGTCACATGCATAGAACGATATAAGGAAAATATAACAAGAATTCCACAAAATTTCATTTTTTTAAAAAGTGCAAATTCCCTTGACATATGTAAAGGGTAAAGGGTAATATTATTCCCCCTGCCTTCTGAAAGAGTAGGTAAAATACTCTATTATTATACGAGAGAAGCGAAAATATGTTGAATTTTCTTTATACTTTCCTTATATCGTTCTATGCACGTGACATCACAATCTGTAGTAGTCTTCTCATCCAGTGATGGCGGCACTGAAACTTTAAAAATTCATAACTTTTGAACAAATTGTCTTATTTACCTCAAACTTTCACAGATGTGTTCTCCTAAAATTGCTGCATTCTCTCAATCCTTATGTATATGAAGGTGGACTTGCCCTTTAAAACTTGAACACCTTGACATTCAAGAAAGACTCTCCCTCTTGAGTTTCCTGACTTACATGAGTCGAAGTCCCACCCTAAAATCTGGGTGCTTTACAGGTTGGGCCCCGTCGCTGAGATCCAGTCCAGGGATGGGAACCCCCTGGTTCAGGACTTTGGCCGTGCAGTGGAGAGCTGTCTCCAGGTCCTCGAAGATGGGCAGGCACTGGCGCTCCACCAGGTCACAGAGGAAGGCGTGGGCGGTCTCCATGTCGGCCAGTTCCCTGTCGGGGTCATAGGGTTCATCGTCAGTACAGAGGTCAGAGGTAAAGGCAGCAGAGGTGGTGCTGTGTGGCCAAGGGGTCAAGTCGATGTGGAGTCGGTCAAGTGCAATGTGTTTTTTTAGAGTGGCAAGGAATGGAGTATGGCATGGAGTGAGAATTCGTCGGGAAGGAAGGCAAAAGTTGGACAAACTTTGATAAAGCGCAGCATGGCGATTAGTAACAGATAGTACAGCAATACACTAATGTGACCCAGCAAAGAGAACACTAAGAGAAAGTGTGCTGAAAGAATGCAATCTGATGTTTGTGCTAATGGTAGTCACAGAAGATCATACCCCCATTCCACAGAGATTTTTCTCATCGGTCACTCATCAGAAGCAAAGTTTGTTGCTTCCGGCCACCCACCGAAGTGTATCGGATTGCAATCTGATGAATCCGGCCGACTTGGTTGGTCAACTATCGGGTCAGTGTCAGATCCTCATCGGATTACCGCCTTTCATGTCTGACCCTGACCCGATAGTCGACCATCACAGGTCGGATTCGTCGGACAGCAATCTGATACACTTGGGTTGGTGGCCGGAAGCAACAGACTTTGCTTCTGATGAATGACCAATGAGAGAAAAACTCTGTGGAATGAGGGCATTAGATATCAGTAATTTGTTCAGATGAAAATCACAAAAACCATCACAGTTTATGTATTAGTAGACTTTACACAACCTTCAAAAACGCATTGAATCAAAGACTGTCATAGGCACAAATTACTTATACTTTCATAAAGATCTTGCAAAGTGTTTTTGAGCATCAGAACATTTTATGCTCATTGTTCTCAGATACCACGAGACTCTGTTATGAAGCATGTTAATGACCAAGCACAGTGAATCAAACACACAAACAAAACATGAACACTGGCACATACAAAACCCGACAGTGAAATTTCACTCGATATTTAGGTTGACTTTTACGAATAATGCAAACCAATGGAACAGATAGGTGGCAGTACCGGTACCATTAAAATAATGTGACCGTGTAATCACAAAACCAACAAAAAGTTGCACAAGGCAATTTTACATGAGGACTCAAAATAGGTGAAACTGGTCAACCTAGTCAATCTTTTGTCTGTTTTTTTTTATATATTTTTCTGAACAAGCACTTCTTCTTCTACATAATTCTTGAATTTGGGTGTTTTTTTGTCTGTTTTTTTTTTTAAGAATAGAAACTTGCGTTTTGGGGGTTTTTTTTTCTGAGACAGTTTTTCCTTGAATAATGTAATTACCCATACCCTGTAGGTGGGCAATTCCAGTGTTACGGACAATACATTTAGAGAATTTTTTTGTGACTTTGCGGGCTTATTTCAACAGCTCAGTATAATCATTCTTAATCCATACATGGTTTATTCTAACCCAGTCATCCTGAAATGTTAACAGTCCGAGTTTTGATTAGATACTATAAATCATTTTTTAGATATTACATAAAAAGGTTGCCCGTTACGGACATTACATTTTTTGGACATTATTATTTACCTCCATCTGGATATGTTGAGAAATTTATGAATCACAGCATCAAGTAAAAGGAATTTTCTTCTGAAATGAATGCTCAGGTCCTGTTTAAGTTGCAGATTGATAACTGTGTACAACATATTCAACATTTACTCTACAGATTCACAAATGTAGCATTACGGACAATACATTTTTAGCGTTTCGGACATTACAACTTTGTCCATTTTTGAAAGTACCAATATTCATATTTTAACATAGTTCGTATCTCAGACAAGGCTAATTTTAGTGTTTTTGGTTCATTCTTACCATAAACCACTTTGAAACAAATGCTGAAGTGTTGCTAAATATGGAATAATGAGAGCTAAAGGTTGTGTGTTTTTACAAAAATTATTAAAAAAAATTTGCCCAAAAATGTTTTTTTGAAGAAAAGAATGCCTAAATGCACTTCACTTGTATCAAAATACCACTCAAATGAAAGAACTTGACAAGTTCTAGCAATTGATACTAAATTTGTCCCATGGCTCATATATTTTTCAAATTATTGCAGATTTAGGACTTTTAGGAAAAGTAACATTTTGTGCGGAATTGCCCATGTCCCTCTTCATTTCTTAAAACCTTTTAACACAATCTACAATTTAAACTCTAATAACTTTTGAAAAGATGATGCTACTGCATGTAAAGTTAATGGTAGTCATGAGTAGGATGTTCTTAATGAGTATAGAAAAATTTAGGGTAATCCTATACTCCCATCATCGTGGTTGCTACAGTTTCATATCCTTTTTTTTTATTTTGTTTTTGTTTGTGTGTCTTTTTGTTCCATTCATTGCACAGAGCACTGATGGATGAGATTGAGTAATTGAACAGATCCTTAACTTCAAATCCTCTATGCTCGGTAAACACATTTCCAGAGTGTGTACTTTCTTTCCATTATTCAGCTACACTAGTGCAGTCCATTTGTACCGAGTTATACATCATTCAATAAAGGGTTACAGTTTGTTATTCCGAAAGGTTCGTTATTCCAAAGATTCACTATTCCGAAGGTTCGTTAATCTGAAAATGTGATAAGGTTTGTTATTCCGAAGGTTCATTAATCCGAAAATGAAATAAGGTTCGTTATTCCAAAGGTTCGTCAATCCAAAAATGACACAAAGCTCGCTATTTTGAAGGTTCGTTACAGACCCTATTTCATTTTGGATCAACGAACCATCGGAATAATGAACCCTATTTCATTTTCGGATAAATGAGCCTTCGGAATAGCGAACCCTATTTCATTTTTGGATTAACGAACCTTCGCAATAATGCCACAAATGTTCGGATTAACGAACCTTTTTCATTTTCGGATCAACGAACCTCTAGGTATAGGGAATTTGTGTGTTTCGGATTAACGAACCTTAGGAATAACGAACCTTCGGAATAACAAATGGCACCCCGATAAAGTTTGGAGTCTGCTCAGTTCAGAATCTACCATTAACTAAAAATCTCAGTCTGGCAACTTTCTGGTGATTTTGTGCTGCAGGGTCATATATGAAAAATGTAAAAGCTGACGAATTTTAGAGTTTTATACATTTCCCCAGAATTGTAAAATCAGCCACACTTATAGTCATTCATATAAGATGTAGTGATGAATGGCATGTCTCACAAGTCTAGCATTCCCTTGTATACAAATTTATGTTAAATTTCCTAGCTTGATAGCTATTCAAGTTGTAGAAACTACAATTGTATATCCGTCATATCAAACTTAATTGTTCTGGAACTGTAGCCTATTAGCAATCGTGACTTTCAATAAGGATGGAATTAGAGTTGGTGAATTATTGACATAGAGTAAACGTCATAGTATTGTTAATCATGAACCTATGGGAAGGTAGTTAAGCAATGACATCACCTCAAACTGCTTTGTATTACTTGCATATATGCATATGTGATTATGACCGGTGTTTGGTGGGTTTTTTGTTTTTGTTTTTGTTTTTTGTACAAGCATTGAAACTTCACCATTTCATAATTTCCAATTTTTATGACATTTTCCAAGATTTTTGTTTTGACCTTTTCTCATTTAAGCCAACTCGAAGACTGAGTGAATTTTCTCTTTTAACATCTTACACACAACAGTATGTAGACACTGTAAAAACAGAAACCTTTGTGGCATGAAACTTTCGCAAAGTGGAGCCACCGGCCTTTTTCCCTGCATGAAACTTTCACAAATTCTCACTAGTATTCAATGAACTGTATACACAAAAGCTTTCACATGCAATTTTATTTTTGCGAATCTTGGCTCCTCATGAAATTTGCAAAATTTTGATGCACACAAAAATTTCTGGTTTTATGATAATCATCTTGCAACCCTGTGCATAATTGAGACAAAAAAGGCAGCTGCAAAAAAGAAAAAAAAAAACATGCAACAACAAAACAAAACAAAGACATCAAGTGTTTTTTATGTTACTAGTTTTTGATAATCTAATGCAGGAGAGGTGCAAATACCATATCAAACTGAAAGAAATGATGAACAGGTAAAGAGTTGTACATCAAGCATGCAGGAGGAATATGGACACCACAACATCAACATGCAGAGGACCGGTTAATGACAAGTCTGGGTTCAAGACTACTAGCCAGCGATCAGTCCAGATACTTCAGTACATTGTCTGTATGAATAGTCAGACTGTGTGATCACATTCAATTTATGATAATAAACAAAGTTTCCTTTCCCGGACAGACAGTAAGTAGTCTCAGTTCCCAACACGCTATTTTCCCACCACACTTCACCTGAAAATGGCCTTGGCTTCAGTATAGCATGTCACCAGCACCTTTCTACTTCCACTGAGAAGGTTTTGATTTTGCTGCTGTTTGTTCTTTTTATTGTTTTATTTACAATGTCTCTATGTTATTTTGATGATTTAAATGCTCAGATTAAGTCATAAAATGAACAGAGCATTAGTTTAAAGTGGTGATCAAAAACATGATCAAGATCCAGGATTGTTTTAAAAAGATGCTTCATACACAGTCCTATAGCATCAGTGACTCAATACGGCCTTGGTGGGGGTTTGCACTCCTTAAAATGCTTCTAGAATTTTCATAGCTGATAAATCATACTCTTAATATGATCAATGCTGAATGGAGAGCACAGAGGAGAGCTGCGTCATGTGCTTGATCCATGCTCCAAAAAAAAAAAAGTCATCTCTTGAAGTAATGTATTTTCTGTTTTCTGAATTTCTTGTATGCATGTTATTTTGTAATGCGCAGTAGAGTATATCATTATAGTAGCTGCGCAATATAAATGTCCTTTATTATTATTATTATTAATATCTCCTTTCTTTTTCTTTTTCTTTTTGTTCTATCTACTATTTCAAAATCATTACTGGGAAGATGTACTTTGTATATCAGATACCAGTGATATAAGGAAAATGAATTAAATGGCTTATTAAGCTTGCCACTTCAATGAACAAGAAGGAATGTTTGACTGCTTACACCATTCATCACTGTAATTTGCCAAAGAATACTTGAGACTGCATGAATAAGGATTTCTGGAGGCAAGGTTAGTCATCATTGCAGTAGAACAATGGTTATGAGTCCGGGTCAGTTCACAGAGTGATAAGTGGGCATATAAGGGATGCGTGAATTCAGCCACACACATTGAGTCATTGGTATCGGAAAGAGGAAAACATTATTTTCACCCCAGGTCTCTCAAAGCTGGAAATCACCAATGCTAAAACTGATTTTTTTTTTTTTTTTTTTTTTTTTAATCAATCAACAAGTCTGCATTTCATAAACACCAGTCCCACAACACAACAGAGAGAGAAACACACAACAGTAGATCATACTTCTGAACCCAGGGCTCGACACTAACGGTGGCCCGGGGCCACCAAAAATGCACGTCGGGCCACCAAAATTTCAGAAATCAAGAATGTGGTAGCCTGATCGGGCCACCAAAAAAGGTCGGATGTTTGCCTTTGGGCCATCAAAAATAAAAGTTAGTGTGGAGCCCTGCTGAACCTATCAGCCATTGTCATAACAAGCTCACACCAACCATGTCATGAAAACATAGAAGTCATGATTAACAACGACATTACAATAATTACAGACGTTGCAATAGCATTTGCGTGTTGTCAATCCAGAAATGCAAATTCGAATTTCTCAAAATAGTATTATTTCATGTCTTGTCAGAACAAAAGAATATAAACTATATTTTGACAATCACAGCATAACGTCATGACACAGTGACACTTGATCACAGATTTCCTTGATATAATGGTAACTTAAAACTGCAAAGTTTGTTGATTAATTTCTGTCATGCAAAATGCAGAAAATGGAATCTACTGCCATTACCTGATATTAAGAGGTCAACGCCATTGGATCTGCTGATAATCATATGTAGCCCAACATGTCTTCGTAATCATTATTATCAAGTTCCTATTGGCTGCAAATTGATGTAATAATGCAACAAGCTGACCTGTGCATGTTTCATATGTGTGATCACAACCCAAATACCCAAAATTGCCTGTGTAAAACTGATAAATTCAGGTTGGGAATCTTTGAGAATGACACAACCTTGGATGATGCAAAAAGTAATCAAATTGGTATCATAGTCAATTATGTCAATTTAGAAAGTTTATGTGTGATAATTAGCCTACATAAAATTCAGGATCATGCATTGATTAAACAAAGAACATGCAAAGGGTGGTGTGTACAATGTAAATATTTCAGATGCATCCAAACATGGTATCCATTTAAAACTAGAAGGGGGAAAGTGGGTTCTTTCCACATATCATTACCAGGAAACATTTACTCGAAAATGGCACTCACACTTTAGGTCTTCAGTGCAAATAGGATAGACAAAGTCAATTAATAAACATGCTAAGATTGTAGATAATAAATATGGATATACAGTGTATTTCATTGCAAGTTTTGGCTACAGTCAGTAAACATTTTCCTTAGGAGTTGCAAAAAAAGCATTAAACAATGACTTACTTTTCTGTTAACGTCTCATTTTCAACAACAGATGGAAGCCCTTTGAGCACAAGAATGAGGGGCCTGTTGGCACCTGGAATTAAGAAAATTTCTACCGTTAAATTAATGAAAACACTCACTTTTAACTGTTTCTAAATATGTGATATAGCAAAAAGGTGATTATGTATGAAATTAGTACAAACATCTAGCATAGGTGCATTTGTACTATTTACGAGGGTGATGATGTGGCTCAGTCTAAAGCATGTCTGCCTTGTAATCCAAATGATTTGCGTCCGATTCCCATCGAACGCAGCTCTGAGCAAAGTTGTATGTTCTCATACCATCCCCTCATAGCAGGGCTGCACACTGGCGCCGGTCCGACGTTCAAAGACCGGTAAAAGTCACTGTCGGACCGGTAACTTTTCAGGAAATCCACAAGTTACCGGTCCGACATGACCAGTAAAAAAAAAAAAAAGCATTGGTGGGGTCAGTAGAAAGAAAAAGAGCAGCCCCGATGAGGGAGAAACAAAATGCAAGATATCGCACTGTTCAACAAGTTTTACGCAAGTTTTCGTTTATGTCTACCGGTGCACTTTGTACAGTAAACATACAATGTATGGTTGAGGGGTCTAGATATCGCGCACGAAAATTTGAAATGCTCTTATAATAGAAGTTATTCCATAATCGTACCTGAATTTCTCAATGAATATCACGAAAATGCAGAAAAATCACCTCCCAGAATCTCCTGATGATACGATGACGGAGTAGTGCGCTGTCGCCGTTTGTATGTCGGACTTTTTTTTATGCGTTCACCTTCTCGGGGTATGTAAAGATCGCGCAGCTGCCCTATGTAGTTTCATGCGTGAAAGTGTCTGCCCCTCTCTGCGGCTGTACGTGCTTCGGCTTTCGTAGAATATTATCAACGATCGATCGAACAAATTACGAATTCTATCGGCTACGATCATACGAACGAGACAAGCGAGACGACACGTCTAGGCTACAACATCCTTAAAAAAAGATTTTAAGCTAAGGTAGGTAAATTATAATGTAAAAAAATTGGAAATTTAGTGAAAAATTTGTTCCAAAAAATTGGAAATTTGGTGCAAAATTTGTTTGAAATCAAAATTTCTTACCTGCTTTCTTCTCATGTTTAGCGGTTGTCAGGTATTTTTATTCCATGGGCGTATCTGCAAATTTTGCGCTTAGTCCTACGCGTAATATTGCTTGCTATACGCAGTTACGCTATGCGCGATCATTACGTCCCTGCGCGAGACCTAGTACCCTTACTATACTAGTACATTAGTTTTGAGCACTAGCAGTCGACCAGTTATTCGCCCTCGCTTGCGCTTTGGCGCTGCTCACGCACTGCCATGCAATGCAATACATGCAGAGCATGTACAGTGTATAAACTGCTTTTCGTTTGCTTGCGATCGGCGGTCATGCCAGACAAGAAGCATTGATAGAGCCGCACGCATTTCTGGGTCATTTTACTCATGATTTTTAAACGCAAGATCGATCCGATCCTGGCTTCGCAGCAGCGTGGCAGTTATGTTAGAACTAATTTACTTGTGTCGATTTTTAGAAAAAGTAAAAACACATTCGATATTCAGCGATACAGTAAATGGATCTGATTGCGTTCATTTTCATTTTACACTGTCATTTCACAAATGAATATTTTCATTCGCTCAGAATGGTCTCATAATGAAGATAGGCGCAAAAAGGATCACGAAATCGGCTCTTCCGTGTACTTTTTGTACGCATGCACAAAATGTGATAATGCACAAAAAAGAGATAATACTAGGGAGAAAAATACTAGGGAGAAAAAAAAATCATGAAATCATGGCAGTCCCGCTTACATATTTGAGGTAGAAATCTTCCCAAAAAGGATCATGAATTCGACCGGCCGCGTCGTATCTTTCAAAAGCTTATGTACCGGTACGAAATGCAAAGAGATTATAGAGGAGAAAAAAAAAAAATAAAGGACACATTTTGGTGAGTACGAGTGTACGTGCATCATAAAAGATTACAGCCGAATAACAATTCATGAAATCAACGCAATCCCGTTGAAATTTGAGGAAATAATAGGCGCAAAAAGGATCTTGAATTCAGTCCTGCATGCCGTGTTGGTTATCAAAAATGCATGCACAAATGCGACGAGATTATCGGGAGAAAAATAAAAAACACATTTTACCCTTCTGGTGCGAGCATCATAAAAGATTACATCTGAAGTAATTCATGAAATCGCCGCAGTCCCGCTGATATTTGAGGTAGAAATAGGCGCAAAAAGGATCGTGAATTCGGTCGTGTTGTATACCTTTTAAGAACGCATGTACGAAATGGGAAAAGATTAGCGGGAGAAAAATAAAGGACACATTTTCACCCCTTTTGGCGCTTGCATCATATAGATTATAGCCGAATAGTAATTCATGAAAATTTCGCAATCCCGTTGGAATTTGAGTAAACAATAATAGGCGCAAAAAGAATATCGAACTCGGCCCTGCATGCAATGTATAATTTTGAAAACGCATTCACAAATGCGAAGAAATTATCGGGAGAAAAATAAAGAACGCATTTCAACCCTTCTGGTGAATGTATCACAAAAGATTACAGCCGAAATAATTAATGACATATCGCAATCCCGCTGATATGTTGAAATAGGCGCTAAAAGGATCGTGAATTCGGCCGTGACGTATAGGCATGTACGCAATGCGAAGTGATTACTGGGTGAAAAATACAGGACACATTTTCAAACCCTTTTGGCCCGTGCATCATAAAGATTAGAGCCGAATAATAATTTATAAAATCATCGCAATCTCGTTGAAGTTTGAGGAAACGATAGGCGCAAAAGAATCGTGATTTTTGGCCGTGTCGTGTATCTTTTAAGAACGCATTTACGAAATGCGAAGAGTTTATCGGGGAAAAATAAAGGACACATTTTCAACCCCTTTTGGCGCGTGTATCATAAAAGATTGCATCCGAAGTCATACATGAAATCATCGTAATCCCGCTGATATTTGAGGTAGAAATAGGCGCAAAAAGGATCGTGAATTCGGCCGTGTTGTATACCTTTCAAGAACGCATGTACGAAATGCGAAGAGATTATAGAGGAGAAAACAAAAATAAAGGACACATTTTGGTGAGTACGTGCATCATAAAAGATTACAGCCGAATAACAATTCATGAAATCAACGTAATCCCGTTGAAATTTGAGGAAATAATAGGCGCAAAAAGGATCTTGAATTCAGTCCTGCATGCCGTGTTGGTTATAAAAAACGCATGCACAAATGCGACGAGATTATCGGGAGAAAAATAAAAAACACATTTTACCCTTCTGGTGCGTGCATCATAAAAGATTACATCTGAAGTAATTCATGAAATCGCCACAATCCCGCTGATATTTGAGGTAGAAATAGGCGCAAAAAGGATCGTGAATTCGGTCGTGTTGTATACCTTTTAAGAACGCATGTACGAAATGGGAAAAGATTAGCGGGAGAAATATAAAGGACACATTTTCACCCCTTTTGGCGCTTGCATCATATAGATTACAGCCGAATAGTAATTCATGAAAATTTCGCAATCCCGTTGGAATTTGAGTAAACAATAATAGGCGCAAAAAGAATATCGAACTCGGCCCTGCATGCAATGTATAATTTTGAAAACGCATTCACAAATGCGAAGAAATTATCGAGAGAAAAATAAAGAACGCATTTCAACCCTTCTGGTGAATGTATCACAAAAGATTACAGCCGAAATAATTAATGACATATCGCAATCCCGCTGATTAGTGTAGAAATAGGCGCTAAAAGGATCGTGAATTCGGCCGTGACGTATAGGCATGTACGCAATGCGAAGTGATTATTGGGTGAAAAATACAGGACATATTTTCAAACCCTTTTGGCCCGTGCATCATAAAGATTAGAGCCGAATAATAATTTATAAAATCATCGCAATCCCGTTGAAGTTTGAGGAAACGATAGGCGCAAAAGAATCATGATTTTTGGCCGTGTCGTGTATCTTTTAAGAACGCATTTACGAAATGCGAAGAGTTTATCGGGGGAAAATAAAGGACACATTTTCAACCCCTTTTGGCGCGTGTATCATAACAGATTGCATCCGAAGTCATACATGAAATCATCGTAATCCCGCTGATATTTGAGGTAGAAATAGACGCAAAAAGGATCGTGAATTCGGCTGTGTCGTATACATTTTTCAAGAACGCATGTACGGAATGCGAAGAGATTATGGGGAGAAAAATACAGAACGCATTTTCAACCATTCTAGCTGGTGCGTGCATCACAAAAGATTACATCTGAAGTAATTCATGAAATTGCCACAATTGGGCTGATATTAAATGTAGAAATAGGCGATAAAAGGATCTTGAATTCAGCCGTGTCGTATACGCATGTACGAAATGTGAAGTGATTATTGGGAGAAAATACAGGACACATTTTCAAACCCTTTTGGCCCGTGCATCATAAAGATTAGAGCCGAATAATAATTTATAAAATCATCGCAATCCCGTTGAAGTTTGAGGAAACAATCATAGGCGCAAAAGAATCATGATTTTTGGCCGTGTCGTGTATCTTTTAAGAACGCATTTACGAAATGCGAAGAGTTTATCGGGGAAAAATAAAGGACACATTTTCAACCCCTTTTGGCGCGTGTATCATAAAAGATTGCATCCGAAGTCATACATGAAATCATCGCAATCCCGCTGATATTTGAGGTAGAAATAGGCGCAAAAAGAATCGTGAATTCGGCCGACGGTGTCGTATACCTTTCAAGAACGCATGTACGGAATGCGAAGAGATTATTGGGAGAACATTAAAGAACGCATTTTCAACCATTCTCGCCGGTGCGTGCATCACAAAAAGTTACATCCGAAGTAATAACCATTATTCATGAAATCGCCACAATTCCGCTGATATTTGAGGTAGAAATAGGCGCAAAAAGTATCATGAATTCGGCCATGTGGTGCATCTTTTTTTTAAGAACGCACTTACGAAATTTGAAGAGTTTATCGGGAAAAAATAAAGGACACATTTTCAACCTCTTTTGGCGCTTGCATCAGAAAATATTACAGCCGAAGTAATTTATGAAATCGTCACAATCCCGCTAATATTTGAGGTGGAAATGGGCGCAAAAAGGATTGCGAATTCGGCCCTGCATGTCGTGTACCTTTCAAGAATGCATGCACAAATGCGAATAGATTATCGGGAGAAAAATAAAGAACCCCTTGTAGCGCGTGCATCAGAAAATATCACAGCTAAAATAATTCATTAAATCGTCGCAATCCAACTGACCACCAAGACCAGGTTACGCAGCAAGTTCGTGCGCCGATGTTTAGAAAAAAGTCACAAACGCATTTGATACAATCTGATTTTGTTCATTATCATTTTACCTTGTAATTCACAAACAAACATTCTATTTTTTCCTATTTTTTTTTTATTTCTTGTGCAATAAATAATGCAAGTTTTAAAAAAAAATATTAATCTGTAAAATGTACATGGGTAAGGGGGTACGTCCATAAAAAAAAAAAACAAGAAAATAAGTTTGCAAGTCATTTAATGTTTTTTTAGGTTGTCGTTGTTGACCGGTAAATTTTCTGTTCGGACCGGTAAAAAATGGTAAAACGGGGCATTTACCGGTCCGACAGAGACAGGTTGGACCGGCAGAAAAAATGGGTTAGTGTGCAGCCCTGCCTCATAGTAAAAGGTATAACACTGTGTCCCTCAATTAGGACATTCAATGTGTGAGTTAGTCATAAACAATCCTTCTTCACCCATTCATTGCGATTAATTTGTTTCAAAGGTTGATAAACTTGATCAATGCGGAGTACACTAATACTGTTTTGAAAAATAGAAAATAAAAAAAATCACTTTTCACATATGCCAACATCAGCAGATAGGAAATAAAATCTAGGGATGTTATCTGAGGTCTCAATTAAGTTTGTAATTAACTTTGTATTTAATCAGATAGACTTTTGTGCCAAAACACTTGTTGTCATAAATTGTCATAAGTCATAACTTCTTCCTTAATTGAGCTCTCAGAAAAGTACTTTGCCAATGAAGTGCTGGTTTAACATTAATTAAGCCATCAGAATACAGCCCCATGACATATTAAAAATTCATCATCAGTCAGTTGATATTTCAGTCATCACAAACTCGTCACTCCCTCACCTCAGTAATCCTCACTCATTTGTTCTGTTCGGTTCATTCAAATATGCAAGCAAACAAAGGCTTTAAATGGATAAAAACACTCCTCACTGTGAAGCACGGCAGTTCATGGGGTGACATTACAGTTTTACGAAATTGCGCAAGTGTAAAAATTATAAAAATATTGCACATCAAAACTTACTGTCCAAAAGAAAAAGGCTAGACATATACATTATAACAGAATCAACACAAGAAGAAAATATACATGATATCACAAAACACAGGAAATAACATACTGTGAAAGTGAAAATTTTTTATGCCAGTAAATTTTTGCAGCAGCATTCTTATTTCTGCGGATCGAAATATCAAACAGTAATATATGCAAAAAGCAAAAAATTTGAGTGGTTATACTTTCACACCAGTTTCATGTCGCACGAAATGCATGCAGATTTCCGCTCGGTAAAAATTTCCACATTAACAGTGTACAAGCCTTGGACTGTGCAAAGGTATCTGGACTTTCATCAATTTCACAGCTTTAATAACTACACTGGCAGTGTTTCCTCCTGACTAGGTGCAAGAAGCGCTAACTTTCATCTGAGTTAGACTGTTTTCCTTTTGGGGGGCGGGGAAATCATCATGCAGGGGCCTCTGGGAATGAAATAGAATAAGCCTTGGCCACAACTCGCCATACTTGCAAGTGCATGCTGTCTACTTGCAAAAACGTGGGCAAAACTTGGGGATCCGCTTGTAGTAAGTACCGCCTCGGTATGGATTTTGGAGCATGCAGACATGCCGTAGCACTTTTAGGACACGAGGAACTTTTGCTGCGTTCAGGCTACGGGCTCAACGGATTGACGTACTCCCTCCCAGCTCTTGCTATTCCCTCCACCCCCCTCCCCCCATGTTTTCAGGAAAAAAAAAAGAATGTGAATGCCGTGGTACAACGTCTCTGACAAAAACGTGTGGACTAAAAACACGCACAGTGGGTTGTGACCAAGGTTATAGTGAACACATAATGACAGCACTTAAACAAAAACAAAAAATAGAGCTACCTGCTAGGAAGGACGCCTCTACCATTGATGCTATGCTCCTTGTAGAATTATCAATGACAAAGAGAAGAAGATCAGCCAGTCTCTTGGCCTGGTCCTCAATTTCAATCAGGTCTGGACTCCATGACTCAACTTGCTGTAGGGGAAAGAAATACATGTGAGTATATATCCTTTAAAGGGACAATCCACTCTATGTTTAGAGTTCATTTGACTAACAGAGAGCAAAGTTAGACAAATAGACAAAACCGTCATTAAACTGGTTAAAACAAAATAAGAGAGCTGCACAACACTTTAAAATTTCTTACATGTATGAAGACATTGGCCAGAAGTCAGGAACTACATTCCTAATGACAAACTTAAATCAGGGCCCTGTTTTATGAAGAGTTAAAATTGATTATATAGTTGATTCCTATGGCAGCCTGTGTGGTAAGGAAATTTAAAATCGATTTAAAGGCCAAAGAGTGGAATAAATGGAGATATAGCCTGTTGTTCATAATGATTACTATGCATTGTTGATATCAACAAGATGAAAAGTGAGGATCCTTGGCATACATTACCAGTACAAAATTGATGTGTCAATATGTCATAAGTTTTAGTCTTCATGGTATATACATGTATGTGCAGTTATTAGACAAACTTGTGAAGAGTATCGTGACATGAAACTATTACTGAGAGATAAATTCACAGACAGCCCAAATTGCAATGTGAAAGAGCGCCCTTCGACATAAGGAACATTTGATCACTGCAATAGGACGTTGACTCCAGAACAGGTGATACCAGTATTGCACAAGTTATTACATTCATGAGCAACGTATTGGCAATGATAACAGACAAAAGTCTGACATCATTTTCCTGATACATTATTCAGAGTGTGCTTAGTACTACACAACTGGTGATGGGTGAGAGCAAGGTTGCTTCCGGTAGGAGGATTACACTTCTAACAGAGTAAATTTCACCTTGGGTCAAATCAGCAGGCCTCCACTACCAGAGGAAGTGACTTGGGCATATCAGCCTGTAAAACAATACTGTCAAGGTCTACAGGGGCTTAAGCCCCTGATGACATGTAGACTCTGTTCTAAGACCCTATAACCATTTATTTGATCATTCCTTGCATTCACCCAATAGACTGGTTCGGTAATAATGCATTCAGATTTTATGCACGCTTTGTTCACAAAAGCTGCCCTTAACAACCACAAACTTGCGGAAGCTTTCCCAACCTAGCAACAACTATAAAAGTGAATTCCAGTCTATGGAACATTATGGGAGGGAACAGGTGAATGAAATGCTTTGTTACTAGGCTGTAGGAAAAGAGGAGTATCCATAAATTGTAATACATTACAGAAATGGTCTGTTTCTTGAACATCTTCTTCTTTTTTTTCATTCATCAAATATTTTCAACTGGTCAGAGACAAACCATTTGAAAAAAAACCTGACCAAGGTGTAAAAACAAGAATTAAAAAAAAGAGTAAAACAGACACAGAATACAATAAAGCAAACCGTAATGAAAATTCAATAACCAATATATATAAGTACCATATGAAAAACTAGAAATTCCTGGTTATAATGGACTAGAAGTTATCAAATGTGTATGCAACACTAATGCACTAAGCCACGCAGTAAGTCTGAAAGCTTTGCTGTGATTTTAGTTTCTGAGATCTCCATACAATCATAATTGGATTTGCCATGGAAAGTGAAATGAAAGGTACCGAAATCATCAACATCAAACATCAAACGGTACCATCATTTCTAAATGTCAATATCACTGTCATTGATGAGTAATGAATGTTCTTCACTTGTCACTTCACATCACATCATATTTGCTTGAACATTGGCAGAGTCCATGAAAGTCGTGACAAACTTGAACACACCCATGCATCTCTCTGACTCATACTGCTTTCCATTCTTCAAGTTCCAAATCATTATCACTATTGTTATTAATACTTACACTAATACTGTCAGAGTGGCAATTTTTTTTCGCAAGTAAGTTTTCATGCTCAGCCTGGTAAGATGAAATTTGTTTGTTTTATTTTTGCCCCAGTCTAATGTCACATAAAATGGGCAAAAGTTTCCATTTTTCCGGTAATCATGATATTAATAACAAAAATAACAGTAAATTATGATGATAATGATCATGATAGTAGAATCATAATATTGCTAACTTATTTTGATTATTACCATTACTATCTTTGTTACTATTGAAAGCAAGAGAGAATAACAAATGATCAGATACATAGATTACAACTCAGTGAGTTATGAATGCACCAACAGATTTCACTCATATCTCTTATGATTTGCCATATCTTTCTAATACACAGATTCAATGTCAGTTGTTTTCGGAAGAAATTCCTCATCAGTAGCAAAGCATGGAACACACACTGAACCGTAACAAAGATTTACGTATCATCAGAAATAGCTTCGAATAAAAGTGGATGTGGAAGAACAAATTAATAAAGGTACTCCGAGTAATTGTGATCAATGATGTAAAACTTACTGGGTTATAGAAGGTTAGGCTGTATTGCTTGAGTAACGGGATGGCTACGTCTCTCCGCCATGTTGTAGGATTGCACGACCCACCTAAAAACACTGATGGAAGACAACAAAGCAAGATACAAAATCATCTCCCCTTCTTGGACAACACAAAGAAGACTCAAGCTACTAATGTACGAAAACTGGAAGATCTAATGAAAACCTCCAAGTTTAATGTTCATGAGTGAAAAAGGAAGGATATACAGTAAATTACAAATTAGGTCACATGATCAAGACAACAAAAAGAAGACTCAAGCTACTAATGCACAAAAACTATGATCTAATGAAAACCTCCAAGTTCAATGTTTCTAAGTGAAAAAGGAAGGATATACAGTAAATTACACATTAGGACACATGATCAAGACAACACAAAGAGGACTAAAGCTACCAATGCATGAAAACTGTGATCTAATGAAAACCTCCATGTTCAATGTTCATGAGTGGAAAAAGAAGGATATCAACAGTAAATGACAAATATATGTATAAACAGTAGGACACATGATCAAGGCAAGAGGGAAACTGCAGTAAAAACTGAGAGAAAAAATGAGGTCTGTTTGAGGTCTTTTATAAAACTGTATATCCAAGTGAGAGAGGTAAAAACAGTTCAGTATTTACAGATACAATGCAAAACTTACCATTAAATTTGGCAATAACTGATGATCTCTTTGATGGGCTATGAGGCTGAGGAGTGTATCTGGAATGTGATGAAAGACTTGGCAGGACACTGCATGGAAAAAAAAAAAAATATTAGACAATCTCTTGAACTCAATAACTGATTGCAGCAATGAATATTGACTATTTCACAGCAAATAAGCTAATGTTTTATGATAAGTTTCTCAACTAAATATGGGAAATGGGAGGGGATAGGGAGAGGTAACAAGCATTCAGTCCTCTGTTTAAATTTCAATCAAGATATCCAGACCTACTGTAGCTTCATAGCACTACATTATATGATAATTTATGAACCCTGCATTGTGTGCCATATATCAAAGTTTAATCACCATACTAATTGGGTGTGAGGTAAAGGTCACTGTCAAAACTGAGTGATTGAAGTGTTCTTGGAATAATATCAAGGCAATTTATCAGACACAATGACGGTTTAGACAGTCACGTCCGATATGATCAGTTGGTAAGAGAGGCTGCTTACTCACCTTGGTTTGGCATACTCTTGCTCCAACTCGGACGCAAAGGTGCAGAATTCACCAAAAGTTATCACATCTGTATTTTGTCTTTGACAGCAGTCAGCAGCTGTGTGAAGCATGCAATACACTGTGGAGAAATAGGTGAAAATAGACAATTCATATCAAAAAGATATTCTGTAACTTGATATGTTTGCCCATTTAGTTCAACACTTAAACCATTTATCTATAGATGACCTCTTTGGATTAGATGTAGATTAATAGAAATATCAGCTTATCTGTGACCTTTGGTTTAGGAAATAAACTTTATGGCTTCAAATATCCTGCGTACTGTGTGATGCACCCTATAGGCAGTAAAACATATTATTCAGGGATCTTGTTTGAAATATGACTGGTTTCTTACTTTCCCATAGTTTACAGAGCAGCATTGCTCATTCTTTTAAATTCCACATAAAAATGAACATTGTTACTACTGTCATTGGGCCTCCATGGAAGAACAATTTATTCTTCTTGTCCTTCATATGACATACACAAACCTGCCTTTCTGGACACATTTGTCTTTATTTTATTTTTCTTAGTAGGGCCTACATTTCACAAATAAGGAAGCAGTATCTTTTATGTTTACCTTGTGATTTTGTGGGAAAGAAGCCCAACTCATTCAAAACTTGAATGAGTTGCTTCTGGTTGATGTGCTTGGAGCCTTCACTGTGCCTCTCGAATGCATCAAGGTATCGCCTTACACAGGGAAATGATACAAAGGGACAATGTGTTAGACCAAGTGCACATATATGTCAAACCATATTGAAGAAAGACAGCAACGATAGTGTAGATTTTGTAGAGAATATATAATAAACACATACTGAAGACAAATTGCACATACACAATTTGTAACTACTCAGTATCAACTATACCAGTGTACAAAATTATCTGAAAAAAAAAAAGAATCAAGGCCCTACATAATTATGCTGTAATGCACCTATTACATACAACATATCTCTTTCCTACACTACGTCACTGGATCATATCTTGGAGTTCTCTGTCAATATAAACCATTTAGTTTAGACTATGCTTTATCCTTACAACATTTAAAGGGACTGTACAGTACTGCATGGTTGAGGTGGGATTCAGTTATCAGGTTTTTAACATTTTTGGTCAGATAATGAGAAACCTCTTGTGACATATGAAAGAACATGTAATTTCAAGAAGGATTAAATGTTTATTTGATGAAAATTGGCCTTGAAATGGCTGAAATATCCAACAATACGATCCTAATAAAATTGACAGGCCAAGACTTTTATTAGGATCTCTTTGTTCTTTCTTGTTTTTTGATATCTCAGTCATTTCAAAACCGATTTTCATCAAATAAACTTTTGATACCCTTCAGAATTGTATGCTCTTTAACATTTCATAGAGTGGTTTCTAAATATCTCGCAAAATGTTACAAGCTGAATCCTTGCCTCAACCAGTACTGCAGAGTCCCTTTAAGTGTACTCCTTTATTTTACTTTTTGACTTTTATTAGGATCTCTTTGTTCTTTCTTGTTTTTTGATATCTCAGTCATTTCAAAACCGATTTTCATCAAATAAACTTTTGATACCCTTCAGAATTGTATGCTCTTTAACATTTCATAGAGTGGTTTCTAAATATCTCGCAAAATGTTACAAGCTGAATCCTTGCCTCAACCAGTACTGTAGCAGAGACTCCAACTCTCCCGTTTTCGACGGGAGATCTCCCGCCGAAAACCCATTTTTGCAAAATCTGCCGTTCTCCCGTTCGTGACTTCGAGATTTAATTTCTCCCGCCCTGGCTCAATGTCTCTCGTTGGAAAGGATTTCTTACTTATTGCTATCGTATGTTGCAAAAATAAGCCTTAGATAGCACCAAAGAGCATCTACAACCCTAGGAACTTCGCGCTTCGCACACATAAACTTGGGTCTCCCGTTTGCTAGGAGTTTCAGGCGGGAGAATCTCCAGATCAGAAGGTGCTTGGGGTTGGAGTCTCTGCTGTAGAGTCCCTTTAAGTGTACTCCTTTATTTGCACAAATTTTGAATATCTTACATAAAACAGAGTGGAAAAAGAACTGCAAAGAAAAGTTATGGAAAGTGATTGTGTTCCAGGAAGGGTTGTTCATTGTCATTGTCTATAAATGACTATGTTCCCCATGATAGCGAGTTCAATGTCGAAATAAAAAGGAGTTTTGATTTTCGTGGAATATATGAAAGCATGTCAAAAAGACTTGCAGCTGGACTTTGTGGAGTTACAAGTAGACTACAATTAAATGATTTTACTCTGCATTCAAGTTTTCATAATCAAAACCATGGTGAGTACAAAGAATAAATGTGTTTGAAAGATGAGACTAGTCAATTCAATTACGTCATCGACTAAAATAACCCAAACTTCTGGATAGAAATGTGAAATGTTTCTGTAGTTCACTCTAGAAATTGGACTGCTTAGCCACAAAATGCAGGAGTTGGTTAGAAAATTCAACTTCTAAATATTAGAACATCCTTTAACGAAAGTACTATCTTCCATTACATTATTCGCATTATTAAAATTTTGGCGGACTTGAAAAATTACTTTACATAAAACGCTACACGGAAATGTAGGCATGGGACTACCTCGTAACGGACCCGAAGACGACGTTTTCTCCTCTGTTCCAGTTGATCACAACATCTGAGTCTTGATGTTCTGGCTGAAACCATTTCAATAGTTTCCTAAAAGAAGACATGATATCTCACATCGAAACAAGTGAGTCCCCTGTCCCTCTCTGTCGTCAGTGAAAATACGGCATTTCTAGCTCGTTCTTTCCATTTCCACCTGAGCTGCATACGTGCGACAAGGCCGCGGTACCGTGTGGCTCATCAGTGCAGTGTGTGGCTGCTGTGTTGCTCCGCGATCCGATCATCATATCGGAGAACACCCGCGCAAATCTGCTGTCGTTCCCGCGAAATCTCTCCTTAAAAATGTTCTTGTCTCAAAACGGAGAGTAACTCCTCTCGGCAGCCCGTCAAGACCGATGAACGCGGTTTAGAATTACGCGGATGTGTTGCAGCTGTGATTTTTAACTGATGTGATTTATCAGGACGACGTCCACAGCGCAGTACCGGTGCGCTCGATCGATGTCATCGGCTTTTTTTGGCTCGCCACCAATCACCGTGTCGAATCTCGTTAGGTTAGTCACCAACACCGCCATGGCCATGCGGGCATTTCTAATGAACTCGCCAGACCAACAAGACCCACAGCCACAGCAACCTCGAGCAAGGAAATCTCATCTACACAGGCTCGACTGAGTGGGGATAGGGTGTGGAAAAAAAAAATCGAAGAGGTTCAAACGGAGTTTATCGATGATTTTGGCTATTTCTCTCGCTGTATCCTATAATGCTTGTCAATCATAGAGTTCAGTATATAGCCCTTTAACCAAACACTGGGAGTAGATTTGTCATCTTTGTATCCTATTGTCTCTGTGGGATGGCTGATCGAGTGAAGAACATTTATCAAAATTTCCTACCGGTCCGCGAAATCCCGTTTCATAGTAACTGTGTATGACATGACAGATAATATTCGAACTATATAGGCCTACAAGGAAAATAAACCATTATTTTGATCTGGATGTAGGCCTACTACAATGTACATTATGTTATCAATCGTTCACCATTGGACAACCGGATTGGTGAGAAGTTTCTGGGTAGTGCAGTGCAGCCCCCGCCAAGTGCTGGGCGCGCACACACACAACACACACACACACACACACACACACACACACAAGAGAAAGGAAGGAGAAATCGGTGCGTAGCTTTGACATCATTATTCCTCTTACTGTTCCTCCTTTTTTTCGGAAAAGCGCAAGAGTTGAAAAATTGGTCTCCGCCGGGAATCGAACCCGGCTCTTTGGCATGCAACGCCAACGCCTTAACCGCTCGGCCACGAAGACGTATCAGCGGTTCAGGCAGACCCAAGCCAAATGCCCGACGGACCAACCTTTCAAACTCTTTATGCGCATGTTCCTTTTTTTTTCTCTCTCTTTCTTTTTTTTTTCCGTAATTAAACTTTAATAAGTCGACATGGCGACCTGCATTTAGGTCCACTTCCTAAATAGTGTATGTGGACATGGCGACATACATTGTCGGCAAGTCGACTTCCCGAAAAGTGTAGGCCTATGTCGGCACGACGACTACAATGTACGGAAGCTTTAAAGTGCCATTCGTACGGAAGCTTTAAAGTGCCATTCGACTTGGAGACTTGGCGAGATAATTTATCTTGTCAAGTCAACATAATAGCTCTATCATGTCGACTTATCAACTTTATAAGTTGACATGGAGACAAAATTATCATGTCAAGTCGACATCTAAAAAGTTACATGTCGTCATGGTGAGATAAGGTATCTTGCCAAGTCAACATCGAAAAAAGTTACATGTCGTCATAGTGACATACTGTATCTTGCCAAGTCGACATCTAAAAAGTTACATGTCATCATGGTGCATAATGTATCTTGCCAAGTCGACATCTGAAAAAGTCACATGTCGTCATGCCTACATAACGCATCTTGCCAAGTCGACATCTGAAAAGTTACATGTCATCATGGCGACTTAAGTTATCTATCCAAGCTGATATCTAAAAAGTTACATGTCGTCATGATGACATAAGGTATCTTGCCAAGTCGACATCTAAAAAGTTACATGTCGTCATGGTGACATTAGGTATCTTGCCAAGTTGACTTAAAAAAAAATTACATGTCGTCATGGTGCATGGGTCATCAAGTCTCCATTGCATTCTCTGTACATAAGAATTTCCCATTTTCTAAATTTTCTTGAAAGCTACATTTTTTCTACCCTATACTCTTAAGGAGTTGTTTGACAAAGAGTGGCAACTGTTCTAAATATACTCAGAGTTTAAAGGGAAGGTAAACCCAAAGAGCAATGTGGATTGAGTGAAAGCAGCAACATTAGTAGAACACATCAGTGAAAGTTTGAGAAAAATCGGACAATCGATGCAAAAGTTATGAATTTTTAAAGTTTTGGTGTTGGAACCGCTGGATGAGGAGACTACTAGAGGATATGACGTATGAGTGGACAACAATACAAAGAAAATATAAAGGATATTCAACAAAAATTCACTTTTCTAGAATTATGAAAGAGCAGTGGACCAACCGCTTTCAGAAAGCAGGGGGAATAATTGCTACCCTTAACATATGTCAATATCAAGTTGATGGAATTTGTAATTTTCATGAAAAATGGATTTTTGTAGTATTTTCTTTATATTTTCTTGATATTGTAGTCCACTCATACGTCATATTCTCTAGTAGTCTCCTCATCCAGCGGTTCCAACACCAAAACTTTAAAAATTCATAACTTTTGCATCGATTGTCCGATTTTCTTCAAACTTTCACTGATGTGTTCTACTAATGTTGCAGCTTTCACTCAATCCACATTGTTCTTGGGGTTTATCTTCCCTTTAAGATGTGAAAATACAATAACTAATACTCTGAAAAATGAGAAATTTTGTGTAAAATGTGAATGGAAAACTACTCCTAAAAATACTGTGATTTCATCAGCATTGCCATTTTGCATAACTGACAATGAAGTACTAGATAACGTTAATGAGTGTAGTATCCTTATTCACTCATGATTGGATCAATTATCTTTTTTTAATTCATCGTCTTCCATACAGTGTGTTCCTAAAAAGGAAAGGCAAGTTCAAAAGTCAACTGAACAATACATAGGTTTTTTTTTTTCTTGTAATTTGTATAATGGAATAAAAAGTAGCTCTCCAGCTTTAATTTGACACCTTGCTTGCGTCAACGTTGACATGAGTTAGAGAGTTAGGGTTCTTTGAAACTTGGAAAAGTAGATGTTGTATCATTTTCCTTCAAAGAAACCTTACTCGATCTGTAACAAAACCCATGGCAATGTTGACGCAAGCAAGGTATCAAATTTAACTTAATGAGCTACTTTTTAATCCAGCACACAAATTACAAAAAAAAAAACTATGCATTTGTGATATAATTTACCTTTGAGGTTTGGTTTCCCTTTTTTAGGAACATACTGTAGAAACACCGGACTGACTTGGGTGGAATTCCCCTTTTATCGAGGACTGCCACATAGGCATGAACTAGGAGATCACCCCTTTCAGACACAAATAAGGGTCTAAGGTAGCTAATAATACAAACTGCGAACAGACTGTATTTTCTGCTTGCAAAATGGGCAATCTCTTCCTTCATTCTCTTCAAGGAATGTGCTGCATGGAAGGCAGAGTGTGTGCCCACATGGAATGAAAAAGCTGTCTTTCTTTCTATCACAGCATATCCCACACAATCCTTGTGATTCTTGCTTGATCAGGACCTATAAAAAGGGTGAGAGAAGATGAGGAGGAAGATGATCAAAATTAATACCATGGTATATATTTTACCAAAAAATGAAATCAAAACCATCAAATATAACAAGTGAATGCGTGTGTGTGTGTGTGTCCGTCCATGCGCCCGTGCGTCTGTCCGTGTGTGCTCAAATGTTAGAAAATGCTACTTCTCCGTCATTATGGCCGATTTTGATTTTGATTGTTTTATCTGATAGGGCTTGGTGAGGGCTTCCAAACTTCTACACGAAATAGTGAAATTCATTAATTATGTAAATTCATGCAAATTTATTCAGCTTGGATAGATAACTTATGTCACCATGATGACAACTTTTCAGATGTCGACTTGGCAAGATATGTTTAGGCAGACGACATGTAACTTTTTCAGATGTCGACTTGGCAAGATACCTTATGCACCATGATGACATGTAACTTTTTAGATGTCACCATGACGACATGTAACTTTTTTCGATGTTGACTTGGCAAGATACCTTATCTCACCATGACGACATGTAGCTTTTTAGATGTCGACTTGGCAAGATACATTATGTCACCATGATGACATGTTACTTTTTAGATGTCGACTTGGCAAGATACATTATCACACCATGACGACATGTAACTTTTTAGATGTCGACTTGGCAAGATACCTTATCTCACCATTAATGACGACATGTAACTTTTTAGATGTGACTTGGCAAGATATGTTATGTTGCCATGACGACATTTAATTTTTAGAAATCGACTTGACATGATAATTTTTGTCTCCATGTCAACTTATAAAGTTGATAAGTCGACATGATAGAGCTGTTATGTTGACTTGACAAGATAAATTATCTCGCCAAGTCTCCAAGTCGAATGGCACTTTAAAGCTTCCGTAACAATGCAATATCTCGCCAATACTAGTATTCCTAAAACGTATTATGTATGTGGACATGGTTAGATAATGTCGGCATGTCGGCAAGATGGTACTCGCCTTGTCGACATGGGGCCAACATGCACTTGCCTGTCGACCTAGCGAGAGAATAATTTATATCCAGGTCGTCATGCACCGCATACATTATCTGTTAGGCCCTAATACATTTTTTTTGTGTGTGTCGTTGTGGCGACATACTTTTCAGGAAGTTGACTTGGCGAGAAATGTGATGTCGCCATGTCGACTTATAGCACTAAAAGTAAGTTGTAGTTTTTTTAAGTCGACTGGCAAGATGATTAATGTCACCATGTCGACATCCGCATTTTAGGAAGTTCACTTGGCGAGATCGCCATGTCGACATACCTCTTTCAGGAAGTCGACTTGGCAAGATGTCGCCATGTCGACATACACTTTTTCAAAGTCGACTTAGCGATAATGTCCCCATTTTGACTTCTAAGTCGACATGGCGAGTTACATATCTTAGTATTTCGACATAATAAAGGATATATTAAAGTCGACTTAAAAAGAAAGTTTTTAGCCATGTCGTCAAGTCGAATACTGAGTACTGCTTAGAAGCCGCTTAGAAGCGTCCGCGACAATCATACGCACCATGCACAAACTTTATTCAAACGGGGGGGGGGGGGGTGGGAGGGCCTGTGTGAAAAGCAGGATTTTCTGGTATTCGGCCAGAGGCCTTTTGATCGCCCCTCGCAGCCCCACAAGATCAGAACGATATACCCCCCCCCCCCTCCCCAACACATTATTACAAAATGTCGTGACTGATTGTATCCTAATGAAAGAGTAATGAGAGATTGCAGCTCGACGTTATGTTAAGCAGAGTCCCCAGAGCTTTGTCCGAAGGTCAAAATGGAAGAGATGAAATTTTCCAATGACCCGCTCATCAGGGGGTGACGATCTTCTATCAAAAGCAGTGACAGTGCAGCATTGTATAAGATCAACCAGCTGGTCACGCGCTTTCTCATCACCACACACATTATATTGTATACTAGGAGTACTATGTACTGTATATATATATATATATATATATATATATATATATATATATATATATATACATATATCACAGGCTTATTATAGATCTATACACAAATTTGATCTGCATTATAATCTGAGAAAAATTGGGTCTATTATCGTTCACTTCAAATATCTAATGATTGCGCCAATCCCTAATAACAGTAATTTTATGGCAAAAAGATGTTTTGCTACAGGAGTGCACTTTGGTTAACCATGTTTGAGTGTATGACTTTTTGGTTTTGACAGGGTATCACACTCTGGTAATATTTTGGTAAATAAAAGCATAATTTTATATCATGACACTTCAAACATCAACGCAGAAATAAACACAAGGGCCTCTGTGACATTATGACCTATTTTAAACGGCATTTTTGACAATTTTACTGATTCCACATAATGTACGTGATATAAGCCCTTTATAGTTCCATTAATCGATAATGCTATATGTATATATAAATTTGTGGAATTTATCATGGTCCTTTAGCAGACAAACTATATACAGCACTCTGAAACCCCCCCCCCCCCCCAAAAAAAAAAAAAAAAAAAATACAATGCACTGACAAAGATGATGACATAGGTAGGCTCATTCTGTATTGCAGTAATGCTTAACCAATTTATATAAGATGCTCACATGCAGAGGTCCGGAGGTCTCCTTTGCATGCATGCATGGGTCAAACCCACTATCTCAGTGCAATTCTGAAATTTCTGCAATTCTGACTATTCTGCCTATAAGGTCATGTTTTGCATTTTAAAGGAAATTAGACAATACGGAACATGATTTTGCATCTCTATCAGTGCATGTGCTCCTGAAGTTGAAAACAGATTTACAGGGAAATAAAGTCGGACTCGTTGGCCTCGGAGTGAGGGGTATAAGTGAAGAAAAAAAAACACCTTTTGCTTATAAACACACACACACACACACACATACACACACACACACACACTTTCAGTTTCTAATGTAAATGATAGATATTTTCTTATAGAGGGATGGTACAGTTTTGGTTGAGATGGGAATTCAGGTATTCAACCTTTTAGCGAGATGATTAGAAACCACAATGGAAACATGCACTATTATGAAATATAAGAGCATACAATACAATAATTATTTTAGGAATTCAAGGTTTATTAGATGAAAATGATTTTAAAATGGCTGATATATCCAAACACAAAGAGATTCTAATGTAAGGTGGGACCCACCTTCACCTTTTATCAGGACTTCTTTGTTTTGCTTTGTTTTTGGACATCTCAGCCATTTTCGAGCCGATTTTCATCAAATTAACTTTAGAATACTCTTTGAATTGTATATTATGCTATTTGATATTTCACACAAGTGGTTTTTAATCATCTCTCAAAAAGTTAAATCCTGAATCCCCATCTCGACCAAAAATATCCATCCCTTTAAAATCTCAAATTAATGACATTACATGCACGTAGGTTACAGCCATGCGCATAATAAAGTGGCTGTAACCTTTATCATTTTTATGCGCAATGTCATTTTGACGTCGTAATTGATATAATCGAATTGACAATGGTCATGCCTAAGCATAGAGCTATAAATATCAGCTTTTCCCCCTTATTTCTCTCTTGCATGGTTACCTTCTAGTCAGCACCTATGATAGAAATAGGGTCCACTGCCCATGTTGTTGTTGTTTGTTTGTTTTTTCCTGAAAAACCACTAACCACAATAACGTAAGCACAGCTGAAAGTATGTCTTTTATAACCAAGTATTTTTCATGAAAACCTAGCCAATTGCTAGCGGGGAAAAATGTTCTAGTTACTTTATCAGACTTTTTCAGTAGACCTATACTGATGTAATTGGTTGTTATAGTTTTATATCGCTATATCGTACATAGTGTAAAATTATAGAGTTAATGATGAATATGGGTCTACGGCAATTACCCCCTGGGCAATTACCCCATGCAGGCCCTTCCCTGATCTAACTCTCCCCGCGTTCACATTGGTCCCCGCGACGCGGGGAAAGTCCCGAGCTGTGGGACTTTCTCCTCAAAAACCATAATGTGGACGCTCGCTGGGACTTGTCCCCTCGTCCCCGCGAAGCAAGTCGGGTACGGGGACAAGATTTGGAGGGGAGAGTGACCTTGGGGCGCAATTGATAGCGTCCAGCTGTGGTCATCAAATGTGCGCATGCGCTATGCCTGGATTCAAGTGGCAGAGCTCGCTCCAAGCCCCAAAATGCCCCCACAGCTCGGGGACAGATGAGATACCAATGTGAACGGTCAGTCGTAAAAAAGATAAGATCTCTTGTGGCTGTCCCCGCGTCGCGGGGACCAATGTGAACGCGGGGTCTGTATAATCCTAACTCTCAGGAACCTAATCCTGAACCCTAACCCTATCGGCCAACCCCAACAATAACCCTAGAACCTATACCCTAATCTTTACTCTCACCTTATCACCAGTGTTAGCCCGCGGGGTTAGCCCGCGGGGGGGGGGGGGGGGGGTTATACTCGGGGGGTAATTGCCCTGATACGGATAACTAGACAGTCAAACCTGTCTTCGCGGCCACCTGTCTATAGCGGCCACATGCTTATAGCGGCTACTGAAAAATCCCCTGCACGAAATTGTTGTATTATAGACCCTTTATAATTATAGCGGCCACCTGCCTATAACGCGGCCACTATATCCCGTGGTGAATAATGTACCTGCGTATAGCGGCCACAAAAATTAAGCTGAACCGCTAAATCAGCCATGAATACGTTGGCTTTTACGTTCATTGCGTGAATTCTACCAAGTCCTATGTAGCTCAGTCATACAATTACATATACATGACTGGCAAAATTAATGCAGCTCTTCGCCATGAAAAGCCTTCTTACTTGACAAGATTAGATATAAGCTTCAGTAATTCCACCCTGCTATACAAAGGCAAAGACAACTCCTAATAACATCTTAGAAGTTTAGCAGAATACCAACTATCACTGCTTAAATCCTTTTGAATAAGGACAATAGGGTACTTGTCTGGGTATTGCTTGTTGTTTACGTCAGCTTCACACATTATCAAATCCCCTCGAACTCACTCGTGAACCCCATTCATGCAAACCAGTACGAACCAGAACAATTCCTCAGGCCCGAAATGTTATTTTTTAAATCAAAAGAACAGTATAGGCACAAAAAAAAAATAAAATGAAGTAAATTGTACAACAAAAATCCCCATGATATACAAGACATAGCTGCATATGCAAACTTATTTGCTGGTTGTTGTTTTTTAAAGAATAACATGCGGTATTTCTGCTATAATAAAATGCAAGTATTGAAATTCAAAATGGCCACAATCCTGTCTATAGCGGCCGCCTGTCTATAACGGCCATTTTTGTTGTTTCCACAGTGGGTGGCCGATATAGACAGGTTTGACTGTATATATATGCCATTTTAATTGTCGCAATGTTACACCTTATAACATGACCTTTACAGATTACTGACACAAGTTACGGATGGTGAAAAACAGCATTCAAAGCACGACAATGCAAGAATCATGTTCTGCGTGGTCTTATTTGCTTTTAAATGCAGGCAAAATAGTCAGCGACATCAAAATAAATTATTTCATAAGCGCGGAGATAGTGTGGGGCTTGACCCAAATGATTTCAATAAATCGCTGTATAGGATGCCTAATCTTGATGCTTTGGACAATTGTTGGAAGCGAAAACGTTTGTAGATTTCACTATTGTGATTGTTGCCAAAAATTACGCCCGCATGCAGATCACGGGTGGTCATATTGACATTTTGAATGCTGAGTAAGCCCCGGATGCATGGCCGCCCCCCCCCCCCCAAAAAAAAAAAAAAAAAATCACCATACAAAGGAATACAAGGTGTCACAACTTTGCGTTAAGGGTTTTTTTTTTTTTTTTTTTTTTTTCTTGTGCTTGTCAGCTGAAGAAACCCGGAAGTGGAATGAGAAAGATGAGCTGAAATCTTTTTTTCCCTTGCTTGTTAGCTTATGAAACCCGGAAGTGCCCCCACTTTTGAAAACGTTCCGCCGGCGGTGGGATGTAAAAGCATGGATTCGACTTCACTGGTTTGGGCTCGTTTGATCCCCAGTGTCAAAAGTGGTAAATCAAACTTGATTCAACGTTGTTGATTTTTTTTTCTCTCATTCTTAGCGATCTTTCTTTCTGATCAATTTTCACTTATTCGAGGACTATGCTATTAAAAAAAAAAGAATTCAAAAACAAATACACCAAAAAAAAAAAATTAATTGTGACATGATTGCCCTCTTATTGAAAGGTCAAATTCTTTGTACAGTGTATTTCATTTCGTTGTTTCCGGAAGTATACAATTTTGTAATCCTGAGAAGGAGGTATTAACATATATCATCGATAGACCTAAGCTTGTAAGTTTGCAATGTTTCTATGTGGATCTCTATCCAAGAACCTTATACAAGTAGATACTTGTGTGTAGTCTCCATCCTGCCACTACGCCATTTAACTACTCTACCGAGATTTTCTCACTTTCATCTAAGCTCTTTGGTAGACCCAGTGGCGTATCTAGGGAAAACGGCGCCCGGGGCAAGCGCGAAAATTGCGCCCCTATATTTTTGAAAAAGAGTTCAACCCCAACCCCATCCCGGTAGGGACTTTAAAAAAAAAAGTCCACATGATATGCTTTTTCAAGCACTTAAAAGGGGTCTTTTGAGGGTGATTTAAATGTAATAAATTTAGATACATTTTGGCGAGCGAGCCGAAAATTTTTGTGTATTTTCGCGTCATCATCACGTTTTGTTATCTTTTTTTTTTTTTTTTTGATAAATTTTGGCGAGCGAGCGTAGCGAGCGAGCCGAAAATTTTTGTATTTCAGCTTACAAAACATGGAATTCTTGTCATTTTTTTTTTTTGCCTATTAAATATTACAATTCTAATGAAGATATAGTGACGGCCCTATAGATAACGATTTATACCAACAAACTGAAGACTTGAAAACATACTCCAAATTAGTACGCACGAGTGAGCCGAAATTTGTATATTTCCGCGCCATCATCACGTTTTGTTTTTATCTTCTTCTTTTTTTCAAGTTGTTTGGATAGATTTTGACGAGCGAGCGCAGCGAGCGAGCCGAAAATTTCTGTATTTCAGCTTACAAAACATGGAATTCTTGTCATTTTTTTTGGGGGGGGTTTCAATTCTTACAATTCTAATCAAGATATAGTGACGGCCTTATAGATAACGATTTATACCAACAAACTGAGGACCTGAAAAAAATACTCTAAATTAGTACGCGCAATTTAGTGAGCCGAAATTTGTATATTTCCGCGTCATCATTACGTTTTGTTCTTATCTTGTTTGATTTGGTTTTTTGCGCCCCCCCCCCCCATGTTCGACACCTTTGGCGCCCTCGTTTGATCCAATGGGCGATCGCTTCAGAACGAAAGAAATAAAATTGCAGCCGCTGCTCCGTGTAACATTTTGCCTTCTAACGATGGCATGTGTGAACACAATAAACATTGTCATTTTTTGTTTTTATCTTGTTTGATTTGGTTTTCTCTCCCCCCCCCCCCCCCCCCCCCCCACCTCCCGGTCCGGGCGAGGTTTTTTCTTCTTCTTCTTCTTCTTCTTGTTCTTCTTCTTTTTTCTCTTTTTTTCTTTTTCTTTTTCTTTTTCCTTTTTTTTTTTTTTTCGTTTTTCGTTTTCGGCGCCCCCAAGGAGTGGCGCCCGGGGCACGTGCCCCCCTTGCCCCCCCCCCTAGATACGCCACTGGGTAGACCACATCTCGACGGAAGAAAATCATGAATTTGAATAACAAAGCAGTACCCGCTGCATGCTATAAGGATTAGAACCAACACTTGCTTTCGGGCGAAAGCTCGGTGGTCTAGTGGAGATGACGCCTGTCCGGTGATCAGGAGGTCGTAGGTTCGAATCCTGCTCGAGTACGCCCATGATTTTTTATCATGGCTACTACTAAAACACTGATCAATTCAGTGCTTATTTACGTCGATGTCGGGCAATTTGTCAATCAGTTGCAATGAAAACATCTCGACGGAAGAAAATCATGAATTTGAATAACAAAGCAGTACCCGCTGCATGCTATAAGGATTAGAACCAACACTAAAGTGCTTTCGGGCGAAAGCTCGGTGGTCTAGTGGAGATGGCGCCTGTCCGGTGATCAGGAGGTCGTAGGTTCGTATCCTGCTCGAGTATGTACGCCCATGATTTTTTATCATGGCTACTACTAAAACACTGATCAATTCAGTGCTTATTTACGTCGATGTAGGGCAATTTGTCAATCAGTTGCAAAGACCACTAAAGTCTTGTGCAAAGAAGAGATTCTCTTTGACCCATACGACTAGCGCATCGCAGTGCGCTTTGTGTTTGCTGCCCTCAACCTTCAGAAGATGCACAGCTCATGTTGTGATTCCATGAGAGATCGCTTTAGCCTGGCCTGCGCCCTATTCTGCATTTTATAAGTTGTTGCTGTCGATTGATCATCATCATCGCTAATTTTAGTAGAGTAAATTTAGCGTCTCTTTTTATATTTATTTATCTCGAGCTCGAAGTTTAATCCCGAACGAACGTCAAAGGAAAGCGAGCTCCACATCGCACACCGCTCATGACCCGTGTCGCCCTCCTCACCACCAGCCGCAGCCGTCGCGCCCGTCCACGCCATCCGAGCGCAGCCCAGCCAGTTCTCTAGACTGTCGTGGCTGCGCTGCTGTACACGCAGGGAAGCTGAGCCGACATTCAGCAAGCACTTCATCCACTAACTAATAGGTAGGTCTTGCCTGGCTTTCCTCGTTGCCTACATTCCTTGACGACAATTCCAGAGTTTACCTCGTTCACTTTCTGTAATCTGAGACATTATGACAATATTATGAGACGTGTCAAATACCACATAGTCACAGTCAAAGGACAATGCCAATACAATCAATGCCGGCAATACTTGGCACTTGCACTGCGAAATTCGAGCCCCCTTATTGGCCTTGGCCTTTTGGTTGGCCCAGCTTCTGCCAATTGGCTTGGCAACCATGGTAACCATGCCCAGCCCAAGGCCATGCGTGGGACATGTGGGTAATCCAAACAGTGATTTTCAGTCACATAGATAGACTAGCTACAGTTGTATGTACATTTATTTTTAATTTATTAAATGGAGGATGAACAGAAATGTATTGTTAGAAAAAACTGGTAGTGCTAAGAAAGACCCAAGACTGTTTGCCATGAGTCACATCTTGTTTATTACATTAATCCATTTTCAGTACTGCACCAAATGAAATGCTAGTAATGTACAGTAGGAAGCTGGACTGTTTTCAACTTCCTACCCTTGAATTTCAAATTATGCCTTTTAGAAAGCTCTGGTATTTTGCTTGTAAAAGGCTACACCACCTGTAGATCCACTGTACAGCCTAATTATGTATCATCCAGCTCTAGACCTTCTATACAGTTTTATTCTATTTATCATATTTTTTTTTCACACACTCAACTCCGCTCCAGCCATTTGCACATAAAGAGTAGAATACTCAATCATCAGTTTTCTTGTTTTCTTCACTTTGATACACACTCTTTTAGGGTAAAACCTGAGAGAGGCGTCATGGCAAACTCACTGCTACCAAAGACCTGGATGGACAGGATCCCAGTGATATTTGTCCTTATTGAACTCTGCCTTGAGGTGACCTTTGAGCTGTGCATCGTCTTCCCAAGACTCTTTGATACATTCTCCCTGGCCTACATCATCCACTTTGCCTTTGGAGTATTTTGCTTGTACAACTTCCTTGGCAACTTTTACCTGTGCATGGCCACGGACCTGACATCTGGCTCTACAATCCTCCCTGCTGTGCTGCAGCCCGAGTGGCACTACTGCCCCGTCTGCTTGCTAAACCAGCCTCCGAGGTCGTCCCACTGCCACACCTGTGGGAAGTGCATCTTGAAGAGGGACCACCACTGCATGTTTACAGGAAAGTGCATCGGCTACAACAATCACCGCTACTACATGATGCTGCTCGTCTACTTTTTCCTCGGCTCCATGTTTGCCAACTACCTGAACATGGACTACATGTACGAAGTGATACACACCCTAAACTGGAAGGCTGTCATGGCCTTCATAACACCTGTGATTGGTTGGATGATGGGACTTACAGAGACTCTCTCGTTTCTCACCTGTTTCCAGTGCAGCACGTGTATTCTCTCCTTTGTGTTATCCATAGTTCTCATCTACTACCACGGGGCTCTCATCGCTTATGGCCAGAGCACGAGGGAATGGAGGAAGGGAATCCGGGGTTACAATCGTGGCTGGAAGCAGAACTTTCTGGAGGTGTTTGGAACCAGATGGTACCTTGTTTGGCTGTCACCATGGATATCATCACCCCTGCCTGGAGATGGTATCCACTTTTTAAAAAAGATCAACCTGGAGAATGTTAAGGATATGTGAATACCTTGAAAGTACTTCTTTAGATTCTCAATCAAGTTTTGAAATGTAGAGTTACGTTTGTACTGAAGAGTATTGATAAGTTTGTGCACATTATCCTATTTAGTTTAAAATCGCCTTTGAATACAATTTGTAGTACCAGTAGTCATTTGATTAGTACCTTGTTTATTAGAATGAAAAACTGTTCTATCACTTTCATAGCTTAGTGTTGTCATCATCTAGTACTCAGATGAAATATTTTTTCCATGAGCGTCCTATCTCTGTCTGCGGTAGGATTTGTAAAAATGTAAAACATGGATTTGTGAATACCATCATACAGTTGTATGTAAAATAATGTGTTACCCCAGTTTTAGAGAGAATGTTTTAATTTCCCACCCTCGAGATGATACATGGTAGTCCTGTTGTAAAAGACCTTTTTTTTTAGTTTTTTATTTTGCAATTTACTGTCAGCTAACTCACAAAACTTATGAAATAAAACCATCAGCATAGTTGTATATGCAACATGTTTAGTACAGGTTTTTGTCATGAATCTACCAAGTATAAAACAGAAGAGGAATGGAGAATGAGATATATACTGGTCATGCTTGTCAAATTTGTTCTGGCATACTCTGGAACAATGATAACCACGTTTCCCAAGGTTGCACAACCAAAACCAATGCTATGCCCTTGCTATCTTTTGATACATACAGGTGTAATTACTACTTCCATTGATGGGAATGGTATACCAAATTTTGAAAGCCCCTGCCCCAAGACATTATAATGTGTTTTGATTTCCGTCCATCCGAACATGTTGGTACAACATTTATGTTTACCTTTTCAAATGCAGTGCTACATTTGGCTGTACTTGCAAAAGACATGTTTTAATCATGTAAAACAGAATGCAAGTTACTGTATGTGCACATGAGACATCTTATTTTTACTCAGCTGTGAAATAAAAAGTGTGCAATACTTCTGTCAACAGCTTTCAGAAATCTTTGCTTTTAATACAAATATAAGATTGTGTCACAGTTTGGCACATTGGGACAAGAGCACATCCTCTGTACTTTATGTATTTGAAGTATTGAGAGTATGGTGTGTTATAAAGAAAGTTGTTAGTTTCATAGCTTGTTACATGTTATGTTGATCAAGGATGTGAGGATTCAGGAGTAACTAAATGGTACATAACAGCATCTGTTCAACTCGGTGGTTAGTAAAACTACATGTTTCATTGCCAATTGGATATAGGATCATAGTACAGTGGACCCCCATTATAATGGAGTCCTTGGGACCAGCAGTTTTCTTTGGTTGTATGAAACTTTCATTACAACCAAACCCCCCAAAAACCCCAACAACTAACAAACAAACAAACAAAACAAACCTAAAAAGTGGATAAGATTGCAGCCTAAATTTTTACTTTGTTGTAATTGGAATTTCGTTATAACAGTGTTCGTCATAACGGGAGTACACTGTAATGTCATCTGTGGTGGCTACAAAAAGAAAATTTTGATATCAGAGTACTCTGTTGCATCCTGTGTATGGATTTGTTTCATGAACAGGTTGAATTCCTATCATGCTAATTTATTTCAAAAGTCTTCTGAAATGCAAAGTATTATCATAGATATTATGTTTTGTACTCATGATATGTATGTTGACAGTATCAAGTTTAGATGAAATTTTATATTTTCCAACCTAGATTTATAGACATCTCTAGGAGATATGATTTGTATAATCTCTACATTTTCTATGTACTTAGGTTGGTAGATATTTACCAATATGCATTGCAATGTACATGTTTGTTGTTTGTTGTAGAAAAGACATGCTGTGATGTACATTGTAGAAGCCAGGCATATACATTGTACTTTTATGGTCAAGAAATGAACCTCACCTTTCACAATGGAATTTTATTATGTCAGCTTAGAGAGGAATGAAACCCAAGTATACATGTGAATTGCTGAAATGCAGCAATATCAGTCAAACACATTAGTGAAAACTTGAGGAAAACTGAACAATCCTCTCAAAAGTTGTGAATTGTAAAAGTTTTGGTGCAACCATGGCTGGATGAGAAGACTACTACAGTATGTGATATCACATACAAGTACATTCTACATGTATGAAGAATGATACAAAGAAAATATAGAGAAAATTCAATATATTTTCACTAAATTCTAGCATAACAAACAAGCACTGTATCTCTTTCAGAAAGCAGTGCCTGGGGAAACTCCTTAAATTCAGAACAACAAGTCAAGGGAATGTGTACTTTTCATTTTAAAAAGGGGGGATCTTTAATTTTCTTCATGTACACATACAGTGTACTTACATACATGTAGCCTACAAAGCCTCCTTTGGTCATACAATGTATTTTCATTTCTCCTCCTGAAGTGATTTCTTTGTTTTTTGTGATATATGCAATATTTGCAATGCAGTAGCTTGTGTTCAAAATAAATGTACTGGTCAAAGTGTGGAATTTGTGTTGAGATTGACCCGTACCAGTTTATACAAAGTACAATACTGTAGTACCAGTACTATTGTGAAATCTGCAGTTCACATTATTGCTAAACTTGATGATTTGATTAAAATGTTTTATAATTGCACCATTTGTTGTCATGTACATGTACAGATTGTATACTGTATTTGTGTTGCCACTTGGTTGATGCAGTCAAGGATCAGTTGTGTAAATGTTTAGCTATGTGTGGCTCACCATTGCTACATTACATATCCAAAGCTACATTGTACATGTATACACAACCTATGGATTAACTACCTGCAGCTCAAACTTTATCTGAGAGTTGATATTTTGTAGTTTTGGGATAATTTTCTGTTTACATAGAATTTGTGTTTTATTTGGACCTCTTTGTTTTTGGATATCTCTGCCATTTCAAAACTGATATTCTTCAAATACATGTAGACTGTCAATTCCTCTTAGAATTGTATGCTCTTTATACTTCATATACATGTACACACTAAGTGGTTTCTAATTATCTTACAAAGAGTCAAGACCTGAATCCCTATCTCAACCAAAACTATACCATCCCTAAATTGAACACGATGACACCGCTCCTGATCATGGATTCTAAACCTTACTGTAACATAATGGATGGGTATATACACCCTGTACGCGAGTTTATGTGGTCGACTATCAACATTTGTAATGCTACATTATCGGACTCACTTGTTTCAACAAGTACAGTGCACTCCCGTTATAACGAACACAGTTTATAACAAAACTCAGGTAACAACAAAATAAAAATTCAGACCACAATATTATCCTCTTTGTTTTTTATTTTTTATCTGTTCGGTTATAACGAAATTTCGATATAACGAAAGAAAACTGCCGGTCCCAAGGACTTTGTTATAACGGGAGTGCAGTGTACTGTTCATCCTTGACTAACTACATTCACAGACCAGTTTGCACTCGACTCTAAAATCACTGCACATCCTCATGAGATACAATGCATACAACTTCCTCAATATACACATACTGTATATCACTGCAACATCAGTCTACTGTACATACAAATGACCAACTACTCAGAGATCTTGCTTTTTATTTTCTTTTATTCATATGTAATGGCGTGCAAATTCTCATCTGTCTTGAGATTCGGGTGAGGTGAATCAATTTGACAGGGTGAGAGAGAGACACAAAGAGCAATAAAAGCTGAACTGGGTCACAGCTCAAAATCCCCACTTTTCATTATTTGCTTTGTACCTGTACATTATCAGGCAAATGGATACCGGTACATCTGTATTCAAAATCCTTGCATAAATTTTTTTTGTGAAAACATTTTAGCTTGCATTCAACACCCATTACTCCTGCACTGCAAGACATGTTTCCTTCCTGTTAAAGGGACCAGTGTGCTCAAACAGAAAATGAAATGAAAACAAACGCAAAACATCCTTTGCTCCTCATAGCACAGGCACAGCAGACATTAATAATTTCATCTCCTTTCATCCAACATTTGCATTTGTTGACAAATATTTCACATTCAAGTGTAAAAACCGTTCGAAGTGAATAGCTCCTGCTTAGCAAATGCCACCACACCATACCATACACTGTAGGTCTTGTGAGACTGATCTAAATCAGTTAACACTATAAACATCTATGAACAGGCTAAACTAACACAATACATGTCCCTGATACATAAAATTTGGGGCATCGGAGAGAACTCAGTTAATGGCAAACTGAATTTCAAAATACACAGTATTGCTTCATTCGCTGTATTTGCAACATTACTGTACCTGCAGTTTGAAATGGAGAAATGATTTTAGTAGACTGAAGCATAAGAAAACTTACAACAACTAAAATGAGATATTGAGGCTGTTGTAACTTAATCAAGTACAACTGTACATTGCACAACATATGAATTTCTCATACAGGGTATAGTACTATAATCACAGTACAAATATGTGACAATTTATGGGATTTTCATTGCAAAAGATGTTAAACTCTGTCCTGATTCAAACATGAAGCTCAAACACTGAGGTAAAGAATGTTTTGGTGTGATTTGATAAGTTTCAATTGCATATAGTATGCATTAAACTTTACGACACAAGATGGCAGCAAAATAAACATTCTTGTTCATATGCAATCACTGCATAATTCCAACTGTATAATGATGCTGACTACCTCTACCTGCAATAAAAGATAATACATTTGTTTTAATGATATGGACTACTTTTTGGGTATTGTTGATTTGATTGACGTAGGATCTCAACTCAAACGGGGCAATATTAACAATGTCCTGAGTAAAAGCAGTCTATTACATCTGTTTTAGCCTGTGTAAATACCGAAAAGAACGCACTTGGTCCATCGCGATTGCACAATGTGTCCCTCGTTCACACATCAGGCACTGCCATAGATGTTTGCATCTACAAGGTTGTAGGGATCACATCTGACAATGGCTACCTCTGGCACTATGAAAGACAGGCAGACATTTACTGTATAAGCTGATATTTTTGCGAGGGTTAAATTTTCGTGAATTTCACAAATCACTGTTGGACAGTGAATTTAACAACCAGCTAACGTACTACCGCAATTTAGCCTCAGTGTCAATTCGCGAAAACAACAAAATGACTGTGACCTTGCCATTAGCAAAAATATCTGTATGCGAAAATGGTAGCTTAAATACAGTAGTCCATTTGTTTCATACACCAAACACACATCTGCTTATGTACCACACATGTACCAAAAAGAGGGCAGTTTGGGTGCTTTAAGGTCTGTTTAACAAGTGAGCACTACAGAAATACACTAGTGTATAAGGGCAGTTTGGATGCTACAGTAGTTGTACACAGCAGTTTTTCAGGTGCAGATAATTTGAACAAATATAGAATTGAGGATTCATCAAGTACGGTACATTGTACAAGTAGTACTTACTACATAATGTAAAATACAATGTATGAACACACCTCTGTTTCCACAAGCAGAAGGTCCCGTAAGAAAACTGTGCAAACCATTTCATCAGCTTGTTGGAATTCTATCATGTACATTTGTAGATCTAGCATCAAGGTATAATCTTACATCTTATTCATCTCCTGGACCAACTGTGTTTCACACTATACATAAACTCTACAAAAATCATTTAAAATGGCTTAATTTGCTGTAACATCGAATCTCTTCACAATCACATTGTTGGTAATCACTTAGACATTCTATTTTTTTTTTTTCCATCATATGATGAATTAATCATAAAATGTCAATGTCTGTTACTGGCCTCATATGTTACAGAGAGCATCAGATGGACATGTCCATTTGAACCTGAGACATTAATAAAAAATAGATGAATAAAATTGTAACCAACTGAAGAAAAGCACCAGGACATTGGAAGCTAAAATTTTAATGTACAGTGCTGTACATATGATCTGCAATGACTGCTTGAATTAATGTGAACGAGTACAACTGTACTCCGATCTATTGTCATTTGAAACATGAGGAACACAGATAAAATGCAGATGTACAATGTACAGTTAGTATTGTGTGGCTAAAATGTCGCTCAGCTTTAAACGCCTCCACAAAACAATCAGTGCTTTGCAATTTAGTGGGCCATACACCCTCAAGGATTTTTCACAGAAAACAAGATCACATAATACACTGTATATTTTAATGTAATACTTCAGATGTTGAACATGCACAAGTTTAAAAGCTTAAGACATCACTTCTGATTTTAATATGCAGGTACCGGTATCATGAATCTTACAATTCCTATGATAGTTGGAGTCAGAACATCATACAGTGTACACGTATGCATACCATACAAGATATACGTGTGTATTTCATTTTCCTGTACAGCTATTTTGCTATTCCTTTTCCCATACATCTCCATACTGATTCACCATCTTGCTCCTGTTTCTTGCGCCTAGAGTGAATTCATCCTGAGGGGGTGGTTGCCTCTTTGCCCGGATTCGCTGTTGCTCTGGTTGTGCCAGCGGAGGCATTGTTGAGTCAGCTGGCTGGGAAGGGGTTTGCTTTGGCTGGTAGTGGCCTGGTAGGACCTGGGTGTATTGCTGAGAATTCTTCTCCCTGCTGCGTCTTCTCAGCTCATCATAGGTCATGGTCATCTCTGGTTTAGAGGTGTCCTTTTCTTCCATCACAGGAAGGTCAGAGGTGAAAGAATCATCCATTCCCTTCACATGGCTGGTGTCAATGTCCATGTTGAGATGGTTGTCAGGAGTCCCACTCCATGGCCTGTCATACCGGTATCCACTGTCTGACTGCCGCTCATCCCCTCCAGATGGCTCCCCAGTGTAACCAGAGATTGACAAACCTCCAAACCCTGCTTCTGACGGCATCCCCCCTTTGCCTCTCCGGATCATGTCCGCAAAGGGCGAATTCTCAAGCTTCAGGAATTTGTCTCGACACTGGCCAACATACAGCATCTTGCCGATGACATAGCCACATACGGAAGCAAACATCACTTTTGGAACTGATCCAAAGCGTTTGCTGGCGTTTAGAGCCCCTCTCTGGACAAGAAAATGGGTAGATATTCCTGCCGCCGAGGCAAGAGGGAAGGCACGATACCAAAAGCTCTCAAAGCGACACTCTCTGAGCGCCTGCTGCTCCTCTTCAGTAAACTGATAGCGTCCATCTTTCATTCGTTCTCTGATCTTTGGATCTTGCATTTGCGTCTCAGAGGCCATGATTACCACAGCAATGAAGCCCTTTTAAAGCCAGATGAACTCCAGTCCGAGGCGAGAAGATCGTTGGACTTCAGCGATTCTACAAAGCACTACCTACACACCCTACAAGGTTTTCAATAGGGTAGGACTATTGATCAGTTGCACATACGAGTCAACTGGGTAAACAGTTCTGGCAATTTGAGCTGAGTAATGACTTGCAGCTAGTCAAAACAAGATCCGACGAAAACAACAGGAACTGCAGTTTTCTTGGCTTTGACTATTTTAGAATTATTATTTGTTTCCAGTCACGGTGCAAATTTTTCAAAGGTCGCACGTAGAACTGCGCTGGAGCTGGATCCGCTAGATGCAGGCATTATAAAATTGTGTCGCATGTCGACGACGACGAATGGGTGGGTACGGCACGGCACGGTGGCATACCGGCATGGTGCGGAGCGCTAGCGGAGGGACCCCTCCCCCCCCCCCCCCCCCCCCGGGGTGGGGGGGGGGGTGGGCGAAAGGGATCAAAACGAAACCCCTCCACTTCGTATGGGAGGATCTGATCCGGAGTAATGCGAGGGGATATCCCCCTCCATCACGAGGGAGATTCCGCATTTTCATAATTAAAATTCAGCAATATGGTGCACACTTTGGGCGATATACTTGGAAAGTTTTCTGTCAAAAAAGCAAGAAAGTTGTCCTTTCTTATCTCAGGAATTATGGATGGGAGATCCCCTTTTGCCCCCCCCCCCAATATTTCAGGGGACACCTCCTGCCCTCCCAGGATTGACGCCCCTTGCTGGCCACACCCTTCCCCTGCTTGACCGCTGCGCTTAGATATCACATGTATCAGATTTTCAGTGGTCAAATAAATGATAAAGTCGATCATACAGAAAATGAAGAATGCATTATAAGGGCCTAATAAGCAGTGGCCGATGGGGGGGGGGGGGGGGGGGCACCGGGCACAGCCCCTTTGATTCTTCTTGAAATAGAAATAAAAGAAATAAAAATGGGGAAAATGAAAAGAGGCGCGTGCACCCCCTTCGATTGAAGTGGCACCAGAAAATTGTTGTGTAGGCCTTTTTTTTTTTTTTTTTTTTTTTTTGCTTGTCAGCTGATTAACTGACCGGAAGTGGCACAAGAAGAATATTTTTGCGCCCCTCCTTTTTCATGGCATTCTTGGATCGGCCCCTAAATAAGGACTGGCATTGAAGTGGATACGACAATCACATTATGTATAATCATTGCCTGAAATAAGATGTAGCCCTATTCTATGAGGGCAATACGATTCTGGCGAGAGCAATTAACGTATAATCCCCCAAAGTTGCTGGTTCGTATTAATTTTCATTACAGTGTTAACATTAGACATACAGAACCAACTCAAATTGGGGGGAATGTGATATGACATGAATTTCACAAAATTTCATTTCTTTATAAAAGGTATACAAAACCCTCCACCAATGATAATTGTTCCTAACAAACAGTAGGCCTATAGTTAAGTGTATATTCCCCGTGCCGTTTGAAAGAGAAAAGTAAAGTGCTTTTACATTTATGCCAGAAAAGTGAAAATATGGTGGATTTTCTTTGTTCTATCATAAGTGTTGCACAAAAAGCATGCATGTACGACTGGCGTATAAAGAACAGTTGTAGTCTTCTCTGCACCCACCCAGGCGACGGCTGCATACGGAAACTCATAACTTTTGAACAGATTGTCCGATTTTCCTCCAACTTTCACTGACTTTTTCTATATATAATATGGGCTATATTGCTGCTTTCCCTTGTTCACGTAGGCCTATGCTGGGCTTCATTCTCAACGTCACTCACATCCATTTCAACTTTATAGGCTCGCGGGGTTTTCATAGCCATTACTAGTTAAAACACTTTTTTCCTTGATGTTTATTGATTTCATTAATATCATTCATGAATCAACCCATTCTGGATGTAACATGAACAAAAACAATACAGATACAATTCAAAACCCAAACAAATCCATTTTTCAATTTATACTGCAAATAATCTCTCTTCAACATAAATAACTCGATTATGCATCAATCCCACTGATAATAATTCCTTCAGGAGAAAGTATCGACATAACCAAACATAATCCATTGAATATATTGAATCATGATGTATAATCATGCTCACTTACAAGAGCATAAAATATTATACATTCAGGGGCGGATATAGCTTTTTATAAAGGAGGGGGTTGGGGTGGTATGCGATGGAGCGTAGCGACCGAGCCCGAGCGAGCGGAGCGAGCGAAGGGGGGGGGGGGGGGGGGAGGGTGTGGGAGGGGGGTGTCCCCTCCCACAGTAGGGAGAATTTTTGAAAATCTGTGTGTGAAAATGGCGTTTTCTTGCATCTAAAACACCACTATTTTTGGTATAGAGGTCATTGCCATAAATAGAAAAAAAAATAAAATTACAAGTTAAAAAAAAAAAAGACTAGAGATTATAATTTGTCATCACTGACAAATTAAGGTGATCCGATTTTTTTTTTTTTTTTAATCAATGATTCAAATCCTGATCGCAATAGGCATGACCATGCAGGTTTCATCTGTGTTCAGAGACATTGGCCGTGTGATGTTTGGATTCTCATTTGGTACCAAATCTGTATACACTATAACGAAGATACAGCAACAAGTACATATATGACCTTTGACCCCACTTTGCACAACCTAGATGGCATCTGAGCAAAAAGTGGTTATTTTGTGAAATGATTCTTGTAACATGATCTTTCCGTGTGCAAAATATGAGAAAGGTAAGACATGTATTCACCAAGAGACAGGATGAAACATTTGTGACCTTTGACCCTAATTTACATACCCAAGATGGCGTCTGATCAAGTAGTTGTTATTTCATGAAATAATGTACGTGACATGAACTAAACATGTGTAAAATATGGGGGTGATAGGGGCTGTTTTTCTTGAGTTATTGCAAAGAAAGTTGCAGAAACATAGAAATATCTCAATACATCGAAGATAAGCTTTAATTTCAACCAAGTATTATAACATGATCCCGACATCATATGAAAAAAAAAAAAAAAACAAAGAGCACGTAACGATAGCGCAAAGTCTCAGTTACAACATGTTAAGATCTTAGAAAAATTCACCGAAGGGTAAGTGAGCTAGTGCTCGACAAAGACAATCATGTCAATTTTCACATCTAGAAAAATTCCCTCCCATAGAGATAACACGTCATAACGAAGAAACAGAAAGAAGTACATATGACCTTTTGACCCCACTTTGCACAGACAAGATGGCATCTGAGCAAAGAGTGGTTATTTTGTGAAATGATTCTTGTAACATGATCTTTCCGTGTGCAAAATATGGGAAAGGTAGGACATGCATTCACCAAGATACAGGATAAAACATTTATGACCTTTGACCCTAATTTACATACCCAAGATGGCGTCTGATCAAGTAGTTGTTATTTTATCAAATAATGTACGTGACATGAACTAAACATGGGCAAAATACGGGGTTGATAGGATATGTTTTTCTTGAGTTATTGCACGGAAAGTTGCAGAAAGAAAGAAATATTTCAATACATCGAAAATAAGCTTTAATTTCAACCAAGTTTTTTGACGTGATGCAGACATCGTATGAAAAAGCAAAGGGCACGCTTACGATAGCACAAAGTCTCAGCTACAACATATTAAAATCTTAGAGAAATTCACCGAAGCATAAGTGAGCTAGTGCTCGATAAAGATAGTCATGTCAATTTTCATTTCCAGAAAAATTGCACTCCCATAGAGATAACACGTAAACTGGTCAAATTTGACAAGATTACTTTCAATCCATTTTTACGAGGTGATGCCGTCATCTAATCAAAATATTGTTATTACATTAATGAAAGAGCATTTAATAAGCTACAACATACTGAAATCTGGATGGAAATTGACAAAGGATTAGTGAGATATGCCCGAATAAACTTGAAATTTGATGACGTCATTTTGAAAATTTACTTTTTTTACTTTGTTAAGAAATTCCATATCTTTTAATCATTTTGCCAGCATTGCCACCCCATGAAATGACATGTACAACTCATCAGCTTTCAAAATATGTAAAGAAAATGGGGGGTCACCGTCCATCCTGACGAGCAAAATCGGATTTAAAATTGGCGGTTTTTTGGCATAGTTGCACTGTATATCGCCATTGACGCGCGCGCGGAATTTCAAGTTTGACGGGCCCGTATGACGTCATATTGAGTCGGATTGACTTGAAACTTGGTATAAATATTTCTTGACATTTCAGACATCCGATCAAAGTGAAAAAACTTGAAATTTCAATTGCAAATGAGCTGTGCGTGCGTATATGCGCGCGCGCGTACGCGTCCGTCCGATTTTTTCAATTTTTCAAAAAATGCTCCAAATGAACTGAAACGTGTGCAAAAAAATTTTGAGCTCTATTGGAGCATACAAATATTTCAACGCGCGCGTACGCGCACGTTTTAAGAAAATATATGAATTTTGAGAACATGAGTAAAATGCGCATAACTTGAAATATATGTGACGTAAATTTCATTGAAAAATTCTATTCCATTAATGAGATATGATTGAGAATGTGTTTTCATATAATGACGTCATAGTGACGTCACGGTCGATTGATCACAATGATACATTAGATTTGTCGTCTTTGGGACATGATGCATACATGGTATAATTTTGAAATTGATAGGCAGCGGACTTTCTGAGCTAACCTCTGCACAACTTTTGGGGAGAAATAAAGAAATAAAGAAGAAGAAAGAATCCGTACAGATACAGAAGGTGATCCGAGAGGATACTCGGATCACCTAACAAAGAATCAGTACAGATACAGAAGGTGATCCGAGAGGATACTCGGATCACCTAAAGAAAGAATCCGTACAGATACAATAGGTGATCCGAGAGGATACTCGGATCACCTAATGAAGCTAAGCTTTGATTACTTAAGCCGAGTTTTTCGACGTGCTTTTGACGTCGTATGAAAAAACGGAGGACACATTACGATAGCGCAAAGTCTCAGCTCTCTGGGAGAAATTCATCGAAGGGTGAGTGAGCTAGTGCTCGATAAAGACAATCATGTCAATTTTCACATCTAGAAAAATTCCCTCCCATAGAGATAACACGTCATAATGACGATAAAGAAAGAAGTACATATGACCTTTGACCCCACTTTGCAAAGACAAGATGTCATCTGAGCAAAAAGTGGTTATTTTGTGATATGATCCTTGTCACATGGTCTTTACGTGTGCAAAATATGGGAAAGATAGGAGATGTATTCACCAAGATACAGGATGAAACATTTATGACCTTTGACCCTACTTTACATAACCAAGATGGCATCTGATCAAGTAGTTGTTTTTTTATGAAATAATGAACGTGACATGAACTAAGCATGTACAAAATATGGTGTTGATAGGGTATGTTTTTCTTGAGTTATTGCAAAGAAAGTTGCAGAAAGAAAGAAATATTTCAATACAACGAATATAAGCTTTAATTTCAACCACGTTTATTGACGTGATCTCGACATCGTATGAAAAAACAAAATGCACATTGACGATAGCCCAAAGTCTCAGCTACAACATATTAAAATCTGGGAGAAATTCACCGAAGCATAAGTGAGCTAGTGCTCGAAAAAGACAGTCATGTCAATTTTCATTTCCAGAAAAACTGCACTCCCATAGAGATAACACGTAAACTGGTCAAATTCGACAAGGTTACTTTCAATTCATTTTTATGAGGTCATGCTGTCATTCAATCAAAATTGTGTTATCACATAACTGATAGAGCATTAAATAAGCTACAGCATACTGAAATCTGGGTGAAAATTGACCAAGGATAAGTGAGATACGGTCGAGTAAACTTGAAATTTGATGACGTCATTTTGAAAATTTACTTGTTTTGATTTATTAAGAAATTTGATATCTTTTCATCATTTTTCCAGCATTGCCAACCCATGAAATGACATGTACAACTCATCAGCTTTCAGAATATGTAAAGAAAATTGGGGGTCACTGTCCATCCTGACGAGTAAAATCGGATTTAAAATTGGCGGTTTTTTGGCATTGTTGTACTGTATATCGCCATTGACGCGCGCGCGGAATTTCAACTTTGACGGGCCCGTATGACGTCATTTTGAGTCGGATTGACTTGAAACTTGGTAGAAATATTCCTTGACATTTCAGACATCCGATCAAAGTGAAAAAACGTGAAATTGTTATTGCATATGAGCTGTGCGTGCGTATATGCGCGCGCGCGTACGCGTCCATCCGATTTTTTCAATTTTTCAAAAAATGCTCTAAATGGTCTGAAACGTGTGCAAAAAATTTTTGAGCTCGATTGGAGCATACAAATATTTCAACGCGCGCGTACGCGCACGTTTTAAGGGTATGGATGAATTTTGAAAACATGAGTAGATTAAACTTAATTTGAACTATATGTGACGTAAATTTCATTGAAAAATTCCATTCCATTAATGAGATATGAATGAGAATGTGTTTTCATATAATGACGTCATAGTGACGTCACGGTCGACTGATCACTATGATTTTATTAGATCTGTCGTCTTTGGGACATGATACATATATGGTATAAGTTTGACATTGATAGGCATTGCACTTTCTGAGCTAACCTCTGCACAACTTTTGTCCAGAAATAAAGAAAGAAAGAAAGAAAGAAAGAATCCGTACAGATACAATAGGTGATCCGAGAGGATACTCGGATCACCTAATAAGATGAAAAAAAAATGGTCCCCTGATTTTTTTTCTTTTCTTTTTTTTTTTTTTTTTTTTTTGATCCGCTTCTGACATTAAAAAAAATACATTATACAAATCTAGAATGAAATCATTCATTCAAAAAACAACAACAACCAACCCTTCCCCTCCCAACCAAAACACACACACACACACACACACACACACACACACAAAAATACGCATGGTAGAATAATGCAGGCCTGCGAGGGTCATATACTCTTCCATTTGGTAGGTAAGAGTTCCAGTAGACATGATTGTATATTATACCAAGAAGGTTCAGGTGGAGGCTTGCACAATGTCCAATCTTATTCCCTTCGATCTTCGATACCACCATGTGCCAGACTGGATTTAGGCCTCACAAATATAGGTAGACAATGGATTAAAGTAGGCCTATCACAGTCTATACCAGCCAGCCTCTATAACGGAATATAAGTTTTGTTGTTGTTGTTTTTTGTGGTGTGTGTGTATGTGTGTGTTTGCATTTGTTTTTGTTTTTGTTTTTGTTTTGTTTTTATGATGGCAATACTTTTCGCCATATCGCTACTACAAGATGAGCGGCAGATAATGGCAAAGACATTAGTGGGGATGCGCGAATAGAAATATATTGCGCAAATATTGCTGAAATAAAAATCAGCCTTATTTTGCTATGACAGCAGTGGCGTATCTAGGGGGGGGGGGGCAAGGGGGGCACGTGCCCCGGGCGCCACTCCTTGGGGGCGCAAAAAACGAGAAAAAAAAAGAAGAAAAAAAAAAGAAAAAAAAACGAAGAAGAAGAAGAAAAGAAAAATGAAAAGAAAAAGAGGAAGAAGAAGAAGAAGAAAAAAAAAACTCGCCCGGAAGGAGGGGGGGGGGGGAGGGAGCATGATGGGGGGGGGGGGGCAGAAAACCAAATCAAACAAGATAAAAACAAAACATGATGATGACGCGGACAAAATGACAATGTTTATTGTGTTCACACAAGAATTCCATGTTCTGTAAGCTGAAATACAAACATTTTCGGCTCGCTCGCTGCGCTCGCTCGTCAAAATTTATATAAAAAAAGAAAGTAAGAACAAAACGTGATGATGACGCGGACAAAATGACAATGTCTATTGTGTTCACACATGTCATTTTATATTTAGCAGGAAAATGTTACACGGAGCAGCGACTGCAATTTCATTTGTTCTGAAGCGATCGCCGATTGGATCAAAAGAGGACGCCAACGGTTTCGAACATACGGGGGGGGGGGGCAAAAAAAATCAAAAAGGTAAGAACATAACGTAATGATGACGCGGAAATATACAAATTTCGGCTCACTCGCTCGTACTAATTTAGAGTATTTTTTCAAGTACTCAGTTTGTTGGTATAAATCATTATCTATAAGGTCGTCACTGTATCTTGATTAGAATTGTAAGATTTAACAAGCAAAAAAATTCCAAATGACAAGAATTCCATGTTTTGTAAGCTGAAATACAAAAAATTTTCGGCTCGCTCGCTGCGCTCGCTCGCCAAAATTTATCAAAATTCATTACATTTAAACCCTCAAAAAGACCCCTTTTAAGTGCTTGAAAAAGCGCTCGCCAAAATTTATCCAAAAAAAAACAAAACAAAACAGAGATAAGAACAAAACGTGATGATGACGCGGAAATATACAAATTTCGGCTCACTCGCGCGCACTAATTTAGAGTATTTTTTTAAAGTCCTCGGTTTGTTGGTATAAATCGTTATCTATAAAGCCGTCACTATATCTTGATTAGAATTGTAAGATTTTATAAGCAAAAAATGACAAGAATTCCATGTTTTGTAAGCTGAAATGCAAAAATTTTCGGCTCGCTCGCTGCGCTCGCTCGCCAAAATTTATCAAAATTCATTACATTTAAACCCTCATAAAGACCCCTTTTAAGTGCTTGAAATAGCATATCATGTGGACTTTGTTTAAAGTCCCTATACCGGGATGGGGTTGGGGTTGGACACTTTTTCAGAAATTAGGGGCGCAATTTTCGCGCTTGCCCCGGGTGCCGTTTTCCCTAAATACGCCACTGTATGACAGGGAGGGTAAACTTTCACAGCATACAGCTTAAATTTGCACGTAAATATTACACATATTTCTGGATGCGATTGACTTTTGTTTCATATACTTTATCATTAGGTGAAGTTTCCTTTCATTTTGAGCATATTTACATACAGGCAAAATATACTTGATATCGTGGTAGTGTTAAAAGTGACATTGCGCAGAAAGATGGCTGCTCCTTATACACAAGTTTTGGCTGGTTGCAGTTACATCGAACCATCATCAAAGGCACAAAATAAGAATGTACCTGTGGGATTCTACTCTGCATCCCCACAAAATTGACGCTGTTTGAATGATGAATGATTTAAGCCATATTTTACATACCCGAGAACATACAGATGCTTTGTTTTCTGACCATAAAATATCAAAAGTAAATGATTTGTATATGTTTCAACTTGGTGAGTTTATGTTTAATTACAACAGTAACTTTTTACCTAAAATATTCCACGATTTATTTAATCGAAACAGTCATGTTCATAACTATCCCACGCGACGATCCGACGAATTCAATCTTCCGTTAATGAGAACCGCACATGCCCAAAATACATTTCTTTATACCGGACCCAGACTTTGGAATAATTTAGATAATAGTTTAAAAGATTTCCCCAAATTTGTCACATTTAAATATAAACTCAGAAAACATTTACTTTCTACTTATAATCTTAGATAATTTAAATTGCTAGAATTTATGCTTGAGCTTTCACCTGTCCTGATGTCGCAGCACTTGGCGTGTTCTGTGTGCAGACGTCTCTTCCTTCTTCTCTCCTTTTCCTTTCCTGTCTATTGTTCTTCGTAGACTTGTATTGTGTACCGTCTTCTCTCCTCTCGGTACTGTCTCGCGTCCTACAGTGTATATGCGTGTGGGTAATTGAATGTGTGTACGAATGTATTGTCCTTGTCATATTTTCCCGGTACACGTGGTTCAGTGAACAGTGTCCGGGCACTATAGCATTGGTATTCTATATTTTTTCCCGACCTGTGTATCTCAAAATAACTACATGTATATTGTTATAGAATAGTATATCATTTACTCATTATTTATCTAGCGATCCACGTCCGACAAGCTTTGCTTTTTAGTGGATCACTATTTTCCATAATCGAATTTATTTTCCGCTCGCCCACGTAGTATTTGTACAGCATAGTGTTCCTCTTTATTGTTCTATAATATGTCTCGTATATTACATGAATCTTTTGCAAGCGTTTGAACAATATCATTTAATGACATGTATACATTGTACTATGTTTTTGATTTTCGTTGATTGGAAATAAACTATGATTGATTGATTGATTGATTGATTGATTGATTGATTGATTGATTGATTGAAGCCAATTAGACCTCCATCTCTTTCATTGTCATTGATCGTATAATATCCAGGAACCCGTTTCATAAAAGATTAAACTTATCCAATGGATGATCTGTAAAAGTAAATACTGTAATAAAGAAAGAAAGAAAGAAAGAAATGAATGAATAAATAAATAATAAATCAATCAATAAATCAATAAATAAACAAATAAGTAAATAAATGAATAAATAAATAAATAAATAAATAAATAGATAAATGAATAAATGAATAGATAAATAAATGAATAAATAAATAAACAAACAAATAAATAAATAACAAATACGCTGGTATCTGGTTAATCTATAAATCCGTGCTTTATATCAAGCCTAAGTGTCTTTATGGAGCACGATCAGAATTGATCTTACGCTAGATTCATTGAGTTATACTATCAATCTGGATATATCGAGCGAAATCAATCGTAACTTTTTTTTTTTTTTTAATGAAATGGGCCGCAATACCCAGTTTAGATTCTTTGATCTCAACCACTGATCTTTTATCTCAGCGCGCTCGCGGATCAGCGGTGATCACTGATCATTACCAGGGAGCTCGGAGACCTCTCAAATTGGCAACGGTTACCAAGCAACAGGCGTCAATATCCGAAGGAAAGTTCTATAAAAGACGCATAAAATGATGCTTTCAGCCAATTTGTTACGTTAGATTGGAATGGAGGATGTTTAGAAAAGTTAGACATCTCAGGTGGTAAGTTTCCACTGCAGATAAAAATTCGTATTCCTGTGAAATATTACATGTCTGTATGGTCAGTCGTGCTATATCGAATCTGCGATCGAGTAGACGTGTAGTCCCATACGCTAGGTTATATGTTTGTAAGGCCCAATGTCCCGGCTACGTAAATTCTTCATGCATGTCTAACTCCAGTTAAGACTCTTGACTCAACTCAAGACTCAACAGGGCTTATGGCAGTGTCTGATATACCGTAGTGGAGGAGCGGAGTGAAACCCATCATTTTCTGGGCTGTCTTGATATGCAGATGCTTTTGTCAGTTTTGCACATAGACTATTTTGGGCAAAAATTGTGAAATTATTCCCACCGCAGTGTGCGTGTTCCCGTGGCACCAAGGCCGCGGCATTGCGGCCGGGTTAGGTTTAATTTAGGGTTGTATTTATGGTTTACTTAGTCGAAAGACATTAGGAAGTTCTTCCAATAGTAGAAGGGAGAGAGAAAAAAAAGAAAGAACAATGGGGAAAATATGAAAGAAGGAAGGGTGAAAAATGCTATTTAATTCAGGTATGGAAATCGGTGTTCGGCCCTGCCACTGACTGTCACTTGACACTGTGTCAATCACATCACATGTAAACGCCATTCGGTGGGGCCACATTCACAAGTATTATACAGCTAACAGTAGGCCTACAACACTGTAACCGTGCTTATGTACTGCGTGCTGAATGCCACACAGTGCAGTGGGGCTGAATTCACGAGTATAAACAGGCAAGCCGCCATAGTACAAACACTGATGTAACTGAGACAGGCGCAGAGGTGGGGCCTATTTCACAAGTAGGCCTAGGCCTATGTCATATTCTGCACAATTTTACCATGTTTTTTTTTTCTCTTTTTTTCTCTCTTTTTTTTTTTTTTAGTTTTGAATGTTATTGTCCAGGGACCAGGTCCCGTTGCATAAAACTTTTTTAGCAACCTTAAAAAATTCAGGTTGGGATTTGCCCAACCTGAATTTTTTAAGGTTGCTAACCTAAGAATGTAAAATCCGTTGCATAAAAACTCTGGTTGGGAGCTTCCAACCGGAATTTTGTGATTTCAACCGGAAAAAAATCCGGTTGGAGTTTTATGCAACGGGCCCCCTGCAGGTCTAACATCAGGGAAAACTTTTGCAGGTAAAACTGCAGCAGTTCAGAAAATTAGAATTTACTCAAAAAAACAAAAAAAAAGTGTATGAACACTGTTATTCAATCACCACGCAACACAAGCTATCTGTGTGACAAGTGCCATGGAATTGCACTTGGAGTCAATTTTCTTTTAGTTTCTGTAATCTATCAAGGGTTGTACCAATATGCATGGCACTAATTTACTGTTACATTGTATGTTTTAACATTTTTTAACAGTATTTTTAGTTTGTCTGTTTGCTTGTTTTTTTACTTTGTTTCATGGTTGTTTATCATGTCACCTGTCTTACCATATTTCTGTAATTTTTTTTCTCTTCTGACTAGATAAGTACCATGACAGAGACACAGGCAGTCCGTGTTGTGCCCTCAGGGCACATATACAAGCAAATATTTGATGCACAGGTGAGTGTAGTTTGATTAGAAAAAGATCTTTGTTATTCAAGCAGTTACAACTAATTTTCTACCTAAATGCGTTGAAGAATAAAATGGTAAAAAGGACTGAAAAAAAGAAGAATTTGACTGTGAGCCAGTCCAAATCAGTCATTTCGAGAACTTCTGCTGATTTTTCCTTTCCAATCAATTTAGTTTGTCTCAGAGACCTAAAAGTACATTCTTTGAAATGTCCAGACAGATCTACATGTACACAACAAGCTGTCATGACTGTCTGATAAATGACCTCTGATATAAATGACCACTGCTTTCAACAAAACATCACCATATTGCTGTAATATCAGAGCATGAAATGAAAAATTCAAAAAGTTGATAGAGAACTGTCATTGTAGTTCAATTACAAGTGGGGGTATGGAGGGTGGAAGAAATGTCAGTAGTGCCAATTGCTCAAAAATCCAATCCATGCAATTTCATAATTTTCACCAATGTAGGTGCAACTTGTGAAAACCCTGGAACAGACTGATCATCCCAAGCAGCAGAGTGAGCCCAAGACTACATCCATTCCCCTGGTCCATGAGGACAGAACAGAGATGGGGAAGAGTTTACTCCCCTCACGGCACATCAAATGGCTTGAGAGTCTGCCAAACAACCGCGACACTGAAAATCCTGTGCTGTACAGGTGAGACCAAGAATTATGCAAAGTGTAGCGACAGAAATGTTTGCAAGCGTTTGCAGTTCTATCTGACCTACTGTAAATAATATCAGACTGTTAACAATTTCTCAGATGTAGCTCAATTCCTTCAAAATCAATTCCATCAAAATTGTTGTTCTTTGTATGATTGACGTGACTTAATAGGTGATACAGTTTGTAGAGACCTATTTGGATTATGCATGTAGAATAGTACATAGCTGTGATTTGTAAGATACAGCCATGTAGGTCTCCTTTAGCCGACAAAAAGAGAATAAAGAAAAAGTGTACAGTGTCTACTCTCTTCAGCTTTAGTTGGCTTCCCATTTGATGTTTGTTTTTGAGCAACATGCTATTTTTTTTTTAATTCCTTGAAGGCATGAGGAAATGATAGTTGGGCAGGTGAGGATAAGATGGGTCATGAGACTCGGTATACATTGTAAGTCTGTAAAAGTAGTGGGTATGTGCATGAGCACATGCTTGAAAATGAACCCTGATGGCCCACTGTATGCCTTTGATGATTTGTGTTGTTCTTCTCAGACATTCTATTGAGAGTGCCCAGAAAAAGGCTGAGGAACCAGTCTCTGTGATTGCTGGGAGAGAAGTCAGAGGACTGGCAAGCACTGTTGGTAAGTCATGTCCAGATAGTAGGCTCAGACAGAAGCTGTGTATTCTTTTAATCCAACCTGAACCACTCTCCTTCTTCCCTGAAGGAGTAGTTGGATGGCAGTCAAGACTGGCACTCACACACATTCTTAACCCTTGTATTTGTTTATGTTGTCACAAACATCGGTTAGTAACATGCTCGTGTTCCATAATGATATTTTGATAATCCTTTGGAACACACTGAATCCCCTCCACTCTGTAAACTAAATGGCCTGAAGCACAAAAAGTTTGTCATTGCGACACCTCCTCCTCCAATTTCTTGCAAATAAAAGAAAAAAATGAAACAAAATGGCTGATTGACTCTATGCTTGTCAAAATCACTCATGTACAAACTTGAAATTGTATGTGTATGTGTATGTGTGTCTGTGTGTGTTTCATAGATGAATTGTTATGGTCTGAGAATTATTATTCCTTCCAACATTCATGTCAAAGGAATTTCCAATATTTTTTTTTTTTTATTTGTATGTAGTATGATCTTTAGGGTCTTTATTTTTCTGTACTGTGGTAATATTTCAGGATAAGGCAAAGCTGAAGCTCATATCAAATGCAATATGCAGCTATGTTACTGGGTGCTTTTTTTTTCAACATTTACACTTGTACAAAATGAATGAATTGAATACACATTGTTGACAGTTTCATTGTCTCCTTTTGCTCATTTGATTGAATAGAAGCAGAGAAGTTGGGATCAGACATCATTGACCGACTAGCAGAGAGTAGGAGAGTGAGGCATGAGGAAGCCACTGAGGATCTCCACCATGAATTCACCATCATCGCCAATGTGAGACCATCACTCTCAAATCCCTAATCCATCCTCTAGCACTTTCACTTTTCCTTATTTTTATATCTCTCATATTCAGTTTTGTTGCTCGTCCTTTGAAACTAATGGTAGCAATTTGCATTTGTGAATTTTATCTTTATATCAGCTATTGATTACCCATGTCAAATTTTTGCCAGTATCCTGTGCAGAGGAGCATTGCTAACCCATTATCCCTGTAATATAACAATTTTCCATAGATATAGTACATGGTTCAGCCAGTTCTGAGGGGCAGTGAGGTAGATCATAGCTGTATATGTTTCTCAGGCGTACTTGAATGCCCAAAACAATGCTGGACAATACAGCTATAATTTTTTTTTTTTCTTGCACTTGCACCAAAATACTGCAGAATTATATTACATGTGAAATTTTCTGTGTAATTTCCTTTTATTATTGGGCACATATTCCTTTTTATATCTTATTGTCTGAATATGGATTGTATTAATCATTTGTTTGTTTGTTTGTGTGTTTACAGTCGTCTTTGAAATGAAAACTGAATATGATTGTTTTGAATTCAGTTCTGTTTTACATTCACAACCTGATAGGCTTTATTTTTGTAATGAAAAGACATTATAATCATGATAATATCATTATAATAGTATAGCTTGTACTGTTTACCTTTTGCAATTTATCTTAGAATTCATGGACTACTTGATTTTGAATAATTTTGCCTTCTTATTTCTTGAATCACTCTTCATCCCACACAGGATATAGAACCCAAGATTGCTGCTGCAGGGGAAATACTTCTCAAGAAACTTGAAGAAAATGACAAAGGTTAGCATCCAAATTTGCCTGTATCCTGAGACTGAACTGAGGGAATACTAAGAATTGAAGTATTTTACATTTTAGTAATTCTTTTCTTTGGCCAAAAAGCAAGGTTTGTTGAGGTTTTTGCCAACAATATCTCTCCAGTAAAGAATTGTGTTCCAACCTGGCCAAACAACCTTCTCAGTACTACTTGTCATGATAAGTGTGTGCGGGAAACAGATAGGGGCATTGGTAGCAGATGAATCAAAGAGTGGACACATGTATAAAAGGAAAAGTATTTCCCTTCTTTGAATTACGTCTGAAGTTGGCAATGCACCATGTCATTCTTTAGAGAAAAAAAAAATTGTTGGTGCTGAAATATTCAGAGAGGAAAAACTGGGATTCAAAACCGAGTCAAGCTGTGCAAATACACATTTGTCTGTCCTATGACACTAGTGTTTCACCAATTGTCATTGAATCTGTTGAATCTAAAGATACACACAGTATCTGTGGGTAGTAGTCTATAGATGTAGTTATAATGTCAGCTTATCCATTCTTTATTACTTACAGTGAGTCACATGTCAAACTGCTCTATAGACTCAACTTCCCTGTCCACAAACAGCATGATTTTTTAAATGTCCCCTCCATTTTGTTCAAGACAAAATTTTGGGTGGTTACAGCTGATATTCAGACTATTCTGTTGTTTTCATGACATTACATTTTCAAAGGGAATGCTGCATGTGTGTACTTGCTAAATAATGCTACGTACTGATACTTGTACAATATGCCAAGTACTTCAAAATTCAGCATGGAGACACCAATGCTGACAAGGGTTACTCAGCCCTTTACCAGAAAAATGAAACACACCAAATTGTACAGCCAAACACTGTATTGTTTTACTTCTCACACGAAGAATAATTTTCATTATTGAATGTTATCATGTTTGTTCTTATTCCATTCTCCCTCTGCAGAAATTGACAAGATGCTGGCAAAGATAGCTGATGATGATGTAAGTTTGTTTGAACTACACAAACCTTGACCTAGCTCATAGAATTGTCTCTTGTGATGCTTTCCTTTAGACATATATGTGATCATGTGATTGCAGTGTGTTACAGTTTTGCAGCCAAGCTTTGAGCAACATCCCATATTTATCAGCTATATGTGTGCATGTGTGGATGCAAACTGAATACTGATGAATGAATGCTATAACTCCACTGAGAGATTCAGTTAGTCAGTGTCTATTTGCCTGTAATGGAGTTGTCTGTCTCATTTTTTTTTTTTTTTTTAAAGACTTATTCTGCTTGTCACTGGGTGAAGGAACAATAATATTAGCTTGAGAGTGTACTGGTATGTGAGTGAATAGAGGGTAGTTTGCTTGTTATTTGTTGATAGACATGTGAAATCAAAAATGATTACAGACTTGGAAGAGAAAATTATTGCAATATATTTCTCTCTGTTTGTGTCATGTTATTCATGTATATATGGTATATTGCAATTGTACGGCCAGATAAATAATGATGATGATAATGATAATAATACCATTTATGTTTTCTACCTATTATCAAAATCATGTCAAGGAATATAGGGAACAGAGTGGAAGTTAAGGGATGTAGATTACACTTCTAGGGACTTTGAAAGAGGAAGTCATTCAGTACGAATAGAAGAATTCACTTCTTCCAGTGTTTGCCTTGAAGTATCTATTCAAGTCCAGCTGATGCATTAATCAAAACCTTTCTTCAGTATAAGTTCCAGTTTTCCACAAAGTCTGAATCTTTCATGGCTTTCTCAATGTGCAGGATTTGAAAGGTTACCATCTCTCTGAGCTAGTCAGCTTGTGGGATGACATAGAGCAGCAGGCATCCATACGCAGACATTACATCGATGAAATGGACACCACTCTGCAAGCTCTTGAAGATGACAGACTAAAGAAGGTAAATTGTGCAGTTTTAGAGTGTACACATTTTGCTCAGTAGTAGTTGTTTCAGACTATCTTCTTAGTGGGAAGCAATCTTAAGAGGTTTTACTATTATTTTCCTTTGCTACACGCACATGTATGTACCTTCACCCAAATGAAGTACAGTTTTAGTTTCACATCTGGGCAGTAGATGCAGCATGCATAAATCCCTCGGTAGAATTTGTTACTTTGTACATTATCAATTCAAAGTATTTTCTGAAGTTGCCATGGCAAGAGGCTCTGGTACCAATGATGTTTTGGTATCATTTGGTTCTGAAAAGGGCCTAATGTTTTGTCTTGTTTTGTTTTGTTTTGTTTGTTTGTTTGTTTTTTATTACTACTCATACTAGACATGATTTTGTTTTACGATGCACCAAAAATCACTGGAGCCTGGCTGACTTCAAGAACAAACTATCTTTGCGAAAAGAATCCATACATTGTTGTAGAAAACTTGCAAAACCATCAGAGCTGTTTTGAAAATGACAGAATGTGTGCATCTCTTCAATGCCCATCCACAGTTGAAAAATGTGCTGAAATCCTACGCCAAGAAGATGGAGGGCATTGCCTATCTGATGCCACCAGACGTCCAGCGACTCATCGAGAAGGAGTCCACCATCATCAACCAGACGCTCCTGTCAAACCGGCGTGCCTACACCGACCTCCAGGCCCGCCTCATGAAGACGGACATCGAGCGAGACAAGAACCACCACCGTGTGTGGGAGGACCGCCTCGCAGACTGGAGAAAACTCAACATCGACATCGCCATCAAGAAGTTTATGTATGTACTTTGAGAAATCCCTGATTTTCCTGTACACCATCTTGCATGGGGACAGTTTATGTCCCGCATACCTTGTTACAATAGATAGGCTGTCTCATTGCCTATTGTCATTTATGAATAGCTCGTGTGAGTTTGTTCAGTAGTTCACGCGATTATGGTTATGATCTTCTTAATGTACAGCCTTTGCTAGGGATATTCTATTTCAAGAATGTACTTGACTTGTCGTAATTCCATCACATCCATGTGCTAGGTGTTAAGTAGAAAGTTATGCAAGTGTTGAAAGTTAAACTCTTTCTCTAAATCTGTACCATCCTAGAACAGACAGACAGTCAGACAGGCAGTCTTTTTGTGTGTACAGTTGTTTACTTGTATTGATATTTGTGGGTTATTTTCAAATTTGCACTAATTTATTAAAGCATTTGCTAACATATCATGCCCAAACAATGTCCCAAGACTTTTTTTTTTTGGGGGGGGGGGGCACATAGGTCATTCAGAGAAAATTTTTATTTCACTCCTCAAAACATGGACGCATTTCGTTCGAACGTTTGCCAAAAGTTTTCTGTTTATCAAACAGTGTGGAAGCTTGTAAGCGTTAGCAAATTACAGCTACTGCTAACTAACCAAGACTGATGATATTCTGTCTTGACAAAATGATGATGACAGTTAAAAAATCACAGTAAAAAAAAAAAAAAAAACAGAAAGCTTCATTCTCTTCTTCCTTCCATCTTTGTTTAGGGTTGTTGTTTCATTCCCCCAATCATCATTTTCTCTTGTGGTAAGTATCATAAGTTTCCTGTCAGCAGAGGACCTGTCCTAAGGATGATGGTGATGTTTTTGTCCCTGAATCTGTCATAAATTTCAGTCGCACTGTTTCTTCGTTGACAGGGAATTCATGCAGAGTGAGAGAATCGTCAACCCACCAAAGATCAATGCCTTGATGGACAAACTATACACGGAGCAAGTCAAGCTGAATAAGGGCCGTCTTGACATACTGGATAACCTCAAGTAAGTTTTGTTTGAAGTGTGTGTATGTTTGAATGGTCTACCCCTTAATTTATAAACTTTACTAGGTTGTAGGCATCTACTACTCACAAGTTCCCTTCTGTGATATTGAGCTGCATCATAAAGAATCAGTCATGAGTCTTTATTCCATAATTTGAATAATCTTGATATTTTATTCTTGATATTGTGTTGACAATACCAGACATAAAATACAAATTGACTCTATTTGACAATTAGCATTATTTTCATATGGATAACTTTTGTGAAATAATGTCTCCCAAGAAGGTGACTCAGATCAAATGTGGACTCTTTGTCTCCTTGTCTGTGAGCAGTGAAATGAAGCCACCGAAATCCAGCAAGACGGCAGCATACCAGTGGAACAAGGAGATTGTTAGCTCCTGTCAGCGGATTGAACAGCTTCATGTGACCTACTTAGATCAGCTCCATGAGGAATATGAGAGTGTGTGCAAAGAGTGCTTGGACCACGTAGAGAACTTCCAGGTATGGCAACTCTTTAGTCACTCTTTGAAGCATTAGTAGAAAGTGTTATGGAACTGTTACAGATTGTTACTACTGTCATTGTGGAAATGTAAAATGTTGACAGTTAGAATTTGCAATTTGGACAAGTTGTTTTTACCCACCATGTCCCTCTCAACCCAGGTGTATAAATGGGTGCCTGGCCAACGCCAGGGTTATAACAATGGCAGGGCCCTCTGGTAGAGCAGGGGCAACACTGAAGTGGCTATCCCTGATAAAGGAGACCATATTATTATTGTGTTGTTGTTGTTGTTATGATGGTGATGATTTCAAAATGATTATTTCATAATGTGACACATTGTGGTAAATCATCTCATAACTTTGGGGGAATTTACTGCAAGTATATAGGTGGATTCAGTGAATGCAGAAATGTTCAAAGAATATATCAGTGAAGTATGAGGAAAATCTGACAGTCCATTCAAAAGTTACAAAGTTTTGGTTGACTTAATGTGCCATTACAGCTGGATCAGAAAGCTACAAAAGTTCTTGATGCCACTCAAATGAAAAAACAAAAACAAAAACAAAAACAATAACCACTGGGAGTGGTTGGGGTGGGGGGGGGGGGGAGGTCAGTGGGAGGAGTTAGTTTTAGTGTCAGACAAAGGGTTGGAATCACATTCATAATTTCCCAATTGTATTGTTTGAAATTACATACCACCGTATCTGCACCTGCGTTAGGAATAATATGGATATTTACTTGATGCAGAAACAAGTGGTAGGTTTTCATCAAGCTTTGTTTTCTCTCTCCCCTCTTAGACGGAGCTCATAGAGGCGGGAGTCTGCTCAGACCAGAAAGTGGTCGAGGTCACTGAAGATGAGATCTTACCTGAGGTCGGCCGATGCCAGGAGAAATTTGAGCACACACTGGAAGACATGGATGTGAGTATAACACATCACAGAAAGTCCTGGAAAATTCTAAACTTTATTTCACATCTATGGATCATGCCTTACATCGGTCACAACAGTAGGAAGAAGAATACTGGTATTATTGTACAAACTCATTGTAAGCATATGTTAGTCAAGCACACTTAATTTCTTGACGAGGTATATATCAGTACCTTAACTGTCTATTTTCCACCATTTTAGCAATATATCAGTATCTTCCACCATTTTCAGTTTGTAAAAGATGTATGAATGTGATTTCTGATCCATTATGCACATCTAGTGGTTGTAGAAAGATAGATATGACTGGGAAAGAAACCACTTTTCTTTCCCTCACTCCCAGTTATCCCTGGAGAGGCTCGCAGAGCGCCACGCCCACCAGCTGCGCTCCCTGTTCAAGTTCACCCAGGGCGCCGCCCACTTGTGGGACGTCCACGAGATCAACCTGGCAAAGAAGGAGCGGCAGCTGCAGGAGCAGCTTGAAGAGTGTCGTCGGCAACACGACAACCTCAACCAGGTTTGTTACTGCCAGGATGATGATAATGATGATTGCTGAAACACTGATGATGATAATGATGGTTATGCAGATAGTGATGAGGACAGTGTTGAAGATGATGGTGGTAATGATCAACCGTGATGATGATGATGATGATGATGATGATGATGATGATGATGATGATGGTGATGGGGGTGATGATGATGATGGTGATGGGGGTGATGATGATGATGATGATGATGATGGTGATGATGATGGTGATGGGGGTGATGATGATGATGATGTAGATTGCAATGCAAACAATGATGATTGTGGTGACGATGCTAATGATAACAGTAGTGATGATTATCATCATGACCATCCTCATTATTGTATCATGCTCTTAAATGTGGAATTTTTGATACCTTACTGTGCAATTTGAATTTCCATCATGAAATTATATTTTGATGTGATCATTGACAGCAGATTTTGTGACACAAACAGTTACAACCTGGAAAATCAAAGTGGTAATTGTGATAAAAGTGTACACAAATGTCATACACTAAGCTATCTTTTTGACATCCAGTCGGTTCTTAAAATGAGCTTTGACTGATAATCACAAGCCGCAATGTGTTATGACGAGATCTGGATGTAGGCTCTATGTATAAGCAACATCTTAGATGAAATTGCTTATCTGGTGATTTTTTTTTTTGTTTTTTTGTTTTTTGTGAGGCTAGATAATGTCTATATGGCTACAAATAGATCAGATAATGACATGTATTGGAATAACAGACTCCTTGTGAGAAATCAGTGGATTGTTTCTCCCTACAACCTATGACTTGACTCCTTTCATCTTTCCAGGACATGGAAGCCAACCTTGACATCTTGATGGATCGCTTGAGGCAAGAGAGCAGTGAGGAGGCCCTCAAGAACATGCTGGAGAAAGCAGGACAGATGCTGGACAAGGTCAAGGAGAGGTAAGACGGTCTGCCGTCTATCAACCCTAGCTCCCTGAGATAGCACATCACTGACTGCCGTACCATCCCCATGTACGATGTACTGTGCACTGGAAAAAGACGCACAAAGCCAGACTGAAAATTGATGGCAAGATTTCACGCGTCATGGTGTATGGTCTGTCTATCAACCCTAGCTCCCTGAGATAGCACATCACTGCCGTACCATCCCCATGTAGAATGTACTGTGCACTGGAAAAAGACGCACAAAGCCAGACTGAAAATTGATGGCAAGATTTCACGCGTCATGGTGTATGGTCTGTCTATCAACCCTAGCTCCCTGAGATAGCACATCACTGCCGTACCATCCCCATGTACAATGTACTGTGCACTGGAAAAAGACGCACAAAGCCAGACTGAAAATTGATGGCAAGATTTCACGCGTCATGGTGTATGGTCTGTCTATCAACCCTAGCTCCCTGAGATAGCACATCACTGCCGTACCATCCCCATGTACAATGTACTGTGCACTGGAAAAAGACGCACAAAGCCAGACTGAAAATTGATGGCAAGATTTCACGCGTCATGGTGTATGGTCTGTCTATCAACCCTAGCTCCCTGAGATAGCACATCACTGCCGTACCATCCCCATGTACAATGTACTGTGCACTGGAAAAAGACGCACAAAGCCAGACTGAAAATTGATGGCAAGATTTCACGCGTCGTGGTGTATGGTCTGTTGGATTTAATGATCAAGAATCATCATCTTTCCCTTTGTGTTGAATATTTGATATCTTTGTAAGATATTCTTCAGAATTCTTCTCCCAGATTGCATTGGAAATCCCAGTGGGAGCATCCCAGATTTGATGATGTGACATATCCTTATTGTGTCATAGAGACCAGATATGTGACCGTGCATCACAAAAGAAACAAAAAGTCGCACGCACTGATTTTGTGTTAGGACTGAAAAAAGTTGAAATGGGTCAACCCATCCAATCTAGAGTTTTTCATAGTTTCTGAAAGAGCAACTCTTCTTCTACATTATACTAAAGTTTGGGATCATAAAACGAACAGGAACTTGTGTTTTTAGCAGTTTTTCTTGAACACTTCATGGTGGAATAGTGTGATTAGGTGTTTCTCTCTTCATTTCTTAAAAACCCTGTCCATACTCTTCACTTTCAACTCCAATAACTTTGGAATGAATGATGCTACTGCCTTGAAAGTTGGCATTAATCATTTACAGATTGTGTTTATAAAGCATGCTTAATTTCAGCTTAATCTAATAATCCCTTCATTGTTGTTGCTCTGGTGGTTAACATCCTTCTTTTCTTTTCTTTTTTTGGTTCCATTCATCGCACAGCTAGCACGGCTTGAAAAAGTTTAAAGGGACAGTATAGTATTGGTGGAGATGAAAATTGGGCTTTTAACTTTTTGCGAGATACCAAGAAAGCACTTATGATAAAGTACAGAGCATACCATTTCAAAAGGAATTCAAAGTTTATTTGATGAAAATCGGGTTTGGAATGACCGAAACATCCAAAAACAAAGTAAAACAAAGCGATCGTAATAAAGTGTGGGTCCCACACTTTATAAGAATCACTCTTTTTTGGATATCTCAGCCATTTTAAAACCAATTTTTATCAAATAAACGTTGAATTCCTCGTAGAATTACATGCTCTTTCATATTTCATAAGAGGTTTCTCATTATCTCACCAAAAAAGTTAGAAACTTGAAATTAGGTCTCAACCAAAACTGTACGATCCCTTTAAGCGCTTGAATAGACCCTGTACTTCAGAGCCTCTTTTCTCAGTTCACACTTTCCAAAGTGTGTGCTTTCTTTCCAACATTAGGATAGGTTAGGAGAGTCCATTTGAATTGAGATACACATCATTTTAAAGCTTGAAGTCTGCTCTTTCAGGATCTGCTCTTAACTAAAAATCCATGTGTGGCGACTTTTTGTTGGTTTTGTGATACAGGGTCACACATATATCCCTCTCTAATTACCAATACCAGCTTTCATTATGTTTATGATTTGTCTGTTTTAGTCTGGTAGTTAGTGAGCTGTCAGCTCATAATATTTGTATTTTTGCTTCCTCCGTGAAACAGCTACTTCACCTTCTACAAGGACCAAGAGGATATCGTCAAGGGTTACCCAGACATGATCAGTGAGGAGCTCCAGAGATACGATGGCTCTCTCTGCACTTTCTTTGGAGTGGACAGAGTTGATCCCACCGTAAGTCATTTGCATGTTATCCTGCAAGATATTGATGTTAGATTTGTAAGGCAGGGGGAGGGGTAACTCCGATTAGAATAGATGATGCACATTTTAGCTGTACTATGTATACTAGCCACATATCTTGACTGAACACAGGTCAAATTTGTTGAGACATACAGTGCATGTTTGAAGCCTAGAAGGTCTAGAAAGGGCATTAATCAATCAGTTTAATCACATGTTTCATCGGGAACATTGTTACTTCACTTTTGTTTTGCTTGTTACTGATAATCAGTTGTAGTGTATCTTCACAAGGATGTAAGTTTTGATTTCATTTTAATTTGAAGAATCTGATATCAGCCAATATACGATGAAAGTTTGACACCTAGTCTTATTGATTATCAGATTTGTTTACTTTTTTTCTTTCAACCTTTCCAAATATGTGTGAAGGACTTTTCATGTTTTAGCAATGTTTGTAGTCAGAAATTTGTGGTTAGCATTTTCAGACTTAACACACCTGTGTTCTAGATTCTAAATACCCCTGTGTTCAGACCACGGTAGAAGGTACAAGCATGATTGACAGTTCCTTTTGAGGGACATGATAATAATTTCATATTTCATTACGAAAATTTGCAACACTAGCAGATTAAAGCAACTCCCATCTGACAGTGTATTGTTGTAAGTATTCAATCATTTTTAATGTATGGCTGTTTTCTCCTGGTACGTGAGAAGAAGGAAGGAGAGACTGGTGAGGAGAACCAGCAGCAAGAAGGGCAGGAGAAGGAGGAGATGAAGAAGGAGACAGATGGCTCCCAGAAGGATTCTCAGAGCCCATCACAAGCTGGGAGTAAAGCCAGCAGCCAGGAGGGATCAGGGAGTCGGCCAGAGAGCTCCCACTCTGTCAAATCGGTAAGCTTTTAGCTAGACGCTTGTCATCTTTTCCCCCGCTGGCATCGTACCATAATTATCATCCCTTATTTCATTCCCTTTGTAGAGGACAAGAAAGTACAATGAGGAATTTGATTTCAGGATTTTAAACTTTTACTGAAGAGATGTTGTGGTTATGTACCTCAGAAACAACTAGATCTTTCAAAAGGTACATTACCGTCATTTCCTGTCATTGATGTAGTTGGTCTTCAGCTCAAAGCTAAAGGGTCTCTGTACTGTGAGCCCTAAATGACTTCATAACCCTTGATTTTTCATTATCCTTGACCAGCTAAATCCTTCCAGACCCTTAAAATCTCCCCATCTACTTTTCTGTCTCCTTTCAATTTCAAGTTCTATCTCTCGTGTCTTTTAACATAGAGTGCTTCTCTTGCACTCATTGCAATCAGCTTAACTCATCCTCTTTGCAATAAAAGGCTATTCCAAAGGACAAACTCTTATAATTTGTATAAGGTCAATGAACTTGTTGCTCATGTTATTTAACCTTAGAGTCCTCCGGCCTCTGTCTTGTGCATGCATGTACATAATTTTGTCTAACCCTTTCCCCATGCTGTGTGTGTGCCCTCAATGTCTATATCATCTTTCTTTGTTACAACCACTTCATGTACACAACTAGAGTTCACTTTGCTGTATTGTACAATAACTTCAGACAGTTTACACACCCTGTGCCTTCCGTAATATATGTCTCTTGGTGAATATATTATTCAGCTTTAGTGAGCATGAGCAGACCGTGGGTGTCGTCATGCCATACTTTTGTTCAGAATAGTACTTGTCTTAATTTGTATTGATAAGCATAAATCATCACATCTAAATTGACAAAAAGATGCAATATAGTATTTCAAAAAATTTGGATTTATTTGGTAGAAGTGAATGGCAAAAGTTGAATTCAAATATTTCATTGCTCTGCTTTCAGTTTTGCTTGTTTTTTCTTCTTCTTCTTCCTTTTTTTTTTTTTTTTTTTGAGCGCACTAAATATTTAGGCAATGCTCAGAAACTCTTCCTCGAGCTGTGTTTCACTTGCCATCACACTGGTCATCATTTGAAATTTTGTGAAACTTCAGACTCCATGCCCCATTCAGAATGAGATTTGTTCCTTTTTCTGAACACCAAAGCTGAGCTGTTGAAATCATTGTATGAAAACGGATTATTCATCATTGTGGTATCATGATATCAGATCCCTTGAAACTGGAGCAAAAGTTAGGTTTGACATTCACCAAGAGACAAGGTAGCTCAAGATGGGCTTGTTACCAAAGGATCCTACCAAGCCATGAGTATACTATAAAGTACTCTATACCTGCTGTCACTGTGCATGCACCATGCTGGCATTCCATGCATGAAGCACTAATGTCTTTGTCTGTCTTAACCACCTGTTACTCAATGTCTACCTCTGTCCACCTGTGTCCACTCATGTCCACTCTCCAGTCTGTCAACAAGAAAAGTGTTAGTTTGAGAAGGACAGCACTCTCTTCTGATGTCAAGTCCAGGGTGAGTCTAGGATTGATCCAGTCTGAAAACTGCACCTCTTTATTCAGATGTAGTGCATCTCATATTCCAAAAGATTTGAGTGTTCATTCATTCATTTATTCAGTTCAGATACATTATAATAGTCATTGATTGTTGTGTTCATGATATATGTGTTTTCGATTCGTCATTTCCTATTGATCATTGTTTTTACAGCATTATTATATGAAATTCATGAAGGCCTATGTGTTATTGTGACCAAACAATTCACATTTTCCTAAACAATGCTGACTTTCAAGTTTGCAAGGTCAGATATCTCGTGAAGTTCTTGAAGCAACTAAATCATCTAGGCCTACAGCATCATCTTACAGACTTACTTTAACCTGACACTTTGTATAAGTAAACACTCCATGTGTTTTGCAAAGACAGTGATTTTTTTACAAAATTCTTCCATTAAAAGATCAAACAAAGAGTGATTCTTAAAGGACAAGTTCACCTTCATTAACATAAGGATTAAGAGAATACAACAATATTAGTAGAACACATCAGTGAAAGTTTGAGGAAAATTGGACAATCGATGCAAAAGTTATGAATTTTTAAAACTTTTGTGTTGGAACCGCTGGATGAGGAGACTACTAATGCTTGTGATGTCATATGAGTACAACAGTATAAAGAAAATGTAAAGAAAATTCAACATATTTTCACTTTTTTCGCATAATAAAAGAGCACTTGACTTGCCTCTTTCAAAGGCAATTGGAATAATATTACCCGTAACATATGCCAGTAACGAGTCAAGGGAATGTGTACTTTTTTCAAAAGATGAAATTTTGTGAAATTCTCTTTATATTTTCCTTATATTGTTGTACGCATGTGACATCATACACTGCAGTAGTCTTCTCATCCAGCGGTGACTGCACAAAAACTTCAAAAATTTATAAATTTTGAACGGATTGTCCGATTTCCTCAAACTTTCAATGATGTGTTCTACTAATATTGCTACATTCTCTCAATCCTTATGATAATGAAGGTGAACTTGTCCTGTAATGAGTGTGACCTTCATATGCACTGATCCATTCTCACGGCCAGAAAGCAACTCCGAAGAATCCTCAAGAATTATGAATGAAGTTTACCCTTTCCACATTCCAGTTAGTACATTTCCTGTGTGTCTCTCATATATACAGAGCTCCTCTGCACAACCAGGCAACTCATCCTCAGAGACCATCAACCAGGATTCGGTTCCCCCTGTCGTCAGGGAAGTCCTTTCGACCTCCAATGGCACCAACTTCTACGTCCTGACCGTGGGTGGGGCTCTGGGATTGGAGGAGGAGGAGCCTGGACAGGGCGGGGACTCCCGGGAGGGAGGTGTGCCAGAGGAATGGTCACGCCCAGTTTTCCTGCAAAACGTCACCATTCCGGCTGAAATGCTGCAGAACTTGCGGAAGAAGTGAGTGACATCTCAGAATCTCTCTCTGACAGCATCACTAAGTTTACATCCATCTCTCTCTCTGTCATTTTCTGTATTTACAAGTGATCTGTTGATTTGTTCATATAAGTCCATTTATTGATTTATCATAATTTTTTTGATACATTAAAGGTAGGGGATACCTTTTACAGACCTCCCAAAATGCAGCAAAACATTAAATATGAACCTCAGGGGACTTGTTTAGGCCACTGCTGAGAAATTTGGAAGTCAACAGTTATCTACAATTTGAATAATGCACAAAACTCAACTACTCAGTAGTTCTGTGTGTCAGCCACACTTAAGCCTTTTTGTTGCAGTCTTCTGTATTTTTTATTGATAAACACAAATCTAAAAGTATAAGAGCTGATGTAATAACATATAGAGTGTGTGGCAAGAATGTATATAGAAATGTTTGTAAGTTTTGATGAACTTTCTTCACAAAATATACATGATGGACACACATGCAGTGCATGGGTCTGCAAAGGTAGCCTAGTGATGTACTGGAATTTAAGGTGAGCCCCGAAAAAATTCAATTCAAAATCTAACGGTCAATAAAAATGTACTAAATGTTACCTTCCACTTTCAATACTTTATGGGAGTTTCTAAAATGATACTCTCTTCAACATACCACTGTATTTATACAACTCTTCATTTGAGGCATGCAAATGGGATTCCCTGCCTTTAAGAATCACACTTTGTAGAGATAAAGAATATGCACCATGAGATTTTAAATGAATGTAATATAATAATGGTGGGAAATAATTGTGATGGTCATAAATGTAAGACAAAGAATAAGGGCTTTCAACTGAACGCGACAATGGGTGGAAGGAAAAAAAAAAAGTTTATACATTTGAATACCTGAATGTAATAACGACCGAAGTCCATTAGAGAAAATTTAGGGAAAATAGCAATGAATACTTAATTTCCTACTGCCTTTAGGGTTTTCACTTATTGGGATGTTATTCATACAAATTCTAATATAAAACAGTCACTTGAATGATAATCTGCATTTGCATGACTTCGTAAATGGTTTCCAAAGGCGATAGCCAAATTTGAACTTGGGTCGTTCTTATATTCAGGTAGTCATATGTGTAATTCTACTTTAAATGGAGAATTGGATCATGAAGACATATGCCCATATTTCTGGAATATTTGAAACAACAGGGGCATTATGAACACAAACCAGCTCCTTGTTAAATTTTCTTTTGATTGCTTTTACAGCATGCGAGCCTCCTTTCTAGAGCACCTGGAAGAGTGGATGGTGTATGCCATGGAGAGAGCACACAGTGTGGTGGCTGCTAAGGTAAGGTGGAGTGTGATATCAGATAGTACTTGGCAATCTAATGCAGTATCCAAATAATGATAATTGACAATTTTATGGTAATATGTAATTCCATCAATGGGCATGTGAGGAGAATATTGATTATTACCCAGTACAAGTGTCAGTCAGACATTATATTTGAAACCTTGGGGAAAGTAATAATTTACTCTTACCTTCACAGACACTGAGTGTGATGAAAAAGTTTTACTTATTCTGTGTGCCAAATATATGAATCATTGCTGCCTCCTAAAGATCTTGTCAAATGTCCCTTTTTTCTGTGAATAAGTATAACATCTATGTAGAAACTTGCTGAATTGAAATGTGAAATAAAAATGCCGGTTAAGTCAGAATTTTGGGTGTTTCTTTGCATATTTAGATCATTGTCATGAGCTGACTACATACATGACTAACAGACAAACATGGATTTTAAGAAAGGTAGAAAACTGCTTGTATATGTTGTTATTGTGTGATACAAACATAATTACATGAACCGTGAAGTCATAATTTTGATAAGTACAGCTCAGTGACAGAAAGAGAAAAAAGGAAAACAAGTTGACGATATTTTTTTTTCATTCATTTTCAGCTTCCTAAATGAAGGCATGGCTAAATGTTTCTCTGTCAGCTTTGAGGAGGAAGAATGTGAAAAAAAGTTTTTCATGTCACTATTGATGATCGCATTTTATTTCTTGACCACTGACAGATGGAAGAGCTGAAGAGTGAGTTGGACCTTCGTCTCCACCTACACGAGCCACGCCCCCAGCGCACAGAGCTGGATGTTCACAACGTGCGGGCTGCCGAACTTTTGCTCCACCAGGAGCGAGTGACCAAGCACTCTCGCGGTGTGTCTGGCGCCCTCTCAGAGATCAAGCAGCGCTTCGCCGCCATGCAGAAGGAACACGACGGAGTGGTCGAGCGCTTCCGCCAAGACATTGACGCCATGGAGAACGTCTTCATCAATGCTTCCCGCTCTGCCGAGTAAGACACGCCCACGCACTAATGTGTTTCTTAATGCATAGTTGTCCTCATGATCACCTTGATGTCTGTATATACATAGTGTAATTGATGTTTAACATGCCATATTGCAACCTCATTGTCAAATGAGGAAGTTAGCTATCATATATCTAGAATTGGGTTTAGCTGTAATAGTTTCATTGTCTCTTTTCTATATGGTTGACTATTCAAAGATGTGTTTGTTTTTAAATGGTATCAGAATGAAGTGTGTAATCACATTTTATGAGCACTGTCTTCTACTAATTACACAATTGAACTACCTGGTAATCCATGATTATCAGTTATCCAATTGTTGCTGGAGACTGGTAATGAAATTTAATCCCCGGTAAATGTCGTACAAACACTCTGTGTCACAGAGCTGCAACTAAGAAGTTTTCATGATATTCAGTATACTTTTCTTTTTTCATCATTCACAATAAAAAAAAAAAGAAAGTTTTTAAAATAACAGATATGTTGCATGCTTAATACAAGCAATTTTCTCAATATTAATCTAACTGTGACTTTTGCCTGTAGAATATGTTATTTCATGGGGTCTAGGGCAATTACCCCCTGGGCAAATACCCAGGACTCTTCCCCTAACCCTAACCCTAATCCTAATCCTAATCCTGAACCCATCCTAAGCCTAATCTTTACTCTAATCCTAAACCTAACCCTAATCTTTACTCTAACCTTACCATTAACCAGTATTTAGCCGGTGGGGGGGGGGGGGGGGGAATAATTGCCCTGGTACATATTTTATGATGAATCATTTTTTGTCTGTTTTTTTTTTTTGTCTGCAGAGGTTGGCATCCCTGCTTTCTAGATAGTAAAAAAATCCATTACATGAATGGGGAAATTAAGAAATTGAGTCATAAGGAACAGGCAAAAAAGTTAAGAAAGTTAGAAAGTTAGAAAAAGTAATTATTGGATACTAGTGTGCCTAAAACCATGTATGTGAAAAAATATACACTCATGCACTGATGATTGCATGCCTCCCTCTGCAGCTTGGTGGCGCTGTCACACCAAGTCAACACCAAAGTGGAGAGCCACATGGACGTCATCAGGGCATCCCTCAGGCAGTTCAGACAGTACCTGGACGACACACTGCAGATGCTGCGGGAGTCCAACGCCAGATTCATCAAGTCTTTCAAGTGAGTTTGAAATCTTGTCTGTTTTGTATCTATTAGTATGCATATGTGTATATGTTCAAATTGTATGTATGTATGTATGTTTGAATGTATTATATGTACATACAAGTGTATGTTTGTTTGTGTGTATATTTGTATGTATAATTGGCTGTATGTATAATATATATACCTGAATGAAATGATTGATGTTCTTGTGTAGGACCAATATCTTTAACCCTAAAAAGACTGGGCTATTTTGGTAGCTCGAAAGACTGGGGGGGCCTAAAGGGCCCCCCTTAAGATCTCAGCCGTGGATCGCACGATCGCCGCGGAAATTTGCACTATGGTAGTGTGCGATGTAATCTACAAGATCGTAGATTTAAATTTTACAAAATAGTCTTCTTTTATTTTATTTTGATTAATTATGCTAATTTATGCGAGAAATCAGACTCTTTGATCTAAATCAGTAAATAAAGCTCCAAAACTGCTCATTTTTGGTCTAATTATTCTTTGTGGCATTCTTAGCAAATGTGCTTGAAATAAAAATTCGGTATCAAAATTAATTTCTTATGTATTTTATTGTTTTATGAATTTCTTATGTATTTCTTTGTTTTTTCGACCTTTTGTTTTGTTGTTTTTTTAACAAAATTTGTGGCAGACACTTTTTGAAGCATAATACTCCTAAAACAAATTAATTTTAGCAATTGAGAGTAAAAATAAGCATATTTATATGAACCATGTGAAAAAAATTAATTTGCATTGACTTTGTACACAAAATCACATTTTTGAGCCATTTTCGGCCTCACGTGCATGTACAAAAAGTTATGTAACTTCAGAACCGTAGCCCCGGGCGTCACAAATTTGGTGTCAAAATGTGCAGGAAACTCAAAAGAAAAAAGTCATAGAGCATCGCGGCGAGAGCATTGCGTGTTGCAGAGTAATCGCGCGAAATGTCGAGGGGGGGGGGCCTTTTAGGCCCCCCCAGTCTTTTTAGGGTTAAAAACACAACTGTTTTGAATTATAATAATTATATAGGTGTGACTCGTATGTATGTAATGCAGTCTTCTAACATTTTATCTGCTTGCATTTCCAAGAGTGTCAATGCTATTATGTGTTAAATGTTGATTTGTATAGTCTCAAGAATGTAGTTCATTCAATATATTATGTGAGTTCCCTTGTGTAATTTCTTCATTCTTTCCACGCTTGAAACATATTTGGCCATGATACAAACCTATTCAAAGGAAACTTTGTCTGAGTGAACTGGAACACAATTTTTGCATTGCCTAAGGCTTCAATTGACTGTATTCATAAAATGTTTCCCCTCAGGCTATTTTCCGATGGAGGTAACTTTTCCCCGGAGGAGGTGGAGGCCTACAAGAAGAAACTGGAGAAGCTGGCCATCAAGATAGACTCGGCGGAGGGATTTGTTATGGCCGACCTGGAGGGCATGGAGGCAAGGAGACTGACGCAGGCCACCAACATTGCTGGCAAGTTTGAAGACAGGTGAGGCCGTGGTGGGAAGATGCTGGTCGGGGATCGTTCTGTACCGTTGCAGTTGCAGTTCTATCATTTGGCACTGTGCAAGATTTCCCAGGTGCTTGTTGTTTGAAGAAAACTTCAGATTGTTAAGCAGGCTTTGAACATGGCAACCAAATTAGAAGGCATGCAAAAGTGTGAAGAGGCAAAAAATATTTGTGATATAGTACCAGTCTTATTGTGAAAGAAGTTAAAACATTCAGATAAGCCAGTGAGTTTTGATTGGAACATTGTATTAAAGTGACAAATAATAATAACATTAGAGCAGTGGCTCTGACGATATGCCACGATAATTGTCAATGATAACCATTTGTTGGTGATAATCTCATGTCATCTTTAACCCATTGAAGACTAGTCCAGAGTATACTCGGGCAGGTGTCTGTGGGAAGTGAGTGCTAAAGCAAAATCAGTCCATCCTCAACAAGTTAACATGCACCCTCTTTTGTCACGTTCACCGCCGTGTTCTCATCAGATTCAAGAGTCACCTGTTTGACCTGACGTTCATTGAGAAGTTGAGCCGGTGGCTGAACAACACCCAGGTGAAGATCAAGGGAGAGGTGGCGGCCAGTAACACTCAGGCACAGAACCTCATGAGGCTGCTTAACACGCTGGAAACCAGAGTGGACGCTTGCGAGCGTCCCAATCTGGACAAGGAGGTGTGTATGGACTCTTGCCCTTATTTTCACTCACTTGGGGGGTTCCTCTTTTTTTGCTGCAACAGTCACTGAGCATTTTTTGAGACGTATTCTGAAGAATAAGATGAATGCACAGAGCACCTCTGCCAGTCAGGGCTACAAAACACATGGAATCTGTCTTACTGATAGCCAAGTTTACACATTATAGAACTAGCATATTCATTCCTTTAGTTGAAGCTCCTGAGTTTACCGATTTTAGGGTAATGCCGTCATGACAACAAGACTAAGATTTGCTGTTGTTTTTAGTTGTTTTAATAAGGTCTTGATGAATTCAATCAGCTATTTGGCAATTTCCTTTAACTGCAAAAGGTTCCTTAAGTATGTTAAATAGCAACAGTTGAGTGGTAATCAATTGCACTAATGACAAGATTGCGTGTCAGCTTTCTCTGGTCAGTTGGTTTGTTGTTCAAGTTTGGCATCATACTTAATTTTGTCTTTTTTAATTTGATTTTACTTTTTATTTTGGATGGAAGCAGTGGTTGTGACTATGGTTCTTTGCGTGTCCTTTGCAGCAAATTACCCCTGGAGAGCTACTGGAGACCCTCCCAGCAACCTTCCAAGCCTTTGATGAGAGGGCCCAGTACCTGAACTGTGCCAAGCACCTCCTGGTCAACCCACCCTCTATAGTCGGTGCTCCAGTATCGCGAGGCAACCAGAACCCTATTGTAAAGGTACTTTGAAATGGATTTTGTTTGGGATTGAATGAATTTGACAGTATTCAGTATGTTATGAGTCCTCCATTTTGATTAACTTGGCCAAACAAACAAACAAAGAATTACAGTGTTAATCATGATACAGTGTATCTTGTCCACATGACAACATTTCTGCTATTATCTTGTCTCTCAAAACCTATTATTTTGGTCGTTAAAGACTATTACCACTTTTGACAAGAAGTTGTTCAAGGCCACGACAAACAGAAACAAAGATGATGAAAAAAAAGTCCACAAGTACTTACACTGGGAAAACTAAGAATATATCAGATGATTTCACAAGCATTTCAGATAATTCGCTTCTCCAAGGTGATTATTTATTTGACCTTATAGTATCAATCTTTTCAACAGTAATTGTGACTCTGTTGTAAGCTCAGTGTCTGTGAAGCTCTAGCTTAGTTTGTAGCAAGGCCCTTCAAGTTTTACTTAGTCAGTACTCTTACCATTGATCCTTAGGTCTCTTTTGAAAGCAAACATGTTGGTCATTCTGATCCAAACAAGCTGACCATTCACTGTCTTGTCTATCTGTCTGTCTTGCCTCTCCACAGGTTGGGTTTTCTGGTGACCAAGGAGCCCCAGGACCCCAGCCCCCTAGCACCGCCACTGCCCAGACCCCGATGACCTCCACTACGGCTGCTGCCCTCAAGGCCAGTAAGATGCAGTCTGAAGATGCTGCGGTTTCAATCATCAAAAACATTTTAACGTGAGTAAAGAGCTAAGTATTGAAGGCAGACAAGTGTACAGTGTTTGTATTTGAGGCAAGTTTGCAAATACAAGTGAAGAATTGTGCAGTATCATGGGAAGTAGTTTTTTTTTTTTTTTGGGGGGGGGGGGCTGAAATATGTGCTTGCTGAAAAATTATAGAAAATTGATACAGTGCACTCCCATTAAACAAAGTCCTCAGGACCAATGGTTTTCTTTCGTTGTATCGAAACTACCCCCTGGACAATGGACAACTACCCCAGACCCTTCCTCTTACCCTAACCCTAATCCTAATCCTGAGCCTAATCCTAGCCCTAACCCAAACCCTAACCTTAAACCTAACCCTAACCCTACTCTTTACTCTAACCCTATGTCTGACCAGTATTTAGCCGGGGGTAATTGTCCTCAGGGGGGTAATTACCATGATACGCAAAATTTCTTTGTAGCTGAACAGGTAAACACTATAAATACATGTAGACTGTAATTTTGTGACCTTAATTTTTCTCGACATAACTAGAATTTCATTATAACCGTGTTCATTACAACAGAAGTGCATTGTAGTTGGAATGATAGTTATGATGATGTGGAATATGATGATGTCAGCTATTGAGATATAAACGTGATGCGACATTTTATTAGGTGATCCGAGTATCCTCTCGGATCACCTTCTGTATCTGTACGGATTCTTTGTTGGTTCTTCTTCTTCTTTATTTCTGGACAAAAGTTGTGTATCTACGTACTCAGAAAGTACTCAGAGTATCAACTTCAAACTCATACCATATATGTATCATGTCCCAAAGACGACAAATTTTATAAAATCATAGTGATCAGTCGACCGTGACGTCACTATGACGTCATTATATGAAAACACATTTTCACTCCTATCTCATTAATGGAATGGAATTTTTCAATGAAATTTACGTCACATATAGTTCAAGTCAAGCGCATTCTACTCATATAATCAAAATTCATATTTTCTCTTAAAACGTGCGCGTACGCGCGCGTTGAAATATTTGTATGCTCAAATCGAGCTCAAATTTTTTTTGCACACGTTTCAGACCAATCAGAGCATTTTTTGAAAAATTGAAAAAATTGGACGGACGCGTACGCGCGCGCACATATACGCACGCACAGCTCTTATGCAATAGAAATTTCCCATTTTTTCACATTTATCGGATGCCTATAATGTCAAGGAATATTTCTACCAAGTTTCAAGTCAATTCGACTCAATATGACGTCACACGGGCCCGCCAAAGTTGAAATTCCGCGCGCGCGTCAATGGTGATATACAGTGCAACAATGCAAAAAAACCGCCAATTTTTAATCCGATTTTACTCGTCAGGATGGACGGTGACCCCCCATTTTTTTTACATATTCTGAAAGCTGATGAGTTGTACATGTCATTTCATGGGTTGGCGATGCTGGAAAAATGATGAAAAGATATCAAATTTCTTAATAAAATAAAAAAAGTAAATTTTCAAAATGACGTCATCGAATTTTAAGTTCACTCAAGCATATCTCACTTATTCTTTTGTTGATTTTCATCCAAATTTCAATATGTTGTAGCTTATTAAATGGTCTTTCAGTCATATACTAACAACATTTTGATTGGATGACGGCATCACCTCGTAAAAAGGGATTGAATGTAACATTGTCAAATTTGACCAGTTTACGTGTTATCTCTATGGGAGTGCAGTTTTTCTGGAAATGAAAACTGACATGACTATCTTTATCGAGCACTAGCTCACTTATGCTTCGGTGAATTTCTCCCATATTTTAGTATGTTGTAGCTTAGACTTTGGGCTATCGTAAGTGTGCCCTTCGTTTTTTCATACGGAGTCGGCATCACGTCAAAAAACTTGGTTGAAATTAAAGCTTATCTTCGATGTATTGAAATATTTCTTCCTTTCTGCAACTTTCTTTGCAATAACTCAAGAAAAACATACCCTATCACCACCATATTTTGCACATGTTTAGTTCATGTCACGTACATTATTTCATAAAATAACAACTACTTGATCAGACGTCATCTTGGGTATGTAAATTAGGGTCAAAGGTCATAAATGTATCATCTTGTATCTTGGTGAATACATGTCCTATCTTTCCCATATTTTGCACACGTAAAGACCATGTTACAAGGATCATTTCACAAAACAACCATTTTTGGCTTAGAGGTCATCTTGTCTGTGCAAAGTGGGGTCAAAGGTCATATGTACTTCTTCCTGTATCTTCGTTATGACGTGTTATCTTTATGGGAGGTAAATTTTTCTAGATGTGAAAATTGACCTGATTGTCTTTATCGACGACTAGCTCACTTACCCTTCGGTGAATTTCTCTCAGATTTTAGTATGTTGTAGCCAATTTAATACTCTTTAAGTTTTCTACAATCAAAGTTTTAATCGGATGATGTCTTCACCTCGTGAAAATGGATATAATGTAACCTTGTCAAATTTAACCAGTTTACGTGTTATCTCTATGGGAGGGAATTTTTCTGGAAATGAAAATTGACATGACGGTCTTTATCGAGCACTAGCTCACTTACTCTTCGGTGAATTTCTCCCAGATTTTAGTATGTTGTAGCTGAGACTTTGAGCTGTCGTCGAGGTTCTCTCTATTTTTTCATACGACGCCGAGATTACGTCAAAAAACTTGGTTGAAATCAAAGTTATCTTCGATGTATTGAGATATTTCTTTCTTTCTGCAACTTTCTCTGCAATAACTCAAGAAAAACACCCCCTATCATCCCCATATTTTGCACATGTTTAGTTCATGTCACGTACATTATTTCATAAAATAACAACTACTTGATCAGACGTCATCTTGGGTATGTAAATTAGGGTCAAAGGTCATAAATGTATCATCTTGTATCTTGGTGAATACATGTCTTATCTTTTCCATATTTTGCACACGTAAAGACCATGTTACAAGGATCATTTCACAAAATAACCACTTTTTGCTCAGATGCCATCTTGGCTGTGCAAAGTGGGGTCAAAGGTCATATGTACTTCATTTTGTATCTTCGTTATAGTGTATACGGAATTTGGTACCAAAGATGGCAGGCCTGACTCCCTTTTCTAAATGAGAATCCAAACATCACACGGCCAATGTTCCTAAACACAGATGAAACCTGTATGGTCATGCCTATATTGGGATCAGAACTCGAATCATTGATTTTCGAAAAGATCGGATCACCTAATTTGTCAGTGTTGACAAATTCCAAGCCTAGTGTTAAACTTCCCGTTGTCACAAAAAAGTTCTTTCTCCTCAAATGTTGTGTAGAGGTTAGCTTAGAAAGTCCTCATCCTATCAATGTCAAAATTATACCATATATGTATCATGTCCCAAAGACGACAGATCTAATAAAATCAAAGTGATCAGTCGACCGTGACGTCACTATGACGTCATTATATGAAAACACATTCTCATTCACATCTCATTAATGGAATGGAATTTTTCTATGAACTTTACCTCATATATAGTTCGAAACAAGATGATTCTACTCATCTTCTCAAAATTCATCTGTACTCTTAAAACGTGCGCGTACGCGCGCGTTGAAATATTTGTATGCTCCAATCGAGCTCAAAAATTTTTTGCACACGTTTCAGACCATTTGGAGCATTTTTTAAAAAAATTGAAAAAATCGGACGGACGCGTACGCGCGCGCTTATATACGCAGGCACAGCTCATATGCAATATAAATTTCCCGATTTAACACTCAGATCGGGTGTCTGAAATGTCAAGGAATATTTCGACCAAGTTTCAAATCAATCCAACTCAATATGACGTCATACGGGCCCGTCAGAGTTGAAATTCCGCGCGCGCGTCAATGGCGATATACAGTGCAACTATGCCAAAAAACCGCCAATTTTAAACCCGATTTTACTCTTCAGGATGGACGGTGACCCCCCATTTTCTTTACATATTTCGAAAGCTGATGAGATGTACATGTCATTTCAAGGGGTGGCAAGGCTGAAAAAATGATTAAAAGATATCAAATTTCTTAATGAAAAAAAAGAGTATATTTTCAAAATGACGTCATCAAATTTCAAGGTCACTCGAGCGTATCTCACTTATCCTTTGCCGATTTTGGCCGAGATTTCAGTATGTTGTAGCTTATTAAATAGTCGTTCATAAATATAATAACACAGTTTTGCTTGGATGACGTTATCACCTCGTAAAAATGGATTGAACGTGACCTTGTCAAATTTGACCAGTTTACGTGTTATCTCTGTGGGAGTGCAGTTTTTCTAGAAATGAAAACTGACATGACTATCTTTATCGAGCACTAGCTCACTTATGCTTCGGTGAATTTCTTCTAGATTTTAATATGTTGTAGCTGAGACTTTGGGCTATCGTGTATGTTCCCTTCGTTTTTTCATCCGATGTCGAGATCACGTCCAAAAACTTGGTTGAAATTAAAGCTTATCTTCGATGTATTAAAATATTTCTTTCTTTCTGCAACTTTCTTTGCAATAACTCAAGAAAAACAGGTTCTATCACCCCAATATTTTGCACATATTTAGTTCATGTCACGTACATTATTTCACAAAATAACAACTACTTGATCAGACGCCATCTTGGGTATGTAAATTAGGGTCAAAGGTCAAAAATGTTTCATCCTGTATCTTGGTGAATACATGTCTTATCTTTCCCATATTTTGCATACGTAAAGACCATGTTACAAGAATCATTTCACAAAATAACCACTTTTTGCTCAGACGCCATCTTGTCTGTGCAAAGTAGGGTCAAAGGTCATATGTACTTCTTTCTTTATCTTCATTATGACGTGTTATCTCTATGGGAGGGAATTTTTCTAGATGTGAAAATTGACATGATTGTCTTTATCGACGACTAGCTCAATTACCCTTCGGTGAATTTCTTCCAGATTTTAGTATGTTGTAGCCAATGTAATACTCTTTAAGTTTTCTTCAATCAAAGTTTTAATCGGATGATGTCTTCACCTCGTGAAAATAGATATAATGTAACCTTGTCAAATTTAACCAGTTTACGTGTTATCTCTATGGGAGGGAATTTTTCTGGAAATGAAAATTGACATGACGGTCTTTATCGAACACTAGCTCACTTACTCTTCTGTGAATTTCTCCCAGATTTTATGTTGTAGCTGAGACTTTGCGCTATCGTTTCTTTGCCCACTCTTTTTCATGCGACATCGAAATCACGTCGACGAACTTCGCAAAAATTAAAGCTTAGCTTCGATGTATTTTCATGTTACTTTCTTTCTGCAACTTTCTTTGCAATAACTCAAGAAAGGCATTCCCTATTACCCCCATATTTTGCACATGTTTAGTTCATGTCACGTATATTATTATAAGATAACAACTACTTGATCGAACACCATCTTGGGTAGGTAAATTAGAGTCAAAGGTCATAAATGTTTCATTCTGTATCTTCGTTATAGTGTATACTGAATTTGGTACCAAAGATGGCAGACCTGACTCTCTTTTCTAAATGAGAATTAAAACATCACACGGTCAATGTCATTAAACACAGATGAAACCTGTATGGTCATGCCTATTGCGATCAGGACTCGAATCATCGATTAAAAAAAAATCGGATCACCTAATTTGTCAGTGTTGACAAATTCCAAGTCTAGTCTTGGTTTTTTTTTTTTCTCTCTCTCTCTCTCTTTCTTTAACAGATCTCAGAAGCAGAAAAGGAGTGGTCAAATTGAAGAAATTCCAGCAACGACCCCTTGTGAGTTGACTTCATGTTTGTATGTCACAGGGAAGTACTACATCTGTGCTGAAATTGTCTGTGGAGAATTAACTGCCATCTTAAGTACTAAAATAAAAAAAGGAAAAAAAAAAAAACCTCTTCATTCAGTCATATTTTGAATGAGGTGAGCAATACAGAAGGGAAAAATAAAAATTTTTGTGTCTAAATTAATTGATTTTTTGTGTCCATCATATTTGGTTATTTAAGTTTCGGAGAAGAACAAACTTTCATCACATTACCCAGTAAGTCCAGACAGAGGAAGATTAAGTGATCATGTATTTGGTATTACCCAGGTCTTCATCTTTGCACATCACAAGTTATGAAGCACTAGAAACTAAAAGCAATTACTCTCCATGTTACTCACCCATTAATTGATGAGAAGTGATCTTATGAAGCACATCTTCGGCCAAAATGTAAAGTAGTTTCCTATCTGACTACTGTATCGATAAGTTGTTATTTTCATGTACAGATATTTTTGCAAAAAAGGAAGTCACAAACATTTTTGCGAGATGTCGTTTTCACGAATGCATGCCAAGGCTTTTGTTAGTAGACTATTGCCCTAGCGCATGGCAATATTTTTGTGTGTTGTTAAATTTGCTGTCCAACAATAATTTGCAAAATTCACGAAAATTAAACCCTTGCAATAATAACTGCTTATACAGAACACCTTACCTTTTCCCCGTCTAATTGCTGTCTTTCTACCTTCTGATGATGATGTAACCAACCCCTCATGTCTCTTTTCCCTCTCCTGGCAGCCGTGAACCGTATTGTAGCTTCACAACCTGTGGGCGTGGGAGCCGACGCCCAGCGTCAGACTGCTACTACGGACGATGGGCGTGGCGGTAAGTGCCCCACCCGACCCCCTGGGACCAAACTCATGGACAAGGATAGGCCCAAGGTGGGCAGCATCAAACGCACCACATCTACAACCTCTGAGCACAATCCCCGCCGGAGTGCGTCAGGGTAGGTTTTCACCCTTCACCTTCAGGGTCATGTCTGTAATCAAGAAATTGTAGTTTACATGTTATCATGGCAAAGTGTTACCATGACAAAGTGTACATTGTTTCTGCTTTTGTTTGTTATAATCATCATTTGTGCATATACTTTATATTGTGTTCAATGAACTGTCCTTATCAGATGAATGAAAGTCAAATTGACAACTTGTACCACTTTGAATCATTTCTTTGATGAAAATAAATAAACTATTGAATTATTTATCATTACATTTCTTCTCTAGAACTCCACCCTACAGCTATGTGCCCAGATGTTGAAGTTGTCAGTCAGCAAAGCAAGAAAATTGACAATTGGGGTTGTTATATTACCCTGTCAAATTGCATTCAGGGTGGGGTGCAGTTGGGGTAAGGATACATAGGGGGAAAGCAGATTCAATTAACAGAATGGATAAAAGTAATTTTGCAATCCAAGTATTAGTATCATGTTTTTCATCTATCAATTCCAATAGTATTTATTTTTCTTGTGTGTATGACTTGTACACATATGTATTCTAACCTTACTGTGGACATTTCTTTGCTGAATCCTATATTTCTTATGCAGAACCCAGAAGAACAAGAATTCTGCCCTCAAGTTTGACCCCAAGTACTATGTCTTTGGAGAAAAGCCTGAGAGAGAAACGTAAGTGGCTATGCAGTAGCACTTCAACTTTTACCTGAAGAGTTCATGTACCTGATAGGTGAATGAAATAAATGCTGAACTGTTCATCAGATTATTGTGATAACAGCAGAACAAATGATTAATGTGTGTCAGAACAAATAATACTTTCAGTGGAGACTGTATTGTAGCAATATCACCTGCAAGCATAACTTAAATGTCACCTGAGAACCTAAGGGGTAATAGCTGGGGATGTTTATTGATGAGAGATCTAATTTGATTGAATTGTGGGTTTGAAAGTAGTGGTCCTAATATTTGCAAGCCATCCACTAGATTTTGTTGACGGATATGATTTCTGAACAAATAGTCATAATGAAAGCTTAAGAATTTCAGAAGGGTTTGGTAGAAAACAATTGATTATATATCAAAGTTTGTCTCTGCCAAAAGAGTTTTGTTTTGATGTGAAACAGTTTGATCATGTACCTTTTAGTATACATGAATGGCAAGCAGTGTAGAGAATTGCACTTAGACAAGGATGTCTTCTTGAAATCACTGCTGTGCTAGTGCTTAAAGGGATGGTACAGTATTGGTGGAGATGAGAATTGGGCTTTTAACTGTTTGCGAGATACCAAGAAAACACTTATGAAAAAGTATACAAATAGTGAATGGTCACAAGTGCAATGGTACAAGATTTTGCACGAGGTGAAAGATAGAGGCGCTCTATTCAACAAGGCGAAGCCCAGTTGAATAGTGCGCCTCATCTTTCACCGAGTGCGAAATCTGGTTCCATTGCACGAGTAAAGACCATACACTGTTTGTTTTATACAACACCTCAAATGTCAACAGATTTGGTACTCACAGATTCTTGAATTTAGCACAGAAATGACAACCATTTTCTGTGAAAGACGAATGAGTAGCCTCACAGGCGCAGTCATCGTGTACGTACGTATGCGAAACAAAGTTGTTTACAAAAATGAGTGACAAAAGTACGCGCATGTAAGCGCGCTTGTAATTGTTGAGTGCGCGCGGCACATGTTTGTTTATTGTGACATCAGAGCGCATGCAATGGAACATTTTGGTCAAACAAAATTGCACGGCTGACAGCCAGAGTGTGCAATGGAACTTTTAACTAAATGCCACGTGATGGGCAATCGACCAATCGGATAGCTACATTCTAAATAGGTGTTGTATAAAACCTTTCACTAAATGTCACGTGATGGGCAATCGACCAATCGGATAGCTACATTCTAAATAGGTGTTGTATGATACAGAGCATACCATTTGCAGAGGAATTCAAAGTTTATTTGATGAAAATCAGGTTTCAAATGACTGAAACATCCAAAAACAAAGTAAAACAAAGCGATCGTAATAAAGTGTGGATCCCACACTTATTAGAATTCCTCTGTTTTGGATATCTCAGCCATTTCAATACCAATTTTCATCAAATAAACGTTGAATTCCTCATGGAATTACATGCTCTGTCATATTTCATAAGAGGTTTCTCATTATCTCACAAAAAATGTTAGAGACCTGAAATTAGGTCTCAACCAAAATTGTATGATCCCTTTAATATGCCTGTCAAGAATGTTTGTATGAATTTTTGAACCGTCTGTGAATGTTCTTGTGTATGTTTCTGTTTATCTGTCCGAGTATGCATATGTCATGGATGTGTCTGTAAGTTTCTGGGTAGCTTTTTTATGCATGTGTTTGCGGAATGTGTTTGCGTGTGTTTGAATATATGCCTTTGATGCGTTTGTGTCTATGTCTGTGTTTGTGTATGTGTATGTAATGGGTATTTCTGTATCTCCAAGAGTTCAACCAATCACACTTTGTTGTCACTCCTAGACACTTCCTGGCTCTCATCAAGAAGACGCTCCAAGATGCTTTGGATGGTCTCCTCACTACAGCCGATGTGAGTCTCTTCTAATTCTTCAGTATCAGACATCTTTCTTCAGTTTCTTAGGGTCTTTCACTGGACAATAAATAATAATTGCCTTCAACTATCAGCTGCAGCCTCTTTCATATTTTACTGTTCCTGCCCTGGTTCTTTCATGAATTAAAAACAACAACAACAACAACAACAAAAAATACTTTGGAAATTGGCAATTGTTCAGTCAACTTACATATCTCCAATTCGATATCAATTATGTCATGTAACACATTCCATTCTCAACAAATTTTTTTTTAAAAAGTAAGGGGAGGGGAATTTTATAAAGTTCTAGTTTTGCACTATGTGTGCGATGAAAAAGAATAATGTTCAGTTCAAATTCTTTTATTCCAGTGTGTCATCATGGAATGTAGCATTTTCATAGAACTTTTATGAAAGAAAATTTATAAATTGAAGTTTTCTGAACTGAATTATTTCAAATAATTATTTCAAATTCCCAGCTCAGTGTAGGCTCTTTCTTTTGGCGGAACAGTTTCTATAACCCTTGAATTCCCAGCTCAGAGTAGACCCTTTCATATGGCAGGACAATTTCTATATCCCTTTTATTCCCAGCTCAGTGTAGACCCTTTCATATGGCAGGACAATTTCTATATCCCTTTTATTCCCAGCTCAGTGTAGACCCTTTCATATGGCAGGACAATTTCTATATCCCTTTTATTCCCCGCTCAGTGTAGACCCTTTCATATGGCAGGACAGTTTCTATAACCCTTTTATTCCCAGCTCAGTGTAGACCCTCTCATTTGGCAGGACAGTTTCTATAACCCTTTTATTCCCAGCTCAGTGTAGACCCTTTCATATGGCAGGACAATTTCTATATCCCTTTTATTCCCAGCTCAGTGTAGACCCTTTCATATGGCAGGACAGTTTCTATAACCCTTTTATTCCCATCTCTGTATAAATCCTTACACTTGGCAGGATAGTTTCTATAACCCTTTAATTCCCAGCTCAGTGTAGACCCTTTCATATGGCAGGACAATTTCTATAACCCTTTTATTCCCAGCTCAGTGTAGACCCTTTCATTTGGCAGGAAAATTTTCTATAACCCTTAAATTCCCAGCTCAGAGTAGACCCTTTCATATGGCAGGACAATTTCTATAACCCTTTTATTCCCATCTCTGTATAAATCCTTACAGTTGGCAGGACAGTTTCTATAACCCTTTAATTCCCAGCTCAGTGTAGACCCTTTCATATGGCAGGACAATTTCTATAACCCTTTTATTCCCAGCTCAGTGTAGACCCATTCATTTGGCAGGACAGTTTCTATAACCCTTTTATTCCCATCTCTGTATAAATCCTTACGCTTGGCAGGATAGTTTCTATAACCCTTTAATTCCCAGCTCAGTGTAGACCCTTTCATATGGCAGGACAATTTCTATAACCCTTTTATTCCCAGCTCAGTGTAGACCCTTTCATTTGGCAGGAAAATTTCTATAACTCTGTCCTGCCACTCTGCAGCACAAGTTTGTTGGGTTTTTTTCCAATAAAACTTTTTAGAAGGTAATGGCAGTAGTGTTGGTAGTGTCTTCTTAACCCTGAAATATTTCTATCCTGCTCGTAGCTATACTACCGACAGAAGAGCAGTCGTCCTGTGACTCGCCCTCAAGCCATCCACGAGACCTTTGAGCAGTGCGCTGACGTGGTGGTCACCAAGCTTCAATCCTACTACACACAGGCAGACCAGTACCACAACCAGTGTCTGCAAGGTGGGTGGAGCAGGGGGCGTGGCATGTATTGTGACCTCATAGAGTAACCAGAGTGTGATGTCGTATTCATTCATTGCCATGGAAACTGGTTCTGTGCAATCTCACCTCGCCCGAGTGTTTGTGTGCGCACCTGGTTCCAACCCAAGCTAATGGAAAAGTGGACATTTTTGCCGTTGTGAAATTTTCGCGCATTTCGCTCAACCATAAGTTAGCGCAAAAATAAAAGCATGCAGATATTTTTGCACACCATAGGTTCCAGTATTCAGTAGTTCATGTTCTGATTCTGCAGAATTGAAACATGCGAAATTCATCTTACCCGGCCAGGCGCGAAAAATTACTTGGATGAAATGTCCACTTTTACCCAAGACTGTGACCTCATCACTTCAGTATTCTGTTGACTCACATGATTGATGAAGGGATGACTGGGACATAGAGGGAAAACTTCTCATGTGATTACAACATGGGTTACTTTCCTTAGTAGGGAAGAGGATTTAAGTTTCAGCAGTGGTAACCAAGGAAAAAATGACGTGGCTGAGTTTGGAAATAGCATTATGAGGTAATGAGAACATTGACTGCTGTGCATTGTCATGCAATCCATCAATGCATTTGACAGGTGATGAAGTAGTTTGTTTGTCAAGGCAGTTGTAGGTTTTACTCATCGTCACCAAGAGCAAGCTGACCAAGATGGTAGGCTGGAAACTATGATAACAGCAGTAAAGAGACAAAAAACAACATAAGAGATGGAGTAGACAAAAAGAAATGAAACAGTCTGAAGACACCTTAAAGAACAATTTCCATGAACAAAAGATATACTGCCTACCCATCTAAAGACTGTTTCAATAAAAATCATCAAACTTTTCCTCCATTTTGATCATCATCCCTGGCTCCTTGTCGCTATGGTAACAGAGTTTCGTGAGCAGCTGGAGAGACTAGAGAAGGAGGTGGCCAAGGTTCCCCCACTGGTCATCAACCAGCTCCTCCAACACCACATCCAGAAGGCTGACAGTCTCATGAAGAGAGGCAGCGGACAGCTAACCCAGAAACAGGGACAGTGGGAGAAGGCCAGGGTAAGGCAGCCAGGAGTAGTGCTAGTTTTATTTGCACCAACACCTTATCAAGGAGGAATTCTAGTGTTTAATAAAAAAAGCTGGTGTCTGTATAATTAGTAACATGATGCTAGCAACCAATAGTGTAGTCTTCCATCTTATTCAGTTTAGTCATTTCTAACTCTATGAGGGGTCACCTAAAAAAAGAAAGAAAAAAGACTTTTGACAGAATACTTGATTAAGTCTATCAAGCATAGTTGGGCTGATAACTGCATGAAACATATCAAACAATACTGCTCGCATAACCAAATGGGGTATGAACTTATATTGTTTTGCTCTCCTGCGTAATAGAGATATATATAGAGCATACCTTTCCTGTAAGATATCAGAGTGAAAAAGTTGTGTTCTTAATGTGCATATTTCTCATGTTTGATAAAAAAAGATACCTGGGGTATGGTATACAAAGGGTACTACAAACTGCATTTTGCTTTTTGCTTGTAATGTGGAATAATTTCCCTCATGATTATTTTGAAAAGTTAAGTAAACCAGTATAAGAGGAGATAAAGATTTGATTGTATTACCATTTCATCTTTGATTGATGTGGTGATCTTTGCTGACTAAAATGGATCATTTGTTGTTATGATCTTAGCTGCCTAGAGTAAATCACTGGTTGTTGTGTCCGATGAAGAGTTAAAGCCAAGTTCTCTTCCCCATCCCAGACCCATCACAAGAACCTGCTACGCCCCACCCTGGGCCATCCCCACAACCGCAGGGAGCTGGAGGCTCTCTGTCAGCAGGAGGAAGAGAGACGCAAGGAGTACATGAAGGGGGTGGAGGAGAATGCCACCGCTCTGGAGGTAAGTTTGTTTTTCTTTCTCTTTATCTCCCTCTCTTTTCTTCTCTGTAGGTCTCTATAGGTGCAGTTATTTGTAGGGGATTTCGCGAATCGGAAATCGCAATTTCGCGAGTGGTTTAATTTGCGATCGTTGGGTCCTGTACTGAATGGAGAAATGTATATGCATACATCACATTCATATCAGGATTGCAGTCAATATTTTCGCGCGTCTTTAATTTCGGGAATTGCAGCTGACTCGCGAAAATAAAAAACCTCGCGAAATATTCGGCGTATACAGTAATTTGTATATTGATTCTTTTATTGAAAGTATATCTATTTTGAAACCCACAGAAAGAGATGAAGGCCTGTGGGGATGAGTTTGTCAGACACCTTGCCTCAACCACAGAGCAGCTTCTTCTCCTTCTCGACTCTGAGCTGGTGGTTGATGATGTCATCACAGGACGTGAGTCTCATCTGCATTACTTTTTCTTTTTCTTTGTTTGTTTGTTTGTTTTTTTACAGTAGGGCTTTGTCATTACAATACCAGTTTGTCATGCAAACTGACCAGTATATACCTGCATGGACAAGTTATTGATATTTCAGTGTATGTGCACCAGTCCTAGTAGGTACATTCATTCTATTTTAGTACTATTTCGTGCATCAACCTCTTTTCATCAGAGGGTAATTTGTATAGTGACCTCTCACTTGTTCTGTGCACTACAGAAAGCAGGCAACTATCATGGTACCTGTATACATCTTCAAGAAGTTTCTGGAATTTCAAAACAAACTTGTCTATAATAGCATATGACTTGTCTATAATTGCATATTCACAGTGAGTGGTCAAGCCCAGCAATAAACTTCTTTTCTTTCAACAGTTTCGGAGCTGTAATCTGCAATAACATGAGCTGAAATCATCCTCCAAAAGCATAAAGGATGGATGAAATTATCATTTGTAGTCTCTATAACTAGTTGTCATTTCCTCAGGTATTTCTGTTTGTGTAATTGAGAGAGACTGCAAGGAAGCATTGCTTCTGAGGATTAAGGTCATCAGAGCAGTGTTTTTCCATGTCAAGTATGAACCACATGTTGAGCATTCTCCCTTTCGTTACAGGTGTGGACCCAAAACGCATGAAGACCAGCGCCCTCATCAGACGAAAACAGGCAGGGCTCCCTCTGGAGGACAACGAGTACGTGCCTCTCATCAAGCGGGGCAGCCGGCAGTGGGTGGGGCTACCCCTCAGCGTGGAGCCGGAACCGGCCGTGGCCCCTCCCACTTCCAGGCCAGAGCCCGTCTCCACACCGACGCGCAGCCGGAGTCGGGCACAGAAGACGAAGGGTCAGCCCAGTGAGCCTCCACCAAAGCCGACTACAACGGCCACTGTCACCACACAGAAGACCACCCTGGCCCACCAGGCAGCATTTGATTGCCGCAACGGCGCTCTCCAGGTGAGTCTCTAGCTTCCCCATACAGTATTGAGTCTTCTAAAACATCCCACACCTCCATGCCACATACATGTACTTCATGAACGCCCATTTAACTACAGCAACCCCACCCTTACAACGCACAGTCACACACGCACACACGTACATGCAAAGCAAACAAAAACCAAGTTTGCCATCGTTTTGCAGTAGGCAGGGTTTGGAAACTCTTGCAGGATTTCTCTCGTAGCTTATTTAATAAAAGTTGCTCATTTTACAGATGTTTTCAAATTTTTTGAACTGCACAATAGGGACCAGATCATAAAATGCTAAATTCTACATCCATAAATGTCAACTCAGTGTCCAAATGTTTCTCAAGAGAATATGCCACATTCCCAACTATTATGTGCTGCCTGAGATGTGCTGATGGTTCACTTATTCAGGAAATGGCTTGTTATGATTATTTGGTAAGGATTTTGATCTAATACCAATTAGATGCAGCTTGTTACCTGTTCTTTGAAGTGTAATCTTCAATGTTTAGAATTGGCCTCTTTGAATCATCCTCCGGTTTTGATTCAGGTGAAACAGCAGTATTGTCATAGTAGATTAGCACCGGTCAGTAACCAAAGCAACGAAGATATGTAATACCTTAATGTCTACCAAGCAACGGTTTGTGGAGTTACACAGTGAAGTAGAGGGTAGCACAACTTGATCTTGTACAATAATGGCCACTCTTTCTAGAGTTATATGTTTTATAATACTGACCCAGTTTTTTAAGAGTTACTGTAAAAGTGGAAATTTTCGCGGTGTTGACATTTTCGCGCATTTCGCGCAACCAGAAACTAGCGCGAAAATAAAAACACGCGAATATTTTTGCTTGCCATACGTTCCTGTGCGTGATGTCTTGATTCCGCGGAATTAAAAACACGCGTAACTCTTCTGACCCGGCCTAGCGCGAAAAATTAGTCGCGCGAAAATATCCACTTTTACAGTATATGTTTTATAACACTGACCCATGACCTTTTACTTCCACACCCTACCCCCATTTCCTGGACAGCAATGTGTGACTGACTACCAGCAGCGACTGAAACAGATTGCCACCAAGCGGGACGAGGAAACCATCGCAGAGAACAGATGGACAGGAAGCTGGCAGACTGCCGTCCAGAAGGTCAAGGACCTCTACTGACAAGGGCCTGACCTTTGTCTTTTGACCCTTGTCCTCCTTGACTGTGTGGGACCAGGCAGACCACATCCTGGCTCACATCATTCTGGCTTTGCTGACTTTTTCAAGCACAACTGATGTTAGGAAAAAGCCAATCTTGAAAATTGTAGGGAATATTATGTCTGCATAAACTTTAGCCAAGGTACAACCTGTACTAAGAACCAAAAGGGCATTACTGTAATGCATCAGGAAAATGCAAAGGCATTTATCAGAAGTAATGACCTTTTTGCTCTCTACTGATGAGATGTACTTGATGTTTGGTTTTGCATAGAAAGGTTCTCATCCAGATAATATCTTGAAGTTAATGAGATGCAGATTTGTGGCAATGAGAAAGGCCTACTTTGTCAAGACCTCAACGCTGTACTGAGAAAACAAGGAAAGGTTGTTCTTACTGACTGGCCTTTGAGTGTTCTATCGAAAGGTGATTACAGGATCCATAGGCTCGGACAGACTCCAGGAAATGAAGGAATGTGTATCACCTCGAGTATTGACAGCACCAAGAGTCACTATGCACGCAAACCAAACTGAGCACCCACAGGGAAGCGTAACCACCTTGTCAGATTTGTAAATTCTTAATAGTCATGTTACAAGCTTGTGTAAAACAAACAGATTTATCAAATTGTATATATGTACATAAACTCATGAATTCATGATAGTTTCTATGTGTACATGCTATCCTGTATATGATGATATAATATTTAACCTAAGAGAATGCTATTTGGTTTACGATTCCTTCCGCATAAATTTACCGTCCAACTTCTTCAACGAAAGCCATATGTGTGTGAGACAGGGTGACCTTTTGAAGCTACGTCCTTTGACTTGAATTCACTATCTTTGCCCAAGTGGAATGAATGGAGTGAGATAATGTCATTTTACTGCAATTATTCTAAATGAATGCAGAGAATGCACTATTTCATTCTCTTGGCGACATTGTATTTATTGCATATACACCACTTGAATGTACATACTATTCCTCAGTTATGTATCTGAGATGACTGGATTAGTGCTGATATTCTGTGTAATAAAAGAAGTAAACACACTATGTTTCTTGTGGTTTTCTTTTTTATTAGCTGTCCTATTTCTTTATCTCTCATCCTACTTCTTAAGAAAGATATATTGCATCAATATGGCAACATTTTCCCACACACCAGAATAAGGTATTTCTTTGGACGATGGTTTCACTAAAATATATACCCCCATATTAGCATGCTGTTCATTGGATGGTATTTAAAGTGTATAAAACTAAGTTTTTTTACAAGTAGAAGTGTTGGAACACTTTAAAGTGCACCAATACCCTGAAAATCAAACTTGTGTACAGCGAGAATACACAAAAAACACCCATACTTCACCTGTGATAAACCCATATTTTGATACATGTACATCAGATCATTTCTCCATAACAATTTGGCACTTGTGCTCCGCGTGTTTAAGTCCTGCTCCGTAAGCATCAGTACTGATGTGTGCGCATTCTAGCTATATGCGTACGTTTTTATGAATATCGAGGTTTCATGTTGAGCGGTTAGCTGATCACATGCACGCATTGCATATCGCTATCATTCAAGATGTATTTGGAAAAAAAAAATATCAATAGCGTGATCGTTCAATTGAAAGTATCAGGTGATCGACTAGTCTATTTCAAGTCATTTTTGTTTTTGTATACTCTTTAATTAAAAATTTACATATAACCCTAAAAAGACTGGGCGATTCTGATGCCTCGAGGGACTGGGGGGGGGGGGGGGGGGGGGAGGGCTCATAGGGCCCCCCAAGATCTTGGCCTTTGACCGCATGATCGCAAAGAAAATTGGTAGCGCGTCATCCACCAGGTAATCCACAAAACTGAATAGGTAATTGTTTCACAATTATTCAAATTTATTTTTAATAAATTAATTATGCTAATTTATGCATGAAACTGCAAAAATTGGCTGTAAATCTGTAATTAAAGGTCCAAAACTGCTAATTTTTGGTCTAGGTACATGTACTCTTTGCAGGATTCTTATTGAATGTACATTAAAAAAAAATGGCAGTATCAATTTTTTTTCTTATGTATATTGTTCTTAAATTTCTGATGTATTTCATTGTTTTCGACTTTTTTGATAGTTTTTGTTGATGGAAATCATCGGCGACACTATTCTGATCATAAACAATATGAAATTAATTGACTTTAATCAGTTAAAGTAAAAATAATGATACATTTATGAATTTTGGTCAGAAACAGAATTTGCATTGGATTTGTACATGAAATCACGTTTTTGAGCAATTCCGGGTCTGACATGCACTTACAAAATATTGCGTAACTTCGGAACCACATACCCGGGCGTCGCAAATTTGGTCTCAAAAGTTGCACACGACTTAAAAGAAAAAAGTCATGAAACGTGGGGGCGCGAGATTTTTACGTTACAGATTTATCGTGAAAAATATCGAGGGGGGCTTTTTAGGCCCCCCCCCCCAGTCTTTTTAAGGTTAAACCCCAAAAGATAAAAACCGGAGTGACAAAAAATTCTAATATTTTGCAGAGGGCATGTACCAAGTATATTCTACAAATATAGCAAACATAATACTCAGTGTATTGGTACACTTAAAATAAGTCAAGGCCCTGTTGCTTGAAACTTTGCTTTTCAATGCAACTAAAGAAATCACACACAAGTCCAACAAATTACACACAACTTCTTTTAATCCTGAGTCAAGTTTCTTGAAACGGGCCACAAATCTTAATTTCCATCAAGTTCATTCCTCTTTCTCATTAATGATGAAATCCACACAAATATCTGTATTCACTTGCATAGTTAAGTGTTTATTTATGAATACTGTTTATTTTACAATAGGCAATTTAAAATGAAACAAAGTACTAACCAATGGAACACTTCCATTTCCTTAACAAAAAATAGTAAAACCAAATTTCAGAGCAACTTGATGAAATGGGAGAAGCAATCCATCATAAATATCCTTTGAAATCAAACTTGAAAACATTATTACATATAATGTGATACACACTTCATGAAATGCTGAATGTAGTTACAAAAATGCTTTCCTCAAAACAGCAATTAGACTCCAATTTTCTTCCATTCCAATTCTGCTTTTTTTTTCTTTTCCATCTCTGCAATATCAAACCAGCTGCTTCCCTGTATACAACATGCAACCCTTGAAGATATAAATTACATGGATTAACAAAATGAGCACATTAAAACTTCTAAAGTCTGTTAAATAAAAATAGGTAGTATGGGTTAATATTGTGGACACATTAAAACTGTAGAAGTACATGCATGTTTGTTTAAGATTAGACTGTCATAACATGCTTGAAAATGCAGTATGAGCTGAGAGATGGCACAAACTTCCATACCATACTAACATCACGTTTGCATTTCTTTTACACAATTATTTAAACCTATTGCCATTCTTTTACCAAATCTCCGTGTCAGATTCTCTGTTCATAATTGTCGTTAAAAGATAATGTCAAAATAATATCAAAATCAATATAATATCAAATGAGTGCATTGCCTTTACAAGCTTCATCACACGTAAGTCCAACAAGACTGAAAACACAAAGTGTAGGCACTCACCTGGTAATTTAAGAATTTCTGATATGTTAAATGGTTTTAAATATCAAATATAATCACTATAAAGTAAAAGAAATATAAGCATGTTACATTGCTGATTCATCATTAGCACTGAGCAATTGTTTTGAAAAATGAATTTTCAACAGATTGGATAATAAATGGCAGGAAGACAATCACCGTAATCAGAGACCAGAAAAGGTAAATACATGTACAAGTAAAAATGAAATTTGGGATATTAACTGATGTTTGCTTTAAGAACATCCAAATCACATTTGGCGGCTGCTGTACAGATGAAACTGGTCATTGCTGTAGTAGACATGTGCAAAATTACGCATTTTCATGGGGCATCTGTTCTGAAAATTTTATTTAAAAAAAAGGAAGCTACAGTTTTCACTTGACTATGACCTATTAAAGAGACAAGTGACTTAGAAAAAAAGAAGAATAATTTAACACAAGTGATACAACCACACAAATATACAACATTCCGGAAACTTCCGTTACATCCCTTCTCTTTCACTCTCTCTTCTTCTTATCCTCTTTCTCTCCCCCTCTCTCTCTTTCTCTCTTTCTATCCTTTTACAAATACTCAATTGCATTACAAAAATGAAACTGCAAAACAGAACATTCTCAAACTGTTGTTCACTGCTGTTCGTGGTGAATATGTAGCATATTAACACAGTTAAGCGTAACACTTCACATGACTGATATTGGACAATAAAAACTTGTCAATAACAAAATACATTTTTAACACTTCAATGTGAACATTCACTCCAAAATGTTTCAAAAGCAAAGTGCGAGCATATGGAAAAAATAAAATCTGTACATACTACAGAAATCCATGATAGAGATATTCTTCACACCTACAAACAAGATAAAAAAAAATTAATAATAATCAATCATGTTTGGAAAAACTAAGATTGCTTTGAAATGCCAGGGACATAAAGCTACACAATTCCTTAAAATCAGGATACATACTTCAATTCAGCCACAAAATAGTACATTTTTTTTGTCTCGACTGATTATATTTACATATACAATTGCAATATAAAACATACACAAAAGAAGAGGGGTGCTGAGTTGCGAGAGAAAAACGATTTGGAAGCACAAATTGAAGATATCTGCAACATTGATGGGGCAAAATGATTTGAATGGTAATGTTATGTTGTTCATTAGCTCTGCAACTTTTAAAGGCAGAGAAACCCTGCCTCTGATGTCATCTGGGAAATCTTGCCTGAAGTTTAACTAACACTAGTTTGTCGATTGGCTACTGTGGGGCTTTACACCTACATCAGCACTGTGACAAATCACACATACTGGCCCAGGAATTATTCATGCAATGATTTGTCTCTACTGCAGTTTAGAAGAATATCTATTGTAATTCAACTGAATTACACTATACCTCCTGCTGCAAAGAAAGTGGAAAAGAGGGCAAAGTCCTTCATACTGACTCTACAAGGATAATGTTTCTTTTCCCAGGTGTGATTACAAATTAGCCCACCTAGTTATGAGAATACCTTTCGCTCAGTGAAAATCATTTCACACATTGATATTATACCATGAGTCAAGATAACCAATGCCCCAAAATTGTTCAGCACACGCTTTTAGCGTGGTATTGTCACAAGCTTTAGAATAATGGGACAGTGTTGTCAGGGTACTCAAAAGAGAGAAACCACCTTCTAAGAGTGTGGTACAGTCACAAACTCAAAGGTAAGACAGCATGATGTGTTCATGCTTGCACTGAAACAGATGCTTTGGAGTCATAAAAGAGTCAAGAGTCATAAAAGCCAGTGAAGTAACCCACATAATTACAGTTCACAATTAGAGGAAGAGGGGGCAATCACACCTCGAGCACAAACCTCTACGATTACGCCTGGATACATTCAATGTAATCAATACATCACTTAAATATCTTAAATAATTAATCTACTGTGTATAAATATGATTTCTTTCCATGCTAATGATACAGCTGGGGCCTGAAACATCAAACCTAGTGAACAATTGCCATCCAAAAGCAAATAATCACTCTGAATAATCAGTGATTTAGCTATAAGCAGTATGAAATTCCAAATGATCACCATGATCAGCAACTGACTGCTAAGTTTCACGCTTTGGGCCACAGTCAACATCACAGACAACATTTAACAGCATACAATCATTTCTGCAGTAGTTGTACCTTTGAGTAGATCACAACTTTAAACAAGCCTGGGATACACATGATGTAAGATAGCATGCTTTCTAGCAAACTTAAAATGATATGCCTGTGTGCGTAGTGGAGTGCATAACATACAAATATATTCGTGGAAATATTGTACAAAAGGCTATAAAATATATAATTTGGTCAGCAGTATAATGGACAGCAAAAGGTATACGATTCAAACAAGCAGTGAAGTTATACAGTTTGTATTCCTGGGGAAATTACTTTGAAGCTCATAGTGTGCAATCTGGCCTAACTAACAGTTTTCTGTTGCTTCTTATTCAAGTCAGTCATTCCATCCACATCGGAAGAAGACTTAAAGGAATGCTGCATGTATACTGGAAGAAATGAACAGTAATATCTCACCGAAGATTTGATAACAATCACAAATCTTCACAAATCTTGAGTTTTCCTTCACACTTTCTTCTCGTTTTTTTCCTGACCATTCAGGATCTTTGCTTACATCATACACGATATCTTTTCTCACTACTGCCAAACTTCATCATTAAATTTGGGGCTGAAGGCAGAGGAGAATTCTTTTTTCCCCACATGGGTAAAGTCTTGGTAGTATAGTGGCAAGTATACATGAGTCTGTGATTGTCTGATAGCGTTGGGAGGGTGGGGCAATCAAGATTTCATAGAGTATGATCTTTACAGATTATCAAGGTGGACGAAGGTTTAAAGATAGTCACATGAGATTACATTAGATAGACATACAGGACTACATACAGTGAAAATCTCTGCAAGTACCAATAAATATCTAGGGGTGAAAGAATATGAGGCATATAGCAGGGCTCGACACTAACTTTCTTTCTGCCAGGTGGCCCGATCGGGCCACTAAAATCTTTAAACCTTTAAACCTTTTGGTGGCCTGAAATAAATGAAAATGTAACAAGAGACTCGGGGGGTCTCACGCTAACCCAAGTATCGCAAGTTCACCTTCCACACATTCCTGCAGACTATTACAGTACCTGAGAACATTTAGCAAAGGGGGGGGGGGGGGTGGAAGTGGCTTCCAGGGGGCATGATGTCCATTTGTATATTCTATTATGTTGGTACTAATTTGTACCAGTGCTTACTAGTATTCTATCACCCTAGCAATAACACCTGTCAAGTTTCATGAAAATTTGACCATGCATTTCCAAGTAGAAGATAAAAATGTAAAATTAAGGCCCCGATTTGGAAACCCCCCCCCCCCCCCCCAACCCCCACCAGGCCAAAAGGGGGAACGGAACCCCCCTGGATCCGCCTTGAACAAACTTGAAACGGCAGTCATCAATGCACTTACTTATAGCATTAACTCAGCTCTTTCTTTTGGTTTCCTTAACTTGTGGATTTAGGATCCCTTGGGACCCCCATGGGAAGGGGGGGGGGGAACATGGTGCTCATCTGAGATCATATCCCTGGGATGTTACCTGCCAAGTTTGGTAAAAATCTGTCATGGGGTTTTCAAGAAGATGAAAATGTAAAAAAGGTTCGCACGAAGCAAGATGCATCACTCAGGATAGACAAGAGATGATGGATGACAGACGATGCACAACTCAGGACGGACGACAGATACAATGGACGATGGACGACACACAACGGGACAATGAATGATCACAATAGCTCACCCGATCTAACAATCCATTTTGAATCTTGCATGCCAAGTCAGGCCACCAAAAGATAGCTTTTTGGAAATTTGGTGGCCAGAAATCAATTTTTAGAGGCCCCCAGGCCACCCGGCCACCACTAATGTCGAGCCCTGCAAATGGCAAAATTTCACTTTCTTTGAGTGATTAACATGGGGCATACAGTGGAGCATGGTAAGAAAATATATATCTATCCTCAAGTTAGCCAGTACCACAATGAAGTTTTCAGTTATTTGGAATAAAAATGAGGACAAGGTGGTAAGAAGACCTTCCTTTAAGATCGGGTCTTCCAGCGACAAACTCAGAGTCTCTTCCATGTCAAAGTCATGTGCATCCCGTTTCCATGGCAACCTCAAACTCCCCCAGCTTGGCCACAACGTCTAGATTCCTCCTCTTGTGCAGTTTCGTAGGCCACGACTCGACGATGCTTCTCTTGTCCAGCAGGTATTTATAGCTGCAAATCAATGCAGGAGCAAGCATTCAAGTTAGGAATTCACAAAATATAATCATAGCGGCAGATAATGCAATAATGAAACAACATTCTTTGAGCAACTAGGTTATGATAATTACCATCAAAAGTATCACAATCTTTCATCAATACTGTATACCTTTCATTGAATATTCTTCATACTAAGGCACATATCTAGCTCTAATCTAACATGCAGATTACAATCTGAGATCCAAGCTAGAGAATAACTTTCTATAAGCCTAGCCTGTTTCTCCCACACTATCCTCTTTCAAAGAACTAATCATGATAACGTGAACAAAAGTATGAAATGAGAAGTCTGTGACGGGTCTGAAATAGTTCAGAGACACAAAATATACAAAGGTTGCAACATCTTACCCCTCTAAGCCATCCTCTCTGACATAGCGGAGTGAAGTAGAACCGATGATGGTGTACTCATTCCTTACTTTAATCTTGGGGCAGTCACATTGCTCCTTGACATAGAAGAGTCTCAGGGAGCCAGGGAGGATAGCATCCACTCCTGTCAATTCAAGCGAAGCAAGACACATTTCAGTTTATGGATGAATCTCAAAAGTTGAGACAAAACTGATTAACAAATTTCAAGTGTAGACAAATTTGATTTTTATAGTCACATCTCTGTGGAAGAAATTCTCACTCATGGATGAAATCAGTTTGCTCACAGGAGATGATACGGTCTGGTAATACTCTCAGGTCATAAACACTGTAAGGTCAGGTGATGTATAAAAGATCAGGTCATATTAAGGTCAGGACATTACAGTCAAGTCAAGTAAAGTCAGGTTAGGACATACAGTGGGGTTATGTAAGGTCAGGTTATGTAAGATCAGATCATAAGTTCAGGACATGTAAGAATAGCTCAATTAAAGTCAGGTCATGTAAGTCAGGTCATGTGAAGTCATGTCATTTAAGGTCAGCCTATTTAAAGTCGGGTCATTTAAAGTCGGGCCATTTAAAGTCAGGTCATGAAGGGTCAGGTCATGTTAAGGTCAAGTCATGCTAAGGTCAGGTCATGTAAGGTCAGGACATGTTAAAGGCAAGGACATGTAAAGTCAGGTCATGTAATGTCAGGTCACATCATGTCCAGGTTTGGGTCTACAGACTGGTGCAACCCAAATTGGAGAACTATACACAGCTGTTAGGAAGTAACTGTCTGAAGTCTTTCACTCTTTAATAGATACAACTGTATGTAGGGGATGAGAGAAAAGGGTAAATAGTGCACATAAGACTTGACTACTTAACATCACTCCCAACTATACGGACATCTGCTCTCACAACAGATTCTATGCTTTACAGAGAGTGGAAAAGAGGGCAACATCTTCAATTCTTTTTATTGGAAAAGGTCTTAAAAGATAATCAAGACCAATTTCAATTCATCTTTTTGGCAGAGAATTTCTTAAATCCACCTGATGTGAAAATACAGCAGTTTGGGTTAATTTCATTGGTTCATTTTCATATTTTATTTGTTTGTGTTGTCAGTTTAGGAGGCAGTAAACAAAAATTTGCATAATGTACACAAAGAGAAAATGGAAGGCAAACAATAATAATTACCATGATCATGAATTTTAATGTTTGTGCAAAGAACTTTAAGAACTGATTTCCTTAACTTTGTTAAACAGTCTCATATATTTTGTAGTGTAACTCCAGAGTTACATTGTAAAAACAGTCTCATATATTTTGTAGTGTAACTCCAGAGTTACACATATATTTTGTAGTGTAACTCCAGAGTTACATTCAAAAGTACATTTGCTTCAATCTCCTCCGTACTTACCTGTTTTTAAAACCCTGGTCACGTTACCAGTCAGGACGGTGTAGCCATTATCATGATCTTGGCCTGCAATGCTCACTCTCAGAGCTGTAATTAATACAGAGTACATATATACCATAATCATACCATAATAACTTCATGCCTTCATCACATCAAACTAATCACCAGCTGGCAAAATGTCCCTCCTTTTCCTGAGCAAAATTTGCTGCAGGCTAGAATTCATTAGTGCACAGTGCGCAACACAATAATTTATTCCGTCTCCATTCAAATTCTGTATCTACTCATACCTTATAGTGACAGTGTTATTCTATCCCTGAGAGATTTCATTTCTTTTCAGTTTTCCCTCATTTTAGGTTAGCGAAATGTGTGATTTTTCCCCTTTTTTTTGGGGGGGGGGGGGGACTCTTTCCCCCTGATTTCTTCTTCTCCTGAGATGTCATGCTTTACGCTATTGTAAGATGATCTTGTGACAAAATTACAGTGATTTGCAGTTATGAAAGAACAGCGTGTCAGTGAACAGCTCATCTTTTTGCCTAAAAATCACAGCCCATCAACAATAGACAAGAAAAACTTAATCTTAAAATAAGAGATATATCAGTTGGTACATGAACATGTGATTAATACAAAACAAACTTAAGTGAAGCCTGTAGTGTAAATGTAGCACTGTGCATTGATTTACTATGAGTCAGTGAGATACTGTGAGAATAAACCATTGCTATAATGTATTACAATTTTATCACATAAAATAAGATGTTTCTTTCCTACAGCCTAGTAATGAAGCATTTCATTCACCTGCTTCCTTCCAACAAGTTTCATGGGCTGGAATCAACTTATTTGTTGCTAGGTAGGGCAAGCTTCTGGCAAGCTTTACAGTTGTTAAGGGCAACTTTTGTGAACAAAGTATGCATACAATTTGAATACATTACAGAACCTGTCTGTTGTTTGTGGTGATAATTACCAAAATGTTCATCAGAAGCACATGCCGCCTCCACTAAGTTCCTCACAGGCTCACGGTCACAACTTGTGCAGCGTTCTGAGGAACAAACATTTTTAAATGCAGTTCAATTCATTTCAATCATTGCATGAAACGACATTCAAAATATTCACCAAGATGTGTGAGTTAAAGGAGGAAAATGTGTGGAAATTGAGTTTTCTTTTTACACTACAATTTAAGATCACGGTTCTGAATGAACATATATGTTGAAAAATTGTGAGTGACTGAATTCAATCACGTACAAAATGCTGGAGAGAGAAATAAGTATCCCTTTTCAGGAGTAATGTAAGTGATATGCCACCTTAGATTAAAACATAATGTAAAACACATTTGTGTTTCAGGCGGCAAAATCTTTGGAGGTATTACTTTTAAGAATATCACTTACTCATAAAACACACACACACACACACACACACACACAGAAATAAACTGCATAATGACTATACAGTTGTCATTACTGTCTGGAATCCTGCTGAACACTGCTTAGCATGCTTTTTATTGCAGTATGAAGACACCATCATAAAGTGTAGATGACAGATGTACATTAAATTGACAGGGTTTGTTTATATGGCACTAACATTGTGGCTGATATGCCTTCACTCTACAGCTTTTAGTTCAGTTGCTTAAGACAGTGCCTTACCAGTCACTGACCCAAATCTGACCAATAACTTGCCCCATACACTGATTATATACTAACTTTCTTACAATCAAATCAAGAGATAATTGCAACATGGGGAAAATCTTAAATCTTAATGACGCAGGCCCGAGAGTTGCTACAGAAGTAATGGTAGTGACACTCACCTGTCGGACACACACATTCAGACTCATCATTACACAGGGTTTGAATCTCAGATGAGCCCTTCAGCGGGTGGTAGAATGTGGTGCAGGATTTATCTGTTTTCAGGAAAAGAGGAGAATTGGGACAATCACACAAAATGAATCAATGTGCAAACATTCAAGATCTTACTAGCTCTTCTCTCTTCAGGGCAACAAAATAATACACTACATTAAATACAACAGAGGAACCTGTAGTTTAATTTCTTCCACTTAAGAAAGGTCAGCAGTGCTACAATTCACACATATGGTCAACCATACATAATGACAGGTATACTGACTGTAACCACACATGTAAACAATCACTGATTCATTTATCCTTCATGCTTGTATCATAAAACAGTACATTACTTTTGCTCTGGTTTGTGGAAAGTGACTTTATGACAATAAACACAAGTTCCAACCAATTTTAGGTGGCTCTATCTGACTATTTCTCCAACTTCACGCAGTCCACTCCAAATAACTCAATCTGAATCATTTCTCTGTCCAGATACCATCCCTCATCACAATGCTATTATTTTGAAATACTCTTGGGGCAAGTATGAGAAACAGGTTCTTGAAATCCAAACAAGTTGCAAACCTGACAGCAAGGTCATTCAACACATGGTTAGCTGCTAAATTTTCACCAAGATCAATTCAGGGCCCTGGAATGAGGGGAAAGAATGAGATTGAGAGTAATTTGACTAACCTGGCGAGTAGTAGTCATAGACTCTGGTGGCCACAGGCTGGACGTTACCAACGTGCATCTCACGCCTTGCGTTGAATCGGATGCAAATGCTCTGGTCTGCTGGAATCTGGTGGCAATTCATTAGACAGGAGGAAAAAAAATACATTACTTCTACCCATAATACAGAAGCATACCCGATGACAGATATTGCCAGACCAAATTCCACAGATAATAGATACAAAGTTTTATATATAGTATGTAATGTCTTTGTACAATTCAATTCATCACTTTGTTTAACTTTACTCACCAACTCTACATGAAACAGTAACAAAACACAAAATATTATCATCCAACAAAAGAAAAAAAGCTACTTGAGAGAAAGAATGCAAAGTTTCCCTCACCCTGTCCAGGTAGAAGATGACTGATCGCTGAGAGACCTCAAACCTTCGCACCAAGTGACGATGATCTGCATTCACCATCTGGAGGGAAAAGTAATGGGTCACATGGTCATTAAAGCGTAAAGAATTAACCTTTACACTAACATAACAAAATGGCAAATTTGATTTTATCTCTATGTGTCATTAAACATCTATATGATGCCATCTACATATTGTATACAGAAGATGTACTGTGTATTTACTGCTAACTGTCACACTCGTACATTTATGCCCCTGTGACTCACATACTATGTGGTGTCTATGTGTGTGGGAGGGATTCCATGACATTTGCTCCTGCAACACTTGCTCCCATAAAATATCTGCACGGCAAGTCAAACATAGATTTTACCCACAAACATAATCCTAACCCTAATCTTAATACTAGTAATCCTCACATCAAAATAAAACCTAAAACCCCATCACAACCCTAACCCTAACAAAATAAGAGCAATTGTCGCAGGAGCAAATGATGTGTCACCATGTGTGTGTTTCTGACTGTCTGTCTGCACAGATAAAAGATATGCACTGAAGCAGCAATGAATTACCACCACTCACCTCTTCAAGTTGGTCCTCAACGAGCACAAAGCCCGAGTAGAGACCGACATCGATGATACCCATGTTGGTCCTGGTGTTCTCAGTGTACCTAGTGGCAATGGATTAAAGTTCATCACAGATGATACAATCTCTCCACCGACAAATGACTGATATTAATCTCAACTTGATAATCAAAGGAATAAAAGTGACACATCATGCATGCTTCTAGTTCATGGGATGTTACTGCATGACTGATGCTAACAGGCAAGACACAACAGTAATTTTCTTCTCTTCAAAACTTCAAATCACCTACTCAAAGCAGGATAGTCACTTATATCTGTCTTTATGTGACCTGAATTGAATTAAGGAAAATATCTGTCAAGATTTGTTGCTGTTATATTTGCTTTTGTTATAATCATTGTCATTAACCTTAATCATCATTGTTTTCAACATTGTCTGTGATTGAATTTTCTGAAGAGGAACTACGAATATGAATATGGAGTTTTTTATTATTAATATGTGAATCCTACCTTGCACAGAAGCTGATTTCTGCCACAAAGTCTCCCTTGGCCCGAGCCATCTGGGCAGCTGTGGTGGTGGAGCGGCGGATCACAGCTACCCTGGATCGGGAGTTGACGGGGTCTGGCATGGCACCATTGCGGGCCTCATGGGCCTCGTATGTCACCTCAAATGGACAAGACTCGCCTGAATTGGCCACACGATTGAATTTCATCTTGACCTACAAGACAAATGCACAAATGTTAGTAATTGAAATCTCAAAGGTTTGGATATAATGAGGGTGGCCATTTCTCTAGGAAATATGTTAACATGGCAGTCATCTGCATTTTCTAGCTGTTATTTATACCGATATCTATGTTTTGTTATAAAGCAAGCACAACTCAACATTATTTTTACAATGTATGTTTACATTGTCTTCTGGTTTGAGCATATTATTGATTGTCATGGATGTACTTCATAACATATGCCTCTTCAGGCTGTAAATTGATATGAAGATGATATTTTGTTGGAAGATATCAGTATTACATGCAGAAAGTACAGAAATAAAGTACTTCCTCTGAGGATTGCTTGCCTGTTTTCATGAACACTTCAAGATCACACGCATGAGTGCAGGTAATGCTGATTGCAGGCAATTCAATGGTGCCATATAATAAAGGTTTGCATTTGATTTTGAAGAGATCATCCAGACATGGCACACAAATCCAAAACAACGGAACAAATCAAATAAGTGAGGTCACTAGGCAACCTCACCCTCACAAGACAAGAGTAATGTGGGCGTTGTTTTAGTATATAACTACTTTTGTGCATTAAAGTCACATCTTCTCTTTCTTTCTGTCTGGCTTTTTCTTCCTTTAGAAATTAATGTGTTGGTCTCGTCATACTAGCAGTAAACTGTATAAGCAGTTATCTGAATTCACAAAACCTTGAATGTATCAGCACTCAAGATTTAATTTTCGACGGAATAAGATACTTACCATGAGCTTGCCAGTCCCTTTTCCAGAGCATTCACTTCTCAGACGACCACCAATAGGAACCTAGAGTGTGGATGAAAGATTGAGAAGAAAAAAAAATATGTATAAACTCCTTATCACAACTATATATACTGGATACTAAAGTCACTGTCCAGAACAAATGCATGCAAGTATGAAATGTATCTATATACAGCAGGTGGCAGCTATAGACACTTGAATAGACCCTGTACTTCAGAGCCTCTTTCTTAAGTTCACACTTTTCCAGAGTGTGTGCTTTCTTTCCAATATTTAGATGGGTTAGAGAAGTCCATTTGAATTGAGTTATACATCATTTTAAAGCTTAGAGTCTGCTCTTTCAAAATCTGCCTTAACTAAAAATCCATGTCTGGCGATGTTTTGTTGGCTTTGTGATGCAGGGTCACATATGATCACCATGACTTACCATAACTTCTTCCTGGACTAGTGCATTGTGGGGCAGAATGTGGTGTTCAAAGCGGAAAGACTCGTCAGCGTCCGAAGTGAGGATACATGTGAGGTCGATGTCGTCTCCATTATGGGCCATCTCCACGTACTTGATGAGCGCTTGGAGGGCGATGACAGAATCCTGAGTGGGGAAAGATATCAAAGACGCACATCAACCTTTAATTGTTGTCTCTTATAATAGTAGTAGTAATAACAATGATATGAACAATCTATATAGTGTTTATTTCAATGAGTTTCTCAAGCTTATGAATGGTCTATTTTACCATGATCACAGCAAGTATTAATCTTTCTCTAGAATCTGTCTATCAAAACTCACCTGGGTGGAGACAAAGCCTCCCTGGTAGTTCTGCTGCTCACTCAGCCAGAGGGCGACGCTGCCAGCGTACGTGATCTCACGGAGAGCCAGCTGGGTTAGGAGGGCGTAGGCTGTGGTCTCCACAGCGATGGCAGTGGGACGGACTCGGTACCAGTGGGGCATGTCTTGGTTCAGAGTGTCCTCCTCGGCTGGGGCCCAGTGGCGGCTACCGTCTATGGGATTGTTAAAAGGCGGTCAGTCATGGTTACAATATATCATTGCTAATCTGTGTACTTAGTAGACATTCTCAGCTGCTGATAGGCAGAAATATAAACTTTCCCTCATTTTATTGGTATTTTGATAGAATGATCAAGACCTCTACTGCTTTCAGGCACAGTATTGTTGCTGGCGTGACAAGACCTTGTACACCTGTACCTAAAATCTTGGTTAAAGTCACTTTCTTTAATTGATTGTTAGTTAATCAGTTAAGTGATGTCCTGTCCGAATCCAAGCCGTCTTACCCCAAGAATGAAACCACCACGGCATGTCAAAGGAAAGGCAATCCCACTTGTTATAGTGCTTGGGCTGCCATGTTTTTTTCACTCTCCCCAACACTTGACCATTGTTTGTTTGTTTGTTTTTTGTCACCCCAACAGTGTTATGCTATGTTACATCATATATAATAGATAGCATAGTCTCAATTAGCTGACAATCCTACAGTAGTAATTCAGTAGTTTTACGCAAAACGTTTGAAGTACAGATACTCTTTGTCAAAATGTGGTGCATCATCACGTCATAAAAGAAAGAACTTTGGCAATCTAACCTTTGCAGTTTTCTAATTTGTAATTATTCGACAAATACTTTCATTGTAAAGAAGTAGCACAAATTACACCAATTAAAAGCTTAATTAGCAACTGGTAAATTCATATCTGTCAAAATCCAGACATTTATTTTCACAGCAGCATATTATGCCTTTGTGTTGATGCATCACAAATACACACAGGAGAGAGTTTCCCCCTTACCTTGATTGTTGAAAGCATCACTCTTCAGCCTCCTGTTAGCTTCAGTGGCATACTCGCTGTCAGCCAGGGCCAGGGCATAGGCCACGATGGCCTTGGAGTAAGGCCTGGTCAGGAGATTAACCTGCATTTCCAGAAACCTCTTGGCCCGCTGGATGGCTAGCCCAAGGTCCTGCACAGCAACATGGAATATAAACATCCAGAATGGAGATTTCATTAGGGGAACTAGCTTTGACACCAACACTTGATAGTAGAGTCGGTCAATTTTATATGGTACTGGCTTATGCAATTTAATTTTACGGAATGCATATGTCTTTATACAAACTCGATAGATTATGGTATTGAAATACTTGTTTCAATGAAAAAAAAAAAGAGGACTGCATTTCAGTGTGTGTGCCTCACCAATGCACCACCAAGACAACAAAAAATAAAATAAGAATCAGAGGAGTACATCAAATATTTACATCACATCGCATTCAAATACTAAAATGTAATTAAAACTTGACAATTATCACAGCAAACATTTCATTCACATTAAAAAAAAATATATATATATAATAATTCAATTTTTCAGCAAGTGATATTTCAGTGATTGGAATGCTGTTCATCAGGCAAAATTTTAGCACCAGAGAACACCTATAAGCCAGTTCGTAATTAGCTCATGTGCACGTTGGTACAAATGACCTTTCTATTTTCTTAGTTGGTTAGGCACTTCTTTCACATTCAAAGCAATGTTATAATGCGTACCGGTAGGTTTGCCCGGCGTAACAATTTATGGAATTCGTGTTAAACAAAAATGAGCTTGCACAGCGAGACCAGGTGACCAGGATGGTCCGTCAAACAACCCTCGGGGGAAGCATCCATTTCTTTGTTTTGTACTGAATGCATTAAAACATGTTTATATTCGTAATGCCAAATACCAGGTTTGCAGTCAGGTGGATGTAATGGCAAGTATCATGTACAAGGATTGCATGAATAATCATTATATGACAGATGCTTATCTCCGTGAATTTAAAAACCATCATGCGCTTTGGTACCAATGACCTTTTTCTGCTCATGCGCAAAGTGGAACTACGAACTGGCTTATTTCACTCATCTCTAGATACATGTACATTCATGTCAGTCTTGGGTTAAGGCCATTACCCTTAGGTTCAATGAGGAGGGAAATGGGGCACACGACTGAAAGGCTAGATTCACTGAAATGGAATCCAAATAGCAGATGGATATTAGTCTATGGACTGGTCTAAAAACATGGCTGAATACACTATACTGTTAAGACTAATTCCATTCATAAGGCATGAAGTCATTTCTGTGCTGCATCTGCAAATGGTTTCCAGATTGACAGTTAGTATTCTTGATACCATGCTCCAGTTGAATCCAGACAAGGGGTGTTTCAATTTGAACCCATTTCCTGGATAGTAACATCTTTGCCGCATAACACGTATACAACACATGAAGGGGAGATCCCTACATCCCCCCTCTTTCCCTCCCAAGCTGCAGATCCTCCTCACCTGCTCCACTGAATCACACCAGGGGCTCTCCAGCAGTGAGATGAGGACGTATGCTGTCATGGCTGCCTCCCCGCTGATTCCGCCCTAAAATATGGGAATACATGAGGAAAGCAACAAAGTAATAAGATGGATAATGTCACTGGGCAGAGAAAATTAAATTATACTTCAGACTCAACTTGGTCTTCTCTGCAAAAGCAAGACTTACATCCATTCTCCGTCTTGTTAAGGGCCTACACTGTACATGATAAATCCTGCACGTATCATCATGTCACATAACTCAATTCTATTTGATACATTATGAAGTTAACATCAAATATCATTACTGAACTATCATTTAACAAGTGGTCCCTTTTTGTTATGTATTTAAGCACTGTCAATAGAGATATCAAAATGTTTAATAAAAGTTAACGAGGTTATCACTGTTTATAGGTCAGTTATTGCCTATTCAGTATTTCAGTATCTGACAACCTTCACCACATTACTGTACAAACCATACATTTTGAGAGGTTTCTATTTTTGTAAATTTTGCAAGTGAGGAGCAGTTGAGAATTTAGCAACACAAAAAAATTATCAACTCTGATCTTGACATAAATGCAACGTGCACATATACATGTCTTCCTTCATTACTGTACCCCATGATCGCAAATATAACCCCTCAAGATCTTGTCAAGAAGTCTTGGATTCATGAAAAATTAGGCTCACTAAAAATGTACGGTGCATATAATCAATTACTTTAACAGAAAAACGAAAATAGGAGTTCAGTGTACAGATGGATATTCATCAAAGCTGGACTGCTAAGCTAGCGACATTGAATGATGGGAACGTAACTGACCGTCATCTCCTTGTGGTGGACTTCATAAAGCTCAGAGAATGATCCGTTGGGGTTCTGGGCATTCCTCACCAACCAATGCCCCGCATTGCAAGTGACTGCTCTGTCTACAGGGGTCAGTTCGTCAGCGTGAGAAAACACCTTCAGCACAAAGGCCGTCAACCTGGTGCAGGAATTACATATGAACGATGAATAGGAAGCTACTGACATTTGAATACAGTTAGTCATATTCATCATCAAAATGGGACATGTTGTCTGTTATCAGCAGCATTATAAGATTCATCGATGGTATCATCAGATTTATCAAGACTACCATCATGAAGAGCATCCTCACTCGTACAGTACACTCCCGTTATAACAAACATGGTTATAACAACATTTCAGATACAATGAAGTAATATTCAGGGCCCACACTTATCATCTATATATATCTTTAAACACTCTTGCTGTTTGGATATGACAAAATTTCGATATCACAAAAGAAAATTGCTGGTCCTGAGGACTTCGTTATAACAGGAGGTGCCTGTATCATTAATATCACAAGAGTAAGACCATGATACTGACATAAAATCTATGACAAATACTATATGAGATATCACTTTATTCACTGTTTTATAGCCTTTCTTCTGAATTTTCACCTTCACTAGAGAAAAGGTGGCACCACTTTTTCTCTATATGTGATCAATGTATGATACATCTACAAATAATTTGATGAATGGAATTCTGTTTGGGGTAAAATAAGATGAGAAGTAGAAGGTAGTTAAGATTAGGGAGCTTTAGATCTTAGACGCGCGGACGTTCAAGGGAAAAAAACATGATCTGAGCTTGCGCAGTAGCGCGCGTAAAGTCAATCTATTTTTAGCTTGCGTCGCCTGAGTTGTTTACTACGCGTACTCGGCTATTTTCACGTCCGCACAGTTTGCAACGTAGAGAGCTCCTTCATGCACTGATCATATGGGGGCGCGATTTTATTTTTTATACGTTGCGTCCCAGCGTAATCTAAAGCTACTTTTCCACACGACGCAGGGAGAGGAGAACGTCCAGCGCAAGCGTCGGCTCAAACGTCCGCGCGTCAAAATCTAAAGCTCCCTATTGTCTTGGCCAGTCATAAGGATGCAGCCTCACAGAAGTCGAGTACAAAGGGGTGAGCACACATCATAGGAAAAAAGGTAGAAAATTGATACGTGGCAAGGTTGAATTGCAATGTTCACTCTGTTGACAGAGATGGATGACAGAAGCACTCAATGGACAAAAACATACACCTACCAGTAGTTAATGAAGAATAGATTGGACCTGCTTACCAAGTACTGCTGTTGTAATTGCTGTTGTTTCCCCAGATGGCAAAGGATCCATCAGTGCGACGATGAACCAGGGTGTTACCAAGACCTGAAAAGGTGACGAATACAAAAACAATATCAGAGATCACTATCATCACATTCCTCTCATCTCTTTCTTACATCTCTAGGCTACTTTAGACTTCAAAAAAATGCAACACCAAAACATTTTCCTAAACCTATGCTACTAAAAACTCCTGTAACTGTGTAAATATATTCAACACAGATTAGTCATCAATTGAGATGGAATACAGAAAAGGACTTCTTCGGTAATTGATGTCCTTGGTCATAGCCAGGGTTTAGCTGTATTGAATCAGAAAGACCAAATAATGATCTTTAAAATCACTGCTACTAACTAGAAAAGCACTCAGAGAGCACGGACCTTCGCCAAGCCAGTAAATCATTTCCACCCTTAGACGCATGCCATTTAACAAAACAGAACACTTTTGTTTACATCATTGCATGGCACTTTGCCCGAGCAGAGAGCACGCTTTAGTGCACGTATGTAAACCTCCAAGTACGCGCAGCTTGAACCCAAAGTTCATTGACCTTATATGCTAAAAGATGAAAAATCCTTCACAAATCCATAAAAATCCCCGGATCAGTACCAAAGTTGAATGAGGTGTTCCTTGCGTCAAAATCGACCTTTCATTAAAGTTTCATTTTAATCCGAACACAACTTTTTGAGTTATTTTGCAAACAGACAAACCAACACCGATGATCACTTAACCTCCTCCTTCCTTGGCAGAGGTAATTAAAAGGAAACTGGTATGAGTGGCTAACCTTCAGAAATCTTGATCATTGCTTGCTCCTCTAAGGTGGTATTGGTCAGCTTCATGGCCTTGAGGTATTTGAGGATAAAGATGGCCGGAGCCACGATGCTGGTGGTCTGCTCTCCGCAACCCCGGGGCAAGTCCAGCCAGGTTCCAAAGTTTTCAATGGGATCCACAGCAATGGGTCCAAGCATGTTACCTGAATGGATAGGAACACATACAAACACATACAGAGAAAATGAAACAATAACACCGATAATATGTCACATGCCTATAGTACTGTAGTTGGAATGATCATGGGAATATGTGCACTTTTCTCACAGTCGACTACACACAAATTAATGCAGTTTAAACATTGCAGTAGCCTACTGTACAAGTGAAATCTTTTGTGATTGCTCGACATGAAACTAGAGCGAAAAATATAAGCACATAAATGATTTTGCTTCTAATATGTAATTATATTTTATCTCCTCTGATTCCGCAAAATTATGAACATGCAAGATTCATTTTACCTGACAGAACGTAAGCAAATAATGTGAAAATTGTCACATTTTCAGTTTTTAACTACTGAGAATACAACATTTATTGTCCATAGAGTTATAGGGTGCCCCATGGAATACATTGAAAACAATAGTAACTTTCATCCATTTGAATATATCCCATAATCTATGAATTACATCACTTTGTTTCATTTTTGTTTTGTTCTTCCTATTTTTGTTTTACCCTCAGGTCCATGCATATTTTTCCTATCCATAACTTTCATATGAAAGATGCAAAAACATACTCACAGTCCCTTCAAAGAATTGTAAAACCAGAAATGTTTGCATACATTTTAATTCTGCAAATTTGGTGAGTGCCAAAATTCCCAAAATCAAAAGGCATGCCAAAGTTCTTGTCTACTCTATATGCATTGAATGCCAGTGGCAATTTGCGAAAATTTCACGCGGTGAAAAAAAAAAGGCTGTCAGCTGTAATTTGCAAAAATTTCAAGCTGCAAAAATTTCTTGCTTTACTGTAAATGTGGCTCTAACATTCCCTAAAAGTGGCTTTAACATTCCCTATATGCTATGTTAGGCTGCCTAAAATGGCGGAAAAGCATGATGTGTAATGAGAGACAGACCTTACAATGGAACAGTTGATTCAAGACAGAAACAACAAGATGTAGAAAGAAGAGATGAATTCAAGCTTACCAATGAGGCTAACATAGGCCGACACTGTCTCAGGGATGACGTTCTCAGGGGGTCGAAGGTCAACCACGTTGAACTGCCTCCTGCTCTCAGTGTACACGACCTCTGTACGACACAAGCAGACATTAGTTACATTCTTGATAATCAACATACAGTGTATGGACGATACTAAACCTCATGTACACCAGGTAAAAGGATGTTGATTGCACATTACATTCACTGATTGTTTCCTCAATTCAAGTTGAACATCAGCACAGTCTGACCAACTAAAAAAAATACTAAGTTTTTCAATTTGCAAAGTACACAGTGTGAATTTAAAATATAAAGTAATGTGAAGTAATGTGAAGTTCTTGAGCAATAACCATGTTATACTACAGGTCAATTAACTCAAAGTTATGAATAGAGACTCATTGACTGCTTTGTCTTTAAGCTATATTATAAATCCAAAGTATGACTGTGATCGTAATCATGTGTACACAAAGTAAACAGACCTCTGTGTTGTCACCTCCCCAACGTGAGACCTCGGCAGAATACAGTATAAAATGCTTGTACACTACAATGTCATTAAAACATATATGGATAATGCCACAGAGGAAGGCATAAGTAATATCGTTGAAACAAATATTCGATCATTCCGTGGTACAGAAAAACTGGGACTACAAGCCGATTGTTTACAAAATTACGTTGGAGACACTAACTTTTGCACATGGATTAAAGAGAAAATCCATGGAAACTCACGGTCACTTTGAAGATCATCCACGATGGCCGCCCTCAGCCGAGTTGAGTGGCGCGGTTGACGATAGACACCAGATGGATCCAGCAACACGGTATGGTCCATAGACTGGGGTGTGCCTTGGGGCTAGGGTACAATTACAAATAAAAAAAGAAAAATCAGCACTGCATCTCTATATGTTTGCATAAAATGTATAGCAGTTCAGGGTTTTTCAAATTCATGAAATTCTTCCGTCGAGATGTTTTCATTGCAACTGATTGACAAATTGCCCTACATCGACGTAAATAAGCACTGAATTGATCAGTGTTTTAGTAGTAGCCATGATAACAAATCAGGGTTAATTTATTTTTTCAGTTTGGTTACTTAAAGTATACGTATATACTGCCACTTACTGCTATTTGGGGGCAATATAAAAATTGAAATCATAACACTATTGACATCAAAACCTCATATAATTGGTTTCCATGTCTATCAATACTGAGTTTTTAAAAGATAAAATCTAGAGGCAGCGTCAACTGAAACTCTAGGAAAGGCAAAGAGTAGAACAACACACACCATGACTGTGATGAGGAGCATTATGTTGTAATACAAGATGTAAGCAGCTTCTGGGGATATTAGTACATGACATATAATGTTACATTACTGAGTCATGTTTCGCATAGCTTGTATAATTATTTTCTTTTTTTTTAATGAAAAAACATCCACTGCACTGTGTATTTTGATGAGCAAAGTGTATTCCTGCAAAAATACTTGTTCTCAAGTCTAGTCAGTCAAGCTAATAGAAACTCGGCACCAGATGAAGCTGGCATATAACCTACAATGGGCCAGTGTTTGCCATCACTGCAGTCATTTCCTGCAAATAGATTCAAGGCAAGTTTGGGGCAGTAAATCTTCAGCTCTCTTCGTCTCAAATCGACTTCAACGGAAATTCGAGGAAGAAATCAAGATGTGAGTGTACTCACAATGACATTAAGCATTTTCTCCACACCATCGCTGCCAATGTTGGAAGATGCCGTAAACCTGATGGGCAGATCACCGGTTTCCAAGGGAATGATGACAAATTTCAGTGACTGGGAGTCGTTCCCAGCCACCACCAGTGTTCGCCTCGCAGGCTGGCTGGGGTCGGTGGACTCTCCACACATCGTCTTGGAGCCATAGAATGAGACCTCGACCTAATGAAAACCATAAGGGTGTCACGAGAGGGACATTTGTAATATCATCCATGGACAAACAACGTGGGAAGGTATTCACTTTCCAGACAAGGAATATAATGGTTGGCACTCCTGTAATTGATTGATTTTAGTCCAGGTATTAGTAAGTCCACTTTTAGTCCCGGTTTAGATGCACTGATGAGTCGGTTCACTTTCAGTCCTGATTTCAACAACTCAATGAGTCCCTCCACATTTTGTCCTAGTTTAAATGACTTGATGAGTCAGTCCACATTTTGTCCTGGTTTAAATGCCAAAATTGTTCAGTTCACTTTTAGTCCTGGTTTAAACGCCTTGATGAGTCTGTCAACATTTTGTCATGGTTTAAATAATTTTATGAGTCAGTCCACTTTTAGTCCTGGTACACATACCAAGATTTTCACTCCACATTTAGTCCTGGATTAAATGCCAAGACAAATCAGTGAACTAAGGTGAGCTTAAAACCTCTCATCCTTTACAAATTCTTTGTCACATCAAACAAAGTGCCATATCATTTTTGCACCAAGTAGAGCGTAACATTCTTGAACCAAGAAATTAGAAAATCAATTAGATGGCAGACAACATGAAGTAACTTGTTTGATAATATTTAGATTTGGTGCTAGAAAGTAAGTGGAGCTCCATTTTTCTTTCTAAGATTTACAGACAGCGTTGCAAACACAAATGACTCAACATTCACCTCTTAGCAATCAAAAGACCAAATTTATAAAATTTCAAGGGGAGGGAGGTAGGTTCTGGGATGAAATAAGGCGTACCTCCACCTCCTGTGAGTGGTAGTTGTAGATAGAGGCCAGGACCTCAATTTGCTCCAGGTGGACAACAGAGTAGGGCAGCTGCAGCTGCACACTGAGCTTCTTGAAGACGTTGACGTCGACGGGTTCCGCCACACAGAACCCACCGCTGGGTGTGACAGAGATGGCTTGCAGACTCCACTCCGTGATGCTGCCTGGTGTGACAACTTCCAGCGACTCCTGTCCCGTGGCTCTAAAACCGAGAAGCAAATGAGACAAGTAGGCTTAAAGGGATGGTGTCGGTTTGGTAGAGATGGGGCTTCAGGTTGCCAACTGCTTTTGTGAATTGATGAGAGACTGCTTATGAAATATAAAAGAGCATACAATTCTAAAAGGTATTCAAAGTTTATTTACTGAAAACTGGTTTTGAAATGGCTGAGGTATACAAAAACAAAGAGGTCCTAATAAAAGGTGAAACCCACCTTTTATTCGGACCACTTTCTTTTACTTTGTTTTTGGATATCTCAGCCACTTTAAAACCGATTTTCATCAAATAAACTTTAAATACCTCTTGGAATTGTATGCTCTTTAATATTTCATATCAGTGGTTTATAATTATCTCATAAAATGTTAAAATCTTCATTCTTTGTGTCAATCAAAACTAAACCATCCATTTAATCACTAATGGACCGCTTTGAGTGAATGCTGACATCATATAATCAACAGTCTATAAGAAGGATTCGGCCTCCATAAGCACTAGCCTAGAAGTAGAGCCAAGCTTTGAAAAGACCTGTCCATCTTTGTGGACACAAGGAAATATGAACCAGATTTCAGAGAAAACAGTTCTACACATGTTCTAGGCTCTAGTAGGACAAACCCAGTTTATAAAAGGTCTCGATATTGAAAAACTGCAAAGTGTGATACAGAAAACTTTCGTCAGTTCGGGAACCAAAAATCACAAGGCTTGGAAGAGTCCACAGTAGTGTAGAAAAGATAACCAGTCAATTAAAGAAGGTTGGTTTAAACTTTAATTTTCTATTTGTTGTGACTGAAAAATCTGTGAAGAAACTTGCTCTCCCTGAATAACAGAAGAGGTCCTTTTCGAGGGCAGCTAGTCTCCTCAATGGACAAAAGACAGCTAAGATATGGAGCTCACCCTACGTGGACCAGGTCAAAGAGCCAGGTCTCTCTGAAATCAGTCCTGACATCCATTGAGAAGACATCATCATCATCAGACGCACGTGGCAATGTTCGCATGTTTTCTTTGGGCATTGGCACGGCCTTCTTTTCATCACAGCACTCCCGGAAGAGCTGCAACCAGTTCAGAAACAAAATATGGAGATTGAACCAAGGATCGATTGATATAAGATTTGATTCATGAAGCAACATTCAACAAAGGTACAAAATTAAATCATGGAATCTGGAATTCAAAACAGTAAGTCAAGATGCCATGATTTAACTTTATTGAACCAAGTACTGTTCAATTAGGAAAATCTCACATCTATTGAGAAGAAAATGTTTCTTTATACACTGGTGGGACAATGATATCAACAGTGCCCTGAAAAGCACTCCACATTGATCTGTATACTTATATCTGAATTTTGAGAAAGAGTACAATGCAATGCTGGAGTCAAATGTCAGAGGAGGACAAAACTTTCAGGTGGAGAATATGCAATACCCACCAGCAGGTCAGCCTCAGATGCACTGGGGCAGAACGACCGCAGTTTGGAAGAAATCTTGGAGCAGTAGTTCCAGCGCTGTATCTTGTTTCCCATCTTGTTATCGGAGAGGTTGTCATCACACAGAGACTGCAGACGATTCAGGCAGCTTGCCACTGTGAATTAGGAGTGTAGTATGTGGTATTAAGGACAGGACATTTCTGGATGAGAGATTGGTTTCAAACCGGTGTAGCGTGGGGATTCATGTATGGCCCAATTCACTTGTCTGCCCAAAGATAGTGGTACATTCAATAACCATGAATAGCACCATCAACAAATGTGTACATCAAAGCGTTGGTTCATCGTCAACGATAAACTACAGTCGAGATTCTCCGGCTGTGTATGTACTTTACACAGAGATCAGTGATAAATCTGTACACAATTCATTGCGGGGATTCTCGAATATATCCAAGTCAAGCCAGCCTTCCTACTCCATGGTATCCCCACGCTGCCAGGTCTTTAAAATACAGTGGACTCCTGTTAAAACAAGGTCCTCGGGACCGGCAGTTTTCTTTCGTTTTGACCGGAATTTCGCTATAACCGTGTTCGTTATGATAACGGGAGTGCACTTTATAACCTACGTACAGTCATGATTGTCTTCATTGCTACAATACTGTAGTAGTTATCTGCAATGCTTTTATCATCACTTATGCCACCAGCTGCAAAGTAAACATCATTGGCACCACTGGAACAGTCTTCATCATAACCTTCATTATCATTGACATCGTCACCATCACAAGCACCAACCTAGAAGACATCACTTGTTTGCATCAAGGGATTCATCATTCTTGCAATGATGTCATCAACACTAGTGAGAGCATACTTATAAAAAAAAAACAAATTTGTATGCAATTTGTGTAACATGAAAACGGTGCAACTACTTCCCTTTTTACATCTGATACCCTTTTACATTTCTTATTCCACCAAGTTAAAAGCACATAAAGTTCATCTTACCCGACAGAACGCGAAAAATTATTGACATGAAATTTTCCACTGTTACAATAGATGCTGCCACTTCTGCCGACGTCACCACTGACATTCTATTCATCATCATACATCAGGACTTTCAAGCATTATGATTATCCTTATTGTCACAGCCACTGCCTGTTTCAAACTGGTCACCACTGACACAATTATCATCATGAATAAGATCATCAGCTTCATCATCATCATCTCAATCACCATCATCATCATCATCACCATCATCGTCATCATCATCATCATCGTCATCATCAACATCCTCATCATCGTCATCATCATCATCCTCATCCTCATCATCACCACCACCACTACTACCATCACAATAATCGTCATCATCATCCTCATCATCACCACCACCACCACTACCATCATCATCATCGTCGTCCTCATCATCATCATCATCATACACTGGTGAACCAACACTTACATTTATCCTGAAGAGACACCTCTCCATCTATGGCATTCCTTCTCCTCCTTGTGGAAGGTTGTGTGCAAGAAAGTGCTGCAAAAGAGACAACAGACATCACAGCTTAAAGGTAGGGAATACCTTTTACAGACCTCCCAAAATGTAGCAAAACATTAAATATGAACCTCAGGGGACTTGTTTGGGCCACTGCTGAGAAATTTGGAAGTCAACAGTTATCTTCAATTTGAATAATGCACAAAACTCAACTACTCAGTAGTTCTGTGTGTCAGCCACACTTAAGCCATTTTGTTGCATTCTTCTGTATTTGTGATCTATAAACACAAATCTAAAAGTATAAGAGCTGAAGTAATAACATATAGAGTGTGTGGCAAGAATGTATATAGAAATGTTTGTAAGTTTTGATGAACTTTCTTCACAAAATATACATGATGGACACACATGCAGTGCATGGGTCTGCAAAGGTAGCCTAGTAATGTACTGGAATTTATGGCGAGCCCCGAAAAAAATTCAATTCAAAATCTAACGGTCAATAAAAATGTACTAAATGTTACCTTCCACTTTCAATACTTTATGGGATTTTCTAAAATGATACTCTCTTCAACATACCACTGTATTTATACAACTCTTCATTTGAGGCATGCAAATGGGATTCCCTACCTTTAAGAGCAATGAAGGAATCTTATCATTTAAAAGATAATTCCTCCCCTCCCTCATTCTGTCTATGTTTTTCTGTCCATTTCCAGCTATATCTATCCTTTAATCTACTGTGTATGCCAAACATTTTGCAAAAATTTTTATTTTTCGCAAGTTGAGTGCCATTTGCAAAATTAAAAACACACGAAAATATAAACTCTCACCCTGATGTGAATGTGACGTGCACGCATACATTTCTCCATTCAGTACTGTACTCCACAATTGCAAATTTAACCACTCGCAAAATTGTAGGAAGTCCCGATTCATGAAAAATTAGACTCGCTAAATATATGTTGTATACAGTAAACGCTTATCAATCCATCTACTGTATACGCTGAATATTTTGCGAGGTTTTTATTTTTGCGAATTTCGCGAGTCGGGTGCTATTCGCGAAATTAAAGACACGCGAAAATATTGACTCTAATCCCGATGTTATATGTGACGTACGCGTGTACACTGCTCCGTTCAGTACAGGACTCCAGCGATTGTGAATTTTAACCACTCGTGAAATCTTTGGGAATTCCCGATTCACAGAAATTTAGACTCGCGAAATATATGGCGTATACAGTATATATTACACTCCACGTGTCTATCTGTTCACTTTTCATGTTGTGCTGTCACTGTAAAATACACACAAAAAGAAAATTGCTCCACTTTTTGTTTCCTACCACAAATCCTCCTCCACGCACAAAGGCCACACACATGATAAAAGACCATATATAAAAATGAAGAAGAAAGGTAAGTAGATGCTTAAATAATGTTTTCCTAATGACTTTAAAATTCTCCTTTGCTCCCAGTACCTTCACGTGCTGGAACAGCTAACTGGGCATTGGTCAGTACGGCCAACCCTGCATCCTGTGTGAAAAGAGGATAATATTCAAAGTGAAGATTAAGATATGGAACCAATGTATAAATAAACACGCTCTATTCTTTTTGTTATCATTATGATAAATCCAAAATTAGATTACATCAAAATGCTTGCTTTAAACATCGAAAACTTTATTGTGATGAGGAAATTACGATAAAAAATGATGTTGCTATGATTACACCTGATTTACATCATATTACTAATTTTTACCATCACTTTTCTTACTTCATCGAGGATGTCTCTATCTAATGTATAATTTGTCACATATCACATACAGGCACACTGAATACCACTGTTTATGAAGAACTTCAGCTATTTATCTGAATAAGAGTTACTGCCTTCAGTGACAGTTAAAGGTCATATCTTCTTACCTTGAAGACCATGGCAGTTGTCAGTCCACTTCCCGGTCCACAGCCCAAGTCATAGGACTGCATCATGTCAAACATCTATGAAAATCAAATACAGATTTACATAAGATGACTGTGCACTTTTAATACGGGACAATACACACTAACTACATTCAAACAAATATAGCTATGATTACCACCCTGATTGTGGCAAATTTCTACATACTTTCAAACAATTAGCAATATCACAGTGGGTCTCTTGATATTGATGTCTTTTAGTCAAATAAAGGCACCTGCTTGCTGCATTCAAATGTGAAAGGAAGAAATAAACACACTCCTCACTTCCCCTACCAGCCTCACCAGTGAGTGAGTTCCATCAAAAAGATTTGTTTAGTTTAAAAATTGTCAGCAAGTCTAGCTGTTTATCATCAAATCTTTCCAATATATTTCCATGGTAGCTGTGGCATATGTTGTCTTTCGAATTTTTTTCTCTCTTTCGCAGCTTTCTTTAGTTGTGTCACTCCACTAAAACAAGCAAGCTATTTCCAGACATCCAAGGATTTCTGAAGTCTCAAATTGCTCAAATGATCAACAACAACAAATGTTAGAGAGGTTCCCACATCAAATGGTCTACATAAATATTGGTAGATGATTGGTCATAATGCAATCTTATAAATAATGTGATCAGGATCAAAATTGTAATATTGCATGGAGTGATATCACATCAGGTCATACAATTAAAGAATTTGATTGGCTGTAGACTGGGCTAGAATGAAATTGTATGAATTTATGTTGACTATATTGTATCATGCATATATTGTCTTGTCTATCATTGTAATATAGCGCTTGTCAGTCCATTGGGAGTCATATTTCCCCTCAAGACAGTATTTTCCCTCAACACTCCTTGCTATAGGAAAATATAATCTTTGGGATAATAAAATCTCTCTTCATCTGGGGAAAATATAACTTCTGCGGGGATGTGAAGTGTTAATATCGCACCTCTAAAAAGGCAGTATCTGTGACAGACTACTTCCGCACCAAAACTCACTTGAGTTTTACGTGTGCATCTGTGGCAAAACCCACCTTCTTTCTCGTAATCCTGTGACCATCGTTGAGTGCATACACTGCCTTATCCACGCCCAAGATGCCTACGTAGGATGAGGGCAAGGCGTCCACCAGCAGAGTGACCGGATTCTCTGGGAGGTAGGACCCATCCTCGTCAGCACTTCCCCTGACATTTAGGCCAACCTGGAGGAGGAGAGGCAAATCATATTACAGGCGACTCCCATCACTGTCTACGGCATATGTTTATCGAGTCTAAATTTTCGCAAATGGGACTTCTCGTCAATCTGGCCAGTGGTTAATTTTGCGATTGAGGAGTACAGTACTGACCACAGAAAGGCATGCGTGCACATTAAGTTCATGTTAGGATCAGAGTTTATATTTTTGCATGTTCTTAAATTCGCGAATAGAAATCAACTCGCAAAATTCACGAAAATAAAAACACTGTGAAATACTTGTCGTACAATGAAGTCCTTGGGACCAGCAGTTTTCTCTCACTATATTGAGATCGTGTTATAGCTGAACAAATAAAGTGTACAGAGATATAAAGATAATTTTGAGATTGGAATTTCACTTCATTGTATCCAAGATTTTGTTATAACCATGTACGTTGTAATGGGAGTGCACAATATTTTTAATCAGGCCAAAACCACTCACTGCTTCGTTTGTTTCTTGACATCTTCTTGAAGTCCAAGTGATTAGTGGTAACATAGAATAAGGGATTAGAAAATATTCACTATATATCCATTAAATTCAGTGCAATCAAAAACAACAAATTGAATCCTTTGACTCAAGATTATATTTCCTTTTTCTCTAGAAAATCATAAAGAAAATATTCTGCTACTGCTAAATTTGTGTACCCAGCGTCTAATCATTCAATGAAATGACTAAGATGAACTAGGGCAACAGTCACACTTGTCTCAAATCCTCCTGATATCCAAGTTTTTCAAAGAGAAAAAACTCATTGAAAATGGAAATTTGATAACAAAATTCATAGCATCACTTCCACATCCTTCCAGCTTGTTCATTCTGAACTCACAAGAAAATTTGTCTTTCCTGCATAATTGTCATACATTGTATAATGAGCACAAAGGTTGATTTGTAAGAGATATATCTGACAACACAACATTGCACCATGCCATAACCAATAGTTGCTTCAGGTCAACATTCATCACAGAGTGCTATCAATTTTCAGATGGGTGGAAATAACCTTTGAACCTTTACGGAGAATGTACACCAATATAACAATGAACTTACATGATGTCTGCATGTCTTCTCAACCTTGAGCCATACTGAGTCTGCCACAATGTGACCCATCTGGTGGATGTAGTAAGCCACTACTCGCACAGTTGGTATCATGTCAGGAGTGATGCGGAAGAACACCTCTTGGCGCTCTCCACCCCCATGAAGAACGGTTTCTGCACTGAGTATTTTACCCTGTGCTATGAACTTTGGGGGTGGGGGTGGGGGGTTGAGACATAAGAAGAGTGGGAGTATGTCGGAAAACATATACAGTGTATGAGAATGTTTGAGAATTGTGCTACATGGAATTATGATCATTTAGGAATCAAATTTTACTTACGATCATAGTTGCTTCACTTGTAAGAAATTGTCTTAAGACCATGACATGAGGTACAAAGGAGATGGGCTACATTAACTTAAAGTTGTAATGGATTTTTAAAATTTCCTCATATGACATCACACTATACACTACCTGAATGAGAATACTGCTTACTGTAAGTTGATTCAGTAATACAAATACTTACCATAAGACTGACATAATCGATGACGCTACGTCCCAAGCTTTGAATTGTTGCGTATACACCGTCTCCAACCTGTTGGCAAAACAATAATGGTTGACTCTTCAGTTTCCAAAGTGGGAAAATGTATCTATCCATCCATCAATCCACCTATCTCTTTCTCTCTGTCTAGCAACCTAACAATCTACACATATCTTCCTATCTATCTATCTGTCTATCTATCTAAACATATCCATCTGTTTTTCTACCTATCTATCTGTATGTATACATATCTTATATTCATCTATCAATGTATATATGCTGGGGTGCATGACACACCATGACAGCTTCTGACAATGTAAATTGGGATTGATACAATTCCAGAAGCAAAAGTATGTCACTTGTCACAACATGACATATTGAGCAATAAATATTGGTGTCATCCAGAAAGCAAAATATACAAGAACATTTTTATCCCAACAGGATAGAGGGAATGATCTCATCTTTTATCATCTCACTTACCCTAAGCTCTTCTTGATCAACACGCAAGACCAGATAGTCTTCTGTCTCGGAGTCATATGGCGTGGCATCAAAATCAAAAACAGTGTCCTCGTACTCCACATTCTGGTCCTGATTATCTGGTTTCCTCGCTGATACCTAACAAGGGAGGCAGGAGAGAGTTATGTGTCATGAGAACCTCACAGTGTCATCACCCCAGTTGACTAGCAATAGTCAGCAAACAGTATCAACCAGCTAAACTGTGCCATATGCTTGAATGAATGAATCACGAAGGAATTTTGAATGTTATCACTAGGGCACCTTGCAGTGACATTAAGAACGAGCCTTGAATATTATCACAAGGGAACCTCAAAGTGACATCTAGATGAAATCTTTAATGTGATCTCTAGTGAACCTCACTGATATTAAGAAAGAATCTTGAATGTTATCATGAGGGAAACTCACAGTGACTTCTAGAAGAATATTGGATGTGATCAAAAGGGAACCTCAAAGACATCATGAAGGAATTCTGAATGTTATCACTAGTGAACCTGACAGTGAAATCAAGATGAATCTTGAATGTCATCACTACTAAACCTCAGTAATGTCAAGAGGGAATCATGAATGTGATCACAAGGGAACCTCACAGGGACATCATGAAGGAATCTTGAATGTCATCACTACTAAACCTCAGTGATGTCAAGAAGGAATCATGAATGTGATCACAAGGGAACCTCACAGCAACATTAAAAAGAAATCTTAAATGTTCTCACTAGTGAACATCAGTGACACTAAGAAAGATCCTTGCATGTTATCACGAGTGAACTTTACTAGTGACATCAAGAAGAAATTTTGAATGCTAATCACTAGAGAACCTTACAATAACATCACAAAGAAATTTGGAATGTTATCACTCGCGAACCTCACAGTGACATCATGAAAGAATCTTGGATGCTATCACAGTGAACCTCAGAGTGACATCACAAAGGAATCTTGAATGTGATCACTAGAGAACCTCAGTGACATCAAAAAGATCCTTTAATGTTATCACGAGAGAACCTCACAGTGACATCACAAGGACACCTTGAATGTGATCACCAGGGAACCTCAAGCACTTGCGCTACATCTGTGCCAATACTGTGTGAAAACATTGCAATTTTTCATGGTGCATGATACCCAGTATGCAAACTAAATTCACAACCGGATTCATTTGAACTGTTTATTCCTTTTGAGTATCACCCTTACCCTGACTGAGATCATTTGAGAATCCAGCGTCGTATCAACCACAACTCTGACTCTACCATTGAAGTCTGTTTGCAGCTGCTGATTATTGCTGTCCATGGAGTTGTAGAGAGTCAGATAGGCTGACCTGGTCTGGGCAAAAGCCTCAAAGCTGATTGGTACATTTTGTGCAGGGTTCCCCGTAACTGTCTCCAACTCAAACTGCAAAGAAGGAAAAACCAGAGGATATCTGCTTGGTATGGTAATGAACCAGTAAACAGCACACTCAGGTAATATCAACTTTTTCTAGGGAAACATGATTACAAATGTTATTCTTATATGCAACGTTGAAGATTTAGCATGAGGTCTGTGAATGATAATTTCACTGCTCAGAAATGATAAAATGTCATAATGGCATACACTTGAAAATTTTTGAACACCCCAAGCTGAGTCATATGTGTATGTTATGAGCTATCAAAGAAAAGTGTAGAGTTCCTTGTTACATATGTCTGAAAGCAATTTAAAGAAAGTATGTACAATATTTCAACCAGTCAAACATGAGATTCAAACATGTTTTTAGAGGGGGAAAAAATCAGACAATTCCGACTTACTCATCCAGGGTGCGCCACAAAAATGTCTAAAAGTAAAGGCCAGGGATTGTGTACAGAAGGTACCCTATTTCTTGCTCAACTACCACAGTCTTGAACATCTGGGCACCATTTCATGAAAGTTGTCAGCCCAGACAAGTTGTCAGTCTCTGACAGTTACCATAGTAACAGTCAGTGACCAGAGCTTCTCAACCAATGAAAATCAAGGATTTTACTGAACTTGTCAGGACCAGATGACTTGTCAAGGCTGACAACTTTAATGAAACGGTGCCCAGGTTTGTTGCAAAGAAATGGTTTGGGCAATCACCCTCACAATGATGTTCTGAAAGCATTATACAGAAGGTATTTTGCACTATATAAATAAGAACGGTAACAATAATAGTAATAGTAGTAGTAGTAGTAGTAGTAGTAATGATGATAATATTAATAATGATAATAGTTACAATAACAATAACGATAATTAATAATAATAATAATAATAATAATAATAATAATAATAATAATAATAATAATAATAATAATAATAATAATAATAATAATAATAATAATAATAATAATAATAATAATAATAATAATAATAATAATAATAATAATAATAATAATACATATTACATATTACATAATTAACAATAAGGGAGGCATACCTGAAGAACATAGGGCAGACCTGGTTTGTAGTACATCACAGTTTCCTCCCTTTTAAAGCGGTATGGAGTGCTGACAATGGGAGTCGTCGCATCTACAGCTTTCTCCGTCACTCCAGTCGTCTGCTCCGTAACTTTGACCTCCACAATCAGCTTGCAGCCTTTGTACATCTCAAACCAGTTTGGTCCAAACTCAAAGGAGGGGACCAGGACGTAAGTACCCACCCCATTGATGAGTTCTCCCGATGCAGCCTGTTGAGGAAGGTGCAGTACAGTCAAGGTTTGGAAATAAGTGACTTTATACAAATGGTAAGGGAAAAAAAAAAAAAAATTCTTGTGAGACAGCTTGGCAGCAGCATCAGGCCTATTTAGTGCATTGTATGGTCGATGGTTTGACTGAGTTTTGTTTCAAATAAACACTGCTCTTGAGATATTGAATGCACGGGTGAGGCATTGAATGTCGAAGGGTGAGCGTCCATGTTCCATTCAAGCAGTGAGTCACTTCTGATACACTATCAAATGCGCTGCTTCACAAATATTTCAAAATGACCCCAAAATGAAAGCTGGTAGACGATAAATGAATTCATCCGAATGTCGTACTGTATAAGCTGTTATTTTCGCGTACAGATATTTTCGCGAATGAGGAGGTCATGGACATTTTTGCAAGATGTTGTTTTTGCGATGTGACACCGAGGCTATCGTAATTGCACTATTAGCCTACGTATGTAATGGACGGCGACATTTTCGCGTGTTCTTAAATCCGAGTCCAGCCGTGATTCGCGAAATTTGCAAAAATTAAACCCTCGCAAAAATAACAGTGTATACAGTTATTTTGTGTGTTTGAATGTCTTCAGTGCCAGATGTCTGTTATTTCCCCAATCACCTTACCCATGCCCTTTAAGGAAGCCAAAGCACTTACTACCTCTCTCACGTGCACTACATCCCCAGTGCTTTGCAGAATGCCGATGGTCATGTGAAACGTTCCCTCCACTGGCTTCTTGTACACGTATCTGTAAAAGGGATGGGAGTAAGAGACCATGACAGTGATTCAACTTTCACAGTTTGGAGCCCTCTACATGAAAAACCACACATCTAGTTGAGGTGCATAACTTAAAAAATCTTTTCCCGTACTGTTGGGTGTCCATGGTGTCCATTTGCATTAATACAATATACTACATTGTAAACCTAGTGATAATGCTTTCGTACTAAGTTTGGTAACAAATTTGGCCATGTGTTTCAAAGAAGAAGGTGAAATCAGTCATGGGGTTTTCAAGAAGAAGATGAAAATCTAAGCATGATGGATAACAATCAGTGGACAATGATCAACGGATGGATGACGGACCCCTGACAATGAATGATCACTAAAGCGCACTTGAGCCTTTGGCTCAGGTGAGCTAAAAACAAGGAGAACTGAAATGGGGGGCTAAAAACAAGGAGAACCGAAATGGGGGGGGGGGGGAAGAAAGGAGATACTTTTGATAGATATCTGTACAAACAACTGATATAAAAGCATGGAGTAAATGAGAAAGAAGCATACACTGTACATAGTTCACACCAAGAATCGTGGAGCACCATAATGACATGACTATTAATATTGCAAAATGAACATTGTCATGCCCTCCAATATATAGATTCTTTGTAATTGTCACCTAATGTGAAAGAAGTTTGTGAGTATGTATCAAACATCAATTTCATGGGTATGGACTCATTTTCCAACAGCAACTATGAAGAGATAGTCTGCAGTATTTCAATAGTAAACAGCATCTACATGTTACTAAACTTGGCTAAGTTTGCACGGAAATAGTTTCTTTTCTCATAATTTTGGCTAGTAACATTATAGAATAAGAACAGGTCCAGTGGAACTAGTTTGTAACTCAAATATGTTATCAGTCTAATGTCACTAGCTCTAACTCAAGTATTCTATCAAAAAAGGTGATGGATCAATATGAAATTCATGAAAATCTATTCATACATCCTCCTCCATTCAATCTAAATGGAGCACTGAGAATTGACTAACAAGAAAAGAGTAGATACAGCCATATTTGGCACATATTTGCTCTTATTTTCTTTACATGAGGAAGTCTTTTTTTGCTTTAGACAGAGGTAAGTACTATATTACTTCTCATATCCTTCTCTCATATTTTTCTTTTTCCTTTCAAAGTGTGTTTGTTTCACTTCGGTATTTGTAGAGTCTCCTAGACATACTAACAATAGCAAATATTCCACCCACCTACATTGGCCCTGACCTTAAGAAATCGTGGGTTAGTCTAAACATGGCTGAGGTGGCATGCACATAGCAGTGTTCGTGGAACGTGTCAAATCTTACATGCAGCTTTATGCTGACAGTATAATACAGACTGTACCTACACTTCCTCCATGCATCTTCAACTTCTCCTGTTTTTGTTTTTTTACACTTTGTCTGTCATTTGGAATATTTTCAGTACACCTTCAAACCAAAGGGAACTACACAGTGGCATCCTCTCCAATCCAGTGTCCCTGCAGATCCTCAAAAGGTCTATCGACAACATCTCAAAAATGGTGCAAATTGAAGATTAACAGCACTTATTGCATAATTGCAAAGACATCATACATGTGGAACTTATCCTCAATCTTCATTTTCATGCTATGATAAAATATTATATATCAAAATGATCTTGCCTCTGTACTGTTTTCTACCATGTCTCACAAACTCTTGCTCACACCTGCACAATCAAACGTCTACCGGTAGAGTCTTCGATACAAGGATCAATGTGACTGTCAAGACATATCTGTGATTCTTACACCAGATAAAAAACTTGAAGACACCTCAAGGAAATGATCTGGCAGCATGTGGATTCTTTGCATTGGTCTATCTCTAGATGCCAAGAACAGAACATGGCATTCCCACATTGGCCTGACATCTCGAGTCAACTGAAGTTGCATCAAACATATTTCACATCATTGGGACTGAAAAAAATTATCAAATATAAATGAAGGGGTCGGTGCAATATAGCGCTAACCCACACAATAGTCATTTTGAGATAATCGCTGTTGAATGTTTGGAAAATCCATACATTTTACATTAATAAAACATGAATGCATGCATTTTTTACCATCTTATTGGTTGAATTCAAATATGATATTTTCACGGAGGTTAGGGTGAAGGATAAGGATTATGAAAATGCATGTAACTCATTTTTTACAGAAGTGTGGGTTAGCACTATATTGCACCGACCCCTCCAAATAGTAAAATACACAGAAAATGTACTAATGATTTGAATCAACAGTGAATGGATTAAAGGAAGAAATTACAAATTGAAACTCACCTAGCCTCAAAGGTGATGTCTATTTCTTGCATATCTTGGGCTATGGTTCCGCTTACTGTCTGTCGCGTACCTCGTACAATGAAGTCTGGCGTGTTGATTGTGATTGTGAATCTAGGTAGAACTGTTGGGAAATAACAGGCAAGGTGCAAATAGAAATGAACAGTTTCTCTCTGTATTGACATCACTTGAGAATTACTGCCAGAATAACATATTCATAAACCGATGGGGGCTTTATACTTCAATATGAGCACGGATGAAGACTTAAAAGTCTTGTCAGATAATGATTTACGAACTTGTCTGGTCAGAAGCAAAGAGGTAAAACAAAGGCAAAATATACTGAGATGAACTGATTGGTAGGGATAGAATGTTTGAATGTGATTTAAGCTGGAATGACTACAACTTTCGCATGTCAGTCTGACCATGTTACATATTTTTTCCTCTAGGTTTAGAAATTGTATGAAACACAGTATTCAACATAATTTTAGGGCTGTTCTTATCATTTCTAATCACTATCAGGTCATTCACTTGAAAAACAACAAATTTTCAGTGAACATCTATTATTTGACCTCCATTTGTATGTTAGTACAGAGGGCCTATATGTAGATTTCTGTCCAGCATTACATAGATGCACTCATGCTCCCCCCCCCCCCCATTTCCATTTTGGCAAAAATTCTGATATTTTGCTTGTATTACGCAATTTTAGGGCGAAGTTATCTCTCATTAAAGTGTTCTAAATCGTATTGTATAGGGGGTACAATGTACATTAGAAACACAAAATTACATGACATCCCTCAAAAATACCCTTTTACTGTGGAAATACCCACACAGATGATGACATGGCAGCTTCACATATTAATGCATGATTGGGTGCTCAAGGAAGCAGAAAAAAAGAAGAAAGCATGCATACATCTACACAGGTGATTAAACATGTTGTACTGTAATGGAATTACATTGCTACATTCAAGGTGCTGGGATATGTAAGCCTCCAATGTCAACATCCTTGCTCAGCGAAGGACGTGTATGCATTGTTTTTGTTTTGTTTTGTTTTGTTTTTGTTTTTTACAGTATTGGCTTATCTGCTCAAGGACCACAAAAAATTCCACAAATCTACATACATGTATAAATGCCACTAACTCTATGTACTACTATGTACTACAGTACATGATGTGAAATTATATATTTGTTTAACTTGTCCGGAATGCCCCTTTAAATTTTCATGTGTTTATGAGAATTATAAATCGTTATATTATTTATAAATTTTATATTAATATATTAGGAGCACTTGCAAACAAATGGAAGAGTTGAATGCCATCACCTCGTAAGTCCTTGTTAAACTGTTACATAAATCTTTACTATATCACTTTTTTTGCCATGAATTCAACAAGAGTGAGTTGCATCTTTCACATCAAATTATTGCTCTACATGTACAATCACACACACACACACACACACACAAAAATAATAACCACCCAACACTATGATTTCTTTGGTGGAGGCAGTTGAAATTGCTACAGTTTTGTAACAAACACATCATTTCTATACAGTATGTTGTGAGGTCATGAGTAATGCTTTCAGAGAAGACATGTGAAACATCAAACTTCCATAATCTCTCATTTGTATCTGGTTCTAATGCAATTTTTACCACACAAGTTGTGCAATCTGGCTCTATTTTTTTTCTTAGAACTAACTTTAGCATGGTGGTGAATGGCACAATACAAGTACGTCTGCCTGTAATCCTCATCATCATAACCATATTAACCATTATGCAGTGGTCATGCAACTGAGTATGGAAAGAACCACTCCAAGACCTTTCTGGAAATGTGAAGATTCCCAAGTACCACAGTTCATGGAATGGGGGTGTGGACAAGTTTGCCACGAATTTCAGAAACTCAGTGAGAGTCATTTAGATGATGGAAGAATGTTACAAAAATCAGATCAGCTTGCATAAATGCATTTGGTCTTCATGTTCAAGTCCTCAATGCAAACCATACCAATCTTATGAAAAAAAAAAAAAAAAATATATATATATATATATATATATATAATATATATCACATTTCACAACTGACTGATAGATGCAGTGTGACAAATATCGGAAGTTGATATGTGGTCACATAAAATGCCATTTTTGTATACTCAATTCACAGCAAAAGTACCAGGTATGTGTAATCTTCTCCTTACAGGTGTGGTTTTATGGTCGGGAAATGACATTCATCTTTGTGCAATGCATGCCACAAATACTGTGAAAGCATTTTATAAATAAAACAGTAGGTTACTTGTGCCTGATATGTGTCACAAAAGAAAAAAAGAAAGAGAAAGCTATGAAAGAGAATTATGTTGTCTATTTTGTAGAATATACTTGAGACATGCTCTGTGCAAAATATTGGAATTTTTTGTCTCTCCAATTTTTGTTCATTGGTGTTTAACTGTGAATTTTAAAGAGTGTATAAAAACACGCGGGGCACAAGTGCCAAATTGTTATGGAGATTCATTTGTATGATCTATTGAAATGTGTATACTTTCATAACAGGGGCTGTATCACAGGTGAATTATGGTTGTTTTTGTGTTTTCTACAGATAGCTGTACACAGATCTGATTTCCAGGGTATTGGTACAATTTAACCTTCAACATGCAACATTCACATGAATACGCATGAACTTGCACAAGTTGATAGATACAATCCTACAGTAGCATGTCTACCTTCATGGTTCATGAATATTTCAATCGAAACAGAATTACTTCCATTCCCACAGCAATTTGCAAAATTCACTGCATGCGGCTACATGAACAGAGAATCAATGTCAATAATATAAACCTGTGTTTCTTTGTGGCACTTTGTTGTTCTGTATAATTCAGCATTACATACAGTACACCTTGAAAGTTTGATAAACGGGAGCTGAAGTTTCTTGAAAATGTCTCAGTATCATGGCGTGCGGCTGAAAAATAGTGTGCACACATGTTGAAGTAATTTGAAATGACAAATACCAAGCTCACGCACCAAGAATTAGCATTACATCATGCGTGGGCTTGGGGTATATTATATATGGGGGTAGGGGAGGGAGCGGGGGAAGTGGGGGGGGGGGGGGGGGGGGTAGTATTTCCCTGCCAGCCCAGAATGACTGCAAGCACCAAAACAGCATTGTGTATGACATCACAGCCACAGACTGGAGCCGGATCCGCGAGGGCCCCCAAAATCTACCACCTGTCAGAGGTCAAGCCACTGTGCTGTCAAGTCCCTCCATAATTCCTCCCCCCCCCCCCCCCCCCCTCTCATAGCTGCTTCCAGGATCATGGGCTGTCACATCCTACCACTAAATGTTTTTCCTGTCTCTCACCTGTTATGATCTCAGTGGATGCAGCAAACATTTGCAGTGATGCAATTTCTATTTCCTCATGTATGTGATGACTTGTTAGGAAATGATGAAACATCTGCCCACTTTAAAAACCGCATACGGTCATAGATTTCGAAATCTTTCCCCCTGATATTCTTTGCCATTACACTAATTACAGCAAGTTGAATTTTCAAATTGCCAATTTTGGTAGCTCAGAGTTAGGGCATAATGATACCACTTGATCTTATCTGTGCTTTGATTTTTGTTACTGTTGTTTGAATGTGACGTTCATCAACAAATAAATTGGTTCGCACAATATTGTTGGTAGACAGTGGTCTGTAAGCACTGGACAGTGATATTTCCTCAGATTACTATCATGCTTATTACATCAAGTCTTGATACACTTACCATATTCCTTGACTTCGAAGAGTATTGTCCTATTCTTCTGAAACTGCAAAGAAATAAAACAAATATGGACATGGTTACAGTTAGATTACCTCCAGTATTTTCACCATACAGAACTGACATAATTGCACATATATCTATATTCTGTGATTATATGAAATGGCAAGAGCCCAGTAGAGATTAGAAACAACTAGTGGCCACTGATTGACAAATTGCCCTACATCGATGTCGATGTAGGGCAATTTGTCAATCAGTTGCAATGCAAACATCTTGATGGAAAAAAAAAAAATCATGAATTTGAATAACTAGTGGCCACTCTTTCAAAATCACTGATGTTTCTCAACTCTAATGCAATACCCATCACAATATTCATACAGGGTAATTCCCTCAAAATTTCACAATACTACCCCCCACCCAAAACACACACACACACACACACACACACACACACACAATGTTACGATTTAAAGACATAACAATAAAAGAAATCACACGCATAATCTCAAGCTTGACAAGGAGAAGTTATGGGTAAAGAATAGCTTTTGTATCTTCAGGTCATCCAGGGCACTGACAATGTGAATACCACATCTGCAATAATGTGGCACAACAGTATTTGGATAAGAGGGGCATGAAGGTTCCATTTAATACAGGATAATAGTATCTGTCTCTCTAATGTTTTTCTTTCATTCTAGCATAGGTGCCAGGTTCAACCAAAGCTTCAGTAAACATCCTACAAAGCTGTCACCAATGGTCACTCAAGTTTCTGGGCTATTAAAGTGGAACATTGGCTTAACACCCCAGTGCCAGTCAACTTGGCAAAAAAATATGTGGTCTCTCCAGAAAGGATTGCTTTGTGTCAAGCTAATGAGGAAAACACAAGTTAAGGGCAAACTTGACGTCACATTGAACATTTGCTCATCATGGCACTCTGCTATGCAATGAAAAAAAGAAGAAGGTATTACTACATCAAACACATGTTTTTCTCTCTCAGAAGTGCGAAAAAGTTTGCCTCTCACTGGACCTATGCCAATACAATGTTTTTCTCTTGCCTGTCACTTCCGGCGTGACTATGGCATATCATGCAAGGAAATGTGATTTGGTTCAACACAAGTCGCCACAAGCCCGTAATATCAAACTCAGACTTTGCTCCTTCGATGCAAAACATACCATGGAGTCATTTACACAGCATGGTGTAACTTCAGTATTACATGACTTGAGAGACACAGATATGACATGCTTCACATCCATTCTGACCATTATCATTCTATTAAATAGCTACATCAAACTCTTTCAGCCACAAAAGTATTTCGACTACAGTTCTTATACACTGCACTGCCTCTAGTATACACACCTTTCACACATTTACTCTAATTATATTTCTTTCTTCTGCTGAATCTAAAAGTCACAATTATCATTACATTCTCTCAACCATGTCGCAATGTTGCATAGTTAGAAGTATAACATGACATACTTGAAAGCTTGGAACAAGATTTATGCATTTTCATAAATGATTAAGGGCAAGTTATCATTTTCCAATTTGAGTTTTCATAATTTCATGTTAAAAACTTAATGCAGTTAACTGCTGAAATTCATCAAATTTATTTCTAAGATCACAGGAAAAGAAACATAAAGACAAAAAATGGAGGGTTTTGAAATCAAGATTACCTGCAATCCGTGCAGAACAGTGACTGACCAGTTGCCAAACATGGGCTCAGCGTTGAAGCCAAATGTCTTGTCCAGGAATCCATTGACCACTCTCGTCTCCCGGAACTGCTGGACGATGATCCCTTGTGGATTTCGCACCTGAAGGTGCATCTGTTGGCAAGAGATAATGATGACATTTGTCATGACTGTTAGTGAAAATACAAATTACAGAGGTGACAGTCAACATGCCGAGCATTTTTCAAAGGTTTTGGTTAAGACCTCTGTCTCTCCAGTACATTGAAGACACCCAATTGCACAGACCTAGCTAGTGTGGTGAGTCGCAATGTAGGATTTCTAGAAAATCATTGGTTTCTCTGTTACACACCCTGTGCAGGGCAAATTATCCCAAGAGGTGTTTTTTAATCAAATTAAAATAATTATAGCATCGCCATGGGTATCATTAAAGCTAGCCATTTTGGTGTGTGTTCACATAAAAGAATTAACGGTTTTCACATCACATTTCAGAAAAAGATTTTCAAAAATCCCTAATTTAGGGTGTTCTTATTTTTTTTATCTAAAGTTATCAATAAGTACATTGAGTTGGACAACCTGAGTCTCTTAGCCACTCTCTCCACATCATCTTCAAATAAACTTTGAATTCCTTAGAATTAGAACAGAATAAATCCAATGAATGGACATTCACAGTGTCATCACTACTAAACAAAGAGTAAGAAAGTTAAGGAAGTTGAAAACATCATATTGGTTATAATTTGACCACATAATGCAAACTGGTTGAGGTGATGATGCAATAAACTCAATATTTTCAAATTTATAGTTTGTAAAAGAATTGATGATAAACATGTTTTTGGTTGATGCTGAAGCATTTGCAACTCTTTGCCCATCAAAGAGTCATTACTGCTAAATTATTGTCAAACAACCCCAAAAACTTGATGCCAAGGATGCAAGTTTGTTTGTTTGTTTGTTTGTTTGTTTGTTTGTTCGCACGTTCGGTGGTGTTTTTTGGGGGGTTCTACCTTTCATTTGAAGTGAAAAGGGAAATTTATACTCATTTTGTGCAAACTGGAGTCCATATGATTTATTTAGAATGTGTAGTTACTACTTCAACATCATTGTTCAGCAAAAACATGTGAAACATTGAAATTTCCTGACTTCATTTTAGATCTAACACTGATGAAACTGCTATCATGTTGTTTGTTTAAATGTACTATACTATATAAATGAAGACAAATTGATTATGAAATTAATTACCCACTTTTATTCTTAATTCACCATTTGTCATGATATTACAGTATGAATTTTACAGTTAATTTTCAATTAACAAATATGAGCTTATTTACAGAAAAGATGCAATTTTGTCTGGAAAAAAAAATGTCCTACATGTACAAACGTGATATGGCACCTCCAACAACAATGCCAACAATCAATCTCTACATTATTCAGCCTAGGGTCTAAGTGAGGGCATTGTTTGTGTTGTCTCAAAATATGTCACACAAGGCTTGCTATGGAGGGGCCTCCAGAATGTAGGAGGCTTTTGTCATGTTTGTTTGTGTTTCTATTGTGCCATCACACACTTGAATGGAAGTAAACTTCTCATTTGACTGATTCACAACATCGCTGTCAGAGAGCTGTCTCCTGTCATGGCCACTGTTACATTAACCCGTTGAGGACGAGTCCCGAGTATACTCGGGCAGAAGTCTGTGGGAAATGCGTGTTGTAACAAAAGCCCTTTTTACACTTGTGTTTCTTAACCCCGGACTTTCTCTGACCCAGGACTATCGTTAGTCCCATACCAATTTTTTCAGCTTTTTACACTCGCCAATTAGTCCCGTACTATCTCTTGTCCGGGGCTAAGGAGAAAACTGACCTTTTTACACTCGTATTTCTTAGCCCCGGACTTTCCAAACCACATGAATATTCATGATTACGCTGTGTACTGTACACGTACACGCACGCACCGGCAGCACTTGATTACCTCGTTTCTGACTGGTCAATGAGGGTCGGACTTTGTCTCCGTCGCTTAGCCCAGGATTATTTTTTCGTTCTGTTTACACTGACTTGCTTGGCACCGCAATTGCGGTGCTAGCATCGCAATTGCGGTGCTAACCCTGCTATTTTGCAGGGCCAGATAATACGGGATTATCGGTGGGGCTAGCCCACTTTGGCAAAAACGAGTGTAAACAGAAAGTGGGCTAAGGATAGTCCCGTACCAACGGTGGGGCTAAGGCCCCCCATTAGCCCCACCGTTGGTACGGGACTAAGCAAAAATTTACAAGTGTAAAAAGCCCTATAATCAGTCCGTCCTCAACGGGTTAAAGCTAGTCCTCATACAAACAAGCGGCTAATATTTGACAGCCAGAGAATAGATCTATGCAATATGAAATGTCACTATTCAAATACTTCTTCAACTCCAAGAGAGAATAACGGCTAGTTGGTGCTGGGAATTGTCTCTTTCCAGGAACAGATACAAACACCACTTGGGTTACTGACACAATATCACTGTAATCTTATCTTACACTTTGCATTGTCACACATATAAACATAGACATATTAACACTGAAGAGCTTGATTTCCAAATGTTTGTTTGCTTAGAAATACACTGTAGACATCACTGGAAAGATACATTATGTAAAGCTGCCACATGATTCCACATGCTTACACTCATGTTGGCCACTGAATAAGGAACTCACCCTGAGACTAAAGTTCAGCACAATGCAAATGCAATCTAGTTTTTGTCAATATATCTTCCCACTCCTCCAAGATATTTACACATTATCCCATTATAAAAGTCCTAGAAACTACATTTCTGTGGTTTGGCGGCTGTGTCTCTTTACTGAAGAATTCTTACTTTTGTTGGTAGTGTTTCACAAGGCAGAGTAAGAAAATCTCTTTCATTTGAGCTTTTGTGTGTTCAAATATAATGGTTCATTTCATTCAAATGAAAATGTATGTTTCAGTTTCTGAACTTTTAAAACTTGATGATTGCTGCATTGATGACTGATCTTTAAACTGGCAACACATTCCAGACAAGTAAAGTTCCTACTTCTTTCTAAAATTGGTCAATTTAGGTGTGTACATTTCTGTCTGATTTTGTGAAGATTAATAAATAACAAGTTACATTTCTAATTATTCTCAAATATAGATGCAGACAGGAGTTGTAGGTGCCCATTTAATGAGAATATAATTTCTGCGCCCATAAAACATCCCCAAGGACCAATATATGTCTTCTAATTTTATTTTCATTTTGTTTTGTTTTTTTCATCATACGAGCATGCCACATTCAGCTAACATTTCCCTACTTCACAGGGCTTGCACAGGCACTGGATCAATATTTACTAAAACACTCACTTTTCTTATAGTTGGCCCAGTCTTCTAAAAGCAGCATCATGTGAAATGATGGACCTATGTACCTTCTCATAGTACAGCTGTAGACAAAGTACACACTGTATATACAGTATGCTCTGTTCGACAAAAAAATTAGTGTAACTCGAGTGAAAGCCATCTTCTTGAAACAAATAACACAGAATAAAATGACAATATTCAGTAATTTGAAGTGCTCACTTGAATCTTTCAACCACAATATTTGAAGCAATCTTTTACTTCACTAGGTCAATCTTTCCTTTTTCTAGCATACATGTATCAAAACACAAGTACATGTAGGTGAGCCTTTTATCAGTTTACCCTATAACCAGGGATGTGGTCTTCCATCTCCCTGCAAATAACAGTACAAGTACAGCAGTACTTTGCTTTATAGGATAGGGCAGTAGCCTGAGTTTCAGTATTGTTATATAGGTTGTGTTTCTACAGGTGTGACCTTTTATAAAGCCTACGAATCAGTCAGGGGAGAGGGTACATGTACAGTCAGACCATTATGTTATGTTACTCCCGCACGCACTGCGCACGGGGTCGCTTCGTGCGGCTGCGTGCAGGTTCGTGCGATCTCGCACGGGAGCGTATGGCTCCGTGCGCCCCTGTACGCACCCGTGCGTAGTCGTGCACCTCCGTGCGGATCTGCACGCCCCCGTGCAGATCCGCACGCCTGCGTGCGGATCCATACTCCCTCGCACGCTGTCGCACGGACCCGTGCGGGTCTGGCGCACGGTCCCGTGCGGGTCTGGCGCACGGTCCCGTGCGGGTCGGGCGCACGGACCCGTGCGGCTTTTGGGTGCGATTTCGCACGGCCCCGTGCCGCCAGTGCTTGGTTCCCGCATGATCCCATCTCACCTCCCTGGTTCCCGCAGTGCTTACACGGTACGTGTGTATCAGGTGTATACCGCGTGCGAGTCCATGCGCCATTCCCCGGCCGACAGTTTCAGCGCAAGCGTGAAATGAGACGATTCCCGACAATACGAAAGGCTTGTTACTTGCGCCAAGGAGCTTCAAACCCTTGCTTGCTTATTGCCAGTCAGTCGGCAAGCCGAAAAACCCCGTCTAGAATATCCAAGTTCTCGCACGGGTGACCTCGAGTTGACCCCGCAGATCATGATCACTGAATTACGTTTTCACATGATTTTTTTTTTTTATTTGACAGGTTAAGGTTAAAACCTGAATGCAATATTGTTTAAATTTTCCAAGAGCGACATGAAAGGTCATCGACTTCGTGCATGGCTAATTCATTACCGATGTCCCGGAAATAATGGGTTCACATACTCGTCTAAAATTCCCCAAAGAGTCTTCTTTTTCATTGTAGGGCACTAACGAACGCATACCATGTAAAAGGAAAATTATTATCCAGCTATAAGATGATACCTAAGGTGTAACGTGATGATTTGATGGGTCAGCAGCGCGCGCCAGCAGAAATCATAAGGATATCATTCCTTTACTCGAAATCGCGAAAATATTGTACTGTCCCACATATAGAAATTGACGTGTTCCATGGAGGCCCTTTGTGTGTTATGAGCGACCCCAGCGTAACTGACATGGTCAATTATAAGCGTGTACTAGCTGTGATATACCTTGTTTGTGTCTGTCGGTTGGCATTATGAACAAGTAGACTATTGCCTCTTGCTTGGTCTCTCTCTCTCTCTCTCTCTTCTCTCTCTCTCAACAAGTCATGAATTCACTTTACCCATCATGCCTAATCGAACTACGACATGATTGAGGTAACCGCACCTTTTTATTCTCATAGTCAAAATCAAACTCATTCTTTACATAATTTAAAAAAAAAAATCTTCATATAATTTCTCAAAATACTCAAAAGATGGCCTCAGTCAAAACTTTCTACAAAGATTGCATACGCCAATCTTTACGGCCTAAACAAGTTTTTTTAGAGAGCTATTAGTTCACCCTGTGACGATGACTTCGATTGCGTTTTGAACTTGTACCGAACTACTTTCAACACAACTTTTACCTTTATAGTTCGATTGATGAACTAGTCTTTTGAATTGATAACCGACATTCGTAATCGTAAGCATACAGTAACAAAATACTGTCAATAACAGTTGGAAAATGCAAATGCTATAATAATAGCGCGAGTAACGATCATCTTCATACATTCTAATTCCCAAGTGATGTCGCTTCGAAAATGACACATGGTTTGACTACTGCTTCAAGCAAAGAAAAGTAAAAGGAATGGGATATACTTCTAATGATAATATCACGCCGTACAAGGCATTCCACTGAATTTTGGTAATGTCGGTTACGTTTCTGTGCGCTTTACGTACGGAAAATAAAAGGCAGATTGATGCTATTAAATGCTAACACAACGCATTCAAATGATTTTTTGAAATAGACCGTGTACAATGTAATGTTTTAGTATTCGGTTTGAAACTTTAAATTTGCGAGTCCTTTATAAAGTCATATGGGTTATTACATTATCAATTCAAGCAAAAATTACAGTACTTTAAGGATTCGGATTTGCTCAGAAGATTAACAATGCTATCTTTGGCAATAGTTTGCAACAGAGACAATCCGCTTCAATAGATATACAATGTAATTCTGTTTTCATAAATAGAAAGGAAAACGTAAATAAGTCAACTTTATAACTTCAATGAGCTTTCTCACCAACTGAACTTGATTTGATCTGCCGTGCATGATATCGCTGTGTGTTCTATTAATTCTATGATATTGTTTAATTTGATATTGTTTAATTGGCACACGTGTTTTTTTTTTTATGCAGAATATTTCAGGTAAGTATAATTCATTGAAGCTAATAATGTTTGTACATATGACGTGTTCGTTGTTTTGTATTTTCATTTTTATAATATATCACGTGTCCATTATCTGATTATGACTACGAAAATATGACAACTGTTTAAATGCGGAGTATGTACTGGAATACTAATGTCTCCCACCAGTATAGACAAACTAATTTCTAGTCGTCTATCCCCGCTTGAAATGGAAATGAAATTACACACCAAAAAAAAAAAAGAAAAAAAAAAAGAAAGGAAACGAAGTTCAATTTTCAGTAGATTTCAACTGTTTTGTTTAGTGCCTGATACATATAATGGGCAAAATTCTTTAGCGCATAAGCAATCACACAACTTAATTGGGAATAAATTTATGTCTTAATGATTGTATCTTATCGAAGAAAACTCGTCTCCTTGCCTGAATTTTAGCTTCTTCTTTTTCAAGCTTGCGGGAAAGAAATAGTTGAACATCAATCGCAATCATAAAGAGAAGCCACATCCTTAAAAACAAACACAGGAGTACTGAGACGCACTACGAAATGCTTCCTTTTGTTGGGGGGGGGGGGTTATTGATTATTCTGAAGGTTCATAGATCACACAATTCATATGGTTCGCTATTAGCTTAGGTTCGTTAAGAAAAAAAAAAATAAACAGATAAATGCGTTCCTTTTCCGGTGGTTCCTTTACCCGAAAGTAATCAAGCAATCACTTATTTCAGTATAAGATTTGTGAATACAAAACGATACGACGACGGCCTTTAAAGCATTAATTCCGAATATAATTGTAAATATGACTATCGGTCTATACTCAACTTCTCAAATGCAGAAAGATTGCAACTGTAAATGTGGTGTTCTGTAAAAAAAAAATAATAATAATAAACAAAAATAAAAATAGGTTTAAGCTACAGTACAAGTTAATGGTTCTTTATATGCTATGGTATCATAAAAGTGACCGAGAATAAGAAGCACTATAATTTCAAATTAATATGATACAATCATAATTATAAAAAAAAAAAAAACAACATGAAGCTGTTAGGCCTATACATCAACATTTGCTTCTGATACGTATAGTATAAATTATGTGCAGCTTTGGCAAGCGCGATAAAAGCGATAGATAATGTGGACGCAACGCCTATAAGGGAAATGTGCCTAATATGGCGGGAATTCAGAATGTTACGGCTGTATACAGCTGCAGCAGAGCAGGCACGAAAGCAGTCGTTGATCCTCTGCAACATTACGACCATGTGCATTATTAGAGGGTTTTTAGTACACGCAAAGAACACGATCTGAAAAGACGACTATCGTTAATTAACTTCATTAACTTCCTCTATTGATGCTGTCTTTTGTATTCCCCCCCCCCCCCCCCTACAATGGGTTCTCAGGTTCTATTCACTCTAGTAGTCCATGGGCCAGGCCAGATATTGGTACCATCTGAGGTGGCAATACCTTCTTGGTGTCATTTTGTTTGTCGGGCATAGATATGCCTATCAAGCTATGATAGCATTTCCAAATGAGTAGCTTAGTCATAGTAAATTAATTTTAAACCAATTTGGTCTCGTTGTTATATCCCTCTACTTCTGAATCGAGACCAACCGCTATACAAAGAAGAGTACTGTCTTCTGTATGTTCACAGGTGTTCTGTTGTAAACGCGGACGGGTGCGCTTAGTCTTTATTCAAGGCAGCGAAGGGAATATCCAAGGGTTATGATATCCACGGGGCTTAGTCTAGTATTCAAGACGGCGAAGGGAATATCCAAAGCTTAACAGTGTATATCCCTTTATCTAAAAACAACAACAACAACAAAGCAATTATTTATCATTTTCCGCTGAAAACGCTACGGTGAAAACGCTAATACCATGCCAATGTCGCTTTATTTCCATTCAAACAATGAAATATTATGCAAAAACAATGTACCGGTACACTACAATACATTATAATTGATAATGTTGTAAATGAACAGAGTGATTTTTGTTTATAATTGATGTATTTGTTGAGAGGGTTGTATAAAAACAGTATAGATAATCCCTTTTATTAGGAACTTTAGATATGATAACGGTACATTGTTGTAGATAAAGACTAAGCGCATTGCACCGCGTGACAGCTGTGGACATCATAACCCTTTGGATATTCCCTTCGCTGCCTTGAATAAAGACTAAGCGCATCGCGTTTACAACAGAACACCTGTGGACATACAGAAGGCAGTGCTCTTCTTTGTATAGCGGTTAGTTTCGATTCAGAAGTACAGGGATATAAAAACGAAACCAAATTGGTTAAAAATTCATTTATTATGACTAAGCTACTCATTTGGAAATGCTATCATAGCTTGATAAGCGTATCTATGTCCGACAAACAAAATGACACCAAAAAGGTTTTGCCACCTCGAGTGGTACCAACAACCCATTTTTCGGGTCTTGGCCCATAGACTATAGGTATTGGTACTTGCTAAGCGCATCTCCTTTAGTTTCCACTGACAACAATATGGGAGGAGAATGGAAGCGATCAAGGCCCTCGCTAAAAGACGCTTGTTGTAATACGCATTGCGTGCCTTTCTTTCTTTCTTTCTTTCTACTGTTTCCTATTGTTTGTGAGTTAAAAACTTGCGGCAACTAAGTCACCGCAGCCGACACACAACGCTTACCGACTCATTCATGCGGCGGCAGCGTCACGGACACAAACGCACTTCAGTTTACATTCGGGCTGCCGTATTGGTTAGAATAGTTAATGATAGACCTGTCCTGCGATTGGGTCATTTGCCATCTTACACATCCAAGCTATGCCGTATACGGTAGTGCGTGCGATTGAGCGTAAACGCCGTCGCTAAGCAGGACTGTTGTATTGTTTCGTCTATAGTGAAAGAAACAGGTTGTTAGCTTGAACATAGCCCGAACTTTAAGAGCGATTTTCTCCGTTATTTAGAAAATGGACTGACATCATAAGCGTAGATAATATTCGTTTCTATGATCCATAGGGATGTCCAAATGAGTTGTATTACATATCAGTGTAAAGCTTAGTGTCTGTAGAATGCACATATAGGCATAACTACGATCTCATTTTTTGCGACTTTTGACTCATTCCGACGGAGCGCATCACGTGTGTGGCGCTCCGACAAAATGAGTCATAAGTCGCACGGCGAGTTTTCCCGTAATGAGCCGCAAATGAAGGGGAAGCAGTGCTCGGGTCGAAATTTTTTTTATACGGATTTTGATTCCTTGATGTTTTATCTGTTTGTACAGAAAATTTCAGCGTGTAAAAATGAGTACAAGTGTCCCAAATCACAGTTTTTCTGAGACAATTTTTTCGGTTACATTTTTTTCGAACGCTCGCCTTTGCGTTGCGTTTCGCACCTATTGTTCTTGCCCGATTGAGACTCCACCTCCGTTTCTAGGGTGTATGCTAATGAGGCATTGCTCTTGACCCCATTGAAGACAAAACAAAGCATGGTGCGCGCGGCGGTCAAGCGGTGAGGGCTTTAGAATTACGCAATAATAGTGAGCTGACCAAGGCTATCGATTGCATGACCAGCGAGTTTCGTTTGATACATGCCCTCCATTTCATGAAGTGGTGATTGATGTGACGCACAAATCGCGCTGAAAAAAATAATTCCAACGAACGATCACGCAGAATTTATAATACTTTATCTATGAGCTAATACAATGATCATAATAATCGAACTTGAAACCTCTGTATGCGAGTGTGTACTTTTACAACGGTTATTAATTGGCCTCATTAATGAATTCATTCAAATAATCATAACTTTCTTTCCCTGGTATGTGCCTTGCTGTTTAAAGTTCATCTCTGGAGATATAGTAGGGCCTAAAAGTTGTCAATTACATGTATTCTCGTTTTTATTAAGTCGACAATTCGTGTGATAATTCGCCAAATTTATGTAATGCATACTATTGTTTCCCTGGTTAATAAAACTTATTGCCCTATTTCTTATGATGGTTTGGGCCGCGACGGCATGGAGAGAAATCGGAAGATAAACATTATTAATGCCCAAATACAATGTAGGTCGTGTTCCCTTTTGAGGATACTCTGACTCTTGTCATCTGTGTATTTTTTTAGAGGTAGGACCTATCTGAGAAAGGGACAGAAAGCTGTGTCGCTACTCAAAAGTGTGCTTCTTCATTTTGTTTTGTTTTTTAATCAGAATGTTTGTAATGATAGCTGTTTGTCGTGCATTGCGTGTAGCTGACATGTGAGAGGTCAAGTCTGCAAAGAATTTGGCTAACAGCTTTGCGAAGTAGCAGCGCTAATTGCCCATTGAATTGCGTATTCTGAGGAATTTCAAATGAAAGAACTCGGACGACACTGTTCACGCCTTGTATCCGAGTAAACCCCGCATCAACGAAGCCTTAAACAATGAAAGGTAAACTTCCTGCTATCAAGGGGTGGATAAAGACGCAACCAGTATTCTTTCTTCGCCATTGATAGCAGAATCAGTGACTGAATGGAGCAACAGTGTTGGAGGATCGGCATTATGTCTGCTAGTTTGTAAAAGAATTTTTCAGTCCCCTTTTGTCTTCAGAACCACAGTCAGGGACGCTAAGTTACTCTATCTCCTACAAGCTGTCGTTACTATCTTAAAACGTGAATTTTATGAAAGGTTAAAAGTGATCGCGGAATCAGTTCTTCTGCGTGACACATGCAGGCTTTTATAATAGCATACCAAGCTTACATCGTTTACCTGTATAGAAAGGGCGGGGATACACACTTATCGCAATTATCCGGATTTGAGAGTAATACACTCTACTAGTTTTCTTCATCTTTCCCTCAACAAAGACCATGGTAATTCAAAACAAACAAACAAACTAACTAACTAACTAACAAACAAGCAGTTGCATTATATCAGAACGTACACAAATTTTTGTGTTTCATGTATGTATAGGTCATCTCTTGCTGTATAGTACGCATTTGTTGTCGTTTTTACAGTGTTTCCTAATAAATGCCTATAGCGAAAACCCAACACAACTTTTATCAAGGAGGAAAGGGAACTTACATTTAAATATAACATAGTTTACAGAAATCAGACATGTAAATAAGGCAATCATATACATCCGCACGGCCGATTATAATCTCTTACTTTGATTATCAAACATGATCGCCGGCATTTACGTGCTTTTTTCTAATTTTTTGAACTTGCCTCATTTTCTCTTTTTTTTTAAACAACTGCTCGAAACATTTAAAAATCGTAACACAGTCTGCTAACCCACAACATGATATTCCATTTGATTCGTCACTTATTGTTGGTCGGGTGACGCCAAATGTTGGAATCTCGAGCGATGATACACGGCATTTTGTTTGTTGGTTTTCGTCTCATCGCTCAAAAGAATTTTGACTACGATTACAGAGGTATCATCTACAAGACATAACTGATAGTTTACAGTAGTGATCATCAATTCAGTAAGGATTAGTCAAGTCATGAATTCACTTTACCCATCATGTCTTTTCGAACTACGACATTGTTTGGGTAACCGCGCCTTTTTGTTCTCATAGTTCAAACTAATTCTTGACATAATCAAAACAAATAATTTTCTTTATACAATTTCTCAAAATATCCGAAAGATGGCCTAAGTCAAAACTTTCTACAAAGATTGCATACGGCAATCTTTACTAGCCTCAACAAGTTTTCTAGAGCTATCAGTTCCCCCTATGACGATGATTTCGATTGCGTTTTGAATTTGCATCGAACTACTTTCAAAACAGCTATTACCTTTATATTTCGATTAATAAACCAGTCTTTTGAATTCATAACCAACATTCGTAATCGTAACCATACAGTAACATAATACTGCATGTCAATAAAAGTTGGAAAATGTAAATGCTATGTCAGTAGCGCAAAATAAATGAGTACCGATTATCTTCATACATTCTAATTCCTAAATGATGTCGCTACGAAAATGACGCATGGTTTGACGACTGCTTCTAGCAAATAAAAGTAAAAAGGAATGGGATATACTTCTAATGATAGTACCACGCCGTACAATGCATTTCACTGTATTTGGTAACGTTTGGTTACGTTTCTGTGCGCTTTACGTACGGAAAATAAAAGGCAGATTGATGCTATTAACATGCTTACACACAACGCATTCAAAATGTTTTTTGAAATACACCGTGTGCAATATAATATTTTAGTATACGTTTTGAAACTTTGAATTTGCGAGTCCTTTATAAAGTTATAAGCAGGGTTATTACATTATCAAGCAAAAATTTAAGTATTTAGGGATTAGGATTTGCGCAGACGACTAACAGTGCTATATATAGCGATTGTTCGCAACAGAGACAATCCTCTTCATTAGATATACAATGTAATTCTGTCTTCATGAATTGAAAGAGAAACGAAAAGAAGTCAACTTTTTAACTTCATGTAGCTTTCTCACCAATTGAACTTGATTTGATCCGCCATGCATGATATTGCTGTGTGTTCTATTAATTCTATTAAATTATCTAATCGGCGTGCTTGTTTTTTTATGCAGAATATCACAAGTAAGTTTAATTCATTGAAGTTCATAATATTTGTACATATGGCGTGTTCGTAGTTTCGTATTTTCATTTTTATAATATATCATTTGTCCATTATCTGATTCTGACCACGAAAATATGGTGACTGTTTAAATGCGGAGCATGTACTGGAAAATGTAATGTCTCCTGTCAGTATAGACAAACAAATTTCTAGTCTATCCCCGCTTTAAATGGAAATGAAAAAAAAAAAAACAAGTTCGACTTTCAGTAGATTTCAACCGTTTTGTATAGTGCCTGATTCATGTAATGGACACAATTCTTTAGCACATAAGCAATCACACAACTTTCGGGAATAGATGTATGTCTTAATGATTGTATCTCATGGAAGAAAACTCGTCTCCTTGCCTGAATTTTAGCTTCTTCCTGTTCAAGCTTGCGTGAAAGAAATAGTTGAACATCAATCGCAATCATTAAGAGAGGCACATCCTTAAAAATAAGCACAGGAGTACTGTTTTCTGTATGTTCCGTAGGGCTGTAAAATGCAGCTCTATGGTATATGTTCACAGGTATTCTGTTGTAAACGCGGTGCGCTTAGTCTTTATTCTAGACGGCGAAGGGAATATCCAAAGCTTATGATACAGTGTATATCCTTTTATCTTAAAACAACAACAACAACAACCAAAAAAAAAAAGATTCCTCTTGAATTTTACCGTATTTTGCAATTATCTATCATTTTCCGGCAAAAACGCTAGTGTGAAAACGCTAACACCACGCCGATGTCGCTTTATTTTCATCCAACAAAAAAGGATAATGCAAAAACAATGGACCGGTACACTACAATACATTATAATGAATAATATTGTAAATAAACAGAGTGATTTTTGTTTAAAATTGATTTATTTGTTTAGAGGGTGGTATAAAAATAGTATAGATAATCCCTTATATGAGGAACTTTAGATATGATAACGGTACATTGGTCCAGATGAAGACTATATAAGCGCACCGCGTGACAGCTGTGGACATCATAACCCTTTGGATATTTCCCTTCGCTGCCTTGAATAAAGACTAAGCGCATCGCGCTTACAACAGAACACCTGTGGACGTACGGAAGACAGTGCTCTTCTTTTTATAGCGGTTAGTTTCGATTCAGAAGTATAGGGATATAAAAACGAGACCAAATTGGTTTAAAAAAAACAACATTTTTTTATGACTAAGCTACTCATTTGGAAATGCTATCATAGCTTGATAAGCATATCTCTGCCCGAAAACAAACTGACACCAAAAAGGTTTTGCCACCTCAGGTGGTACCAACAACCCATTTTTCGGGTCTTGGCCCATGGACTATAAATTGAAGTGTGTTCATGCTACATTTGAAGGGATAGCATACAGCGAAGGGAAAACAAACCTGAATGGCCATCTTCAGGAAGCTATTTTTTGTTGGCGATTATGAATTACTTAACTATGAAATTGAAATAAAAACATACAGAAAAACGACTGCAAAATCTTTGCATAATGTGCCATTATTTATAATCAAGTTTCCATTACTTTTCTTTTATGATACATTTCCTTCGATTAGTGCTCCTTTATTCTTTCCCATTACATTTCATCACTTTCCTTTCCGGCTATCCACTTCATTCCCCGCCTACAAACGTATACAGATATTTTGCCCGTATATACAATCTCAAAAGATATTGCCATAACACAGATAGGCAAACCTGACCGGATGTAACATTACATTTCGATTGCTAAAGTGTGATCGGATTACCATCTATCAAAAAGAATTTAGAAGACCATCATATTTCTCCCCCCCCCCCACCCTCTTTGATCTCTCTCCCTCTCTTTCCAGTTATCCAATTCTTTGATTGAATAATATCATTAGTGAAGATCACTTCTCGATGATGCTTTGCCTGTATTATATATATATATATATATATATATATTTATATATATATATATACATATATGTATATATATATATATATATATCTAATATATGTACATTCATCAAACAACATTTAGAAGACCAGCCTATTTTTCTCCCTCTCTCTTTCTCTCCCTTTCAATCTTTCTTCTCATCGCTATAGATTCCAGTGTTTCGCCTGAAGACCGGAAGACCTCATAAATGTTCTATCAAATATACAAATTCCACAAAACAATAGTCTTTCCGGTTAGTGATGAGTTTTCATCATAATAATATTATAACAAATAACTTCTGTCTTATCACTATGTGAAATCTTATTACATGTGATTCGTAATGAGCAATACTTCTTGGCAGTAGAGTTTTAAGTCAATTATAACATTGTACATACAATTGGCAGCATTTAACCCCTACTGTTGAATCACAAATGTGCTCGTTGATCTCTTTTATTAAATCCCATGGAAACCTTAAGTCATATCTGTAGGCAGACATAATGGATAATTCCAGAAAGCAAACTTCTTATACAAAAAAAAAAAAAAAAGAGAAGAAACTTCTGTGTGGATGGCAGGTACCGCAATAGCATGGATTTTTTCAGATTTAGTTATCATAAGTTGTCAAAGAAAGCAAGAAAGATGCAATGATTTATTTGAATATTGAAAATCCCATCAGGCTCTTGTCAACATTATGAAAGGGATAATTGCTGAAACAAAACCGAGAAACTAACTCAAATGAAAGATTGGTCTGCGAAACTCAACTTCGATGTTGCTTGAAGTTGTTTTTTTTTTTTCTTTCTCTCATACCTATGAATGACAGTCTGATTATGTCATTTACAGGTCGTTCAAATAATCTACTTGGCCAACAAACCAAATAGAGGATATTCTGTATAACGTTCATGCAACGCAAGATCCGATGGTTATTGCCTTTATGGGGTCCTATATATTCATCATGGTGAAACACAGCCTAACATATGCGAATGTTTTACGCAAGAATACTTTGAATAGACCAGGTGGCCAGAGTATCAGGTTACATTGTACCTTATTGAATAGACAGGATGTTGATATAAAGACATTCCTGGACGCGCTCGTAGAAAAGTCGGGGATTATGAGCATAATAGAGAAGTTCAAAGGCCGATTACAGACGGTCTCTTTTTTTCTGCACCGGTCCATAGAATGCATTTGCCTTCGTAGAAAGCGCTCCAAATTTGTGAAGAGTGATTAATTTTGTGAGAGATGGACCTGTGATAACCCATCGCTTCAATTGAACACTTTGTTTAGGAGCAAGGTATTTTGGGCAATAAAAGCATGAAATGTTCTTGTCTTATCTCATGTGTATCGATGAAATCAAATGTTTTCATGCTGCTATTGAAGTGGTTTATTCACTTATCGTGCCAGCGTAACATATATATATATAAGGATATATATGCATTTAGGTAGGACTACATTTTTTCATTCCATTAGACTTCGCGCACTCATGCACATTGCAGCATTTTCATATTCATAAACGATTGCAGCAAATGCTCATTTCCTTTATACATTATGCTTATTGAATGAGATTAGTTCTTCATTTCTTTCTTGTCTTTTATCGGGGGATGACTGGTACTGTATAAACAATTAAGCAAATATTGATTTACACTCATGACATAAGAGAAGAACAATTCAGCAAAATTAGCCGTCTGTTATGAGAGATTGAAGAATGCCAGGAGAAATGTTGTTTATTTCAACAAAGATATTGCCTTTTCCTTATTTTCTCAAGTGATGTAATAATTTTAGGCCTTCAAGCCTGTGTGGCTTGTGCTTGTCATACTTCTATGATCATGTCGGCTTCTTCTACAGCTGCTGGAGTATACGCGATGGCCAGCCTTTTTTTGTTGTTGCTAAATTGAATTAACTTCTGCGTCGAATTCGGGAATGGTCACCTGCGACCCTGTTTGAAAAGACGCTCTCTCACATGGAGACGAATTTGAATTGTCTACGGGCATTCTAATTTGAATACGTTTTTTTGAAGTGATAGGATATAGTGAGAGGAAACTGAGATTGAATTATGAACATATTCATGGCGCTATCTTTTTTTTTCTTTTATTTTGTCGACGAGTTTGAATTACATAACAGTAAAATTAGAAAACAAACGTACACACACACACAGACACAGAAAAAAAATGACTATGAAATCTTCGCATAATGTTTAACCATTTTGAACACTCGAATATGCCATTTTCTCTTCCTTTGTAATACATTTGCCTCGATTCGTGCTCCTTCATTTTTATCTCATTGCATCACATTACTTTCCTTTCCAGCTATCCACTATGTCTTCTTTATTCTCATCATCTTCAATTAGTCGTCTAGATTGAATATCCTCATCGATGGTGGCGATCACTTATCTAAGATACTTTGCCCGTATTATTATGTATAATCTAATAAGATATCACCATAACACAGATTATAGGCAAACCTAGCCGTGTATAATATTTCATTTCGTTTGCAAAAGTGTGTTAAGATTACCATTCATCGAACAAAATTTAGAAGACCAGCCTATTTTATTTTTCTCTCTCTATCTCTCAATCTTTCTTCTTATCGCATAGACTCCGATGTTTCATAGGCAGACCGGAAGAGCTTATAAATGTTCCGTCAACTGACTTGAACATGTGTTTTATAAGATCATATAGTTGTAAGTGAATATATAATTATATAAATATATATATATATATATATATATATATATATATATATATATATTCTCCACCCTTTCTCATGTCTCTCTCTCTCTCTCTCTCACACACACACACACGCACACACACACACACACACACACACACATAGACAAAACAATAATCTATCCCGTTTGCTGATGACTTTTATCATATATATCATATCACAGTACACTGTGTAAGATTTAATCTCACTTGATGTGTAGTGAACAATATCTCATCCCGACATTACGGTGTATATAGGGTTGTAAGTGAATCGTGATTGCACATAAACTTTGCAACATTAAACCTGACAGGAAACCTACAAATGCGCTAGTTGATCTCCTTTATTGATCCCATGGAAACCTAAGACATATAATTGTGGTCGAAATCTGGAGGCAGTCATGATAGATAAATTCAGAAAGAAAACGTCTCTATACAAAAAAATAGATAAATGAATAAATAAATCGTGGATTTCACAGGTTTAGTCATCATTAGTTGTCAAAGATTGCGAGAAAGGTGCAATGATTTAATTGAATATTGAACATCCCATCAGGCTTTTGTCAACATTATAAAAATTGTTGAAACAAAACCGAGAAACCAACTCAAATGGAAGATTAGTTCGCGAAACTCAACTTCGATGTTGCTTGAAGTTGTTGTTTGTTTTTCTGTCATACTTATGAATGACAGCCTGCTTATAAGATCGTTAAAAGAATCCATATACTTGACCAACGAACCAAATGGAGGATCCCTGTATAGCATTCATACAACGCAAGAGCCGATATTGCTACTACGGGGTCCTATATATTCATCATGGTGAAACACAGCCTAACATAATTACGCGCGTGTATTACGCAATAATACTTTGAATAGACCAGGTGGCCAGAGTATCAGGTTACATTGTACCTCCATGAATAGTCAGAATGTTGATACAAAAACATCCCTGGACGCGCTCGTAGCCGCCATCTGAAAAGTCGGGGATTATGAGCATAATAGAGATGTTCAAAGGCCGATTACAGACAGCCAGTTTTTCTGCACCGGTCCATCGAATACATTATAATGAGGTGCTTCGTATGTATTATGTAACCTTTTTTTACGGACCCCAATGATTTAATGGTTGTTGGGAATCGAATGTGCAAGTTCTCATGTGGTTGTTACCAACATTTATCATAGCATTTATACTTCGACAATGACATACGCTGCAATAAAGCGAGAAACAAGACATATGGCAGAAGTTTTTTGTTCTTTTCTATCTCTTTCTCTCATACGCTTAGCATTCACGGGAAATTGTATATAAAAATTACGATGTTTGATATTTTGATGCTTGCAGCATTTTCAAAGAAACCTTGGGATAACTAGACCGGTGCTGTAATGTAAAACATTTTCTTGAATAAAGAAACGATTCAATCAATATCTATATATATTTGTGTATATGTATATATGTATATATATATATATATATATAAATGTATATTTATATTTCTTAATCTATGTATATGTATATATATATATTTCGAAGATTACAAACCTATCGAGACGGAAACTGTTAATATACCGACCTATCCTGCAGCGACGATTTTTTTTTTATCTCCTGCTTACGACAATGTGTAAGCTCTACATATATTTCAAAGCTTTCGGGGAATATCAGAAAGGACAAAGAATATGTGTGTGTGTGTGTTTTTTTTTTTAAGAGAGGCAAAAATAGTAAAAATACTAATACACCATACTGATAATGTAACAATATGGAACATCTACAATGTACATTTATTATTACCTTTTGAGTGATCATCATCATCATCATCATCATCAACAAATGGTTCCCTTGATGTAATTATACAATAGCTTTTCTCTGTTGTTGTTAATTGTCATTATTACCATGATTATTTCTACACTGTTCAAGTTATCGAGTGATAAAGACACACATACAACCACACAATTTTTCTAATTTCTTTGCAAGGAGAGATACATGTACACACGGTGATGGTACTCCATATTCTTAGAAAGATTGCAAGTGATCTCTGCAATGTAGAAAATCGTCCATTTTTGGACAGGCATGAGTGTTTACATGTAATACGCAGTTGCACAGACTTGTAAGGGCTTTTATTGAACATTGTACAGTGTGTACATCGTATCGTCTTCTCGCGATCGCTTGCAGGCACACAGGCATGGGCACGGATCCACAGACATGGACACGCAGGCGCACACATAGTCATGAGCACACACTTACAAAGGGGATATTATTATTTACAATGCATGCACGCACGGCTTCCAATGGATTCGCACGCAGGATGCTAGTCCACTGCCTAGACTGCCTTCGTATACCGCCAATGAGGGCGTATGAGAGAGTGAAAAAAAGATAAGAGTCCCGTGTCGGGACTAGCAGGATGCTAGATTCGCACGGACTCGCACGGTAGCGTGCCAGCACCACGCACGGTACCGTGCCAACACCTCGCACGGTAGCGTGCCAGATGGTCCGCACTCGACGGTGGCACGCAGCCGCACGGAGGCGCACTGACTGGCACGCAGCCGCACGGAGGCGCACGAGGTCGCACGGGGTCGCACGGGGGCGTACAGAAGCGCACGCACCCGCACGAGGCCGTATGAAATGGCACGGAGCCGCACGCACCCGTGCGAAACCGCACGCAGCCGCACGAAGCAGCCCCGTGCGCAGTGCGTGCGGGAGTAACATAACTTAATGGTCTGACTGTACTACTTTTTTTGACTATCAGTTCCTTAGTTTATTCAAGCAGACATATTATGAATTGGACAATAGCATTGAGTTTTACACAGTTAAGAAGGCAAATACATGATTTCGAAAATGATTTAAAAGCCTGGAAACCAAGCCAGCCAACAAGTAGGCCTAGATGGTAATACTGCCCAAGCAGGTATACATGGGGCACCTTCAAAGCTCTGTTGCACTAACAGAAAACAGGTTTATGAGTGCAGAGAGAGACAAGGTCAAGGAAAGACAAAGAGAGAATGGGGCTGTGAACCTGGGTGTGTCAAGGGTCAAGTCTATGGCTGTGTCTTTGGACTTCAGTTCCCTATGGTGCCATTACCTCTCGGAACTATCCTATCGTCATGTCAACTTAAGTCTGCATTAATTCACCGTCCAAGGCCAAATTCTTTTCACAAATAAAGGTCTAGATCTTCAGCAGTCTCCCTCCCTTGAGCGGAAAATGGCATCAGTTTCAGATTAACAACATTTGTCATCACTCATTATTAAAGGTTTTGTGCTTGGGGTAGCCAAATACTCCATCTCCCTGTGGTTTCACAAAGACATCATGCCTTGTTTAGTTTACTCATCATCTGATGGTATATTCCTTTTATGGTACACCAGTGTATTAGATTTCAGTTCTAAAACTCCCCTCCCCCATCTCTCTCTCCCTCTTTCTTACGAAGTATCGGGTCACTTCTAAATCAATCTAATTCAATTCGATTGCAATCATTAATTCTGATCAAGGAAAAGGGTGAAACAAAATACAAATCATACATTAAACAAATCATATTTGACAAAATACTTGTACCTAGGAGCAGACATGTACCTAAACATACAAATGTATAATTTGCAATCTACCAAAATTTGTGAGTAATAGTCAGGTTTCAAAATTCCTTGAAATTTTATAGGTACTTTGTCCTTATTTGGCAAAAAGGAAAACTTACAGATTTATGATACTTAAAACTAGACTTTTTTAAAAACTTTTTGTGCCCTTGAGACTTCCTATGGTTTTCTGCTTAAACACCCTGTAGTGTGGGGAGAGAATGTTGACCTAATTCTTGGTATCACCAATACCTGGGTGCCGTGCGGCAAGCAGCATTTTAGATGCATTATGGGGTAGCTCTCAAAGGACAAAGTTGCATCCTGTTTTAAAAAGCATTCAGGTTACATTCTGTCTTTAATCCGGGGGTATCTTTTGTTGAAGATTTCCTCGCTATCCATCATGTGACATTGAAGCCTTGCAGTAGTGAACCATGACTCTAGTGACCACAAATCAGTAAAATTTAGAAGTTTTGAACTCTTTTTGTAATAGCTTGATTTTGACCAAGAAAAAAGGAGCAATGAAAGAAAAGCAGACAAAAATTGCACTGAATCGCATGGGAACTGAGAATGTGCAAGACAACCGCAAATGACAATTGATGATCCTGAGGAATCCCACCGCGCATCTGTGACTGCAGGGCTCTTCAGTGTGCGCTGAAGTTCTCTGCGCATTGGCGATACCAAAAATTGAATCTACCTTCATTCGCTGCCCATCGGGGTTCTTTCAAGAACCACAACTAGCACAGCCCTGCTAGAATAGAACTGCCCATCAGCGAATATGTGCATGGAAGCATATGCTCATCATTATTCAATGTTCAACTTTAGTGGAGATTCTTCAGCTGTGTGCATACTTACACCTATGATAGAGATCAGTGATAATGCTGTACAGACACAACAAAGACCAGGGATTTTCGAATATTTCTGAGCCAGGCCAGATTTCCCACTACATGGTATTCCCACACTACCAGTGTGTGTGGAAATTTTTCACAATCACGTACAGGTAAATATATGCATGTACCTACAAAGTCTTAATCACAAGCCAAGCTTCTACCATGAAGCTATGTCGCTCCATGCTTCCATGCTTCTGCAGTCTGACTGGAAAGTAGTAGGATACCTATACAACAGGTACAGTGCAAGTCCAGAGAAATAATGTCAAGGACACAACAGCTGGGGAGAATTAGGTTACATGGAGTCTAACTAATCTAATTGGGTTTACGATGCTTGGGTCAACATTCAGGTTCATCATAATGAGAACCTGATATCAGGGAGCCCACAATGCCATAAAAAATGGATGCAGAATATTGGATTTTTGTTAAAGGTGGGATTTTCCAGGTTTGCATTGAACTTTTTTTTGACTGAAGTCAGTCACAGCATGCTATCTCATGTGGCAAAACATGAGACTGACAATGCCCAAAGCATCCTCCATATCACACAGAAACAAGCAAAACAGCATGTGTGATAGGAAAAAAGCAGAGACTGTGCCTAATCTCTTTTGTTCAAAGTTGTTCAAAAGGATTGTCTTGGTAATTCTATTGGTACACTGTATAAATAAAATTGTCTACACATGAAAGAGAAAAGCAGCACAGATTATAGACAGACCTATAGTGGGTGACAACCACAGCTCCTGCACTCCCCCCCCCCCCCCAACAGAAAAGGAAATTTAAGTCGCATTTCAACGATGTTTCATCCATAAATCATCATAAATTGGTCATCACATGCAATCCTGTGTCTCTGCCTACGAGAAAACATTTCCTGAACTAGGTCTACATCTTTAATGGGCAAGGTTGAACAGAAATATAGGTTCTTATATTTACAACTGAACATCCATCATCTCTGATTCAAAACACATGTATGATCTTCAAAAACATTTTACTTGAAACTAATACTCAAAAAGACTACTGATACGGAATGAGTTGGGTCATGAGAATATATATGGGCCTACAATTTACTGCGCAAATGAATCCAGTGTGCACAATTGCCTACACAAATTTCAGCAACTGTGGCAGAGTAGTGGCAACAGTCTGTAGGCCCTCGGGAACGAAAAAAGCCTGTGATCACAGCTTTCTAAACAGAGACATGACAGGGGCATATGATCATACATGCTTGCACTTTCATCAAACAGTCATCAATGGACCACCGGCGCTTATTTCCCCGACCCCACAGACCCAGCAGCACTCTGCTCGACAGAAGTTAGCATGCATGCACTGATAGGCATGACGTTCTGCACCAAGTCTGCACCCTTGATGAACTCAACGAGTAGGACCATGGCATAGGATATCACAGACATTAATTTCTAGTCTTTGAGTGGACACAGTTGCTCCTCCACAACTACTCAGTCACACTCCAGAGAAATATGACACCCTCTCTGAACAGCTCTTGCTCATTACATTGCACGTGTTGTCAACATACATAGCCTTTAAGCCACTAATGAGCAGACCTGCTAATTTACTGACTTTCTCTCATATCTCTTTGCTACTGAGAGGAGAGAGTTCAGGAAAACACTTGTTTGAGTTGATGAAACTTTTCTCACATACCTCTCCCCAACCCCCCCCCCCCCCTTCTCGTTCCAATGACTAGACCGATTTTAACGAGCATGTTGAGGTGACACACTGCATAGAGATGACAGGTTAATCCACATTTCAGGGGCACCTGAGACCATGGCAGAGGGACACACAGATATTATGTGCATTGTATGTCCTGACTTAGACATGCCCCAGAGCACAAACAGGAGTTCCACAGCTGCAGGTAACTATGTTTGGATGGCATCCTTCATGGAGGCAAATGGGAGATTGTTGCCGCCAGTGAAGCTGCGCTGAAAAGCCAAGACGCTCGCCTGGTTGACTGACTATCAATGCTACGAGCAGACATTGCGCGACACAGCCCCCACGCTGTCTGGGCTCCTTTCGAGCACAGTTGACTCCATTTATCAGCAGTGAGCAACTTGCATCATGTATCTCAAGGAGAAGATCACTACAGTTTAGAATTGACAACAATTGATATGCAAGACTGAACATTCCACTGAACATTCTTCTCACAAAGAAGCCATCTCAAACAAGATTCGTCTACAACATTTTCTACACATTTATTCACCAAATGCAATTAGACAAAAAAAAAATGATAAAATAAGCACTAGTGCCCCACATAGTACTAATGTAAAATTTCAAGAGCAATCTCTATTCAACTGTTCCCTGGTGAAATTTGTGTTATTTGTCTACATATACATATGATATGGACACTTGCAGTAATGGTACATGAATGAATTTAAGACTATCCCAAATCATCTCCAAAGCTACTACCGTCTATCAGCCATTGCTCCACAATTTCTCATTCATTTTCAACAAAAACTAGATTGAATTCTTTTCCAAAGCCTTAATTGACCAACTGAGTTACTGTAGCATTGACGCTCATCTTTCCCTTTAATCCATTCACTCTACTACCATTCATTACATATTTCATCATAGTTCGGTACTAGTGCATGAAGGTTTTTTGTTGTTGTTGTTGTTGTTGTTGTTGTTTTGTTTTTGTTTTGGGGGGGTTTGTTGTTGTTTTTTTTAAGAATATTAAACACATCTACTGGCTATTGTTAAAAGTTACAAACATCACCAGAAAAATGCAAATTATTCCACAGACTCCTTGGTTCCAAGAATAATCAATGACCTATTCAACCAGTTAGAGACAATCAACACAGTCAAGCTCTTGAATGCCTCAAAGGCCTGTAAAATTGTGAAAATTGTTGAATATTACAAAGTTTTACTTCCTCACTTCAAGATCAGTATAAAAGAAAATGGGCAAATGTAAAGCAATGGACAAGCATACATCAGAAACCATACAAACAGAATGATTCTAATGAATTAAAAAGAAAAGATTGTCCCAATTTGCATTTTCAGATTCAGATTGGAAATTTTTATCTTAATGTCCAGTGAATTAATGAGTGAAAGTATAGTTCCCATGGAAAAGGGGAAATTTGTATACATTGGTACTCATTTTGACATATTCTGGATAGTTACATTACTGTAACATCAAATATTGTTGATGAATTGACATCCAGAAAGTGGGGGACATGAAATTAACTAAAGTTTAACCCGTTGAGGACTGGCTGATTTTGCTACAACACGCATTTCCCATAGACACCTGCCCGAGTATACTCGGGACTCGTTCTCCACAGGTTAAACATTTTATCCCAATTTCCCTCAGTTTTACTGAAATTTTCACTATTTTTTTTTCTTTTTTTTTCCTTTTGCATATTGTTGGATACACATTGATATACAGAAAAGGATTATTTTGAAATATACATAATTTCCTAATCAAGAGAACTACAATCATGTTTAAATATTATTGAAAGGATACAGTGTGCAATCAAGTCCCTTCTGCACACCCCTGCTTTGCAAAATTTGAATATGACTGACTGAAAGTTCTGAGTACATGTTATAGTTAAGTACCCCAGTGGTACCCAGTAACTGTATAACTCCTACGTCTGCGCCTGGAAATAGATTTACACATCAATCTAAAGATCACCTTACCATGCACCTGCTACCGCAGACCATACTCAACATGTTGGGGACAATCCCATTTCTTCCCCTTCAGCGGCACAGTTTTACCATGTCACATTTCTCTGAATCAAGACAGTGGTTTCTAGCCACATCAAAATTTCATCATATTGCAATTTCTTTTTTCTTTTTTTTTACTTTTGCTTTGAACAAATGAAAAAATAAATGCAAACCTTCCACAGTTGACAGCAAGAATATTCTGACATAATTGTACAGATACAACCTTATCCTGTTTGTGCTTTGACATGACTTAATGCCCCTCCCCCCCCCAAAAAAAAAAAAAAAAAAAAAAAAATGTTCTCTGGCTATCTGGCTGCTAGAACCACCCCTTCCAGCTTGGTAACACCACCACTGAAAAAAGAGTAGCATGCTATAATGCTGTTGTGGGTGCATCATGTCAACCCAATCTCCCTGCAAAAGGAGAAATGCGCTTTGTGAGAAGACAAACAAAATTGTAGTGACATGTTCTTCTTGAACCCTCTACTACAATTGTAGTTTAATCACTACGAAAACATTTTTCCAGACTTACCAGCTCAGAAGAAGGCCTCATTTCTTGGTCAACTGCCACCACACGTATCTTCACTGGAATGACAGACAGAGAAAAAGACATTGTTAGTCACATGCTTTTCCTGGCAAACTTGAAAGGTTTGATCAAAGACTCCACCATATAAACCGTAACAACTAGAAAATAGACTAATCTCCAGAGCCAGTAACAAGATTCTTAATTCATGTAATTTCCAGTTGTACCTTGAAATACTGATCCAATGGAATTAATTACTCTCTTCATTGCTGGACAAAGAAATATAAACATTGACAAAGATTTTCGGATATATAATGCCAGAATGCAGATACAATTGAACTTTGCACAAGTCACAACTTATGGAGGTTTCTGGTCCTGAATGAGTTAAGAGGAGTGTAAAAATCTAGAGGAAACAAAGTAGGGGAGGGGAGGGTTTGAGGAAAAGAATCCCAATGGACATGATATATGAATTAAGAGGTCAGAGGGTAAGTCAGGCACCCAGATTCTGGAAATTAAATTTATGGGAAGGAAGACAATGCAACCATTCCCTATGAATGTTAGGAGGCATCACATAGCGAGAAGTTACGGTTACTATGTTCACACTAGTAGCATTTGTCATGCCAACATGTACAAATGTAATCATGAAGAACAAGACAAAAAAGCAACCTGAATTCTGTGCCTTCCATGTTATACATTCACACCTGCAGTATGTGGATCTCTGCTACATAGATCACAGCAGTCTGCACAAAGAATCCTATCCAAGGTCCTACGAATTCTATCCAAGGTCCTACACAACAATTTTCCCTGTAAATCCCTGTAAACATGCTTGAATGTATTACCACTGGTACTACCCATGCCACAGAAATGAAGTCACCTTCTGGGGTACTATGTCTTCCTCTAACACAACGTGCATGATAAAATCCATGTATCTTCCTAACTACTTTTTCTCTTTAAAGGGACTGTACAGTACTGGTTGAGGTGGGGATTCATGTTTTGAACATTCCTAATTGAGATAATGAGATACCTCTTATGAAATATGAAAGAGCATGTTATTTTAAGAAGGATTCAACGTTTATTTGATGAAAATCGGTTTTGAAATGGCTGAAATATCCAAAAGAAGTGATAATGATAAAGGTGAAAGGCCACGCCTTTTATTAGGATCTCTTTGTTTCACATTGTTTTTGGATATCTCAGCCATTTCAAAACCGATTTTCATCAAATAAACTTTTGATACCCCTTAGAATTGCATGCTCTTTGACATCCCATAGAGTGGTTTCCGAATTTCTCACAAAACGTTAAATGCTAAATCCTCACCTCGACCAGAACTGTACACACCCTTTATATTGCTTATAATCTTATTTCTTTGAAAATGAAACTGAAAGTCAATGGCAGAGATTGATAACATTATGCCACAGACAACATGGAATGTGAAGATCTATTTTCATTATGTTTCACTTTGTCTTTACTTGGGTATACCCCTGAATTTCATGAAATGAAGAACAGGAGAAAAATAATAACTGAGGTACAAATAGTGAGTTCAAAAAAAAAAAAATGAACTACATCTGTACACACATTCAAGTGCACTCAATACATCATTTTTTTCTTTATTAGTACTAATTATCACAAGTACTGAACGCCCTTGTGGTGTAATTAGGTGTATCAGTACCTACTTCAATGAATATCAGTGGAATTTGTGACTGAACCTTGATTGATTGATTGATTGATTGATTGATTGATTGATTGATTGATTGATTGATTGATTGATTGATTGATTGATTGATTGATTGATTGATTGATTGATTGATTGATTGATTGATTGATTGATTGATTGATTGATTGATTGATTGATTGATCGGTCGATTGACTGAATGGTTTATTACCTTGCCTTATTCTCAGAAGGCAAGTAATTAGGTGTGGATGAAATTCAATTTCCTCCACTGTGATAGTCATTAGCACATAAAACATGAAAGAGTGGGTGGCTGCAATCATCACCACTAGTACATTTATATGCTTTGTGCAGTACAGCACACCATACAAAGCCACTTTGAGTGAGCACCCTATGTAACTTTCCACATCAAAAATAAAAACAAAATCTACATTATGCTCTCTGATTCAAGGGGAAATGCCTTGTAGGCCTATTAAAGAAGAAAGAGAAAGGGGGTGGAGAGAGACTGATATATAGGAGAAATACCACCCAGTAATCAGAACACATTCTACTACGGGGTCATGACCTTGACAGTGAGAGCGCTTCAACCATGTGACCTCTTTAAACACAGGAGACTGGAAGATGTGCCCCTAAACCAGCAACAAAGGAAGACTGTGGGGCTACAGAATATTGATGTTGCGCAGCTAAGAGGGGGCACAGGAATCGCGCTCCACTGCCAGGCAGGCGGAACAGTTAAGCACCTGTGACATCACTGTCTCCCACGCCAATCATGTGGTCCTGTCTGACGATACATGCAACATAATTTTCGGAACAGGGAGAGAGGGTCGGCACAGAGGCAGGCCATGAAGCAGGCAGTGAGGCCCATGACAGACAAGAGAGCTGAGGGGAAAGTGAGGAACGAGTCATGTGACTGGGATAAAAGGGAGGGAGAGTAGGAGGAGGCTTTCTAGCTGGATTTAATGTGTGTGCTTGTATTAGTGGGAGGTAGAAATGGAAAATGGGGGAAAGACAAAAAGGAGACTATAAGGTGAACAAGTGTGAGAGGGAGAAATGGACAGACAGATCTAACAGTGTGAGTGACTAGAGCATGAAGTAAAAAAGTGAGATGCCTACGATATGTACACACAGATGGAAAGAAGATGGGGCAAAAGTGTGAGGAAATCAAGAGGGAAGACAGCAGAATTAAAAAAAAAAATAATCAAGAAAACAAGGTGGAATTTAAATACTTTAAAGTAGCCTATCCCTTCAGCTGGCATTGATGAAAAAAAAATTCAGTATGTGTCCAGTCTACACATTAAGATCTTAGGCTTAAATTTGATCAATTTGATACAATTTGATCGTACCCTGATGACTTATTTCAAAGTACTGACCATGTAAACACATACAGTTGTATAGTAAAACCAGGGGCTGAATAAGATTGCTGATAGCATCTTCATATAAACATACATACATTGTATATCACTGACAATGTTGACAACAGTGACCATATATCCTGTTTACCTCCTGGTATCAAAGTGGACTAATCCTTGATGGTCAACTCTTGAAGGCTAATTCTTGATGGTCAGAGTGATATGCGGCAAAAGCAGTGGATTCAAACTGTTCATTTTATGAGCTTTCACAAACAGCAATGCACCAACTGACATATTCATATTTTCCATAAAAACGAATGGTATAAAGTACTGGAAATTACAGTTTAAAGCACAAACTGAGCAGTGTACTCATGATGGATACTGGTAGCCATATTCAAGACAAACAAACACAGGACACATTTGCTAATTTCTGTGACAAAGACAGCAATGATTGTTGTAACCTGAACAGGACAGCAACAGAAAGAGTAGATCCACGCTCCCTGTCATGTCTGATTGGTCACCGGAATACGAGCTTTATCACTTCCTCATGTAAACACAAAGAGGAAGTATTAAAAACAAAAGGTAATATAATACCCCAACTGCTTCCTTCCTCTCTCTTCCGCTCTATATCTTTCTCTTTTTCCTTCAATTTATCAATTATCTATCTATTGATTTCTCTGCCTTTTCATCACTGAATCTCTCTCACATCTGCAATCTACACTTTGTAATGTGCTTACTGGAATACTTTTAATTCGTAAGTATAAGTATTGCAGTTGTAATTGCCTTTGCAACGGATTTTACTTGAACTAATTGTTGCCAGAAAGGTCAGTAAACTAGTCACTGGATTCTAAGTAATTGATACACTTGCATACTTACTTCCGTTTGCCATTATGAAAATGTCCAGTAGAGAGAGGATACTAGACTTGTTTATACCTTCATGCAAAACTGGAGCAGTGACACAGAACTAGGATGGGAACTAAATCAGAAATTTGTCAGAGTCAAGGGGTCAGCCCAGGCAGTCTTACAGAAATAACAGGTTTACTATCAAAATAAACTTCTGGAGTCACGTACACAAAATATCACCTACAAAGAATTCAAACGTCATTCAAGAAATGTTTACAAAATTTCACAATGCAACATCATGCTTTTCCTATCAAACTAAACTTTGTGAGTCGCATCAGCCCAAAACAAAATGTCACCTGAAGGTTCACACTGTGTCTACAAAACTTAAACATTATTCAAGAGTTTAAAATCAAATTGCAATTACATGCTTTCTAATAAATTGCAATCACACTGGTGTAGATCCTATGTCGTCAACTATTTCAGTCAAAGATCTGACCTTCAATGAATGACTGAAGTATCTTTTGTGTTAATCAAATATATGTCTTTAAACAAGAAATGTGCTTTATTTACATCTTCACAAGTGCTAAGAAACATTTGTATTATGCACTACTTAAATGCAATTTATCATTGCTATTTCAGAAGGAATATACTATGGCATCTAGGAAGTATCAAAGTGTCATAACAGTAGATAGATGCATCTGTCATGATACTGTCAACTTTTCCTGGGATATCATACCTTGACAACACAGAGCTCTGTTGTGATGTCAAAAACCTACAAACCAGGCATGTCCATTTTACAATGGAATACAATATAAAACAGTGAAAAGGAATGACCATGCATTCCTGAAACATGGCCCTGCTGTAGCCTCATCACTATGCATTTCCTCAGTGGCTTTTAATCCCCCTTTTCAATGTGTTCATCAGACCAGGTCCCATCACACTTGCATTCTTGTCTACAGGGTCACAGTGACATGGACCCAATCACAATGAAAAAATAAGGCTGCTCGACACCTAACCCTCATGGAGGGATCAACAAATCCACACTGAGAGATGCTTCCTAGGAGCATTCCTCTCAACAACCCCTAGGGTATTGCGGTTTAACACCACTTGGTTCTAATTCCACTTGGTTATAATCCAGCTTGTTATAATCCCATTTGCACTAATCCCATTGGTCCTCTCCATCTATCAAAGTTCACTTCACAAATAGCATGAGGATACAAACATTTCTTGAGCAGTTTCCAACTAGCTATCAACAGTCCATGTATCGCCACGGCAACAATGAGAACAAATGAATTGACAGTAGTACTTAAGATGTAAATTGCTGAAAAGGTCTTGTACAATTGTATTTATAAGTCTGCTCCTTATGCTTATAATCATACTCCTAATATATGAGTGTAAATGGTATCATACAATCACAGACTAATGTCAAGCGTGTCTTTTAAGGATGCCTGTCCCTTCCAACTTAACTAAATCCTACCCCCCTCCTCCTTCAATATTTCGGGTGATTTAAGCTCAAAGGGGAACAACACTAGTAACCAGTGGAACAGTCCGACCAATCTGACTTGTTGGCAGGCACACAAAAGCATGGCTATTGAATTCAAATCTCCCTCTCACCAGCACGATTACCGGCATTTAATTTAACCACTGCATATTCTCCTGCTAATCTACAATGGATACACGAAGACTCTCAGACTACACTTACGTATAGATTCCATGGAAAGAGTGCTGGAGGCCATTATTGAGTCTTTGGTTACACTGCATTCACGGAAACGCTCATGCAACGTTCAAATACGGATGTAAAATTTCTGAAAACTTGCACTTTTGAACAAATTACACACCACTGCAGCAAAAGATTCTATATACTAACATGAGACCCTCCTTTAAAACTGAAAACTGTGTTGCTTGAACTCTATTTTCCAATATGTATCAATGTTTTATAGTTTTGAAGTAATCAGATGTCTTTATGAAGTAACTTTCTTTGTTCACAAATTTGTTGCTACCATCACAATCATCATCATCATGCATTAGTGAATCCCATTCTCATTTCTTCTCATCTCAACCAATCAGTTACACTACCATACCATAGCACCCGCTCCCTTTCATTCAACCAATCAACATCCTTCCCATTCAAATCACATGACTGGAAACAACCAGAATCCGGGAGTCAAGGTAGCCGGCAACATGACACACCAAGGTTGGTCACACTTGTACTAGTTCAAAGTAACCACATAATGTGGGAAACTGATCTGGTCCCATGTGGGGTTGGTATTTGAATGTTAGTCCAGTTTCATGACCACACAGAATTAGGACTGCATACATTTACCACAATATCATCACAGTAAAACGGTGTATTCATCAGAAAATAAAATGCACTTGATCTCTACCACACATTTTTTCCCTACTTAATGCCATTTAAAGGAGCATACTGGATATTTCAAATTATCTGAACAAATGTACCTAGAAACACTTGATCACTTTAGAACAGTTTTCACAAAGCACATATTTTCCACCTGGTAGAATGCAGTCTGGGGTTTCTGAGAGTTGGCTTGAAGCCAGTTTATGCTTCACATGAGGCAGGCAAGAGAAATGGCACAAACACCTTACCTCTGGGATGTGGGAACAAATATTTACATAACAGTCTGAAAGAATGCCTTTCCTCCATGTCCCAAGACATCATACTTTGTAAAAGTAAAAGTTTTTATCATCTGGCGACTACCAAGAGAATGTTTGGTTCACCTAGGTGAGTAGTCAGAAGACTGTTTGAACAAATCCTTGCTCCACTGAAAACTGACATTCCACTGAAAACTAAAATTTTGTAAAATCTTAACCCGACAAAGAAAACTACTGTGTTTTTCTTGCTATTTCTTGCTATTTCACAGGGGGACTTTCCCATGCAGACTATTGAGCACCTCCAATCTAATGTTGGCGTCCATTACATTATCTTTCCAGACGGACAGGCTACACATTCTTCCTGTCGGCCAAACCGGTGTTCACACACACTTGCTCTGCACATCTGCACCTTAACAACTGTGTTTGACCCCACGACCCTGACAGGCAGATGTTGGATTTCCCCACTGCTATAATACCCTTTATGCTTTAATAGAAAATCATTCCTTTCTCAGCTAATCTTTTTTTTTTCTCTCTCTCTCTCTCTTTATTTATCTATTTCTTTTTTATCCCTCCCTGCCTCCTCTCCATATTTTGTTTGTTTTTATCGTTATTTTCTTTTTCAGGGACAGTACCACCATAAAAACAATTCACTGAGATTGACAACAAAAAAAAACAAACTCAAAAACATTTCACCATCGCAATCCAATGTGCCATAATAAATCATTTAACATATTTCCACACTTTTCAGAAGACGATGTCAATCTGAAAAGCAGATGGGCTGCACCACAGTCAGGTAGGGGTGGAAAGGTGTTGTGCCCTGTACTGCGTCAAAGCACAGCGCAAATCTTCCTAGATCACCTCATTTGGTAACAGATATTTTCAAATTCTGAATTCATTTTCCACACGGTAAAAGTTCACAGAAGCCACTTTTAACCCAGCTGAGGACGACTCTAGAGTATACTCCAGCAAGTGTCTATACGATGAGAAATAGGCCTATGTGTTGTAGGAAAATCAGCCCGTCCTCAACACGTAACGCACATGCTGGTGAATGACAGTTCGTTCAATGTGTTTTTTCTTCCTGCAGATGTCTACATTTCTTTGTCGACACTGAGTTTTTTCAAGTGGCCTCAAATAAGGAAACTACTTGACATTATATACTTTAAAGGGTAAATTAGATGGGGGAATAGGTAAATATGCAATTACAGCACTCGGGGTAAATAATAAAACCCTTTCTTCATTTTAAGGGAGGACCAGTACTCTTGTTGGAAAATTTCAAAGAAAGATTTTAATCCATAGCACTTGCACAGTGTGCATATGGGTTCCTCCTTTTTGGTGGTCCCAAAGTGATTACAACAAAGCTTCCTTTTCTTCCATTCCGCATCAATAGGTGGAGATTTCTAACCTTCTTGGTTTGGGGTATAGATTGGTTTGTCCGTCTGCACCAGAAGATATCCTGCCCTGGAGCTTACTAGGATCTGCTTCTCCTCCTGGAAGTTATTGAGATCAGTGGATCTTGCCACCAAGTAGACGTACTGCTCGCCATTCTCCTGCTGGGCAGGCATGTGCTCTGGCTCCACCTTGACTGTGGTGGTTACGGGTGATCCTTGGGGGTGGGAGAAGAATAAACAAAAACCAATAAAGAATCAACATGATGCAGTATACACTTATGTATTTGATGTTTTAATACTTTAACATGCAGTACATGCATCAATCACAATCACATACTCCGATACGGGCAAACTTTTTCCCCTCCAGTTTTAGGGATTTTTTTTTTTTTTTTTTGGGGGGGGGGGGGGGGGTAGGGGGTTCACATTCCAAAACCTGAAACTGCTGAAGATTTCTTTCACCAAGTCAAGGAATTTAAGCACACAAATCAGACCAAACAACCAATAGACCCAAATTCATTCAAAAGGGTTTCTAAGAAAGGAGTACTTAGCCCTAATTTGCACAGGGAGACAGGGGGTCTTTCAAAAGATCAGATCTGCTGGATACAATAAAGACACCACTCCCCCCCCCCCCCCATGTGCATACCAGATTTATGATTATTGTATCCCATTTCAAGGATGATATTTTTCTTTTCCATCTTGTAGTGAGATGACAATACCATTATATTACTAAATACATGAAAACTCATTAAACATGCTATGTTCTATCCCTGTCAAAAATGTATTTACATCATGAAAAATGTGCCCTGCAGGCTCCCTTACACAATGATGCACACATACACACACATGTTCAGTAATATTTGTTGGATATCAAAATACATAGGTAATTACTTTCAGTTCTGGTCATATTTGAACTTTAAACAGTACTAAATATCTAATCTTCCAATTCATTGAGGATGATCAACATTAAATTATGTCTCATAATAAAAGACAAGTAACAACTTTTCACAAGCAAAATAAAAAAATAGAAGGAGAAAAAAAATCATCAATTGGAAATAAACCAAATTTGGAATTGTACAGTGCTAACTGAACAAAAAGTCATGCACTGACTTCAATTAAAAAAATAAAATAAAAATAAAAAAGGACACTCACCATTAAACAAATTTAGATGTCATCACTGAGACCTTACATGCAAATAGGTCTCAAGTACAATTATCTGGTTTTGGATAAGGATACGAAAAATCACGGGAATAAAGATCATTCTTGTTTCTAGGGCAAACGTGAATCATTCTTGGAGAACTACAGAAATTCAGCTAGCCTCCAGAAGTTCCTAGTTTCCGAGAGTCCTCACACCAATTGACGTCATTGGCAAAATGTAATTCAATTTAAAACATGCCGAAAAATGTTTATTTTTGTGATTTGGCCCTGTGATTTCTGCACAGACACAATTCTATGCAGAATTCTCTGCTACTAGGCTGGGTTAACCAAAATGACCTTTTGCGAGGCAGCCATGGAATTTGACAAATCTACGTGCCAAAAGGCAAGATTTCAGTCTTAAAATCGAGCAAGTTATTCTTTCAGTATTCTTCAAGAATGTACTTAATAATCCTCAAACATGTGAGTGGGAGGGGGATCCTCAGAGCAGCCACATGAGAGATTGGCCCCATGATTTCATAAAAATATGAAGTGTTTCAACACCATCAACTGAATGCAAGGCCCATCACTCTCTACACTGATGTTAATCAAATCAAGTTTGCTTTACACCAAAATTAAAAGACCAATTTCTTGGAGATACTGAATTATATTTCCAAATTTAGTCATTCATTTTGTTATGTACAAATGTGTAGGCCCTATAATGTATTTCACAAGTTATACAGAGTTTTTCTTCTCTTTTGTAGCTATGCTCCTGCAACTTACTGGATTACAATATATTCAACTAGTCCTGCTTTCATATTTCATAATTTATCAGCTTTCATTCATTTTTTTTTTTTTTTTTCATTTAAGCTGACCTTTGGCTTCTTCTTGTTGTTACTTTAATCAGAACATTCTCTCAATAGTACTATTCATTTTTAATGCAACTTCAATAATTTTATGCCTTGAAAAGTGTGATATTGTCAAACAAACTATTAAATGCACGAATAAACATTGCTCTGCTTCTTTATTTAAAAAGTTGGGTTTTTTTTTTCATTCTTTGTTGGTAACAGACTACTGGGTAATTATGCATTAAAGAAAGAACAGGTAAAAGTGTGTACCAACAATGTGGCATTATTACAATTAATTTTAGAGACCAGTAAAATCAAATCAACACAAGCATATCTTCAAGCCTATGTGCTATTCAAGAATGAAATACTAGTGGAGTCATACAGAGATTGCAGCAAAAAAGCGACCATTTGACATCAGAGAGCTGTCCTACCAGAACTATGAGGTGGGAGCCCACCTCTGACATTTCCCCAATCTACTCTAGGGATCCTCTCAGCTACCAGGTGCTCCTCTCTCTGCAGTATGATTTGCAGAAGGCAAAGAAGCAGCAACCCAGACCTACTTCCTCAAAATTAAATTGACCTTCATCTTCTCCTACAGTTTGCTCTCTTCAGAACATCGGTTCTTCACAAAGCAACTGCCAAATCCCTCTGCGCCTTGCATTAGGTTTCATCACTTACAACTGTAGCTGGTATCTGAGAGCTCTGATATTACATTAACCCCTGCACATTGTAGACTTCTCATACAAGGTGATGCTCCTCTACTATTGGGTATCTATTTCAAAGTTACAACAACTCATAGCAAGAGGAAATCAAAGAGGCTTCCATATAACTTTTTTGATGGTGTGGGGGATTTGGAAGTAAAAGCCAAACTCATTACAAGATACACATACTGGCTCTTAATACTGTGATTTTTTTAAAAGTCTGACTCACCATGTCTTACTGTAACGGTTGAAGACGAGTATGGCCATGCTAAGCTCTGTTCTCGTTCCTCCAAGTAAATCGTTACTGAGATGTCTTCATTGGTGTTGAACACAGCCACTGTGACGGTCTCGTTCACCCCCACCCTGAATACATTAGGAGCAGTGATGACGATCTTTTCCCTGGGGTAAAAAAATAATACACAAGCAGTCATGAGTTACTATGAATCAACTCATTCATAGCAGGTGCCTGACATGCAATATTGTGAAGCAGTATCTGAGAGGCAAAATTAGGTCCATTTCATATCATACTGGAAGGGGAAAAACACAAGTCAAAATGTATCTTCTGACATACTCATAGACTTTATGTTGTATGACTACCATTGGTTGAAATCATAACAGGCCTCTAAAAGTTCTGATTTGAGCCAAGTTCAGCAGTTTAAGCTATTTGCCAAAATATGAGTTCAGTGGCAAACGAAAGTGATAAAACATTTCTCATTATGCATATTGTGGTAAAAAATTTCTGGTTTTCTTTATGATGTTCAAGTTTCCCCCACATGATCATGATGCCTTTGCCTTGGCCCATTGATTTCAATTCCTTTCTACAATTTCCCTTCTATTCTAAGGATTGTGTTTGTGTACCATCAGAATTATCAGGTACAACTGAATTGTACCTGGTAATTCTAATGGTACATAAACACAATCTGTTCTTGATAAACCCTCAAGAGAGATACAATTTCTATAGATACCCTCATAAAGTGCAGACCCTTATATCAAGTCACACATATATACACAAAAGATGCTATGTCACTGTCAATAAAGAAACTGTAGTCTCTGTAAACTTATATATAAAGAAAAAGAATCACCAAACCATTTATACTAGTTACCAAACATACAGATGCCCATAAAATGTAGAAGATTAGAGAGCAGCAATCAAGCGTAATCATACTGTGGATTACATGTATCTGATTTTGTACCGTTTCACTGAGCTTCAGTTGCTTTCATTTTCTTTTCTTTTTTTTTTAAAGTGTCACTTTAAAAAAAATAAATTTAATGAAAATTTGTTGACTGTTGACTTTTGCTGGAAGATTGATAACACAGAGTTTGCACAACCTTTGACCCTGACCTTCACTACCTTCTACCTGACAAACCCCTCCCCCTCCCCCCCCCCCAAAAAAAAAAAAGTGATACAAAAGTGTACACGTGATTTGCTAACAGATAGCTTGGTAAGCTTGCATCAAATACTGGAGAAACTATACTGAGACAGAAAATACTAAATATGGTCATATTCATGGCCTTAAAAGTTACAAGTGGTCTCACATCTAAAGAGGAATTCAGGTCCAATTATAAGTTAGTCTGATAAGAAAGAGTAAAACCTTATGAGTTCAACAGTAAAAACTTGATCAAAATCAGATAAAAATTATGGAAGTTATGAAATTGTGGGGTTTCACTCATTTCTGCAGTAGATTTAAATATGCAAATGAGTGAGCTGATGATGTTATCACCTCACAATTTTCAAATGACCATGCCCCCCCCCCCAAAAAAAAAAAAAAAAAAAATGATGAAATCAAATGTTTCTATTATTGAAATATTGCAAAATCAATTCTGTAGAGTGCTCAAGGCGCATGATGTTATTCCTGGTTGAAAAACTTCAGAACAATAAAGTTCTCGAAAGATATGTCTGAAAATCAGGAGTTGAGACTTGGGCATAATAGCATTTGAATGAAAAACTGGAAATGTCAAAATTTCAGGTACAAACTATATGAGAAGTTGTGAGGGGATGACATCATCATTTCACCATTTGCATTCATGTTCATTGTTCAAGAACTGTTTTCTGAAAGACAAGTAAAATTTCAAAATGTCATAACCTCCTTTATAGTTTCATCCCATATTGATCAAATTTTCATAGTTGTGCTACAAAATTTTACTCCTTCTTTTCAGACTAACTTTCAAGTGCACTGGAAATCCCCTTTAAGTTTGTCTCTGGCTAGAAAAACATGATACAGGCACTCGACATGAAACAGAAAGTTGTGGTTGTAATAATTCTTCATACCATGTCACAATGAAACACAACAAGAGAAAGACAGTAATGGCTAATGTCTTGATAAGTGCAAAGAAGCATGCAAGACGGATATCCACACATTATACCATGGGAGTGATCAGCAAGCAAAGAAGTATTTCTCATGGGAACACTGTGTCAGATCTGTCAGGATTGGCATTGGAGGACACTAAAAGCAAACTTAACTTGGTAGATAAAATCTGTGCATGCTACTGTAATTAGTAAGCACCTATTCATGCTGATCCAGACAAATACTACAAGATCACGCTTCACTTATCACTGAGCTGAACAGAATACTGGGGATACAAATACCACAGTCATGCATGTATGGTATTCTTCTCTTCAAACTTGTATTACATTGTATTATAGAGGAATGGAAAATCACACAAATCTGATTAACTGTAACAACATACTATGAAATGACATTGGTAATTCCACAGATGTTGTTGAAAAATGTGAGGAAAGATTTTGCTAAATCATGATTAACAAAGAACTATATGGAACTTTGCTGAAGTTGCTTTGAATACTGTGTTGTATGAAAATTAGAACAAACCAAAAACTTGTAAACATCAATGAATGATTAATGGAGGTTTTTTGCTTTTTAATACAAACAGTTATAGCATACTTGTCTCAAGGTAGAATGCATCTAAATTTCTGAAATGTAACAAGTTTTTATGTCAGAGTGCCATTCTGTTATGTTTTTTTTTCTTTCATGAGTAACTCACTAAACCTTTTTTTTATCTTTAAAGGCCTACATGCCTTTAACTATAAACTAGAAGAAATGTTCATTAATTTTTTATTTTTTAATACATACATGAACTGATGGATTTTGCTTCAAAAGTCTACAAATATTTTTCCTTGGCACTGAAAAGAGGAAATACATCTGTATTTTTTTAAAATAAAAAATAGACCAAATCTCACTCAAGGCCTTTAAATACAAAGGTTTCAGGTGATTTTATCATTCAACACGATTACCAGTGCTCTTATATGCTATTCTAAAAAAAGAGTTTACAGATACTAAATCTATGCTTATTGATTCAGCAAATTACACTAAAGAACAGAACAGCTATATGTACTGAAGACAGGAAAGTAACCCAGCAGTACAAGAACTTGCATACCAGCTTCATATGGTGGTATCAACTTTCAAGGTTTTGTCAATTGGAGTATTTCCTATCCATTGTATCTATTCAGAAAGTGAAATACTTCTATAACTTTTCACTGGAGTGACAGACTGTAGTTTGCTGTAAAGCCACAATTCAATGAATTCTTTTGAAATTCGCCGCAAAGTCAATTTTCTGAGTGCCCCATGCTGTCAGTGTCCACAAATCACAGACTACAGACTGTTCTAGCTGCATCAGGCTAGTGTTGCAGCTGAATGAGGGGTACCCCATTGAGAAACACAATACAATGCTTGCCTCGTACCTCCTCAGTGGGACTGGTTCTGCTCTGTGGAGTGGTGGGAACACAGACAGGCTAGACATTTGGGGGAAAAAAAGTACTATATCCTCCAATAAAAGGCCTTTACGCACACCACACTGCAATAAAACGTTTACTCAGTTTTCCAAACTCTTTCTTGCTCAAACTAAAGCCGGGTATTAGTTACACAAAGGAGAAGAATATTGGAAAGGTTGGTCAATGGAATGGCCCGAGGCAAGGTTAAATCATCTGTCCTAGCCATATTACCATGTATCATCACTCCTCTTGTATGAACAAAGCTCACCCTAGCTGGTGTAACTGTCCCTTTTATTTACTTTTTTAAGGGGGAGAAAACCCATCAATAGGCCTACTTGGACAGATAAAACCAAAAAGGCCAAACACAGAAAATGCAATACAGATTCAACCATGAGGTTAATAAAGTAAGCATATTACTGTTACCTTTTATGACTGAAGCCTCACTTGTCCAACCTATTAGCTCCTCTCCCTGTTATTCCTAGAATCTATTATTTGTTCTGTAGGAAATCTTCTGGCTTCAAACCTTAACCCGTTGAGGACGAGTCCCGAGTATACTCGGGCAGGTGTCTATGGGAAATGCGTGCTGTAGCAAAATCAAACCGTCCTCAATGGGTTAAAGTGTAAACTACGCAAGAGGAATATCAACTGGCACATTTTGAATAATTCTCTCCTATACAACACATTTTAAAAGCTAACTGTTCATATTCTATTTTCTTCCTTTCTTATTGTCATGTTAAATGTAGCCTCATTTGCTTGCTTTACTATATTACTATATTTAAAAAAAAAAAATCAGTGGCTTTTACATTATTTCAAATCCAAACATGTTTTAATCAAAATGCTCACTTTAACCCTTCACAATGTTAAAAGTTCTCCGTCCTTGACCAAAAAGTAAAAGCAGCCAATGACAAGCAAGCAAATTGAAGAGTTGAGCTCATGGTAAACTCTGCTCTGGGGTGCAAATAACCCTTTGAATAAAGCCCTTGAAAAACAACCCTTCAAATAACAGTAAAAGTTCTCCATACTTAAAGGACAAGTTCACCTTCATAGACATGTGGGTTGAGTGAATGCAGCAATAATAGAAGAAGACATCAGTGAGAGTTCGAGGAAAATCGGACAATCAATTATATATAATCGGACAATCAATTATGTATATGAAGGTGGACTTGTCCTTTAATAGTACAGAAAGGTTCTAATGCTTCCTTTTGTTTGAAACAATATGCAGTGCTCTCCTCAAAGAATGGAGGAAAACACACACACACTTCAATCAGTTATTTGCATCCCATAAATGAACATCTCAAGTGCCTCCCACTGGCATTGATGTGATTTCAGCCGAAAGCTGAACTGTGGAAATCACTACATTCCCCATAAAAGAGAAAATCAAATAGATGATGAAGAGGTAACAGTTGGCAAGTCTGAGAAAACAGGTGGATTTTGGTGGGAACCAGAAACAGAAGGTTACCAGGACACCCTCTGTGAACCCTCTATCTGTTCCACATGGAGTGGAGACGGTAAAGGTCAATTGAGGTCGGCTGATAATAGAAACATACATAGGAGGCAGTATGAAAACCAAGTTTACAAAGAAATGAGAAATGTGAGCATGGCTAGAAAATGAAGAAAACAGAGTAGAATTCATATAGCGGTGTTGTAAGAGTAGAATACAGCAGTGTCGCAAGAGCTGTTCAATGATAAAAATACTACTGCTTTGACATGCTCCTCCCTGTGAAAATTTGGGGGAAAAATCAATTTGTGTGACCATAGACCATAAATAAGAGGGGGGAACACATCTTAAACACATCTTTCAAACAAGTTAAACTTCACTAAACAGTCCAGTTCAGTCAACCAGTCTTTTGTCAATTATTTAAAGTTAAGATTTCTCATCCTGTGAATCATCCCATATTTATGAACTGGTTTCAAAATGTTCAGCCAACAGAATAAACAAGGCACTTACTATCCACAAAAAAAAGAGTACTGCTTTTTAAAATCTCCCTTTAATTTCTGTAGAATCAAAGAGGAAAGAAACAATACCAGCTGTATTCACCTATAGGTCTACCTACTGTAATCATTGATAGCAAATCCTACAGGTTGGCTTTCAAGAAAAGTTGAGAATACTAGCCAGTAAAAACAAGAGATTTTACCGAACAACGCTATCTTCTAGCTGAGGGAAAATTATATCATCTTCTTAACATGCAACCAACAACTACTTTTTATGCAATTGGGCTCCAATACACTAAGATGGGATACAAGCTATGTTTTGATACAAAACACAGGATATCAAAAAAATATAAGACTAAAATTTCATGTTGCATCTTAGTTTTATTCATTCGTTTGGTTCCTTTCCAAATCAAAGATGATGCCACTTTTGTCATTGGAAATTCTTGTGGAGCTAGAAAAGCAAACTAGTGAAGATGGCTGCCTGAAGATTCTTCAAAAACTCAATGAAGATTCCAGTTTACGCTAATTCTGTTTTAAACCTTGTTTCATGATAGGTTAACTGAAACACAAAATCAGAACAATAAAGTTCCTATCGATAAGACCCTTGAAGAGACAAACACTTAACTAATGTAAGTGTTTAACATTAATACATGATGCATACAACATGCACACGAATAAACCAGCAATGCTATAAATCAATTGTATTGATTTCCTCGTGCCTGTGGGGGATATAATTCCGTTTCAAAGCCCCAGGGCAAATTCTTTCCCCATTGTATGATGGTTTATCTCTGAAGAACAATAGTACTTCCGTCCCATCTGTGGGATACGTGTGTAATCAGTGTAAATATTCCACTATGTGCTGCCATGATAGTTGTACACCGTGTCATCCATTATTCATATTATTTCAGTGTTTTCCTTGGCAGTGATGGGCTTATCGATTCTAAATCTGTTCCACAAAAAACATATTTTCTTTCTGAAGTTGTGATAAATGTACTCACTGGACTCGCCCAATTGTAAGGAATCCTCAGGTTTTGTCTATAATCAGGGAGGTGCTCAGAAAATAGGAAGTACAGTGGAAGGAGAAGGCTTCCTAAGCACAAAGTCACGTTGGTCACAATGACAGCAAGAGATTATCGAAACTATCTGAATAAATCTGACATGCAATACATAGCATGGAAGTGGTGTGTTTATGAAATTGATAAATTTTAGTCATTCATCATGTGTTATCTGAGATGGACTGAGGAAAATCAGTCAGGTAAACATGCCTGCTATCAAAGCATGTCTAAAGACTCCTCATACTTTCATGCACTATCTAAAGTGTCACTAGGTTTCCCATCTAACACGTTTCCTTGATCCCATAGAAGGTGCATCAAAAACATCAAAATGTTCCCTTAGTTGAAAAAGAAATATCAATTAAACTAGGGTTAAATCAGTGTGTGCAAGTACACTGTACTTTAAAGTCAAAAGGCACGCAAGAAAAATACAACACAAGTGACATTATGGTAAGGTGGCCATTTGAGCTTGTTTTATTTTTGACACAGACATAGAACTGTACCATCATCAACTGGTATAACTTTCATATGTGCATTAACTTTCTTTCTGTGCCTAATTTCATTGAATATTTCTAGATCTGTGGCTTCACTGTAATTCCTTTCTTTCCAAAGTGTGTGTTTTGGGGTTTTTTTTTTTAAAGAGGTATGATTTTGAAAGTTTCCTTTCTGTCTATATCTCTTCTTCTAGATCTATCTCTCTACTGGGTGCAGCTTCATACAATAATGCAATTCATATTCATACCAGTTTGGTTTGTGGAGAGGTTTGGTTTTTGGTTGTTGTTTTTTTTTTGAAAACAATTATGATGATACTTCGTTATTAGAAACACTGCATACTGTCATGATCAATAATAGATTATAAAAGCAGTCACAGTAAGTATCTACAGAGCATCATAGTGAACTGGACATGAGGCCTTTCTCAGATTATTGTTATCATTCAACTCCAAGAAACAACATCCCCATCTTAATAATCAAAACTATTACACTGTGACCCAACATTAACACTCTCGTTTACACTTGCATCAAATTAACTGACATACGCAAGAAACTTGTGATCCTACTCACCTGCCAACTTGCTGCAACGATGGGTGGACAGCTACCACAAGGAAACATAACACACCCAACAACCCAAGCACCTTCATTCTGCCTCTGTGATCCCCAGTCTTTCTTCCAAGTTTCCACACTGCGGCAACCCCCCTAAAGTACCCTTCTCTACGGGGTTCTGTGGCAGCACCAGCTCTTGAATCTCTCTTCTATGTCCTTCCTATTAATGCTTCAATATTCTTCCTCAACTGCAACGCTGAAGGTACTAGTGGCACACCTGAGAAGAAACAACAAATGTTATCCTTTCAGCAGTCTGTGGCTTATATATTTCACACGACGATCTCAGCTGTCAAAAGTTAATCACTTTATGTTGTCTTTACTACATGTGCTTCCAAAATACACACAGGAGGAATTGCGTCCAAATAATCTTCTGTCTTCTAGTAAGTCTGACGTCAAGAAGCCAACACGTAGACTATTATGGTACACAATTGTAAGTGAGAAATCACTGTAGCTCCATGCATACACCACAGAAGTCTACGATCGTGGTGCTCATCATTCACTGCACACAGCAAACCATTGTTATGGAACTGCAACAGGCTTGGCCACACCCCCAACCCCCGCAGAGCACTAAGCTATTCAAGCCAATCAACTTTCTACAAACTTAATGTGGGTGGAGTTTTCAGCAACCCTTCAGTCAGTATGGGAGAATTGAAAACTTTTTAGCAACCCATGAAAAGCAGGAGCAATTGAGCGACTACAAATCATTAAATTTAAATCTTTCAATGTATGTAATCTAAGTAGTTGCAGAATAAAGTTATACAAGCTCTAATTTGGGATCAGTATGATAATAAGCCCTAAATCAAATGAAATCATAATGCTGAAAGTTGTTGAGAGAATGTCCAAGAGAAGGTCCAATGTCATGAGTTGAATAGGACCTATGTCTCAAGAGGAGTTGCCTCTTATTGTCTGTAATGTCTATACCTCTGTTGCTTTTTGAGGTTGATTTTTATGGCAGTAAACAGTGGTGGATTTAAGGCATTAATGACCTGACTCTTGCTTTTGAGATTGACATTTATGGTTAGTTGCTAGGGGTAGATTTTTAAAGACAGTAGCCTTTATTCTCAAGAGCTGTGGGCAAAAGAACTACCAACAATAGGAATGGAAAATTGATGACTGTATAACAATTATCAATTCAAAGTCATAGAGTAACTGTTAAAAATGAGCCTACATGATCTAAGGCTGCTGGAGAATGCCTCACACAATGCAGCAAATGAAAGGGCAGTCTGGAAATATCTCTATTTCTGGCTGTTTTTCTTGACAGTAGCTTGTATACTCAAGCTTGGGCCATTTTCAGACCATATCACGTGTGGCACTGAATTTGCCTCTTTGAATTGACTTCTTCATAAATTGGACAGCTGCACATTTTGTTTATAAGACAGACAAAATATCATGCATATTATTATTTGAAAGGGAAGTGTTCATCGTACGAATAAAAAAAAAACAGATTTAAAAGTATCTTTAAAAGCAAAGTCACACAAAAGGTGACGGACTATTACTATCCATGTACACTGCAGGTCAGTTTGTATACATTGACATAATGAACATTTTTCTTGAAAAAAAATGCCAGGGAAAATGTGAATTGACATTAATGAAACAGCTTTCATTTCATCTACAACTTCAGGCATGATTCTGAGAAAACCAAAGTTTAAATGACAATTATTTGGTTACATTGTATGTCAATGGGCCAGTTATCTATATAGCACCATGATATGTCACTTGTTTTTTCTGACATGGCATAATTGGCATCGTGCACTGTTAGATGATTTCATGTCAGAAAAGCACTACCATTCAAAATTAAAACACCCTCAAAGGCTTAACTCTATAAATTGAATCAAAAAAAAAATTAATGCTGCACTTTGGGGTTCAGGACATTCATACCAAGGAAATGTACAACTTGTAGGCCTACACTTCATTGCTAGCTTTTCTCACACAAAAGATAACACCTGTTTAGATAATTCCATTATAGCAAAACTTGAATGACAGGTGCTACCCAAGTCAAAGACAGGTCAATTTTCATCAAGAGCTTTGCCTGGTGTCCAGGGATACAATGTGTAGCGTTGGTGAGCCTTTCAATTTGTGTAAAACTCAAATGGATAATTATGGATGTGAAGTAATAGCCTTCGTATGATAGACAAGAAGAGAGTGCATGTTCTGCCTGTTCTTCTGTCTGTATAAGGCATTTGTACCGGTAAAGGTTATGGAAAAGTAGGGCAGGTTTGATAACTCAGCTTGTCACTCTGGGGGATTGCGTCATTTCTCTTTGAAAAAAGGGGGGTCTGCGCACAACAAAATTTTTTTCAGCATGTGGATGTGGTAAAATATTTAAAAACTCATCAACGGCGTTTGAGGAAAATCGGACAATCTGTTCAAAAGTTATGAATATGATAGTTACACTTTCTGTGTTTCCAACACTGGCTGAGAAGACAACAGTTTATTCCAACACGCAAGGACAATATGAATTTATAAAATAGAAAGATAATTCCAGAAAATTGTTTTGTTTTTTATTTTTTTGTACGTACACATCCCTTTTCTTAAAACCTAACAAAACATAACCACACAGTAATATGATTCTCCATTTTCTGAACGAAGTAAGCCGTGTACTTTTTCATTAAGGTAGAAAAATAAGTATCAATCAATTTGAATTCTTTTTTAAATCGTCCACATACATCATGAAATGTTGTCTATACGTCTTCATCCAGCTTTGGCAGCATCAAAAATTTAAACTCCCACAACTTTTGAATGGATTGTCTGGTTTTTCCTCGAACATCACTGATGTGTTCTACTCTGCTGCAATCACTTCATCAACATACATGTTTGGATTTCATTCTCCATTAAAGCAGTTAAAATTAAACTAAAGGGAGATCTCTACACCATATCTAGACCCCAAGGCCTAAATGAAATTAAAGGAGATCTCTACATTCTATAAATCCCAAAGACCTAAATGTAATTGTGTTCTACCTACCATGTTAACATGACAGGCCCAGCTCTTCTCATACTCAAATTTAAAACCACAGAGCTCCTCCGAATTATGAAGCTCCTTTACCTTGCTTAAGTTACATATTACTGTTTTTATGTAAATTTTTGTACTGTGGAAACTTTGAATAAACTTGAACTTGAACTCGAGTTAATAAACACCGAGTCGGCAGTGTGTGGCCACAGAAAGCCAAAATAATTTCATCTGAATCACACAACTGGAAAACTCAAGTAGTCATAGAACCAGAATAATTCAACTTGTAAATGGTATGTGATGTGTCACTCATAATGCATCCACACACAGGACATAGACCCCAGTTTCTAAATTCTACTCCAGATCGTCTTCAGTTTCACGCTTCTTCTGTTCTAACGTTAAATTCTTAGATGAAGATCACCTCATCAACTTAACCAACTCCAGAGCTGGACCCCAAAAATGAATATAACATGCTAGCTCCAGCTAGATATCTTGCTGATCACCACCAATAATAGATCTAGTACGTTTGAGGGTGGAGGGCCTGGTCGACCTGGTAGTGGTAGATTCTGACGTTAGATCTTACGTTAACTTGCCGGACAGCTACGGGCGAACTGAGCGGGAGGGGAGCCCGTTGGCTGTGCCATGCCTGTTTGCGGGCATGGGAGACTAAACCCGTCTTATAAAGCGAGTGAGAAGAGGTCTTCACAATCAACTTTTGTTGATTTTCTATTCTTTCTGACAGCTTGAACCACTAATCATATCTCACCTTGATGACTCGATTCTTACGCTGCTACAGTCTGTAGTAAATCGTTCTCACTAATACTGTCATCTCGAACTTTCAAGAATTTGTTACAGAATATGTTCCCGTTCCAAACCACGTTATACACGCAGTATTCTTTGTAACAGGTGCGCAGGCTGCGAGCTGCTGGTTGCTACATGCACTGCAACCACCCTGCTTTACGTGCTTGTGCTTTATTTCGTGCTGCCGAACCGAACCCTGATGAGCCCGCCGCAAGCATGGCATAGGTGCACGGTGATGGTGGAGGCACCACAGACGATGGGGGTGCCGAGCGCGTTACATGATCAATAAAATTGTAATCGATATTGACACAGAAAGCTTGCATCCCAACCTAGCAAACCGAGATTCGGTACAAAATAGGATTAACTTTTAAAAATTAGAATAGGAAGATCAATGCTAAAATGTCTTTATTTAAAATCATGACATTACACCTAATAGGATTTAGCCGTTTGAACAGCATGAAAAAGTTGGCCATCTCCTAAATAGGGGCCATGTTGCATGAAAAGATGCAATCAAACAGGGCCCTATGGATGCTGCCTAAGTCAGAAAATCAAACATTTAAGTCAGGTCTCAGCCAATCACAATCGAGTATGCAGTGGCTTAAGTTTGATTTTTTGACTTATGCTTGATCTCAACTTCTATGCAACAGGGCCATGGTTTGTAAACGAAAGCCCTATGTAACTGGACCCTGTTGCATAAAAAGATGAAATCAAATATAAGTCGGAAAATCAAACATGAGTCCGGCATCAGCCAATCACAACTGAGTATTCGCAGACTTATGTCTGATTTTCTGACTTATGTTTGATCTAACTTTTATGCAACAGGGCCCTGGTATCATACCGACGCCCCCTGTAAAGGTATGAAGAAAAAAAGGGGCCTACCAAGTAGGCCTATATGTTTTGATATCCATGAGAAGTATTACATTTTCACACTCCTTGTTATAAATGATAGGTACCAGGTTTTTCTTTCTTTTATCATCAGTTGCGAAAAAAAAAGTTTTAAAAATTATATATATATGTATATATTCAATTCACTTCAATTAAACTTTATTTTCATTTCCATTAAATAAACAGGGAAAATTATATACAATACATGAACAGAACATATTTGTAGTAATTTCAAAAACGTACATTAACAAAATACATGTGATCATGAGTGACAACATAATTGCATTTATGAGGTATATACATATGCATATTACACGGATGGGAATGGAAATGGAGGGTCCCACTAAAAAGCCAAGCTTGTACGATATGGAACCCTCAGAAATACATAAAAGAACGAATAATGACTTCATGAAACTACAAACAAACATATGAAACAAAATCAAAGAAACCAATGTCAACTGACATGAAATAAAATAACAGGAAGGAACGGAAAAAAAAAGAAAAAGGAAAAAAAAAAGAAAATGAAACTGCAACACACGCCATCGTGGACACAAGCAAACGGAGTTCCAGGATGTAGGAGTGATAAGACGCACCCTGGAATGATATTGCGAATTAAGAATTGGATACATATACCAGAAGAAATACAGAAGAGCGGACATATTGAAATGAAAGAATAGACACAATGATACATTGTTCAATAACAGTAACATTTTAGTAGAACTTATATTCGACAGATTATTTTACTCTAATAATAGAAAATAGTTGATATGTAATTGATTAATGCATAAAAGAAAGATGATGACTTAATTGAGTTAATGAAACAAACCTAATCCGGTTGTAGGTTATAAGATTTCAATAAAAAATAATTTCAATTTATTCTTGAAAGAATTCAAAGTTCGTGCTGTTACAATATTGTTAGGAAGTGAGTTCCAATGCTTTGGCCCATCGTAAATGAAGGTGTTCTGAGCCAGCAGAGTTTTGAAAAAAGGGCAAATGAAATTCATTCGAACGCCTTGTTGGGTAATTGTAAACGGACTGATTTCTTGGAAACATTGTTTCAAATATATTTGTAAGATTATAATTATACTTATTGTCCTAAATTATACAAATACAAATCCTTAATTTTCAATATTTTGTTTTCAAAAAACAACGGGTCATTATGAGACAGAAATGCAGTATGACATATAATACGGAGTAACTTCTTTTGTAATAAAAGTAATTTATCTAAGAGTGTTTGTTATGTATTTCCCCACGCAAGAATACCATTATTTAAGTATGGCAATATGATAGATGAATATAATGTAATCAGGGACGAAAAAGGAAGACAAAATTTAATCTTGTTAATTATACCAATATTTGGTGACATAGTTTTCCATATACTATCAATATGGAATTTCCATGAAAGCTCCAACTGTTATTCCCAGAAATTTGATATGGGAAACATTTTCCAGTGGAGTCCCATCAAAAACAATTCCAACAAGTAGTGTCTATAGAGTTGATAAAAAACATATATTTTGTTTATATATATTATATGAACACCTGTTTGTTTACTATTGAAGCAGAATGTAAAAAGACGGCCAACCAAACTATACTATAGTGTAAAAACAATGTTTCATCTTGGAGCTCCATGGTTTTATATCAGTATCACACGTGATATTCTAATCAGTCAGGTTACATATATATAGTGCTGTCGAGATTTATGTTTTAGTTTGTTCGTTTGTTTGTTTGTTTGTTTGTTTGTTTGTTTGTTTGCGTTGTTGTTTTCTATTCTTGTGGAAACTACTCCATACCCACCTCACCCACTCCACTCCGCAAGCGTGTTCCAGTAAATCTCCGGTTATAAGTTTCCCTGGGCACGAAATCCGGTCCAAGCGTTGTTTAAAACAATACAAAAAAAAATGTTGGGGTAGGCCTAATTGACTTTTCAACCTGAGATTTCTTTTTCAAAAAATGGGTGCTTCTCTCTATGTATATTTGTTTTAGCAACAATTTAGATAATTTGAATATGGATATTTATTTTGATGATACTGTTTTAGAAAGTGTTTCATATACAAAATTTCTTGGAATTACAGTAGATAATAAACTTTCTTGGAAATTTCATATAGATCATGTTTGTAAAATTATTTCACGCAATAGGCGTCATTAATAGGTGTAAATTGTTTCTTCCCCAACACTCATTATTCATACTGTATTCGTCTTTGATATTACCTTATTCAAATTACGGAATTTTAGCATGGGGAAACACGTATCAAACATGATTAGATATGGTTTTATTGTTACAAAAGAAGGCACTTCGAATCATTTGTAATGCCGCTCCTTGCTCTCATACAGCTTCTTTGTTTTTTTTGAAAATAACATATTGAAAATTAAAGATTTGTTTTTATTTCATTTAGGACAATGTATAGTTATAATAACAACTGTCTTCCGCTTATATTTGATTCTATGTTTCCTCGTAACCTGACATAAAGGTACCCAGCCCAACAAGACAGTCTAATGAATTTCATTTGCCCCTGCTTAGAACTGTGTTAGCTCAGCAGACATTTATTTATACAGGTCCAAGATTCTGGAACTCCCTTAGTCCAGACACAAAAAATGCTCCTTCTTTGTATTCGTTTAAAAAAGATTTAAATCATTATGATGTAAAAGAAAGAAACTAAGTTTGTTTGTTAATTTTTTTACCATGTAGATTTTGTAAGGTTGTTAGATTTTGTAAGCACCAGGATGCTATTGATTCTTCATAGGCATGTTAGGTCGCGTCTTGTGCTGCATTCCACATCACATCCCTTGTTTATTTTATTGCAAACTTGTATACTATTGCACGTGCCTTCACAGAACAGATAATAATTATGTTCCGCTATCAGCAATTCCAACAATTATTGTATATATCACTTTCTCGTTGCTTTCAACGCTCTACACTTCTAATATGGCTAATAGTCTCTGTTGGTTTGATCTTGAATGTATCGATTGATCTATGGCTTTTTGTTTTTAGTTGTCTCGTCTCTTTACTTCTGTTTCTGTTTCCTCCCTCTCCCCTTTTCCACTTCTTTTTTCATCCCGCACACTAACTTGTAGTTAAGTTTTCACCCATTTTTTCTCGTGTGAGGTGCCCACATTGTACAAGACAGTCTTTTGAGTGGGTACCTCCACTTTTTTCGCAGAATGTGCTTGTATGAAAATGCCTCATTTTGTAATGACTACTGACAAATGTTATTCTTTGCTATCTATGCATCATTCCTTCAAACGCATGTTGAATTTATACTTTTTGTACATTCTGTTGAAAGAAGTGAAAATAAAACCTCTGAATTGATGAATTGAATTGAATTGAATTGAAGGGGCGCGCATTGTGCGTATGCACCCCATGAGGGGGGGGGGATCGAGGCTCTTTCCACCAACATTTTACATGAGTTACATCGTTTTTAAAAGCGTCAACGTTTGATTATGATTATGGTGCTTTAACCCCAAAGGACAACATTGCATAGAAACTACACAATAAACACGCCATAATGTAACTTTATATCGATAACTACCCAGAATAATCTTGGTATGCATGGTATATGAAATAGTTTCACAAAATTCTCCAAATGTACGTTTTTGAAATATGAAGAATTAAAGATGTAGATCATGATTATTTCCAAAGAAGTTGTTATGTTTTGGGGTTTTGTTTTTTTTTCCTGGACAGATGGATGAAGGGTATACAGAGCGCCAGTCATAATCTTACCCGGCATTCGTGGCGCCGTGAGATGATGACAGAGGGTTTTTTATTTTCCTGATGAGTTAGGTTGAATGCACGAAGGGCCACTGCAGGAAGCGTGTGCGGTTTGTGCGTTGGCACCAGAAGTCTGAATATACCATGAGCGAGTAAAAGTATATTGTCATTCAATGATATTCCTTACCTGTAGGGCTATGCTGTTGTTGTTGTTATTCTTTGTTCAAGCAAGTCATCGATGAGGGTCAAAGCGTTGCCATTGATACGTTTTGTTGACAGTACATATCCGGTCTATGCGATCTCCTACTCATATGCATCAAAATGTATGTGATAACTTGAACATTTTTGAAATCACTGCTCCCAAAGGTAAACTGGACTTTTAAGTATAGTAGCGAGCGTTTACCTGCAAGTGCTTCCGTTTCCATGGAAACATTCAAATCGTACTTCACGGATGCAATTTCGATTACAGCCTATTATGATCAATAAACTATCAACACAGGAATACTCTTTGCCCTTTAATAAAAATAAAGTTTCGAGTGGTTTTAATCCAGTCATGATATGACTTGGCGATAATTGTGACCACTTCACAATAACCATCTGTTCGATACAATATAGACCAACATACTTCACTGCAATCGATCATTTAAAGGCTATGACAAAAAAAAAAAATTGTTAGAATCACTTTATTGTTTAACCATATACAGGAACGGAACTCTCCGATTTCTCTTCAGTAAGATTTCGAGTAGTTTTTTGTCCTGTCATTCAATCTCTTGGAGACCACTTCACATAACCATCTGTTCGACTTGATACACCCTGCATGTACCAAATACAGTGGGTTATCCGAGTGTCGCACTTCCTTTCGGGATTCAAGTCAGGGCCGGTGCAGTGTTTTCAAAAGTGTGGGGGCCCACTTCCGGGTTTCATGAGCTAACAAGCAAAAAAAAAAAAAAAAAAAGGTGATGACACCTTATGTATTCCTTTGTATGGTGCACAAAAAGCGTGGGGGCCCGAGCCCCCACGGCCTCCACGGCTGCGCCGGCCCTGCAAGTAGGCCTACCATTTCTTTGGAAACATTCATTTACCGAAATTCTGAGTATCATTTCTGTGGAATTTACCGAAAATATAAGTAACATTTCTTTGGAAACATTTTACCTAAAATTTAAGTGCCATTCCTTTGGAAACATTTTACCTAAAATTTAATTACTATTTCTTTGGACACGTGTACCGAAATAAGATACAGCAACTACGGTGATAGACGTCGCACCGTTCCGGAAGGACTCCCTGCATACATACTTGTCCATCATGAGGGATTCCTATTGAATATTGAATTATGGAGATCTCATTTTTCGTTTTGTGTATTAATTCTTTTTTTTTCTATTTACTTGTATCATTTGAAATGAGTTTAAAGCAATATTTCATTTCAATTTGTTTTAGAGCAAAATTACAATTACATAATAAGTTGCTGCAAATGTTAAAACAAAACACTTTCTTTCATATATTTCCGAGCACAATCTTTATGTTTTGATGTTTCTCTTTGATAAGGTGAACGATCTAAAAACAAATACTTGCATTATTTGGTTTTCTTATATACAATCAAAGGTTTTCTCTTTCTTTATAAAAGGAATCATAAATTGTAGTCCGGTTAAAAAAAAAAAGCGGCTTGTTTAGCGAGGGATTAAAGTTGCATATACAGGATATTCTATTGACAGTGCTTTAATTTTTATACCTATGATAATATTATATCATGTCATATTCGTATCTTGTAAAGTGTGTGTGTGTGTGTGTGTGTGTGTGTGTGTGTGTGTTGTTTGAATTTCATAATTTACATTGCTTTCTGGGATACTTCATGGAACTTGTTTCCCCTGTATCATATAGCTAATCACTATAAGATATTGTGCATTCTAACTGGCTATAATTTTGAATTTCAATAAAAGTGACAACTCATGAAATTCTTCCGTCGAGATGTTATCATTGCAACTGATTGACAAATTGCCCTACATCGACGTAAATTTACGTCGATGTAGTTCAATTTGTCAATCAGTTGCAAAAGTGATGACGTTGATAATGCGATGATGAATATATTTTTTTTCTCATAACACGTGAGTGGAATATAACACTGTTTCTATCTCTTTTTTTTCATCAATAATGACCTACAAAAAGTCATGGAACCGTAAGAGCAAAGGGATTTCTATTGTTGTTGTTATTCATATTACTCCGTGTTTTCTCTTTCATTGGTTTTTCACTTTCCCTAATAAGGTAAGTTTCTGGGGTGATGACTTATTTTTCTGGAAGGGGGGCGGTGCCAAATTGATTGATTGATTGATTGATTGATTGACTGATTCACACCATCATGAATCAGCTTAATTTGATGGTGTTTCAAAGCTTCTTCCAGTTGCAGTCAAAAAGTGATCTACCTGCAAAGAACTTAGTTCTGAGCTAAACGTGTAATGGAGAAAAATACACTATGATATGAACGACGTCATAAAGAGGAACCGGCACGATCTTCCAAGAAGATTATTTTCTGTACAAAAATGTCCACAGCGTCCAGATGATTCTTAGAGAGAGAAAATGAAAAAAAAAAAATAAACGAATAGAAGGTGGGCTATGTAAGCACCCCCTTAAGCCACGCCCCTATATACAATCTGTAACGCCCACGAACCCGGATACTGACTGCTGATCTGAACACGCATGTCAAAGGCATGCACGACTCACTATTATAGATGTATATTGTAATAGTGATGATTTTCTCGCCAACTTCTCGGACTCTTGTCCACTGATATCGCATGGCGGGATTATTTTTCTGCCACAAATTCGTCATAACAGAGTCCCTCGTCAAATCACAAATTATTATTGCGAGTTTTTTTCTATTTCCTTAGAGAATGGACAACAAAATAAATGACACAAAATGATTAATACTGTGAGTGGGGGGCACTGGAGGCCCTCTTTATGAAAGTCAACTTTTAATCTTATTTTTGTATAATAATACGCCCTACTATTTACTACGAGAAATTCATTGAGCATTTCCAGCGTATAAAGAAATGAAGGAAATGTTTTTCTTGGTATAATTAGCTATAGAAACAGATATGAACTGCATCATGTGTTCAAACCAACGTAAGTAGTAATGTGATAAATTTAGTTTACAGACTGGAAAGGATTCGCTGATCGAGAGTATCGAGTTTGTTTTTAATTTTCTTAATACATCATCGGAGACACATCAGAACGCACGCCTTCTGCTGTAGGACGTCACTCTCTCAGCCGTGTAATTAGTTTTGATGGCGCGAACTCTTCACATCGCCTTCTCTCATATCTCCTAGACTTCTCGACGAGTGTGACTATGTATGAGGGATATGTAAAATTTGCAGTTACTCTATTTGAATCGAGACAGTGAGTAATAACGGCTGTGTTAATCACACGGACGTCTTAATCTCATGAGCGATAAAAGGAAAAGAACGAAAAAGAAAAGAAAGAAGAGCGGACGAGTTGACAGTATCCCACAACGAGGAGGTATTAATGGTGATAAAAGCTTATTTTAATATCTTAAGTTTTTAAGAGTTGTTATTTTGTATGAGGCTGCTTAGCATCCCTGATAACCCATGACCTTGTTAGATGGAGGGGCGATTTATAATCGAATGTATCCGCAAATCACATTCTCTTCTCTCTTACTCCAAATCGCGCAGTTCGATGCGCACGAGTTTGCCGACTGTGCCACACGCTGAACGCAGATGGCAGTGTTTCACTGGAAAGTAAGATATTTTCGCCTATCAGTTTATAGCAGGAATATCCATTCATATTTCCTTCGTCTGAATTAACGAATGAAAATGCTAATAAATCATAGTTTGTCCTTTAACTTTATCTTAAAATATTACATCACTGATGGACACAAATTTGTTTCACAATAATAGATAAACGTGTCTCACAAATTCTCGTCCACTAAAAAAAAAAAAGGTCCCAAATTCTTCTTCATCTTCATTTCTTCATTTCTTATATTCATTAGTTTGTTCTCCTCTAAAAAGATCACGGACGTAAAGAAACTCACCAACTGGTATAAAGATCTCAGTCATTGATGTCACTATTTCCTCGCTAAAATGTGCTAATTTGATATTCTATAACGGAGTGAGGATTTCAGATTCGTTCAAATGAAGCAAAAAAGAAAGACTACTGTAGAGTAATGAACAATAGTTTTGTGTCTTCTTGAGTTGTAATGTTGGAGGTTCATTTGAAAATCATACCCTTATATCATGGTACTTTATTCTCTTTTTCCCCCATTTTGTTTGTTTACCGATGTTGTGATGAGTGAATTCGAGGAGGATCACGAGCACTCGTGGCTTTTCCATCTCCCTGGCAGGCTCCTTGAAGCTCCTGTTTACCTTTGGGAGCAGCTGTGATTTAAAAATGTTCAGGATATCACTTTTGATGCATAGTGTAGGTCAGTTGTATCACAAAACATCCTACCATTTTAAATTTTTGCAATAAAGCTTGAAATATAAGGAAATATCACTATTTTTTTCTCATTAAACCATAACTGTATAGACGGTTTAGTCTGGAAACATTTTTATCATAATTATTCACATTTTGAATATTTAACATCGATTATTTGGTTGAAATTTTTACATTGGTTGTTTCTATCCCTAACTCACATTTTAGAACTATCTTGAAGCACTAAAAAGCTGGGGTTTTTGTTTCATCTGTAAATGGTAAATAATGCCTTTAACTATCAAAATCTCGTTTTTCAATTATTGTTACATCATATTTTCACGCAATCGTATACAGCCTCTTGTTGAAAATCAGAGCATGGGCCTAAATCATGATGATGGTATAGTGGTGGTGGTGGTGATGATGACGTTTATGATACTAGTGAACGTTGGGACTAGCTGATTTTCCATTTCCATACAAAGAACGAAACAATCCAGTAAGTCGGTTTTCCTTTGACATTTTTCCCCCATTTGTTCATTGCTACTAGAGTCAAAATGAAGTCCGTAAGAAACGCTTTGGCTCCAATGGTATACCTTGATGTTTTTCTTACGATCAAATATATATGAAAAATTTCCTTTCAAAATGAACTGTTTTTTCGCTTAATCAAATCTATAGAATATCAATTGAGAGTATGAACAAATCAATGTAATATGTTCCTTTTGTTTCCTAAATCTTTTGAGAGAATTGTTCCCGCGAAATGCAAAGTTCTTCATTGTTATTCTTAATTATTATTACTATATATTATATAAGATTTTTGTAGGTAATTTCAGCCCGGAGCATTTGATTGCAGTGCTATTTTGTAACTCTAATCGAATATGTTACTGAACCGCTCGATTTTACAAAATTATACGCCGATGGTGTGAATCTGGAACACTCCAAGGTCTTTGTCACAATTATTTATCACGAACTTTTCGCAACAAAGGCTATTGCGTTCTGGGATTCGAGGAAGGCCTTGGAATAGCCTAAAGATTACATTATGTTCATCTCAAGGGAACAAATCTGTTTTTGTTTCGTGTTTTGTTTTTTTTTGTTTCTGTGCTCATTTTTTTTTTCAGTGATCTTTTTATCAATTCCATTTCCTTTGAAAATATAACAGTTGCAAAAAAAAATACATATCATATACATAACATTTATCATAAATGTTCATGCATGTACGAAACATATTCCATGAAAACAAGAATAATCATTCAATTCATTTTAAGGCAGAAATCAAGCAGGGAAAAAATAGGATGAATTATCCGATCAATTTCCTTTTAACTGAAAAAAAAATACATGTGCAATTATAGGCAAATTAGCCAAGCACTAAAAAGAAAAACAGAAAATGGAATCTCTGGAACAGCAACAACAACAAAAACCCACCCTCGTTCCCACCTTCCCACCATACCCAACCCCACAACCGCCCAAACCTTACCTCCTCCCTTCCAAAAAGTCCCTCTCATCTCCAAACTCCCTCCCCACCCTCTACACCACGTCCGCATCCTTACCCAATCCTTCCCACCTTCCTCCCATTCCTCATCCTCCCATCCCCATACACATTAACCACACACATTCTATTAACAGACACGCACACTCTCACCTACACACGCACACACATCCACTTAACACAAGACACACTTATTTCTGCCCACATTCAGAACTTAAATGATTATGCTAATAGGAGCTTTAACATAAGAAAACTGGGTAAGCATACACATACATGCATATTATATCATAGCATATTATACATATACATACATACATACATGTCTACATACATGCTCATAATAGATATTTTATATACACAGTATAAAATCTCGGAGCTCGAATGTATTTCGAAAAGATGTCAGTGATCACACACACACACAAAAGGGGGAGGGGTACGGGTGAATGGATAAAACTAATCCTTTACAAATTATTCAAACATTCCCATTTCAGCAAATGCCAACCCGATTTATTTCTTCTGATGGCAATATCATTCTCTTCCTTTCGACATATAATTAATGTCTTTTTTAATTATGCCAGTGTCGGTGTTATTGACTGTGACCTTGCTTTATATAGCATATATTTAACTGTGAAGATAAGAGTGTTGTACAATTTGATTCTGTGAGAAATTCCTTCTAAACCAATATGTATATCCCGCTAAACTAAATTACGTGACTCTTCTAACTGAAAATACCCAATTAATCGTGCCATAAAGATTTAACTTTTCGCAGTTCCAAAATAAATGCGAGTAAGCTTCAGAGCTTTTTCCACAAAAGGAACATAAATCATCAGCCACAAAATCAAATTTTAGAAGCTGTTCCTTGGAATAAATTGCCCCGTGTAGTAATTCATATTGAAATTCTCTGAGGTCTCCAATTAAGGTTGAAATTCTAGGCCTTATAGAAATATCTCTCATACCTTTATCAGCGAAAACAAATTTTTGGTGTCCATCTCTGATTCTAAACAATAAGACTGTTTTAAAAGAGACACGAAATGTGAATAAATCTTCCTGGATTGTACCTTTTTTTGAATCTGTAATTTGTCCCCCCCCCCCAAAAAAAAAAAAAAAAAAAAAAAACTTTAAGGGTATATTAAAATCATTCATATCTACTTCCTACTAATTGCATAAAATTCCATCATATTTCCCAATTTTCAAACTGGACTCACAAAGACTCCAAATGTAAGCGATATTTTCACTTCGTAAACCTAAACTTTGAAACTCACTTATTGGTCTTATAGGTTCTTTATCAAATAATTGTTCTAAATGGTAAACGTTTCGCATTTATAAATCTGCATTAAGTACTATTTTCCCTTTCAAAAAAAAAAAAAAATTATTAAATATAATTGGTTTAATTTTCCCTTTTTAAAAATTTCTGCAGTTATATAAATCCTCCCAGGCGGGTAGCATTTCTAAGGAAAAGAATGGTGCATAGTTGTAAAGAAATAAAATTCTACCCCCTACTGATCTGAAACTGTGGTCAAAGTATACTTTCCAACTCATATTTTGCTCTCCATACCCACATCACCCTCTGAGTTTTAACAAACAATTCAAAATTCATCATTTTCAAGCCACCGTCCTTGTAACCTGATACATAATGGCTCGTTTGATGCGATCCTTGCCGTTCCATACAAAATCAAAACAACTTTTTTGAATTTCATCAAATAGCCATTTTGGGACAACAGAGGATGACAACACATAAATCAATTTAGATAAAGCATAAGTTTTAAGTAGATGAATTTTCCCCATGCTGGTGAGATCTCTTTGCTTCCACCATCCCAAAAGTTTTTTAATTTTACTTAATATTTCTTTATAATTAGCTTCCTCCATTCATTTCCTTTCTAATGCAAACGTAATCCCTAAAATCTTAATTTCTGTAACTATACTCCCAAACTGAAATTGTGCTGCATTCTCTTCATTCTTACCAATTACCAAAATCTTTGTTTTATCCAAATTAACCTTTAAACCACTACCTTCCGAAAAACCTGAAATAAATTTTGTAATAACCTAACTGACTCTTTATCTCTTATAAAAATCGTCATATCATCAGCATACATGCTCATGCAGACACAAAAACAAACGATAAACACACATACGCACGCGCGCACGCACACACACACACACATACACTAATTTATCAATGAGGAGAACAATGACATACTTCTGATCGTCATCTATATTGCGCTATCCCTCAATGAAAATAGTAATTTTGTTTGTATCGGTCAAAGTGATTATATCAACGAGGTTAATGAGGGATGAAAGGTCTCTGTCGCTTGCAACTCACAAGGACCGCAAGTCTGAAACACGATTTATATCACATCATTCAACTGCCATGGCAGATGGTAACGAAGGATGCATGCATATTATAATGGCTCTTTGTGTTTGAGCTGGCTTCGTTGATATAGAGTCTGTTTACAAGAAATCACTACACATAATTATGTGATTGTTTCCTAAATGTTACTCATCAATTCATAACATTATTACTTTATTGAATTCTCAATAAAGATTTTAAACCAACGCGATTATGATTGTTATTTCATTGTTTTTGTTTTGGGTGTGAATTCCCCTTTCTTCTCATCGGTATCAAATTATTACAAAAAAAAATCAATGTTTATTCACTTTGTGTCAAACGATATACACTCCCCTTATCTTGGTCATCATCTCTTATTTTTTTTTTCCTTTAAACAGCTTTGCAGGTTCACTTTCATGGAGTTTGCTTTATGGTTAAACGTATTCTTTTTGTCGAGCCCACCGGAGGTGCGGGGAGACTGAGGGATCGCCTACGGCGTCTGTGAGTCCGTCGTCCGTCCGTCTGTCGTCCGTCCGTAACGCTACAAAAACTTGAATAACTCTCTACTGAGGACTTAATTTCAATCAAACTTGGAGGGAAGAGTGGTTATACAAAGTTACACATTTTACTAAACATGAAGGTCATCTCAAGGTCAAAGGTCACAGGCAGGGGTCAATGAACTTTAGGGCCCCAATGTTAAGTTTTTACGGCGCGTTTCGATTATGGCTCATAACTTCTGATGTATATGTCCGTCTGTGACCAAACTTGGTTTGCAGACGTCCCTTGGGGATTTGAAGGTCACCACAAGGTCAAAGGTCACAGACAGGGGTCAATGAACTTTTAGGGCCCAATGTTAAGTTTTTACAACACATTTCGATTAAGGCTCATAAATATTGATCCGTACGTCCGTTTGTGACCAAACTTGGATGGTAGATGTCCCTTGGGGAGTTAAAAGTCATCACAAGGTCAAAGGTCACAGACAGGGGTCAACGAACTTTTAGGGCCCAATGCTAAGTTTTTACGGCGCGTTTTGATTATGGCTCATAACTTTTGATCCGTATGTCCGTTTTTGACCAAACTTGGATGGTAAATATCCCTTGGGCCATGGGGAGTTGAAGGTCACCATAAGGTCAAAGGTCATAGGCGGGGTCAATGAACTTCCGGGATTTAGAAAAACATTAATTTCTTCTACGCGAACGGGTGAGACACATTGTGGCACTTGCCTTGTCTTTCTAATTCTATAGTGCCAAAATTATGTGCTTTTTACACTATCACAATTTCCCACTATTTTGTGGAATACGAGAAATAGAATGAAGTTACAACTTCTAAATTTACTCACAACACAATAAAAATGCCATGAATAAGAGCACAAAAACTCAGGAATTTCGAATTTTATTTCGCTTTCACGAAGCAGTGATATCGATAACAATCGCAAATGCAAAATATTTAACCAATCGAGGCTATTATGGCATTGCTTAACAAGTCCCAGTTAATTGGCAAATTAGATATTGTAACATGACTTTGTAATAATTCAGCATCTAAATCTCCTTTCTTTGAAAAAAAAGTCCTTGCTTGAAGATAATGTGCATATTTATTGCAACTGATTGAATTTGAATGTGCATATTATCATAAGGTTTACCATTTGCAGATGAAACAAAAACCCAGCTTCAGTGCTTCAAAATAGTTCTCAATAAATGTTAGTAATAGAAGCAACCAATGTAAAAAAAAAAAATGAATCGGTATAATGTTAGGTATTGTTGAATATATATAAAATGAACAAGAGTTATGATAAAAATATATCTAGACTAAACCGTCTATATAGTTATGGTTTATTGAGAAAAATAGTAATATGTCCTTATATTCTATATAGGCATTATTGCATATTTTCATATGGTAGGATGTTTTGTGATGCAACTGACTTACATGCATCAAATGCGATATCTCGAACATCCGAAGCACTGCTCCCAATGGTAAACATATACCCTTAATAGAGAATGTGTGACCACTGCCACATTAATGATTTGCATACATTGTAATGACAGTCAAACGTACAAAAATTCAAAATCCACACCTTTCCTGGGTTTTTTGTTTTGCTTTTTGTTTGTTTGTTTCGTTCAATGTCAATTCAATTTTCACTAAGGTCTGGTTTTTCATTTATTTATTTATTTATTTATACCACACGAAACTTTGACAGTATTTGATTTTTAGCACTAACTAAACCTGAACACGAGAAGTCAATATTCCCATATTAACGAAAGACTTTTTGAGACATTCCAGAAATTAATAAGTTGCATGAGGAAAATTTGTATGTCTCCCCGCCAAAGCCGGATGTAATATAATTTGTTTCTTCTATTATAAGAGTGTTTATTATGGCACACGGTTGACGACCAGTGAAAATTGGCTGTCAAGTTCTCGGCAATGGCATGTATTTATTAGTTTGACGCAGTGTCAGCAACGGGAGGGGGACGTGTGCTACTCTTATTATTATCATTATCATTATCATTATTATTATTATTATTATTATTATTATTATTATTATTATCATCATCATCATTATCGTCATCATCATCATCGTCTTTATTTTACCATATTCCACACTTTATATAATTTCACAAAATATTTTCACAAAATAGCGAATTTGAGATGATTGAAAAATGATTATGCGACAGCGATTCATATGTAGTCAAGGTCATTCCATGTACTGGGATTGTGAGTGTATTCAGCTGATGAGGTGAGAACCAATGATTGTATGTTTTACCAAACATATAGGAGTGGATGTATAATATCTGTCAAATTTCTCTTTGGCGATCTGGTAGATATTGTTCCCAAACAAACATAAGCACACGTCTTATCTCTAAGAGTTATTGTTCCTTTTGTTTGTTTGTTTGTTTGTTTGTTTGTTTGTTTGTTTGTTTGTTTGTTTAATTGGGTTTGTACGCGCTTTAATAGTCAGGCCATTTCTCGTTAACCCCTCCTCAGCCATTTCACAAGGTAAAATAGTAGAAAATAGTAGAAAATAACAACGACAGCAAGTCTGAATTAAAGTAAGGCCCTTATAGAGATATTTTAAGGGAAAACATGAACTCACTTACTTTAACAACGTCCATTAGTCTACTTATTTCAACGGGAATTGTAACACTCTTCATTATTTCACCATTACACATGATGTTTATGAGGACCATTCAGCTTTATTTTGTATATCATTAATATGGAGAGATACATCTATTCATTTTTACACGAATGGCGCAGCTCTGATTTTTATCCTATAAATGTTCGCGCATTCAACAACAACAACAACAACAAAGTTTTTTATTGAAAAATTAAAGCATTTACAAAGATGACTGAAATAGCTGATCTTTAAAACGGGAGACATGTACGCCATAAGTAACGTTCTTATGTACGCGTGCTTGTGTGTGTATGATGAGAGTTTGGGAGTGCGAGTCACATCTTCGCTTGGCCCTACCCGTGTATACTCCACCCCTCCCCGACCGCCATGCCGACAAGACACGACCACACATAGTGTCATGTGAGTGGAGGAAAGTTTGTCGCCCTGTTTCACGTGGCATGACTCATCAATGTTTTACCCCCTGTAAGAGCGGGAGCAGCGAAACCGCCCATCACGCTAATGTTTACTATCACAGGAACCGGCAGGAAAGGAAAATAGACGGGAAGTCATTAAAGAAGCATTTGTCCATCTTCTATTTTTGAAGGGAGTACTGCTGTCTGAGAGGGTATCTCGGGGGGTTAAAGATTTTCCGGCCTCTCTGAAGAGAGAGAAAAAAAAGTTAATTATCACCCGCTTTAATGTTGACAATGCAGAAGTAGAAATTCATCGTCGATATAACTTTACACCCTGTGAGAGACGAGCAAAGTCTGTCCATGTATTGTGATCAGTCGAACGAATAGCCAGATGAAGATACAACAGACAAACAAAACAACGCAAGGCACAGACAACAACAACAACAATCCACTAAAAACGAAAGCATTTCTCAAAATCAATTGAAAATCTTTTGCCAAACATCAAAGGAAGTTGTGCAAGCAAGTTAGCTAAGAGAATCTTAAAGTGATTGTACAGTTTCGGTTGAGATGGGGTTTGAGGTTTCAAACGATTTTTTGATGATGATTTGTTGAGAAAATGACAAACCTCCTATGAAATATGAAACCTCTTATGAAATTAAGAGCATATAATTCTAAGAGGAATTCATAGTTTATTTGATGAAAATTGGTTTTGAAATGGCTGAGATGTCCAAAACAAAGCGGTCCTAATAAAAAGGTGGGACCCACCGCTTTGTTTTAGGCCTACTTTTTTTTTTTTTTTTGATTTGACATCTCAGCCATATCAGAACTGATTTTCATAAAATAAACTTGGAATTCCTCTTAGAATTGTATGGGTTTTTTTAACATTTCACTAAGTGGTTTCTAAGTATCTCTCACAAAGTTAAAAGCTGAATTCTCACCTCAACCAATACTATACCATGACACTTAGGACGCGTAGGATTGTTAAATTTTGTATTTCCATTAAATTCGAAGATGTAGGTTATAATATTGTTGCAACATGTGACCTTTCTGTATTCTATTTAGTAACACTTATTTGATCGGATTTTGTTTGTTTGTTTGTTTGTTTTAATCGGTTCCCCCAGTTAAAGTATGGTCTTACAAATATCTGTATGTTAAACTTCCCCTAATCTGATTTATCACGGGACCTGCAGCTGTACAAGCTTATGCTTTTACGCAGGCCCCATCATATTTTTCGCATCATGACCACAGTTCAATTCGCATGTATATAGAGACCTTGTGTTTATACCAAAACAAACTTTTGTACATTCCGATGAAGTCTCATCTAATTTATATTTTGTATAATTTTCGTATTTATATACTTTATTGTGATATATGTGAGTAATATGAAAATAAATTGAAATGAAATGAAATGAAATGTCGGCCTTTCATATTATTCGCACAAATTCGTATTCGGTCTGATATCAATACCAATTTTCACATACTGTTTTATGGAAACCTGAAGTGCTTGTAGGAGAGGGATATGAAAATTCTAACTTCAGCAAATTATATTTCTTCCAGCTTACACGGTACAATGCCACTTCATGTTCGAGGTCAGAGTATAAAATCAAAATACGAGAGTGGCATAAGTTTTAACGAAATCGGACATGAAATAAGGAAGTCCTTGAATTTCGTAAGTTTTCACAATGTTTTCATAAAACAGTGCTTTTGGTCGCAACAAAAAAAAAAAACAAAACAAAAAAAAAAACGCAGATTACCTGAGGTGACAAATTTCCCACACTAGTTTCAAATTTCATGTAAAACCATGTCTTGTTGTTGTTGTTTCTATTGTTATTGTTGAATGATCTATGATGCTGTGATAACTATTGCGCTAAAAGTGTATATTCCTTGCCAGATCATGGCAACAGAACAGAAATTATAGACACACGAAGGATACACGTTTTCATACAGTTTAGTTTCTTGACAGGAAAGGAAATTAAGTGAAGGTTTTTGTGTGCACTATAGGTCAGTGAGAGACTTGTATAAGGCCAAAACGTCCTTATACCTCTGCAGGTCTGCATTGTATATACATGTAGTTGCCACTTGATATCACGTTTTTGTGAAAACGGATGAGAAGTTCGGTTTTGCGGATGAGAAGTTCAGTGCTGTTCTGGGTAGCGACGAATCTCGCGAAGTGCGACTGTGCCGGGCCTATATAAAGACTATGAAACTTCAAATTTTCTCTGTATAAAAATATGATATCTTTCTCATTGATCGTCCCTTTCTGGTGAAACCTCTATACCAGTCTATATTTATGTCTGATTGTACTTTCAAAAATTCACCGATATTGTTTGCACCAGAATGTGTCGGGTCACGTGACAAGCGATAAACGTGATAAATGTTGCTCGTACGATATCGTCCGAGGGAATATCACCAGCTGATTGGTTGACTCTGTCTGTCGCGATGACAATAAAAGCAATAAACAAAACAAATAGAAAAAAAAAGTCCAGACAAAGGGGAGTGATGTTTCCTCATGAAATGGAAAAATAAAGCAAAAAAAAAATAATAACAAAGATGAACTAAACTAAACGAAAGTAAACTAAACCAAAAACAGAACGAACTTTTAAGCAACCTATGGTTTGAATTCATTGCCATGAAAAATTTCCACATGAGAGAATCTTGGCTGGAAATCCCTGTCTGATTGGAGATCAAGAGATCAGGACACTGTACTTTATACCATTACTTCCACTGTAAATCGTGCAGAAGACAACAGAACAAATCAAATCAGAGACAAATAAAGTAAATACAAAAGGAGATCACTTGCTTAGTCGGATTGATATTGTTGTTGTTGTTGTACTTGTTGCTGCTGCTGTTGTTGTTGTTGTTGTTGTTGTTGTTGTTGTTGTTGTTGTTGTTGTTGTTGTTGTAGAAAAAAGAAGAGAGAAGAAATGGGACCCTATTAAAAGAATATTTTGTCCCATACAGACCATATTGACATAAAATCAGACCGTGGAAACAAATCAAACATTATTAGATATACAATATAATGTCTCCACGAAGAAGCTCATGATAAATGTCTCCACAAGGGAGCTCATAATGAATATCTCCTCAAAGGAGTTTATACAAATTTTAATTACTACTGTAGGCCTAATATTCAATTATAAAAATATGTGATACTGTAATGAAATTGGATAGATAAAAACTTACATGACAGACAATTAGGCAAGCGCTTATACTGTAAACTACTGACATAACATGAAAGAAAAAGAAATTTGAGTGGACAGGTTAAAAATAAGCAAGACAGATAAATCGGAGAAGTATAACCCAGTATGTATATACACAAAATAGACAACATAATAAATTATACCATATAAACGCACACCTATGTATCTGGTAGAGACCAGCTAGACTGGATTTGCACCGTCATAATGTGCATGAGACAGGGGAGAAAGGGAGGGATGGACTGATAGTGAGGCAGAGATGGAGAGGGAGTTACAGGGAGAGATAGAAGAGGGGATAGAATAATGTTAATCATCACGCGAACCCCCCCCCCCCCGACGCGACTCCGAAAAAGTACAGTGACCCGAGACGGCGATGCCAAGTTCATTCAATCCGGTGACAATTTCATCACAATGTGGGGACGTGACGCGTATAGAGCTGCTCTATAGTCATGCTAGTCAGGTATGATGTCAGACGTCATCTGCTCCGTACTCTACTACTAGAAAGAAACATGGAAACCAAAACAGAGGGAAAAAAAGGGGGAGGGGAAAGGAGAGAGATAGTGAGAGAGAGAGGGAGAGAGAGAGGGAGAGGGAGAAGTACTTTAAAGAGAGACACACAGAGACACATACAAAACAATCAGAAACCTTTCAACAGAAAGAGACATCGCCAGATGAGAAGCGCCTGGATCAGTCAACGACAGAAGGAAAGAGAGATGGAATTAGATGGATAAATAGATAGATAGATAGATAGATAGATAGATAGATAGATAGATAGATAGATAGATAGATAGATAGATAGACAGACATACTTACAGACAGACAGACAGATAGATACCAGCATGACACAAACTTTACCCGCCTTTCCTCTCACGTGACACGTTGCGTAAGGCGGTAATTATGAGACTTGAACAACATTGGCGACTCCTGCGTTCGCCCTCAACTTTCGTTAACAGAGATACGCATGCATCAATTCCAATTTATCATCTCTGCTAATTGGTCCAAAATATCATGCGAGCCTGTTGAACCTTGGAGCTAACAGAAGCGGCCAACATCACGTATGGAGCGAGTGCCACGAGAACATTGTTTGTTCACCAAAGTCGGCCTTCCGTGGTTTTGGGTACACATGTCGTTCGACATCTTTCTTTCAAGTTTGATGTCCTTGGTCACCTGAAGAGCCGGATCTCACACCTAAGCAACATCCAGTGATAACCATCATAATGATCACCATTTTCCCATGAAAAGTACACACGTAACTCTATCTAGGTTGCCCATGATGCTGACTCCATTACAACAAAACTTCCTGCAAACTTTCAGTGATGCACCAATTTTGAAAACTCGACGAAAGTGTAGCACATCGATTCGGGGGTCATAAAATCGATACAAACAACAACAATAAAATTTGTGTGTTTTCTATAAGATAGTATGTTTACACAAACAACGTTCACTACAACAAACTATAAGCAACTTTTGATGCTCGTTATCCTAAGATGTTACTCTCCTATTACCTGAGTGAATATCATGCATAAAATAACCACTATATATAATCATTGTCATGCGCAGGTATTATAGAAATTTGAGTTGTATTGCTGGAGGAATGGAAGACATGAATTAATCTGAGAAAGTAACTTGGTTGATAGTCAACTAGTCACTGTTACAAGTAAATTTGATGAAACAGAGAGGTGGCCGTGCAGGCGGCTGTTACACATCGCGGTCGTCTGTGCTGTGGACTCATCTGCACGTGAAACTTTGCACCATGAACCCCTCGGATGGTATACTTAACTCGCAAGCCTCTCCATTTCCAAGCTTATATTCACCAGGCGCTTTCAAACAATGAAATAAATAAATAAACAACAAACGGAGAAGTCTGTTGAAAAGGAACACTTGGCAGGGACAAAAGAAATATAGTATAAAAAGAAAACGCTTTTTTTCAGTTGCCATTGTGATAAGTGTTTCACCACAACACAGTACTTCAGATATCTCTGATATACCATGACATCTGGATCACTTTCTAGCAAAATTTTCTTACGAAAACATGCATCACACGGATTTTTAATTGCAGCTGATTGACAAATTGACTAATTTGTATATCATAATGATACTGTCTTCTTAAATATTTGATACTAAGAAAATATCATCCTGTAATGGCATCTGTTTATCTAAAACGAATTCTTTATTTTCTTAAATGTATGTTTAGCGATTTGATCTTTAAATTGGCAAAGTGCCATCAAAACAAAACAAACGGCGGCATGGCAGAATATCAGAACGAACGTTATTAGCGTTGAACTCGGAGTAGACCGGCACCTCGAATGGGATAATCCGATTCCGTTACCGCAGAGCTGGGACACACACAACATTAATCAGTCAGCCCTGCCATATATGGCGGCGACGTGACCAAATTTGGAACTGGCACGGTGACACACCCCCAACATACCCCATGGCAGCCGGCCTTGCTCGAGAGACACTGTGTCTATATGCTGTTACAAGGTGCAATTACCGTACCATTTACCGTCGATTCCAAACACAGATACCAAGTTGGGCCAAAAGAGCGTGTCATCCATGGCAGAGGGGACCGATATTAGTACCGACAGGATCAATCCTGTTAAAAAGAAAGTCATATAGGATTAAGACATTAATCATAGTCCATCTCTCATAGTTCAGTCTGTAGGGGTGGCCCTAAAGAGGTCGAACATAGATCTCTAATTATGACTTGTCACGTGCAAGGCGGGGGAGGCCAACATAATAAAGAGAAAAGACCTCACCTGTTAGAACTATGAAGGAGGCAATGCAGGGTTCAAGGTTTCAACAAGGTCCGTTTAGAGACGGTGTTACGTCACGTCGTGTCGCTCAAGATCGTGCATAGCCCTACCTGCTCGGTTGCTGCCACGTGGACCGTATTTCTGCTCCGTGCATCGATTATTGAAGATCACACCATGCAGAGCCTCGAATTCTCCGGAGAAAATATCTCGTATTCCGAATAATGTGAACCCTTGGCAACATCTCTGAATCTTTCACAGCTTTTGTTCCGTTGCCTGAAAATTCCTTTTAGCAAGCCCGTGACCTTACCGCCGAAGTTGGATAATCTGGCATCTTAATGAACTCATAACTTCAGGATATCCAGTTCTTACCTTTTTTTTTTTTTTTTTTATTTTTTTTTATTTTTTTTTTACTTAACTCAATAAACTGTAATTCTATGTAAACACCATGGTGTAAGCATGTCTTTCGTCATACGCCATGCTAAGATGGAGGACAGATACGTAATTACCACCATCATCACAACCATCGTCACTACACCACCAATACAATCATCATTACCATCGCAGTTATTAAAATAATGCGAAGACAATAATTATTACAGTGTATTGTCTTAATTCGCTAACACGGTCTCTGCCATCATTACCGGTCGTAATCATAACCAACACTGTAATCACCAACAGCACGACCTCTATTGATATCATCATCATCATCTTCAATCGCCATCTGTTAACATCATCGCAAACACCACCATCGTCACCGTGATGGTATTTGTGTAATTATTACCATCTTTATCACCAACATTGTCATCACCATCGCAACGACTACCTACATCGCACTCACCAACGCTACCGTCATCATCACGTTTACAAACGTCACTACTAAGATGATGCAGTAACCACCATCACCACAATCACTAGCACCATCGCACCATCACCATCATGCCATCATCATCAACATCACTGCCACCAACATCATCATCACAATCGCCATTAATATCACCATGACCATGACCATGACCATGACCATTATCATCACCATCACCATCACCTCTGCCATCACTATTGTCATCACCATCACCATCTTCATCATCATCACCATCACCATGACAACCACCAATATCATCATCACAATCACCATCACCATCACCATCATCACCATCACCATCACCATCACCATCAACAATATCATCATCACCATTAACACCATCATCATCACATTATCATCAATTCACCACCATTACACCACCATCACCATCACCACCATCATCACCATCACCCTTGCCATCACTATTGTCAGCACCATCTTCATCACCATCATCATCACCATCACCATCACCATCACCATCACCATCACCATCACCATTATCCATCACCATCACCATGCATCACCATCAGTATCACTTATTAAACTGTCACTATCATCGTCACATCACCTTTACCATCTCCATTACTATCACCATTACCATTGCTGCTGCTACCAGTGTCATCACCATATTACCACTATCACCATCACTGCCACCGCTATGCTATACATTATCATGGCCACTATTGACACGGTCAACACCACCAACAAAATCACCGCCATATTCATTATTTTCAAATGCCATGAAAGGAAGATAGTAGGACATGTTACTCCTTCGTTCAGTTGACTATTATACCTTTCACAGACATCTATACATGGGTATGAACTTGGTCACAGTCACCAGTGATGATACTCCGTTATGTTTGACCTGTATTTTATAATCAGTTTTAGGTGGTCTTTATGAAAATTCACTCGATCAGAGCGGATACAATGTGCTTGTGATCATATCGCCATCTAGGAAAATAATGTCTGCCCCTTAGGCCTATCCTATGTATGCCTCATGCCCTCTCCGTGATTTCTCATTTACGAGAGTATCCGATTCATCTGTGTCAAACTTTCAACCCATATTACTCACGTCTCTACCGAATGTTCTTGCAGCATGTTCGGTTTCAATGCATGAGTGGGTTTAAAAATTAGCCTCTGGACCCGAGTCTCTGTTTTACGTACATATTGCAATGATGTAATTTTCTGTCTTAAAGTCAAACCGATTGTAGCCGAACGGGAACCAGTTCGGCCAGCTATATGAGATAATAAGAATGTTAAATGCATCGATGTAATCATCACATGAATAGGGCATCCTGACAAACTTGGTCTATTAGATTATTGCGGTAATGGTCGTCGATGTATCACAACACCCCCCCCCCCCCCCCATTCTGTCTCTTCTTCTTTCGTTTGTTAATTTAGCCCTTCTCATCTCTTTGTGAAAAAAAAAAACACCCTACGAGACAAATTGAGAAAGCGAAAGGAACTCGTCGAAAAGTTTCACATAGTTATTTCGGACAGAGAAGGGAAACAAAGTAGAGAGGAAAGGCAGATTGCAAGAGGGGAAGGTCCCCCCCCCCCCCCCCCCCCCCCACGCCAAATGGGAGATTCCCCGGTGGAATCATTCAGTTACTTGGCGCGGTAACTTCTTGCTGAGATATATTATGATTCTTCTGGCGTCGATGCTTCACAATGTTATGAGGTGCAAAGGTTTAAACAGACGACAAGACAACACTCGCCTCCTCTTCTACATCATGATTTTGGCAGCGAATCATAATGTATGTTTTCGTACTTACGGCCGTAATGCGAGTTGACTAAACTCTAAAAGACATAAAAAGGATCGGGAAAGTGCATAGAAGACAATCAAATTTCGCGTATGGCAAAGACGACCCTCCATGAAGAAGAACATTACTGCTAGTGATGACTGGTCCGTTGCTAGGAGAATGTATGATAAATGTAAACCTTTGTGACATGAAATGACCCTCGGCTCTCACAGACACTGGCAAAATGCCCGCCTTTTAAACGTCAGAAACGATGGCTTTTAGTATGTTGTCAATATCTCCTATTTGCCTGTTCTTTATTTCCATCTATCTTCTTTTCTTTCCTCTTGATTATGACCATTTTCCTTTCCCCCCTCCAGTCTGTCAACATTTTTCCCCTTTTCTTTCCCCTTCTTTATGTTTCTGTTCATTCACAGAATTTTTTGTTTTTGTTTTCCATGCCTGTCTTTATAGATTGCTGTTTCCACTTTTGTCAAAAGTAAGGCTGATAATTACCATCATTTTGATTATGAAATCCCTTGCTTCTTGTCGTCGTTCGTTTTTTAATACGAAAAAAAAACCCACTCAGAATCAAATTGAATACAATGTTATGCATATAATACAGCTTCAACTGAATCATATTAATGATTATCATACCAATGAATAGGCGCATTTCCAAAGTGACGTACATCATTCACACATAGATACATACATAGATTATCATATAGAAACGTTACATACCGGTACAGGCATACATAAAGATATGCATAGACCTATACATACATACTTGCATACTTACATACATACATACATACATACGTACATACATACATACATACATACATACATACAAACATACATGCATACATATATACATACATACATACATACATACATACATATACATGCAAATTATATGCATACATACGTAGGCCGAAATACATACACAAATGTGCATATCACAGTGTGGGTTTGTATTTGCATGAGTGGACATTATAGAATGTCTAGCCCAACCTTGTCTTATATAAGTAAATCGAATGATTCTCGGCGATTGTTTTGATTATTGATGCGACGTCGTCTGGAATCATTCGCGATGAGAAGTTTTCCGGTGAGTGGAATGGCACATGCTGCTGACTGTCGAAACGACGTTCTTGGCAACTCGAAGCGACCGTACTCTTCTTCTTCGTATTCTTCGTGGAAACGCACAAGATGAGTGAGTTCATCGCTAACACGGGGACGGCGGAGACATGCTCCGTCCACAGTGCAATGCGAGGGTAACTCAATCAGGAACGCGTCGAGCCATTGTTACATCAGACGTCATCGTTGGCGGCGCCAAAACTCATGTCACGCTCATGCAATTTGCAATGCAAGGAAGATGGCGCATGTCGCAAATAGAAATGCATGCCCAATAGACAATCGATTCTCCGTCTTGTCTTAAAGAGAAAATCCAGCCCAAAGATAAGTTATTCTGATAGAATAAGTAAAATATTATGCATTCAACAGTGAAAATTAGACTGAAATCGGATGAATAATAAGGAAGTTATGAAAATTTGAAGTTTTGCTAATTTCTGCGAAACGGTTCTTGTATACAGTGGATATGAATATGCAAATGAGTGAGCTGATCATGTCATAACCTCACAATTATTTTCCATTGATCGTCGTACAAAAAACGACGAAAATTCAATGTTTCTGTCATTTAAGTCTGAAAGATGATGCCATTCCTGATTGAATAACTTCAGAATAGTGATCAGTTAGATATATCAGAATTTGAGCCTCAGGCATAATTGCGTTTGAATGAAAAACTGGAAATTTCAAAATTTTATGTACAAACTATATGGCTAGTTGTCAGGGGATAACATGCTCACTTTGTCATTTGCATATTCATATTGACTGTTCAAGAACTGTTTCCTGAAAAATTAGCGAAACTTCAAAATGTCATAAATTCCTCATTTTTCACCCAATTTCGATCCAAATTTTACCGTTGAACTCGTAATATTTTACAGTTTCTTATTATATAGACTAACTTATATTTGGACTGGATTTCCCCTTTAAAGTTTCAGATTCGTGAATGTCCATCTTTTTTATCGTTCTTTTTACAGCCGCAATATGCTCTACTCTGATCTGACTCGACAGCCCCACACTGATGCGCAGCGCAGGGGAAAGAGCCGGTTGGCGACGGCTGATCTCCACAGCTTCTCAAGTCTCCTCTACGACTTCCGGGGTCATGAGTTGAATGGTGATGATGATGATGATGATTTGATAATGATTATCAAGACGTGATGGAATGTCGAATCGAAAGACTGTCTGTAGTCTGAGGTCAAGACCCGTCAAACAAACTCATCACAATAGCCCTTTTTATCACGAGTGGCAATGAAGTGAAAAAAAAAATAGATGAGGGCAATGATAATATTTTTTATACTCTCTTATTACTTTTTGGGTCCAAATTTTCATTTTTATATCAATTTTCGGGGAATGATTTAGTAACTGTAATCTTTACATCTTCCAAAATCAGTATGCCTATTGCACGATTATTACACCATATTATTACTTTGAATAAAATGTGTACTTTAGAGATACTGTTTGTGCAGGTATAAAGGCAGACTTGGGAGTAATAGCATCAAAGAAGCACAAAGTTTGCATGAAATAGATCCGTGGTTATTACATTGTTTGGTGGATATGGCACTTTTGAAACTTCCACCATTCTGTTAGGTTGATTTTGCTCTTTTTGTTTGAGTCAAAGTGAACATGGATTAGATTTGCACCTTAAAGCTTTCACGCTGTTCATCTGAATAATCCATTTTGTAGCTTCACTTTGCGCAAGAGCAGAAAATGTAATTTGTGATGAGAGGTATGTTGGTTTTTAGATGCACCTAGACAAGTATTAATAATATCGTGCTGTAATGATAATTCATAACGTAATCCTTATAGTGCTTGCCAGCACGTAAACCTGACAGCAACAAAGTGTTCATTAAAACCTAGTGATTGGAAATGTTAATGGGAAATGTTAAAAAATGTCTATGCATTCGACACAATTCAAAACAATGAAATGATGCTGCCCTCTGTATAAATTGACGGGTCATTCTAGTCACGTGGTTTTGTTTGAACATGAATTCCATAAATTAATTGTTATGTATACCGTAAGGTTATCAAGTACATGTATGTCTTTTTGACAACGAGTGAAAGTGCCAATCAACTTACAACTGAGAAAGATAGAAAGATCATATTTTGTCCAAATGTGCACATGAACTAATTACGAATTGGCTTAAAGAACCCTCTTTAAGCCAATTCAGAGTCCACTTAGGCTACTCGATAGGACCTACTTTATAAGAACAGCTCCACGCATCTTCGCACAGCTACGCAACTCATGTCGTGACTGGACGAGACATTTTACCGCAAACTGTCAATTTCCCCATCTCTTTATAGGGAAACATTTGGAAGAGTGCTGAGAAACTTGTCTCAGAGCAAAACTGATTTTAAGCACTATGCTGACATTTTCCTATAGACTTTGTTTGATACACTACCGGCACAATTCTAAGAGTGCTAATGAGAATTGAATATTGTAATCGAGCGCACCACCTTTAATCTATTGGGGAATCCTCTAAAGAGCCCTTCAAACACCCCACTTGTGTTTTTAGTCCTTGTTGTCTGAAGTTGAATTTGATATAGGTATTGAAACGATGTGCAGTTAGATTTAGCTAAAACTACAATGTATACTATCTGTCCTAACAGAAAAAGAAGAAGAAGAAGTAAAAAAGCTGATATGAACGTCCGCTATATATGTCTATTTGAATAGACAACACAGCTTCTAGTTTGATAACCAAGATCAAGAATCAGTCAATGATTAATATTGACGATAAATATAGATTTAATTTCATTTATTAATCATAATGAGTGTGAGAATATCTCAACATATTCCTGCGCGTATAAGGTGGGCGTCGTTTTTTTTTTTAGCAGAGAGCGGAATAAAGAGCAATATCCGGTGACATCGATTTTCTTGCACTTTTTAATTTGCCAAACTTTTAGCCTTTGCTGCATTTGATCGCTGCTGTGGTACAATAACTGAAATCATAGCAGATCAGAATTTAAACATGTACAGTATTAGTAATACATATGAATAGTCTAAATAATGAGAGTAAATCATAATGAATGTAACTAAATCAATGTAAACAAATCATAATTGAATGGAGGTAAAGGATTCAGATACTGTGGCATTATAAGGGCCGTGATGTGGTTTGCCGGGGGTATTAGCCACACAAGTGCATGTATGCACATACACATACTTCTACGTAATAGATTATGTACATTGTATTCATATCATTGCAATAAATGAAAAGTCCTACATAATAGAGAACTACTCACGGAATAGAAATTGGATAATGTGAAAAGTTGGAGGAACGGTGAGTATACGATTGCCTGGGCGTATAGCTTAACGGTGCTTCTAGGATTCCGTGGTTGTTGTTGGTGAATTGTAGCATGGCGTCATTAAACTTAATTTATTTATAGTGTTTATTTACATTCAGTTATTATTTAGGCTATTCATTCATTTCCAACACAATGATATTATGTTCAGATTCTGAACTTTTATGATTTCATGTATTGTAACACATCCGCTATCACAGCCGTCAAAGGCTTAGCAAAATGAAAAAGAAACACACACACACACACACACGCACGCACGCACACACACACACACACACACACACACGCACACACACACACACATACTTTTTTCTTACAATGTTGCCAAGGAAAAACGATAACAATAACATTACAACAACCACAACAACAAAAACATTAGCAACAAAAAAGCAGGACAGGTGGTTGTGTCATCCCGAGCCTGGATCTAAAGCCTCCGTGCATGCATGACCCAGTTTTTGGTCTAGAATATCAGCAACGTAAAAAATAGCGTGATCAGAAATTAAGGCAATGAATGTAAATAGACAAAATGTGATCATGCGGGTCAAAGTACTTTTCTATCCGAATTTCTGGGAAAGTGGGGGAAACTATCAGAGAGGGGCCAAATCTGTGCTAAGCTGTGCCAACATGTCGGCATACACGAGGGAATCAACCCAGCACCGAGGTGATGGGAAAACTGTGTATACATCAACAGATATACAGGAGAACTGGGTCACAACATAGCAGCAACCTAATATCGAAAGAAGAGCTCGGTGAGTCTCACCTCGTTGTTGTATGTAATCAACGAACAAAACAGTTTGCCATCGATGAACTCTTAAAAAAAAAGAGTATTTTACTGCAGATTCAATGCAACTTTAATTAATAGAGTGAAATCGTGCAAATTAAACACAGAAAGTTTAAGTTAAGAAGCCCCCTAAAAAAAAAAAAAACAAAACAAAACAAAACAAAACAAGAAACCATTACAGATATTGTTTGAGGAACAGTGACAGCTATATCGCAGTCGCATATCGTGCAAAGCAGAGGCGAAGATCATGTCATGCTGCATGTCTTCTTTGATGTTCAAAGACAAAAATGGAGACTATACGTCGATTGAAAAAAAAAAAATGAAACGTGGAGCCGAAAGGACGCATCTGTTGACAGCGCAACCAGCAAGAAACAAACAATCCGCACAATATCTCTTATGTGAGGTTGTTATGGGAATAGAACTTAGCAACTGACACGAAGTCGGTGATTTGATCAAGTGTCACTTAAAGTCACACTACACTCCTTGCTAAAGTTGACTGGCAGGTATCAAAGGAAACCAAAACCCAAAGAGAAATGTAAATTGACTGAAAGCAACAACATTAGTAGAGCACATCAGTGAAAGTTTGAAAAAAATCGGACAATTGATGCAAAAGTTATGAATTTTTTGAAAGTTTTAGTGTTGGAACCGCTGGATGAGGAGACTACTAGAGGTTATGACGTCGTGTGTGGACAACAATATAAAGAAACTGTAAAAGGATTTCCACAAAAATTCACTTTCTAGCATAATGAAAGAGCACTTGACTAACCGCTTTCAGAAAGCAGGGAGAATAACTGCTACCCTTAACATATGTCAGTGTCAAGTTGATGGAATATGCAATTTTCATAAAAAAATAAAGGAGAATAAAAGAAATAAAGGAGAAATTTTGGCAAAAGTCACAAAGCTCTAAGCGTCTCGATTTTGATCAAGTGAACTCTACAATTCTATCCCAGTGTGCCAGAGGGCCTAGCTCGTCGAAAGTCTAGGTGGTAACACGCAGTCTGACTTCTCTGGAGAACATTAGACTACAGTTTGATCCGACACTGTTTAGGTAGATATAGAACAATCGTTTTGCTCTTTTCAATCTGAGAGTCCATGAAAAAAAAAAAAAAAAGAAGAAAGAAAGATCAATGGCTATCATAGTTTGCAAATGATGAAGAAAACTTGAGTGGACATAGAATGACACACATTTAACATATTATACTAAGAGTTACAGGGAGATGATTTCAGATCCACATTAATGTTCATTAACCCTATAAAGCCCAAGGGGGGAGGAGGCAGATTTTCATTCGCCACTCCTTCGCCCTTTATCCAATTTCAACCAAATTTGGTGACACCTCCTAACATCTTATTGCAAACATTTTGATATATAATTCAGCTATATTTGATATTGCTGGTTGCCATAGCAACCATAAACTGACAACCATGTCAGTCAGATTTTGCATACTTTTCTGTTCCAATTTCAATTAACAATGTTGTAGTGTGTGAAATTGGCGTTTCTTGGCTGAAATTTGCTGAAGAAGCAAAATGTAAAGTAATTATGACTCTAACATGTTTTTCCTAGTATTTCCTTTGTTTTTACATGACATAGACATAAAACAATAGATATAATAGAGATAATTGAAAACAACAGTTTTTCCAAAAATTGTCCTTCTATTTTGTGTCATTTTGAGTCCTTCACACAAGTTATGCCTGTAATATCATTTGTTATCGCATTATCAATCTGCAAACTTAAAATTCCAATAATATGGAAATATGAAATGTGATTACTATACACCTACCTATCCCAAACAATGCATGACAGGTCTTATAATGTATTTCTTTATGTTGTTTTGAACAGCGCCCGATGTGGGGACCTTGAGAAATTTCAACTATAACAAATAATGAGATTCGACTTGTACATCATTATTTTGTGGCAAATATGAAAATAATCAATCTACAAGACATGTATACTGGGGATAAAGAAATTACACAGAAAAATAATGTTTTTAGCATATTTCCTATGTATTTCTCTATATTTTGGTAAATAACGCCCTCTATGGGTGACCTTGAAAAATTTTTAAATGCGCGGTCATGTAGAGTATTAGTTGCTCTACCCCTGTGCCAAATATGACGGTAAAATATCAAACAACAACAAAGTTATATGGGGGCACAATGTGCCCCCCCCCCCCCCTTGGGCCTAGGAAGGGTCAAAATATCTTGGGCTTTATAGGGTTAATCTTCTAAACGTTTTGAAAGCTGAGTTGACAGGGCGGTACACCGCATATCGCCTACTTTGATAACGTATGGTGTGTGTGCTACCATGGAGCTACCAATTTGGTAGCTCCATGGTGCTACCGAGGGGTAAAAGCACTCTTTAAGCTCTCTATAAATGGTTGTATTGAATGAGAATTGTTGAAGTTTGTTCCAACCTTTGGTTGTCCTCACAAAACGGGATTTTCTTTTTAACTTTGTTTCTACTGTTGCAGACCTCTGTCCTAGAGAGGAGAAAGTTCTAAAAACCTGTATTTGTCAAGTTTCTGCATGCCGAGTTCTTCCTTGGTAATGTTTCAGACATTTTGTGCGTCCATTGTCCTACGATTGTGTGTATTTGCTTATGAACTTTGTACACCAAAACTACTTTACGTTTTGCCCCTCTATAGTCTCCAGTGGCCCCCACTGCAGTACAGCCACCTATATTGCTAGACACTGCTGTAGTTTCCTGAATGAAAACACATACTTTTCTCCCTCACGTTCTAATCATTTCGTAATGATGCAGTTTTGCATGATTTCCAAGCACATTATCAGTGGCGGATCCAGAGGGGGGCGCAAGAGGCGCACGCCCCCCCCCCCCCTTTATCTATCGTTAAAAACAAAAGAAATAAAAAGAAAAAAATGAAAGTAAACCCGGAAGTGGCACCAAAAATAATAGTTACGCCCCCCCCCCCTTTACAGAATTCCTGGATCCGCCCCTGATTATGTTGCATGTATTCCAGTTTGAGCCCTGTGAATGCACAAGCTATCATTTCCATCTCCCTTGGCAGAACTGTAATCTTTCTTAGAAACAACCCTGTGTACGATTTGCCTTTATCGACGGTGTTATCCACCTGTTTTCCCCTACAAAAACTTTCATGTCAAGGCTTTCTAGATCAAGGTCATCAAAGTCTTCTTATGAAGATCCTATCGATGCCAGATCAGGATTTAGCTAGAAACTTTCTGGCAAGATAAGAATCCACTCATGAAGTAATACAGAGTATATCATTCTAAGAGGAATTCAATTGTCTATTTGATGGAAATCGATTTTGGAATGACCGAGACATAAAAAGTCAACAACAACAAAGTAAAACAAAGCGATCGTAATAAAAGATGCGTCCAACCTTTTATTAGGATTGCTCTGTTCTGGATATCTCAGCCATTTATTTCATAAAATATATACACAATGAATTCCTCTTGGAATTACATGCTCTTTCATATCATACGTCATCATGGTCATAGGAGATTTCTCATTATCACTCAATAACTGCTGGAAGAGTTGTTAGATCGAATCCCACTACATACTCGGACAAGAGACAGCAATATCAACTTTTTTACTATGGGAACCCGCCGTGACAAGATCTAATAGTCAGATAGTGTTAACGGAATGCATAGAGTTGACACTTAAGAGACCCCATCCCAGGGTAACGCCAAACAGTAATTCGTGTATTATTGCTATTGCTTTTTATATCTGCTATATACAGTCGTTATTATTGTTATCGGCAGCATTCATTTCTATGATCGTTACCAACATTTATTTAATTTCATTTACTTCATGTTTCTAAAACAAAGTTCCATCAATGAAATAACTCTGCGGCTGAGAAAACAAACATAATGAAAATAGTAAACTTAAAAGAAGCGAACACAACAAGTAGGAAACAACATAATGTGTTGAAAGTTATATTGAAATATGGTTTTAAAATGTGCATTTTATATCATTATCCTGATCATTAATGAGTAGCTCAACGCTGATTGTTGTCTGGTATGGTAGCGCATGAAGCCATTATCAACAGATTAGGAAAGCTAACTACTTTTGAAGGTTTTGGTGCGATATAGACAGATTTGTAAGTCTTTGCACTGCACTATATGTAGCCCCGTGCTGTAAGACTTGCAATTCTGTCAGCCGAAATACTAACTGATTTACGCATCAGTGATAATATACGGGTTGCGAGTCCTAAAACCCCCGAGAGGTTCGGCGGCGGAGAAATATCGTTGCACGACGATCACGGAGGAATTAAAATACAGCCGCTAAGCATGCAGTGGTTAGGCTCAGTGCTATAGTAAACGTGATTTCTGTCCAAATGTAATGAAGAATAGGAGGTCAAGACTGAGATGGCTAGATTTATAAAGTGCTATATATAGTCTAACACCAGGACCGATGGAATCTAATACGATTTAATACGGACTAGACTTAAAGTGATATTATAGTCTTACACCAGGACCAATGGAATCTAATATGGAGAGTAGAATCAGATCAGAATTTATTACTCTTCTCCACATACTACTTCAACTCAATACACTGACTCACTGTACTCGATCCCACTACCACGACCACCGTTAGCCTATAAACAAAATCACAGATCGACGACGAAATATGCATCCCAAGTTCATATCACTTATACATTTAGATTGTCTAATATAACTCTGCACGACAAATTTGAGGAAAAATTATTGGTCAAAAAGCAGTAAGTTTTATATTCACATACAGTCTATTTTGCAGAGCAAACTGTGAGGATAAATCACCACATACTCTCATCCAGCTGTGATGGTAAAGTAAGCCTACAGTAAAATGCCCAAACCACCTAAAAGCAAACAAACAGAATTCTTATCACGACGTACTGTGCTGGTATATATGTATACGGGTATTTCCATTGACTACTTTAAAAAATGTTTGAATTAATGAAAATAAATTGTATTATGCTTTATATTCTGTCTGTTTTTCTTCTTTGGTAATTTGATTTCTTAACGAAAACGATGTATCCAAGAGTTCATGGAAGATTGACCAATGTTTGGAAAGGAAAATCATGTTTTCAAAAGGATATTCAGGAACAAATACATTCCAATAAACTTGTGTGAGCTCATCTTGTTTACGGTTTTTGAGTAAGGTGCACATTGAATCTCACACTTCAAGTGCTGAAATTAAGAGAGGGGCAGCTTAAGCCTCGCTTTGTATGTGTTTATAGTGCATGCATTGGGTTTGACTCTTGTATTTTTGCATTTCGCGCCTATGCCTGCCGCAGTGAAAAAATACGGGTAGAAAGCCTCGGCCCTAAACCTTGATATTCTTACGTAATCCGAGTAGAAACCACTTAAGTCTTTAAACCTTTACTCAACCATTCTAAAAGAATAACTTGATGTCAAAGTTCCTTTTCTGCGACTGGTGGCCACTATATACCAACAGATGTATTTAGGGTTGCAATCCCTATTCACAACCTGTTGTATAAAGAAAAGCTAGAACTCTGTGATTGTGGTTTCGAGGGGGTTAATTCCCTATTCTGTACCTTCATTGCGGGTACTTGATCCAGGTAATAAAGGGTTAAGTCTACACATGCAAGCCATTTTCACATCACCAAACAAAGGCTCAATGTGGGTGGGCTGTTTTGGACGCTGTCCTCTCTTGATTTTAGAGAAAGCGGCTGGCAGGAAAGACTAGGTTACTAAGAAATCATTCATGCAGAACAACCAGAGTCAATAAAAGAGATGCACACCCCGGATGGACGGGCGGAATTCTCCCTGGTGGTCGCCATGAGTGGACACACACCCATCTCAGAAAGAGACACACCCATCACCATCATCACCATCCACCCCCAACGTCCGGCAACCACACATCACCCCCACCACCCAACAGCGAAATCGCGTGACAAACAAATTATCTGTACAATTGTACTCTTAAACATTAAAAAAAATCAAGTGAAAATATTCACTATATTCAATATGAATATTCACTCTTGAAGGAGTTAATTGAAGGAGTGAATAACAAGAAAAAAGTGAAATAAAAAAAAATCAAGTGAAAATATTCACTAATAATAACAAAGAGTGAATTTAGAGTGAAAATGTTCATTTCTGAAGTTATTCAACCAGGAATAACATCCTGTTTCAGACTTCAATGACAGAAACATTGAAATTTCGTCATTTTTTGTACACGATCAATGGAAAATTGTGAGGTTATAGCATGGTCAGCTCACTTATTTGCATATTCATATCCACTGTACAAGAACTGTTTTGCAGAAATTAGCAAAACTTCATAATACATAGCTACCTCATTTTTCACCCGATTTGAGTCAAATTTTTACTGTTGAACTCGTAAGATTTTACTTTTTTTTATCAGACTAGCTTATTTTTGTACAGGATTTCCTCTTTAAGAATCGACAATGTGTTTCAGATTCCTTCAGGTTATAATTGCATGAATACGAGACCACGTGGAAATAATTTGTCTGAAATAGATTATTATTGGCCGTACATAATCGGGTGATTGGTCTAAATAGACTGCCTGCAAAAAAAAAAAACAACAACAATATGAACATTGTAGGCCCCACTGCAAAAACAACATGAACATTGTAGGCCCTACTTACGTACGCCATGTGAATCAATCATTTAAGAAAAAACCGTGTGTGGTCAATTTCTGTCGATATTCAAGGAGTCCAACAAAATATGCATATACTTTGACATACGCCTTGCTAAAAATACAACTTGGTTGGTGTTCACAGACTAATGTGCGTCATATCCGAGTCGACGTAAATTTAGAGGGAACTTTGTGAGCAACCTGTAGAGATCATGTTTGAAGAAGAAATATAACCATACTTGGACATCCTTGCAGCTATTACTGAGTACACTAAAACATCGTAATGGGAAACTGAGGTGTTTTTAATGGTTACAGTTTGCTATTCCGAAGGTTCGTTATTCCGAAGGCTCTTTAGTCCGAAGATTCGTTATTCCGAAGGTTCGTTATTCCGAGTTTCATTTTCGGATTAACGAATCTCCGGAATAACGAACCTTTGGAATAACGCCACAAATGTTCGGATTAACGAACCCTTTTCATTTTCGGATTAACGAACCTCTAGGTATAGGGAATTTGCGCGTTTCGGATTAACGAACCTTCGGAATAACGAACCTTCGGAATAGCGGACCTTCGGAATAACGAACAGCACCCTATCTAATACATCTTGAAGCTCCAAGGTAAATTTGGTAGGCCTATTGAGAAGTGGAAAGACACCATGAAATCGCCTTCATTCCCAACAAGGAAAAGTAGAAATTACGCGGTGCGTAATATATGTCCCCGCCGGAAGTAGCATTTAGTAGCAAAATGTACAATATAGGTAAAAAGATGAAGGTCAAAGGTCAAAGAAGTCAAAGGTCAAAATTCTATGTAGAAGTTTTGAAGCCCTCACCTAGTGCCATCACATAAAGCAAACGGAATCGAAATCGGGTTAGAAATGGCGAAGGAGTAGCATTTTGTAGCCAATGTACAATATACATGTAGGTAAAAAAAATCAAGGTCAAAGGTCAAAGAAGTCAAAGGTCAAAATTCTGTGTAGAAGTTTTGAAGCCCTCACCTAGTGCCATCACATAAAGCAAAAGGAATCGAAATCGGGTTAGAAATGGCGAAGGAGTAGCATTTGGTAGGAAAATGTACAATACAGGTCAAAAATCAAGGTCAAAGGTCAAAGAAGTCAAAGGTCAAAATTCTGTGTAGAAGTTTTGAAGCCCTCACCTAGTGCCATCACTTAAAGCAAACGGAATTGTAATCGGGTTACAAATGGCGAAGGAGTAGCATTTTGTAGGCAATGTACAATATAGGTCAAAAATTAAGGTCAAAGGTCAAAGAAGTCAAAGGTCAAAATTCCGTGTAGAAGTTTTGAAGCCCTCACCTAGTGCCATCATATAAAGCAAACGGAATCAAAATCGGGTTAGAAATGGCGAAGGAGTAGCATTTTGAAGCAAAATGTACAATATAGGTCAAAGGTCAAGGTCAAAGGTCACAACTGAAATTCTGTATAGAAGTTTCAAAGCTCCCATATAGTGCTATCATATAAAGCAAACAGAATCAAAATCGGGTTAGAAATGGCGAAGGAGTAGCATTTTGAACATTTTGATCACACACGGACGCACATGGTACACACGGACACACGGACGGACGGACGGACGGACGGACGGACGGACGGACGGACGGACGGACACACGGACACACACACGTACGGAGCCCGTTTCATAGTCCCCTGCTCGAACTCGTTCGGCGGGGACAAAAATGAACCATAAACTAAAAATATTCCATTTTCAATGATGGCTGATGAAACAGCTTAAGAACAGCTAAACGCGCAGAGGACGATGTACATGTATATATTACGAGCGCTACACGATGATTCTCTAGCCTTTTGGCCATGGGGTCAAATGTAAAGGGAAAATGTTCAAATGTAACAACTTTCCCATATTTTGACCTGCTTTTTTAAACAATTAAGTTATTTAATATATGGAAACCCAGTTTACGGAGAGTAAGCATTTAACACATTAGTGATAGATATGTTATTTGGATATTGTTTTTTTTTTTCATACAGTAATCATAAATTCGACATAATTTGGATATTCGCATATTACACTGAACAAGAGGTTGATTTAAAATACAGATTAAATTTCCTTAAATTTACGTACACCCTGTACATGTATCTTTGGATATTGATATCAATAGGTTATATTGCTGTACATTTCTAGTAGGTCTATGTCTATCATATCTATGTACATGTATCTGTTTATTGCTCTATATGTATGCATGCTATGTACTAGTGTACCAATGTAATGTGTATGCATGCAAACAAAACAAATTTCCATAAATGGACAATAGAACAGAACAGAACAGAACAGAACAGAACAGAACAGAACAGAACAGAACAGAACAGAACAGAACAGAATAGAATAGAATAGAATAGAATAGAATAGAATAGAATAGAATAGAATAGAATAGAATAGAATAGAATAGAATAGAATAGAATAGAATAGAATAGAATAGAATAGAATAGAATAGAATAGAATAGAATAGAATAGAATAGAATAGAACAGAACAGATTAGAATAGAATAGAATAGAATAGAATAGAATAGAATAGAATAGAATAGAATAGAATAGAATGATATACATGTATTTAGCAATGTAGGGTTCATCAAACTGAAATCTGCATGAAATCATTCAGACAGCTGGTTGGCCACTATCAATGCCAGTTCAAAGGTCAAGGATCGCAGCACTCACACTTCTCAGCGCATACCAGCAAGATTGACGTGACTGCCACTGAGCAACAACGAAACAGTTCTATTCATTTATGTAATTGATTTTATTATTTACTTATGAGACTTCGAACACGCTTTCTTTCTTGCCTGCCTCCACTGGAATCATACATAAAAAATATTGCATTATCATTCTCCAGAAACAACAGTATAGTAGTAGAAGTAGAGTAGAAGTAGTACACGTTCATAAGAACTTGAAAGTATAACACGCTAACCATACATACAAAAAGTACATGCAATTGATGTGTCAACAAGGTTAGTAGTTACATTGATTGAAGTTTTGTTTGTTTTTTGTTGTTTTATTATCAACTTAAAAACAATGAAAACATTAAAATGAATGCCATTTATACAAGACCCGACAGAAGAATTTGTCAAATATAATGATATACATATACATGAGCTCCTGCCAGTCATTTACCGTCACCTGCTCACATGTCTTTTTCCGTGCTATTTATAGTGCGATACCAACCAATGACTGCAACGTGGGAAGGCAAAAATACAAAATACCTGACAAAATGAAAAGACAGCTACAATATGTTACAATCACCACAAGACAAGAAATTGTATGTACAGACTGGTTAATGAGACTAGCATGCCTAATACAATCTCTGACTAGAGAAAGTCTTTTGTGAACAGAAAAAAAAAGAGAGTGAATGCAGAAAGATGATAATAATAATAACAACAATAATTAAATACTAAGCAACATTGTGTGACATGTATCAGTATATACACAAAATCTGATATGTGCAATACCAGACCAAACATTGTTTTTTGTTTCTTTTTTCTTTATCGACAAGACTGTTGCAAAGTTGACAATAGAAGAATAGAAGCTGAAAATACATACAAATCACAATGGACAATATATGATAATGCGTAACAACTTCTGACAGGAATGACAAGGAAAACATCACTTTCTGACTAGAAACGAGGTGGGAAAGTGTTTCCACCTCTTTTTGAACGCAAATTGAAACATGAAGCGACTGTGTTAGCTTCCTTCTGCAAAACTGCTAATCCATCTATCAGACATGAATGGTTGGAATATTGACACGTTGGGGTGTAGGGAAGGATGTCACTGGAAGTGTTTACATTCCTGTGAAACTCGACATCCTGATTGATTGTGCAGACTCTAGTGGGGTCAGAATCTGAACAATTAGAGTGTACCTCCTACGAATGGGAAAAAGAGTGCACGAAGAACACATTCCTAACATCTGTCACGAGAGCAGCAAATGGGCCCAGGAAAATCAATGAAACTGCAAAAGAGATGCATCAAATACACACAGTATACCTAAAATGGCCAGAATATAGTACATAGGGACCAATATGAGATTTATCACTATGAGTAGATTGTTCAGCACGAGTTGGAAAAAAAAAAAATCGCAAACATGTTTAGAATGAAGGTAGAGATAATGACAAAGAGGAAGAAGCAAAAGGACGTAACTTACAAAGCAGGTTAGTACGAGAGATGAGATGAGAACATGTAGTAACCATGCAAAACAAATGCAGCAGCAAAGATAAAGTTTATCCTTCTTGAAATACAATATTGTTAAGTGATAACTTTTTTCCTTCTTGAAATACAATGGTTCATACCTTTTTTTTTCTCAAATAAAAGTAAGGGGCAGTGGGTTAATTTCTGAAGTTTACCGGTAATCACATATGAATAATGAGAAGTAGCATTTAAAAAAAAAAAAAAATGGGTTTGTTGACAAAGCCAAGTTTGCAGCATATTACAGAGAGACAACACTCTTTCACCAAACACACTCTCTGAACCAAACACACTGTCCTGAAATAAAACATGACAAAACAAACACAAACTTAAGAAAGAATAGAGAAAATGCTATTGGTGTCTGGCTGAAGAAATATACTCTTGCAGTTTCAAAACCAACAAACAAAATTCTGAGGTCTCGAAACAACCTCCCTTCAGAGTCAATACTCATTCTCCAGACATCTCGTACCATGTTGCTCCTTACAAAATAAGCCTGATGTTCCAAGAAAATACCATCAGTCGCAGGCAGAGAGCTGTAAATAGGGATTATATGTCATTGTGGCATTTGTAGTATCAGTGTTTTGAGAACCAACATACGAAAATAGCATATCTCTTACACTAGTCTATACATGGCTAATGACAACCATTATCTTGACACATGGACCATAAGCCATGCAGCCAAGATGGACCTGTGACGCTCTATAGCCACTATGCGTACATGACACTTGTCGCTTGCCTGTTCATAGTTTACAGGTACGAGTAGAAAAGTGAAGAAAAAAAGAAAAAAAGAACTGAGATGCAAAGTTAATGTCAGTTTGACAATCAAGACCATAAATACACAACCATACGGGTAACAGGTAGATGATACATTACAATTATCAACATTTTTTGACATATACACACACACACATCCTTAGGACCGTCCACATACCAGCATTTACATAAACACAAGTTCGAATACTATATATCTTTTTTTTTTTTTGCTTTGTTTTGTTCAATTTTGCGAGACACAGGATAAACTGCCACTCAGTACCCTAGTCTGAGTCTACCAGCCTCCCATTCAAAATGTAGACGAGATGGTTATCATACGTTTTTGCTAGTATTGAAATGAGCAAATCTGATTAAAGTGACACACTGCCCCTCCCCAATTCCCCTTGTCCAGCAATAATACACAATGCCCAGAGATGCTGTAGAAATCATAGACCACTCATCACGACTGTACCACATCCCTATGCACACAAATGTATAGTAATTAGTATTGTAATTTGTCAGGTTTATGGGCCCTGCTCCCCTATGAAAAAGAAAAAAAAAATAATTGAAGATATTGGTTTGCTATTACTTAATAATACATACTCAAGTCCAATACCCCCCCCCCCCCTCCCATTAGCCATACAGCTATAGTAAGCCTCATTAAAGACATCCACAGTACACACCACTTGTTAGATAATGTCCCCCTCACGAGTCCCAGATTCTTCACATTTCACATTCTTGTCCTCTCCACAACAGAGTGGAAATATGACTAACGCCTAGGTTTTGTAACACTAGAAACATGAAACACACAGACTTTGCAAGGTAAAAAGAGACCAAAGGTGAACAATGCCATGGTGGTACTGATCGTATACGAGGATGTCATGAAATCCGTTAAAAACTTTATGGTATAACAAGTATTCAGTTGTAAGGTGGCAAAACAGAATAATGAAACGGCTAAATCTTCAATATCAACTGTGATCGTGTCTACTCATACGTGTTCTGACATGGTAGTAAAGTCTTCTTTTTTTTTAATCATTTTCTGCTTCACACACATCTTTCAGAACAAATCGTCCCTATACAGCATTCAACTACAGAACTGAAGTGGAGTAAAATGAACATAATAAAGGAGGCCCTATAAACAACTTTCAGTTTATTATGTATCAAACAGGTTACCACGACTAATTTCATTTGAGTATCTGATAGGAATGAATAAATACAATATTTCCAGTACAGCGACCAATTTCAGGGTACTTGAAAATAACCTTGGTTTCATAATTGTGCTTTATAAACAGTTGTCTCTGTTGCTGTTATTATTTTTTTAGTTGTTGTTGTTGAAAAGAGAGAGATACATAGAGAGAGAGAGAGAGAGAGAGAGAGAAGGAAGAGACTGAAATACAATGAGAAGAAACCCCTAACAGAGAGATCAGATTCTAGTTAAGATATACAGTGGAAGATAAATGTATAGTATGTGTCATTTCATTACACTGGACATATCATATTCATGACTTTCACTTACTAAATATGCCGCTACTCGTTGCACACAACTCTACTACTGCCACATCTCTAAATGTGTTCCTTCCATTTGCATAGATCATCTGGAGAAGCACAAACATATCAATTTTTTTTTCTTTTTTTTTTTGACAGAAAGTTGGCATTAGTTCGGAGTGTGGGATAGCCATACAATCTATTTTGATATTTTTGTGAAAGAAAAATACTTCGAATTACGACAAAATGTCAAATCCCTACAACATGGCAGAATTTAAAACAAACAAAAATGGTTGACACAGATATACAAAACGAGAAACAACAATTAGAGAGAGCAAAACAGTGTGAAGACAAGAACTAACAAAATGGAGAAATATGTTCTTAGAACTGGCAATACATATTACTCTTTATACAGAATAGAAAATATTACATGAATATTTAAACAACTGAGAGACGAAAAAGAACAAATGTTGGCAACTGTTCAAACACATCTTGTCAACATATGCAGGTGCTTTATATATACCTATTTATCTTGCCTGCCAATGTAAGAATCAATGCTACACAAAACAAAACTTCATAAAAGGCTTCAAGGGTAGAGAACAAAATCATAATATACACATATGTACATGATTCCCTTTCGGGCATTTCAAACGGACCAGATGACAAACGTGTGCCAACACAATGGAAGGTTAACAACTTTACTTTCCCACACAAGAGCTCCCCAAGGGGGGTTTCTATCTGTACACTGAGCAAGTCATTCTGTCCATTACATTCACACATTTCATGATACCACTCACTTTAAATAAACGTCACCATCTAGTGATAGTACAATACACAAGCTCTATGATAATTTAACTCCATGCCCCGAAACATCTCATATTCATAACTCCCAATTCTCTCTCACTTGGGTACCTAGAGGCACAACTAATAAATACTACTAGGTTTGTTTGTTTTTTTCCCCCCTCCTCCATGTACACAATGAAGCTGTGCACAGTGAAATGGCAACCTTGTGGCACACACACCCCACCACATGTCAAAACCACGACATGTGACGCAAATCAGAGAGAAAAAGAGAACATGAAATTGACGACACTGCTGTCACACATCTTAAATGTAAGTCTAACATCCCCACAAATTATGTCATAATGCGTTAGTTTCACTTGAACATTGTATCTTTGCCGAAAACATCTCTTTACAAGTAACAGCCATTTTCTAATACAAGGAGATCAGATTTTATGTAAAGTAATTTCACACAAGATGTCCTCTCAGCATGTAAGTAGACATATATCAATGCTCCCTTCACAGTGAGAGAGAGAGAATCGCCTCGGCAAATCAAGGCTGCTTGGGTGTGATAATGGTAAGAATCATCCATGGCACTTGGCAGACGGAAAGCACAAACTTGGTTTCAGTTTCGAATTCTGCACTTATTCCTTTTACCCCTTACATTCCCATACATCACAAACAAGATATCTGGCTGAACATCAGGACTCATTCTCAAACTTGTTGCTAAGACGATATGATTCTTGAGCAAATGACTTCTTTCAATAAAAGCTATATGATGATCATAGTATGTACGGTCCTCGCATTAGAGCACCAAGTATACGATGTAAATAGGAAAAACTGCGCTGACCTCAATTCCAACTTGTGATATAGTGTGAGGTGATATTGATACAATTATATTAAAAGTCTGGTTGAGAGTTCATGTTAATAGCCAGTGAAGTACAGGAGTCGGAGAAAGGAGGGGTGTAGAAAGAGACGAAATGAGTATACATTGCCACTGGATGACAAAGTCGTTATTGGATTTCCACATCACATTTGACAGTCAAGTTTAGACACACCACATTTGTGAGTCTCAGCTGTTATTCAGGGACAGCATCTGGAGGGCATCATCATCTTAAGTTGCCATGGAAACAAGAGTGATCGGTAACTGCATTTCCTGACTCGGTTAGCTGGCTCTGGTGGTCTCCGTCATGCCCCGAGGATACGTGCAGCCTTTCGTCATCAAGGCAGTTGGGTCTGCCTCAAACTGATCTGTACCGAGACTTTCCATGTGTGTCATGATGCCTTGTCATTCATGTATTGATATTAATAAGATTGTGATACGCTCCATCCATCCTCTTTACGTTACAGAAATCCAGAGATGGGGCACAACTCTCTAGAAGAGAGCACGGGAAGTCCCCCATTTGAGCATTCAGACCCTATTTGATGCCTAGCATGTGTACAGATTGGCTAATTCCTCTGCGTTCCTTGAAAAGGAAGGAAAAGAAAATTGGTCTCTCTCACGATTGCACTATGTACAGCAACTTTGCGTCTTCTTTCACTGGCTAAATATCGGCATGATTGTTTACCCGAGCAGAGCACTTCACCATACAATTTCATACACAACATGTACACCTTGCCCTACAACTGAAGTAGACTGCGACTATTTCAACATTGAATTACAGCACGAGACATTTGTGCAGCGTTGCTTGGATTCAGTATTCATACTTCAACCACTAACAGCCCATGGAATTTGAATGCCTGCTTTCATTATTATGTACATATGTACAATGTATTTCTACCTGTGATCATTGTCAATATCAAAAGTTGTTTCCGCCACATGGCAGCAGAAAGTATAAAAATTAGAATATACTTTGTTTCTCGTAATCTATCTGTATTTGAATGAATTTACAACACATATCACTATACAATGACGATGATTTTTATCGTATTCTCAGACACAAGGATACAGGAAATAGTACATGAACAACCACGTTGATGGTGTGTCGCGGTCTATTCTACTGAGCCAAGTCATTCAAGAGCAACGTTTTAGTCAGAGTGGGCAGGTGGCTGAGGGCTGCAACCATAAAGTGCTCCCTCTATGGGTCAGACTGCTAGTCTCAAGCCAAATCTTGGCCATGTGTCTGACACAGTGCTCTGCCGTCTTTGTGAAAAGATTTTATTGCTGACAGCAGGGGCTTCCGTCCTCGGGCGTCTCTCCCTGGCTCCTTGCACTTCAGGCTGAGACAGTACCTTGTGGTCTGGGGCTGTGGCTGCCATGTGCTACAAGGTCTCTTCAAATGTCGCCATGATGTTGCTCTGCTGGTTCATGTCAATGTGATTTGCCATCTGCACATGTAGACAATCAAAGGAGGTTGTCATAACCTCTAAACTCTCTGTACAAATTTTATCTGCAGGTCGTTTAATCATTCCACTGGGTACAATATTCTTAATCTACAATTCTTGAAGGGAATTGATATCCACTTCATTTGACTCCAGCACTACTTGACCGAGAGGTACAAAATTGCGCAGATATTATCTAATTATTCATGGACGGCAGCAGTGAACTGATTCTGGCAGAGGCAATCTGCTGGAGTCTTGTTAATAAGGGCGAAAGTTGTCTTTTCTGACTCTAAATAGGGAACAAGTACAATCGTACACAGAAACTTTTGCTCTATAATTCTAATTAAGTATATGTGGGACAGTGAATGTTACAAAGAGAGCAATCACTCTGCCCCGCAACATCCACTGAAAAAAAGAAAAAAGAAAAAAGAATGATGTGGACCAGAAGAATGGATTGAGCACAGATTAGCCCAAAACTATGGAACACTAACGAGGTACAGTTCGACCTCGATTATCCGGCCATGTCGGGACCGGCACTCATCCGGATAAGCGAATTGACCGGATATGGGAGACACAATGTTAATGTATATAGCTGCCGTCCAAGCTGCCGTCCCAGTGCACTGACAGCTAGACAGGTAGCGTACCCCGCAGCGGTGGTGTAATCTATCCTAGCCTGCGCAAAATTGTACTCCCTTCCCCACAAAAATAAAGTATATCTTTATGTGAAAATCATACATGTTTTACCTCATTAGATATTGAGAAACCTATCATGCACATCTTATGAAATTAGTGAAATAGATCCATGAAAGTCACGGTTTTTTTCTCAATTTTTGGATGAAAAAAAAAGTCCTTCACTGCGTGAACGCGTCCGGATGAAAGAGATTTCCGGATAAAAGGAGGCCGGATAATCGAGGTCTAACTGTATTCTATGTTTCATTCCTCTAGGAAGTTCACTGTCTGGCACTCTAGCAGCATGTACAAGTGTATCTACGTCTATGGATGTGTATATAGATTCATTCCATTATATACCTTACATATGCTTTCCTAATCTACAACCATCCATTTATCTATGTAAACACCAGGCACACATCCTGTGCACCTGGTGTTTTATCCAGATGTCTTCATAGATGGGAGCACTGAACTAATTCCAGCAAGAGAGCACAATATATGAGTTACTGCCACGAGAGGAATACTAGTAGCCTTTTGACAAGGTCTCGAGGCTGAGGAATGAGACTAACTTGCCAAAACCAAGCACTGCAAGAAATGAGTGAACGCGAGACTGAGTGGCGCAGCCACAAGGCCTTTTTAAACCTGGTTTTGTCTTGTTTTTTTTTGTTTTTTTCTGCCACTTCGTGACGTACACGAGTATGAATTATTCACGTACTCAAGAGTCAATCCGCCGTTGGTACGGTAATGAATCACATGTCAATGCAGGCAACGCAGGCTGGATTAAAGAGCGTAGGGATGAGCAAGCCACTGATATACGTATCGACTACAATTATGCTGACATCATTGCGAGCAATGCGGTCGCTGATCGGTTGCTACCTTTTTGGTAATGACGAGAAACAACATTCAAAATAAGAAATTCATGTCAGGTTCCAAAAGGCCTTGCTGCTGCGCCACTCATTTGCGTGTTCATTAGTTCCTTCGCAGTTAGTCTCTTCCCCCAGCCTAAGCGATGAGGCTTTGTCAAAAGGTTAGGAGTGGAAGAGACAGGCAAACTATTTAGTCAATCTTCTACACAGAATATATAAATGAGGGGGATAGAAATACTCACTGCTTCTCTTCTCCGTCTCTCCTGCTCCCGTAACCTTTCTCTCTCCTTCATAGACTGCATCCTCTTGGCTTCTTCCTGCTGGGCGTGGCGGGCCTTCTCCAATGCCTCATCCTCCTCTTTCTCCCTGTAAAATGAGATGGGAATGGACAAGAGTATGGTGACTAGCCGCAGCTTTTCAAGAGGGGCATCATTTTAGGGCATGGTGATGACTTAAAGGATCTATGCAATACAAATTTGTATTTGGATACAGGTGACTCTTGTTATAAAGCACTCCGTGGGACTGGCAATTTTATTTCATTATATTGAAATTTTGTTACAGCCAAACAATGATGTATACATCAATATAGATGACAATTTTGGGACCTGAAATTTCACTTCATTCAAATGAGAATTTCCTCATAACCATGCTTGTTATAATGAGATTTAACATTCATTTATGTTGCCAAATGAATATCTGAATATGCGCAACATATTTATTATGATTTTTCTATTTTTCTTGTGATTACTTGGATACAAGTACAAATAACCTTCCAAACCAACTCTCTGGTACATCATCTTTCAATCACCACTTTAGTACTAATATGGTTAACAGAAGACATTGGAATGCATCATCCCCTAAACTGAGCATAACTTGTATGTTTCCATGTTACTAATATGATCAACAAAAGACATTGTGCAAAAACATGTAAGTTACCATTTAAGCTCAGTCTAGGAGAAAGTGCATTCTAATATCTTTTGTTAATCAGATTAGTACTTTAGCAAAGACTTGCAGATGACGCCATCAACAGAATCTTGGTTTGGAAGGTTTTTTTGCAGGTGTATCAGGGTAATCTGAAGAAAAATAATTGAAAAATTATTACATATGGCACATATCTAGATATTCATTCGGCTGCATAACTGATAATCAGGGTATTATCGGGGCATTATAAAATCAACACGAGTCAACACACACTTGTACTGCATAGGTCCTTTAAGAAGATATCTAGGAGAAGGGCACTTTTCATTTCAACACAAAGTGTTGCCCCTCTACTCCAAGTTGTTACTAACTCCTCCTCTTTCTCCATTATTCCTTTCTGTGCTACGGACTGTGGACATTATCTCTATTCTGCCATCAATGCAGTCGTAAGATGCTGGTATGTGGGGAAAGGGACAAAAGACGGTACGGCAGATGAAGTTCTGACCAGAAATGAAGCAGAGGTGGGGGGGGGGGGGGGGGGGGGGGGGAGTCACGCTTTCATTGTGACCTCATGTTTCTTTCTCTCTGTAAACATGAAATGTCACCTGATGCAACAAGTGTTCACTCACTTTTCAGGCACAAACCAAACAAGACATGAGTCACTTGCCACAGCGCTGAACAATGCACTCACATCAAGAGTTGTATCAGTCAGATAGAAAAGATACATCTTAAATATAACACCACCACGCTGATAAGATCTTTCAATGGCTTTGTCTCCTATGATAGAAATAGATGGTGATATGTTGACAGATGCTCCAGGCCAATGGATTACCTCTGTTTTTCTCTCTCCACTCGCAATCTCTCCTGCTCTTGCAGCTGCTTTTGATGTTTTCTCATCTCCTCCTGTTGCTTCATTGCACGAGCCTGAAGGAGGCAGGAAATATGAAGCAAAAATAACATCAAAGAGGAAAACCACTGTGTATATATGGTTAACACACAGCATCTGTTAAGAGCATGAGGTGTAAAACCTGAAAAGCATCTTTGTAGCCCTCTGTGGCCAACATAGGTTAGGCGACGATCTACATCCTATTGGATGTTCGTGTTCAATTAACTCATTTTAGCAACAGCAACTTCCAAAGTCACGGCATGTTCCTCGAAGCAGGTTCAGAGCAAGGGTAAACAACTTTATGCCACCACAATCAGATGAGCATTTGTCACTTTCCATCAAGTGCCTTATTGTCAAGTGTACAAACACAAGAGCCACTTCGTAGTTTATGAAACAGCTTACACTAGTGACACTGATCTGACTACCCTGCCTAGTTAAGGGCAATGTTGTTGTTGCATTATCATTACCCTCATCACTATTATTCTCATCCTTTTCATTTAGTTTCATTCATTTATCACTGTGGTAGATGCATTAGACGGTTTAAATTCTCCCTATCACATATAACTATAAAATTTCTTGTGGTGGCATTGCTATTTAATTTCTGTAACATTTTAACGTCGACAATGCTGTGGCAGTGCACAGAGCGAGCTCTATTTCACTGTACATGAAAAACAGAGCACTATCTCAATCTCCAAACTACCAATGAATTGTTACATGGTGGTAAAAGAAATATCTTGTTATAAGCTCATAGAAAAAAAAAGAATGCATTTTTATCGTGAAGTAACAATGTTTGAGCCATGAAAAAAAAAAAGGGAAAATTACATGCGATTATGGCACATATACTCTGCCCGAGCCTGATTCACAGTGATTAACTCCGCTTTACCAGAAGTGCATAAGTGAACTCAAAAGTGTGAACATGATTGACCTCCGTGTGTTGCACATGGGCGTGTAAGATCATCTCATTCATTTGCACGTAGCGTATGGCCAGCATAAGAACCCAACCGCTAGCAACAAAATGTTTACACTTACATGCGATGGGGAGAATTTGTTGGGTTGCATATTTTAGTCTCATATCTGTTCTACATCCCACATCTTACGAATGAGTTTACTAGATCTGCTGACCTCACACCAAGGCGATGACTTACCCTCTCCTCTTTTTCCTTTGCAGCTTTCTTGAAGAGCTCAAAGCTCTGGTTTGTCCTAGTCTGGTTGGTAGACGGCTTGGCAGAGGTCAACGTGTTGGCTAGGTTGGACCAGGAGCCTGCGTTAGCTATCCTCATGTCCTGATGAAATAGCAGTGACAGTATCATCAATTACTTCAAGAATTCAAAACTTATCAATGCTTGCATTATTTCACACGCAAATAACTGGCAGAAGGCATTATTTCTATTCCTTAAACAAATGATTGCGATGATGATAACAAAATGCATGCAATACTGTGATTGCATAAACAACGGAACACTGCATGTTAAAAAAAAAAAAGTTTTAAGGCATAACACAGCATAATTTGGATGGTTTTGATGAATAGGTTCCTCTTTTGAAAATGAAAGTTTGTTGCTATTCTTGTTAGAATAAAGGGCTTAAGATATATGAAAAGAAAAAAAACATACACATATAATAAAGCAATTAAGAAAAGAGAAAATGTACATATTATTTTTGTGACTATGGAGAAGAAGACAGCAGGGTCATTTTGCCTCACCTTCTTGGGCTTAGAAGCAGGGGGCTTTTGGTCCACCTTGCTGAGGTTTTCTGAGCTACCACTTGATGTCAAACTTCCTTCTGAATGGCCCATTCCAGCTGATATAGGAAAAGAGAACATCTCCTTTAGCCACCACTACAGAGGCCAATCATACTGTAGTTTCATACATTCATACATCAAACTGTTCCCCTCTCAAGATATATCAGGACATTATGTTTGTTTGTTTGTTTGTTCATTTTCCATCTGACAAGATGGCTGGATAGCCCATATTCAGCTACGTTAAGCTGGTCTTCCATGGGGTCCAGTTGGATGTGAGGTGGGACCGCTTCACCGGGTTAAACACCCTGCTCTTTGCGATGAATGAATGAAGCAGGATCTTTTACGTGCATGAGTTGTTGCTCTCTCATACACGGGACCTCCATTTTATGTCCTATCCGAGGGACAGAGTGTTTTGCCTCTTGCTAGAGGGGACGGTATGTTTACACACAACATTGCTCAGTCCAGACTCGGGTTCGAACCCGGGCCGCGTGATCGTGAGGCAGACGCGCTATCGACTGAGCCAACTCACCGTTGGTGAGTTGGCCAGTCAAGTTCATTCAGATACACTCTATGTATAATTTTTATCACAGACTCTTGGCAAATAAAAATCAAGTCAATTCATTTCTTTCATCCTATTTCAGGTGGAAGTTATGCATCTGATCAATCAACACATTCCAATAAATCTATAGTGTGTATTCATATCTATCCCTTCGGCGATCCATCCACCTACATGTATGTGTATATGTCAATTCATCTATTTATCATGCCAGTGACAAATACAATTCAGTAAATTGGAGAAGTTTCCTGCTAGGAGCAAGTTTTTACAAACATGCACAGACCTACAAATCCCCTATAAATCCCCTGGGTTGGGAGACATTCACAAAACCAGTCTGAAGTGCTTGAATATTTACAAAACATGACATACAACATACTACAACAACCTTAAAACAAACTTCTGAGTTAACTGTGGTGTCAGTATAAAGTCAGTTTCCTCTATTGTCAATGATGTCTTTGGCACCATAGCGACAAGGTAAAGAGAACACAAAGACAATCAGTATACAGCTTGGTAGTGAAGGGGTGTTTGTGGTGACTCACCTGTCTTGCCATTACTCTCCTCTGTTTTCTGCACAGCCTGAGCAGGTCCAGCGGGCTGAGACTCTTCCTCATCATCACTGACCATGAACTTGACTGGCTTCTCCTCAACCTTGGGTATCGACGACATTGCTGGTGTTTGTCCCGCTGGAGGGAACTCGTTCTTCACGACAGGCTGGGATGCGGCGGCCATGGGAGGCGTGCCTCGCTTGACCTCCGGTGCTGCCGGCCTCTGGGCGGCAGCAGGGGGCTGTGCCTTTGGCGGCTCTGTGAGATGCTGAGGTTTGGCCTGTGGTTTGGCGTGGCTGCCCACGGGGGGCTGCTGGTGCACTGGGTGGGTAGATGGTGGTTGTTGGTGTTGGGAAGGAGGTGGCAAGGGTTTGGAGGGCTGGGCTGCGGGGGGTTGGGAGGATGCCTTTGGTGGGGTGGAGCTGGGTTTAGGTGGTTTTGAGACCGGCTCTGGCTTCGGTGCTGGTGGGGCAGCTTGTGGGGTTGCTGGTGCTGGGGCCTTTGGTGGCACTGATGATGGGGCAGATGTAGGTGCTATCTGGGGCTGAGTGGTGACAGGGGCTGGGGGTTTGGCTTGTGGAAGAGTTGGTGACGGAATAGGGAAAGCTAAAAATGACAAAGACAAAGCATGCACAGAATTATAACAACCTGGTTCTCTAGGGATATTCTCTAGGGTTCTCTAGGGTCAGCATGATCTACTGGCACACAATTTTGTCACTCTTTGTAAATTTCCAGACATATTTTGGCAAAGAAGTCATACAACCTGAAAAGCATGCACTTCATTCATTCAAACAATGGCAATTGTTCATCAGGACCAGAAAGTTGGCTCCTTACTTCTATCTTTAAGTGGTATCTTTGTAGTATTCAATGTACGGTGTCACAATCAATTTCTTTCATACAAGACACTTTAAAGATTGTAATCACATTCACTGTCACTCCTCGTAGTCTATAAAAAAGAATGTTGTACGTAAGTTATTGCAAGCCTAATTGACCTACATGTATGTGCTTGTCTACTAGTACCACCCGTACATGAGTGCAACATTGGTTACAATAAAGAGTACAATGCATTTTAACAAAATTTTATCAACTTCAGCTGTTACCTCCTTTCAACAAAAAAATAACAACAACAAAGAATAAAGCAAACAAAGCAAGTTGGGGCTCTGTCATTACATAATGATCACATTAATTACAGATGAAATAAAATGACGAATGAAAACTTGAAACAGGAAGAGCTGGCCAACCTGTGGTGCCTTGTTGCATTGTTCCTGGTGAGGTTAAGGGTGAGGTCAAAGGTGAAGTGAGGACCTGACGTTGGCTCCTCTTCTGCAGGGGCGCTGCTTTGTTACTGGGCCTGTCGGGCAGGGCCGGCAGACTACTATGCCGTGGAGCTGCAGAGCATTACGAGAGCAAGATCATCATGACATTTTAGGTCAATACAAATCGCTTCCTAATTGCTCAAAATACTTGCACAGAATGACAGCAAGATGACCTAACCCTCCCGTGTATTGAGGCTGCACAGACTTGTGGGGACCGACATCACAGATTCACAACACATGCTGGAATCTTCCTCAGTCTCTAGTCAAATCATAAGTACAGTTTTAATATTGATAGAGATATCAAAGAACATAAAATTCAAATATGTAATATACGATATCTAAATCAAATCAAAATCAAAATCATCGTGCTGTGTAAGTTAAATTTGTTTTGCATGGATAATTATGTAGACTCATTTCCCTTGATTGTACTGTAAAATAAATATAGAAAACAGTGCATAATGTCACTGAAGACCAGGTACTGGTGCAAACTGTATGGTACAATGTGTATTTATTTGGCTATCAGTATGTGTCCTATTTTGAATTGAACGTTTGTGAGAGTCATCTTAGTTGGTCTCTAACCTTTACTCTACTCTGTCTGACTGCTATGTGACAATATACATACATATCTCCTTGGGGGTTCAATATCCTTCATACTTTAGGGGGTTCAATATCCTTCATACTTTACCTGTCTGCTTTGCTTCTGTTGAGAATTTTAGTACGAGGTATGGTTAGTTTCCAAACCAAGTCCTATCTGGTGATGTACATGCTGCAATCCTGCAGTTATCTTTAACATCTTGTGGAATACGCCACACTGAAGTTAAAATCTGGGAAATTCGTTGGAAATATTTTTATATCTCTGGATATCCCTTCCTTTTTGCAGTCCCTTTTTACTCCACATCAAGCTATGGAAATTTGTCCCATTGTCTCTACCACACAGCTGACCATTGACAATTCTCACCTGGAATTTGTGACTGGCCATTGGTCAGTTGCATGGGGGGCTGGCCTGGCTTTCCCATGGCATGGCCAAAACCCATTTCTGGTCCCATCGTCTGCTGGACCATCTGACCAGGCCCAGTGGGTGTATGAAGAGACTGCTCCTGCACTGATGGTCTCTTCTATAGGGTGAAAAGAAGAATAAAAAGGAGAATAAAAAGGGAGAATGCAAAGAAAGATATGAAAGAGGTAATATGAAGAAGACAATGATGAAGAAGAAGGAAAAGAAAAATAGCAAATGGCTTCAGTAACCCTCGCAGTTGAAGTAAATCTGCTAATGTGACATAATGCTTACATTTGATAGGAATCAAGGTTCTCCTATGAAACTTGCAGAATTCATTCCTACTTTACCATGACATCGCTTTATGCATCAATTATAGCTACATAATAAAATTACAACTTTTACTCTTGTAAAGTTCTTTAAAAAAATACTTAATACAATCAAATTATCATGTTTGCCTTTGGCATCAAGTGAAATTAGAAGGCAGTTCAAATTTTTGGTCTTCCAGTCTCATAGCAAAATTCAGAAAAGATGACTTCCATTTTTGGACAAAAGCTCATACACAGAATTTCAAGATACGATTCATTTCACATATCAGTCTATAAAAAAAAAAAAAAAATGACATGAATCTGACAAATGACATTTTAAGATTTGGTAAACCCTGTGATTGCTATGAATGCATTGTTGTCGGGGTTTTTTTATGTGTGAGCAGGAATGGATGAAGCTTTTATACACAATGGAACCAAATACTGAGAACGAGTCTGCTTGCTTTTGGTTTAAGGCTCCATCACACTAGAGCAGATGCCAGACAAATGGCCAATGAATGTTAAGATCTGAAGATATGTTCGCATCCGTTGCTAATACTAGAATAGTTTGTAAAATGTCTGACGTTGTTTGTATTCATTAGCCATTTGTAGGAATTCGCAGAGATATGCTGGAAATTATTGACATGTTCAAAATCATTTCCAGTGTATTAGTCCATGGGCCAAGACCCGAAAAATGGGTTGTTGGTACCATCTGAGGTGGCACAACCTTTTTGGTGTCAGTTTGTTTGTCGGGCATAGATATGCTTATCAAGCTATGATAGCATTTCCAAATGAGTAGCTTAGTCATAATAAATGAATTTTTAACCAATTTGGTCTCGTTTTTATATCCCTATACTTCTGAATCGAAACTAAACCGCTATACAAAGAAGAGCACTGCCTTCTGTATGTCCATAGGTGTTCTGTTGTAAACGCGGTGCGCTTAGTTTTTATTCAAGGCAGCGAAGGGAATATCCAAAGGGTTATGATGTCCACAGCTGTCACGCGGTTGGCTTAGTCTTTATCTAGACCAATGTACCGTTATCATATCTAAAGTTCCTCATAAAAGGGATTTATAACGATTATCTATACCGTTTTTATACTACCCTATCAACAAATATATCAGTTTTAAACAAAAATCACTCTGTTCATTTACAATATCATTCATTATAATGTATCGAAGTGTACCGGTACATTGTTTTGCATTATCTTATATTGTTGGAGGGAAATAAAGCGACATTGGCGTGGTATCAGCGTTTTCACCGTAGCGTTTTCGCGGGAAAATGATAAATAATTGAAAGATACGGTAAAATTCACGAGGAATTGCTTTTGTTGTTGTTGTTGTTTTTAGATAAAAGGATATACACTGTATCATACGCCTCGGATATTCCCTTCGCCTTCTAGAATAAAGACTAAGCGCTGTGGACATCATAACCTTTGGATATTCCCTTCGCTGCCTTGAATAAAGACTAAGCGCACCGCGTTTACAATAGAACACCTGTGAACATACCATAGAGCTGCATTTTACAGCTCTATGGAACATACAGAAGACAGTGCTCTTATTTGTATAGCGGTTAGTTTCGATTCAGAAGTATAGGGATATAACAACGAGAACAAATTGGTTAAAAATTCATTTACTATGACTAAGCTACTCATTTGGAAATGCTATCATAGCTTGATAAGCATATCTATGCCCGACAAACAAAACGACACCAAAAAGGTTTTGCCACCTGAGATGGTACCAATATCTGGCCTGGCCCATGGACTATATCTCTGTGAATCCCTACCAGTAGGTAATGAATACATAGAAGTTCAAACATGTCATGAACTATTTAGCAATGGATGTGAATCTCAAGTTTTTAATTTGTTGGGCATTCGTTGGGCATTTGCTCTGGCGTGATAGAGCCTCTATCGCCAAGCTTTACTGTCGTATGTGCTTTTACCTCTCTGGTTTGTGCAGGCAATGCAGGCGGTCGCCCTCCTTTCCTTTGTTTCTTGGGAGTTCCTATTTCAGGGAGAAAAGTTGGGTTTTTCACTCATCATCTCTCGTTTTCAAACCATATCCATGTGCTCTGTGATGACCTCAGTTATCTGTGTGCCTTCGAGAATTTTTGTACATGTTTTTTTTTAAGCTGAAGTACTGCATGGTGCAATCTAAATTGTTGCAATCTTAATGGTTACCATCTTGAAGTAACCCAGACATATACTTCTGTGCAGAGTCTGTTATAGTCTTAAAGCTCATCCATTTCTTGATCTGATCTATTGGATAAAGCAGTTTAGTGCTTTGTATTCCATTGCTGCTTTCTTCTTACTGAATTTTCACTAAATTGTCAGTTTCCATGGTTATTTTTATACAGGCTAACCATTATTATACTAAGGAACAAGGATGGCAAGTTTTTATTTCACTTAATGAAAAAGCAGGTTTCTGAAAGCTACCACATAAATATTACCATGTGGGATTCAATCTCTTGCTTTGAACTATTGAAAGCTCACTACAAATGATTATCAACAACTTATTTTCATATCAAACAGTAATGTTGAAAATGTGTTTTTTATGATTTTGCACCAACTTCATTGTAAGTATGTGCTACAAAACTTGGGTTGTGTAATTTGGACAGACGTCAGACATGTGGCAACGACAACATTGAGTGAACCAGGCAAGGTCATGCATTGAGAGCTTGTATAAGGGTGTTTGGTGTGTGTGTAAGTGTATGTGTCAGGATTATAGGTGTGACTGCATACTACTGCTGCCAACCTTGCACCCTGTATAGCACACAGCCAATGCAGCCTCTCAGCCTCTTGTCTGTTAGTAGTGAGAGTGAATGTGATTGTGTGCCAAATGATTGTATGTGTGTGTAAATATGTACAACCGGCGAGGAGTTCCTGGAGGGTGCACAGTCTTGCACTACCTGAGTTTGGCGTGTGTGATTGATGCAGCTTAACCCTAAAGGGGCCGGGCTTTTTTGGCTATGCTCAGACCCGGGGGGGGGGATGGATTCTGCCCCCCAAGATCTCGGCCATCGGAGGTGCGATAGCGATGAAATTTTGCATGCGTGAGACCCGCGTCATAATCTACAAGATTGTGTCATAAGATTTTTTGAAACAATCAATTTCTAATTTTAATTAATTAATTATGCAAATTAAGCTCAAGGTGATATTTTAGCCTAATTAAAAGCATTGAGAGTCGAATTTTTGATCTGTAAATCTGTTTTAGCATATTCAACAATTGTACATCACAAAAACTTCCAAAACTCATTTCAATTCTTATGTATTTTATTGTTTTCAGAATTTCTTATGTATTTCTTTGTTTTTCAACTTTTGTTTTTTCTTTGTTTTTTCATTGGAAATTGTCACTGACCACTTTTCTACCATAATTAGCACAAAATTAATCAATGAAAGTGATTAATTGTAAAAATAATCGGGTTTTTATGACTTTCATGACAGAGCACTGTTTTCCATAGGAAATGTACACAAAATCACAAAATTTTGCCCGTTTTGGGGCAACATTCCATTACAAAAATGGGCGTGGCTTCGCAAAAGTATGCGCGAACGTTGCAAATTTGGTCTCAAAAGTTGTGCGAGACTTGAACGAAGAAAGTCAAGAAGCCTCGCGACGAGGCCTTCTCGCGTTACAGAATTATAGCGCGAAACGTCGAGGGGGGGGGGGCGGATTCCGGCCCCCCCGGCCCTTTTAGGGTTAAGTTTGTTCTATGTGTAGTTGGGCTAATGTACACTACATGGTAGCCTTCCACCTTCTCCTTCTCCAAATCACAGAAAATCAAATGAATCAATAAATGTCTGTGTTTGTGTCGTAACATTGTTATGTTATCTTGAGTTTGTATTTCGTTTGTATTTCTAAACAAGTACTGTTAATATGCTTTCTATTATTAGCATCATCCGTGTATACATCAATGATCAAATGCTCCACTGGTGCATAGATTAATTCAGCATAAATATGTTATATTTGTATATTGGTGTTGCTGTTTCTTTTCTTTTTGAGTGATCCACATCTTTCAAGCTTTGCTTTTATTTCATGAAAATGCCAGAAATCAAATTTTGGTGATTTTGGTAAAAGACACAAGAAGAATGCAACACAAAAGATGTAATTGTAAAATTCTGTAAAGCCCACGAAACACAATGTCAACATTGACATTGTGATAATAAAAGTGCCAGAAAGCTTTTTTTTTTTTCTTTTTTTTTTTTTTTTTGGGGGGGGGTCTAATTTAGTTTACACATTTACTCATTTGACTTAGACTGAGGTACTCTCTCCTTACAAATACTGGGGTATCTTTAATAAGTACCAGTCTGGTTCTATATGCATCCACCATACTTGTGTGTGCGTTTCCATAAAAGGTTTTGATTGGGGCGATATTGTAGTGTTTCACTCCAGGCAACCGGGATACATTTCACACTGGGCATTTGTCTGTTTGTTCAGAGCATTTAAAACAAATGAAAAAGGCGCCTTCTTAAGGACCTGGGGGTACTTGGGGTTATATAATGAGTTGCCCATTCTGCATACGCCAAATATTTCGCGAGGTTTTTATTTTCAGCTGCTATTCGCGAAATTAAAAACACGCAAAAATATTGACTCTAATGCCGATATGAATGTGATGTACGCGTCTGTTCAGTACAGGACTCCACGATCGCGAATTTAACCACTCGCGAAATTGTCGGGAAGTCCCTATTCGCGAAAATTTAGACTCGCGAAATATATGGCGTATACAGTATTCAATGTCTGCAAGTAGGGGAATAGGATATCACAGAAATCAAATGGGGAAATTGTAAAATACACCTTTGTATTCACATGTATTCACCTATACACTACATGAAGCCTTTTTTTTTTTTTCTTACTAAACTGAATTCAAACACTAGTTTTGATTATTTTTAAAGTCAATTTGTCAATCGATCGGAATAAAAACTTTTCCCCGCAAGAAACAAATACAACGGAATATGTCCGGTTACCTTGAGCAAAGTTTCATATCGCCAGTTGATTGAATGAGTATTGTCATATCCACAGTGAACTTTGCATAAGTCGATGTCTTCGCGACTGGAAAGGTAATTTCGATTTTAGTGATATTTGACTCTTGTGAGAATCAATTTCATTTTTTATTCTCAAATATGTTCCAACACTGCTGCAGTTTCTCCATTCTCATTTCTCTGACAGCACGCACACATCAAACAGCTTCCATCACTGGGACCCATATATCACATATTACGTGTCACAAGCTAACAAAATGTCTCGTACAGTGGACTCCTGTTATAACGAAGTCCTCGGGACTGGCAGTTTTCTTTCATCATATCGAAATTTCGTTGTAACAGAACAAATAAACAAGAAAAAGGTACAGAGTATGATGTTGCAGCCCTAATTTTTACTCCGTTGTAACCGGAATTTCGTTATAACCGTGTTCGTTGTAACGGGAGTGCACTGTACTGCCTTCTCATCACAATTTCATCGCTATCAGCATTCCATAATTTGAGACATCAATAACCATGTTATCTAATTGCACATACACACACACACACCCGTACCAAAAAACAAACACACACACACAAAAAAAAACCCTCAACAAATTACAAGATAGCTCTTTACTGTACAATGCCATTCAAATACACATGCAGATATTGTAAATTCAAACCACTCCAGCACACCCATTCAGACATACAGTCATCAAAAGACACACACAGGGGTTACACATACTGCTTCAGACACACACACACACACACACATACACACACACACACACACACACACACAATAATTTACAATGTTAGCTTTAGAACAGGTAACTGTCTGCTACTGAACTCCTGCTTTCCAAGGATTCAGTTTTCCTACGGATCATTATCAATGTTGAACATCCGACTCCAGCATATATTTAAGTTGATCTTGGTGTGACAAAACGATGTCTGAGCCGATGACCTCATCTTGCAAAGTTCAGAATCGTAGCACACAATAATAAAAGGAGCTCAAGTTTTCAGGGTTTTTATCTCATGCCGATGAAAATGAAACGCATGAAACAGGAGCCCAACATAATATTCTGCAAAAATAATGTAATTCAGCCTACAAAAATCCCTCACAAAACGGGTGTTCATGGACCTTTTCATGTAACATGTCCAACTTCTCCCTCCCCCTTATTTCAGAGTCCACACTGCTTTGATGGTTTGCTTTTTCTAAAAAGTCATGACCTCACTTTCAAACAAACACAGTTAATGAGTCATTTGATGAGAACAAAATTTCAATGGACATCAGGCAACAGTTCACACATTGCAGATCTCCATTTTACACAAAATATGTGCACTTGGTGAATTCAACATCTAGAATGTATCTGGTTGCACATATGTCAATTCATGAAACACTCGCACTTAACTACAATACCACACTTGGCAAAAGATCAAATATTTGTAACCAACACAGTTCAGCCAACATTGGATTTTAAGTGCAGTACTTGTTTAGATATAAGGAGCACACAAACACAGAAATACTGGAAACAAACTGCTCTGAATTATGTTCAATGGAAAGTATTTGATTTTATTTGGCCATATCTCTCTGACAAATTGCCAAGAAATCTGGGTTTTTGTCACCACTTTTATTATTTACAAGCATGGATTACGGTCGAATGCTAATCAGAGCCATAAACACAAGACAAGTCTACACTATACACAGCCATTTACACTAAAATTACCCATGCTATTTTCAGAAACATTCATGTCCTAATTTTGTGGTACAAAACAAATTGGAAAAAAAAAAATTGCAGTATTGTCTAGGTGTTCAAACAGGAATATATTCAGAAACGGCACAACTTTACTGCTTCATACACAAACTACAAATCATAATTTTGACAATGGTAGCACCACCAACAACCAAAATTAATAAGACCTTTTTTTTTTTTGGAAATTTTTCTTTTGTACGAAAGCATTATTTATCAGAGGCTAGTAAAAAGGCATTGAAGATTATTTACAAGTGGGAGTCTCAATACCATTCAAAAAATAGTCATTGGTTTTGTATACAGGTTTGGAAAGGGCGAGAGACAATGACATAATATTGAGCATACTGATGAACATTCTGAGAGAGAGGCTGAAATTTTGTTTATGTGGGGTGTAGGAACATGCATGTGTGCTGCCTTAGCTGTGGTTAACTATCTCAATAATGAAAACAAAAGAATATTTACACCAGAGACTATTTTTCGAGGTGCATACACCAGAAAAACATGTTGACTCTTGAGCTTACGGAGAAAAGCGATCTGTTTTTCTCGTTTTCTCTTTTTGTTGCTACAAAACGAGTAGAAAATGACAAAGAGCATTTGAGGGAAAGGCAAAAAAGAGGGAACAGAGCAAAGATATTGAGTAGAAAAGTTTGGCAGCTTTGCCTGCTCCAGCCATCAGCATACCATTTATTTCTAAATGGCTGCGCTCAGTGAGTGGATGTGTGTCTTAGTGAAGCACCATCATGAACCTAACCCTACAACCTGGTTTTCACAGAATGCAGAATCGATCGACTGACTGCCATACAGACATACAACGTAAACTGTAGCGAGTTTAAAAATAATTTTGCAATCCCCAGTTCAGCTGACAGGCAGTACAGAATCCCCTATGAAAGGGGGTGAAAATCCTTCCAATTTGACTCTACTTTGAATGTACTTTAGTGTACTGCAATCAAAATCCAATGTTGGCTTGAACTCTTGGCTAACAAATATTCAAAGAACTTCAATGAGTTAAGTAACAGAAACTCCTTTCAAACAGGAGAGAAGAAAAACTGAGTGCGAGCCGTCAGACTGCAGGGCCTATCGTCTGGTCGTGAAACCATGCTGCACAAGCTCACACCGCCAGAAAGGGGGTGTGGCCGCTGCTCTCCACGGCCCGGCGCAGCCACGACGTACACTTGCATTGCACAAGTCACACAAACGACACGCACAGGACGCACACTCTACAATCATTCACAGGCAGTCACATGACACTACACTTGAGAATGGAGGAAGTGCAGCTGATGGTTTGTTGGTATTTTTTTTCCCCCCACTGTCTTCTCCCACAAGTTACCAAGTTTCCATATTTTGTGGTGAACAAACCAAAATTTTACATTGGTGATTATTGGAGTCAGAATGTCTTCCCTTTGAAGGAGCTGGTTCTCAACTGAGATTCAGAGTAGACGTGATTGCTGAATACATTTAGCGATTGTCCCCATACCCCCTTCCTCTTCACTAAAACACACATGACACTACACCTTCGGCTGGAGTCGGGCCTGTTGGTAAATTCCTACTAGCAGCCCTCAGGCCACCCCACACCTTCCTTTGTTCCTCTCCTGTAAGTCTAAATGTTCCTGTGCACATATTCCAAGAACTGTGCTTTGTGGGGGGTTATGATTCAGTGTGTTGAGGCTGTCACTGAAAACTTTTAGTGCTTTCGTCCAATAACTCTTTGTCAAGTCACATACATATGATCGGATTAAGCACGTTTTCCTTAGCCATGTCAAATCACTATTTATAACAATTTTACAATTTACACTCACGATTAAGACATGTATAAAAAAATCAACATATAAATACGCAAAAATGCTTTTTGTCCTCGTTACTAGCAAACACACAAATCACACAACGGAATATCAGACTGCTTGGAAATAAAGAATGAAGTCATTCCACACCTACTGTTTGTAATTCCTACAGATAGTGTAAGCAGTTTAACGATTTGGAAGGAGCACAGAGGATAATTTAGAATCTTCTCTTTGTACAATTCTGCTACACAGATATGGAAAATTACAGTTATGTGCATTCGTCTTGATAAAATTTATACAAGAAACTTTAAAAATCACTGCCAATTTTTCTAATTTGGAAGGCTAATGCTGCTGATTCCTATGAATTTTGAATGTTTTCCTTGAAAAAACACTTAACTGTAAACTTTTTTTGCAATATTCAAACATCAATTACAAAATTTGTCAACACAAAGAAATTGCCAATTATAACAAAAAAACCAGACTGCCTGACATATTTTGACAGATCATTTCAAATCAAATGCGTCATTAAATGACAAATTACAGACTTAACTCTGCAAGAAAACTTACAGAAAACTTAGCAGCGAAAATTGCTATGCACACAACATTTGGAATGAGGCTAACAGCTTGTGTTGCTACTAACAAGGAGCCATCATGTTTGTTTCTTCACCAAACGTTGTTAACAAAACATTGCATTGGCACAGCTTGAGAAGGGAAAAAAAGTTCTGCTTTACAGGTATATAAAATATTGACTTAAAAGGTGTGACTTTTCAGCATCAAACCTTATAAAGTCTCATCTATACGCATAAATAGACAGCGCTCATCATTAAAAAACAAGCACGATTTTCAGAGTGCCCCTTGCTGTCACAAAAAGCACATTGAATATATTTTTCTTGACAGAAAGATATGTGAATTCACCATTGTATGCATAGATGCGAGGATAGCCCAGACAGCAGGATTACACCCAAGTTCCAAGACAATGACAATATTTCAGCCAGATTCAAGGAATGGTTTCTTCCAGCGTGTAAAAAGCCAGCATTATCACAATCTGAAATTGAGAACTGGCCGACACAGAGCCTGATTGGCTGACTTCCTCTTGCTACTTGCTTGTATGTTACCCACATTCAAGGTGGAAAAACGGTTTAAACGGCAACATTTTTGTGATACATATTGGTCGTCTATATTATATATCATGGTAAACTATCGCAAGTCTGCGGTTACAGGTACCTTTTGACTACAGCTTTGAAAATTTCATCTCACAAGTTTTGGCAGCAATCCTGCTGATATGTGCTTTCCTTTGTTGAAAAAAATGAACATTTGCATGACACTACATCAACATGGCATATGTACCCATGAAGAAAGAAGATGTAGGGGATTCAAAAAAAAAAAAAAAAAGGGATGAAAAAAACAAGAAAGTGAAGAGAGGAAGGCAAGGAGGAGAGACAGAGAGGAGGGATTGAGTCTAGCTACCTGACTCCGATTCGCTATTGTCGGAGCTGGAGCTAGCACTCGTGCTGCTGCTGGCATCGCTCTCCGAGTCACTGCTGCTGCTGGCGCTGAGCGGGCGCTCGGTTCTGCCCCCCTCATTCATCAGTGCATCCTGTTGAGCTGTGTGGAGGGGAAAGAAACAAAACATTTTAGTGCCGTCAGATATGTTATCGATGTAGTAACCCATTCTACACTCCCATGCATATAAATCACAGAAATAATTAATTCTTTCAAAAGAGAAGGCATTTGCAGAACTAACTGTTCCATTCAAAAACAAACTAAATGAGCTATACAGAAATTAAAGCATCAAGAAAACCTACGAAATGACATTGACATTCACAGCCATATATTCTATTTTTCATGACACAATGAGATCCAAAGGAAAAGAGTTGTTCTACTTGGAGATAACAATGCATGGAAGTTCCATCAATTCATAAGCTTGATAATGATGTGCAAGTGATAACTCTACCCTACATGTATTACACAGAACAGAAATATGTTACACTCTTTGAAAAAATTAATGCAAAGCCAAATTTTCATTGTGTGATTCTAAACCGTACCATACATGACTGAAACATGGCAAAATTTGCAGAAATCAAATTTTGCAGGTGATAATGCAGTAGGTAGGCTCTGTTGCAACACATATTTGGCTTTCAGAACACAATGTTTACATGCATGTATGTTTATTAGGAAAATTTCACTTTTGATCATATTTTTTTGTTGAAGTACATATCTTTGTTATGTACACTGCATCTGTATGAAACTTGGATTAAAGAATGAAGAAATTTAGCATGAACATAGAATTGTGTTGTTTGCACTGTCCCGCCAGATGTAGAGTCTGGGTCCCTACTGGAGCCTGCTTCATCACACTCAATCCCACAGAACATCAAAGATACACGTGACTTGCCAAGTTGAAATACTGAGAAGCATGCTGAAATTTCCTTTAATGGAATTAGAGTTAACAAAGAAAAAAGGCAAAAAAGAAGAGGAAAAAAAAATGTTTTTTTGTTTGTTAACTCTTTATATCTTGCACTTTCTCTGCTCATAACATATGATTACCTTTCTTGGCTGCCTTCTTGTTGTACTGGCCACCAAGTTGTCCAGTGACGTCCTTCAAGCGATCCTCAAGTTCCTTCTGCTTTTCCCTCTGGGCATCCTGTTTTGACTTGGTCTGGCCCTTCTTATTGGCTGTGTGGGTGATGGAATTTCAAAATTAATTTTGCACTACTACGAACAGGCACCTACAGAACAGAGATTTGTATTGCAGTAAAAGTGAACTGCATAGCCTCTGTGAGAGCGTCATTTTTAAAGCGTTCACACAAGGTGGTGTGTCATCTTCATTTGTAAGGCTTTTCTTTTTTCTGCCACCAACAGAAAAGTGATGGTATAAACATTGCAAGGAATTGACTGCAGTGCACACATGAAGTCTTCATGTACATAAGAATAAAAAGGACAGTAACAGAGTTCTGAAATGATACAGCTACAAGTGTGTACATTTATGTTAACTTTCTTCAAAGAACTGTGGAGGTGCTTTTTGCCCATCTGGCATGGTCAACAGAAAACAAGTTGTTGTGATCATGTCTTTTTGATAAGTAAAACAAAGGACATGTTGACATATATACCAGGTCCACGGTCCTATTCTGGACACATGGCAGGTAATGACGCACTTACAAATACTTACACAGTGAATAAATAACAATAAAATGGCTGTATTCGCAACAGACAAAATTAAGAAGACATGCATGGGAACAAGAGAGTTTTGTGAAAGCTTGTTGACAGTTTACTGAGTAAGATGCTAACAATATCAGGAGTTCAAAAAATAATAGAAAAGGCAATACAAAATGAAGCAAACTATAGACATGCCTGTTGTCTTGATGATACTGGAGTATACTATCACAAAATCTCCATTCTGAAGTGTTACCATATCACATAATGAACCTGTAAACAATGCACTTACTTAGAAGTCTTGGCATTATATCATATTAAGGCAATCTGCAAACTTAATTACTGACAAGGGGAAACAGTGATTTGGTGGACTTACAGTAGGTTTTCGGTCTTTTCCTGAGGCATTGCATGACATACTTCTCCAGCTCCCTCAGCGTGGACGGTTTGAGGGTCTCAAAGTCGATCTCAATCTCGTCTGGCGTTGAATCCTTTAGCGAGGGCTCCCTTGACTGAATTATATGTACAACTTTGCCAAGTTTGTCCCCTGGGGAAATGGAGGGCAGCGGCGAGAGGAAACTTAATCACAAAACTGGAACAATCTTTCAGAATCAATGACAGGAATGATGTACTGATGTAAGATGCTTGTGTTCACTTGCATTTGGGAAGTATTTGTTAGTGCACATCAGGCAACCCAAAAGCTGTATTTACCATGCAACAGCTCCATAAGTAATATGTATCATATGTGAGCCTTGAAGCCTTTGCCAAGCTTGTTCCTCAATGTGCCATGTTGGTGTTGACTCCCCTCTGCTAGACCATGCTCATCTTAAAACTAGCACACCATGGAATGCTAAGGTCATGTCTTCATGACATTCTCAGAGATGCAAACATCATAAACAGCACTGCAATTTTCTGAGGGCTAAGAGGGCATATTCCTATAGCATTTTTCCTCCACAAACTTACAGTATTTTTCAGCATGAAATAGTACAAAATACAGCAAAAGTGACAGTTGGCATTTCTGAATTTTGCCCAAGGTGACTGTCGATGCCTACTTGTTTTTTGGCAGAGGATACTGTAAACATAACTGATTCCATTTTTATAATAATGTCCAACAATCCCACTTAAGCTTTTATTATAAGTCTTTTGCTATAGTCAACTGCCTTTATTTATACTCAGTTTAAAACGTTTCACAAAATGGAACATAAGCACCTTGATGCTGGCTGAAAAAAAGCCAGTGAGTGAGCACATCAACTCTTTGTAAGCCACATTCACATGCCCTACTCGACTGACAAGATACCAACTTTGCACATTTTACTCACACACAATACAGCACAAAAATCAATCAATAAATATATATACATGCCGAAGTACACTGATGTAGCATCACAGCGATAACTTTGCCATAGAATTAACATTGAAGTAATGCTTGCAATTTTCTCTATTTGCTGTACTGCATTTCAAGCATGAACACTTTTGTAAACAGTTTCAGGGCTCTAAAAACACAGTAGTATACTAATGTGAAGGCTGAGGCACATGGAGAACACACTTGCCTGGTAATTTGTTGATATCTAAACTAAGCTGCCTCTTCTCATCATATGACATCGGCTTGGCCATGTCCTCGTCTTCACTCTCTGGTTGGCCACTTGTAGCGACCTTGTTCTTCCTCCCAACTCTTCTGCTACTGCAACAAACAGAGAAATCATGTAAAAATCAATCAGACAACAGACGTAATATGCTTAGTAATGTCAAGCATAGGCCTTAAGATATATTTTTTGGGAAAAAAGTATATGAAGATCATCTCTAAATCAAGGAAAGTGTCCTCCTTCTTGTGCAGTTATGATTTTCCTTCATGCTGTCCTTAAGTTGCACTGGCTGGAAGTAGCATAAACCTTTCACATTTCTTAAGAAGGCTCTTACGGTATTCACATAAGAAAACAAAAATAAACACAGTACCTAATCATTACATATGTACTATGTGTTTGGAGGCATCATCGATAATCCTGATGCACAGCAACAAAAAAGGAAAAAATTATGATACACATGTTTATGAAATGAACATTGAACTCTTTGACATTAGGCTGAAGGTAAAATGAAATGTTTCCATGGCATGAATCAACTCATTCCATAAGGTTTCAGGAAAGGTTGAGATTAACATGGATGGATTGCTATGACCTCAGCTGATTTTAAGTGCCCTTTCACTGCTCACCGCCATGTCTGGAAATAAGCTCAGGTTCTTGCCCGCTGAGGTCAATTTGACATTACAAATATATCAAAATTCCATACTTACTTGCATTTTCAAGACACCAGCAGTAACACACTTAGAAAATGAGTTTCATATCAACATACAAGGTAAGCAACCATGAATTCAAACAAATATATACAGTAGCAAAAAACCAATTCCATCCACAGGGCATGCTTCAAACTTTCTATTCTCATATGACAAAATATACACGTTATCTTCAAGCTTTGAAGCAAAATGAACCCCGTCATGTAGCATGCGGTAACATTCAGTGATTCATAGTAATGAAATTGATTGGTATGGTCTGGTGACAGATTTTGACACTGAGGAAGCCAGCATACAACATGATGAATAGGTTCACTTCGTGTACCATGTAACTGGACAAGGCTAAGGCTATTCTTTGGATAAGTGACACCTACTTTGTCTTTTTAGGCTTGGCCTTCTCCTCATTGCTTTTCATTGTCTTTCTTTGCCTCTTTGCAGCAGGTTTGGGTTTTTCTTGCTCCACCTTGGCCTCCTCTTCCTCCTTCCTTTTCCTCGCCAACGCTTCTTCCATGTCCTTCTTCTTCTGCTTTTCCGCCTCCTCGGCCTTCTTCAACTCCTCCTTTCGCTTCTCGGCGTCGTGCGTGTCTTTCTTCTTTTTCTTCTTCTTTTTCCGATGCGACTGCTGAGATAATGCGGCGAGCTGCTCATGGACTGCTTTGAGCTGAGGAAGGGAAATAGAGGCCAAAAGTGATATCAACTGACGAAGACAAAATAAATAGGAAGCTCTGAACAAGAGAAGTAGTATAACAATTCTGAGTAAATTCTGACAATACCTGAACTTTTGTGAGGAAAGCAGGCACAGCGGCAACAAAGATACAAGACATGATTGTTCCCATAATGCCAACAGCAATACACCTATCCTGCATCCCACTAGTGTTGTCCACAGCATTAAAAAAAAAAAAAAGAATCCTTACAATCTTGCCTTTTAAATGTTTACAATATGGCCATAGAATGGATGAATTTCGTGAGCGTGCATATTTCCAATAAAATTTTTAGTGTGGTAATCTTTTTAGCAGCACTCCTTCATCAAAACTTTTGTTATAATACTCAAGTATCACTTATATAATTCAAAACATGTTTCAACAAAATGGTATGCATTAGATCTTGTAATGGTACCCAAAAACTTACTGGATGTGCCATATATTTAGCGCATCTAATCATTCCTGACTTAGGACTTCCCAAACAATTTTGCAATGGTTATATTTAAATTTGCGATCATGGACTACAACAATGGGCAGGAAAAACATCAGGAAGTGCGTGCACCCATCCATACCATAGGTGTGCCAAGTCTTAGGCCTACTAAACTGTATTATTTGCGCACCTTGTTCAAGTATTGTGTATTATGTACCAGTACATGCACAAATGCTTGTTGCATTCATGTTTGGGATCACAGTTAATCTTTTCATGTGTTGTTAAATTTGCAAATTATACCCAACTTGCGAAATTTCCAATACTAAAAACCCTGTGAAATACATGGCATATACATACAGTAGTTGTTTTATCTACATCGGCAAATAATGACAATACATTGCACACACTACAAATACAAAGGTACAGGAATTGTTGCTCTCATAATCTGTCCTTTTAATATACATATGTGACAGTACAAATGCCATAGACATTGACAAGATGGCAAGCCAATGGGCAAGCATTCTGTCCCATGCCCACCTGTGCTTGTAACTCCTCTAATCTCTTTTCCCTCTCCTCCTCGCTGTCTTCTGACTCTGAGCTGCTGTGGGTGGGGGAGGCCTCTGAGGCGCTGTCACCAGGCTTTGCGTCCCCTTTGCCCCCGGCGTCACTCTCCACCTCCGATGGCTCCAGTGGCTCGTCAGGCATTTTGGCAAATTTCACTTCAAACACATTCTGGAAAAGAGAGACACAACAATCAATGAGGCCACAGGTGACTATTTCAATGTTATCTAAGTTTACCATCGACTAAACTCCAAAAATATCCAGCAGGGCTTGACATAAGTAGTCACCTGAGGCCACTAAAAATTGATGTCGGGCCACCAAATTAAAAAAAAAAAAAATGGCTAACTTTTGTTGGCCCAATCAGGCATTAAGATTCAAAATAGGTTTTTGTTTATTTTGGGCCATTATATTTTCTTTTATGGACAACCAAAATGTCAGGTTTAAAGAGCTCGGCCACCAGAAAAAAAAGAAGAAAAAAGTCAGTGTCGAGCCATGTTCACGTAGTAGTTTACATCAAATACAAAATGCAGATGAGGATATGGAAGGACAATTGTTAACAATAATGATAATGGCAGTGATAGTGATACCAATGATAACTAGAAAAGCACTTGTGAGAGCGCAGACCTCTGCCAAGCAGCTCATTTCGACCCATACATGCATGCTGCTGAAAATTGCCTAATTTAAGTCTTGTGTCTACCGTACCTTATCTGCTGCCTGCATGCTGCGCGGCGCCTCGAGCAGAGCATGTGCTATTGTGAGTGTATGCAAACCTCAAATACGCGCAGCTTGAATTCCCAAGTTCAATGACCCTATTTGCCAAAAGATAAGAAAATCCTTCAAAAATTCATAAAAATATCCAGATTACCACCAAAATTCGGTCATCTGTACCTTGTGTCATTTAACCTTTCCTATAAGTTTCATCAAAATTCCTTAGCAAATTTTTGAATTACTTAGCAAACAGACACACCAACATCGACATAAGCATGACCTCCTTCCTCCTCCCTATAAATATAATTACAATAATACAAAATTTAATAATCCACATCATAATATTAATAACAAAAACAATTGAATATTGTCATAAATAATTTTTCCAATTATCATGCACAGTAAAGCAACTTTTAACAGTGAGCTTCAGCGGGAATTTTCAATCAAAATTCAGCACAGGAAATATAAGAATGTTGAGGGAATGTGTCTTCAGAAGAAAATTCAGGAGCAGCCTTGTTCAACATCTTACTTGCAATCTCCTGGCCATTCCAACAACATCGTGGTCCGGTGGGTTGTACTTGTAGCAATTTGTGAATATCAGCCTCACGTCAGCAGCAAATTCGTTGGCGTTCTTGTAATCCCTGTTTTCAAGCTTTAACTACAGAAATAGAGCATACATTAAGGCATTAGTTTGATGTACATTCAGAATTTACACTGTATATACTGTTGGCTCACTTTTTTCTCCATATACTTTGGCAAGGCATGTTAATGGCCAGAGCAATATTTTATTTCTTTATTTTTTTTTATTTCTTTATTTTTTTGTTAACAGCATCCAATGCAATGGAAAGTCTTAGCCTTTTAAAGCAAATCACTATATTCAGCAACTTTATAATTTTTTGTTCTTTTTCACTAATGATCACAAGTGCCATCAGCACAAAGGACTTTTTTTCTTTCTTTCGGGGGGGGGGGGGGGGGGGATATCGAAGGTTGGGGATAGGTCTTGTACTCACAAATGTGCCATATTTCTTTTTCTTCCCCACAGAACTATATTACCATACGACAATCATGGTTACACTTACAGCTCACAAATGTAATCTTAGAAAAAGTCAAACTTGAACATTTAACTCTTATTAAGTCATATAAGCACTGCATAATTAATGCTGATTTGTATTACCACTGGACTTTCCTTGCCAAAAATTCGGAAGAAGAATATGGCATTTTAGCCTAACTTCAGTGACCTTTGAGTTTGAGGACTGGACCTCAAGTCCAGTCAGCTATCTTCCCTCTGGGCCAAGGATTCTTTCTAACATGGTTTTAATAGACAGATGGGCAAAACAGAAGACTAAAACAATGCTACTGGTACCCTTTGTCAGCGAATGCATGAAAATCAGTTCCTCAGATCCTATAAAGGGCTGAGATGTGGTCTATCGAGTCCTGCTAGAAACTCTCACATCAAAGAATGAAGGACAAAGGGCCTGCCACATCAACATCTATCAAGCCATTTGAAACATCTCAAATCTAGTTACTTATCTAGGGGATCACTAGTTATTTGAGCTTCTTTTTTTAAACTAGGGGATCACTACGAACAAGCCTCTTTTGTGTGCTTTTTGTGATTCCTCCACTATCATTTGTATGTTTGGTATTTTTTTTTTTTTTTATTACCAATGTTGTTGTTTTAATGCCTGACATGAGATGTGGAAAATAAACTCATGAGATGTGGAAAATAAACTCAATTCAAGCTCAAAATCCAATCACCAAAGTTCATTCCTGTATCACTTTTCTTACCTTCACAGTACCCATGTCCATTGGAGTTTTGATGATGTCGTGGTAGTCATGAAGCCCTAATACTTCTGCATCCACAGGCTTGAAGAATGGCCATGCGTATGTCTGTAAAATATACAGCAGGAAATAATGGTATACAAGGTAGTCTATGAGATTGACAACATACGGAAAGCCGGGTACAATAGGCCTGTTATTCTGTATTCCACTGGGAAATTGCAATTTTTTGAATGGTATGGGCACACGATAGACATTTTGATTACAATGGCATATGAATGATGCATATCTATTGGGTGTTTGTGAAACTGAAAATAGTCAACACACATTTATGAAACATCTTGTTTCCTTAAATCTATCATTGACTTAGGAGAAAACAGTTACACATTGTAGGCTCCACTAATAAAAGCAGAAGAAAAAATATTTTTGAAAGCTGTAAAAGATATCAATACCCCATGCTTAAAAATTTCATTGGAGAATTACTATGTGGCAAATATATGTAATAAAAATAAAATGTATTTTCACATAATCTCAGTGATCACGACTGAGAATCACTCAAAAGCTAAGCCAAAAGGCCACCATGAAAGCTGATAAGAAGCAACAAGCCGTAGAGCAAAAGAGAGGGGAAGAAAGATGTGTGACCCACAGATCATGACATGTGACCATTTACTTACTGCATGTTTCTTTGACATCAGTTCCTTGATGACACCATAGCAGTACTTGAGCTGTGTTGACAGTTTCCCCTTCTTTCCCTTCTGATGCTGATCTGACTCGGGTAGCTCCCGATTCGGCGCCTTTATGTGCCTCCGACTACTCTCTCGCCGCTGCTGTGCTTGGATCTTTGCCGGCTGGGCTTGGATCTTGGCTGGCTTGGCCTGGGCCAGGTTGTAGTCTGCGTTGGGGGCTAGGATGGGTTCAGGGGGCTCTATTACAGTTGTGGGTGTTGTTGTGTCAGCTTTCCTTTTCACACCTTTGTTTTTTGCCTGGATCAAATAAGAATACAGGTATAGTATATGTAGAAGGGTAAGGGTGATGCATTTGAATTTTCATAAAGGTAGAGAGACTGACCAAATAAAGACAAAAAGCAAATGAAACGTACATTTGAGATAATGTAAGCTGAATGCTGCTGGAAAAACAGACATTGACTCCTACTCCAGCATAACTCATGCTATGTTTATATCTTATGCTGTGTCAGGTAGTTTTTGAAATATCATCAACCTTTGAATTCAGTCATAGTAAAATCTTCCATGAATAGACCCAGTGATGTCTCAATATCAATACGCAATTTGCAAGCAACATTCCCCTAAACCTTCATACCAGAAATCAAATGCCACTGGAGCTCTGTTCAATGCCAGTCTGGACCTCAAGAAATATTTTGGACGATGAATATTGCATGACTTCACTGATACTTGGACTTTGGCCCTTACTTTTGGGGGTCCTGGAAGAGAGTTTTGCTTGGTTGGAACTCCTGGAGTTGGTGTGGTAGACGCAGCCGTCGTCGACAGCGCCGATGATGACATGGCAGTCGGCGTGGACTGTGTGTTTGCTGCTCCAGGCGGAAGGACCGGAAGTTCAGTGGAAGGTTGTGTTGCTGTAGGTGATTTCATGGCAAGGGGTGGTACATAGGGGCTCTTTGTCTGTCCTGGCTGTGTTGCATTGTGGACCTGTGACGGCTGTGTTGTATTCTGGATGCCCAGCCCTGCAGAAATAGAGGAGTAATTGAAGTCTTTTCATTGAATGCGCACATATCATGAACAGGGGCAGTTGCATTTGTGAAAACACCATGCATATATATTACAAAAACACAATCTGTTCTTTCGCAGGGCTGCCAACCACTACGAGCCAAAAATAAATTAATGGACAATAAAAAAACACTGTGAAGGCAAAAGAAAGGTTTCTGCCAACAAAAAAAAAGGGGGGGCATTGCATATATCATGCATACAGCATCAAATCTTAGAAGGGGAAAAAAAGTCTTCATTGGACAACCATATCATAAAGTAGAAATGAACATAACATCATAAAAACATAGTGAATGGCAGCTCTGCTTTTTGTCACTCTATTAATCAATCATGCATGATTGTAAATTTCCTTATTTTGATACCACTCAGATTACTGGGATAGCATTTCTCATGCAAATTCTAGCTAAATAGATTGTATGTCAAGCAAAGCCTGCTGAGAAGACATAACACCCAAGGACGGTTTCTGCCTTCACTATATCAGGGCTTGAATCTAGGATACTGCCAGAAACTAGCAACAAGGTTGTAATCTAACAATGCCCCCTTGAAATGGACACCCATGGTAAGTGCTAATGGGCAAGTCATCCATTACTCACTTGAATTTGCACTAACCCCCCTGCCGCCTCCCCTTCCTTTCCTCCGATTCCTGCCGGGACCTGCCATGTCCTCCCCATTCCCTGGCTTGGTTGGGGGTGCCAGCTCAACCTCCTCCTGTGGCATTTGGGCAACTTTTGTGAGGAGGAGCTTCTCCAGGGCTTGCGCCATGAGAACAACATCCTGTGTGACAAGCATTAAAGAAAGACAAATATACACACCACATCGAACAATAAGCTTTACATCTATTGATGCAAGACACAATTTCAGTGGAGAAACTACTTTTAAAATAACTGAAGATCGATGACATCAATATTAGTATTGTTTTATTTTCAGTGTGTAGATAATTCATATTGAATCCCACTCAAGTGAGGGGTGTATTAAATAGACAAAATGAACTCTTTTCTACAAGTAACCAGATGGTAGGTATCATACAGAATAGCAGTATGACAGCACCGCAGTAACATCCTTTACAACTAAGTCATGACAGAATGCCTTTTGGGTGTGTTTGCCGAAGCTTACTTCTTTCATAAAAATGACTAAAATACCTTGCATGTGCTTCTAATTGATTATCATCGAATACATGTTTAGACTGAATACAAATATGAGAGTACTGTATATACACCATATATTTAGCGAGTCTAAATTTTCGCGAATCGGAACTTCCCGACAATTTCGCAAGTGGTAAAATTTGCGATCATGGAGTGCTGTACTGAATGGAGAAATGTATACTTGTCCGTCACATGCCTATCGGGATCAGAGTCATTATTTTCGTGGGTCTTTAATTTTGCAAATAGCACTTGACTCGCGAAATTCGTGAAAATAAAAACCTTGCAAAATATTCAGTGTATACAGTACGCAAAAAAAAAAAAGGCTACAAAGGGAAACAGGAGAGATAAATTTAAATGTGCCAACTTACCTCACCAGGTTTGTTATATACATAGCAATTTGTGAACATTAAGTTGAAGTCTGAGATGCATTCTTTTGCACTGTGGTAGTAGTTGCTCTCCAGTCGTTTCTTGATTGTTCCAAGGTCCATAGGAGTCTTGATTATATTGAAGTAATCCTAAGGGGTAAAACGTAATATGTGCTATGTGTAAACAGAATCATACAACACATATTTCATTACTTCATGTCAAGTTTGTACCTGGTTACATTGTGCTTCAACAATGTATAGTCAAATGGTTTGCCTACATGTAATCAACAACTCTTGTCACCAGTTGATAAGTGTGTTCAACTTTGCACAGCATAAAATACGACAGGTACTTCCTTCGTTTACCATGGCTAATTCCATCATGTAGTTAAACTTTGAGGTTAAACCGCCATCAAGCAAAAGCCACAGCTAAATGGGTTTAAAATCAGAGTGGGTTATGACAAAAAATGTTACAAAAGTCTACAGTATTGGTTACATTTTCAGATTTAGCCCTTATCAAATCAAATCTTCTAATTCCCCATTGGTCCTGTAGGAGCTAACTAAATGGCAATCAAATAGAAAGCTTAACCCTATTTTAAAGGACAAGTTCACCTTCATTAATATAAGGATTGAGAGAATGTAGCAATATTAGTAGAATACATCATTGAAAGTTTGTGGAAAATCGGACAATCCGTTCAAAAGTTATGAATTTTTGAAGTTTTTGTGCAGTCACCGCTGGATGAGAAGACTACTGCACTGTATGATGTCACATGCGTACAACAATATAAGGAAAATATAAAGAGAATTTCACAAAATGTCATCTTTTGAAAAAAGTACACATTCCCTTGACTCGTTACTGACATATGTTATGGGTAATATCATTCCCATTGCCTTTAGAAAGAGGCAAGTCAAGTGCTCTTTTATTATGCGAAAAAAGTGAAAATATGTTGAATTTTCTTTACATTTTCTTTATACTGTTGTACTCATATGACATCATAAGCCTCAGTAGTCTCCTCATCCAGCGGTTCCAACACAAAAATTTAAACAAGAGACCCGCAGGTCTAGCGCTCACCTGAGTATCGCAAGTTCACCTTTCACGCAGTCACTAATCTAAATTATTCACAGCTCTACTAAAATTTGACCAGGCATTCTCAAGTAGAAGATGAAAATGTACAATAAGGGCCCAAATTTTTTAAGATTCCTTAATTTGGGGGGGGGGGGGGGGATTGGGGCCCCCTGGGGCCCTCTGGGTGGGGCATGGTGCCCATTTTGATAAATTGAGATCCTGACCCCCTAGGGATGCTACCTGCCAAGTTTGACGAAAATCCATCATAAGGTTTTCATGAAGAAGATGAAAATGTACAATTCAGGCCCCCATTTGGACCTTCCCAACCTCCCCCCCCCCCCTGCCCCCAAGATGGGCACCCCTGCATCTGCTATGAACAAACTACAGTCATTAATGTACTCACTCATAGTATTATCTTAGCTCTATAACTTCTGATTCTAGAGAAGATTTTTAAAGATTTAGTCATTTTGGGAGGTTTGGGCCCCCCTGGGGCCCCTGGGTGGGGCATGGTGCCCATTTTAACAATTGAGATCCTAACCCCCTAGAGATGCTACCTGCCAAGTTTGGTGAAAATTGGTCATGGGGTTCTCAAGAAGAAGATGAAAATGTACAATTTAGGCCCCATTAGGACCCCTCCCCACCCCCCTCCCCTAGGTCCCAAGGGGGGCACCCCTGATTCTGCCATGAACAAACTTGAAACTACAGTCATCAATGTACTAACTCATAGTATTAACTTAGCTCTATCACTTCTGGTTCTAGAGAAGAAGATTTTTACAGATTCCTTAATTATGGGGGGTTTGGGCCCCCCTAAGGGCCCCCTGGGTGGGGCATGGTGCTCATTTTAACAAATTGAATTCCTAACCCCCTAGGGATGCTACCTACCAAGTTTGATGAAAATCGGTCTTGGGGTTTTCAAGAAGAAGATGAAAATGTAAAAAGTTTACGCACGACGGACGACGCACGCCGGACGCCGGATGAAGGGCGATCGCAATAGCTCACTTGAGCCTTTGGCTCAGGTGAGCTAAAAATTCATAACTTTTGCATCGATTGTCCAATTTTCCTCAAACTTTCACTGATGCGTTCTACTAATATTGCTGCATTCTCTCAATCCTTATGTTTATGAAGGTGAACTTGTCCTTTAACTGGGCTATTTGAGACCAAGTTTTTACTGGGGGGTCAATTTGACCCCCCTTCAGATCTCGGCCGCCGATCGCGTGATTGCCGCAAAATTTTGCCTGAAGATACATTGTAGAGCCAGATGTCAACTACAAGATTACATGGTCATACAATAGAAAAAAAAAAATTGGCTTTCTATTTATAGTAAATTAATAGTGTAAATTTATGCATGAAATCATATATTCACCTATAACTCCATTAAAATGACTGAAGGATTGCTAAATTTTTGTGTCAGAGTTCCTCAAGACACATCAACAATTTTCTTGTAAAAAAATTGCAAAATCAAAATCAGTTTCTTTTTTTTATTGTTTTGTTAATTTCTTTGTATTTTCGACCTTTTGATTTCTATTGTTTTTTTTGCCAAAATTTGTTGCAGGCACTTTTTCAAGCTTATCTACATCAGAATTGATTCATTTCAATGGATAAAAGTTGAAATAATCCAATTTATATCAATTTAACAAAAAAACACAATTTGCATTGGATTTGCACACGATATCATGAATTTGAGCCATTTTCGGGTTGATATGCGTATGCAAAACGTTACGTAACTTCAGGACAGAGTACCCGGACGTCGCAAATTTGGTCTCAAAATATGCGGGAGACTTCAATGAAAAAGTCATGAAACGACGCGGCAAAATCTTTGCGCGTCGCGGAATCGTGGTGCGAAATGTTGAGGGGGGGTCAATTTGACCCCCTCTCCCACTTGGAATAGGGTTAATGCTGAAAATACTCACTGGTAGGTTGAGTTTGACTGGGTCGACAGGATGATGAAATGGCCACGCAAACTGATGTTTCCATAGTGCCTTCATGACCACTTTCTGAAGATATTGCAATTGATTGGTTTGCCTCCCCATTGGCTTACTGTGTCCAGTGGCCGAGGCAATGTCAGATGTCTGCATGAGAGAGAAAACAGATCTTTAATTACAAATCATTTCGGAATACTGTACACTCAATCTCAAACCATCATGAAAACAAATGTGATCCTCATAGCTTGCATCATTTCTCACTCTCGACACAGTTACAGTGAACACAGGTATGTGGTTTAATGAATAGCACACAGGCATAAAGAAATGCATCATGTATACAATAAGTTCATTCACAGAAGTATAGTGAAATAACATTTCCACTATCAAAGTTAAAGGTATTAGCCCACATTTGTTAACTTGCAGCAATTGGTCTCATACAATGTAGTTAGCATGGAGTTTGGGTAGATTGCAGTAACACCTGTGCAAAATTTCGTTCCAATTAGTCCATTACTTTCATAAAAATAAATGAAAATGCACCGTAATCCGTATGCATGCGTATAACGCTCGCTAGCTCCGGTCCATGTACGTGTTACACGTACAATGTACGTAGCTATAGCCCGCGCTCGTAATTCGATTTTGGGTCGGGTTGACCCGGTTTGAAAATTGATTTTAAAACGATGATTTTCTCTCTTTTATCGAATGGTATAGACAAAGAGCGACAGGTGAGGTATGTTACTGTTATAACTTGTACTTCAGAAGTCATATTGGACCTGTTTTATGCAGTTTTGATTTTCGTGGGTTTGCAAATGTGGGCTAGTACCTTTAACAGTATATTAAGTCTTGTCATTACCCATCCATGAACACAAAACTTGGTGTGCTACACCATGGCACACTATTAAGTCAACAAGCTGGGAGACATCACTGTCTCACTTTTCCACTCTTCCCTACTACTGTTTGACTAGTAACAACTGTCTACAGTACTTACTGCAGTTGTATACATAAAGTTGTAAAGTGTTGCTAACAGAAGATATGAAAGGGTTATCATTATATTGTAAAGAAGCAGAGTGCCATTGTCATCTCCACTATTACCTGAGTGGTGACTACACCATGAATGTCAGTTCATTGATACATGATTGTGCTCCCTTAATTTTTTCCCTCTTTTCCTTCAAAGGACAAGTTCACCTTCATAGACATGTAGATTGAGTGCATGCAGCAATATTAGTAGAACACATCAGTGAGAGTTTGAGGAAGATTGGATAACCCGTTCAAAAGTGAGAGTTTGAGGAAGATTGGACAAACCGTTCAAAAGATATGAATTTTTGAAGTTTCTGCCCAGTCACTGCTGGATGAGAAGACTACTACAACTTGTGATGTCACATGTGTACAACAATATAAAGAAAACATAAAGAAAATTCAACATATTTTCACTTTTCTTGGATAATAAAAGATTGCTTGACTTGCCTCTTTTAGAAGGCAGGGGGAATAATATTACCTTTAACATACATCAGTGAAAGGTTGAGGAAATGTGCACTTTTTTCAAAAATTTAATTTTGTGAAATTCTCTTGAAACAAGGAAAAGTAGAAATTACGCGGTGCATAATATATGTCCCCGCCGGAAGTAGCATTTAGTAGCAAAATGTACAATATAGGTAAAAAGATCAAGGTCAAAGGTCAAAGAAGTCAAAGGTCAAAATTCTATGTAGAAGTTTTGAAGCCCTCACCTAGTGCCATCACATAAAGCAAACGGAATCGAAATCGGGTTAGAAATGGCGAAGGAGTAGCATTTTGTAGCCAATGTACAATATAGGTAAAAAATCAAGGTCAAAGGTCAAAGAAGTCAAAGGACAAAATTCTGTGTAGAAGTTTTGAAGCCCTCACCTAGTGCCATCACATAAAGCAAACGGAATCGAAATCGGGTTAGAAATGGCGAAGGAGTAGCATTTAATAGCAAAATGTACAATACAGGTCAAAAATCAAGGTCAGAGGTCAAAGAAGTCAAAGGTCAAAATTCTGTGTAGAAGTTTTGAAGCCCTCACCAAGTGCCATCACTTAAAGCAAACGGAATTGAAATCGGGTTACAAATGGCGAAGGAGTAGCATTTTGTAGCAAAATGTACAATTTAGGTCAAAAATCAAGGTCAAAGGTCAAAGAAGTCAAAGGTCAAAATTCTGTGTAGAAGTTTTGAAGCCCTCACCTAGTGCCATCATATAAAGCAAACGGAATCGAAATCGGGTTAGAAATGGCGAAGGAGTAGCATTTTGTAGCCAATGTACAATATAGGCAAAAAATCAAGGTCAAAGGTCAAAGAAGTCAAAGGTCAAAATTCTGTGTAGAAGTTTTGAAGCCCTCACCTAGTGCCATCATATAAAGCAAACGGAATCAAAATCGGGTTAGAAATGGCGAAGGAGTAGCATTTTGAAGCAAAATGTACAATATAGGTCAAAGGTCAAGGTCAAAGGTCACAACTGAAATTCTTTATAGAAGTTTCAAAGCTCCCATGTAGTGCTATCATATAAAGCAAACAGAATCAAAATCGGGTTAGAAATGGCGAAGGAGTAGCATTTTGAACATTTTGATCACACACGGACGCACGGACGGACGCACGGACGGACGCACGGACGGACACACGGACACACGGACACACACACGTACGGAGCCCGTTTCATAGTCCCCTGCTCGAACTCGTTCGGCGGGGACAATTATCCTTATATCGTTGTACGCATGTGACATCATACACTGTACACTTGTAGTAGTCTTCTCATCCAGCAGTTACTGCCCAGATGATTTAAAAATTCATAACTTTTGAACAGATTGTCCGATTTTCCCCAGACTTTCACTAAGGTGTTCTCATAATATTGCTGCATTCACGTAATCCACATGTATATGAAGGTGAACTTGTCCTTTAAAATACATACCCTCTGTCATACAGTACAAGGGCAAAATTACATACCTATTTTGAAGGATAAAATGTAATGTTCAAGAACTATATACAATTGTAAGTAAATCAGTAACAGCATGCAATATTGCTCAAGCATTTTGCTTATACAATTTGTAAGATGACCATAATAGGCACAACTAAGGAAAATCTAAGCAATATTAAAATGTTACACATGGTCACACAACAAGAAATGTAGTGTGTAACATGCACCATTGTACAGTGTACATAATGTACTGTACAATGTATTAAAGGGAAGGTAAACCCAAAGAACAATGTGGATTGAGTGAAAGCAGTGACATTAGTAGAACACATCAGTGAAAGTTTGAGGAAAATCGGACAATCGATGCAAAAGTTATGAATTTTTAAAGTTTTGGTGTTGGAACCGCTGGATGAGGAGACTACTAGAGGATATGACGTATGAGTGGACAACAATACAAAGAAAATATAAAGGAAATTCAACAAAAATTCACTTTTCTAGAATTATGAAAAAACAATGGACCAACCGCTTTCAGAAAGCAGGGGGAATAATTGCTACCCTTAACATATATCAATATCAAGTTGATGGAATTTGTAATTTTCATGAAAAATTGATTTTTGCAGAATTTTCTTTATATTTTCTTGGTATTGTTGTCCACTCATACGTCATAACCTCTAGTAGTCACCTCATCCAGCGGTTCCAACATCAAAACTTTAAAAATGCATAACTTTTGCATCGATTGTCCGATTTTCTTCAAACTTTCACTGATGTGTTCTACTAATGTTGCTGCTTTCACTCAATCCACATTGTTCTTGGGGTTTATCTTCCCTTTAATATGGGATAGTATTGGTTGAAGTGAGGATCCAGCTTCTAACATTTTGTGAGATATTTAGAAACCACTCGATGAAATGTTAATGACCATACAATTCTAAGGGGAACTGAAAGTTAATTTGATGAAAATCTGTTATGAAATACTGAGATATTCGAAAACATGGCAAAGATCCTCATAAAAGTTGTGGCCTGTTGCACTTCATCAGGATTGCTTTTACTTGGTATTTCTACCATTTCAAGGCCAATTTTAATCATATAAAACTTGAATTCCACTAACAATTACACGTTCCTTCATACTTCATAAGAGGTTTCTCATTATCTCACAAACATGCATGCAAAGTAGGAAACCTGCAGCCTCATCTAAACCAAAACTGTACCATCCCTTCAAAGGCACATGGTCCCCATGGTTTAGTCAAATGCGTACGCGGGCGCACGGCACAAGTTTCCTATACATGTAGAGACCTACGCTATCGACTCCTCTTAAGCGCTTACGCTGTGACCCATTTCCCCCGAGTCCGAAGAAGTCCAATCTACTGTAGTCAGTGGTCTGATCACAGTTCAGCTCATGATTCGGCTGAGGGGGATGACAGCTTTAGCAAATTTCTTTTGTGATGTCATAATAAGAAGCACATACAAAACTTGTACTGTACGAGCTGAAATTTTCGCGGTGGTTTTATTTTCGCGAATTTCGCGAATTGCCTTTGAACCGCGAAAATAACAACACGCGAAAATAACAACGTGCGAACAGATAAGCACAGTTAGACCTCGCATCCGCGAAATTAACAACACATGAAAATGTTCTCCTAGTAGCAATTCGCAAAAATATCTGTACGCGAAAATTTCAGCACGTACAGTATGCACGCACCCTGGCATTTACAGACTGCGTGATGCGCAGAGAAGACAACGAAGGCAACATCACCTAGCAACACCCAGACACCTACGCGCTTTACTCTTGATGACAGCTCAACTTCGGCAATCTTCGTATCAATGCTAACAGTGATCAGGGGGGTGTTTCATCAACGTTTGTCAGCGCTGATAAGTTGTCAGCGCTGACAATTTCAGCAAAAACCTTGGTTTTGATTGGCTGAGATGCTCTGGTCACTGACTGTTACTATGGTGATTGTCAGCGATGACAACTTTTTGCGCTGACAAGCGTTGATGAAACACCCCCCTGTAGTATCATCAACAGCGCCCTCTACACTACCGGGACTATGTGCCTTTAACTCCAGGGGAAACACATTTCTTTATGTCTGCTGCCTTCAAACATACAAAATCTGAACGATTATGTGTAATAAATCTTATGCTGCATCAATATGACCTACAGTGTATGATAATCAGGTAAATAAATTGATTTAGTAACAGTCTAGTCTAACAAACCATGAACTTTCTGTCTGGCACATTCTAAACACATGCAACCTACACTAGAAGTACTCTGACCTTGGAACTTTTCAGGGTGCAAAGCACTTTTGTTAGAACAGAAATGGTGTGTGTCTATGCCACACAAGATAGAATTCTGTTGAATACTAAGTAAATTATTAAAGGGATTCTATAAACCTTTTAAATATCACATCAATTAAAAAGAGTGTACTGATATATTGCCCTGCCACTATTTATGATTATGTGCTTGACTGAAAAATGCACGTGAACACACAATCGCACAGCATTTACTGTGAAATTTCACTGCAGGACATTGAATCGGCCACAATGGAACTCATGACCCCATGTCTAAATTAGTTCTTACTTGAACAGACATATGGTACACATGGGCATTTCCACAGAAAGAGGGTACATTTCAGCCTTCAGGGATGTTGCTTTATTTTCTGTTTCCCATGTGCATTACCCCCTGTACAACACAATCTTTTTGAACACTTTATTGAGAGATCACTGTGTCCCAAAATTGCTTCAAAGAAGCAATCTAGTAGAATTTTTGCCAAAATGAAAATTTTTGAGGTAACATTTTATGTAAAGCTGGACAGACAACTGTGAATGCTTTAATATTTAAACTTTAATTTTCAACTGAATGGCCTTATATTGATTAGAAAAGATAACAACAGCTCTAATATTCAATTGAACAACTAGAAAACAACTCGGAGAGCGCTGTCCTCTGCAGAGCCAGCAACTCATTTCCACCGACACATGCATGCGATTTCTCAATATGGCAGCCTTTTGTTTCCGTCATCAGCTTCCAGCTGCATGGCACCTTGCCCGAGCAGAGCACTCACTTTAGTGCGCATTGTCCTCAAGTACACACACCTTGAATCCCTAAGTTCACTGACCTTATATGCCAAAATATCAAAATATCCTTCAAAACATCCATACAAATTTCCGGATCACTACCAAAATTTAATCATCTGTTCCTTGTGTCATTATCGACTTTTCCTGTACCGGTATCTTTCATTCAAATCTGTTCACAACTTCTTGAATTATTTTGCAAACAGACAAACCAATGCCGATAATCACTTAACCTCCTTCCTTGGTAGAGGTAAAAATGCAAGTTTTGTCTGTCCATGTCACAACAGTACACGACACACTATAGTCTATAAATGGTATTTCAATGCAATGTTCAAATGAATGAATGAGCTTATCAATGTTGGCCATTCAGTTCAAACACAAAGTTTCAATGAGCATTCATTATTTGACCTTCATATGTCAATACATAGATGTCTGTCCAGCAGTGCATACAGTGTATGTCACCCAATTTTTTTCATTTAGGCAAAAATTCTAATAGATGGCTTCTTTGAAGCAATTTTGGGGCAAAGTTACAGCGTTAAAGTAATCTAAATTATGGTATTGTATGGGGGGGGGGGGGGGGTAATGCAAATTGGAGACAAAAGAAAGTGACATCCCTGAAATATTATGGTGGAAATGTCCATGTTAAAGTACACTGTACCAAGTTTCAATCAGATCTTGAAAGTCCTTGTCAAGCTCTAATGCTATCGATGGATTGCCATACACAGGATTACTGGTCAGTCTGTACACCTAACCCTCCTTCACATTGACAGGTAAGAAGTACAATTGTATATTATATATTATGACTGAGTCAAAATTTATAATTCCATTAATTCCTTAACCTCTATCCAATTTTTTTTGGGAAAAAAATGTCACTGTTATCCTTATAAAATTTTACTGTCTACATTGTATCAGACTAACTTTTGACTGACCAGAGTCCGGAATCCGCCTTTCTGTACATGTAAATTTGGAAATCTAAAACGTATGTGGTGCATCTGAATGGGTTTCAACCATTCCATATTTATTTCATGGATCCCATTCTGCCCAATCAACTCAAGCCTGTGCATTGTACATTATTGTACAGATCATATACTGACAAATTGCTACTTGTACTGTATGCACATCATGGTACAATGTTGCATGAATGGCTAGAAGTGTAAGCAAAAGAAGAGCATACAAAGTTCAATATCTGAGAATCTGCGATGCAATGGCAGACCATACAGGGTTGTAGATACACCATATAAAAAGACATGTCTTCTAATCTAAGAATAATTAATACAAAATCATGAGAACACAATTCAAGAAACTCTATATAAAAAACAGCACAGTACGTCCTTTCCAGCGTACAGTACAGTGTACATACAAAGTTGTACATTGTACCACAAATCCAATGCACATCTCACAAACTGCAAATCAGTAGCATACTTTGATGAACTATTAACCATTCATAGACTCTCTAAATCTACAAATGGATTTCAATAACAGCTTGTAAACCTTTTCATAGCATCTCTTCAAATCTGTAGAGTTATGTATTCTTAGTTCATCAGGTAAATAATCATACAATTACTGCAACATTTTCAGTCCTTGTCAATTTGATTATTTAATAGTTAAAGCTAGATTAAACAGGTAGACAAGTCAAAGCCTGCAGACTTACAATGTATTCATTTACCTATTCTTTGGTCCATCCATGTGAAGATGAAATGTAACTTTCAGAACAAGATTCAATGAAGTCCAAATTTATGAGAAAAAAAAATGAAAAAATAAAATGTGGCTTGCAGGGGGTTAGCCAGTCTAATTAAGAATAGATTCAACATCATCTCAAAATAGTAGAACAATGTCACACTGGCCTAAAAATTGTATATTAATCAACACCTTAAGAAAGGAAGTACTGGTACAGATAGCACTTCTCTTTAGTACAATGTATCATATTCCACTCTCATACTTTTGTTAACCAGCAAGTTCTTCAAACTTTGCTGAGTTGGTCAAACAAAGAATTCTCATCCCTTGATTACAATTAATTCAGAAAATGACACAAAGGGACACATGCAGCATCTGGCTGGGATATTTTAAAATCAATTTTACTGGACATCACAGAGAATTTCAGGTTTCACCGGTCTCTCTAGGGATTCAGCACTCAAAAACATTATGCATACAAACTACGCTGAACTGTTGATAACATACTAATTAAGTGAGAAATAAAATCACTACTCAATATATTTTGCTTCAAAAAGATGCTGACACATTAATAAGCCATTGCAGTCTAGAACCATTCACAGTACAAGCTGAAATTTTTGTACAGCTTTCATTTTCTGTGAATTCTGCGAATCGCCTTTGGACCATGAAAAAAAGGCACAAAAATATAATTCCTACATGAAAAAAAAAAAAAGAACTATCACTTCAGGTGATTAATACCCCCACTCCAACAGCTCAGACTCCTATGAAAAAGAATTGAACCAGGATTTGATAAAATGCTCTGTTTGTGTGTGTGTGTGTGTGTGTGTGTGTGTGTGTGTAGTACCTTGTGAGTACATTGTGAGTTTGATCAGGTCTGCCACACTCCTTGTTTTTAACTGAAGTTTATGTAGAAATACCCAAATGTCACAAGGTGTTGGTAAAATTGTGGTTACTATGGCAATGCTTTGTCTGGCAAACACGAAAATCAGGTCTTCCACATCTATACCTCAATGCCATAATTGCTTCACAATTGTGGAAGTAGTTCACTCCACAAGATTTTCAAGAAAACATGCAGTTTGTTATGGCAATGCCTTGTTGGGTACAAACACAATGAGTGTCTTGCATAACTATACCTTAAATCATAACATATGTACATACCAAATTTGAAATAAATTCACTTCACAAGGTTTATGAAAAATTGTGGTTACCATGGCAATGATTTCTCCAACAAACACAAAAGACATGTCTTGCACATCTGTACAATTGTACATTCCAAATTCAATGTCATGTACAGTTGAACCTAAATTGTTTCCAAATTGAAATTTGAATCTAAAATTTCAAAGTTGAATCTAAATTGTTTCAAAATTGCAGAAGGAGTTTGCGGCGCAAGATTTGCAATGTACTGCCTGACCGACCACAAGCTGATTCCTATGTACTCCCTTCTACACTTTGTGTATGCGGGGGTACAAAAAGCCATACCAGCAGTGCTGGATTGCACACAACTACATTACCAGTATACATACAATGTAGATCTGTATTTCTACTATAGGTGTACATGTATGGTCGAGCACACTGCATGGCCCATGATGTCTATAACACACTAATGTCAGATCTACTGTATGTTGTGCTGTATACATTGAAGGTACAGTAAACACATGTACATGCACAATTGTAAGTGTGCAAGGTCGATCGTATCTGATTGGGTGTACAATGTAAAGCTAGGGAAAAACACATGCACGTCATGTGATAATGTAGCACTCAGCACAGTACTTGTAGTTTTAAACGCAAATTTCTATTCATGCCCATTATGTTCACTCACGAATATGACCATGGATATTGTCATCATCTACCAATCGTTTGTTTGTCAACATGTTGTGTTATTCCAAACCTTTACATGACCAGCCAGTAACAATACATGTACCTACTTGTAACCCTACCAATTCTACCTTACAATGGCCTGCCATCTGCACCCGTCAGGTTTGTGAATGAGGAGATTGAGGGTGAGGAACCCCCAAAAAGAAACCCCTGAAGCCCATACGGGGCAAACAGAGGTGAACTCAAGGCTAAGATAGGAAGGTTTGCTGCAGAGAATGGTGTGGCAAGCAGCAGGGAGAAATATAATCATGGAACTTGGTATTAAAGGAGGTGAATGGGGGCACCATCAGAGGAATGAAGGATGTGTACATTTATATCTTGAGAAATTGCAGTCATTTCCTGATGATGTGCACTCCTAAAGGACAAAAGGGAATGTCAGATCTCTTTTTCTTGGGAAGGAGTGAGATGAATACAGTAGGTCAAGCGGTTCATCCAAGTTGTACAGAAGAGTGAAGGCTGCATTAGCTCCAAGCTTGTCCTTGCTGGAACTAATGGATTGCTGAAGTCTGCCAAACTACCCATCCTGGCTGAACACGGGATTTCAATCATCACTGACAAAACATGGGCATATGATCAGTGTTTGACAGGATCGGTGCTCCAAAATGGAAGGGAACTATGGGTATCAAACATCGCAACGATGACATGGATAACATATCAGGTCAATTCCGCTGGAGGATAGGAAGGAGAGTACAGAAGTTTGATGTGCCACACATCTTTGTGATTAATTGGATCAAACAGCTACAGGCATTGTTCTAGGGTCTTATTGAATGATGCACTCAAAGGGAGAGAAGCAAGCTTCAATTGAAGGTAGCAATGACAAGAGGCAATAAACTGCACTCCTGGCTTATGCTCTGGATGGCAACTTCCTTCCATGACAAGTCATCAACCGAGACGAGGCTGAGCAGAGGCATCTAACATTGCCTCCCCTAACGACTGGGACATCACCCAGACTGAGTCTCATTAGAGCACCTCAGTCAGCATGACACAGTACACATGGACACCATCACATGCTCTTGCGTCAAGAAGACCTATGGAAACTCTACACACCTACAAAACAAAACTGCTGCTCATCTTCAATGTGTACCAAGCCCATCAAACCAAGGACTTTCTTGACAAACACAGCGGCCTGGGCCATCATATCTTCGTCTCCGCTACATTTAGAGACTTCCTTCAGCCCTTTGACACCAGTGATCAAAATCTACAAAACAGAAATGCGAGCACAGTTTAATCAGTGGTATTCCAAAAAGGTGGCTGATGGGGTAAAGGCAGGGCTGACTTTCATACATCAGTAATCAAGCCCACCCATACCACTTGGATGATAAGAGTCCACAAGAACATCCACCATCAGCCAGAAATCATCAATAAAGGGTTTCAAGAGACAGAATTCTCAAGGCTATGGCAGATGCAAGCCTCGACACCAATCGAAAGCATGGATGACAGCAATGCACAGAAGTATTGGAAAGACCAGCATTGAAAATAATAATAAACTCACAGACTTCTTCTACTAGAGTAAAGCTACGTGTAACGTCTCTAAATCTAGCTTCAATTGTTGGGATTGGATTTCTACCATTTGGATTTTTCCATGCATTGATTCTATGGTCTCATTGTTGGAGACTTTTTTTCCCCTGAGACAGGCATTTCAATTCAACTGAATTTTAATCTTGAACTTTGAACTTGAAATTGGAGGACTGCCCAAGGCAAAGCCAGAGAGACGTGTGAAAATTATTGCAGAGATCACTGACAGTGTGCTGACTTCATGTATTTCCTTCAAATTTGAACAGAAAGAAAGTAAATTTACAGAAATTTTGTTTATTTTCATCCCTTACAGGGCTTGCTTCACAAACAGCCTTGCTTGTGCAAATTGTTTATAATGTAAATTTATACATGGTATGGCAATGCAATTGCTATACAAACTCTTTGGTTGAATCACCATCTTCAAACTTATTAGAAATTTATAATATTGCTAAACCTGCCCAAATCTTCCACAAAAATCAAAATGTCCAATGAACTGTGATTACGGAAAATAATAATTTCATCATACACTGTATGTAGAATTTTCTGTCAATGATTCATTTCAATTTTCCTGCAAAATTGGTTGGTTTTTCTTTCAAATACCATAAATCAATATAATGAGCACGTGCTAAATGTACTACACACACGAGTCATACACATGAAACTGTTCTTGTCGATCTTGTCCTCCGCCAGGCTCAATTCACTTGGGTTCCATCAGTGTGTATGAGTGATATACCAATGAAAATTCGCTTTGTGTGTACAGGCACATGTGCATTACCATGTGTGTGGTTTTTCACTTCCACTAGTCTTGTACACCATGTAGGCACATGTAGTGTAGTATCCCTACTATCATGCCTTTGTACCGTTTCACACGTTAAAGGGAGGGTACCATTTTGGTTGAGGTAGAGGATTGAGATTTGAACTTTTGAGAGATAGTAAAATCACTTATGAAATACTAAAGAGCATACAATTCTTCAGAGGAATTCAAAGTTTATTTGATGAGATCTGTTTTGAAATGGACAAGACATATCCAATTTCTTGACTTTCCCGTGCAAGTTAAAGTTGTTAATATTGGATTAGACCTTTACGACCGTGAAATGAACAATACATGAAAATGTTCCACATTGTAATTAAAGGGATGGTACAGTTTTCGGTTTGGACGGGGCTGCAGGTTTCCAACTTTTTTATGTGTGTATTTGTGAGATAATGACAAACCTCTTACGAAATAAGAAAGAACATGTAATTCTTCGAGGAATTCATAGTTTATTTGATGAAAATCGGTCTTGAAATGGCTGAGATATAAAAAAAAAAAGCGATCCTGATAAAATGTGACAGGCCTCGACTTTTAATAGGATCTCTTTGTTTTACCTTGTTTCTGGATATCTCAGTCACTTCAAAACCAATTTTCATCAAATAGATTTTTGATTCCCCTTAGAATTATATGCTCTTTAACATTTCATAGAGTGATTTCTAAATTATGATCTCGCAAAATGTTAAAAGCCAAATCCTCACCTCAACCTGTACTGCAATTCATAATAAAAAGCATTTATCATGTAGAAAACAGGAGGTTGCCACAAACAATGTGACATAAATTACATTACATAGATTGACAAATTCACATCAAAACTACCAATACTTTGCAGTATACATGTAATCTCTCAGCTTTCTCTGAATCAAAAGCACCATGGATTAATTGTCCTTTCACTATTTCTTATAGAGCATAGTGTAATGGATACCGGTTGAACAGCTCTGCTAAGATTGGAACTTTGGAAGATTTAGAATGATTTCAGGACATGATTTAAACATCAGTTGATACCCATATGAACATTACAAAACACAGTAACCGAGTATGAACATGTGTTCTCTCAACTAACTACAACTACCTGTATGCCCTTCACTTCCTTTAGCCAAGTACACCAGCATTGACTGAAATACTGCAAAATGCAATACTGGTAGTTTATACATAAGGTGGTGAGAACACAAGGATACAAGGACCAGGTACACCTACATGTATCTATCCTACTTCACTTTATTTTCATGTTTATTTGTTGTGACATGTGCTGAAAATCCTACCATTCACGAAGCTTGTTATCAAGCTCACTCCTGTGACTTGGGAAACCATTAAATGTACAGGCATAGAATTTCTTTCCCTAAAAACTTGTGAATAAATTTGTTAAAAAACAAACAAACAACACTTATCAAAGACTGTCAACCTCAAAACAAACAAACAAAAAACAAAACTTGATTCTTGTAAAATCATGTCAAAGATAACAAAAGAACATTCATCATACAGCCAAACAAATATGTACTCACAGAATCGGTTTTCATGGCGGAGCTATGAGCTTCCTATTGGAGCATCAAATTTGCTGACACCAATAACGATGGCAAGGTTGCAGGTCACAACCTGCGTCACGACGAAGCCAGTTCTGCACTTTGTTTGTAGCTCTACCTACAAATGAAGAAAAGGCCAAGTGAGAATATTTAATGTCAAACCATCTATTCCTAACAATGAAGTACAAACATTAAGTTATAACGATAATTACTATGAGTGCAGTTTTCTACTACTCTACGACATCATAATCACAAACTTTCACACTGACATCTTTTGTTCTAGACATACAAGACTTTTGCAATGCAAGTGAACTAGTAAAGCAAGTCACCCATAATTTGACCGTAACACTGTCCCAAAATTTGACCGCCTGCTCACTAAATCTACATATATCTGTGCAGTGTCAAATTTTGGAATGCCAGATCGAACCTACTGTAGGTGCAGGTTTGTGCATCCAGCCACACGCATGTGTGTGGTTGCAGCCATGGCCTAAGTTGGAGGATACAGCCACATACATTTATAAATAATACACACAGAGAAGTTGGATACTGCCATGCCACATTGGAATCACTGGGGCCCGCCCAATAACACGCAAAGAATGAACACATCACATACCATCCCACCATCTCCCCAAATCAAATTGATGAATATACAATATATGTACTGTAACCTAATTTTACTTTCTAAGTTCTAGACAACTTTATTTTGCTACAATTTGTTTTTATTCCATTCTCATTGTGTTTGACGAGATGGATTTAAAATAAGTAGAAAACTAGAAAGCACAGGCTGAGACTCTGAGAGCACAGACCTCTGCCAAGCAGCTAATTTCACCCAATGATCTTGTTCTTCCATAGAGATCAGCGATTCCCACCCATACGCAAGCATGCTGAAAATCGCTCGATTTCCTAATATGGAAGCTTTTTGTTACGTCATAAACCCTCAGCTGGGCGTCACGCCTCACTCTAGCAGAAACTAGAGCACACACTTAGTGCGCGTATGAAAACCTCAAAAAATGCGCAGCTTGAACTCCCAAGTTCATTGACCCTACCGGCCAAAATATCGAAAATCCTTCATAAAATCCATAAAAATTTGCGGATCACTACCAAAATTTAATCATCTGTTCCTTGTGTCATTTTCAACCTTTCCTGCAAGTTTCATTCCAATCCGTTTACAACTTATTGAGAACTTATTTTACGCATGGACAAACAAACAAACGCCAGAAACGGTAATGAAAACATAACCTCTTCTCTTGGCGGAGGTAATTATAGCTGATTGGGAGACTTTCAATTGTCGAGGATCAATCGCAATGCCATGATGGAGTCAACACTACACATAAATGTGGAGATGAGCGTATATTACTGGTATCGCAACTATCGAAGAGCATGAATACGCTTAGTACATTACTTGAGCTATGTATGAGTATGTACACAGGGGTCACACTTAACTTTTTTTTAACTAGCCAGGCGGACTACTTAGAATCAATTTTGACACTGAAGCAATATTTTGGCTAGCCAGACGGACTAGTAACTTCAGAATTTTTCGATTTTTAGCTAGTCCGACGTGATTTTGGGTGGCCAATGGCCAGCGGACCATCGCCAATTTTGAACCCTGGTACAGCATGTGTACTGCACTCGAGGGGTCACAAGGTAGCGCTGTCATCAAGCCACTGCTGCGGTGTGAAGCTGTGAGCCAGCACAGCTGCCTGGCTGCTGGCTGTCGAATGCACAAAATGCAAAATGCAAAATGCTGCTGGCTGTCGAATGCACAAAACTCCCGAGGTTGCGAACTAAGATCTTCACGAGAAACCTGTAAAAATCACCTAGATCTAGGTCTACACTAGTTAAAACTGATGACCATTTGTGACAAGATTGGATGGAAGAAGCAAAGAAATAGGATGAGAATAAATTTAAAACCATCTAACGAAAATATATGTCATCCAGAAGAAAGAAAACAAAGGTGATTTTCATCGCAGTACATTGCATTGCACTTTCGTGTGGCTGTATCCAGTGACTCAGGCAATAATGGCTACTGTACTGTACTGTACATGTATAGAGGGTACATACACGTATCCACAGCTAGCGCTAGGTACTGTAAAACGAGAAATTTTCGCGTGCATTTTAATTTCGCGAATTTCGCGAACACCAAAATTCGCGAAATTAAAATGCACGCGAAAGTTTTTGTCTACACTACATGCATTGAACGCCAGTGGCAATTCGCGAAAATTTCATGCCGCGAAAAAGGCTGTCAGCTCCAATTCGCGAAAATTTCATGCCGCGAATATATGTTTTACAGTACCTAAACATCGGCACCCTGCATATCATACTCATAGTCCCTCTAGCTGTTAGCGTATACAATGTAGAAAGAAAAAGTATGTGTGGGATTAAGCACCATATAGCTATGAAAATAGTAATAATGAAGACATGAAAAACAAACTCATAAACAAACTACAGACGTCTAGTTAGAGTCTACATTGACTTGCGAATACGACGCACGACTGTGAAATTCATGTGTATTACCCATGGAGGAAGGGGGTGCCCATGTCAAGTTAAGCCCGCCACACACTATACGACTCCCGACCTTACGACTGACAGACTTTGGATCCGAAATAAATCACAATATCCTCAGAATAAACACGCTTGTTTATTTCAGATCCAAAGTCTGTCAGTCGTAAGATCGCGAGTCGTATAGTGTGCGGCAGGCTTTAGACACCGTCTAGAATACTCTACCCGTTTAAAGTTTTAAGCTGCGCAAAAAAGAAAATGCATCGCACGCACTAAAATGGCATCGCTTCACTATGCCGTAGACTAGATTTTCTACGGAGATTCACAATCAACAGGACAGTCATGATATTCAAAACTGCAGTATTTATTGCATATTTGAGGCAAACCTTAGGCAAATTTGTTTTATACTTTTGGAATGAACAAGCTGCAGATCCCAGACGATAGGAGCTAGGTGGTAGAAAACTGTTCTACCCTAAATCATACAACCACAAGTGTGGCCTGGCTGGTAACGACACACACATACGACGATGATACGATCATGACGATGTGCAACACCCAATTCAAAGTAAAAAAAGTGTCAATGAAACTGCAGGAAAGCCCCACAGTACAAGTGTAGCCATGTCCGTTTTTAAAGACTTTTAAATAGAATAAATGTAACGTTGTTGCATGTTGTCAGACCTCTCATCATGCTCATTGACATTGTCATTGCATCGATTCTATCTCCACAATACATTACCACAAGAGCATGCAGAATCAACGAAATCAAGTTCTTCAGGTGGTCAGGCTGTCACAATATCAGCATGTAGAGGTTCTCTAGATATTCTAATTACTGTAGGTAATCAGGACCAACCCAATTTCAGCTTCACACTGAAGTAATTTAGATCCTAACATTAGACGGGGCGGTCATGAACGCAAGGGTTGCACAGCGGCTACACTGCTTTAGCGCGTACGTCTTGGCGTGGCAATGGCCACGGGTCTGTATGTGATGTATGGTGCGCAAACGGCCGTTCACAATATACGGCGAGAAAAAGCTGTGCGCTATTGTCTACTGACTTGACCCAATAACAAATTTCTCCTTCTTTATCACGATAAATACGATCGACACAGTACACCTCATCATTGTCTAACATTTATAGAATACTCTGAGAAATGTAGGTAACCTAAATATGTATCCAATTGGAATACTTTCGTGATTTTTCTCTCGGAATCAGAACGCCTCGCACAGATTCCGTTATCATGTACGCGAGACTACATGGCTACGACAGTCATAGACATGGTCCGACATTATTCTGGTGTTATATTTCATTACTTTTACATATATTTCGAGGACAAAAGGCAAAAATATTAGCTTTATACCCTCAAGAAGAAATCTGCACTTGCTGCTGACAGCCCTGCAGCGCCGGATGGCTCTTGGTGTCCATTCCACAGTCAAGATTCAAATTCACACCACCGAGCTTTCCGAGCGACAGCAATGGCGGATCAGCAGAAAATTCATTCTTTTAGACAGACAAACGGCAATCACTATTGGTTAACGTTGGTCACATGACATTTTTCTCCCGCTTCCCTGTTTAGTTTTATGCTAACAATTTGCTTTAAAATGTTGGCTTTAAACCAGTATTTATTCTTATACTTTCATACTCAGACTCTCTGAAAGTCATCAAGATTGAGCTGAAGATTTTGGATGAGGATAAAATATCCAAAAGACGATGGAAATCGGCAGTGGAAAATGAACAAGTTCGTGTACACTGCCGACAGCGGCAGTATAGCAGCTCACGCGCCTCGCAAGCAAGCAAGCCGTTGCGCCAGCCAGCGATAGTTGATGCAATATGCGACGCTTTGGCAGTAATAGCTGAGAGTTGATTGGTTGATTGCAACCACGGCCGTTCGTCGGGCCATAGTATCCGTGAAATATTGCCTCTTGTGCTTGCTGAATACTGCCTTGAAATTCTCTATTTTCAATTTTTTTTTGTTCTTTCTCCTGTCTCCTTCCCATGTTGTTGCTCTTGTCATTTACTCTCCCTTTTACTTATTGCTAACAAAATCAACACGCCAGAATCATCGTGCATGAATATTATGGATGCCTCACTAAATGATATCAGATAGTTGTAGGTAGGCCTAAATCATCTATGATACTCGAAATGTTTCAATCTGACAATATATTGGATGTATTTATTTCGTTTCATTTTTCTATTTTCATTAATTAGGGGACCTACATGCATCTAGCCCGTTGTCCAGCTGCTTTATTTCCGACAAACGGCACTGGAACAGCCCGCCAAAACTTTTCATCAACATTATTATGCTCCTAACTGAACTTATTGGGGTGTTAAAAAGAAGTCAGTCACTTCCCAGAGACACTTTGGGGGAATGCAAATTTATAGTCCTATCAGGGAGGGGGTTCCACCTCCCTGGTCCTATATGCATTAGCTTATAGTGCATGCTCGTCCCATATGGGTATTTGCACCGCGAGAGACCACCTCCAATACTGGTATCCGCGCTGTGACAGTTCGTCGGTTGTCCTCTAAACTATATATATTATCTATATTTAAAAAAAAAGGAAAAGAAAAAGGATGGCAATGGGTCCTGAAAGGGTATTTTTGACGATTTTAGTTTTATTGCAGCAATTTGTAAGGGTATACGGGTATCTCGGGGCCGCGGGACGGGGGGGGGGGGGGGGGGGAGCGCAGTTCCCCCGGCCCTGAACGCATTTTGGTTTGTTTGTTTTTTGTTTTTTTTTTTTCAAGTAGGCCTATTCACTTCCAATCATTTAATACAAGAAACACCAATTCACTTTGCTTTGGTACCGTACAAACATAAAATAATAATTCATTTAAAGGTAGATGAAATAATTATACAATTTCAAGTTTCAGTAGGCGTAACAAATAAATGGCAAAGTTAGTAGGACCTACAGCAATTACCGAAGGAAAAAAAAAAACGGAAGTAGGCTTGTATGCACCCACGCACACGCACACACACACACACACACACACACACCGCGGAATGTTTTTAGCGGGGGGGGGGGGGGGGGGGGAGTCGTCCAACGGCCTCCTCGTCACCGTCCCCCACGCGCGGTTCTGTGTACATTCACGAATGTACTCGCTGAAGGCCTAGGCCGAAAGCAATGAAAGATTTGGGGGAATAAAAAAAAAAAATATAATAATATTTTGAAAATCACATAAACCCCATGACTACAATGAAACCCCGTTATAACGAGGAACCGCTTATAACGAGCTGATCGCGTCGGTCCCGTTTTCCTTTGCGTGTAAACCTATGGCAGAACGAATCGGTTATAACGAGGACATTTTCAGTGCATCATGATAAAGAAAAACATAAGCAATTTGATCGGATACAACGAGGTTCCATTTTACCTGCCGCTTTCAAACACGCGACGAACGAAACATTAAAAAGGGAATTCACGCTATCCCCGTTTTACATAGTCTGCACAAGACATACTCAGTGTGTCCGTCCCGAATGTACAAGTTGTACTATGTCTGAAGCGGGAAGACTCGGAAACAAACATGTTTCAGTCCCGCCGTTATCCTTTTTTACCGCCCATTATCAGTGACGAATAACCGAGTACCGCTCCTTCCATGTTTCTTCTAAACCACATATTAACATAATCATAATCATTCCATTTTCTTTTTCGCGAGGTTCCATTTCTTGACTTGCCGCTTTCAAACACGCGACAAACGGAACATTGAAAACCGAAATCACGCTATCCATGTCTCTTTCCCGTTTTGCAGAGTAGTTCATGTTTTCTTCTAAACCACGCGATAAGACACAATAATTATACCTTCCGATGTTCCTACTAAGTTATTGAATAAAATCATTCGATTTTGTTTTTCGCGAGATACGCGTGCGTGATAAGGTCAGACCACAGCGCAACGAGAGGAAAAAAGAAAAAAAAAACGCATTCAAAAACTTTTCATGTAGCGACACTCGTGGCCAAAACGGACAATAATGTAATATTGGAATGCGTGTGCAACTCATTTTTAGTTCCGACTTCCAGTTGTTTTGCTGGCTAGTAACTATGAGTGTATATGGGCCATTCTCCGAAAAGTGGCGCCAGAGGGCATTTTTGTGTCTCCACCCTTCTCTAGGCCATAAAGCACGATTTTTTCATCAGGAATCCATTTTTTTAACTTTTATTTATACTAGAGAATATAATGAGTAAAATTAAAATCAATTCAGGTCACAGCACCTCATGAAAAAATTATATTCGACTGCATGACAAATGTATATGTTGATTTCACCCATGTCTCCAGCGAACTCTGTGATTATATTTCACGCTCCCGCTCTTTACTGTAATATCAGAACTTTATGTTTTGCTCACTAATTTATAGTGCCTTCAGTGCCTAAATAAAAAAGCATAATGCTGAGCGAAAAAAGATTGGTATATTTTTTTCTGCGTTCTTAGCGAAGGTGTCTCCAAATCTCCGTAAGATACGTTACTTTTTGTATGACGCCCTAAAAAATATGAAGACAATATAGCAGTGGTATGTATTTCGGTGTAGTGAATGAAGTCCATTTCAAGATTATATAAATACAAACAGTGCATTCTGAAACTCTATGATAATAAATATATTCAGACACAAAGTTTGCAATTGTGTATGTTACGATAAGCGAAAATAAGATACGTTACTGAAACTTTGCTCTATTACAGAAAAAATACTTTGTTGACAAAGTTATAATGTATTTTTCATTAAAGCACCATACATTGCTTGTATTCATACACGGGAGTTATGAAAGAAAAGGTTGTTATTTCGTGAAAACATAAGGTTGACCATTAAGGCCGTCAAATACGTTACCGTCATATACGTTACCGCATAAAGTCACAGATATGTATATATCTGATGTGCAAAGTGCATCAACTACGCGCAACGCTCTTTGCGCTCATTCTTTAATTTTGTAAATGGTTCTCCGCTCTTCAAAGCATGGCGGCCACTTTGAGCGTGATGTTGCATTACATTTAGTACGGAGAGTCTGAGGGAGATGTATATAAGGCTTCTCGCCGTTTGTTATTCGTCCCAGCTACGTGGTTGGTAAGAATTTTCATTTTTGAATATTTATCTATATGACTAACAATGACACATTTACGAGTTATTTAATGTTGATGGAACAGTTATACATATTGCGTATGCATGATATTATTTCATGTGTTGTGATAGCTCGCATGTACGTTAGAATATTACCCAGCATTGGCACGGTAACGTATCTTACCCGACTCGTAACGAATCTTATTGGATGATAATGTCCTGTTCTTACGTACACGACGGCTATATATATATATATATATATATATATATATATATATATATATATATATGTATACATATATTATTTATTATTAAACAATGTACATTGATTATAAAACTCCCATGCTGATATTTTCCCTCTCTGTCTGTCTCTCGTGCATTTTAGAAAGAAAAAGACATGGGTAAAACGCTTGCTGAGGTATACAGAAGGCCTACAGAGAGAGAAAGAAAAAGATCGACCCCACGTTTCTAGCAAAGGAGCGGAAAAGACAAATCCAATATCGCGTTCCTGTTTCTGATCACATGTCGACTCAGGAAAAAGGAAAATAATGACGTGGTTAAATTTCATTTTTTTTTTCGGAAAACATTTCTTTTTTGAAATGAACAAATTAATGACGTAATCTCCTCACATTTTTCTACACATTTTATTTTCAGACATCCTCAAAATGTCATATATCAGATATCATACAGGATAAAGCTTTCCTTCTATCAATCCAGAATGTATGACATATATTAATATAAGCGTATGGTTTTTGCCTGTATTCTGCAAAAAAAGGAAGAATTTCCGAAATATCATCTATAACATATAATGACAAATTATGAGCGGATGACATCAATGACTTGCTCATTAGAATATTCATAAAGACTGGCCAAGAAATGTTTTCTGAAAATGTGAAATTTAGAAATATAATATATTATCTTCCCTACTTGTTACTTGGTATGTATTTTTTGTTCCTCTTCGTTCTTTAATCATATTAATTTCTGACCCGGATTTTCCTTAAATACTTGCCACATTATTGTACAGGGACAACGTAATGTTAATTGTCAACTGATGTACGTGGAAGGAGAATATTTACGATTCCTTAATCTAGTTGTTTTGTCTTGGCTCTCTATGAATGTACAAAAATATGAAAATGTGGAATACGTCAATATAGTGTAAGCTGTAATAAATATACCAAAATATTTGAGTGGATGATGAATCAGATGTGTTAATGCAAAGAAGTTTTACTTGAGAGTTATGTCGGTTACGTTATTACCACCATTACCTAAAGTATTGCTCCGTAGCTTCTTTTTGAAACAAATTTCATGACAGGACATGTGGAAATACATTAATACATTTTATACAAAGCTTCTGACACCTATATGCAACATGGCTACTTGCTGCGAATGAAATCTTTTATACTATTTTAGAAAGTTCTTTTGGGTCATTTTGTTAGGAGCAGAGCCGAAACACAAGTGGCCCAAGTGAAATAACATTGTATTTATAAGATTAAACTGTCAGCAGTCAAATACGTTACCTTTATACGTTGGAAGTTATATATTTGTCTGTACACTCGGAGCTAATCAATTTCATCATGTTGTTCCAAAATGAATGATGTTGCATATCTAATTATGAGTTAACAGAGGGACAGAGCTACATAATAGGCTGTACATTGTCTGTTAGAAATCAAAAGTTTCGGTCATTATATTTGAAACAGAATCATAATTACGTTTCGAGATAACTTTGTTTGTGTATGTTATCAATTAATTTTACTAACAGAACTATGTCAAATAGATTATCCGGGGTTATGTTCTAGGTGGCTATAACATTTTGATATAAAACAATATGCAAGGGTGAGTTTATCATCATGTTACTTTATAAGTCACAGTAACAAAATTTCGTATGGTATAGATGTCTGTCAGATACGTTACCATATCGACATTACCGTATATAATTATCTTCTTTGCACTCGTATAGGTATGCATGAATTTGATGATAATTATTGTTCCCCCTTAATAATGTCAGATATCTAATCAATGGGTTAATAGAAGGGAATGGACTATTATACATTTTAAATCAAATTTCAGTCATACATTTCAAACAGAACATGATTATGTTATTGCGTTGATTTTGTTTAATGCATGCACATAATGCTATTGATGAATATATGACTTTGTGTTACTGAGCAGTGTTAGGACTATATTAACTAGGGTTACAAATATGAATGTTCAAGGTTGAAAATTCATTTGGGTGTAAGATATAATGCAAGATTGAGTTTATCGTCATCTTGAGATAGAAATCACAGTAACGAAATTTTGTGGAATCGAAGTATGTCAGATACGTTACCGTTTTTCTCTTTCCTTGTGATTCAAAATGTATGAAATCTGCTGTAACGTTTGCTTGCAATTAGCTTTCTTTGATAATTTCAGTACTTATGTATGATTTTTATTACTGTTTCAAAGTAATATAAGATCAAAGTGTATTAGAGATATTAATTGCAATTTATGGTTGTGTATTTTCTACGAAAAAAATATATATATTTTTGATCTGATTTTGACTTACAGGCTTCAAACGTCAATCGTTTTTTACATCTGGACCGATCAAAGTTCAAGAATTACTTTTTAATCATGTGCGCATATTAGTTACGTTTACATTGCAATAGATATTTACATTAATGGTCCACAGATGATACTTCCACAGCCATTTTCTTGTCTAAAGCCTAATGGTAACGTATCTGACGGGTGGTAAAAACTATGAAAAAAATGTGTTCAAGTTCAATGCTATTTCTTGAAAAATGTGTTGGTGTCAAAAATCACCCGTTGGTTGTTATGTGTTCTCAAAGTATTAAAGTTTCTGAATTCAAATGAGTTTCACGACTTTTTTAATGTCGAAATTTTATAGTTTGTCCAACCCTGTTGGTGCCCTTTTGTGGAGAACGGCCCATATGATTAAAGCCGAAATAATTAATGAAGTCATGCGATCCCGCCGGGTGACAGTAGCGTTTAAAATAGTTGAATAACGCATGTTAATCTACTTGACTGCTTTAGTCAGTGTTTAGAAAAAGAAACAAACGCATTGAACAGTTTGAATAGATCTGGGATTGTTCATTATCATGTAACAATAAATATGAGTGTGTATGATTAAAGCCGAAATAATTAATGAAATCATCGCGATCCTGCCGGGTGACAGTAGCGTAAAATAGTTGAATAGCGCATGTTAATCTGAGTTGGTGTTCAGAAAAAGAAACAAACGCAATTAAAAGTTTGAATAGATCTTGGTTTGTTCATTATTATTTAACACTGAATTTCACAATGAAGATTTATCTTTCTTTCAAAATGGTCTATGAGGTACATATTTGTGTAAAAAGGATCACAACCTTCCAAATTCAACAATGTCGCATATTTTCAAGAACGGGTGTAAAAAACGCGAAGAGATTTTCCAAAGAAAATAAAGAACGCATTTTTAATCCCTTCGGGCGCAACGATCATACATTATATAGGATTACAGCCGAAATGATTCATGAAATCATCGCATTCCCGCTGGGCACCAACAGCGTAACATACCTCGCAAGTTACGATAAACAGCGCATATATGTTACTCGATTTTCGGGCTGGTGTTTAGAAAAAACTTAACAAACGCATTTTACACAATCTGATTTTGTTCATTGTAATTTCACACTGTTCACTGTATATCATAAACGAAAAAACATTCTTTCAGAATGGTTCGATACAAGAGGAAGAGATAGGTGAAGAAAGAATCGCGAATCATCCTGCCGAGTAGGCCTACTTCTCAAGAACATAATGTGCAACTATTATGAGAAGAGATTTTTGGAAGAAAAATAAAGAATTAACGCATTTGAACCCCTACTTTTTTCCGTCTTTTTTATGTATCAATTCACAAATGATTTCCCTTTATTGTCTCAATAATAACGATCCATAATTGTGTAATAACAACGCAAAGGATGTTCTTATAAGTTTGATTGACGGGTATGACGTCGTGCTTATATTTTTCTTTGTTTTTGATGCGTACGGTTATAACGAGGTACCGGTTATTACATGCACAGGATAGCGTGCGTTAGTGGAGATGTAGCGCACTCGAGGGTATTTACAATTGTGAAACATGCACTACATTGTAAATACCCGAGAGTGAGCTGCATCTCCACTGACGCCACCAAATAATCCTATGCATCATTTGTTTTATAAAATGGGTCGAAAACTAACAGCATTTTTCACGTACCTTTGTGGGTCAATACCAGTCAGCTACATGTAGCACTCGCTCAAGAGTCAAGATGTCCGAAGATGTTCGTCCCAAACATTTACGCACGTCGCACTCGGAAATCCCGCACATACTGTACGTAAGTGACTGATCATGGAAGTGCGCCCTCTTATGGCGACGCCATAACTGGGGGCCAACCAGGCCGGGTCGGCAAGCGCCCTGCGTGCGTGGCAAGGGTGCCAGCGGCAGCCAGTGCTTTTACCACCCGGCGCCAGCCGGCCAGCAGCTAGCTATCTCTGGCGCTGGCAGCGATCGACGCATCTGGATTTGTGACAACTAGAGTCTACTTTTTTTTTTTTTCGCGAGCTAATAAAAAAAAAAAATTAAACAACTTCTACCGACTATGAGCGAATGGGTAGATGACATACGGCTGTAGCCAAAACTTGAATTTCAAGGTAAATATCGGTACGATCCGTGAGTGTTTGTAGACTCTATTTCTTTGGCGATGACTTGGTTACTCGCGTGTAAACCCCATATATTCACATTTGTGTAAGAGAATAAAAACCGCTGGGGAGAACTATGGCTAGGCGCAGGCAGACGTCTTGCTAGTAAGCATAGACTGTTGAGAAGTTAACTGGTATAATTAGATACAAATAATGAATAAGAACCTTGAGCTAGAGATGGCGCTATAAATTGCAACCTATCAGTTAAATTGAACCTTTTTAGGCTTTTGCCTTTACTCGGGAGTCTCGGGCCAGCGGGGTAGAATCTGTCTAAATCTACGTTAGATCTTGTCTAGAGTTCTAGGCAAGAGTCCAGACTAGATCTAGACCTATTGACTTCTAGAACCCTACAGCCTATATCATTTTCGGTTGTCGATAACTTCAGGCAAGCCTAACTAAGTAAACCAAAAGGAATACAAATCTAGGCGTTTCTAAGCCGTATAAACTTAAATTACGTTGCCTGATGTCAACAACCAAAACTACTTGGGTCTAAGTAACCTTGCATAACATCACCCTAACGCCTAAGATCTGCAAAAGAGATTTTCAAATCATACCTTCTTAATAAATTATGATTATGAAACGGATGTTTGCCACCATCCATGGTTTAATATTTAAAAGTATCACTTTATCAAAAATCAAATTCAGAGTTTCAGGCCAAAATTGAATATGGTCAATTCAGTGCTGAACATTAAAGAAGTGAAATCAATAGGCCCCTATAAGAATTGAACGCATCTTGAAACATTTATTTAGCTGTAGTGTAGGCTGTAAAATGTGTGGCATAATAATATAGTATAGCCAGGAAGTGTATTCTAACTTTGGCAAGTAGTGCACAAAAGCATTAAAAAAATAAGTCAGTGAATTATCAAAATCTTTGATCTGAACTTGTCTTCTAAAATGAACAACATATTTTACGAATATGCAGTGAAAGCCTAATCAAATAGAGAATCTAGTAGGCATAGTTTGTTTCGATATCTATGCATTTTTCATACCGTTGTATTTCACTTTATAATTGTCTCTAATTGTATATTTATCATGCGTCAGTGGTGTCTGAATTGCACACACTGCCGTGAAGCTTCCATTTCCATTGTTTTTTTTTCTGTTATTTGTGCACCCAACAACTGCACAATATGTTTTCCTGATCCTTCCTCTGAAGCTTTCATTGTAGATCAATATGTCTGAATCACTCAATTTGTCCAAAAGAAAAGCATTGAAAGCCGCTGAACGACTTTTCCCACAGTGAGTAAACAATCACAATATTAGCGCGGCGGTCGCCGGCCGCGGCGTAGCGGCCAGGCCCGGCTAACTATGCGCGACGGGTACGCTAGGCTGTTGTGCTGCTGCAAGTGCAACTCGCTGGCCTGGGTAGCTAGCTCACTGGAAGCCCCCGTTGGCCCCCAGTTATGGCGACCGTTATAGCGCCGCTAGCGGCGGTAGGTGAATAGGTCATCGAAATTGAATCGGTCTATACGTACGCCACACATGTTATGCACACAAGAAAGGCCGGCCGGCCGGCAGCCCGAACTAGAAGTTGTAACAGGATTGACAGCGCGTATAGTAGCGCGCGACGCACTTGTAACAACTAATTGAGTGCGCACTGCTAGTGTAGACAGTGTGACGTCAGGCCGTGCATGTTAGTGAGAAATTGATACACGCACACGTGACTCATTTCAGCGCTTCCAATTGGCTACATTCTTGAACCCATTTTATAAAACGAGGTAATAGGGAGCTTTAGATTTTGACGCGCGGACGTTTGAGACAACGAGTGCGCTGGACGTTCTCTCCCCTGCATCGCGTTGAAAAGTAGCTTTAGATTACGCTGGGACGCAACGTATAAAAAATAGAATCGCGCCCCCATATGATCGGTGCATGAAGTAGCTCTCTACGTTGCAAACTGTGCGGACGTAAAAATAGCCCAGGGCCCCGTTGCTAGAAACTTTGCGTTCAAACGCAACTTGCAACTGATTGTCACTGACCATTCTGATTGGCTCAGGGTCTGCCCTATTAAGAAGACATGCATGCAACAATGATTTTGATTGGCCAGTGACAATCAGTTGCAAGTTGCGTTTAAACGCAAAGTTTCTAGCAACGGGGCCCAGTACGCGTAGTGAAAAACTCAGGCGACGCAAGCTAAAAATAGATCGACTTGACGCATGCTTCTGCGCACGCTCAGAACGTGTTTTTTCCCTATGAACGTCCGCGCGTCTAAAATCTAAAGCTCCCTAATATCGCCGGTCCCATGGACCTCGTTATAACGGGATTTCACTGTACGTCCGCCCGGAGATTCTTCCCATCCATTGAGAAGTAACCACAGATATAAATAGGTAGATTGATCAAGCCCATTCACAACCCACGCGTAGCTTTATAGCCAGTTGCGCGCACATTACATGCCGCCATTTTGATTAGTCTTTTGTTACGTCACGGCTTGCGATGAACAGGGGGAGGTAAAAAAGAAGAAAAAAAAAAAGTCAGCGTAGAAGGGCGCGCTACTAGTATATTATGCTGCAACTCTGCAAACCCTGTTCTGCGCACGCTAGCCGTGACGTAACAAAAGACTAACCAAAATGGCGGAGATCGCGTGCGCTGGCTATGCTTTCAGACCCCACTTGATCATTCTACCTATATAGTTCTGTGGAAGTAACCCCCAAGGGAGGGGAGTGAGGGGAGGGGGACCATTGACCCTTCACCCCACCCCACCGTATCGGCCGACTGGGCCTTGGACGATGCCATGCAGTGAAACTATTATAGCGTTGAATCGACGCCATTCACCCTCCTTCAAAATAATACACGACTTGACCGATAAAACTTTGCAATGCCGTAACTTTCTTATTTTGTCCACCCTATAGTTTCTCTGTAAGACCGCGACAAGTTACAAAGTCGCATAGGCCTATTTAATGTCACACCAAGACTCACAAGAAAAATCTAAGTATTTCTAACTGCTGCACGAAATCTCGCAATATCGCTTTATCACGTCGCGTATCTCTAATTTCGGTAAATTTTCGGTGAATATCAGATAAAATGATTTTGGCAGTATAGAGGCCTACATTCTTCTTTTGGTTAAGTCTGCCTCCTTCAATATAGGCTGAAGATTCTTGCAGACTGTGTTATCTTTACATTATGATACAGTTTATTTACAGTTATTTACAAGCACATAACAAATTTGAAGAGAATGACTAGCCACTGTGATCAACCGTTAGTCGGTTACGGAATGATCCCGCAGATGGCGCTGAAACAATTTCCGACGACAGGGAATTCCAGCTCCTTTACTGAAGATGTAATATTCTTATCATAGCCGGTTCAAATTTTGAATAAAAGTCTAAAATTTATGAAAAGAGTGCTCATGTCGGTAACTGCATGATTACATTTTTTTCCTAATTGGACGATCCGTTACATCATTATCATCAAAATGTATTGTTGCCCTCTGGTATCATCCCCATTTTTTCATGTGCGACTTCATGTTTAATACAATCTGACTGTCAGGCCCGCAACTAGGAAAGTTCAGCCCAGGGGAATTATTGGAAAAAGTGGACCAAAACTTTAAAAATTAACAACTTTTGCATCGATAGTCCGATTTTCCTCAAACTTTCATTGATATGTTCTAATAATGTTGCTACTTTCACTCAATCCACATTGTTCTTTGGGATTTGGTTTCCTTTACTAGTAATTTGTCTACTACCCTGTCGCCGTAGAGGGCAGCATGCTCATTTTCGGCGCGAATAAGGATGCTCGGAGGGGGAAAAGGGTCTCTTTCAACGATCACTGACGCTCTTTGGTATTAATTACACATTAATGTTAATCGTTCTCTTATCCGAGGGAGAGAGAAACTTTGAGTGTATGTGTGTGTGTGTGTGTGTGTGTGTGTGTGTGTGTGGTGGGGGGGGGGGTCCCCGAAGTAAATCAGGCACAGCAGTACGTTCCATACAAAAAAATGCAGCAAACTATCAAATCGTGATAAACATGGATAGCCAACATTGCATGGCATTATGAAAATTTGTAGCTGTCATAATAGCAACCGTATTATTTGTGTATACGTTGGCCCATAGCACGCATTCAGGCATTATGTTTTCGGGTTGTCCGTCCGTCCGTACGTACGTCCGTATATACTTACGTCCGTACGTACGTCCGTCCGCATTCGTTTACGCGATAACTTGAGAAATATTGACTGGAATTTTACCAAACTTGGTCCAAGTAGAAAGTATGATGGGGCAATTATTTGATTAGATTTTGGGTGAAATCGGTCAAAGGTCAAAGGTCAAAGGTCAAGGTCAAATCATGAAATTGTATCCGTTTACGCGATAACTCAAGACTGGATCGAGTAAATTTCACCAAACTTTGTCCGAGGATGATGTATGGTGGGACAATTACATGAGTAGTTTTTTTTAGTGAAATCGGACAGAGGTCAAAGGTCAAAGATCAAGGTCAAATCCTAAAATTTACCTGTTTATGTGATAACTCAAAACTGGATGAAGCAGCTTTCACCAAACTTGGTCTAAGTATGATGTATGATGGGGCAATTAGTTGAGAAGATTTTAGTGACATTGGCAAGAGGTCAAAGGTCAAAAGGTCATGGTCAAATGCTAAAAATGTTATTTCCCCCATATTTATGCAATGCCCGAAGGTATTTTATTGAAACTTAGTGTAGACATGTACTACTGCGTAAAGATTCTCCAGAGAGAGTTTCATGTCATAAGGTCAAAGGTCAAAAGGTCAAAGGTTAGGTGAAAATGTTACAATTTCACTTTTCTCGCAAATGGTTCAATGTATCTTCATGGAACTTGGTACATATGCATGTACTGACTGGCAGGGATTATCTAGGGAATTTAGGGGTCATGGGCCAATAGTCAGGGGTCAAAGGTCAAGGTCAACTCCTCAAAATTTTACTGTTTCCCTCATATACTACCGTAGTATATGCAATGCTTGCATTATTAGTTTTAAAACTTAATATATACATGCATTACCTAATGGAGATTCTATGGGAAATTTCCAGCCAGAAGGTCAAAGGTCAAAGGTTAAGGGTCAAAGGTCAGGTTTAAATGAAAAAAAAAATCTGTTTTGTACTGTAATTACACTCTTTCTTCATACCTTGAAAATTACTCAATGCAAAAACATATAACAGGGTCGGTCAGAAGTCAAGTAGAAATCCTCAATTCCCCAAATATGTGTACCTGCACTCTTAGACAATATTATAGCAAACCCAGTTTGAGGAAAGTGAACATTTCAGGCCACGCCACTCTTTTTTGTGTGCATCAAATACATATAAGGTTTGACCTGCCCCCCCCCCCCACTCCCCCCTCCCCCCACCGGAAGTAGCACCAGGAAAAAAAATGTGGTTAAAGCTTTTTTGTTGTTGTTTTGTTTTGCTTGTTAGTCGACGTCAACTGGAGGGCCACTGAAAGTTGTAGAAACCTTGAAGTGGTGCGAGTATCTAGAGGCCTCTTTTTTGTTTTGTTTTTGCTTGTTAGCTGATGAAACCCGGAAGTGGCACCAGAAATGACAAACTCCCTACCCCCCCCCCCCCCCACACACACACACACACTTTTAAAAACGTACGTGATGCCGCCGGCCGTGTCTCATACTCGTATATAGCAGACATAAGTTTTGGTATATGGATTAAAATAATGATTCGGCACAAAGATTATATAGCTTCAGAATGGGCTTCTTGACCTGCAGCTGCGGGGATAAATAAGAAAATATATTTATATTCTCTGTGGCGTTACTGAAAAATAAATTAACACAGAGTCTTTGTCTTTCTCAGCGATCCATGATAACTTCACTTAATAATTCTGTTCAATCTTAAAAACTTTAATTGAAAATGTGTTATTCTAAGTCACAAACATTTAGTTGCGGTATGCTTATGTTATTCCTGAAGGTTTAAATGAAATAAAGCATGCAGTTTTTCTCCTGAAATCTTCTAACAAATTTGAATAGTGGTTGATGAATGAAGTTGGTCTCCCCGCCGATGTCTTATTGTGCATTATACAGGCCTATAACCGCTAGCATGCTGCGGTATTTCATCACTACCGACGCTGATTACCATATTCATTGTCCATAAACATATTTCATGCCTCTCACGTTGTATAATGGCTTATATTTTACGAGCTTTGTTAAGTTCTATCAAAATTGATCGGCTATAATTTTCCAGTTCAAGCGATATACCAGTTCGATCAGTGTCCTCAGTTATTGAACTCTATAAGATTGCACAACCGTAATAACGGTGAAAGAAAAAAAAACAACAACATTGGTTATTTCCATTAACCGTTAGGGCCTAAAAGAGTAAATGGACCATTCTCCCGAAAAGTGTGCAAAACTGCGATTTTTGTGTCGCCAGCATGTTCATACAGTTCAAATCGATACTTGTCCCTCAAATTTTTTTTTGATTTTTTTTTTTAAGTTAAATTCATCCGAGAGGTTATCCTGTAAAATACATATCAATAAAGCTATTGGGACATCCGGGATAATAATATATAGAAATACGATCCGAAGTTTGATGTAACCCTGAAATACCCATGTCGCCAGGACAGGAAGTGTTCATTTGATATTGTAACAAGTTGTTGCTCGTTAAAATATCATTCAAATCAAATATTTTGTACTTCATTCCATTCATTTCATTCCAAATCGCCGTCAGATACGTTAAATACCCTTTTTCAGACTTTCGCGAGAAGATCAAAGTAATGCCGCAAATTTCATGTGTTAAACAAAGTCAACCTCACGCACACATGGAACCATGATTTATTCATTGAACCTCTTGTTACAAAATATATATATATATATATATATATATATATATATATATATATACTGATTCGAAGCCGCGGAAGCCTAATGTTATGAGCTGATATCAGATTTTATACGTTACTCAAACTTTGCTTCATTTAGAAAAAAAGTATGCTGTAAATAAAAACAAAGCTCAGATACTTTTGAATATATACTTAAGGTAATGATTACTCACACAACCGAAATTGTTGGAGAAAATAAATATTTTTGTAGAGAGTATTATAGTGTGAGAACGGTATACGGCATGCAATCAGATACGTTACCATCAAACATGTCATGTCAGATATACGTTACCAATGAATTTTTGCGCGCGGATTTGGCCGGGTGACAACGTGCTCTATGACTTGCTACATAGTTCTAAGAGGAATTAAAAGTTTATTTGATGGAAATCGGTTTTGAAATGAGCGATATATCCAAAATAAAGTAAAAGAAAGAGGTCCTAAATGTGATGGCTCGTCTACTTTTATTTGGACATTTTTCTTTTACTTTATTTTGGACATTTCAGTCATTTCAAAACTGATTTCATCAAATCAAAAATGTGATGACTCGTCTACTTTTATTTGGACATTTTTCTTTTACTTTGGACATTTCAGTCATTTCAAAAGTGATTTCATCAAATAAATACTGAATTCCTCTTAGAGTTATAATATGCTCTTAAGTATTTCGTATAAGTGGATTTCGATTATCTTGCAAAAGTTAAAACCTATATATATATACTCATCTTAACCAGAACTGTAATATCTCTTAGAATTGTGGCATTTACAAAGAGGGTCATCAGATAGGGCCTATATAAGTTACAAATTAATTTTATTTCTGCTTTCTTGTGTGTGTGTGTTTTTTTGTGTGTGTGTGTTTTGTTTCACAATAACACAAAAGGATTTTAAGGGCTGAAGTGTGGTACTCACCTTTTTTCAACTTTACAGCCAACGCAAATATGTGAACGGTCTAACCTTTGTTCATTATAATTTTGCATCTTATCTACATAATTTAATGCGCTATAGTATTATGGTTGATTAGAAGTCAAGAACACTTCCTTTGTTGTATGATTATGTTCTGAAAATGACAATAGGATTTAATGTCTAACGTTTTACATCAGGTTGCTGAATCACATGTTTGAGTGATCGGGGTTTGATGTAAATCGGTAGTTTATTTTGTCAATAAACAAATACTTTGTCAGATACGTTACCATTGATTCTTGAGACCTAATTCATTACAGACAGGAACAAAGGAAAATTGAATCAACTTCATTCTTACTGTCTCCCGTGTATAAAAATTACAAAATTTCGGAACTATAATATCAGAACATTTTACTGTATATAGTGGATTTGTGCTTGTTTGGTTTTCGTATATATTTCACGTACATCAGTCTCAAAGTTTTATTAAAGAGTTATCTAATCTTCTATGACGAGAACATTCTTTACGTTTAGAAGTGCGGTGTTTTAACGAAAATGATTATGTTCTCACAAGTTACAATGAATATATTTCCATGATTATAGTGTTGGGTTTAAAATGTTATACATGTACTAACGGAACGTCTGATGCGTCAGATACGTTACCTTACACCGTTCTTTTTTCCAAAATGTATTCAATCTGACAGAGATGCGTACCTGATGGCATTTGCTATTTACGAGAAGTATAATACTTGTTCACAAAGTTTCATACATCATAATCAATAAGATTATTGATATAATTCAAATGCAGGGAAAAGTTGATTTAAGGTAACATATTTTAAGCCAAAATATGCATGTGTTCTTGATTTTTTATTAGCCTTCAATTTATGAATTACAATCATTTTTATTACAGATTAGATCAAGGCTGACTCCAAAATGTTTCCATGATGTTTGTTTATGTTTTAGCTTGTAGTTTTACATAAGCACTGTCATTTTAAAGCAAGCAAGACGCTATACCTCTGGTAACGTATCTGATATTTGGTTTCAACATGCAGAAAAAGGACTCTACGTTTGGAAATATTTCTAGAAAAAATATGAGCATTCAAAAATCACCCATTGATTGTTCTGTATTCCTAAGGGATTGAAGTTTCTAAATTGATAAAAAATGAAAGAAATCTTTGATGTTGAATTTTTGTCATTAAAATTGTACAACGGTAATTGCACGGTATTTCGGAGAATGTCCCAAATGTGTCCGTGCTTAGTGGAAGGTATATGATATTGTAGGGCGCTATATGAAATGCAGATTGTGTGTAGGGGAGATTTAGATTTCTCTATTGTACCCTGTGAATTATCTAATGAGACTAGGCATCAAACTTGAATAGTAACATCGGGTATCCACGTACAGGGCCTACATTGATGCTTGGAAAGAAATGCTTATCTTCTTACGGAGATTTGAGTGTGTGTGTGTGTGTGGGGGGGGGGGGGCAGGTGCAGGGCCCATGAATGATAATGTAGTGTAAAGAAATATTTTTGCAACTCATTGTAGTATCAATTGATTGTCGCAACTCGAAGATTAATTTCATCAGTGAGTTGATATTGAACACATCGAGAGTTTCCATGTAATATAATTAAACATGCATCAGTTTTTGTAAATCTTTTTACCTGAATGAAGCAGGGGCGGATCCAGGAATTCTGTAAGGGGGTAGGGGCGCACGCGTCCCCCATTTTCTTTTTATTTCTTTTGTTTTAACAAAAAAAAAATGTGGATCCGCCACTGATGAAGTATAATAATCAGAAAGCAAATAGCAAATTACCGGCCCGTACGAAATCACCAAGTTTGTGTTTTGCAAAACTTAAAAAAGAAAGGAATCGATCCAGAAAATGTTGCATTTTTGTTGAAATAACCAACAAAAAAGTATTATGGAGAGAGTATAATATATCAGGATATGGAATGAGCATCATTATCTGCGAGTGCATGTGATGTTTTCTTCTTTGAAGTATTCTTGGCGAGTGGAATTGGGCGAGTTTTCTCTTGCACTACTGCCTCGACAGATCTGTCGCTCCCGTGCTGCACAATGCACGCGTACTTGGTAATATAATTGCACGTGGATAATCGAAACCGCGGCTGGCTGTGTGGATAAGCGGAGCACACCAGCGCCTAGCATCTCGCATAGCGTGAGGATCTACGCTTCCGCGCTCCCGCGTCGTGACATGACTGCTCCACAGAGTGCCATATACGAAACCACTCGGCTTTATGTATGCCTGTCCCCTTTGCTTGGGATCCCTGCCTGTCGCGTGTGTATACCCGACGCACGGTGGCGCGGGCACCGATACAACTACAAGGCAAGTCCCACATACAGTGGCTTTGCATTGCGGACAGTGACATCAATAACTAACAGTAACAGCCTTAAAACGTTGTTTTGGATCTTGTGCCCACATTCTCTGTATGTATGTATTTCTCCACATCTCAAGTTCACTCCAGCCAAGAGACTGAACGAAGAAGAAACATTTTCTCGGTAGGTGAGGAGTTAAGCGCCTGAACACAGTGGCCAGTGACCGAAGTGCAGACTCGGCTGTATTGTACTTGTAACGTTAGAAGGTAAAAATAGAAGAAGCATGTTCACAAGAGCAGAGTCGAGAGGGGTCTCACACTTTAGCTGTTACTACGTGTTAGTTAGACTTAATATAAAGTCTTATGTTTAACATGGCACTAACAGTGGCCCTAACAGTATAACACTACAGGTAGGCCTAGGCCTTTCACAGGGCTGTAAATTCAGCTCAGTTTAACGTTGTGAACATGGTGTGAATTGAGCATATTGTTGAGTAAGAATAGATGCAAACTTGTGAATAGACATTACCTTTACCTACGTGTATGGTTGAGGGGTCTAGATATCGCGCACGTAAATTTGAAATGCTCTTAAAATAGAAGTTATTCTATAATCGTACCTGAATTTCTCAATGAATATCACGAAAAAGCAGAAAAATCACCTCCCAGAATCTCCTGATGATACGATGACGGAGTAGTGCGCTGTCGCCGTTTGTATGTCGGACTTTCTTTTATGCGTTCAATTTCTCGGGGTATGTAAAGATCGCGCAGCTGCCCTCTGTAGTTTCATGCGTGAAAGTGTCTGCCCCTCTGCGGCTGTAACGTGCTCCGGCTTTCGTAGAATATTTTTTCACTTGATATTAAATTTGTCCCTGTTATAAGCAACAGCAGTTTTACCTAACTTTTGTATATTATTGTTATTATTATTATTATATGTGTTATTATTATTATTATTGTTATTATTATTATCATCATTATTACTATTATCACCACCACCATCATCGATCATCATAATCATCATCATCATTATCATTTTCATTATTATTATTATCACTTCCACCACCATCATCATTTTATCATTCTTATTATCATTATTTCTATCATTGATATTTTCATAATCGTTAATGATTCTCATTTATAAAGTTTTCTTACAATATTTCTAATCACTTTAACCAATAATATACACGTAATATAAAATGGAAAAAAGTAAAATATGAACATATACTTTGTGTGTGTGTGTGTGTGTGTGTGTGTGTGTGTGTTTGTGTGTGTGCTTACCCATTCGTCACCCATTTGTCACACTCTCATCCAATTTGTTTTCTTCATATTATGGCCCTCCCCTGTCACAAATATATCACAAGTTAGCGCAAGAAATCACAAGCAAATTCAAATTGAAATCACACTTCAACTTCGATAGACTGAAATATTTATTCCTTTGTAATATTATAATCGTTGTGTTAAAATTTGACTTAAAACAACATTTATTAACAGTATTTCAGCGTAGCTGGCAGCATACATTGTTCTTGTGTATGATGACGTCACGTGGTAAACGATCGATCGAACAAATTACGAATTCTATCGACTACGAACGAGACAAGCGAGACGACACGTCTAGGCTACAACATCCTTAGAACAGATTTTAAGGGAAGGTAGGTTTGTACAAGGTAAAAAATTGGAAATTTAGTGGAAAATTCGTGGAAATCAAAATTTCTTACCTGCTTCCTTCTCATGTTGAGCGGTAAGTCAGGTATGTTTATTCCATGGGCGTATCGGCAAATTTTGCGCTTAGTCCTACGCGTAATATCGCTTGCTATACGCAGTTACGCTATGCGCGATCATTAGGTCCCTGCGCGAGACCTAGTACCCTTACTATACGTACTGTACTACTACTAGACTAGTCTATCTCAACTCTATAGACACTCTATTGGTGTCTAACTAGACGAGGACTAGAGCCTAACAGTTAGATCTAGTAGTAGAGGCTTCTAGACGGTCTAGTTGTTGGCTATGCTCCACAATCTGACGTGACAATCTGTAGGGGTTTAACGTAGGGGCCATGCACCCTTTTGACTATTCACCCCGGCCCGGCGCGGGGCACTGTAGCTGTAACCAGTAACAGCGCCCCGACGATGCATAAAATTTATGCAATTTAGTGAAGTAATCAAGTGCACTGCAACGCTTGCAATTCTCTGTTCAAAACGACACTTGGATTCGCAACGAAAAGCCACATGTAGGCCCTAATGTAGGCCTAAAATATAGGGTCTACTACCATATTGATATTGTTGAATATTATTAGAGGCGCCCTGTATCCCTGGCCCTCTCACCATTACCTCCGAAAACAAGATAAATCGTCATCGAAACGAAATTAATATGTATAGTAAATCATCGCCCAGCATGCATTCTGTACGTCATGCCTCATGAATATTCATTTCAGTTCTCAGCTAGCCACCCTGTTTTTTTCCACACGCATACATTGTGTATTGTAATATGTGCTACGTTTTATCCATGCCCGATCGACAATTAAAACAGATCATATTGTAAATCGACTTTGGCGGCTCTGCATTACAAGTATCTTGTCTAACAGCATGGCTACGAATTTCAGTGTAAAACCCTGTATTTTGGTCTCTGATCACCAAAATGCTAAGCCATATCAGGCGGTTCTGCGATAGCCATAGGGCTGCCATGCGACCCCTACTCGGTACAGGTTGGGGTTGCTGGTGCGGTTACCTTTTGACCTCACTCAAACATTAATTGATATTTTAAGTTACAGAGTTACAGAAATGTATTCTGACATGTTTTCCTTTCAGCTTCTCAACAATGCCATTGCAAATCGAATTTTGACAATCAATAATGAAATTATTGCCATAGATATTGTCAGATGCTTAAAAAAAGCGCATAGTGACTGTTTCACTACTCGCTCACTACTCCTGAATGTGAGTACACCTAGTGTACGTACATCATCTGTTGAAGTTGGAAAGCTGGCAATTGTGCACTTTACGGCCCTATATTATCGGTACCTCATTCACCGTATGCCAAAGTGATAAACCACCACGCACTGAGCAGCTGGCGAGCTTCTCTTGCTGTATGGAACGCCGTTTGACAAGTGATAAGGTCACTAAAAGCCTGCCTCACTCACTGCTCTTCTGCGGAGTGGACACATCAAACACTGTGCAATCACGATTTCACGTGCCTTTGCTCTCCGCTGCAGGATTATCAAGCTTTTTTGTAGACAATGTTGCATCGCAGAAAATTGCCATGATCATGGCGCAAAGTGTGAGAAAGTTGGCAGTAGTCTGCGATACAATAGATTCCATTTTTAAACATCCTAGCTTGCGCCAGCTCGCCACAACCTTCATCCATCCCGATCCAACCCCATCACAAATCGCGCAAACCAACCACGCGGGTGAGGCTTGTGTGTGTGTGTGTGTCCATGTAGTGGCTGCCCGTAAATTGGTAGCTATACACACTTTGCACAGCGTCTGGTCGGGCTCATTCTGTGTAGACGAAATAAACACTAACAGACTGACGCATTGCCAAGATTTGGTTTTTTTAAATAATTATTTCACAGAATAATTTGTCCAAGGCCGCGAGTGGACATATGTCCTCTGCAAATAGGTTAATTAGTGATAACACAGAATTCGTTCATTTAAAATCATGATTGAAGCACGGAAGTTTACCACTCGTTGCGTTCCGTTGTATGCCAATGCACAGCACCCTGAATAGGGTCTGCTCGCGTTCGATCACGCCGTGCCGCCACGCAGGGAAGGGCGTTAGAGCAACCATGTGGCGTACCGTAAGTGCTTTCATCACGCACACACACGTTGACACATTCACACATACTGCATCCCAATGCGAAATCTCATACACATGCACACAGTACAGTGCCGAAAGACAAGCTGTCGAACCTGCGGTGCCTGATAGGTACTCCAATTCGCACGCACTACTCGATTAGGGTAAAATCTCGCACCGATAATATAGGGCCGTAAAGTGCACTATTGCGGGAAAGCTGGCATCTGTAGCTCCTGGGCCGTGTTGCGAGAAACCCGAAAAATCTAATGCAAGTCCCCCAAATCGTGTGCACATCCATTGCAGAAAGGATGTTTGATTTCGTATGCAAATATCAAACACAACTTTGCTTTTAATTTTGACCAAACGCAAAGTTTCGAACGATACCCATGTTTGATATTGATGTGAAGTTCCATCGCAAGTCACATTTCTAGCAACGGGGCTGCGTGCCACCACCCATTCCACAGCACAGAAAGCTTTGCAGAAGTCACACAATGACAATTCGTCATATTTGCTGGCTAATTTCAGCAGAATGTGCGCCTTTACCAAGCATAATATATGCGCGTACGTCATGCATACGATGCTCAAGCAGAGTGCAAGTCTCGAACTGGCGTTTGGTGCTTCTTTGTGAACTTGGCAATGTTTATTGCAGTAGTTTCCTAATTAATGGCCAGAGTTGCATCAAAATGACATCGTAGAGAAGCTGAAACTTGAAAATATAAGCCTGTAACCCAGCTTATCAATGAGAGTCATTTTAAGGTCAAAACTGTGTGTGGCCCCTTACAGGCACATAGACCTGGTGTGGGAGCGCTGTTGGATGATACTGCTGATCACCGCTAGCATTGATACGAAGATTACCGAAGTTGAGCTGCCATCAAGAGTAAAGCGCATAGGTGTTGCTATATAACGTTGCTTTCCTTGTCTTCTGTGTGTCACGCAGTCCGTAGTGATGCCAGGGTGCGCGCTTTTTAGTATGATGTCACAGAAGAAGTTTGCTAAAGCTGTCATCATCAGCCGAATCATGAACCGAACAGTGAACGGACTTCTTCGGACTTGTAGAAATGAGTCAAAGCGTAAGCGTTAAAGAGGAGTTGGTAGCATAGGTCTCTGTAGGAAACTTGCGCCCGCGTACGCATTCGACTAAACCACCGGGTCTATGTGCCTTTAACCCCTGGATTGCTCAATGCTGGTTGTAAATCTGCTAATCACCTGACTACACCGACTTACAACTTAATTGTTGCAACTGACAATACTAGCGACAGTATAAAAAACACTGAAATTGTAATTGCTACTGGACTAGCTAATAATTGTATCTGTAAGACTAAAAGTATCACACAGTTTTTTACCAGTGAATACATGTAGGTACAACTTATATACAACGTACAAGCTGTTTGACAGTGTACCTCTGTATTGTTAAAATGACACTGACAGATTGATCTGACTACTGCATAAGTTCTAATTCATAGTGTTGTTTGTGTCTCTTCTTGCAGTCTTTATGCACTTTTTCATGATGTGCGTGATACTGTTACATCACTGTTGAATTTCCTTTGTAAATTCAAGCAGTTTGCTTCAGTAGCACATGCCATTATTGACAATGATAAATTACAAAATTTGTGTGTGAATAATAATTAGAGTTCTATATGTATTTTATTGTAGAGCCAGAAGTGAACCAGCCAGTAAGATCTGATCAAAGACTAAATAAGCGACACAGGAGGAATACAGAGAAAAATGAAGAGGTTGTGTCTCCGGATCCAGTGAAGCAGCAACATTGTGATTTGTAGACTGCCTGAGAAAGGACTCGGTCTTTGGATGACTGCTCCCCATCGATGCATGCTTAGCTGAGAGAAGAAACCCAAATACCACAGTTATAGGGAAGAAAGAGAGGACACGTCACCATCTGTAGTGATGTCTTCCACAGATGACCCCAAATCCTCCGCGGGAGGGGACGCCAAATCAGCTTCGACAAAGCCACAGTCGGCTTCCTCCACACCATCAGCATCTTCTGGCGGTGGTGGGGCAAATCTGCCTAAGGTGAACTAGCACTTTGATTTTTATACCCCCACCCACACATAGTGTGTATGGGGGTATATAGGAATCACTTGGATGTGGATGGCCGGGTGGTCGGGCGGTCGGTCGGGCGGTCCGTTGCAAAAAACTTGTGGATCTAACTACTCTCTCATCTTTTGAACAATTTCAAATTTGGCATGTTTAACCACTTACACTATCAAAGGAAGATGTGCAAGACACCTTTTTCGTAAATTTTGCAAAATGCGTTGCCAAAATCTTGCAAAATGTTGTGGATCAATCTACTCTCTCATTTTTTGAGCAATTGACCCTAAATCTGGCATGTGGGACCACTATCAAATAAAGATGTGCATGACACCTTTTTTTGTGAGTATTGCAAAATGCGTTGCCTTGGCAACGGCAAATTTTTAAAAGATCTTGCAAAATGTTGTGGATCAAACAACTCTCTCTTTTTTTGAGCAATTGACCCCAAATTTGGCATGTGGGACCACTATCAAATAAAGATGTACATGACACCTTTTTCGTTAGTATTGCATAATGCGTTGCCATGGCAACGGTAAATTTTAAAGAAATCTTACAGAATGTTGATCTTTGAGCACTTGGCATGAAATTTGGTACATGTGACCGCTACAGTACATATATGTGCAAGCTTAATCTTTTGTCATTGATAAACAATGCGTTGCCATGGTAACAGCATTTTTTCACTCAAAAGCATATGGCCATTTTTACAATCAGTGGTGTAAAACACGGTTTTGGCACTAATTGGTGTATAACTTTCTTATACACAGACAGATATGCATTATTTTTTCTCATAAACTTACCACCCACAGTGTCTACCTTGGGTACCTTAATGAACTTTCCTCTCTTTTTCTTTCAGATGTGGCATGCATTTACATGCTTGAAATCCAACACTTTTGGTGTATGCACTCTGACATGGTTTTTTTGTCAGACCTAGCATATTAAATTGTTTATTCCTTTTCATTATTTTTGTTGTTGTGGTGATAGACAGGTATCCAAACTTAAGAACTATTATGTTTACCAGGTTCTGCTTTGTCTTCTTTAAAGACTGAAATTGTCCAAACTTTATGTTTCGGAGGTGACATTTTCCGTTAACAGTTAACCCCTCTTTTGAGTTAGCTCTTGCTCACAATTATAAAATTCAACTTTGCTAATTTCCATCAAAACAGAATAGTAATCAGTCTGACTTAACTTCGATCCAAAGATTATTTGATTCAAATAGCTTATCATTTTTTGGTGAGTGTTTATAAATTTATGCAACTTTTCCGTTAACTTTTCTGTCACCTCCGAGACAACAGATTTATGTATTTGATTTTTTTATTCTTGACATCAGTTATACATAACATTTACAAAAATGTAACATATCCCCTCACATTATCTCAGAAGGAAGGTAGTAGAAATATAGCCTGTTGTTTTCATTTCGGAGCAATTTACAATTTTCCGTTAACACTTGTCACCTCCGAAACAATCGTCACCTCCGAAACAACAAGCGTATCATATTTGATAATTTCTCGAAGACAAAGTAATTTTGTTTGATTCTGTCCAATTGACAGGAATCTCTTTTGGATGAAAATAGTAATATGGCAACAGGAAGTGAGAATTTTCTAGAGATTAATAAAAGATCTGATAAAAACTAAGAATTACTGTTTCGGAGGTGACAAAACACTGTTAACAAGAGTTTTTGCTCATTTCTATTGAAGAGAAACCATATCATGTACACCAATGGTTTCATTTATTTTAGTAACATAAGTCTCAAAGTGGAGAAATCAACTAACACACTCTCACTCTTATTTTTATTACTATACTGTACGTTTTAGTGCAAATTTACATTTTTTCACTTTTTTAACAAAGAGAATGCACAAAATACACCCATCTGTTGTATATATAATATTGTAATCAAGATCAATTCTCCTGCTTTAGTTAAGTAAACATATAGATGCTTTCATCTTAGAAACTTGATTTCCAATTTAAGCAATTTAGTTGTGAAGATTTACCAATCACAGCTTTCCATGTAGGTTGCTTTTTCTTGTGTTTCGGAGGTGACATTGTTTGTTAACACCATATTGTTATGTGATAGTGAAAGGCAAGACTTCAGTTCCTTTTCACTATCTATTAACATTTTCAAATACATTTAATATCTACAAAATCATCACAGTAGAAGTGACTTTTGTATACCTAGCTCACCAGAATTCCCTTGATACCAAAGTGATACATGTGGCAGTTCATGCATGCCCTAGTCCACAATCTTTAATAAAAAAAATCATAAAATAATCAAACTCCATAAGAAGGCCACATGCCTATAGCTGGTGCACAACTTGTTCTTGAATTCTTAGTTGTTGTTTTTCCATGTACAACGTGGTAATCATAAACAAAATTATGTGACTTTTTTTTTAAAATATGACAATAATTATTACATTTTCCAAGTTGAACCAACTGTTTATGACATTGTATTTTAAAATATTATTGAAGTTATCTGACAACTAAAGTGAACAGAGGAACAAGTCCCCAGGACTGGAAAAGGAAAGATCCAAAAACAAGATTTGTAGTTCTATCTCAATATAATTTTGATGACGTGTTTACCTTGTTTTGTTATTATGTTTTATCTTAGAATTTGGCTTTAAGTACTGGAATTTCAAGGAAAAGAAAATGGTTTCTTAAAGGACAAGTCCACCTTCATATACATGTGGATTGAGTGAATGCAACAACATTAGTAGAACACATCATTGAAAGTTTGGGAAATTGGACAATCCATTCAAAAGTTATGGTCTTTTTTAAATATCGATGCAATCACTGCTGGATGAGACGACTACGACAATGTATGATGTCACATGCATACAACGATAAAAAGAAAATATAAGTGAATTTCACAAAACTTTACTTTTTGAAAAAGTGCACATTTCTTCAACTTGCTACTGATGTATGTTAGGGCAATATTATTCACCCTGCCTTCCAAAAGAGAGAAGTCAAGTGTTCTTTTGTTATCCAAGAAAAGTGAAAATATGTTGAATTTTCTTGATACTTTCTCTATATCCTTGTACACGTGTGACATCACAAGCTATAGAAGTCTTCTCATTCAGCTTTGACTGAGCAGAAACTTCAAAAATTCATAACTCTGGAACGGATTGCCTTATTTTCCTCAAACTCTCACTGATGTGTTTTACTAATATTGCTGTATTTACTCAACTCTCGTGTCTATTGAGGTGAACTTGTCCTTTTCCGGTCCCTTATAGGGTTATTTGAGACCAGTTTGTGTCCGGGACCTTCTGTGAAGTTGATGGGTAAAATTACTGAACTAAAAAAAAAATTCCCCATAAGTTCACACAAACGCATTATGCTGCTCTCTTCAGCTGGGAAACACAAACTGTTGTCTTAACCAAACTGTAAAAATTTGCTAAAGATTAGTATGAATTACAATCTAAAACAAAATATGAGCTGGTATCCACTATCATGAAAGAGAATAACTAAACAAAATAACAAGTAAGAACTGAAAGAAAGAGCTTATATTTGAAAATTAAAGCCATGAGGAAAGATATGAATGTTCACAATTGTATTAGCTAACACCTGAGAAGTTGGGTTGTCTCTGTGTTGTGTCACCTCCAAAACAATAAAATGATTTTTTTCTTATCTTATACTTTTTACTCTCAAAAGTCACTAATATATATGATTTGCTGTTAATTTTCAAGCAATTCAGAAAGATACATAAAATATATTTTAGTAATGTCAACAGTTTAAATGAATCTGGTATATAGAAAATTTATCCCAGATGAACCAAACACCTTTCACCAGTATCATAACATTTGTATGGTGGCTATCAAGAATGATCATGAACATCCTTGAATTAATCTATTTATAATACTATGTACAAACAAAAACATAATACAAGTCAGATAAGAATTTGTGCTTTTGGCATTCATAACCTATGTCCCCACCAAAAAATTACAATGGTACCCTCCGCAACGATAACTTTAAAGATAGTGAATCAATCTAAAATACAATTTGAGGGATTGAAACTATAACTCATTGCCCACACCTTTAATACAGAAAACCCCATTCAATTTGCTTCAGAGGTCAAAGACAAATGAGGATTTTTGTAGAGCATGTCAGGAATCCCTTCCCTCCAAGTTCTGTATATTGTGTTTACACATTAATATGCAGTTCCAAGAGCATCCAAGTGCTAAACTTGGAAGAATCAGACTCTTGACATCCTTTATAACAATCCACATTTCTTTGAGACCACTTAACCAAATTGACTGGGGCTTATTCTGCAAAATAGAGCTAAGATGTTATAATTTAAGACCCCAAAGTAGATTTTAGCTGATTTAATCATATTGGGTGCTATCAATGCAAAAGTCTAATTGTAATTTTTTTTTTTTTTTTTTTTTTTTTTTTGGGGGGGGGGGGGGGGACATACTATATGAATACTTGAACACAATGTTAACATTGAATGTCACCTCCGAAACAAAGTTATTCTTCCCTGGTGTTGTGGAATAAAATGTTCTGAGAGCAAAGAAACATTACTAAAATGATCTTACACACTCATTTCAATTTAAGGTAGAAAATGGAATGCTATGTTTCTTCAGGTTACAATATCTACAGCTTGTAGCTTTAATGTCCGTCATATTCTTACTGTAAATGAATATTTCAACACAATGTTAACATTGAATGTCACCTCCGAAACGAAGTGATTCTTCCCTGGTGTTGTGGAATAAAATGTTCTGAGAGCAAAGAAACATTACTAAAATGATCTCACACCCTCATTTCAATTTAAGGTAGAAAATGGAATGCCATGTTTCTTCAGATTACAATATTTAGCTTACAACCTTCGTCCAAATGGAAGGCAAACTACCGGTGCCCATGCTAATTAATGAAGTGTAACAAAACACTTGTTCTGTGTGGTTTATCTGCTTGAAACAGGAGTTAATTTCTTGTTCTCGAGTTATAATTATCAAAAACACTGATAAAAAGAAGAAGTTTTGTGTTATTGTCACTTATTCTAAAAAAAACTGAGTGTTAATATTAATGTCACCTCCGAAACATTCTATTATGTTAACTGTCACCTCCGAAACATCCATGTGTGAAAAATCCAAGATTTAAAGAAATGATTGGAATTTCATTTAACCTACATAGGAAGGTAGCCCTTCTTAAAGACTTGTTATAGTATAGAGTTTGACCTGGCTTGCCCTCCAATAAATAGTTAAAATCTTAAAAATTGCATGTCAATTGGTATTTTTACCAAAAATTTGTATATCTCGTGTATTTTTTTTAAAATTCACTTTATATTCAACCCCCAAATAGTTTTGATTCACAAACTATATATTGTTGTTAACCATATAAACTTTGCATGGTGAAGTTTGACTACAGAGTTTTGTCATTATGGTGCTATTCATGAAAACAAAATTTTGCTTAAATTTACTTCAGGTGCCAGGGTTTTCCTTAAATTACACCAATAACTCTTCAGCTTTAAGGTCTGAAATGTTATTTTTTCAAAAATTTGAATACTTTCCAACAGGAATCAAACAGAATAATGAAAAAATATTTTGTTTGAAATTTTGACCCTCTAAGTACAAAAGTTACACCACTGATCGTAAAAAAGGCCATATAGAAATGTTGTGGATTCGGCCTACTTGTACTTCCTCAGTCTTTTAGCATTTGGCTTGAATTTTGGCACATGTGACCACTATGGTAGATATATGTGCAAACTTAATTTTTCATGATTGTTGAACAATTTGTTGCCATGGCAACAGCATTTTTTCGCGAAGAAGAATACAAAAATATTGTTGATTCAGGTAATGCACTTGTCAATTGTAGTCCCGGCCCATGGGTACCCGGGGATGGCCGGGACTTGCATCCCATTTGCAATTTTGCATGTTACACTACCCGGCCAAGTCCCGGCCAAGGCTCCGACAGGTCGGGCAAAATTTTCACGGAAATCCCACGCTAAGTCCCCGGCAGGCCGGGCAAAATTGAAGTTGAAATCCCCGGCCAATTCCCCGACAGTCCGGGCAATATTTGTGCAGAAATCCCCGGCCAAGTCCCCGACAAGTCGGGCATATTTGTATAGAAATCCCCGGCCAAGTCCCGACCCTCAAGGCCCGGTCACACTGCCCAAAAGTCGCGTAAGTTTGCGTGAATCACGCAAGAAATTTGGTTTTGCGCGTGCTTGTCCGTTGAGAATTTTCGCTGATTTACGCGATGAAAATCACCGATGAATTGCGCAAGAACTACGGAAATATCACTCAAAAATCACTAATCAGCGCATAGGCACGCAAAGGCTCCAAATAGGGCGAATTCGTGATTGTGCGCGACGCCTGACGACAGAGGTCCACGGAAAATCACGCATAATCTGCGCTTTATCACAATTAACTGCGTATGAATCGTACATAAACGTGATAGCGGCAACATTTTCGCAAACGATCACTGATATTCCACGCATATTTCGCGCGTTGTTCGCGTAAGAACAACGCAAACTACGCAAAAATTACATAAAAACTAAAACAGCGCAATACTGCCTAGAAGTGTGTAAACTTTTACGCGAAGCCAAGTTTTGAGCTGCTCAAAAACCTGGCTTTTGAGGACCTGTCACACTGCCCAAAAGTCACGTAAACGCATGAATCACGTAAGAAATTTGAGCCTTATTTTACGCGATACGATGCGCGATTTGCGCATTTCATGAGTTTGTCTATACAATTTTGAACCTTCGTAGTTGTCAGCCGATGTGCGCCGGATCGGCACTTTACGCAGTTCCATGTTTTGAGGAGCTCAAAACTCGGCTTCGCGTAGAAATTTTACGCAGTATTGCGCTGTTTTACGTAATTTTTGCGTAGTTTGCGTGGTTCTTACGCGAACAATGCGCGAAATATGTGTGGAATATCAGCGATTGTTCGCAAAAATGTTGCCGCTATCGCGTTCACCAACGACTCTCCACTGACAAAAAAGCAGACTATAAATAATGACGCATGTTTCGCGCCTGAAACACCTACGTATCACTGAAAATCACTTTAAAAAATATTGGCGTAGGCCTATGTATCTCTAACAGAACACGGTAAATACTCACGAAATACTGATCGAGGAATCACTAATGTATCACTAACAACTCACGTATGATTGTGGCGCTATATTTTTGCGTGATCTTTCCGTAGTTCTTGCGCAATTCATCGGTGATTTTTCACTGCGTAAATCAGCGAAAATGGTAAAATTCTCGACGGACAAGCACACAAAACCAAATTTCTTAGTTACCGGTACGTGATTTATGCGATTACGCAACTTTTGGGCAGTGTGACCGAGCCCGCCCGCGTGGAATCGCGTAAAGCGCCGATCCGGCGCACATCCGCGGACAATACGATCGAAGGTTCCACGTCAGAAAAATTCATGAAATGCGCGAATTGCGCATGTTTCGCGCTAGGCTCTTTACGTGATTCATGCGTTTACGCAACTTTTGGGCAACGTTACGGAGTCCTCAATAGCGGGGAATTGCTAGTCGAGCGAAATAATTTATGGTCACATTACCGAACTGGAAATGGTACAAGTCATAATCAACCCTCAAGCAAAATCTGGCTCAATCCCGGCCAAAATTCCCGCCCCAAATGCCTGCCATTTGGTTGGAACGAATTTCCCCCGACAAACCCCGGTTTATTCCCCACCCACCGGGGCAAAATAAGTGAATCTCCCCCGACAAACCCCGGTCCATTCCCGACCCACCGGGGCAAAATAATTGAATTCCCCCCGACAACACCCCGGTACATCCCCGGCCCACCGGCGCAAATTAAGTGAATTTCCCCCTACAAAGCCCGGTCTATTCCCGACCCACCCGGGCGAAAAAAATGCTGAAATCCCCGTCCAACTTGGTTGCAAGTCCCGGCCATCCCCGGGTACCCATGGGCCGGGACTTCAATTGACAAGTGCATAACTCCCTCAGTCTTTGAGCATATGGCTTGAAAGTTGGCACATGTGATGGCTATGGTACGTAGATGTGCAAACTTAATCTTTTGTCGTTGTTAAGTAATGTGTTGCCATGGTAACAGCATATTTTGATTGAAAATCATACAAAAATACTGTGGATTCAGTTAACGCCCTCAGTCTTTGAGCATTTGGCTTGAAATTTGGCACATGTGACCGTTAAAGTACGAAGATGTGCAAACTTCATCTTTTGTGATTGTTGAACAACGTGTTGCCATGGTAACAGTATATTTTGAATGAAAATCATACAAAAATTGTAGTTTTGCTAACTCTTTCAGTTTTTGAGCATTTGGCTTCAAATTTGGCACATGTGATAACTGTATAACCTAGTTGTGCTAAATTTATCTTTTGTCAGCATTGAAAAATGTGTTGCCATGGTAACAGCATATTTTGAATGGAAATTTTGCAATAATATGTATTCAGCTAACTCCCTCAGCTTTTGAGCATTTGACTTGAAATTTGGCACATGCAACATCTGTGATATGTAGTTGTGCAAATTTCATTTTTTGTTTTGTCAAACATTGTGTTGCCATGGTAACAACATTTTTTAATAAAAATCATAGAAATTGCCAATTTACTCATCTTACTCCCTCACGTTTTGAGCACTTGACTTGAGTATGGCACATGTGACTATCAGTGAGCAAAATATACATTTATTCAATGTTAAACAATACATTGCAATGGTTTCTTCTTCTGTAAGAAGAATCTTCTTTTTTTTTCAATAAAAAGCATACAAAGTAATTGCTGGTTTAGCTAACTCCCTCAGTGTTAGGTGGGGGTATTAATCACATTGAGTGATAGTTGTGGTTATTTTCGTAATTTGCAATGGCAAAAATGGAATTGTATACCTAGTACTATGGCTAGCATTGATTGACACTGATATATTCAAATGTCTTGTATCAAACGTTTGTAAGAAATAGTGCGCCAGTACAATTTTCAGATCGTTCAAATTGATTGAGAATATCTACACTCTGCTTTTTGACAAACAAAACAAAACAGCAAAGAAATCTTGATAAGTAAACACATGGGTCGACTGTATTTCAGGAATTGCTGCTGGTGGTGCATTAAAGGTACTAGCCCACATTTGCAAACCCACGAAAATCAAAACTGCATAAAACAGATCCAATATGACTTCAAGTACAAGTTTTAACAGTAACATACCTCACCTGTCGCTCTTTGTCTATACCATTCGATAAAAGAGAGAAAATCATCGTTTTAAAATCAATTTTCAAACCGGGTCAACCCGACCCAAAATCGAATTACGAGCGCGGGCTATAGCTACGTACATTGTACATGTAACACGTACGTGGACCGGAGCTAGCGAGCATTATACGCATGCATACGGATTACGGTGCATTTTCATTTATTTTTATGAAAGTACTGGACTAATTGGAACGAAATTTTGCACAGGTGTTACTGCAATCATACCCAAACTCCATGCTAACTATGAGACCAATTGCTGCAGGTTTACAAATGTGGGCTAATACCTTTAAAGATGCAGTCTCCAAATCTGTCCTTTAATGATCCTAGTGTTCTGGAATTATGTTTGTTGCTTTCACAGAGGCCAAATTACTCACTGAAGTTCACACTAGCTGGCCATACTAAGGCAGTGTCATCAGTCAAATTCAGCCCGAATGGTGAATGGTTAGCAAGTTCATGTAAGTACATTTTATGAATTACTATTTTTAGTGTTATTACTGCTTCTGTTGTTATAATGATGATCATGATGATTATGACAATTATCATTTTCTAATGTAAGTTGTGGAGTGATAATCCATGTCTGTTTGCATGCTATTATCTCCATACAATGTACATCACGCACAACAACCATCTTCCTGTTTATTAACTCTTTATGTGCCACATAGTGTGAACCCCCTGTGTACCACATTATTTTAAGCTACTGGCTGCCAAGTAGTCATGATTTTGGAAAACATTCTGTTTTTTAAATCTATGTAACATTTATAGATTTTTGTTACCCTGGACATGAACATGCAATTATTGAAGTTGCAGAGAAAATGCCAAGGTTTGCTTTGATGTAAATTATATGACAAATTTATGATTGTTTTTCTTTCAAATGACCAGCAGCTACATTATTAAACAGTCATGACTTTTGCACACAAAACAGTGACAGAATCTTAGAATTCAATAAAAAAATCCAGTAGGGAGCACCACTTGATAGTCAATCACCACATAAAATTCAAGCTACATTTGACAGGAATGGAACTGCGAGAAACGCTTTCATTGTACTGTGGCATTTGGTGATTTATCGATGGGTTTGGGCGGGTTTGTGCATTTTGTGCGGGTTTGGCATGCCGTTGACTGAGTTGGCCGTGCAAACGTGGCACATAAAAGAGTTAAGGCATATACCCTATGGGTGGTGCGGGGTTTGAAGCTGTGATTGGGGTCTTAAACCCACATGGATGCATGGGACTGACATCGTCAAGTTACAGTTGTGGTAAGAGAATGGCTGTACTCACATTGTAATATCAGATCCTGTGGTCTCTATGTGACCAAGAGAAGCCTGAAGTAATCTGAATTATAGAACTTTTCAAACAAGAATGCAGCCCACTTTGAAATTGGACAGAAGGTATCAAGAACAATCTTTGTGTTATACATCATGTGGTTTCCAACATAGAAAAATACCCCAAGCTGTCATAAACTGCTGATAATGATAACACAGAGAATTGATTGTTCTTAAGTTCATTGATATGTTGAAGAGGTTATGGTGTACTGGTACCTGTATAGACATGTGTTAATGGGCCTCTTTAACTGAATGGTTTCTTTTATTTGCTATTTTGCAGTATTTTAAAGACTTCTTTTCACTCTTACTGCTTCTCTAGCTGCCGACAAACTCATTAAAATATGGGGTGCTTATGATGGCAAATTTGAGAAGACAATTTCCGGACACAAACTGGTGAGTTGAATGAGCCTGACGTAACATTTTATGGAATTCGTCAGTCATGTTAAAACAAAGGATGAACCAAAATGGTCCATCAATGAACACTTGGGATAGCATCCATTTCAATATTTTGCATTGAATGTATTCATTTTTTTTTTTCTTTAAATTGAATACTGCCAAATGCCACTTGTGCTGTCAGGTGGATGTGCTGGCAGGCCCTGTTCATGAGGATTACTTGAATAACCATTACATCACAGGTGCTTATCCCAATGAATTTAAAAACCAACATGCCCTGTTGGTACAAATGACCGTCTTTCTACTCATGCCCAGAGTGGAATCCCAAACTGGCTTTTTAAAAGGGCATTGTACCGTTTTTTAATTTTTTTATATGTTGTTCTTTTAATTCTAAAAGACCCAGCGGTGCAAACAGAATCAACATTTCATAACGATTATCCCGTAATTTCATGTTAAAAATTGAACTTTTTGGGTGAGAATTATGCTAATGAGCCGACGAGCCCGGATGTTGTGATGTCACAGGTGCCAACTATATCACTGATTACAAGCTCTCGCATACACGTGCGTTAAATCGTACCGAGTAGCAGACGACGCTTAGGCCCAATTTAGCTAGCAGGCGGCACTTGTGTACTGTCCTATTCATGCAGCTGTCTCAAATTTCACTGAACCAAATCGCACCAAAATTACAGGATATACTTCTAAGCATATTTCAAAATGCTGTCTTATATTTGAACGAAATCGGTAATCGAGAAGTATCAATATTGACACCAACTTTCAAGTCGTCACTCAAAAAAACTCACTCTTCGCGAGAGATCATGGTAAATGCGACATGCACAATCTGGAACTGAAGTTAGCCGAGTAGTACTTTGCGAACGGGGAATTTACGCGGGAACTAAACTAAGAAATGTCATGATTTTGGCGATTTGTGTGATTTACCAACTATATTTTTCATTCCACTTAGCTCAAATAATTTATAAATTGATTTTTTGCTCCCGATTACTTGAAAGATTTGTCTCATCATATTACATGGCTAACTTCAGTCTGTGCGTGCGCAGGCAGGTAGCGCCTATGCCGCGATCACTCTTTAGTCGTACAGAGCAGATTATTTTTAGCGACGACAGGAAAGTTGACAACTTCACTTACGCTTCCCGACTTGCGATTTGGTTCCAGTTAGCGTGAGCAAGTGGACATGAGTCATAAAGTATTTCCTGTGATTTTGGTGCAATTTGGTTAAGTGAATTTTGAGATATCTACATGGATATGGAAGTACGCTAGCACTATACCTACGCCAGCGCTTGGATCGCGAAGCGGCGGCACTGTTAGTATCTACGTGGTCAGGCCACTCTTCCGAGGTATGGGTCCTACTAAAACTAAACTAGATCTAGATCTAGTCCTTGGTGTTAATACGACCACCATGAGATTTATCTCGACTACAAAAACATTGAAAATCCATAAAGCAGATACCTTACCTGCAAAATTCAGCACAGAAACAACAGGGCCTGCAGCACAAGGGCCTAGATCTGACGGCAATGCTAGACCTTGGAGTCTGGACTTTCGTCTGGACTTTCTTCAAGTTCTGGCAGCAGGGGTATGTATACTATAACGTTTACGCTGTGCCTATTAGCGCTGTGCACATACAGCTGTCGACGGGGCGGCGAGTGAGTGTAGGGGCCTACTCATCAAGACTTGAACTGCCACGTAACGTCAGAATCTACTCGGTCCTTGACTGCTCACTAGTCCTAGTCCTAGTTCTAGTCTAGAGTCTATGTGTACTGGGTGCCGTTTTCTTCTAACTAGGCGTAAACCGTGATTGCCGGCGTTGACTATCACTCAGTCCTCATCTTCGTTAGATAAGTTTGAACTGTCGAACCATTATCGCTCATCATCAATGCATAGTATAGTTAGTGCAACGTTACTTACACACAGTTTTCTATGGGCAGCACGTTCGGACAATGATGCCAATTTCATTTTGCATATCTGGAATATACCCCACAAATTTTATCTAAATAAAAAGCTTTTGAAGAGATTCCTTTTGAAAATTAATTAATATTGTTTAACATGTTTACTTCAGCTCCATAATGCAATTTTATTGAATAACAGTTTTTGCAGTTCTTCATGTGAGATTTCATCAGTAAATTGACATGTGTAGTTCGTTTTGCTAAAGTCGGAGGGTGGCACCTGTGACGTATGCCAAATTGTGTGGATCGTTCCTTGGCTTGCTCGTTTTCATTTTTTTTTTTAAAAATCATTACAGGCTTATCCAGGGTTTTAAAATCCTCTCTTTCCAGTTGTAGGCATAAAAAAAATGTAGATTAGAATTATCAGACAATTAGAAAATGTCAGTACAGTTTTCTTATAAAGGGGATGCCTTGTCACACTCTTTGTGACTGGTTAAACACACCATAGATTGTGCACAGGCCAATTTGATGGACCTGTTAAATGAACAAACATATGGCTTACATTTGACCTCTGCCAAACATACTGATTTGTGGCAAGTTAATTTACTACCAGTCATTGCATTCATCAATATCTACTGTAAAAGTGGATATTTTTGCGCGACTAATTTTTCACGCTCGCTTGGCAAGAAGAGTTTCGCATGTTTTTAATTCTGTGGAATCAAGACGTCAACTACTGGAACAAACGGCAAGCAAAAATATTCACGGATTTGCAGAAGAACAGCTTTGCTTAAGCAAATTGCCGTGATTAAATAAAATAAAGTGAACTGAACTGAATGTGCTTTTTGTTTTCGCACTAGTTTCTGGTTGCGCAAAATGCATGAAAATTTCAACACCGTGAAAATGTCCACTTTTACGGTATGATGTCCAAGGAATTGTGCTATGAGGTCTAACTGATGTACATGTACATTACCACGTACTAACGTATTGTAATTTCATGGAACTGCAATGAATGTGATACAGATACATCCACTTTGGCAACTAAAAACAAAAATGATTTCTGCATTTAAGGTGATCAGGTTTTTCCCTTGATACAAATAAAGTTTTTTTTTTTTTTTTTTTTTTTTTTTTTTTTTTAGGTTTGGAGAAATGTATAAGCTCTGCAGAAAATATGATGTAAAAGGAACCTGATATTAGTTTGTGAAAGAGAGAAAAAACAAACAAACCCACAAACATTACATACAGCTACAGCAGGGCGCCTCGGCATTTGCGGTCACCCGGGGGCCACCATGCCAGGGCACCACTTTTTTTTAAGGGAAAGATATATGTGCTGGTGGCCTGATCGGGCCACCAAAAGAAAATGTTACTGCCAAGCCTTAATTGTAGCTACAGGTATGATAGCATTGTCTTGCTGAGTTAGGTAAGTCTTTATTTTGTACCATCTGTCTTGAAACGGATCACAGGGTATCTCTGATGTAGGATGGTCAAGTGACTCGAGGTTACTTGTGTCTGCCTCAGATGACAAGACGCTAAAGATCTGGGACTTCAACACAGTAAGTATTGTACATATCACAGTCACTGTTGGTTGATACTGTCGTAAATTTGATAGCCAAATTATTGTACAGCATGTTCTGTAGTTATATCAAGGAACTACAGTTGAACCTCTCGTATCCGGACAAGGCGGGACCGGGGCTCATCCGGATAAGGGATTTGGCCGGATACGGGAGACTCAATGCTTTATACATGTACATATACATACACATGTACTGATGTAGCCCATTGTAGTACCACATGTAGTAATGTGTATACTGCAACCTTTTCATTGTTACATTTGGAGATGTTTGGGGATGTTGAAATGTCTGGAGGTAAGCAATTTGGAAGGAAATTTGATGTAATGTATGTTAATCATGTTGGAAGTAATAATATGTAATTCATGTGTGTTTGGGTAGGAGTTGTCAAGGAGTTGGGAATCCCCCTTTCCTCCCGTAATCAAAAAAAATCACGGCGAGATTGCGTCCGTATAATAGAGAGATCCGGATAAAGGGAGGCCGGATAAGAGAGGTTCAACTGTAGTTAAATACTCATATTTCTCTTTCTGTTTTGACCGACATAGTCAATTAAAAAAAGCATGTACATATTTGTCATATATCCCATTCCGTCATATGTGACTGTGCTTCATAAAACGAACAAAAAGTCGCACCCCTTGATTTTACATGAGGACTCAAAAATGGTGAAATGGGTCAACCGAGTCAATCTTGAGTTTTTCATATTTTTTGAAAGAGCTATCCTTCTTCTACATTATTCTTTAGTTTGGGATCATAACATGAATGGAAAAGTGTGTTTTCAGCAGTTTTTCTACAACCCTTTTTTTTTGGGGGGGGGGGGAGAATAGAATGATCAGGTGTGTCTCAGAGTCCCCTTTCCATTTCTTGAAATCTTTTACACACTCTTCACTTTCAATTCACATAACTTTTGAAAGGATAACTCTACTGCTTTGAAAGTTGGCATTAAGCATGGACAGAATGTGTAGATAGAACATGCTCAATTTCAGCTTAATCTGATAATCCCTTCATTGTTGTTGCTCCTGTGGTTTACATCCCGTGTTTTGTCCCTTTGATTGCACTGCTAGCACGGCTTGGTAAAGATGAAGCGCTTGAATAGACCCTGTACTTCAGAGCCTCTTTTCTCGGTTCACACTTTTCTAGAGTGTGTGCTTTCTTTCTAGTATTTAGATAGGTTAGGGGAGTCCATTTGAATTGAGTTATACATCATTTTAAAGCTTAGAGTCTGCTCTTTAAGAATCTGCCCTTAACTGAAAATCCATGTCTGGTAACTTTTTTGTTGGTTTTGTGATGCAGGGTCACATATATGTTGTTGTTTTTTTTTTTTTTTAATTTAGCAATACTTTAGATTCAATGATATAATGTAAATTATATTGAAAAAGAACTATGATGAATCAGATGCTTCTGTTTTTAACAACATGAAGTATCCCCATGAACGTACCAGTACTTCTTAAACTGTGTCAGTGGAGATGTGATGAGGGGTTAAACGTACACCTCACTAAGTGCATGTTTGTTCAGGATTACTCAGTCCTTTCTGCACCCATGCAGTTCAGTGGTAGTGAACATTTGTGAATATGATGGTATGGCTGATAGGATTAATTTGTAGAAAGTGTGTTGCTATGGTAACTGCATGTTATGGCAGAATTGCCAAAACAAAAGAACAACACCAACTATATTGTGTGTTTTGATTTTGAATATTGCTATATGGATATTTGTGACTGAGAGCCGAGTAAATAATAATAATAATGATATTAATAACACCTTGTGCAGCCATTAATTTCCCCAGTGTTTATTCGCCTGAGTGAAATTGTCTATTTTTTATTAATATGTCATTCTTTGATTAAAACAGACTGTGAGTGCATTCTAAACTGGATGCTGTTTGGTTATTGTATCTCATAATACAGTTGTTCAAAATTTGCCAATTTGGTATTGCATCAGTATAGAAGTGCATTAGTAATCTCATCATTCATATTGTTCTCAAGAAAATACTGTTGGGTGGAATTTGTAATCACAGACAGCAATATTTGTAATTTGCCATCAAATTTTGTGCACAGCTCAATGTCATTTTCTGCATTACATGTTTCTGGAGTCACCACAATGTATTTGAGAATATATTCACTCCAAAATGTGTCCAGGGTAAAGGTGTCGATTTTGTGCGACTGATTTCTTTTCTCCAATGTGTTCTGTCATAGGGGAAGTGTTTAAAAACACTCAAGAGCCACAGTAACTACGTATTCTGCTGCAACTTCAACCCACAGTCAAACCTCATCGTCTCAGGCTCAGTAAGTATCCAGTTGTCCTTGTCAGGTTCAGAGTCATCTTAAATCAAACTCCAATTATTCAAATTCATAAAATTCTTCCGTCGAGATGTTTTCATTGCAACTGATTGACAAATTGCCCTACATCGACGTAAATAAGCACTGAATTGATCAGTGTTTCAGTAGTAGCCGTGATAAAAAAAAAATCATGGGCGTACATACTCGAGCAGGATTCGAACATCTCGAAAACATGAAAACATCTCGACGGAAGAATTTTATGAATTTGAATAACAAAGCAGTACCCGCTGCATGCTATATAAGGATTAGAACCAACACTTGCTATCGGGCGAAAGCTCGGTGGTCTAGTGGAGATGACGCCTGTCCGGTTATCAGGAGGTGGTAGGTTCGAATCCTGCTCGAGTATGTACGCCCATGAATTTTTATCATGGCTACTACTGAAACACTGATCAATTCAGTGCTTATTTACGTCGATGTAGGGCAATTTGTCAATCAGTTGCAAACTCCAATTATCTAACATTGCTACAATATGTTTGTCAGATGGAAGTAATTGTAATCATAATACATTGTCCTATTTGCCTATAAGACACAGCAGAATCTTTCAGGGGTCATGGTCTTCAATTTTATTTTAAAGTTTTGTTTATGTACAGTTCATCGTGTGAACTTGTATCCACTGCATGTTCAAGCATCGAGAAATTAGAAAAATAAAGAAATTGAATTTGTGTTCATCATAACTTTACTGGACCAGGGGCCCGTTCCATAAAAGTTACAATTATGGTAACTTTGCCATCCAATGGTAACTACCATGGCAACAATACTCAGCAACCAATCAAAATCAAGAATTCCATGGAAGTTACCATTGGATGGCAAAGTTACCATAATTGTAACTTTTATGCAACGGGCCCCAGGAGTGAGAAGTTTCTCTTCTCCTACCCAAAGAATACTGGGATATTTCTGTTCATTGTGTTCATTATGAGCCGTATTCGACATTATCTTTCTGTCAAAGTTTTAAAAAAGTCCTTTTCATGTTTGGTGGGAATGTTTGTTTGTTTGTTTGTTTTTTCGCGTGTGTGTTAATGAATAGAGTGACATTTTTCATTGCTTTATTCAGAGAAAATAACAGATATCTTAATGTCATTGATTTTGTAGTTCATTCAAATTTCCTCTGCCTTTGTTTCTCAAGTTTGATGAGAGTGTGAAGATCTGGGATGTGAAGACAGGGAAATGCCTCAAGACGTTACCAGCACATTCAGACCCAGTCTCAGCAGTGAGTGAAACCATCCTTATCTCCATAGGAAAATGCTCAAAATTACTCACAGTGGTTCAGTCTCTCCCCTCCCCCCCCCCCTCCCCCTTACCCACCAGCAGCAACAACAACAACAACAAGTGGCTTGACAGGCTCAACAGTAGATCATGTCATACCCATTCAAAATTTGAGAATAGTTATGCCAAGGAGGTTTTATACATGGAGTTCCAACTGGCTGTAATTTATTCAAACATTGGTCAGATTTCTATTGATGTACAAAAGAATTCCACAGGTGCACTTGTGCCTTTGATGATCGATGTTCCAAGCCGCCGTCTTGCTGAGCAATCTGAAGATTCATTTTGAATGTTATCATAATGTTGGCCATATTTTGCTTATCTATTTATCTAATGAAATAAAATTTCACTTAATAATAAAGCATGTAAAACAAAGTCAATTCCATACAGAAATTTGCGCAAAAGTGTAAATCAGAGCTGTATTATGTGAAAATGTTTAAAACTGTACCATCCTGGAAAGCTGGTTTTATCACTTTTTGACTTAATTTCCCCAAATGAAACTAACATGTAATAATCTTCAAGTATAATTCTTTATTGATAGATATATCAGATTAGTGCCCGTGTATGCCCAGTCGAGTAATTTTCATTTTCATTTCAGCATTTTTTCCTCAATTTCTGTTCGCGCATCCTTGTGTCTGTACCACCTAGCTTTTATAAGAAGGGATAGCGAAAAGTAATTACCATCACAAAGACATATCTTCCTTTGAAAGTGGCTGGTGATTATGCCATGAGACACGAGTCAATTGTCTTCGTATCGGCGCGGCAGACCCTGTTTGGCACATGCTTCAAATATTTTTGAGCGGCGGCTTCGAACATGGATCAAAGGGAATAACTCTGTTGTTACTCCATCTCTTCAACCTCCTTGGTTATGCTAATGAAACCAGAAACTGTACAGTTGTTGATATAGTGCTCCTACAGTGCACTCCCATAGCCATAGTAACGAACACAGATATAATGAAATTCCAGTTACAACAAAGTAAAACATTATCAGCTCTATATTTTTTGTCATTTATTTGTTCGGATGTAACAAAGTTTCAATGTGACAAAAGAAAATTGCCGGTCAGCCACATTACAGTTATCATGACTGAATGACAGATAGTGGAAAAAAAGAAAGAAAGAAAAGAAATACTCATCCAGAAAGGCTGCCCATTATGTCACAGAGTCTTGTATCGTGTGAAAAGAGCGTAGCATCTCTCATCTGTTTTTATCTTGTGTCACTGAACCAGGTTGATTTCAACAGGGATGGTTCTCTCATTGTCTCCAGCAGTTACGATGGTCTATGGTGAGTTTTATGTCTCTAACTATCATCACAGCAGCTCATGTACTGAGCATATTCAGAGTGTGGTGAATTTGAATTATTTTTGGTGTGGAAATGTTTGTCCGTCTGACAGGTGGTGATGCTAGTACAAAAACTGAGACATGCAAATATTCCATATACTGTTTTCTGTTCATATGAATTTATACTATCGCTAGGAAAGAGTCAACAGTCAGTGAAATTAAAGCATGCAAAATGTATCTCACTAGACTGGCTCAAAAATGTAATGCATGAAGATTTTCACTCAGGCATTAAAGGAAAAAGCATATAGTGGCTTTCCATTGCATCACTACTGTGCATCAGACACTGATGTATATACATATGTACTTAGCAGTACAAGTTCAAAATTTATCATAGCCATATCGCAAACTTTTTCTTTGTAACAGCCATCGCAAGTTTTCAACAAAGTGTTCTTGTTAACAGGATGAAAGTGATAATGAAATACATGTTGATATGGTGTCAACAATATGTAAGATATTGACTCAGTAAAATGTTTATCTACGTGTTTGCTTTGTTATGGTTTTGTTTCATTTGTTGTTGTTTTTTTATTTTGTTTTTTGCTTTTAAAGAGGTGTAACATGCAAAAAACAAAACAAAACTCAAACAAAGAAAAAAAAAACAAGCAACAAATAAACCCTGCTTTTCCATTTTAATGAAAAAAAAAATATATCTCTATAGTATTTTGCTCCAAATTTTGCTATCTGAATTTGTTAATACCTGCTGATCTCAGTAGATATCACACACTCATGCTTAAATTCTGTGAATGTTTCAATGTAGGAAATTTAGGTATTATCTTAACATGTTATAACCATTCATTTCCTTTTCCTTCTCTTTCAGTCGAATATGGGATACAGCCTCAGGTCAATGTTTGAAGACATTGATTGGTGAGTTGATGCAGAATGTTTCACAGATTTGTTTTTCTAGTTTTCTTGATTATGGTTGTGATGGGATATCCTTGACATTGATTGGTGAGTTGATGGAGAATGTTTCACAGATTTGTTTTTCTAGTTTTCTTGATTATGGTTGTGATGGGATATCCTTGGCCAGAGCTGCCAACTAGTACTGATTTTCAGTAATTTCTACTGAAATTGGACAAGAATATTGAAGGTTACAAGCAAATTACTGATTTTAGAAATCATTGTCTGTGATAAATTCTATAACACTGTTAAGGATTACTGATTTTCACTCAAAAAAGGTGCAAATTACTGATTTTCAGCCATCATAGTACTGAAAGGCTTTTACAAAAGTTGGCAGCTCTGCTTGGCATACCATAATGACAACATAATTATAAATTATGAAAATCTTTGATAGATGTGTGAAAAATGTGTGTATCCCTCTTGAATGTTGCAAGTAACACCCCCCCCCCCCAAACCGGAAGTGTTTTTCAGGGTCCAATTCATTGTGTTATACTGTGGCGGAAAGTGCTTTTTGCAAGCTGCATTCCAAAGTGTGGAATAAGGTTTTTTGGTCATAAATGCTATATTAAAGGCAACAGGCAAGCAATTAAGTCAACAATGATAAAAGTGAATCAATGCCTAATTTCTTCCTTACTGCAAATTTACCACTCTCTATGGGTGCATTGAATTGGCACAGGAAATTAATATGCAGTTTCGTAGAAAGCATAAAGCAAAGCTACCAATTAGTATGTGTGTTAGCATAGTAAGTATGTTTTTACCTTTGTTATTTTGTTTTTTCCTCATCAAGAAGAGAAAAATGTGCTTTTGAGAAGGATGTGTTTGTTTTTTTTCTGAAACTGAATAGACATGTTTTTATTTACAGTTTCCCAATTCTAAGCCAATATTCGTGCTTGGCCTTCAGAATGTGTCTTCAGTATGCATTAGCTTGTTAGTTTGTTTTTGTCTGCAGGGATTGGTAACTAAGATGTAGTATTTAACAAGAGGACAAAGTCTGTTATAGATCAATGGATGTCATTTCATATCTCTTCAGATTGTGAATAAAGTACGTCATAACTGTCATCTTCTTTTCAGATAATGCATCCATCTTGTGCTGATTGCGAATCGTCTTTGTTTTTGTCATTTTTCTGTTTGATAGATGATGACAATCCACCTGTGTCGTATGTCAAGTTCTCGCCGAATGGAAAATACATTTTGGCTGCCACACTGGACAAGTGAGTTCTCACCCAATACTATAAAGGCTGAAACTTTTGCATATTTGAGCTGACGGCCTTTTCTGTGGCATGAAACTTTCATGAATCGCCACTGGTATTCAATGTAGTGTGTAGACAAAAAACCTTTTGCATGCATTTTACTTTTGTGAATCTTGGCTACTTCGCGAATTTCACAAAAGTTTCATGCGTGCAAAAATTGCTGGTTTTGCAGTATTGAATTGTCTTGTATTTCAGTTAAACAGTGCTGATGAAAATTATGCGTTGAAGCCTGTAGGGGATTTGATGATGGACATGCCATATGATGGCTTTTGAAAAAAAAAAAAAAAAAGAAACTTGAAATGTTGATAATACTTTGTATATGTATGTTGTAGTATAATGACATTATTTGGATAAATACATAGAATAGACTATGAAATTTAAAAAAAAAAGTGAAAAAGTGTTTACTTACAAATGACAACACTGATTTTGGAAATATATCATTATGAGGATTGGGAGTTTACTTCTAGATTTCAAATCAGAAAGATTATTTCAGATGTAAATTTGTAGGCCTATTCCTTTCATTTTTACCTGCTAGAATGGTGAGTTAGTCTCATTTATGAGTAAGGTGTCAAACAAGAAAATAAGAGATGTTTTGTTCTCATTGCCTGAGATGAGACAAAACAAACAAACATACATTTCATTTATGTGTGTATGTGTGTGTGTGTGAATGCATGTGTGTGCATACTCTTATGTATGTTTATTTTGATGTACTGATGACCAATATATAAATCATTTTTTAACTTAATCACATTATATTGATGAATTCCCCCTCTTAACAGCACGTTGAAGCTGTGGGACTACAGTAAAGGCAAATGTCTAAAGACGTACCAAGGCCACAAGAATGAGAAGTACTGCATCTTTGCCAATTTCTCAGTGACAGGGGGCAAGGTGAGAGAACGTACAATTGTGTACTATGTGTCAAAGTCTTTTCGTGTTTGATATATTCTCACATTGATTAGCCCTAGCTGAGAATATCCCATGCCTGCAATTACATCTACAAAAACTGTAATCTGGAGGTAAGACTGAATGGTATAAGGCAGAGCAGTGGCACAGTCTTTGTATTCTTTCCTTCATACACAAAATTTTAGCTTGGCACTTCTAGTGGACCTTGAATGTTACAAATGTCTTCACAGATTAGCTTTGTTTTGCTCCAGGAAACCATTCATGACAAATCACAATTTTGAATGGCAAATGCAGTGAAGAGATTAATCGGTCAACTTTACTGATGACATTAAATGACTGGAAAACTACTCTTCTCATGGCATTATGAATATCTGTGTCTATTGTTGGTTAGAGAACAAAGTGACATTACCCTTATCATTTGCATTATATCATTATAGTAAACGTTGCTTCTAATTCCCCCCCCCCCCCCCATCATACAGTGGATAGTCTCAGGCTCAGAAGACAATATGGTGTATATATGGAATCTACAAACCAAGGAGATTGTTCAGAAGTTGCAAGGCCACACAGGTAAAGTATTTGTAAAATAAACCAAGTGATCTTTGCTTGTGCAAATGTCCACATTTCATGAGACTTAATTAGTCTAATTCCATCCCACTGAGGGATAACTTTGTTCCGTTTCTTTTCCATCTTTTACACAATACGGTATTCTCTGCATAATGGGGTACCGCTTTATTGGTTACTCCACTTAATTGATGCTCGGACTGAACACTCGGTTCCAAGGCATGTTTTGCTTATCTGATAATTGAGTAGGCATTTCAGTTAAATTGATAGACATTTTCCAGACAAACCTTGTCTATCTTCATAGTTTCCTGCAGAAAATCTAAAAAATGGGTGTAAATGTAAGTTCTCAAGGAACTGTGAGGTGCCGAGAGGCGAGAGAGCACTAAGATTTATGTTCTAACATGTGAAACATGCTGTGTATGATTAATTGGCTGTATCTTTACAGATGCATTAGTGCATGCCATATACAGACCCTTGCACCAGCACAACACACACTATCCAAACTACACACACAGTGGCGACGTACGAATCACTCCACGTGTCTAACTTCAGCTGTCTTAATCAGGCATTTTGCACAGACTATTTTGTATTTTAAATTGATTAAACATGCATAATATGTACATATTTTCCATCCTTTTTCAAAACGAGGCATGGTTCCTGCTTTCATATTATGTGTATATATATTTTTCATTGTGTGCCAGTATGTTTTGTGATATTCAAAGGTTGGTGGCCTTATGTATGTGTAATACAGAGTCAATGTCTCAAACAACGAATGCATCTTCACTATCTGAACATGGTTCTTTTTTTCTTGCAGATGTGGTCCTATGTACGTCATGCCACCCGACAGAGAATCTCATCGCATCAGCAGCCCTTGAGAATGACAAGACCATCAAGATCTGGAGATCGGATTGCTAGCATCCCCCAAGGCCAAAACCTATCCTCCCATTACATTCTGTACAGATTTGCTTTCTTTTGTACATTTTTCAATTTCCATTTTTTTGTCTCAAAAGTTGTGGATGTTGGGGCAGAACCTGTGAGAAGATGGAATACAGCGATGTTTGAGTTTTGGCGGAAAGTACCCTCATGATCTAATACAGTCTCTTGTCATCAGAGAAATAATCAATCTGTGGAAGTTCAAGAGTCTTGTGTACAGAAATGGTACACTACACGGATGCAAGTATGCGGGACTACATGTGAGTGTGTATGTTACCAACAGAAAGAGAAGCGATGCCGTCTGTATACCCTGGCTGAACTTGGATATGCAGCAAAGCATTGATGTCAAGTTTGAAATGAAAATCTGTCATTGACTTTCTCAGGTTCTATCTTATTTGCATGAAGAAAAGTGGAAATGCTGGTGTATGTTTCTGCTCCTCAAGTCACTGTTCATTGGACACCAACTCAAATAATTTTCTAATCCACCACCCCCCTCCTTTTACACTTACATTAAACACATATAACATGCATAAAGGTAAATGCTTAACAACTTACTTGCAGACCAAACTCTTAATACATGTATATCTTCTGACGGGTTGGGGAAAAAAATGTCATTCATAATAATCTGACCCACATACTTGTATTACATTTCTGGTACTGCACTCACAGTAAGCCATTTAAGGAGGTCTGTGTTTTTGTGTTTACCGGCCAGAGTCAAGGTTTGGACATTTTTATTTTCATCAGTCAGTGATCCAGGACTACATATAAGTTAGGCAAATGTCTCTTGCAATATGTTGTTGTTTGGGTTTTTTTTTTTTTTTTTTTCTAAATGGCCCAACAGAAACCTAGGCTGTTGGGGGCAACTATCTCATTATGCTCATGAAGACGACCCAGCTGTTGATGTAATAACACACACACAACATTGGTGCTGCATTTTCATTTTTTTTTTCTGTTAGTTCATCATTTTTATATTTGCTGTATTGATGTGCATATCTGTTGCTCTGTTGATGTGCATATCTGAGTGAAGGCTCAGTGTTTCCTGTTAAATTGTTTGAGTTCAGCCTGTTCTTGAAAGATGTGTAGTGAAGTGATGTCACTTGTCAAAAGCAAGGGTTAGAAAGATACAAGAGACAGAGAAAAGATATACACTGCTGATGTTCTCTGATAGCGCAGTAGTTGTCAACAAGAGGGGGGAGTGGAGGACCAACCAAAGTGGATTCATGTCTTCATTGCTTTTTGGCGTTTGTGAATGCAGGGGGCATCAATTGACAAGGGTGCCCTCTTTGTCATCCTTGGGGACATCGCGATGTTCCTGGCTTCACACTCGAGTCGTGTTGAAATAGTGAAATGCATTGCATTCTTATGTTTTGCATTCAAAATTACTACATGTGATATATTATGCTTCATTCTGGAATCAAACAATGGTTTGGGAGAGAACACAACATCAGGCTGTCTATGATAACCAGGCATGTCAGTCAGGGTCTACTGTATCACAGGGCACCATCTAACGTCAAACTTGGCAAGGTGGTAGTGCCGTAGAGGGGGCAAATCCTTAATGTTTGCCTCGTCTGATTTGTATATATTTAGCAGCCAATCGACTGATTTACCGGTAATTGACTTCTCAATAGAGAAAGTGTCTCACTATTTGAAGTTCTCGTCATTTGGGTACAGGTTATTACCACTGTCTGCTTAAAAAAAAATAGGGTAGTAACCACTATTATGTTAGTAATTGTCAGTATTTATGCAGGGCCACCTCACTGAAATCTTATGAGGTACCTCTACATTCATTTCACTTCCTGTGGAGATTTTAAGCTGGGTTGCTTCAGTCCTGCTAGATCGCTTCTGTCTGGTTATGTTCATGAGTCTGGTGTGCAAATTCTCATTTCCAACAAGAGTAACAGTGTGCTGTTTGCCAGACCGCACCATCTCTGTACAAGTTCGACAGATTTACCACAATGTGCTACTTTTCGGAGAAACCTGCCTTTAAAGCCCTGAAAAGCACAAAAATTTAGTACGATTTTCAGATGTTATATTGTGTTCATGTCTTCAGGCAACAGCTTATAATATTCAGATTTTGACATAGAAAACAATCTCACAATCCAGAAGCACAGGAACAGAATTAGAAATCAGTATTATTTCCAAGTGTGAGAATCCTTTGATATTGCAGTGTAGGGCGGCAGTTTAGGGAATTAGATCAAACTAAGTCGGTTCTATGGCTATAGCAGCCAAGTTACTTTTCACATTGAAATTTACCCTGTATATCATTAGAATGTCATAAATACTGTCCAAAGTTTATAGGGTTTACAGTAATGCCCCCATGATTATCTGTGTTAATATCATGCACATTATTTGCAACTACTTGAATAATTTGAGTGAATGCCCATTATTGGGCATAAGAATAGTCATTACTGTCAACCATTAATTTTAACCTTTAGAAGGTGGCAGAATGTGTTTGGTGCTGCCCCACTGGAGTTTGGATATTTCATCTTCGGGTGAGGACGACTTACAATAAACTTCAGTCATGAGATAGATTTCTTGAAAGTTGATCCTTTTTCAAACTCTTTGTCGGTCTGAGTTGTGGGTCCTGGAGACTGAGTTTTGATGATGTGATCTGAAATGAAACACTTCGCCTAGCAAAACATATCTTGTTTATGTTTCATGTGATTCAGCCTCCTGCAGCAAAGGATATTTAAAATTTCAGATGGTATTCTGTGAAATTTTATGACTGTATTTTGTAGTGATCTCTCTCTACTTTTACTTTGTAGTTTGTGTAAATCATTGAACACAATATGTAAACTGAGGTTCCTTCTTTTCCAAAGTGTCACGTAGTTCAGCAAATAATGTTTTGTAATAAAGAGGTTGTACATTTCAAGTTTTAGTCGTCACAGTTATCATATCTTTGCCTCTACCTCCTCCCTAATAATCTGTTATCTGTGCAGTGCTTGATATTATGACACTTTTCATGACCTATTAAACACCAAGCAATTTTTATTCAATTTAAATGCCCTGCCGGCAGTGACAAATTTTTGACTTGCCTTGAGCTCATTTCACCAGTATAATTCTGGGAAAAAAAAAGAAAAAAAAAAAAGGAAAAGGAAAATTTATGTATTTGAGCTGTTATGGAATCATACGTAACAAAATGGAGGCAGCACTGACATGCACACTAAAAGCTATGAAAGGCTGCCACTTGTGATGCTACAATGGAAACTCGATATAAAGAGATCTGATATAACAGATTATATTCCACATACTAAGAATCTTGCTATAGGATTGGTCAAGAGCTGATCACGTGATTAAGCGTAGGTTTGCCCATCACATCACCTGAGAAAAAAAGTTCGTTACACTCTATGTTGATAGTCCCTTTTGTTTCGCTGATCTCTACAGTCCATACAGTCCTAACACGAGATGAGTACGCGCGAAATAAAAGTATGTTGCACTGTGGACGATCACTTAACTAGGTCACTTGATAGTCCACAGTGCAACGCACTTTTAATTCGGTGCCGCGCAGTGCGCGGAGCAAATTCTTTGTTTTGTCATCACTCTACGCGCATACGTCTAAAGTACTGCAGTAAACTATGGAGCCTAAGCCCTAAGGATACTCAGTACCTAAAGACAGCTAAGACAGTTTCAGATCAGGAATAAAATGGGAATATCTAGGACCTTAGATGTGGAATATAAAGCAAATAATCAACTGTTAGTTTCAGGCAATGAGAAAAACTATCACTTCCTCGGCGATCTGAATGTACTCTATCTTTCCTCAGCTGCACTTCAGAAAGATAGCTACATCCAGATCACATCGGAAGTGATAGTTTGTCCCATCACCTTCACCAACGTTGATTATTTGCTTAATACCTCATATAACAAACTAATTTCTCCAGTCCCATTGTTTATTGAATACTGATATAACAAAATATCTGATATAAAAAACAAATTGTCATGGTCCCACAGATCTTGTTATACCGACTTTCCACTGTAGTTCTGATGTGTGTGAAACTCCATAAAAGTCCTTGTTAAAGTACAGTGATTGGATAATGTAAAGCTGCGATGATGTCCCCATTACATGCACATACTTTGCTGAAGTTTTCAGTGGAATTGTTGTAACCTTCATAAGTGCTTTTATTTTGTGAAAAGTGTGAACCCGCAGAATCTTCACATCTCTCTTCTTCCATATTCAACAACAATTTGAATTACAAGCGAAGGGAGGCACATCTCGGTGATCAATTCAGATTTATTCCAACATGGTCAGCCATCATAGCTTACACAACGTGTACACATAGGGTTACACACTATTGGCCACTTAGCTGATATTTACAGTGTACAGTACACACACTTTGCTACACTATGCAAGTACATTGTCCATGTATGCGAACTGATACAAACAAGATGTGAATTTGTTTCCCAAAATATGACACAAAATAAACATACGTTACAAAAGCCATCTTCAACTATCCTGACAAATGCTTTGTATATTTGTGTGAATGAATGATGTATAAATCAAGAGAAGGAAAGAAAGGATACGACATGTATATGAATGGTCAAGACTCTTAAATAGGACTGTATACTCTGTAAACCTGTGGACTGGTAAAGAAATTATTACAGAGTTATCACACTGCCTTTTCTTTCACAATAGTGACTTCATACATGTATAAATGAAGTGTGTGTGCGTGAGTATGTTGGGATAAGATTTATTGAAAACAGGTGCCTAACATACCCTGAAACATGACGCCACTTCTTTGTAGAGAAAATGCAAATTTCATACGAAACATGCTAAAAAAAAAGAACATCTTGCTGTGTAGAAAATAAGTCTCATAAGCGATAGATTGACATGAAGCATTCAGAAACATTCTTAAAGAATGGCAACATTGAATATTGATAAACATAACATTTCATAAAAAGAGAGCAGCATTTGCTATGAATCTTGGTTGAGTGCTCCTTACAGTCATGTTTTTCGAGGCGTAACAGAAACAGTTATTGAAAATGGGTCGATTCCACCTCATTCAATCCTGTTCAAAAGATCAAATCATTACAAGTATTTGAAGTTAGAACATAACACAAAAAGAAGTATACCGAAGGGGCAAATACAGAAAGATGAAACGTATTATTAAACCAGAAAACACAGTGAATGTGTTCATAACTTTCACACAAAATTACCCTAGCCTTGACAACAACCACTAACTCGCATCACTTCTCTTTTCTCCGATATTCAAATTCTATTAATTGTAAAGTTATATTGCAGACATGCCCTGAAAAGTGCTTGGTTATGCAATAGATGAGGCGTGAAAGAGAACAAAGGTTCAAAGAGGGCAGAGGGACGGGATGAAATTATCATTTATTTTTTCGTCTTATACACTTTAACATTTACATTTACATTTACATGCACTTGAGGGAACTGTCCATAACATGGCCCAGGAATCTCCAACTAGCAAATAAAGCATCTGAATGTTCACACTGTGAGCATCCATTACTTTGACATCACTACATTTTTGTACAATCCATAAATCTGGTTTAAGGTTTTGCATTTCCTTTTAGATGACTGAATGACTGGGCTCACAAACTACAAAACACAATTTCTTATTTATATATTGCATCAAACATCATTTACATTTTCCTGCTTAATTACAATCATGGCACTTTTATCAAAAGGTCCTTGCAAATCGTACCCACACATTCACTGTTATTTTACTCTCTTGTACACTACTGCACACGATTTCTTCACTATCACATAGTGTTTATATGTATATGCAATACCTGCATACAATCAAGTTTGGCCATGTCATGTTACTTCAAGCTTCTCTAACACACAGGTACATACATATTTCACAGTCGTTGAGATGTTCATTCAGTACAAATATTAAATTTGGTATGGTTTAACTTCAAAAAAAAAAAAAAAAAAAAAAAAAAAAAAAACCATCATATAGCACACATGACAACTAAACATTGTAAGGAAGTACACATCTGCATATTACATGGAACTGCCTTATCTGAGGAATTTGTTTGAATAAACATGCTTTTAATCACCCTATTCACTCTCCTATGCACTTGGACACACTAATTCATCCTCACACACTGACACTCTTGCACATACACTCACACAGTCTCAACATATGTCTTGCAAATCACAAATGTGATACACATCAGTAACTGCAAAATCAGTCAGTTTTGCAGAATCACATCATGCTGAATTTTGTATTGTTTTAAATTCATATGACATGTTCCATTTAATAGTTTAAACTCATCTGGACAGACTATGTTAAACAGTATTTGCACAATTTTATTCCAACGCATTCTCTGAACTATTTTACTTGTACCTGCAATATGTGCAAAAATTTTCCGTACCACAGAATAAACCCCTCCAGTACTTCACTACTCTTGCTACCTTATAGTCTTGCTGGGTACGTGGAAATATATGAGCGATATGACAATAACTCGACTGTCGTTACAGCCTTCAGCCCCTGCACAAATAATCTGTAAACTGAGCCATATCTTGCTCCTCTGTTGGTAATGCCCTTGACTCTGGAGATGAAGAAACATTGAGAGAGATAGAGGACGAGGAGGAAAGAAATAATGCATTGATGGTTCACATTGTGCAACAGGACACAAAGAATCATGTATTTGGTTATATTATCCTTTGATGGCAGCTGCCATTCATCGATCACAGAGGGTATATTACAGCTACCATCAAACCTATTCATAGTAGCCACCCAAGGGAGATGGAAAAAAAGTGACCGTTATAGACAGGTGGCTGCTATAAACAGGGTATTGAAAACGGCTTCTCTTATGGAGGAGATTTTTTTTTTCTAGTGGCTGTATATAACAGGAGGCTGCTATAGACAGGTGGCCACTAAGGCAGGTTTAGACTGTAAAAGTCTATAGATAACAGGTTGCTGGTGAATCCATTGATTTGGTTTTATATCACTAGGCATTCATTTCATAAGTAAATGCCTGTCAATTCAAAATAGTGTTTATGAGTCAGATGGATTCTGCAATATATACCTGAAAAGCAAGAGCATTTAAAAAAGTTACGTGATCCTCTTGACCACATGCCGTTTTCTTGCAACAAAAATGTTAAAGCCATGCAAACTTGAATGACGGAAGAAATATTGAACGGACAGAATCTCACAGAAAGTTTGATATCAAAGTGCCGTTAAACCGTAATTGATTCTGGTCTTGTGTTGTTTGCTTTCACAAGGGCTGTGGGTCAAATTGCGATATACAAGTGACCTTTGCGTGGTTATGTAATCTAAAAATGCCTTGATACCATCACAGAGTCCTACACATTGACCACCACAGGTTTCGTCACTACTCATCCATACTGCATTTATCACCTCTTGAAACCTTCTTGATCATACCAGCTACAATGTACTTACCTCCTTTTTTAGGTGTGTACATGGTAACATCTGCCTAAGATATTAACAAAATTAATGTGGGAAAATGTGTCTGCAGAAGTATCTGTAAGTCATACAGAAATAAACATCTTTTACTTGTATATCACCCATGTAAGTGTGGACACTTACAAACTAGTTCTAGGCAAATTCACATATTTGTCAATCTTGAGTGTATAAATCACATTTTATAGATGTAGTACAGGTTACATACAATCTATCTGCTTGCATACTTTTATGTACATTAAATAATTTGGTTCTTTTACAAATTCAGAACTCATGTCGTGGGTACACAGGTGTTACAGACTTAAGGTGAGGTATTTTGGGCCAAAAAAAAAAAAAAAATAGAAAGAAAGGAAAAAACTTCGGTATCATCACCACTGCTCTGCATGGCCAATCATACACAAATGTCAATATCTACTTACAATTAATTTACATAATATTAATTTGCATAATATGTCATGCATGATCATTTTGGAATGACTGGTATGTATTCAAGAATTCCAAGAATGCGCTGAATGCACAGATGGCATCTCCCATCGTACCTTGAAATAGAACTGTTAAAATATCCCGACATATTACAGTCAACTGTGGAATATCAAAACAAAGCATCGTCAACAACAAACATACAAGTTACACGAAAATGCAGATCTAAACTGACCACTGTCAGTTTGTAGATGATAAATGATTTCAACAAAAACAAAAATCAACCACTATTTGCATTCGTCTTAAATGATCATATTACGATCATAAACACAGCATCACAGCTCTGCATTATTGTTGCCAGTGAAGCTGTATGCATCATCAAGCCATGACAAACCAGGGTCTGTATGCACAGACTAGTCTCTCTCTCTCTCTCTCTCTCTCTCTGTGTACATTGCAGTTTTGACAGTGACATCACATACACACAACACAAATCACAACGTCTAAAGGCAAGAACATTGGTATGTATACAATACAACAACTTCAAAATAATAAACACACAACAGCGCATGTCATGCAACTACTTGCATTCCGACATTATGGAAATGTCTGTAACCCAACATGAGCAGCCGTTTCTAGAAGGTGAGTATTCTGACAGAATGAAATTATGTTCTCGACAAAATTGTAAAGTACAGTGTAACTGATCACATAGTACTAATTCTTCATCAATGTTGATTTTTCTGTTTTTCAATGACATGGAATGGTTGGAGATAAGATGACTTAAAGGTAAGGAATCCCATTTGCATGCCTTAAATGAAGAGTTGTATAAATACAGTGGTATGTTGAAGAGAGTATCATTTTAGAAACTCCCATAAAGTATTGAAAGTGGAAGGTAACATTTAGTACATTTTTATTGACCGTTAGATTTTGAATTGAATTTTTTTCGGGGCTCACCGTAAATTCCAGTACATTACTAGGCTACCTTTGCAGACCCATGCACTGCATGTGTGTCCATCATGTATATTTTGTGAAGAAAGTTCATCAAAACTTACAAACATTTCTATATACATTCTTGCCACACACTCTATATGTTATTACATCAGCTCTTATACTTTTAGATTTGTGTTTATAGATAAAAAAATACAGAAGACTGCAACAAAAAGGCTTAAGTGTGGCTGACACACAGAACTACTGAGTAGTTGAGTTTTGTGCATTATTCAAATTGTAGATAACTGTTGACTTCCAAATTTCTCAGCAGTGGCCTAAACAAGTCCCCTGAGGTTCATATGTAATGTTTTGCTGCATTTTGGGAGGTCTGTAAAAGGTATCCCCTACCTTTAAACTGTGCACTCTCTACACACCTGGTCTGTGAGAGAACTCAAAATCCTGAGGGATGGTGGAATAAAGTCACTGGGGTTATATCTAGAAGGAGACATAGCCATCCCCTTTTGATCACTCCCCTGTGTAAGATTTTTTACTTGGAGTTAGATTGTTAAAAGGAAAGCCAATCTCAAAAGATTTTGGCACACAAGATGAGTATACAGTCCAATCATATTGCCGGCCGAAGACTATTTTCTCGTTTGGTAACTTCATTAAAGTAACAGCATCTTGCACAGTGTCAGGAGTGAATTAAAAAAGCCTTGTTATTAATGGAATACAAAAACTGGTTTAACAGCCTTATTTCATTTCTTCCTAAAAAAAAAAAAAAAATAAATAAATAAATAAAATACTTGTGCAAAACAGCAGCACAGTAAACATACCATATTTCTTGGGATTATACTTTGAAACTAAACAATTTGCATCACTGGAGTCAATCAATTTCATATATTATATTCATAAGACATCAAACATTGTACACTTTGAAGGGCTGTAAATGGTGAGTATATTACTACAAGCACCTGCCTGCTCTAAGACTGGGGTCAGGATTTGGGGTGGGGTGAGAGGAAGAAGCATATGCTCCAGTTGACTTTGTTTTCATTTGTTTGTTTGTTTGTTTTCATTTGTTTGTTTGTTTGTTTGTCGCACCAGACTAATATGGGTACTTGATCATGCTGAGGTCCACATGGTCATGCAAAGAACATTAAATGAGAAACCTGAAAATATTGGTGAACGAGTTGAAGCACTCTCAACTGAGTCAGGTCTTCACCCTTTTTTCTTTTCTTTTTCCCTTTACACTCGTATATTTCCCCTGCACATTTGTGTGGTACCACTAAAAAGTATCCTATGAGGGATGATGTCCATAAAAAAAAAGTCAGATAAGTCAGATGCTGAAATTTTAGAATCGTATTCGGTCTACATGCAAAGAAGCACGTCTTCTCTTCTTTCTTTCACCATCACTGAGGCAGCTGTCACTTTTGTTTACTCATTCTATTCCTCACCTCTTTGCTTCGCTGATAAATATTTAGGAGTTTTTTTCCCTCTCTCTCTCTCTCTCATTCAGAAAAGGAAAGGAAGACTACCTGTTGATTGCATGAATTGTTTCAGCGTCACTGTGCGAATGAAATACATGCAGTGTTCCAGGCATTTTGTCATCTGGTGAAAGCTCACTCCATTAACATGAGTCTACGTGCACACGGCGGGAGATGTAATGGGGAAGGGTAGGGAGAGGGGTTCTATGGGTGATAGTGGTGTGATCCTGACCTAGCCTAGGGTAACAAGGCAGGGTTCTGAAGGACGGGGGACAAAACATGTGGTTTGAAATATATTCACTGACTGTTATATAATGTGAAGCTGTAAGAAATGGCCACAATCTACAGTTCAGACCACTGGCTATATATCCATAGTATTACCGTCTCTTTAAAATGCAGACAAGAATTTAATTCAGTGTACAAAATGTTCATGAGAACAATGACAGATACTTGATTATGAAAACATATCACCTGGTAGTCTGCAAATTATTTTTTTTTCTTATCTTCTTGTACAAGTCTACTTTCATAATCCTGGTCCAACAGAGTCTCCTATACAGTTCTGGTCTACTTACTTCTGTATGTAATCTTTATTACATGTCTCCTTGTGGAATACTAGGGGCATAATTCTACATGAATCTTCTAACACAACACCACTAGCAGGACAATACACTTCATGATCCTCATCAAGAAACTGTCTATCAGTGTTGTATGCTATCAATGACAATGGAATATTAGTACCTGACATCCCTCTATCGAATCACATGGATGCAGGTATTTCTACTGGATAACATCACACCACAGTACTACCGCACCATGCTTCAAGCAATGTTGCACTCTTGTAATACTGTACTTTCACTAGCATCACCTTGAATTGACCTACTCCACAATATGTACACACAGTAAATATATATATATAATATATACACACGCATACAATACTTATATACTTTTATATATCTACAAAGGTGACAACTGTTGTCCAGACTCAGTACAGCTCCAGCTATAGCACTTGTATAGACCACATCACACTCCATATACACGACAATAAGTTACCAGAGTACCTACTTACATGGAATTCCACACATTTCACACCGACTTTCTGGAATATCAATTCCCGAGTAACAATATTGTTACCTTGCATTTTGTTGAGATTCAAGAGTTCACATTTAAGCAATGCATCAACAACTACCGTCCGACGTCCAAGGAGATGATACTTCTGTCAAAAGACCATCATATCTCCAAACAAAACCAAAGAAAGCATAAAATGCTTGAGCTGCACAAATCAATGGACAATCTTTTGAACTTCTTAATGCAGGTTGACCTCTTGTCTTCTGTTTGCATAAAAGTGTAATAAAACTGACACCAAGGTAAATAAACTGAAAGAGTAAATGTAATAATATGTCATCACTTTGTCAGTGACTGTCAGCTAAATTCTGTATCTGTACAATGACTCCCTAGAGTATCCACTTTGTGCACTCCCTGGAAGCAAAAATAAACAACAAAACAACTCTATCAAGCATGTCCCTCGATGAACATATATGGAAATAACACTCGAACAATCACCACCATCCATGGAATAAAAGCTCACTCTAGAGAAGCATAGAATTATGCTGACACACACTGGTCAGTTTGAAGAACAAGTGACAAGGTATTGTAGCAAACTGCCACAACTCATGACAAACCATGTTTAAACAATACTCTTCATGGCTTTGCATTCTTTGGAATGCATATTCACTGGGATGAATCATGACAAATGTCTACAAACAACAAACTTGCAATCGTGGCGCAGAACGGATGAATGGATGGAAACCTGCCACGCGGTGAAAGGGAGCAAACTTCGTTGCCCTCGTTCTTGACGGGCGATTCACTGCTCGGTTTTCTTGACCACCCCCGTGGCCTCCTTCAGCGAGGAGAAGGAGGAGAAGGTCTTGGTGATCCAGCTGTTGGCGTTGCCGCCCGCCGACGTGTTCCTCACCAGCTGGAGCTCGGCGAGGGCGCTGTTCAGCTGGTGCTCCAGGTGCTGTGCGCGGCACTGCGACTCCACCAGCTGCAGCTTGGTCTGCGCCAGCTCCAGCTCAAACTCCCGCACCTGGTTGAGGGCCTGGGCCAGCTCGGGTTCCTTGGGTACCTCCGAGGGTGGAGGCGGGTCGCTAGGAGACCGCTCATACTTCCCTTCCTCACTGATCAGATCCCGGCAGGAATCACAACTCTGAAGTCTTTCCTATTTGATGCACATGAAGATGAAGAGGGTGGGGTAAGATATATAGATATAAAGATATAGATCGACAGAAAAGAGGGGAAACGTAAGGTGGAAATTGAATTTGTGTATCATTCACACCATAATCACACAAAAATATCAAATAATGACTAATGCATCACTAAAATGTCCTTGATTTCACGAGTTAACTAAATTCAATGAACACCAAGGAAGAGTTATCTTTTCTGAATATCTTAATTCAAAATCGAAAGAATAATCGAATCATTGAAAAGCTAGCAGGGGACATGTTCAGTGGATACAAATTAGGCCTTAAGGCTACTATTTACCATTTGCAGATAAAAGCCAACAACAACTTTAGTGCTTCATAATGGTTTTAAAATGTGAGTTAGGGATAGAAACAACCAATTTAAAAATATTAATCAGTATAATTAATGTTAAATATTGTCATATATACAAAATGTGAACAATAGTTTTATAAAATCATTTCTAGAATAAACTGTCTACAGTTATGGCTTATTGAGAAAATTTGTGATATCTCCTTATATTTGTGGCTCTATTGCAAAATCTTTATATGGTAGGATGTTTTGTGATGTTACTGCACAATTATAGGCCTACACATGCATCAAATGTGATAACTCCAACATTTTCAATAACTGCTCCCAATGGTAAGAAGTAAGAATCTGATGCATATGTGTAGGTCAGTTGTATTACAAAACACCCTACCATATACAAATTTTGCCATAAAACCTAAATTCTAAAGCGATATCGCTATTTTTCTCAATAAACTGTAACTGTAGACGGTTTAATCCGGAATCCCTTTTTTTACTTTCCATTGTTCACATTTTGTATATTGAACAATACTTTACACTGATTATAATAATTCAAATTTTTACATTGATTGTTCTATCCCTAACTCACATTTTAGAACTATTTTGAAGCACTAATGTCAGGTTTTTATTTCATCTGCAAATGGTAAATTATCCCTTCAAGGTGGCTGGGAGATTAGTGATGGCAAGACAATCAGTCAACTGACCCTAAGGTCCAGCATGGACTTCTTGGCCCTCGTCTGCTGGGCCTCCAGTCTCTCACTCAGCTTAGAACAGATCTGTTTGTATTCTCCAATGATGGCCGAGTTCCTCTTGGACTCAGACTCTGCCTTGGCCGTCTCTCTCCTGTACATCTCTTTCACCTGGGAAATAAAACATTCCCAAACATTCACAGCTTGAGTTTGACAAAGCAAAACAGACTTACAGAACAGGCTCATAGCAGCAGCACATTTCTGCATTCATTTTTAACACCCACCCCCCACCCAAGGGGGAAGGAGGTATCCTTGGAATCACTTCACAGTGAGTCTTTTAATTTGAGCAACATAAAATTCAAGCTGAACACAGACTTCTTTTGAATTTCTAAAAAGAAATCAATGGGATAAAAAATTTTTCTAAAAAAGAAAGAAAAGAAGGATGGTATTGAGAAAAAGTTGGAAGACAAAAAAATGGGGGTTTGATTATGCAAGAAAATCACAGGTCTTCATCTGTCTAAGTATGATCAAAGAGGCTGAATATTGATTCTCATAACAACGTAATGCCACTCTATGGTCAGACTAGCCTTTTGCTAAGACAAGGCCTCGTGGCTGAAGATTGAGACTAACTCGCCACATCAAGAACTGTGAGAAACAGGTGAACACGAGACCGGGTGGCGCAGCCATGAGGCCTTTTGAAACCTGGGTTTTTTTCCCTACCGCCTCCAGACGAAGGCGAATATGAATTATTCATATATTCATGAGTCAGAGCACACAGTTGGTATGTTAATGAGGACGTGTCAACGCTGCGCTGGCAATGCAGGCAGCTACGGATGAGCGAGCCGCCGACATGCATACTTATGCGTATTCATTAGACGCGACGGCCTGGTGAGCAATGCGGTCGCTGATTGGCCGCTATCCTATAGGGTAGCAGAATCAGCGAGAAACAACGTTCTAGATAAGAAATTCATGTCAGGTTTCAAAAGGCCTCGCGGCTGCGCCGCTCGATCTCGCATTCACCCGTTCTCTCGCAGTTAGTCTCTTTCACAGCCATGAGGCCTTGTCAAAAGGCTATGGTCAGACAGGTTTCAAGTTGTGGAAGTATAACAAACATTTGCAATGACAAGAAATATCATTAAAATCAGACATGACGAAAGAGAGTAAATGGAATATCAAAGCTTAAATGTGACATGAACCAGTGATATTAGCTGCAACCACAATGGGCAAATTAAATGAGATGATACTGGCATCAACTCACAGGTCTCATGCTGACCCACTTTCTTTTTTCTTCTGCTTTTTTTTTGTGTGTGTATGGGACTATTGAAATACATTGGTGCACACTTGACAGTACAGAGGGCTAGAAGATTTGGATCGATTCATTCTGATGCAAAGCAGATAAGTGTGTCTACACAAGTTTTCCACCTTCAAAGCAAACAAATCTCGGCATGACGAAGGACACCAAGATAACATCCAAACTCGAGTCTTCCGATTACAGATGGATTACATCAGACTCCTACAAATATCCATTTGCAAAGAAGACATGGATTAGCATCTTTTATTCATCTCTTTGCTTCATGTCACTTTGTTTAGATCCCTGCAAGCCTCCCACCATCTCCAGAGAGGATGTTTGAGGCTTGATGAGGGACCAAGCTCACCTGCGCCGTCTCCGACCCAAGATGCCTCTTTTCCTCCTCCGAATCCTTGAGCTGCAACCTCAGCGCCTTCAGTTCCTTCTCCAGCTCGTCTGCTCGGTCTCGCTCCTGGCAGTTTCGGTGGCAAAGAATAGCACGGGAACATTTGAGGTGTCAGAAATACCACACGTAGACAAACACATACATTGCTTAAAGCAGGAAGTGACAACGCAGGAACACAAACGGGGGAAACATCATGGATTAATTATCTTCCACTCATGCGAATGGGGTCAACAACTCTCTGAAAGTCTTTGATTGAGCTCACATGGGAAAATGACTCTTTGAAAAATATTGTCTGTTCTATCACTGATTTACTGTTTCACCATAAAAACTGCTATTTATATTATAAATTCCAAGTAGCATTACGTGATGTCGGGAGATACTGCCTTGTGAAATTAACATAATTCAAATGGCTTCACTTTCATACTACTGTCTATGTATGTTTACATTTCTCTGATAGAAAGGGGTTCTTTGTTTTCTGTTGTCTACGTACCTTGCATATGATGTGTTCTTTTTTTTTCTTTCTTATAACTGAAGATATGAAGATATTCCAAAGTACTTCTCATGATGTAGACATCCAGGATTAACTTTGATGTCATCAGAAGATTTAGCGGGCTCAAAGGATAATGATGCATTAGGTGAAACTCTACCTCATTTACCTGCCTAGTTCAATATCTATGCTGGCCTTTACAACCAAATTTTGAAGTTCCTCAGAACATACAACTCTAACATTACATGAGATTTTGGTTTGCTAGAAAGATGTCCTCTGTCTCAGCACAAGAGAAATCTTGGCTTGAAAGTTGATGGTTTCCATGACGACAGTGAGTTTGCTCTTACCGCATCCATTTGCTTCTCCATCATGAGTTTGTGGGTGATGAGTTCATGGGCCAACTCATCATTCTCCCTCTCTAGGTGGATGTTTGCCTCCATCAGCTGCTTGTTTTCTCGCTAGATGCAAGGACAAATCATCAATTATGGAATAATCTCCCTTTGTTTGTAAGGCTAGCAGCTACAATTAATGAGTTTAAGGTCAGGTTAAAAGTCATCTTTAGAAGTAATGCATTCTATGTTTGAATAATGTATGTTGTGATTATTACTTTGTAATGCCAGTAGAGTATTTTATCATAGTAGCTGCGCAATATTAAAAAAAAATCAACAAAATTAATCCATCCACACAAAGACAAAATCAGTGATGTCAAAGGAATGTCATGGAATCAAGTGTCCACCTCTATTCAGGTAGTTGTATATCAACTGAGTTGTCAGAAACAAAAAAACAAAAAACACACTGCTATGAATGCAAAGGATGAAACTGGTATCAAATTTACAGTGGAGTTAGGTGTATCACTGAATTTTAGTATAGCTTTGGTATTGAGTGCAACACTGATAACAGCATAAATTTACAGCTTTATCCTAAATACTTAAAAGGCTGCCCTTTTAAAAAATCCAAACAACACATGTACGACAGAAATTTGACTGCTTTGTTGTAATATCAGATCAAAATCCTGGTTATAATGCCATCAATTATACATATATGATAAATAATTGATTTGAGAAAGCCTCTCTCCGAGGGATTGATAGCGGTGCCATCCAAGAGTCAAATATTCATGGAGTTAGAAGGTAACTGAAACTTCAAAGTAAAAATGAAAAAAATATATATGACCTGCATCAGCTTGTTTTATTTTCTTCATATAATGTAAACAGTCACTCTACAAATCTACAAGCTGAAGGCAAAGGGAAATTCTAAGAAGGTTACGATTAAGAGCTAAAAAGAGAGAGAGCTTTTCTCACCTCCAGTCTCTCAACGGGGTCTTCTCTCTCCTCCTCCTCCTTCATGGCGTAATACTCCTTCTCATACTTCTTCAACTTTCTCTGGCTCACCTGCAAGGAAAGGAGAAGTTTATTATTAGAGTAGAATTAAATATTGCTTCTTCTTTTCTTTTTTTTTTTTTGCAGTTTCGGAGTTCACTGACAGCCACAGCATCTATCAAATCCTGCATGATGGCAGACTGCTTGTGAACAGAATGATCATCTAAAATCAACCAAGTTATGCACTGATTGCAGGAAATCTGCTTTGATACTCTACGTTCCTGTGAATTGGAATCGTGGTTTCTGGACTTAAATTGAACAAATATAAGGGGACACTGGGATCAGACAAGGGTGTCACTGTCCTAAGCACCTGAAAGGCATTGGAAATTATATGTCTATCCCACCTCCTCAAAATCAAGACTGATGCTGACCTTGAAGATGATCACTTTCAGAAAGCACTAAGTGCCATACACCCTGAACTAAATCCAAGGATAGTCTGCCATTTTGTGCTTATCCGCACCTGCATAGTACCCGAAAAGGACAATGACCTCTCCACTGCAAGTGACCAGTCTCTACATAAGAGCTCAAATCATCTGCCAGAAAATTGCCTTTCTCAACTCTGCACCCTTCCCCGTGACTCTTCAGGTCCTCTCTGTATGAAGTGTAAATGTTTGCCTCAAAGAGTAGACGATTTGACAATGGAATTGCATGAAGTACAGAATGCCATTGATGCCTTGTTAGACATCCAAAGGACCACAGCACCAGCAACACTCTAGAAGGCACCTCAATTGTCAACTACACATTCTCATTCAAAAGAGCCACCAACAACCCCAGGGACCTTGCGAACAGAAGGACAACGCCTTCTCCAAAATCTGCTGACTTCTCTTCTGGTGACCGGAAATCGTCAAGCACTCTCCGATTGTCAACTAGCCACAGCAACAACCACGCCCTCACTCGGCAATGGGCCTCTCGGTCAACCTAGTCTGCATCCAGTTACATGTATCCTCTTCCTAAACCCAGTCCTCCGACGACAACGGTTCGACTCCCACGTTTACTACCGAATTCCTCCTCCCCAACGCCCACTCTTCCAGCAGCATAGCATGTATCATCTCAACCAGCCACCCCACCCTATGACATCTTGCTTGTACCAACCAACCCAGCAATTCCAAAATCGTGCAAGTAATGACATCCCTCACCTCCCTCACAATTTTGCTCTTGAAAGACCATCCTACGCATCAGTGCTCCATGCCCCACCTCAGCAGTGGAATAGCTAAAATACAATCACAAACTTCTATGAGGAACGCTGAACTAAATCTGGATAAATGCTTGTTTGCATTTTAAAAATATATTACTCTGTTCGTCCTGTTTTGTGAGCATTCTTTCCATTTTCACTTCAAAAATATTGATCAAATATCTAAAAGTGTAAATGGCACATACAAGTTTAAACATGCAAGTAGTGTAACGTGCAGCTTACTTTTGTTGACATGGCGATCTGAATCAGTTCAGCTGCACTCTCATCCGTGCGATACTTCTTCGGCAGAGTGACCCGGAAGTACTTCAGCACACCTTCAAAATCCTGTCCCAGCAGTTCCTTCTTTGATGACTGCAGGTGTATCAATTTATGATAATGACAGGATTGACTGTGTCAAAGTCAAATCAAAACTAACTTGACAATTTCAACTGCTGGATTCCTAATATCTGTGTAGTGAATAATCATATCTGTTAATAATGTACAATAAAAACATTCACCAAATAACAGAAGTTATTACCAGCCAAACAGATGCTGAATCTAACCAGTAAATGCTCAATACTTTGCTAACCTCAAGACATAACATCCTGGTTAGCTTGACTCATGGCAAATAAACACTGTAATAGATTTACGCATGAAGTTATCATAAAACAACTAAATGTGGTAAGATGCGCCATTACGAGGCATCAAAAGCTATACAATAAATAAGGCTTACTCATGCACTGTGACCTACTCCAGATAAACTTCTAAAAGTCTTACTCAGGAGTTTACACATATACACTGCATATACAAGAAGAGTGACTAGATGGCGTAAAACTGGAACTGACTAAAGGGTATTCAGAAAAAAAAAAAAACTTAGGGTGATGTTTTGACAAGTTTATAAAAAATTCTTGAAAAAACACAGTAGATGAAACTGATATTTTGAAAGCAAAAGAGAGTTCCACTGCTGAAGCTCAGATTTGTCTTTTTGAAATGTTAAAAAAAATATATATACAAATAAAACTGAAAAACTGAGAAATGATCTGAGTAAGTGCACTGTGGTAAAATGACAATGCAACCTTTTACTAAGGGCTGAAGGCTTTTACCTAAAGGCTTTTGAAATACGAAAGGCTGGATCAGGTAATTCAACTTCCATAGAAGGTGTTTACTCACTTTTAAGAGGGCAAGAGCTACATGGAAAATGATGGCCATTCCCTGGAAGACAAAAACAAATGAAACAAAATACAAATTCAGTAATTATGGAAGACACAGACTAAAACATAAGCAGAAAATAATACATTTTGCCTGCACACTCTGGCATAGTAAGTACTTTACATTGGAGTTACAACATTTGATAGAGAAACTCTAAGTTTGTGTTATGCCAGCAAAGTTTGTTATCATTGATACCTGACCTGCTGACAGAATTTTCCAAGAGAGAGAACTAGAACTGTTTCTAATCACAATTCCTATTTTCTACCTCAAACAATGTCCTTTGAAAGGTCATATAGCCTTACAGTACTCCTTGTCCAGACTGCCACTAAATGCAGAGCTAATTAAGGCACATACTTGAAATAATCAATCCTTTATCTGGTAGTCTTAAAAAATGAAATATCAGTGCTTTTCTCTTCTTTGAAGTCATACAAAGTGCATTAAAACGGCCAATGCACTCAAAACTCTGGCAATGAGAACAAATTTGCATCATAAGGGTGGCTCTGATATAGGGTAGGATGTTCTTCCTTTTGTTTTCCATTGAACTATGTCAATCGTTTGCCCCACTGTCGCTCAGCCCTGCCCTCCTCGCAGCCTCATCCACTCTGCAGCAACATCTTCCCAACAGTCCTACCCTCCCTGCAGTCCCGCCTTTCCTGCAAGCCTGTAATCCCTGCAGCCCCACCCTCCTCAAAAGTCCCACCCTCCCAGCAGTCCCACTCTCCCTGCATCCCCCGCCTTTCCTGCTGGCCAATACTCCCTACAGCCCCACCCTCCTTCTAGTCCCATCCCTCCCCACAGCCCCATCCTCCCTGACCTCCCATTTTTCCTACAGCTCCACCTTTCCTGCTGGCCAATCCTCCCTACGGCCGCACCCTCCTTCTAGTCCCATCCCTCCCCACAGCCCCATCCTCCCTGACCTCCCATTTTTCCTACAGCTCCACCTTTCCTGCTGGCCAATCCTCCCTAAGGCCCCACCCTCCTTCTAGTCCCATCCCTCCCCACAGCCCCATCCTCCCTGACCTCCCATTTTTCCTACAGCTCCACCTTTCCTGCTGGCCAATCCTCCCTAAGGCCCCACCCTCCTTCTAGTCCCATCCCTCCCCACAGCCCCATCCTCCCTGACCTCCCATTTTTCCTACAGCTCCACCTTTCCTGCTGGCCAATACTCCCTACAGCCTCACCCTCCCTTTAGTCCCACCCTTCCTGCACTCCCACTTTCTCTAGAGCTCCACCTTTCTTGCAGTGCCACCCTCCCTGCAGTTCCATCCTCCCTGCAACCCCATCCTCCCTGACCTCCCATTTTTCTTACAGCTCCACCTTTCCTGCTAGCCAATCCTCCCTGCAGTTCCACCCCTTGCCTCACACTCATCCAACACACCAGTGTCTCCTCCTCACTCAATACTGCTATCCAGCTGTTTCACTGAGTCATCGTAGGAAATCAAGAATACAGCAGTGATGCCCTCCGGCACCAAAGTGTGCAATTGTTTAAAACCTCCTCCATCCCTTTCTTTCCCCCTTCCCCCTTTTTCCTCTGTGTGTACCTCTTTCTTTTATAAGAAATGGGGAGAAGTATGGTAAAGAGAAATGAGCTGCCATTATAGAGCTTCTCAAGGGAGGGCAGCAGACAGGATGCGGATCATCGCAGAGGGAGGAAGCGTGATGGCGTGAGATGCCAGGAGACAACCAACCTGAGCTTGCGAAACATTGCCATCAAATTTAGGGTCAGAATCAGTACTACTTGGTGATTCACGCACTCTCTACTGCTTGCAGTAAACATGAGCCCTGAAGAACAGACAGAGTCACTGAAAGTAGACCGTGTATACAATTTTCGTAATGTGACATATTTAGAAAGTACTGAGAATTTCAGCAGAACAATGTGATATTTAACTACAGAATGGAACATCTCTTAGTCACTCCATAATATATCCATAAAAAGATATTTTTTACTAACATCCGGCAGAAACAGTGCAATTTGGTTGTTTCTTCAAAACTTCCCCACATTCAATGTGAAACATGAGCAGCTTATGACGTATATATATACGCACACCCACAGATTCCTGAATGTGTACTGTAATCTCTGATGAAATAGATAGCACAAAACAATTCTTAAATACAGACATATAAGCTGAAATCACTAAAAGCTAGTGGGCTTTCCGCACAGCTAATGTTTCAAGAGGAATTTGGCAGACTCTGGCGACAGGTGGGCACAGAATAACCTTTGACCCCGTACTTCTCAAGTCCTCTAAACAGGCATCACATCAAAGCATCCACCATGAAATCAACTGCTGTTGTTTGATCAGAACAAATACTCTCTTGAAAAAAAAATATGCACCAAATCCAGTCCCCATCATAAATACAGCTGCAGCTGATTATGAACTTTATGGCAATGACGACTAAATACTCTCTATCACTGTTTACAGACACTGAAAGAATAGAGGAACATCTTTATGATCCTGTAAACTGAAGGTTTACAGGTCAAGTCAGTTTTTGTTTCCTTGTTTTTTTCCTCTTTACTCAAAGCTGAGATATTTCCAGGCAAGCTCCTAACCCTTATGAGAACACATCTAAAAACATGTACAGCAGAGATGTCATCAGGGGGAAATAACTAAAGAGGCCACAGCCAAAGCTGATATATTTCTAGACAAGCTCCTAACCCCAATGAGTACACATCCACAAACATGTACAGCAGAGATGTCATCAGGGGGAAATAACTGAAGAGGCCACAGCCCAGGAACAAGGCTAGGTGTGAATGTTCCCCCCTCCCGCCACCATCTCCCCCCCCCCCCCCCTCCTCCCGTTGGAGGGCAATTACCTCGGAGAGGAAGACGTCCATGATGTGGAATACGGTGTGGAGCGGGAACTTGGCCGTGAAGAGAGTGAGGAACCACTGGGAGGCAAACATGTGGGTCTCGATGCCGATGTGGAGGAAGTGGCTGAAAAGATCTGGCACGTTGTCCTAGGTCAGGCAGAAGATAGAAGTAGAAGTAAAGAGAGAGAGGTATGGGGGGTTGCAGAGAAGGGGAGGAGATTGAGAGGGAGAAAGTGAGAAAGGAGAATATAAAGGGAGAGGGAGGGTTGGAATGGGAAAGGGAGGGTTGGAATAGGGAAAGAGAGAAAGAAATAGAGAAGAGGGGAGGGGGTAATGTAGACAAGAAGAGGCATTATGTGAGGGCAATAAAAATACATTCGTAGATGAGATGGTGTTATGAGTAAACACAGGGCAAAACATTGCAGAGGAGAAAAAGAGTGTGACATGTCGAATATAAACAGAGACAGAAAAAAGAACGAATGAGAGAGAGAGAGGACGAGAAGACGAAGGATTGATGAAGAGAGAGGAGATGAGAACACACACGACAGGTACTGGTAATACAAGAAAAAACAAGGGGGATGAAAATATTCCCAGATGGGAATTGCATTATAAATATGTGACGTGTTTGCAAAAATGAATAGAGATGGAAAAAAAACAACACCAGGAATTTAGAAAGAGAGTGACTCAGTGTCCAAAAAAGACAGAAACGAAAAGAGATAATTACAAAGCTGAGGGGATACCAGACAGACGAGGAAGTCCACATCGAGTACAAACAAAACTAGCAACTGAAACATACCTTTCATGACACTTGGCATTAATGGCTCCTCATACACAGCATGTTGATTATGATTTTTTTTTCCAAACATGAGGATAGAGTATGCTGTACGTTGAAACCTGCTGGAGAACATGCAGTGTTAACAAACCCGGCACTTGCATGATACTGGTACTCACATCTCGTTTTATCCAAACAAATGCTTCCAACACACGAGAAGTGTTATTGGCAACAGGCATCTATCTTGTCAATAAAACATTTTATGAGGTAGTATCACGACCGACACCAATGTAGGCAGTGTGCACTCTATCTCCTTACGCTCTCAAAAACAATGTAGAAAGGAAAGTATCAAACAGTTAAATCAAAATGGATGACAAAGCAGGGCAGAAGAAATAATGCCTCTAGCTTCCTTCAAGATGGAGGCATTACAAGGGAGAAAAGTGTACTCACTGTAGTAATGTGAGGTAAATACACTGTAACCTTTAGTACATACTGGAAAAATTACTCTGTCTCTGGCCCATGGCTAAGATAGGGTGTTCAGTAAAGGTTGGCAGTCCGCCCGGCCATGCTTGGCTATGAGTGACAAAAACAACAACAAGCTGGGTTTGCCATAGTCTAGCCTTAGTTTGCAGGCACAAACCCTTGTTGGTCGTAAAGGAGTCTGGCCCAAGACTAGTACATGCACCATTGGCTCTGTCCCATGGGCCCTGTATTGTAGCTTCTCCCAGAGGCTACAGTGCCAGTGGTGCATGTAGTAGTCTTGGCGCAGAATCCCTTATGACCAACAAGGGTTTGCGCCTGCAAACTAGTCTAGCCTTACCTCCAGGAGGCGGTCCAGCTGAAAAAACTTGACATGGAGCTCCTGGAAGTTGTTGAGGAAGAGGTCCCTGAGTCCCTTGTCGTACATGATCTTGATGAGGACAGCAAAGGCTTGCTCCTCTGGCATCTAACGAGGAAGAGATGAGTAAAAAATGGCGCAGATGTGTCATGGATATTTGAATGACGGGAAATATGAAGTCTGTGCAGAAGTCTTTTTTAATTTACAATCTACAGTTTACAGTGCTGCTATTCATAGGGCTCAGTTCACATTCATTATCTAAGGGAGCACAATGCGCATATGTTTCAACCATCTATAATCACTTTCTTTTCAAACTCACTAAATGCCTCTTCCTCTTTTGAACCCAGAAGAGGTGTTACTACACCATTACTTGACTTGCACATGTAAAGCTAGTTCTAGGAAGACCGAGTTCAATGCTGCACAGAGGAGTGGCCTTTGGAGTATGTTCTCACAACACTCTGTCCTTTATAATGACCTCAATGATCTCTGGCAAAATTAACCCCTGGGTGTAATGATGTGATTGTCTTCTAGAGGAATCCCGCTGGATATTTTGTAGTTATTTTGAAATTGGTCAAACAGGAAAATTGTGTATGCATATATAGACAAACTGCACTGCCCAGCATTTGGAGGATAATGAAGTGACAGATACTTTCGTAAAGCATGTAAGTGTTCAAGTGGTGCCATACTATGAACTTTTCTCTTGAACATGCAACATACTTAGAGTTGACTTACCAAAATGAAATAAAGGCAAAGGAATTATTGCTTGTAAAATATCTCCATCATGTAAATAGAATGACACAAAAAGAGCAAAATATGAATAGAGAACATATTTCAGTACTAGAAAGATTTTTTTTTGGTTTTGTTACAACGAAGGAAAAACAGAAATATCAGCAAACTATTCGAACTATTAAAGGAAACCAAAACCCAAAGAGAAATGTGGATTGAGTGACAGCAGCAACATTAGTAGAATACATCAGTGAAAGTTTGAGGAAAATCAGACAATTGATGCAAAAGTTATGAATCTTTAAAGTTTTGGTGTTGGAAACGCTGGATGAGGAGACTACTACAGGTTATGACGTCTGTGTGGACAACAATATAAAGAAAATGTAAAGGATCATTATTCCATAAAAAATCATTTTTCATGAAAATTACACATTACATCAACTTGATACTGACATATGTTAAGGGTAGCAATTATTCCCCCTGCTTTCTGGAACTGTTTGTCAAGTGCTCTTTCATTCTGCTAGAAAAAAAAAAAAATTGCGGAATTCCCTTTATATTTTCATTATATTCTTGCCCTAACATGACATCATAACCACTAAGTGTCTCCTAATCCAGTGGTTCTAACACCAAAACTTTAAACTTGCTGCTTTCACTCAATCTACATTTCTCTTTGGGTTTTGATTTCCTTTAATGCTCATGATCGATGAGAAACCTTAGAACAAGTACAAATTGTAGAGTGCAGGCCATAACATGTGTCCTCATAACAAATGAGGATAAAACATTCAATTGATGCTAAAACTTTGCAGTAAGCAGTGCAGTCATAAACTACTGTGAAGAAACTCTATTTTAGCATACATGGTATCAAAGCCGCAACTTACATGTAGCCACAGTACTGCAGCGAGGAATGACAGACCCTGGGTGTAACCAACATCATTGTCATACACAGAATAGGCCTGAATGGTGATGGGAGACAAGGAATTATAGTCAAAACCTATTATTGGCTGGTAGAGTACACAAAGTATAGACTAAACATTCTGAGTGATTCTTACTGTGTGAGATAAAAACACCATATGAATAAAAACAAAAAAGCTTATATCACAATGTCATAATATAGAAGCAGGCTGTGTTTGTTGGCAGAAAATTCATTTTCTTTCAAATCAATCTGTTGAATTTGTGGGTGCTAGTCAAAACTAAGTTTGTTAAATGGGAGAATTTTATCGTCTTTGAAAAGATTTTGCTGCTAATGATACCTTACAATCATATCTGATGTCACATTCTCAAACTGAATTTACTGTACTCTTGAATTTGTGGGTACTAGTCAAAACTAATATCGTAAAATGTTACAATTTAATCTTCTTTAAAAGGATTTTGCTGTTAGTAATATCTTTCATTCATATCTGATGTCATATTCTCACACAGATTGAATTTACTGTTTAAAAGCAGTATACTGCCTCTCACAGAAAGCAAGCTGCTAAGTTCTGGAAACAAATCACAGATGAATAAAATTAGGCCAAAAAAAAAAAATTGTTGCATTGGCGTAACATGAGATTTTCAAATAGGGTCGGTCGGGCGGATTTTTTTTTTTTTGCTACCTGCATTTTACGTGTAAAACTCGTGCTCAGCTCAGTAAACAGTTACAACTGCTGCACCGAATGTGCTGTGTTCATCTATTCTACAAATCATTTATGAGGCCGATATTACTGGAATTATACCCCTTCACAGAATTTAAAGATGTTGAAATCCTTATCCTGAATGTTTTCACTTCATATTTCACTATTTTGACTTAGATAAGATGGATGCAAATTGACCCATATGTACGATCTTTTCATCGCACACGGCGATCTCTATTACAGTACCACATAATACAGATTCGTGTAAGTTCTCCACACAAGAAACCTATGGCAAAACTGTGCACAATACACCGCAGTCTGAATGCTATGTATACACTGAATAAATCTTGTTAGAGTACGTGTCCGTGTTGGAAATAGATGACGTACTGATCAAGGAAGGCTTATGCGAGGCGCTAGATCTCTCCCTCGTACATCCGATATCCCCAGAGCCGTTTCCACTTCCGGGTTTGTGCGATCGCGATCGCAATCAACAAGATATTTGATATCGATAGCAAAAAAAAATAATAAAAAAACATGGGGTCGGCGGAATTTTTAGGGTCGGGCGGGTTACGCCAATGCAACAATTTTTTTTTTGGGCCTTAGCGATGGTTCTGATTTTTTTAAACATACATACCTATATATGCAGAAATATCTCTTTCATGACAATTAATTTGTGCTTCTCTCCTGTTAATTGTCAATCAATTCATCATGACTCTCTGACTCCGCTTGATACTGCATACCACATGGTAGCATACATGCATTATTTGCCAAGCTCTGTGTTTATCATGCTTTTAGATATTAAGGCTCTCCTTGACTATACCGAGGACTTTGCCAATACATGTTGAAATTCAGAGTGACTACTTTGTGGTGCTTATGGCTGCGCCAAACAGTCTTAAGACACTCACTGATGTGAATACAGATGCACTATTACTGAACCTGATGTAAGGCATGTACTCAGGTTGACCTTTCCCGAGAATACTTCACTCGGCTTGCGGTGAAGGCGCAATTGAGTCACTTTGCATTATTGGTCAACGCTAATAGTGTTGACACTGGCGGGTAAATACCACATCTTGTGCTGGAGCACCTCTCCTGGGTCACGCGGCACCCACCTTGCTAATTTTATACATGGCATCTTGCCCGCCCTCGTTCTCATTGTTGAACTTCTCGTGGGCCGTAAAGGTCCGACTGATGTCACGCAGGATGACCTGTTCGGCAGGAGACTCCTGGGGAGATATAAGAGATGAGAGAAAAAGGTCCATTGAGAATACAGAAATCAAAACGTCCTGTCACATATTGGGGCTGACAACCTCTGCAGATCAAGAAACATACCGACAAACAGTGAATAAAAATACATTTTGAAGGAAAATTATATTTTGGATCAAACTTATATTTTGAATTAAAAAGGGGGAATTTTACTCATATCAAGAATGTTAAATCAAATTTCAGAAAAATAGACACACTTCAAATGAAAAACATCTTCTCAGTTTCAATGAAGAAAGATCATACTGTGTATCATGGAAGGAAGTGCTTATCATCTCCTAAGTAGTTCACAATCCTTGTAAAAACATTAAACAAATTTAAAGATTTCAAAGAAAATTTGAGGAATGGACAATGTTTATGAATTAAAAATGGACACAAGTACAAATAACCCAAGTCAATATTTGATTTCACTGTTTCATTAGTAATTCCACACTGCTTCCAGTTGCATTTTTTTCTTACAAAGAAATTCAATCATTTGTTCCTCTTGTCTCAACATCTCTAATAACACATGTGAAATAGACACCAGATATTCATGACCTGTTTTAAGTGCGATCACCTCTTCACAATGGTTGTATCTATTACATGCTTCATGTAGCTTCTATCTTCGGACACAAGCAGAAGCCTGTTGCATGAAGACATAACTGATTTGACACAGGAGTGATCGCACCCCCCCCCCCCCCCCCCGCTTCCAAGGTGTGTGTGTGTGTTTCTGAGAGGACAAAAGC